>NC_037316.1:1326176-2652353 GCF_000143535.2 Botrytis cinerea B05.10
GATGAAACATACTTTACTAAATTTCAATCAACTCCTGGAAGCCAGAAGAAGTGTCACCCAAACTCGACAGGCTGAGGCAACTGTATCACAAAAGTCAAAGAGACGACTTGAGCTGTATGATGATGATGATGGCGATGTAGATATGGGCCAAGAGGACGATCGAGATAGATTTTCTGGGCGTACAAAGTTTGCTCCATTCATGTAATGGGGACAGCAATACACGGCGAGATTGATTTCATGATCTGTTGATTTAAGTTTTTGGGTGGACTGGCGTAAAGGTATTATAGGGTACTTATATTTGTCACATGGTAGGCGTTCATCGATACCCCAAGGCAAATGCTGAAGCAGTATATTTTACAGTATAAAACATGAATTTGAGTAGTAGTCTACGTTTCATTATTGTCGTGTTTAGTGTGCTTTAGCTGAAAAGATCTAAACAATTGAAGTGCTTGTCTCTAACAATTTACTTCCTAAATGGAACAGAAGTCAACGGAAATATTTTTATTCTACTTCCTCCTGCATCTAATCCATCCCCCTTCCCCCCACACACATCCGCATATAGTATTAAGATTATACGACGACCTCGACCATCCGGTTGCAACCATAGAAGTGGGCTTCTAATCGCGTTACCGATATCTACCATACCAATCCCTTTACTTGACCATTACGGCCAGTCTGACTAATTTGCCCCTTTTCTTAACAATCTCGACACAAGAAAGTGCGAACTTGTCGATTCGGAAGAGGGCGTACGAAGAGAGTGGAGAAAATTTAAACTTAAAGGAGTTAAGCTTATCGATATGAGTAGGACAAAGTGATTAGAAGGAAAATCAAGTGAAGATATTTCAGTGATCCTTTTCTAGATTTTGAGAGTTAGACGTAGGGACAATGCTCCGTTTATATGGATTTGATGTACGAGTATGAGAGTGAGTCCTTGGCTTGGATGGCCTGCAACTGTTTGTGTGTTGGATAACTATCCGTGCAAAGTAAGGGGTTGTGTAGATGTATGCGATTCGGTTGGGGGTATCCAACATGGAAGAGTTAAGAGTGAAGGCTCTAGTGATCCGAGCGGGTTGAGTAACTTTGATTTGTGGAGAGTCCGTCTATTCTAAGAAGTGGATATGTTTCATAGGAACAACTCGCAAGCGATACGATGCAGAATATTGGTTCTGGCTGTGAGGATAAAAATCGAGCAGATCCAATATCTCTTTCGCTAGGGAAATTCGTTTAAAGTCGACATGATTCAACGTTCCATCGAACTCTCTTCTTAATAATTTTCCACACACCGTCTTTGTACTCTTCGCTCACTGTCTTGCTTGTATCGGGATTGAAAATATCGATATAGCCAAGGGAATGGATGTGTCGAAGTATGACTACGAGGAGAGATAGTGCTATGAGTGGGGGACTAGCTAGTTGCAGACTGAAGAGGATGAGTAATTTCATGTTCGTGGTGGTTTATTATTTGTGATGTAGGAGGTCGAGGGAAAGGGTAGAAAACATGGACATGAAGATAAGGTGGAGGTTTGAGGCTCTCGTGTTCTCTTCTCTCCTTGGTGTCCTTTTCAATGTTTACCGTTGAAATTATGAAATCGGGTTTAAACATGTATTGCTGCGATGCACGCGACGGGATCAGATGGAGTTGCGTAATTCTCCCAGACGAGTACCCACGTCGGACCTCGTCTAATTCTATACTCCTATCATCATTGAGCAGATACATGTATATGAACCCTTTTAAAACTCCGGGAACTCGGAGAAGCGGAGCGATTACGTCTTCTCCTCGTCGGGAAGCTTCATGAATTTTCTTCCTTCTTAAAGAGGAATTGCGAAAATGACTTTGGGGTCTTGTTCTTTCTTTTGACTTCATCATTATGGAGTTCTACACTACTTTTCAAATATTAATCTCGAAGAATAGATCACTATCTGTGCAGAGCCTTAATACTATACCGGTCGCGTGCGTCAGCTTTCTGGTATATTTTCCGTAACTCCTTTGGTGGTTCCGGATGGCGATGTTAGTTAGACTGGCTTTTAGTTGTGTAACTAGGGACTATTTCTGCGATCGATTGTTTGTCTTATTCAATTAGTATGATTTCGGAAATATCTTTCATGCAAGTAGTTAAAGAGGGAGACATGGATGCATGAACTCAATCTTAATGAGATACTGGCCGTATGGAAGTGACTGCTGATGCGCTGTGTTTGTCCACATCAACGACACAAGATAATAATACAGGCAATAAATTGTTGACCAAATATCTAGATTCAGTCTACGGCAATTACTCACTGAACTTGGCGATAGCCTCAAAGAGTCAGTATTGAAGAAGTTTTCTGAAAAAGAAAAAGAAATAGTAGAGGGGAGAATAATTCGGCTCTGTTTTAATTTGTGCAACAAGAAGAATGATTACTATTCCCTTCCAATAACTCATCAGCCTTGGATACAACCTCGCTTGCAGGGAAATTTTATTCCACCATACTTTCGATGACTACTTATCCTTGGTATATGCTGGACAATGACAGTGCATGTAACAGATTTATTCGAGAGGTTTATACAAACTTGATATATGAAAGTGCTTCAAAATGTACCATTTATGGCAACATGAGAGGTTATCATGTATCTCGAATGATATCCGAGGACTGATCAGTAATCTAAATGAATTACTGAGCACCGGCATTGCGATTGTGTACTTTATGTACTCATTTTGTCTTGGCAAACGATTTTTGCGATGCAGTCAATGAACAGGATGGTGAGGGTAAGATTTGGTATAAAGACTCGAGGAAGTTCGTACCCAAGTCTTTTTCAACACCATTGAGACACACTTCAACCTTGGGATATCTCATCATTCCATACGTCCATTACAAAATTCCACACCAAGCATTATCATCTTTCAAAATGTCTCGACCGGATATCTTCTACCAACCTCCGAAAGGAGAAAGCTCTGGGCTGCCTCATGATCCCTTCAAATCTTTCGTTATCCCACGTCCCATTGGCTGGGTAAGCATATAATTTTGATATTCTCTTTCACTCAAGAACCTCCGCGCTCTATGTTTCAGTCCATCTTCTTCGGAACTTTTCTCTGGTGTTTCTTATTCCATTCCTACCCCCTTTCCTTTTGTATCTAACCGAAAATATTCAGATTTCTACGACCTCCAAAAGCGGTCAGGATAATCTCGCCCCTTTCTCACAATTCAACAATGTATCTTTTGACCCTACAACTATCATGTTCATTGGCCATCAATCCGTCTACAAACGTCAAAGTAAAGATTCTGTCAATAACGCTAAAGATACTGGGGAATTTGTTTGAAACATGGCTATGTATGCTTATACATTCATCCCTTGTTCTCCGGGTCTCCCCTCTATATCGTTCTCCCTCAATAACAGACCCCAGTTATGACCTCCGAGATTCTGTTAATGCCACCGCTCTCGAATCATGGGATGACGAATTTCCTCTCACAAAAGTAACAAAGGTCCCCAGTAAAGTAGTAAACCCTCCCCGCGTGGCCGAGTCCCCGGCTCAATTTGAGTGTAAAGTCCATTCTATCCTCCGAATCAACGGAGATTCTTTGGTGGGCCATAGTAATATTGTTATTGGAAGAGTGGTGGGAATTCATATCAGGGGTGACTTCATTACAGGCGATGGGTGAGTGGGGTTTTCCCTCTTGGTTCTGTTCTTGAAAAGATCCGCAAGATGACTGATGAATAATTAGCTTTTCGATGTTTTAAAGGCGGCTCCACTGGCTAAACTCGGTTACCATCAATACACGGCGATTAATAATATTTTTAATATGGATATGCCATTTATGCCAGATGATCATGTTGGTAATACACTGGAAGGTGTGGTCCCCAAGGATGTAGATGAAGATGATGCGATGAAGAACGGCAGTGAGGTGGAGAAGAGGGGCAGCTTTAAAGCCGAGATTCATTAATTTCCGCAGTCGCAGATGTTAGGGCGAATCTATAAAGGCATATAAGATATGAAAAGAAAGATGGTGGAGGTGGGTATTGGTGAATTATTGCGATATAGTCAATCGTGGAGCTGTTTATTTGAAGGCCATTCTCTTTTTATACACGTCTCCTAGTTTTTCTATATGATTCGTGTAAAGAATTTGATTAGACGTCGTAGAATCTACTTATGATATCAAAAGTAATGTACTCACAATCAAATCGAGAAAATCATATCTGAAGCGCAATCTATAAGCATGTTACTGTAGACAAACCGGATAAATCTGACGCTTGACTTAAGTTCAACGTCTATTTGAAATAGGATAATTTAGATCTCACATGGGGCACGATATGAAAGTAAAGTTAGCTGCACATTTCAATCCTATGCGACGACGTCACCATACCATCATCGTAGACATAGAACGCTAAGCTTTTCAATGTAAAAACTTATCTCTTGAAGATCATAGGTTATTCCAAAGTCTAAAGATAGATATCTTGAAAATTTGAATTTGAATCCATTTTCGTGTTATACTCAATCCTATCAATATCCGGTGTGGAAGATGACCGTTTCTATTTAGAGTTGAAGAAACAGTCTAATCCCAAATTATGAATGCAATTTATAAGTTTCAAATTGGTCAGCCAAAGACTACGATTAATCTTCGAGAATGATTGAAGTTGTCTAGATGATTCTGGAATAACTTGTAAGTGATAAAGAAGAGATAGTGGGAGAACTAGAAATAGAATATCTTACTACTCAGATACTTGTCAGGATGTAGCCTGTATTATTTATCTTATAGATGTGCAACATTTGCTTCTTGTAGACTCGGAATTGGCAAGTAATTGAAACTGGCCTTGATCACAGCAGACAGAAGAATATTGGTCTGGAATCTTAATCATGGTTTGAAGACTTGAAAGCAACAGTTCGTAGATTTGTTAGGATGAGGCCGGTAATTTAGAGCTATTAGATGTACGACATTTTGACTTAACACTTTTGGGCAGTCAATAAATCTGAGGCTAATCAAATTGGCCGAAGCTAACAGAGAGAAGTTTCACCTCTATAATTTGCATCTTGAAGAGATAGTTATAATTGTTATTCAAAAGACTGCATTATGTAACTATGAATAGGTAACAATGAAAGGGACTCATATTGGCCGCCTAGTCAGTTTCGAGCTTCAGCCATCCAGCTTCAGTGTTCAATCTTTCTCTTTTCCCTACCACCTGGAACCATCGCAAACATATTATTACCGCCAACTCGAGAAACTGCCAGGTATGCAAGTTACCAACGCGCAAAGAATTGCCGGATTCAGCATCATAATTCGACAGACCCCGTTGGTCAGACGGATTCTTTGGCTTATATAAAAACCTAGACGCATAAGCTTACTGCATAAGTATAGGATTGTCAGTCAAACCGCACATCTTAATCAAACTCTTCTGGAAATCGAGCAGAGTTCCATTTCCCAATGTTCTTCTTCATTTTCTTCTTCCTGTGAAAATAGGCTGTCCCAGCGTTCTTCCCAATGAAATACCCATGAACCATGCTTCATGGCAGCCGTCTTCACCACATCCTTAATGAAGATCAAAGCATCACGATCTGGTAATTGGTCCCAAGCGGGGATTCCTTTATATCGAGCTGGTTTTCCTATCAAGTCCACCCCCAAGTATATCTCTTCAAGATTCTGATGCTGCAACACCGTTTTGAACGAATTGTATATAGTTTTAAGCCATCCATCTGTCTTAATTCCAACATCCAGGGGGGAATCTGGGACACATACACCGTCAAACTCAGTGAACATAACCGATAAAACTTGCAGATTAACGAAGCTTTCTTTTGTGGCAATCATCATAGCCTCAAAGTAAGTGAGGTCTGCATGTGTAAATTCTGTTTTTCTGAAGTAAACGACAAGGCGGGCCAGAATAGTAAGCTTAGTTATGCAGTTGACATAATGCCGGGGGGTCCAAGAAAGAAAAGTTTGTATTCCATCAGGTGAAGGCTCAAGTTCCGGCTTCTGATCCCATCTGGGACTTCCAATAGCAAAATTAGTATTGGTATAAAAGTACTCAGCAGCATCATGACGAATCGCCTTGCTCACTCTGAGAATAGCATGAGAATAGTTTGACGGCTTGTGCCTCTTTTTATAGGCAGAAGAAAGAGGTGATCTAATTAGTATCGGTGTTTTCCCGACGATTGAAAGGTGACGGTATGTCATCCAACGAACATTGAATGGCAGCCCCAAGAACAAATCTTCCCATTTTGTACTTTCAGGATTTAGTGGTGGTGGAAAGAGACATTGTGGTGGATCTTTGAAGGGCTGAACAATTTGTGGTAAATGACTGGTGCTCCTGTCGACTCTGCACTTTCTTCTCTTAACTGCAGTTTGTCTCGAATCTTCTTGTTTGATTCTATTAAAATAGATTGGGTGTTCTGGCCTAATGGTACAACGTTTCCCATCAATAATGAATGTTAAATCATCTATTCTAGCAAACTTTTCTCTCTGTTTGAACGAGGGAGTAGGCACAAGCGGCATTGAAAAGATGTCTGGTCCAGCCAAAGAATTCGTTGAACGGCTGTTTGATGAGAATGAGGCCTTTAAAAATACTACAATTACTCTCAAGAAGTGTTGATATTGATTGTTGACAAAATTTCGAAGAGAAGAATAATTTGTTTTTAAAGTGGTATGTAAATATCAAATGAACTTGGGAATGAAACAACGGAAGAATCTAAATATATACTAATAAGAAGGTACACCTCTGCGCTTTCTCATTATGGAATATCAGATGCCATAGTAGTATTTATACTCTTTATGATATGGGAGACTTTGAGTTCCCGAAATGCCATAAGTGCAAAATATATAGAATGTTCACAATTAGGGGAGTAGGCTAGTGGAATGTATGTATTATTGACTATGTAGATTTGCTGTAGTGATCTAAATCTAAAGCCTGAAGTGGAAGATATTATATATGCACATAAGTTGCACTTGCCATATCTTTCCAACATAGAATAAGATAGGTAGAACGAGACTTAATAGGCAAGTGCATGCTGAAAGGCCAGAAAATCGTTTGATCAACCTTGCAGTTACATGTTTCTCTCACCGTACCTTCCATCCGTGCAGATGTTCAATCATAACTATTTCGGTACCTCTCAAGCTATTCAGAGACACAGAAGAATATAATCAAATCTTTTATAATCTCAAATTTTCTTTTGCTCTTCTTGGAATATGGAACCAAAATCCCCTTTCAAACTCGCACAGTTTGTTTGGGCCCTTGTCATTACTCCAACCCGAACAATCTCTATTCCATGATCTTCAGTGGGCTCCCAATCACCATCCTGATTCTTCATAGCTCTTTCCATTGCGGCATTAATAATGCGAAAAATGAAACCACCGCGGCTCCATGGGTGGTGCTTGGGACAAAACAGATATGAACGTGAATCGTCATTTAGATCCATCCTAAGGGTTGCCCTTTCGAGATTTTCACATTGGAACAGGTTGTGGAATGATTTGAATAGACTTTCCTCCAATTTCCAAGGTTTAGGAGTATTCTGATAAGAATATGTAGGTTCTTTCTCACTATCTGCATCACTGAAGATGATATTGGCTACTCGTAGCCTGGAAAAGCGTCTGAGCGTGACAGCTGTCAAATACTGAAACTGTCTCACAACGCCACCAGAAACATAAGCTGTGGAAGTACTCCCACGATAGGATATACTATCGCAAGGCCAGTATTCAGGATCAGTTGTAGCAAAAGAAATCAAAATGGTGAGTTCTTTGATGCATGAAACGTAGAATCGGGGCACCCGAGTAAGAAAACATCTGAGTCCGTGGTTATTGGCCCGAGTAATCGATTTCTCAGTGTATGTGAAGGCGTCCAGGCGATGTAGGGCATCAACAGAAATTCTGATGACAAAATGATTATTCTCATAGAAATATAGCGCTGCGTCATGATGGATTGCCTTATTCACTTCGAGTAGAGCAGTAGCACCCTTTGGAGACTTGCGTTTTCTTCTTTCAGGATGTGAACGAGAAAGAGTGTCCAATGGTGATACGATTTCTATTCGGTTCTCTTTTACAAGTATGTATTTGTAGATGAGCTGTCGAATTTCCAAGGGCAAATCGAGAAGTCTGAGCTTGGATGTACTGTCTTCAGGTTTCTTGCGGAGTTTCGTTCCCTTTCGAGCGGTCTGCTTCGAGACGATTTGTTTGGCGGCGACTTGCTTGGCAAGATTTCTTGACATAGTGATGGCTTTGTTGTGAGTGCTACACTTTTGAGGAATTTTTGATTGAATTTTTGATTGAAGCATGTGGATCATACGAGTGAAATGATTTATTCTTGAATAGACGGATGGAGTCTCGAAGCTCCTGACGTGAGGATGGAGCTAATAAAGTGCCTTGGATAGTTGTGGGGCAATTTTGGAGCTATCTATAACAAGGTTGAATAGGATCAAAGAATGACGTTTGTAAAGAGGGCTAAACGATAAATTGATTTTCTTAGGGAATTATCACTTGTAGTGGTCGCTGTCGTCGTTGTCATGGATTATAATACATAGAGTTAGCAGAGAGTAGAGTAGTAGGGGAATATGAAGAGACAAAGAGAAGGGGAAAGAGAACAGACCATATCATTCTGATTTCGAAGGATCTTACTTACCGTCATCGATTGTGAAACTAATTCAATGAGCTAGGATTGACACTATTTCTATGAGAGCAGAGACTTGTTAAAATCTCAAGGCTACGAATATCTTCAGAGTAGCAAGAGTAAGCGAATTGACACATGAAAATAAAATGAAAACTTTACTTCAATTCTAGTAGTATAGTTTTAAGTATGGCTACTTCTAAGTATTACTAAAAGTCTGAATTTTTATATAACTAACAATATCCACATTTATTTATAGTTTATGTTCACAATTAAGGGAGTAGGCTAATTAGTGGAATGCATGTAGTATTGACTATGTAGAATTGCTGTAATGTTCTAAGTATAGAAGTGGAAGATATTATATATGTGTATATCACGTGCACGTGCCATATTTTCCAACAGTTTATGAGTTAGGTTTCGTGTAATAAATTCAAAGGAAAATTTCTGGATAGGAAGAGTATCTGTAGTGATTATCAATTGCTCCAGCATAAGAGTCAGGATTGTAGACGAAATTAGTTGAATGCTTCATTCTAGAATAGACAATCAATGATGATATCAACTTTTCACTAGATCAGATATCTTCTCATGCTATTATGGCTCAATTCCAATGCAGTTTATCTCGTTCCTATGCAAAGAGAGGCTAAGGAGGCATCATTCTGACATGCGTTTGAATTTATCATGACCTATGAGTAAAAATGACTTATATGTAGAACTCGTAAAAGGACGAACGAGTGTGCGATCTTCGATTTCTAGAGATAATGTAGTATATATAGCCTAGAGCCATGACAACGTTGAAGCTGTGATGTCTAGTTTGGTCACGAGGTTGAGTGGTGATGTAAAGATTATACGCAGGTGTATGCCAAGCCCCTAAAGATCGCTTCGGAAGTATCTGCGCCACAGACCTCAAATAATTGTATCGGTCGGTATTACCTCGTGATTTCAAATCTACACTATCGAATTCCTGCCTGCGTGTATCTCATTACTCACAAAACGTGTTCTCACAATCTCCAATGCTTTCCCCACGCCCCACGTCAAAATAAACGGGCCGCGCAATCTGCCCGAAAGCTTGATTTCTTTCTGTCCTCTGAAATCGATCACTCTCCACTATTATATACATGCCGGCATTAGGATATCGTGCCTGGACTTGGCTACATGTGCTATCATGGCGGGGTACTATGTGATATGCATGGATGCTTAGAGTTGTACGTCAGCTCTTATTCAGGGCTTGTATGATGGGAGTAAGATAAGAAAAGGTAAGTGGATTGATTGCTGATAGGGAAGGGAAGGGAAGGGAGAGTATAAGTATTGTACCTCTCTTCAACTGCTATCTCTTCTTTGTCCATACTGTGTCTGTCTCAGTTCATCTGTATTCTGATATCTGCAAATCTGAATCTACTACTTTTCCACAATGGCAACCATCTGTAAGCACTCACTCCTTCTTTAAACCTCTCGGTATACTACCCTACTAACGTCATTCCGCAGATGATGAACCCACTGGCTGTAATTGCGATAATGAGTCTACCTATGATCAATCAGCTATAGACGCAGCATGCAAACAAGCATTACTGCTCGCATCCGAAAAGAAAACAGTTGGAAAGGATAAATATCCTCATGCATATAATGGTTAGCTCCACTGTTACCACTTCTCCACTTTTCCTCAAATGTCACTAATCCCTTCCGCTCAGACTATGAAAAGTTTACCTTCATTCCCGCCGCCAAAAAGCCCTACCTCGAATTTCCTATTCTCTCCAACGGTGCAACATATACTGGTTCAGATCCCGCTTCCCCGGGTGCGGATCGCATCGTTATTGGAAGCATTGCTACGGATTATAAATCTGCCATTTTCTGTGCTGTGATCACACATGATGGAAGTACTAAGAATGGTTTTACTGAGTGTACGAATACTGGAGATAGTGGAGAGGGAGCGTATGAAAGGAGAGACAGGGAAGAGGAGGGGAAAGAGGGGAGGGAACTATTGGAGAGGATTGATTTGTAGCTCCAAGAAAACTTTTTGATAAATGCCGATATTGGAGGCTCGAATGAGATCTATGCGGGTAGCTCTCTATGGGATACTTAGGGTGTTACAGAACTACAAGGCAATTGATACCAATTATGATTTGTTGCTGCATATCTCTAGACTCGAATTCATCAAGATCTTCCTGGGCGACGATGTGTCCCAATATCAAAAACTGCATTTAAATCTCATCTATTCTAATCCCACGTATGGCCCGCACTAGAGGGTAATCATGACCAGCAAATTTGCTCTTTAGATGTCATTTCCATCTTCAAGTCTTCTATTTCCGTTCTACCCGCCTTTTTTCATACCTATATTTCTAATACAATACATCACATCTCACGAGTGAGACGCAATTTTCACCCCCTAAACGAAACTTTATACAAGCAAAATCAATCCTTCAAAATCATACATGCATTTAAGCCAATCCCTCAAATTAAAGATTATTCCCACCCCCATTAACTCTAACCGAATATCTCCAATCTGGTTTTCCTTCTACCATCCTACTACTTCCCAGATTTGAACCTGTCAATCCGCTCCTTTCTCTATCTCGCATGCGATCTCGCTTACGTATCCAATCTATCGAGTCTCCGAAATCTACTATATCTTCATGGGGTTCTTCTTCGTTCGTCGTTGCATTTGAGCTTGACTGATGCGGAGATTCTGGCGGTTGTGAATGGGTAAACGGAAACGAAAATGAAGAAAAATGAGTTTGGTCTGAAAAGGGGTTTTGTACTGTGGATGGAGACAATGAGGAGGGTGCGGAAGGGAATTGTGAAATGGAACTACTGTCGCGTGTATGGGTACCAGGAAGACTGCGCATGGTATTCCATGTTGATATTCTCTGTACTCTCATTCCGGGAGTAAGGTTGCCATTGTAGGACGGTGATTCGTTGATTTGTGCCATATTGCCTCCATTTCCACCGCCGTTCCATTCGACAACACCAAAACCGCCAATGCTTTTCCGGTGCTGTTTGTTGTTCTTCTTGCGTCGGAGGAAATACCATATCGCTGTTAGGATGAGAGCTAAGAGGGCTAGAGATCCGATAGTGATACCAGCGATGGAGCCTTTGCTTAGGCCGTGCTGAGTTGAGGCTACTAAGGGGACGGAGGTGACGCCGACGGGTTGGGTGCCGGCTCCAGTGTTGGAAAGAGGAGTCGCGGCAATCGTAGAAGAGGATATGGTGGTGGATGTAGATGGAATTGAAGTTGCTGGTGCAAGCAGTGCTGAGGAGTTGGAGCTTGTAGTTGTGATTGTGATTGTCGGTGCAGTTGTAGAAAAAGATGATGGAGATGAAGAGGAAGTATCGATTGTACTAGTGGTATTGGTATTTATAGACGTAGAGGATACATATGATGTAGATGGTTGAGACGATGTAGATGATGCAGGTGTTGTATATGGTACAGATGAGGTAGATGGTTGAGATGATGTAGATGACGCAGATGGTGTAGATGGTACAGATGGTGGTACAGATGATATAGATGGTTGAGATGGTTGAGATGATGTAGATGGTACAGGTGGTGTAGATGATGTAGATGAGGCAGCTGCGATACTAGTGGTAATAGTATTTGTAGATATCTCGGATTCATAGCTACAAGTATTGGCTTGAGGATTGGTGGTCGAGGGAGGGCTGCTTGCATTTTGAGGGCGGGGAGGTGGTCCATTGCCGTTGTTGCCATTATTGTTCCCTCCCTTATTATTCCCGTTTCCCATATCAGGACCAGCATTCATATCTCCTAATCCTGTTCCTGCAGTTCCACTATCTAGTGCATTTCCCTCCCACCAATCTGCACCACTATCTCCTTGCACTCCTCCATCCCCGAAGCCAGGTGGATAATCTGGGGATGCCATAAAATTTGAGGAAAACTAAAGTTAATTAGACAGGATGAATCTCAAATAGGACAGTAAGCCCCAAAATTCCTGAGAAAATGAGTCTTTATGAAAGTAACATTGTAGTCGTATACCGATCAGTCCGGACCAAAAGGAAATAACTGAGGTTTGTCTTCTGCGGGTGGGTTCGGAAATTCAAAAGTAGATGCATTTTAGATCAGCGAACAAGAGGAAATATGAACACCAGCCCACAGTGTCAAATTTGGCCTCAAACCATCCCGCGACAATACACGACTTGCCACGCACAAAATGTGCCATCTCGACTTGTGCCTCCATGCCAAGATACCTGAGCGCTCAAGTTCGGATGAAATGTTTATACTGATAAAAACATTCCAGATTTGTTTTATGCGGCTATTCGGGACATGCGAGTTGGGAGATGGTATATTGAATTGCGAAGTTCAAGACATTATTTGATGGACGTAATATATCATAAGATATTGTCATCAAAGATTGTGAATACAGCTCCTAGTATCTAGTGCTTTGACCTCATCGAGGAGTTGTTGACATGAACGCTTTGAATAAGTTGATGGTTAGAGTGGGGCGACGGCGTTTCATGTTTCGAACTTGAGGTGAAGCCGGTCTGAGAAACCGACTCCCTTCGATATGTTATCTATCTTGCTAGAAGAGTTTTATGAGCTTGTGGGGTCGGATAAGATGACAAAATAAATCCAGTCGTATTGGTGTATTTCCCCAGCAGGATGCAAACGGTCCTCAACGATGTGAATTTGTTACTGTGATGAATTTTGCTTTCCTTGATCAACTAGTTTCAAATGAGAAATTTCAATCAATTTCCAGTACACAGAGAGTATCTCCAATCCCGGTATTTACAGCTAGATCCTCAATGGCATCATGGACCTGCATTGCAACTTCTACCCAGAGTTCTAGGAAAGGATTCGCGTTTGATTTGACCATGATATTGAGAACGTGGAGCCCTTGCCTGGCACACCATCTGCGTCTAATCTCTCCAGGATGCATAGCTATCAGAACCATTCCTATTCCTTGAGCATATCCTTCCAGATCGAATTGAGATAACAACACCCCCCCGAGACGATGGCATTCGACGTAGTCATGCTTCTGGTATGCATTCATGGCTTGGGCCGTTATCGTTTCTTGCGAAGCTGACTGTGCTATTTCATCCTGTGCATCACTTGATTGCAAACGTTCAAGTCCTTCATAATCCATAGCAGTTCCAACTCGATCAATTACCTCTTCGTACGTTTCGTTTTTATCTGCCTTCACTTGTTGAACGAGGATGAAATTGATAGCTCGCAATATGTACAAAGTTCTGTCGAACTTTGCACGTAACTCATGAAAGTCCGGTCCAAGCGTAGCGACACCAACCCGTTCACAGTCTGCACTTGCTTTCCCGACCATTTTTCTCGCCACCCGGTTTATATCTAACAACCTTTGCTTAAATTCAACATTGAATGGAGTTTCGAGCTCGGCTTCTGCCATGAAGTCAATAGCGCATTGTGTCTCTTGATCGGCCTCGCGCTTTAAAGTCTCGGCAAAGCAACCAAGCAGTCGAAGTATTTCAGAATCTGAGAGTTCTCCGGGGCTTCGTGTAAAGAAACTTTCAAGAGCAGCATTGCACTCATTGACACTTTTTGCTGTTTTATCCCGCACATGAAGGTATTTCAACTTTCTTAATTTGTTGAGCTCATCGTCTTTCTGTACTAATGCAACGTCATAAGCCTTCCTCTGTTCTGGAGTTAGTGATGAGAGTAATTGAGCATTCGACTTTATAGCTTGCACTTCATACATCCACTTTCTTTGAGAATTGTTGAAGACATAACTTGACAACTCCGGACGTGAGGGGTCTGGTTCGACAACAACAACTGGAGCTGGTGTGGGTGCTATTATAGACACACCAAAGTTTGTAGCCACTTTATCCCAAAACCCGTCATTATGTATATACTCGTAATATTTTGAAACGATAGGTACAAGCTTATTCGTTGCCTCATATTGTGCGAAATGCTCACCGGCTTCGTGTAAGAAAATTCCCTTATCGTATTTACGTGCGGGGATCTCTTTACTGAGTAACAAAGTTACTGCTGGAGCACCAACAATGATTCCAGGATTGAGAATTTTTGGCATTGCACCGAGGAGCTATACGAGTAGTCAGTTAGCATGCTTTTAAAAATGCTAGAAATTGGAATTCTTAGCTAACCCCTTTTACAAATGAATAGCCTAGCCTACAACATTGGAGAGTCAGTATTGCCTCTCAAAGAACTATTTTTGGGGGAGAGGGGATAGGGGACTAGAGAGCTAGAGCTATATTGGGAGCGAAATGTTTGTACATGACGAAACATAAAAGTGGAGTTCACGATCGGGGAACAGAAATAGGTAGTAAAAGCGGAGGATATAATGAACCGATCAAACCTACTCGCAGAATACCTCAGCACCATTCCCTTTCACATCTCCACCATATGCAGGCTCGTTTCGTATAATGGTTCGCCCCATTGGAGACTCTTGAAGTTGGTTCAATGAGTGCTAGAATACTATCAGCGCTTGGCCAACCGATTAGGATAATTACTTTTACTGCAAATTCATGCAAAAGAGTCGAGGCAATATAGAATTGACAGGACAATTTTTCTATTGGCGAAAGATCATTCCTGAACAAAGGTAAAAGCAATTCGAGGGCTATTTCAATCCAAGCTTTGTTTTCTGTGTAAAACTCAAGATTCTTGCTCTGCCGCTCGGTTGACACAATTGTGAAGCCCTCCCAGCCCAAACCAGACCCATTTGGGGTTCTCCGATCCCAGGGTGTGAGAAAAGATGAACCAATGCCAAATTGAACTCTTTTCCGCATTATTGTCTTCAACAATGCCGTTTTTTCTGCCGTTTTAGCAGTATTTAGAAGCCAAGGATCCCGTTTGTGGAAGAACTTTAAGGGTCCCTGTTCGAGCTTCTGCCAAGCAGGACGGCGATCCAGGCGTTCAGGAACATCCGTACGATCTCCAAAATAGAAAGCATCAAGCTATGGGGTCAACCATAAGTACTCATAAAAAAGCTGATAACCGTGAAGAATTATAAAACATACCCAGCATGTGGCCGCAGAATGGTGCAAAAGTCTAGTACACAATCTCAAGATTGGGTCTAAACGTCTCCAGACAGCAGGATTATCTGCTGTCCATAGCCCAGTATTGTCTGGTTCAATAGGGAAGAATGGTTTGTGTGGTGGAAATTCCATTCGAATTATTGGCCATGTCTCTAGTGTGTGAGGAGGCTGCCATTGATTTAATTGAAAAATTGGACTAGAAAATCATTAGACATGTTTCCCCCAGTATTCATTGCCTCTAGAGAAAGTGCTGCACTGTGGGTAACGTGTCTCGCGAGCACAACAGCGGAATAATTCATTGATAAATCAGTATGAGAAGAGACCAATTACTCAATAGGATTGGTTAAAACTGGTAAATAGTTCAAAGGATAAGGATAAGCTCCGATTTCTTCCAAGAGTTCGGGCCAATATCCTGACAAAATCCACTTCTGATGATTCTTCCTTTCAGCCTTCAACCTCGGATTATCAAGTGCGTGTGGTGTTAAAGCTAAGACTGATTAATCATGCTGTATTGAATAAGAGAATGACATACAGACCCGACTTTTTGTAAGGAAAAAAGAGTTGTGTTGGGTCCATCGCCTCTGGTAAAACTCCATATTTACTGGCCCATTCCGTAGCAGCCTCTCCTGCCCAAATGCTGTGGAATCTACCAAACTTGGGATCCCAGTTTTTGAGGGGATCCTTGGCAACCATGCTTATGCCTACTTGGAGACTCCCTTTCTTGTAGCCGAATTTTGATGATGTTCAGTAGATGAGCACTATCGACGACTTGTGGCCCCCTTGGCGTACGGTACGTTGGCGAGGAAGGTCATAAAATTGTGAAATGAAGAGGGTCTAGTATGAAGTCGGAGTTCCCATTTTCGAAAAATTAAGAAATTATTTGGCTTTTGACTAGAACAACAAATCATGCGTCATGAATTTTGTTCAATCTTTGAGTGAAAATTAAATCCTTTGTTTTCATCTAAGTGGGATAAACCATACTTTAGCTTTAGAAAGAACTCATGAAAGAGTTTTCTTTTGCAGCTTCCTCAAGAACAAAGATTTGAGACAACTAGATGATTTTTCATCGCACGTATCGCACGTCTTTTTTTCAAATCTGATAAAGAGAGTCGCCAGTAAGAAATCTACAATTTGCTAGGGGGCAACAGGGGAGGTGAACCACTTGTCAGCCAACATGGCTACAACACAATTTTAGATGTAGCCTAAAATATATCAAAAGTATACTTTCTTTCTACCGAATCTATTCAAGATAAAATTCATGAGCCGAAGTCTAATATTGATTAAACAATAGAGAATATAGCACTACATAAATGGTGCATTGTTGTAAATGAATGATCTAGAGAAGCCGTTGAAGATAATTGCGTGGCGTCTGAAATGTGGCTTTCGACATACTTCATACATATGTGGCTCGCCATTTGATAGATCATTTTCGCGGCAACTTGGGTTTTATATACCAATTACCATTATTTCCCACATATACTCTGCGGTCCGTAGGCTCATATCAGAAACTATCTGAAGATATAAAAAATCTAAGCAGAAAAGGGCTATACCTAGGTATCACACATCATACTAATTGATTGACATAGATACGTACGTTCTTCGCCTCACTCACGATCGAGACGAACAAATTAAGTCAAACACAGTCCATGATTTTGAGCTTGGAGTATGAAATCGCATGGCATTCTTCAGCGCATGATTTAACTTTGACAATGGGATTGCGATCGCTATCCTTCGAGCTCACTTGAGAAATGATTTTTTAGGACAAAAAGGTTCACTAGAGTATCACGGAATGCAAAAAGGAATCGAAAAGGATCTAAGATCAAATTCATCGAATATCACTCTAATATACAGAGCCATCCAAGATATACACAAAAATGCTCCCAGAGCCAATAGCACGAAAAGAAAGAACACAGTGGGTGTGCTGTCTCGGGTCCCACCAATACCCCTAATACCAATAAAGCATACAAATCTTTTGAACATCGCCAAGAACTAACAATCGTGTAAAAACAATAAGTCATGCATAAACCATGCAATCATCGAACTACTTAAGATGTAGGTTGAGGAGCGGCAGCAGAGCCGGATGCAAAGCCAGATGGGGCAGCACCTTCGAATCCTGATGGAGCAGCTCCGGATGGGAAGCTAGATGGGAAACCACCTTGGCTTCCACCGAATCCTCCAGATGGAGAGGCACCACCTTGTTGGCCACCGAATCCTCCAGATGGAGAAGCGCCGCCTTGTTGACCACCGAATCCACCAGTTGGTCTAGCACCACCTTGGGAGAAAGTACCAGATGGCTTAGTTCCAAAGTTACGGAATTTTGCGCCAGTTGGGGAAGCACCACCTTGGCTGCTGTGTCCGTGGCCACCGTTGTGGCCACCGTTGTGGCCACCGTTGTGACCTCCGAATCCACCAGATGGTTGAGCAGCACCGGATGGACGAGCTCCAGTTGGCTTGGAGCCACCGGCAGAGCCAGTTGGTTGCTGCATCTCTCCGCCTGGTGCAAATGCAGCACTGCTTTGTTGACGTCTTTGATGACCGGAAGCCTTAGCACCTCCAGTGGCCTTAGCTCCAGAGGAACCGGTCTTTGATGCACCACCGAAGCCACTTCCAGAAGCACCTCCCTTTCCACCCTTTCCACCCTTTCCACCCTTTCCACCCTTGCCGCCTTTGTGACCGCCCTTGCCGGAAGCTTGAGCAACACCGGACTGTTGCGCCTTGCCGTTTCCGAAGTTTGATGAGCCAGTTGGCTGAGCACCACCACTGTGGTGTCCATGTCCTCCAGCTCCGCCGGAAGCCAAGGCGAAACCGCCAGATGGGGCAGCACCACCAAATCCACCAGCGCTGCCAGAGGGTTGAGCACCGCCGGTAGGGCGGGATCCAATCTCACCAGTACCAGTTGGGGCAGCTCCTCCGAAACCAGAAGATTGGCCAGCTACAAGGGGAGCGGCGAGGAAAGCAGCAGCGATGATCTTTGAGAAATGCATTTTGATGACTTGTTAATATTTGAAAGCCTTGAAATGTGTTGGTAAGAAGAAGTTGGTTGAGAAAAAGTTGAAGAAGTTTTTTTTGAGAGAGTGATATGAAGAGTTGTTTGAAAAGGCTCAGACCTGGAGCTGAAGATGTGAAAGAGAAGAATGAAGCTTGAAAAGACTGGATGCTCTAAGACTGGTTTTTTTAAAATAATGTGGGATTAACACATCCTTTATATCCAACTTGCCGTCACCTACTTGGTGGTAGTAATCACCCAATTCAAGTAAAGGGGTCCAATGATACTGGCAGACAATTGTTTCAGAAGATGCTTTTAAACCCCTGCTAATGGGTCTGCGTTCCTCCACGATATAGGTGATTGAAGGAAACAGGAAGCAAGTGATGAACCGGCATCTACAAAGTCACCGATGTCTCTCACCTAACCGGAAGATACCTTCTTGCCCCCCCCCCCACAAGGTGATCAATGTGTGCGCTAATGAGTTATTGAATATACATGAGGGTCCGGTATGTATCCTAAAAGCAAAAGGCAACGTCAATGTACTTAATCTGGGGTGTGCTATAAGATGTTAGCGCTAGCGTATCCCATAACAAAAATCTTTCCAGTCGCAAAATCCAGGGATAAGCTTGTTGTTTGAGCCCTGTGCCTGTAGCTCTACAGATAAATTAGTGTCCAGATGAACCTTGTTTCATTAGCTCATATCTCAATTTCTACGGAACATTCTTGCAAAACACTTGGAGCAAATATATGTAGAACCGTGAAGATAGATTAGTTGTGAGACCTGACAGCTTCACCCTTATGTGTAAGCTGTCAGACAATTTGCCGTGTCATTTCAAGAATAACGATTGTCTAGGTTGTGATGTTATCATCGAACCCTCTCATGATGCAAACAAAGCATGGCGTCTAAAATCATCCTCTTAACCAGTTTCTGGGTTTTAGCTTATGCCCTACATTGTAATGATCGCTGCTTCCTGCATATAAACAAAATGATTGGGGGGAAATATCACCAGCGGCTCGCCAAGGCTTCACGCGTGTATACTTCCATTCAAAAAGGATGTTTCAACTTCGCGCCGTTGAAGCCTTCGTCGTAACTTTCAAGAAGGTTCTAGATTCCATGAGCCCAGTCCAGAGTCGTGCAAGGTGATTTTCAAGAAAATTCACTTCAGGGACCACAGGTTGCGGGGATTAATCTACTAATTCTCCTAGACTCTCACGAGTAATCTGTTTATGTGGAACGATTGTACTGATTTGTATGGTATCGAAGATCTGGGACGGAAGCAGGGCAGGTCAGGTCAATAAGATGAATAGACTTTAGAAGTTGGTGATGACAACAGAAGGGATAACCGACCTATGGCTTGTGCGTTGGGATGTCCGCGTAAGCTTTTCAATATCTGAGACGAAATGAACCCCTGATTTCTCCACTTATACAACCTCCTTTCATTTAGAAGTTCATGTTACTTTTGCAGGAAGCGATTTGGACTCGATTTGGCTGTCGACGTATGGATGGTGACATTCATGGGAAAGGGAATAGGAGATGGGTGACGTGGAGTGTAAACAAATGCGTTCGACAGAAAGCAAGAATGAAGATGGTATGATGGGAAAGATTGTTTCGTAAACTAATCAACTAGCCATGGCTTGACTGTCGCGGGAATACATGCCGGGCATTCAAAGATTGAGCGTGCACTGCAGTATTCTACCGTCGACTCCATTCCGCCTTCGCCTCCTCCAGCCTTCAAGACGTAGTGGTGCCAAGTTATCTGACAACTTCAACTGCTAGAGTTTTCCTAGTTCAGATTGTCATGCCGGATGCTGGACATGATTTTGCTGTGTTTTATCCGTCAGCCACATAGCCACAGGCAAGTGGGTGTTCTTTACACACGGACACTTTGCCCACGGACGGTCTCGAAGTTAATTATTCCATGAGCCCATGTAGTCTCGAGGTAGTCTCTTTCAGAATCTCTATTCAATACCTTAGATCATAGGATCCATTTGCCAAGTCAACGAAACAGCCAAAGGATCTATCTTAGGATTCAGATTCGTATGCCTTTACTTTATTGCGAGCATTTCACTGCGGATGTGTCTTGGCAAGAGACAGGTACCGGTGAATACCGGTACTGATAATGTTCTATCTTTATCTCAAAGGTTTACTCAACTACAAACACGCCAAATTAGTGGCGCATCTGTAGTTCTCAAAGATCGACTTGTTTGCGTATACACATTCAATCCGAGAAGCTCTTTTTTTTTTCCCTTCTAGAGCATGCCTTGAGCTTCATGTACATGCAAGCTTATACTCACGCGTCAGCATGACGATCTTTGGACTTGTTAGCATCTGAGCCATCGAGGCAAATACCGTCTGCTTCTTCTTGACTCAAGTTTCCTCGTTTCTCTCTGCCTTCTGCTTCGTGTTACTTGTGCACGATATCTCGCCAGCTTTCATCACTGGTCTGCCTCTTTCGATTTCCAATTTCGAGGGCTATACTTCGTTTTCACTCCCAAATGTTCAACGACGCAACGTCTTCAACTCACATACCAGCCTCTATAATATACCTGAGGTTCCCCCACCCAGGTTCGCAGTCTTGTTCATCATGGATTGAACAAAGAAGCGATTTGGAACAGACCGAGAGAGTTGCGGTACAATCGTGGCAGAACCTACACGTTCACCAGCAGATCAGGAAATCGAGGTGCGTAGGATATCACAGCTCTGTCGATCGAGCACAGATCGTTCCTCCACACATTTTTGTCTCAAAAGCTTTCGGGGGGTTTTTTTTTCGTACAGCACATCTGCAGATCTGATTTGATTTACTACTAAACTCCACAATAGTGAGTTTCGATAAAATCGATGCCGCACTACATCCACTTTGCCTGCTTTGCTCTCCATATCCAAGGCGAGTCATGATTGATCCTTCGTAAAATGGTACCACCTCCCATCTGGTATCTTACGGGCTTCGTCTATGCAGACATCAGACTCATTGACCAGTAAAGACGCCATAAATGGCACAAAGTCCAACCATTCATCGTCTTGTATGCAAATGATCATGATTAGACTCTACACTAATTCTCAGATCTCTCCCTTGTGTCTTCTCCGCCGTCGCTGGTGACCACCGCAAGAAATGCCGGCACTTGAGAACACGGCAAATTCTGGGGCTAAGTATCCTTATTAAGCGGTTGGGCCATGGCTACTGCAGACAAAACAAACACCTAAACTAACATGACTTCTATTCAAAGTAGAAGTAGGGCAGGGTAGCCGGAGAGGGTACTGCTCACATGCACCTAGTATATCCGAGATACCTCATTTCGTCCTGCATTTTCCAGCTTCAACAAAAAATGAGGAGCACATAGGTAAGGATTTGTAGTGTTCAGCCTGTTGCAGCTTCATACTTCTTCTCAGCTCAAAATATAGGAAGGTATTCCGAAGCTTTTTCCTTTCGCGGGGTATGAGGACCCCCACCATATCGGAACCGTTCGGGACAAGCCCCACCGAAGAAACTCCACTGTTCATTCAATCGTCGTCATATCACTTATGTTATACCAGAAGAGCATTTTCAATTAATAACATAGCTGCATCCTAAGTATCTTTCCATATGGCTTTTGGTCTCATTGCATAGCTTTAGACTCTCCCATATTTATACCTCACACGAACGCTTATACAATGGCAAAATCAATGCAAGATAACAAAGCTATTCGCATGCTTCAAGCAGCAGAAGATGGCGGATATGGTGTTGTAGGAGTAGTTTCCGTGAGTACAGCTCACACCTCTTTCTCTCTCAAAACAAAGAGCTCATGTCTTATCTCTAGTACAATCTCGAAACCATAACCGCCATCGTCAGAGCCGCAGAACGTAAACGTTCCCCCGCACAAATCCTTCTCTTCCCCTGGTCCCTCCACTACTCCCCCCTCCTTATCCACCTCGCAGCCGCCGCCTGTCGTACCGCCACTGTTCCCATAGTCCTACACATGGACCACGCACAATCTGAAGATGAAATTCTTGCTGCTGCAGATATGGGACTCTTTGATAGTATAATGGTCGACATGTCGCATTACGACAAAGAAGAAAATCTAGCCAAAACAACTAAATTGACGAAGATATTACAAGAGAAGGGCATAGCAGTTGAGGCGGAATGTGGTAGGATTAATGGAGGCGAGGATGGTGTGAAGGATACGGGGGATTTGGAGGGGTTGTTGACAACTCCTGAAGAGGCTCTTGGGTTTGTAGAAACGGGAGTAGATTTTTTGGCGCCGGCTTTTGGGAATGTACACGGGAACTACGGTGGAGTGGAAAACATTAAGTTGGATTTTGATAGGTACGTGTAGGACAGTTTCTTGAAATACCCTTTCATTGGTATTGTGGTAGGCTAATATCAGTTGTCAGACTCGAGGGCATAAGAAAAGCGACAAATGGTCGAGTAAGGTTAGTTCTCCACGGCACAAATACTTTTCCAGATGATACAATGAGAGGTTGTATCAAGGGGGGTATGACAAGATGCAATCTAAATGATTTGGTTTTGAACACGTATAATAAATATGTAGCGGAAAATACAGGGAAAGTTCCTTTGACAGAGCTTATGGAGAAGGGAACTAGTTTGATTCAGGAGTTGATTGAACACCAGATGGATATAATTGGATCGACTGGAAAAGCATAATGTAGAAGTAGATGATGAACAATAGAATATTCAAATATCTGGTAGGTTAAGTACTGAATGGATATAATTAATAATTCTTTGTTTAGCAAGTGCGCATCCTGACGTCTTCCTTCAGCGAGTGTGTGGGAAGTAAAAAGCGAGACACTTGCTGGTATCCGAAGCATGAGTACACAAAAATCTCTTGATAATGCGTTGAAGTTACAAGATCTTTCTTAAATTTCAACTTTGGCCTAATTGGGAACCAAAAAATCAGAAAACATACACGGCACCATCATATCGCATTGTATCACAATCAAATTTTGGCAATATAAAACGTGGGAAGCAGAATACAATTAACTATCAACCAACCAACCTCCACAATGCAATCAGAAAGAACACATCTTAGAAGTCACAGAAGTAGAAAGAAATCGAACGGTCCTCCCTTATGAACATGATAACACCATAAACTCATCCGAAATCCGTGCAATGCGATGCACTCGAAATCACAACTTTTGTTTAAATGAAATAACTCCTCGACTCCCGTCTTGCTTTTATAGATCCTATCCATTTCATCTCATTCATACATATCACACTTATAACAAGTACCAGTATGCTAAAAATCCTAAAGTTGGAGGGTCGCGCGATATATGTGATGAAGACGAAGATGAATGCAAACGAACAAAGAAGAAGAGGAGGAGAACGAATTGTCAAGTCTATTGGTAGATCTTGACCGAGTTGACAAGCCAATATGCGTCATCGAAGGCGTGGGGAACCTTGGCGACGTACTCTTGACAGGTGGAGTAGCCGGTCTTTGCGGGGCAGTCGGACCAGTCGGACCAGGCTTGGCCACCAGCTCCTGCGCCGCAGAAAGTGGTGTCGAAATACTAGAGTGGGAGTCAGTTTGGTGGAATCGGGAATGAAGAGGGAAAGAGTAGGGCTAAGGGAGGAGAAGAGGAAGTTTGAAGCAGTAGAACTTAAGATGCATAAAAGAAAGAACAAGACTTACGACTGTCTGAGCAGGGAAATTAGCATCAATATCACAACCACCATCCGCACTATCGAAGTTTGCTGTAGGTGTTCCCCACTTTGTTGGGTCTGGAGTGCCAGCGGTGATATCGGCTGGGATCTTGCTGCGTGCAAAAAACCAGACTCGGATAAAGTTAGAGGTCCATTGCATGGCATAGATACCACCACCATTCTTGTTGAAAGGGGTACCGTAAGAGTTAGCAGTCGATTCAACAGAACATCCTGCGCCGTTGGACAATTTACAGTCGGTATTACCGTTGTTAAGAGTTCCGAGCTCGGCAGACTTAGGAGAGTTGAAGCTACAGGCGTTCTCGGTGTGGAGAGAGATGAAAGCTTGAGTGATGTCGTTGGATCCTTCGAGAATGTCCATTTCACCATAAGGGCCGTCACCGTTTCTAATTGTCCAGCTAGCGAATCTGTTAGCGGCTAATTTTCATTGGGGAAGTAGCGAATGAATTGGCACTTACAAACCAGGCCAGGTTCCACAATCACTACCAGGCATGTGCGCGAAATCACCAATAAGAATACCATGAGTAAACTCATGAACAGATTCAACCCAAATGCTATTGCGCTTTCCATTGACTTTGTCGGAGAGAACAGTAGTATTATCAACGCCCATGTAAACTTGATTACCGATGACCTTGGTCAAACCAAGCTTCTGAGCATCAGCGAGAGAGACATAGTTGACGTTTCCATTGGTTGGGTCGGCGGCCTAGATGTGAGTTAGTTGCCACTTCTAGATCGAAGAGAGTCTTAGAAATACTAACATCCTCATAGATGAAGGAAGTGAACCAATTGGTATGATCATAATTATGAACCAACTTGTAACCACTGGTCATTGAGGCCAAGCACGAAAAAGCGCAAAGGAGCGAAACTGCAAGAGACTGCATGTTGAAAGATGGTGAAGCCTTGCTGTACTAAAGGAGTGTATGTTTGTATGAAAGAAAGTGATGTACAAAATGTACGAAGATAAACAGACGATCTAAATCAAAGAGGAGGAGAGACACTTATCAAAAGGAATGCGGTTGAGTTTGTGGAAGGAAAGAGGAAATTTTCAAAACAGGTTCCATCGAAGACTTAAATAACCAGTGGACATTGGCATTAGGCGTTTTTCACATGCTATCTTCAAGTGAATGAGCCTCAATCTCTCCACAATGTGTCAAAATAGAGATGCTTCATGGCAGTCAGGATGATGGATTCAAAGACTTGTATGTGAATCTGGACATTGGTTGTCTACAAATTACTAAAGAGAATCCTCTGGAACAATTGCAGAACGCTAGTTATCTCAGAGGGGGAACTTCAGATCCGTTAATTTTAGCTAAGAGGAAACTCAAGGAGATTTGATATGGGTATCTCCGAGGTTGGCTTGGGTAAGTGCCGATGTGGAAGAGGGGAATGAAGGGTATGACAAATTTGTTCCTGATGTTGATTCGTTCATTCGTACTTCTACACCGAAAAGAATCTTCTATTGTGAATCTACAGAGTGGTAGTAGGATCATTTAGAGGTATATTACGATCTTGGCTCGATGGATGGCGTTTGCAAAGAGCCAGGATGCTTGGCTATATGTGAATTCTGATCTGATAATTCATTTATTCTATGGAGGATTTTCACCGGCATTTCCTCCACTTTCCAGTGCTTAAATACAATTGAACCAATAATAACAACGAAGCAATAATCATGTCACAATACACACCCACAATATAACCCCCAAAGTGGACCTTCGCTAATATCATGGGATTGTCAAAACAGATGTTTGTTGGTGGATGTAACATAATTTCTCATCCATACACCAGCATTTTGGAATAAATAAATGTGATTTGTCCTTGTTCAACATGAAACAAATTCCTTTCATCAAGCGATGGCGCAGTGTTGAAAATGTAAGCTGACTCCACTGTTAGAAAAGTATTGTACGTAGTACCAAGTGAGGTTAAAATCCTTCGAGGCAGAATACGAGAATTCTATTTGTTGGTGTTTTTCTAGATTTCGGAGAGCCCAAGGCGGTGAATACATTAATTCTATGGGCTTATAAGCATTATGTCTATGGATGATCTATAGATGTCGATATTAATCGAATGTGAATAAGGGGGTTGAATACATGTCATTCTGTGCTGTACACCACAAACTTACATGTGGATGTCATAGATTGCGTGAAAATTCACGATTGCTTCATTCATCGCAATAAATATGGAATTATCAAAAAGAAACGGCAATGAAGGAATAGTCATATAGTGGTGTTGAGAATAAACCGCAATGGTGATACGGATTCAAAGCGAGAAGGAGCTTCATGTTAGATTCCGCTTCCAAATTTAACATGGCAGTATGACAGTATTTCTGACACATTGATATGCATATATATATATATATATGTAATTCCCAGCCTCGCAGTACATATATCATTCAGTTCTGTGTCATCGTTGGTGTGGACATTGCTAAAACAAATATATCTCATTTTGAAAGCGAAGGGGAGAAGGAGAATGCAACACCGAAATTAGAGATCGATGGTCCCAGCATCATCAGTGATTTGTGGTTTTGCAGAAAGATAGGGGCTAGTCTATCAAGTTTGTTGTCATTTGAAAGATTTCCAAAACAGAATCTGCCCAGCTCAATTTTGTGAGAAGAGAACTGTGTGCAAATGATACAAGTCTACAGTAATATCAACCGGGAGTTCAGAAAGAACTAATAATATGTACCTCTGGATTGGATTCGTCGTTGAAGAAAGATTAGTACATCAAATATCTATAATCAAGAAAGAGAATTGGAGAGTAGTAAGTCCAAGCAACAGAATTCGCAATTCTCAAGGACACGTCCTTACATGTTCTTCTTCTATATGATAGAAATCACAACTAATACGCTTTCCTCAAATTGTATCTTCTCTGTGTTCAATATCAAAGCCGACAAATTAGCTCATTTGCATACCCAGGTAATTCAAACGTGGTAAAATGGTAAAAGCTCTCAACTCGGAAGAGTTTTACCTCCCCTTTTGAAACTTGAGAGGCGCTCTAGATTTTTGGCAGCTTACTGTATAGTGAACTTTGTCATATTCACTTATGTTGATTCTTCCTGGTCCGCCTCCAATCAATTGTTGATGATTTGATTTTATCAAGAAAGTGAAGAATCTGGAATCAAAACTGAGTAGTGATGATGAACGACGACGACGGCATCATGGATAGTCAATAAGTTTTAAGAATGATGTTAGATGTTCCTTTTCCCATTTCTAATCAGTAGCTTCTTTGAGATTCGACGAGAAAAGGAATAAATTTGAAGTGTTGTGCTTGAGTGCCACTAGATACTATGATTGATAACCTGAATTTCTTCCGGTAGTACCTCTTCTCAACATTTTTTGATGATTAGGTTCCATGAAACTATTGAGTTTGATTAAACGTTCCAGAAGATTGAGTTAATACTTGTGAATAAATGGCAGGAAGTTCAGAGTAAAGTATTGTGTGGAAATTTTCACATTGCATTTTCGTGGTCTAGTTAAGAACTCGAAGCAGTGATTTACCTCAACTTGATTGCCAATCGTTACAGATCACTTTGTCCTAGACAATTGTTCGAATACAGCACAGAGATAAAATTACGCACGAAATACTTTCAAAACATGTTTTATTATCATTAATCTGCCGTTCATTCATCTATCAAAGTCCCGTCGACAGTACTGCGGCCAACTATAAGGCAAGCAGACGTCGGAGTCTATACATAACATCTATCATAAATATAACCAAATCATTAACCCTTCTAGGTACTCTTTTCAGGACTGTCCTCAACTCTAATAGTGCCAGCCTTGCTTCCTACTGACTCGTCACCCTCATGATGAACAATATCCTTCTTTGAATGGAGCACTGCTTCTACATCCTGGGCTCTTCGGTCGGCGTTAACACCCCCGAAGAGAATATCTAATTCTTCCAAAGTCTTGCCCTTCGTTTCTTTAATGATGAAGAAGGACCATACACCCATTCCAAAACAGAAGAATCCGAACATCAAAAATGTTCTCCATCCAATGTTTGAAACAGCAATTGGTGTAATCTCCGTAATGGAAAAATTGCACAACCATTGAGTAGAGGCGGCGAGACCAACACCGTAAGAACGGAGACGAGTGGGGAAAATCTCGGATACATAGACCCATGGAATAGGTCCCCATGATGCGGAATAACCGATGACAAAAAGGTAAATCATTACAACCATAGCGATCGATGCTGGTGCAACGCTGGTGGCCTTGGTGTCAGGTGGGTGGGTAACGAGGACGGCTGAGAGAATGAACATCATGGCCATCATCCATGCGGCACCGAAAATAAGAGACTTGCGACGACCCAATGTATCAATACCAGTAAGTAAGAATATACCAGTAGTGACGACCTTTACAGTACCATAGATACCAGTAGCGAACAAAGCGGTGTTAGCAGCTGAGATACCAATGGTTTGGAAGATTTGTGGTGCATAGTATCCAATAGAGTTGGTTCCGGAGAATTGCTGCCAGAACATGAGGCAGAAAGCTGAAAAGAATCTGAATCTGTTGGCTGGGGCGATACACTCTTTCCAGGTGAGCCCTTCAGTTGCAGCGAGTTCCTCCTCAATGGATGCACGGATCTCGGCGATTTCCTGCATGATTTCTTCATCTTCACTTGTGGTGCATCTAGTCCAAGCCATGGAAGCAGTGGCTTCCTCATATCGACCTTGCTTAGCAAGCCATCTTGGAGATTCCTTCAAGAAGAAGAGACCGATTAAGAGGAATCCACCTGGGATAAGTTGAATAGCGACTGGGATTCTCCACTGCTTAGTTGATTGAGGGATGTGTAATGCAACACCGTAATTCAGCCAGTAAGCAAAGGTAGAACCAAGTACCAAGAACTCTTGGAACATTCCAGTAATTCGTCCTCTAATGGCGGGAGGTGCATTCTCTGTGACGAAAACAGGAGTGATAGAGGACATTCCACCAACTCCCAAACCAGCAATAACACGACCAGCATAGATTTGCCCAATACTGTGGCTAGAACTAGTTTGAACAGCAGCACCAACGAGGAAGATAAAACTGAATCCCATGAGAGAGAGTTTTCTTCCGAATCGATCACTGCAGAAAGCGGCAGCGATGGAACCGAAGAAACAACCAGCCGTAAGCAAAGAGACAACATTCGAGGCAACCTGTGCGTTCTTGGATCCACCAAATCCCGTCGAATCAGGCGGTAATCCGAAATCTTCTCTGAAACTTTTGAGAGCCAGTACCGATCCCATGACACCGGTATCGTAACCTGCATAAGCCATCATATGTCAGTCATGTTCCATCATCTTGATTGGTCTTGGCGCTATGGCACAAAAGGTTAAAAATGTCGAGCCGGCACGGGAAGGATGTATCAGGGGATATTATCCAGAAAGAGGGGATAACTTACCGAAGAGTAACGATCCCATGTAAGCCACAGCCGTCAGAAAATAGACGCGGTAATTTTTGAAGAAAGCGGACGGCATATTGGCGGTTTTGCTGTTCGCAGCAATTCTTGACAAGGTTGGTATTTTATTGTTCGACGAGAGGCCGATGAGGGAGAGAGAAAAAGAATCATTTTGGGGAGAGGTATTGATGTACCTTATGTACTTGTCAAGTTGACTATTGTGGAATTCATGAGCGGCAACATGATTTTGTTGGATGAGAACTGGATTCGACGTTCATTCGTGCGAATATTTTGTTATCACTTTGACACACGAACCAGGGAGAGTAATTCCACCATTTACAATGGAGAGAATGGGGAAAATGGAGAAGTAGATTTCAACCCAACTTAATTTGGAATAGTTGGCAGTTCCCCATTGTTTAGTCTGGAGATTGTTGAGCAAGCTTTTTGATTTAGTTTTATTGTTGCCGATATTATTCAGGGGTCATGATTAGCTGATGTGGATTTTAGTGCAAATAATCCCCGCGGGGTCGCATATACCAGGCATGGTTTGCCCACGGGGTTGATGGTTTCACCGAAATCTTGCCATTTTCTTAATACAACTCCGAATTTTCTTACAATTACTTGCTTGGTCATATGTCATTTGGCTTCAATGCTGGATAAATTCTTCCTGATGTAACAGTAATCGTCGGATCACATTAAGCTTGAATAGACTAAACTTCCCATAAGGATGTGATCGTCAATTAGGAGTCTGGAGTCTACCGGCATGGGGCAGCTAAGGCAAATCATATTTCAATCTTCAGACACGAAGGAACAAGGATGACGGTAGCTGTGGTGGAGAAGGGTGGTTGGTAAGATGGGGTTTACGCATGATGTTGCTCGGGGTCATCCGTGGTATCAATATTTACGCGTAGGCAATAAGAGCCGCTCCGCTCGCTGGAGACTGTAGTCTGGAATTCATCTCTTACTAACTTGAGAGGATCTGAGGACTCCGCCAAATTCAGTTTGTGGGGAGAGTATGGAGAAATTATCAATTCTGGTTGCTCCCCTCGGATACCCCGGATGGAGTCTAAATTGCAAATTTGTCAATCAAAGCAAAAATCAAGGCATATGGAACCTGAGCACAAGCTTCCTCAATGCGAACGGCGACCTTAGTTGGCTTCGGAAAAAAGATACTCGTGTGGGTATCGTGTCCTTTGACGCCATTGTGGGATCAATGTTACCTGCGGTAATCTGCAAATTCAGCGTCTATTTTCTACATCGTCTAGCTTCGCCTGTTGAAAGTTGTTTGAGGTATTGACGCTGTTTTTAACTCGCGACAAAACAGCCTTGCTGCGCCTAGAGGAATAAGAAATACCAACTATTCTCAACAGGTGTTATACGTCCAAGATGGCATGACGATATACAGACACAAATTCCTACGGAAAAATTTTATCCAGCTCAGTCAAAGTCAAAAAATGGGTCGCTAGCCAACTAGAGCAAAGCTAGTAAGGTAGAAAGACATCATAGCATCCGCAGGCCATGATTTCTTTTCATCCATGACTCCGGAAATCTCTTTCGGTTGTGACTCTATTATTTTCTTTCTCTGGAAAGGGGAACGATAGACAATCTTTCACAATGCTTACTTTGCAAAATTTATCTTTCAACTGTTGCATGATACTTCAATATGCTTCGGTCATTTGACACGATTAAGGGGAGGCTACAACGCGGCTCTCTTTCCTTGGATGTCGCTACTTCTTTCTTTCAGCGAGAATTAGGATAATGGATATGGTTACTGCATTGGTCTGCTAGATCCAATACCCCTTTAAAGCGGTGTACTGAATCAAGGAGGTCGGTTGAGATAATATTTCGCAAAACACTCTTTCACAACCGAGAACCACAAGTTCCTCCAGCAACGGTAAAATTTTTTTGCAAAGTCGTCGGATATGTGTACGAAAAGGGATTGAGTCGTTATTTTACTCGGTCTCCCTGAGTCGTCGTCAGCGTTACAGCTATCGAGAGGTCAGTCTTGTCAAAAGTGCGATTCTTAGACTTGAACGGAATGGATCTTTCCTTAGTCGGTGACAACCATGATACCCAAAAGAAGAGATACACGTACCAGTATTGACACGGGGAACATCTACTTTCAGACCCATTTCCACCTCAACACAACGAATTCTCTTCCTTTCTGCCGACTCCGAATCTTCACCTTCATCATACTTCGAAACCTAAAGACGGATTGAACTTCAGGTGGGAATCAAGAGGAACAAATATCATACGACTTATCACATCCCATCTTAAACCTATATATGTTGTGCGACATGTCGAAAAGCCACTTGCGTCAAGAGCTCATTTTGTGCTTTTGATTTCCAAGTTTTCCTGCTACCTGCCAAGTCATTTGTGATTTTGCAACAAAGGGCGGAGCAGGTGGTGTCAACAAGATATTTGAATACTTGCTTGTTCAAAAGACGACTTAACCAAGTCTCGTCTCCTTACTCTTTCATGAAATCTCTCATAGCTCTTCATTCCGTCTCCATGATGCAGAGTCCGCACCAGTCTCACAAATCCGAGTCACATCTAACTCAGGCTTCTTCCTTTATCAATCTACATCTCCATCTCCGTTCAAAATCACACGGTCTCATCTCATCTCATCTCATGATCTAAGTACATCTCATCTCGCACCAATTTCACCTATCACCAAATCTCCACTTCAATCGGAAAAATCCCATCTACGAGTAACCGAAACAAAAGCCCCTTTCCTCTCCGTCGAAGCTATACTGGTGAGTGCACCTCGACGCAAAATTCCCAGTACAACCTCACAACACCTTCTCGCTTCTTTCGTGCTACGACTTCTCATCTCCTAACACCCCCGAAGAAAAGCTTTGAGGTGTGAAACGTCTCACCGTTAAAGCGTAAGCCTCTGCATCTTTCCCTCCACCATCTCGTATCCACCTCGCACGAAAAACAACATGGCGTCCGATGCCAGATCTCGACCCGGCGTACCACGCGACCGTCCAGCCTTCCAATAGATTGCGTCCAAGCCATCGACCTCATACTTTATACTTCTCCAGAGTATCGCATCCTTGACCGCCGTTTTCCCAAACTCGGGATTTTATGAACATCTGGGATTGGGGATCTATACAAATTGATTCAGATTAACGAATTGGTACTCAAGTACCTCTTCGGCCAATTGAGCACGATGTTACACTTTTGTATATGCTGCGCTCTACTTCGCCATCTTGTCCGTGCGGATTTGATTGAGAGGGAATACAGATACAAATATTTACCAATAAAACGTCGGAGAGAACAGAAACACAACTAAAGGTTTTCTGGGAGTAACGGCGGGCGGTAGAAGTCAAGATGATTATCTTATGTTTGGATTGTTTACTGATCATCTAGTTCGCTCTATGCAGGGCAAAAAAAAAGCAAACATGCGCACAAACACACAACGTACTCATGAATAATTTCTAGATGGACCCTTTCGCTGCCTCGTTCCGCCAAAATCCTTCTTCTCGCGGGGCTCAGCGAGTTGCCCTCTATCACAATCTTACCGCTCCTTCGGTTCCTCCACAGACGAACCTCACAATTGGCAGACACAAAACCCATGCATCAAAGCCAAGCCCTGTCACCCTGTCTCCGATCCGATCTCACCGGGGAAAAATCTCTTCTCTTCCTGCAGATATTTTTTTGTGAGATGTTCGACCCATGGAGAAAGATGCTTACATTCCGGAGGGTATCCTAGGTGTGAAACTTATCTATATAAAGGGCGTGAAAAACGTCATGACGTAGATGTGTACAACAGCATGCTGTTACTTGAGCACTATCAACCACACATACATTTATATGCTTCACGGTAATTGCCTTAGATTTCTCAACACAGGTAGGTGGGTGTTAAATCGGCATATTTTCTCACTGGCATACCTTTTATAGGACGGGAAATCAGTGGCTTGAACAGGGATTCCGGAAGGATGGGATCTGTCTTCCTCGAGACATTGGGCTTTTTTCCTTTCTTCTGTTTCTTTCCCCTGATAAAATCAGTATTATATCACAACTTTTCAACCCTGGAAAACTCCCCCAGAGGGGACTAGGATGCTCATCCCTTTCCAAGAAAAAGAATTGCCTAATCCATCAATCTCATACACTCCAGAAACATTCCAACCTCTGCCCGTCTCCCCTCCAATCTCAGACATACACCCCCAATCCAAGCGTTCTAGAACTGCCGATCCAGAACAATACCACCCATCCATCTCCCTTTTTAAATTGACATCAGTCGATTCTTCGGAACCATCTTCCTGACCGCATCACAACATTTCTAGAATTCCCATGGCCATGGATCTGGATGCCGGGGTCGGATTCAAACTTTAACCAGAAAATCGGAATTGGTGTTCACGTCACGAGGAGTAACGATTTGGGGTCTATTGTGTAAGGTATTACCATGTGCATTTTCGTGATATTGGGATCTAGATAGGTGTAGAGGGAGACTAGACGGTCCGCGCAGAGATATACACGTAGTTGCGAGGCATTTAACACTCGCTCACATTTATAGATGCATAAAGGTTACCCCGAAATACATAGGTGGAATACCCGATAGATGGTATAGGATACCCAATATCCCAACCGGTACTCGTGAAACCCAATGTAATTAATTTCTTTTCATTCTCATGCCCTCCTTGTTTCTCTTCCTCATCCTTCCCCGTATTCTTCCCCGTCCTCTCCAATACCCTCTTCAGTTCATGTACCACATACACACTCGATCCCGCCAAACAAGCTTTCCCTCTTTCCATCAATAATCCGCCCACATGAATACGGCGCTCTCACAATACGCCGGTGCGGCCCGTCGCTCCGTCGGATCATCCCTTGCGGTACTTGTGCTCATCCCGTGTTATCTGATCGGGTCCCAGTTTCTTAGGCGTCTTTGTGTTACAGCTTTGCGGGGCGATTTGCTTGAGGATGAGGACTCTTTGGTGTTGGTGGGTAGAATATCTATGTCAATCAACATCGTAGGATTTTTGATCTAGTAATTTGTGCCTTCTTGATGGGAGGATTCGATAGGTTATGTGGGTGTTCATGATACAGTCGTTCTGCGATATAGAGGTATAAATATAGAGATGAACGCACAGGGAAGAGATGAGGTAGGATAAATCGTCTGTATAGTGAATATAGTATATACAATAAGGACTTGGTATTTCCAAACCTCCGTATATCGACACAGCATCTTCATATTCTCATTCATGAATCTCGAGTTCAAATCCAAATGAAACCGCTTTTCAATCTGCCGATACTAACACTGCAGGGCGATTTTCTCCCTGTTCACAATTGAGTAGTTCCGCGCAAGATCGTCTTTCGCTCCCAATCTAGACAAAGTCTAGAGTCCGAATCACTGATAGACTCCCTTTGCTCGTCATGAGCCAATCCATTCGGTACCGACAATCCACGTATGAAAGGATCTACGAAGACTGTCTGATAATAGCCCAGATAAAGAAACACGATGGAATACTCACCATATGTTATCTTCACTAGACAAGTCAGTGTAATAAATTCTCCATTTATCTGACCGTAGGATATGAAGTTGCTCGACACATCCTGATCTCCCTTACTGACCATCATCGATTTAGTCCCAGATACATTCATTTATATGCATGATGATTCATTGTTTCCTCTCTCGTATCTGTTTGCCTGTTGCGATGTGATGTATTAGCCAAGTCGCTCTGAATAACCAATCTTCACTAATCGTTCATTTAATTGTCTCGTTGATTGACAGCGTCTCTCGTTGTCGGTAGAGGTTACTGTGAGCAATAAACGGATATATTGGACAGAGAGGTATAGGTACACAGAACGCTGTAATTTGACACATGGTGAGAATCCTCATGGTATTGCCATTTTGGTAGTTTGAAGTTCAGGCTGTGAGATACACGCACTGGAGAGAGAAGGAGAATGAGAGGCTCAAGATAATTTTTGACGAGAAATTAAATTCGTGATATTCAAATGCTGATTTGGAGCTCACAGCAAGCAAAGACTACTTTGAGAACTGGTTGTCAATTTCCTGTATTGAAGTTTGAAAGAGCAAAGCAAAATTGAATTCCTTCTCTTCAAAAAACTTCAAGATCGATTGACGGGTAGAAGATGAAGCCTCTTACATCAACAATCAGGGGTATGTTCTCAACCACCAAAGCGTATTACATCCGACCAATCTCAATAACCCAATATCTCACCAATGTATCGCAATAAAACAAAAGAAAGAACAACATCCCTCCCTAACCGCCCTATGTCAACATGACCATCTTCTCAGAAAAATGACGTATATAATTACCTACCCTATCAGCACCACTTCAGCGACAAGCCCATCTCCGTAGGACAGGATACTCGGGAGTCTGTTCGCCGGGGAAAAGTGGCCCGGACCCAGAACCTCGGAGGGTCTGCTGATCCACCAGTCTAGATTTTGTTATCCGATGTTCTTTGTAGCACTTCACTACCGGGCCCCCCTCAAAGATTAACCTTAATACTTTATCGAGCTGGCGAAACTTTTCAGGGGTTCGCCTTGTCTTCTCAAAGGAAACTAGGAAAATATATGCAAGAAGTAATCATATGAACATGACGATTATCTGCAGCTTTGACCGTTCTGTGGCATTCTTTCTGCATTGTGAAAATATTTGTATGCAACGTTGATCTGAAGAAAATTGAGACTTGTTTCACGATAGCACATCCCGCCAATCTAAGTGGAAAGATCTCGGGGCGTAGAAAAAGACAAGATGAGATGTGTACTTCACACGGCTTGAGATTCGGAGATCTAAATCTAGATGGGGTGTCAGGAGGATCGCGATATTCGAGGAAGGGAGGCTGTGAACCATAAAACGGCCTTGCTGAATGGACGATCTTGTAAGCATGTATGGAATTGAGTAGGATCAGACATCGGGTAGCGGTCAAGAATCATCACAAGAAAGCTGATAACTCTGCAATGAGGATTTTTTCGGGTGATTTCGCAGGAAGAATTTTGTATTCTATGCAGTGAGCTATCTAAGGGTCGATCGCAATCTCAATAAACAGCGCAATAACAAGGAATTCTTGGTATAACCCCCTCAATAGAACACTCTAGTCTAACATGACAGGAGCTGCACGTTCCTGCCAATTTGATTGATTACTGAACAGTCCCAATATGATGCTCATCCAGCATATGGGGGTTGATTGATGAGTATTTGACCATTCGGCGTACTGACCATGATATATCGGGTTTGTGATGCTGAAGATCTAGAAGATCTGCCAACAGATCGAAGAATCCACGCTGTTCTTCAGCCAATCGCACTGGCTAACATGAGGAATATCGTTTGCCATCCAGAAAAGGGCCGTAAAGGAAAGTTGTCGGCAAGAATCGGTAAGGTGTTTCTCAATAGCTCCTCCGAATATGTTCAAAACTGGAACACATAGAGGCGAGCATTCTCACACCTTGGTACGCCATGCCATAGCGTTTTCAGGGATAACGTCCGCGATCGATCCCCGGCGCCTGTATATTTTCATGAAGCTCATGTAGAAAATAATTGTGAGGAGACAGAGACCAATCGCCGCAAGCATGATGATTAGAACCGTAAACCCTTTTACTGTCGCCTTCATAAGGTATGTGGTGATGAATCACGACGTTGGCTTCCAAATTGATGTTTGTAGAAAAGGTTCAAAGCCGAATACGCCAAAATGATTGCTACACACGCGATAATAGATGGAAGAATGATTCGGAGTATCGTATCCTCTCCCACGGTATACATGAATCGAGGCTTGAACTATGCTTGAGTCTCGAAAATGCTATAGAGAAGGATATCAGACGATGTCTGTGATACTACGGCATGACTGCAAGACCTCGCAGCTGCAGGAAGGGTGATGACGATACAAATGTGATAAATACCTAGCTATGTGTTCGTTTTGTCGGTCCGCGAATTTTTTGAAGATTGAGAATGACTCGTTCGTATTGTTCAAAGTCTTACGATCTTAATGCGGAAGAGAAGTCAAACAGTCTTTGAGGTAAGGTTCGTGATACGTAGTATATGGCTGTCTAGGGGTGCCATAGAGAAGGAGGGAAATAATTGAATTAATGGAAATTAGAGAACTAGAAATAATAAGAAAGAGGTCTTCAAGAACGATATCATTCGGAAATTTGATGATCATGGTTATTCCATCGAGGAAAGAACTCATGATGGGATTGAAAAGGTAATCACGACCTGCGACTGCGCCGACTGTTACCCCTCTGAACATTTTAACCCCAAACCCGTAACTGTACTCATCCAACTCGTTACATATTAAAGCGATTCATTGAAGCAGAATTTGCAGAACAAATGCATAAATTATGTTGAAAAAGTTACATACCGATTCCCATACCTTATTCCATTTGTCCATATCAATGGTGGATAGTGCGGGGTTCAATCCCAGTGAGCGGTTCAGCTATCAACAATAATTCGAGGGGCTCCAAAACACTAGTGCAGCGGCAATATGTCGTGTTACCCACCCAGATCTCAAACCAGATCTACGCAGGTGAGAGAAAAATTGTTTCTACCATGCAAGATACCCTAGCGGTCTCTGCAGTAAAGTGGAAATATCTTCGTTGGATCCTTGTTCCAAATCAGCCAGCGCCTAGATGGGTCCAGAAATCGGGTGAATCCCTTTTTGCTTCGTTCCCGGAAGTAGATGTGATTTGAACACATTTTATCCACGCATTTCCACCCTTGCTGCTAATTCTCTCCAATATTGTCGTGTAATGCAGAATATTTGGTGAGTACGGATTATGAAGGGTTTGATATCCTTTAGCCCCCAATCCCCACCTGATAACGAATAGATCGCGAAAAAAGAAAGCTTACAGATGTCGATGAATAACTATACACCCTTCGAAAGCTTCAAGAAAATTCTCGAAGTATTAGTCTCCCGAAAACTCTCAATCTTCTTACGAAGGTTTATTTGAAACTGGAACAGATTGATCATTTTCAATTGAGATGATGTTGTGATAGCCCTTGCTAGCCCTTGCTAGCCCTTGATAGCTGAGATTCCCACGAGACCCATAGCAGGGTATCGAAATCGATCGTATACCCTTGAAAAATGGCTTTTGAGGGGCGCCACTGACACACCATACTGAAAATGGCTCTGGATTTGACAGAGGAGCTGACACTGCCTGTTGGGATGAGGGAAAATACCACTTTTCCCGTGTGCCAATAAAGGTTCCACTAAACGAGAGTTTTCATTTCATTCAATTGATTAGTTATCCTAAAGTCAGATTGAATGAAGTGTACCGTAGCCCAATTGATCCTAAATTTGGTGTGAGTTGGTCAGGTGTATAAAAGAGTAATGATGCTAAATTCGGATTGAGAGAGCTAACTAGTTCAGTCAGGTACGAAGCAAATAGAATGGGTGCCATATAGATGCCTTATTGACTCTAAATAAAAATACTTACTAGGTGGATAGGTACTTTCAAGGGGTTAGACGGAGGAAATGTCTAAAAGAGAACAAAGCTCCCTCTAATGTAACATTCAATCTAAAATCCGATCGAAAAAAATTAACTCACTAACTTTACTTCCATCTCTCTATTGGCTCCAAGTACATATTCTTTTGGGTGGTATTTAGTATCTTGTACTTCATTGCCATTAAATCCTCAATTGTCACTACATAGCACGAGCCGAGAGTGACAATGGTGACGACTTGCCGGGTCCCGATGGCCCTGTAGTTTTCTCTTAGCGTGGCCGAGTGGCCCTTACCGAGATAAGCATGGCTTGCGACTTACCACCGTGGGTCCTGGACCATTCCCTTGGGAATACCACATAAAACTAAATCTTGCATTTCGTTGAATGAGATCTATACAACGTTCAAATCTTGGGTAGATCTAAGACGTCCACAATAATGTGTGTTTTAGTGGAACCGGCTTCCCTTGCTTGGAATTCCCCGAGCAATAGTCTGAGGGGAAAATAAGTAAAGTAAACAAGGCCGCACAGAGGAATTACCCGCAGAAAATCAAGTAATATCTCTTGCATCGATGCTGTCAGAGCTGATATTATCGAAAAAAATAGATTAGTTCTGACTGGTCGAAGGACACGAGCGAATAGTTCTCTATTCGATCGAGGCGGCATGAACTCTTCTTGAGATACCTATCGGGATTGAAGATTCTTTCCCATCCATGATATGTTCAAGAAGTATCTCAGCCTCATGTGTTTTCTTCTCCGAGTGTGAGCAATGAAGAAAGATAAAAGGAGCCCTTTCGTCCATGTTTTCGAAATATTTCTCACCATCATCTCAATCAGTCTTCTCTGCACATCGTCTTCGTTTCAAAATCCATAACAAACTTCCAACTATCATCCAGTCGAAAACTCACCCGCCCTCACTACTTCGATAACTCATCGACAAGGAGAAGTTGCATTTGATCATCTACAACTCTTTGTCTTTCTAGTTTTCAGTTCCTGGTATCTGAAAACCCTTTCATCAGCACTCACACCTGACAACTACCTATACCCACCTTAACCTCAACATGTTGTCTATTGCAGTCCAACCTCCCGCGAGAGTTCGTCCAGGTTCGATCTTGTACCCTCCTCTGATTGTTCAACTCAGTAGTGAGCACGATCTTTATGAACATCTTGCGGGTTACTGGACTTGTGTTTCACTCATCCATTACGCCACTGGCCAAGTGATATATGAACAAATGGACGGGAAAGCTGCAGACTCTGCGCATCCTATTGCTCAAACCAGATCTAGAGGTGTGCGCGATCAAGCGTACTTCTTCTTCCCAGATCTTGCAATTCACGCTCCCGGTCGCTATCGCCTGAGAATCAGTTTAATGAGAATGGACTATTCTCCCGAGTCTGGCCCAGATGGTGCAGTCGTTTGCGATGAACAAGTCGACACACGCTCGATTACTGTGGAAGAGTCCGGACCAAACTATTCTCGACCGAGTAAGGGCTCCTCTATCACTTTTTAGAGGACACAATTGGCTAACAGATGTGTTTAGATTCTCAAGAACGTGCTTTCATTCGAATGCTACGAGATGACGGTCAAGATGTTCCAACTCCAGCTCATTGAGCGAGGTTGGCAGAGACGAAAATGCTGAAGTCTCACAACATAAGGTGGTATAGAAGTGCGGGGTAATGGTGGGATTTTCAATATTCATACTTGATGGCTTTGGGATCTGGGGTTTGGAATTTAAGTTCTGGTTTTGGTTGGTATAGCTTTTGAATTTCCTACTTGGTGTTATTATTCTCGATCCTTTTCAAAGGAGTATATACCATACTTATCTCTTGGCCTTTTGTTTGGAAATGGGCATGATTTGCTATGGTGTAATGAGAGAGGGGAGGTTATTTGCCTTCTGGATCAGATATGATTAAATGCTCGAATATGGATGGCGTTGAAAAAGGAAGGGTTTTGTTATTATTATTATGACTTCATCAATCGTTCTTAGAAAAGAATAGGAATGAACTATCATCCCTTTGAAACGAAACCTTGACGTGACTTTCTGTGTTTGATCTTGTGAAATGGTGCATTTCTCACTGAAGAAGTAGAACAAGTGACAATATTGAAAATGTATGGGATTTGACAGAGAGCTCTCCAGTACTTGTATACAACGCTCCAAAAAGTGCGTTGGAAGAGAAGAGCGAGCAGAGGACGGCAATAGCCAAGCCTTCTTAAGGCGAGCTGAGACGAAAGCAGAAGGAATCTGATATAATGTTGGCCATTTCTCCTATGCCAACTGGATTCTCAAGGAAAATCTGGTGTTACCGTTACCGTTACCATGGCCATTACGATCAGAGTGGCTTGAGAGTCAAGAGTGGCGATTTCATGGCTTTATGGCTTTGAATATTTTCCAGAAAGAATTTAGAACATTAGTTTTATATTGGCCTTGTATTGGCCTGATATTCAAGGCAACACATAAGGCGGTCAATCAACCAAGCCCAAAAACATGAAGCAACCCTGCGAAACCTGCAGAAAAATCCTTTGAGGGGTGGTGGGTTAGTTGACCAGTAACTTTTTGAGTCACCAACAAGAATCGAGAGTCATAGGTATAAATCAAGTCTCTCTTCATCGTCGCCCTTCACCACAATATAATCTCCAGGAAGAGGAAGTGTTTTTGTTCCTGTCTTCAACCACATGAGCTTCGCCTTTTCTATCCTCCGCAAGAATTCCCGTCACTGTTCGAAATTGATCTCAACTTCTATCCAAAATACCCCTCGATTTAAACCCCACAACAACTTCAATTCTTTTCGCACATTTTCAAGCACAATTTACAAGATGGCGACGACAACCTCGTCCTCAGACTTCATTTCGGAGAAACTTAAGTCTTTGAGTGTCTCGGATTTGCCCAAGTTCCCTAATTGTCACCCTGATGTGAACATCAACGATATCTACAGAGCTCACATTACTTCTCACTTGGCTGAGATTACTGGTGTTGATTCCGCCATTATCTACCCTGCGTTGGCATGGACAAATACTTTGGACAAGGGTGACTTGGTGTTGCCTGTACCAGCTTTGCGAGTCAAGGGTAAAAAGCCCAACGAGCTCGCAGAAGAATGGGCAGCAAAGGTATACTTGTCACAATCCATTTAGATCATGAGGATAACTAACAATTTGGGCTGGATAGTTTCCTGAATCACCTCTCGTTCATAAGCCTACCACCAATGGTGTCTATCTTCAATTCTTCTTCAAAGCCGACAAACTCAACGAGCTTCTTATTCCTACCATCATCCAACAAAAGACAAGCTTTGGTCAAAACAAATATCTCGGTCTCGTCGATCCTGAAGATCCATCAAAAGGACAAAAGAAAATAGTCATCGAATTCTCGTCCCCAAATATCGCAAAACCTTTCCACGCTGGTCATCTTCGAAGTACAATTATTGGAGGTTTCTTGTCAAATCTTTATGCAGCGGTTGGATGGGATGTTACTCGTGTCAACTATCTTGGAGATTGGGGTAAACAATATGGATTATTAGCTTTAGGATTTGACAAATACGGAGATGAAGAAGCTTTAAAGGCAGATCCTATCAACCATCTCTTCCAGATTTACGTCAAAATCAATACAGATGTGAAGGCTGAGGCTGATAAGATGGCAGCATTGGAGGCAGAAGGAAAGACGGATGAAGCATTGCATATCAAGAATGAAGGTTTGGATGAGCAAGCCCGTCGGTACTTCAAGGCCATGACGGAAAACGATGAAAAAGCAATTGCGCAATGGGCTAGATTCCGTGAGCTCAGTATCAAGAGATACAGGGAGACTTATGCACGATTGAATATTCATTTTGATGATTATTCTGGAGAATCTCAAGTTAAGGCAGAGGTAATGGAAGAGACTGGAAAGAAAATGGAGGAAATGAAGATTGCCGAAGAGTCGCAAGGTGCTATGATTGTCGACTTCACCAAGCACGTGGCCGGAAAGGTTGGCAAAGGTCTTGGAAAAGCAATTGTCAAGAGAAGGGATGGCACAGCACTTTATCTTACCAGAGATATTAGTGAATTGTTACAGCGAAAAGAAAAATACGACTTTGATCAAATGATCTATGTTGTCGCAACTGATCAAGAGTTACATTTACAACAATTGTTCAAGATTATTGAACTTTTGGGTTACAAGGAACTCCGAGACAAGTGTCAACATATCAACTTTGGATTGGTTCATGGCATGAGTACTCGTCGTGGTACTGTCAAATTCTTGGATGATATCTTGAGAGATGTTGCCGAAAAGATGCACGAAGTTATGCAGAAGAACGAGGCCAAATATGAACAGATTGCCGACCCAGTAGCTACATCTGATATCCTTGGTATCAGCTCTGTCATGGTACAGGACATGAGTGGTAAACGGTAAGTAAATTGGTTATTTTTTTCTTATATTTTCATAATCTGGAATTCCAAACTAATTCTCTTTAGTGTAAACGGATACACTTTCAACATGGAAACTATGACATCCTTCGAAGGAGACACAGGTCCATACCTTCAATACGCCCACGCTCGTCTCTGTTCTATCACCCGTAAAGCAGCTCTTACTCCTGAAGAAATTGCTTCGGCAGACCTTTCACTCCTCACTGAAGTCCACGCTCAAAACCTCATCAGAACACTTTCCCAATACCCAGATGTCGTTCAGAACACTGTCAAGACTCTAGAACCAACAACCATCCTTACATATCTCTTTAAGATGACTCATGTTCTTAGTAGTAGTTATGATCATCTTAGAATTATGGGTAGCGAGAGAGAAGTTATGAAGGCTAGAATGGCTCTTTATGATGCAGCTAGAGTGGTGCTTTGGAATGGTATGCGCATTTTGGGATTGAGTCCTGTGGAAAGAATGTAAATGATGAGTGGATGAGTTATAATGAATTTCAAGAGAGGATAGAAGAACTAGGAGCCACGAGCTTGGATGGGTGTTTCATAAGTTGAAAGGGGGAAATCTCAACAAGAGAGATGAATGGCGATCTGCAGACCGAGTTGAGTTGAACCAGTAAGAATATTGCGTGGTTAAGATTCGAGGAAGCAAAACTGGAGAATTTTATTGTCCAATGTAGTGACATCTGAAAAGATAGGTAGATCAATATCATGGTATAAAGCAAACTTATAAGGTCCAGTTGTAATCGTCTCTTCCGACCTCAACTATAACATGATTGATATACATCTGCAAGAATTCGAATGTTAACCAAGCCCAGCCTAGCCTAACCCAATTATCATTTTCCCATCTTCTCTTTTCCATGGCAATATGTTCCCATTTGCTCGCTACTTGTTAAATGATATAAAGACATATATAATTGTCGGCTACGCCCCTTGGAACTTTGAGGAAAATGACAACCCCCACCATTTCGGCCCGCACGACGCGGGGTAGAGGTGGGGTTAAGCTCTTTAATATTCAAATGAATTCTTGGTTCCCTCGCAATACCTTCCCTCTGGAAACATGCTGCACACCTATATCTATCCTTTAACTGATCTCTAGAGCTCAATTACGAATTGTACAAGTTGTGTGGGTTTGCAGCCAACATATGAACAAAAGACATATAAAGAGCGATTCCTCTACCCCCATTTTCCCTTCGGCTTCGGGGCCAATTCTTCCATCTATCAGAGTGTCGGTTTGCAATTGCCGATTTCTATGATTCCTGATATTAGTAAGGGGTTCCGACTTATAAGTTACGAAGCTGGGTTTTTGCGTACAGAAAGATATAAAATTCTTGCTTTTTTATACTAGCTCCGACAGAGTGAATATCTACCCATCCATCCATTCGTCGTCACCATGCCTACAATCCTCATAACCGGCGCCTCGGGCTTCATCGGACAACTCCTCGCCACGCACCTCCTCACCAGCCATCCCACCGCCCCAGAAAATAAACTCATCCTCACCGATATCATCACGCCTTCTGCTCCCCCCTCTCCCCATCCCCAAAACACGCAATGTATCCAAGCCGATCTCTGCAATGCCGACTCCCTCTCTTCCCTCCTTTCCTCAGCCGGAACAGTCGACACCATATTCATCTTCCACGGCATCATGTCTTCCGGCTCGGAGCAAAATTTCGAGCTCGGCATGAAAGTAAATCTGCACTCTACACTTTCCCTTCTCGAAGGAATAAGAAACACCCCATCCTTGAAACCAGAAGGTAAATTAGTCCGTGTTATCTACGCGTCTTCGCTCGCGGTCTACGGACGACCACTCCCGGAAACAATCACAGAGGACACGCATCCCACGCCCGAAGGCTCGTACGGATGCCAGAAATTAGCATGTGAAACTCTCCTGCAGGACTATATCCGCAGGGGGTTTATCGAAGGACTAGCATTGCGGTTCCCGACGATTAGTATTCGGCCGGGGAAACCGACGCAGGCGGCAAGTTCGTTTCTGAGCGGCATGATTCGAGAGCCGATGGCGGGGAAGGAATGTGTGGTGCCGATTAAGGATCGGGAGTTTGTGAGCTGGATGTGCAGTCCGAGGACGCTGACGGAAAATTTGATTCACGCGATGGAGATGGATTTGCAGGGGGTGGATGCACATCGGCGAGCGGTGAATTTACCGGGGAAGGGAGCGAGTGTGCAGGAAATGTTGGATGCGTTGGTGAAGGTTGGGGGAGAGGAGAAGTTGGGGTTGGTTAGGGAGGAGGAGGAGGCGGCGACGGTGAGGATCTTGAGAAGTTGGGGGGTGAGGTATGATAATGCGTTTGCGTTTGGGTTGGGGTTTAGGGAGGATAGAGGGTTTGAACAGGCGGTTAGGGATTATGTGGAGGGCTTGAAAGGGTGATAGATAGGGAATAAAGGATGAGGGAAGGGAGAGAAGGAGAAAAGCATCCTATATATCAACTTTTTTGGAAATACTCGAAATCAGATCACGTTCTATTGATGGTATTTTGCACTTAATCACACTAATACGGCAGCAGAGAATGCTCCGTCTCTCTTCCTTAGCCACCCGAAGGATTGCTGCACAAAGGATGGGATCGGAGATGTAAACATATATTCTGAATTCTAACGACGCGATTCAATATGCCGACGAGAAAACCAAATAAACGTCCAGATCCTAACGTAGAATGAATGAAAAGAATTCAAGCATCTCTACTTTAATCTGCAACATACCCCAATTTAATCCACTCCTTCTTCTCTATACCATATCTCACCACATCAAGAGGGTGAGGGTGAGGAGGATTAATGAAACAAAGACACGCCAAAATCATGTTTAAGCAGGTATCCAAGAAACTACTCATCTGGCTGTCAAGGCATGTCGATTGCATTAACTTCAAATTTCGAAGAATCTTGTGCACCGCGCACCTAACATAGCCTATCATCACCATCTCTATGACCTATCTGCTATTATCATTAACAATGCAATGATCTATACAAAATAGTATTATTTTACTTATTTTTAAAGTACAAATTCAATGAATTTAAAAGACGAAGAAAAAGAAAAATAGTAAACATAGAGTCTTTATATCTACAAACTTATATTTAGAATATCTTGAATATTAAATATTTTAAAGATAGTAAAAAGAACACTAAAGCCTATTTGAACTACTAATAATATTTTAGTAGTAACAATAGTGTAAGGAATTAATAGTAGTGAACAATGTGTAAATTCGGTATCTTCTATATTTGAACCAATTCAAGAGGATGTATATTCATGATATATATGACGCTGCAATTGCGGCGCAGTACTCGAATTGAATTCAGACATGTTGAAACTCCTACACGCATGCATTCGAATTGAGTAACAAAGTAGAGTCTTGATAGTAGCATGACGGTATGTGAAATTTAAGGGAAACAGTAAGGAGAAAAGAAAGCAACTCATAATACCTTTGATTGTACTCAAAGCTTGAGGCCGTTCGCAATTTCAAGTCGGAATCTTGGCTATAGACCAACGGTCATATGGACACAGAGGAGAAAGAAGGCAACAAATCTTTAAGGGATCGCATACGAATTTGATTAGGAGAATCTTCCAACCGGCAGAACACAATTCGACATGATATCCACCGAAATCTTGAAGGTTCTGTCATGAATTAGATCGATATCTCTTTCCCATAGGAACAAAGTGGACAGCGCGACAGTACACCAAAGTCAGGTGTTCAGTCATAAAAAAAATGAATCTCTGTAATTGTAAGTGCAGTATATGAAAAGGCAATAGAGTACTTAGATAGTAAATTCCGAGCGCAGCGAGCTATGGGGGTTTGGGGGCTTGCCCCCATGATAACACTTTTTATCAATCAAACAGACAATCGGTGTTGATACAAATGACTGACGCTTCGCTGACCCTCCGGGGGCCACTGCCGTGGAGGCAGAATATTTTTCTTTGAAAAAATAAAGTAAAATAAAAAATATATAAAAATATCAAATATCAAATATCAAATATCAAATATCAAATATCAAATATCAAATATCAAATATCAAATATCAAATATCAAACAATCGACACAATAAATGAAGCAGACCGAAACCTTCCTGCAGCAATTCCCATTGACTTGAACCATGGTTATGACGTTGACATGAAATGAACATCAACCACGGAGGTAGCAGTTACTCAATGCATGCCGCAGATTTGTATTCCTGGGTCAAGAATCATAAAATCCCATTGCTTGAATCTCAATCGATTGATGTAGCCCTACGATATGATGATCCCGAGGGAAAAGATATTATCGGATGTTCAAGGTGCGTACTGGCTGTCACAGTCTGATAATAAATGCATGCATGATAAGCTTTTGCATGCAAGGATTGATGTCGTGCACGACTTGTAAACTCAACGTGCGACAAGAATGTTACAAGATGGGACGGACGATCCTACAAACTGATGGAGATGAAGAAGAAGAAGAAGGAGGAGGAGAAGAAGAAGAAGAAAAGGGAGCAGTTGAGGAGCAAAGGAAAAAAGAACAGGTTGGAAAATGCTTGATAATGCTTGAGTCTAACTCCGTGTCGGTGCAATTGACATGACGGGATCCCAAAAGAGTAAATTTCTCGAAATTCCATCGACTCTCCCAAAGAAGAAGAATATGCAATGGTCAGTGGTCCATGTTCCATGTTCCATGTTCCATACCACACAGGGAAAGAAAGTCTTCCGAACGATTGGGATAATCATTGCATTCTGTTGCGGATCCATCAAGCCAATATGTGAAACATTTCATCTGGATGTCTCGTGTCGGAAATCGTTCATTCAGATACATACACATACACATCCACATACACATACTCATACTCACCACCCACACCACTTTACCAAGCAAGCGTGGCAAGAGTTACTTTTTATAGAACCATCCAAGGCGATCTCATCACATAACATCACGTCAGATACCCAAACACCATTCATTTGTATGCGTTATTTAATCGGCCTTCTCTTCTCCATTCAGCTTGATGGCAAAATGGAATCGTCTAGATACGATTTCTTCCCTGATAAAATGAAGGTTTCCACATATATGTTTCGCACGACCAATCTAGGAAACCGGTAGATGAAGGATTTGTGATGGAATTCGCGACGTCGTATATCACAAATGGAAAAATAAAAGGGGGATAAAGATTCTTCCCCCGAAATTTGATGTGTGTGCATGCGCGCTTCGTGGGGTGACTGACTACTGGAGCTGGTGTAGAGTAGAGGTGTACATACATCAACGTCGAAAAAAAAATAAGCCTCGAACAACGAAAATGTCGGAGCAGAACGGAAGTGTGAACCTTGTAGTGTACATTAACGATTAGTCAAAATCCCTTTCGGGTCCTGGAAATCCTTGCTGTCCCCTTGCATAAACTGGGGTTGGGAGAAAAGGTGGGAAGAGGGAAGGGTCCTCACAAGGCTGCTTCTTTACTCTTTTGGGGGTAGATCGGGCTCGGTCCTGGAAGCGAAAGACAATGTATGTATGAAGTGGTGAAAGTTGGGTTCGACGTCAAGTGGAATCGAGAGGGGTCATTTGGTCAAAAAAATCCCCCTTACTTTTCAACAATTCGTGAATGTTTAGCTGGTTGTGGGAATTATGCTGTGAGAATAAGATGGGGTGGGATGGGATGGGATGGGATGAGATTGATATGACGGTCTATATGTTTGTAGTCGGAGGGGGATGAACTTTGAAACTCAATGCAAGGTAGTTAGTGTATGTGAAGTATTCCAGACAGGAAGATTCCACTCATCCATTCAATCTACTCTTCGAAGAACAGCTATCTATGTCAAAACTAACTACATACCTAATACGACAATCCTCATTCGCCATTAACATCCGACTCAATATCGTCCGGGAAGGTCCAGACGGGAAAAGATATCCACAACCCGCTCCCCGTTTAGCGGGTCGTATTGAATAAACATCAACCAGCTAGCTGATTTTCACACCCAAATCCTCATCTTCATCTCAACACTTAGCATGTGTTCCCCTGCGATCCCGTCCGATGTTCTTCGGACGATTAGTGAAACCCCAACGAAACTACCAGCATGCTGTTACAAATTTTCTTCTTCTGAAAGCTCACGCGCTGCGAGTCTCCAGATCCCAGTTCTTCATCATGGAATAACCTCCGTGTCCATCGAAAAGGTGCCCACTTAAATGTATTGCGAACGACCGTGTCGTCCCATCAAATATATCAATGATGAACATTCTCCCACGAGATTTTTTTTCCTTCCCTTTTAAATTCGTCGCGCTACCGTAGAGTCTAGGAAACTTTATTTTCAAATGGCTTCTTCTTATAACTACAGCACATCCAGTTCTGAAGTCGGAACTCCATACACTCCTAGATCTTCTTCTCCTACTTATTCCGTCGCAAGTCGTTCTTCTTCTACCACTATCAGTAAACGCATTTCCATTTCTACAAGTCGGAGAAATACAGCTATGAATCCTATAGGTGGCATTGACATTGCTGCCATTGAAGCAGCCATGAAGCAGTCTTCTCTTGACCACCTCAAAGGTTATAGTCAGACGAATTATCCCACGGTCACTCAATCCAATGATACCGAATACATCTCCCAAGAATCCGCCCAGGGATATCAGGTTCTTCGTGAGCCTGCATGGAATAAAGGTACATTCTCATCTTCTCTCTCTCTCGCATTTCCAACCCCTCAAATTTCTGATTCGCAAAAAGGTACCTCCTTTACTCCCGAAGACAGAGTCAACAAAAACCTTACTGGTCTCATCCCTCACGTCCTAGAGAGCCTCGAAACCCAATGTATCCGCGCCATGAGAATGATCAATAGTCGCACTACCCCCATCGATAAATACCTCTACCTCTCCAACATCAAAGCCCAAAACACAGATCTCTTCTACCGTCTCTTGATCGATAATATCGCTACCCTCATGCCCCTCGTCTATACCCCCACCATCGGTGATGTCTGTCTCCAATACTCCACTCTATATACCCGTCCAGAAGCATTATATATTTCCATCAAACAACGTAAATCCATGACTACCATCCTCAGAAATTGGCCATATCCAAATCCTTCGATTTGCGTCGTGACAGATGGATCACGCATTCTGGGTCTTGGCGATCTCGGTGTTAACGGTGTTGGAATCTCGGTTCGTAGCCTGCCCCCTTTTCCCCTCAAAGAATAAAAAACATCTCCTCCCCTCCCTCTCAAACCTCAACCCTCCCTTGCCCCCTCCCCCTTCTTCCTCTCAAATCCTAACCCCCTCCCAGATCGGCAAGCTAGCCCTCTACACCGGCGCCGCCGGAATCCACCCCTCCCAAACCCTCCCCATCGTCCTCGACTGCGGAACCGCCAACGAAGAAAATCTCCGCGACCCCCTCTACCTCGGTCTCCGCATGAAGCGTCCAGGCCCCGAAATCGAACAGCAATTCATGGATGAATTCATGGCTGCCGTCAAGGAAGTCTACCCCGACATGCTCGTGCAATTCGAAGATTTCGAATCCGAAAAGGCCTTCAAGTATCTCGATCGTTACAAGAAGGAAAAAATGTTTAATGATGATATTCAGGGTACTGGAGCGGTGGTGTTAGCTGGGTATGTGTTTTTTGTTTTGCGTTTTAATTTCTCCTCCCCCCCCCCCCCCCTTTTAGGAAATGATATCGTTTCTCCCAAATTTCCACTTTTTTACTCTTCATTTTTCATTCTAAATCTAACACACATCAATTAGCTACATCGGTGCAGTCAATCTCTCCGGAGTCCCCATCGAAGATCAACGCCTGGTCTTCATGGGCGCCGGCTCCGCCGGCGTCGGCGTCGCAAAACAAGTCATGGAATACTACACCCGACGCGGCCTCAGCGAAAAAGACGCCCGCGACAAATTCTGGCTCGTCGACACCAAAGGACTCGTGACCACCGACCGCGGCGACAAATTAGCCGCACACAAGAAAATCTTCGCCCGAGATGACAATCATGGCCATCAATTTGCGACGCTGGAAGAAGTCATCGAGTATGTGAAACCGACGGCGTTGATCGGGCTAACGGCTACTTTTGGCGTCTTTACGGAATCGGTGGTGAGAGCGTTGAAAGGGAGTGTGGATGCGGGCGGGTTGGGTCGCAGACCCATTCTCTTCCCGCTCAGCAATCCCCTCACGAAAGCAGAATGTACATTCGAACAAGCCATTACCTGGACAGAGGGAACGGTAATTTTCGCCTCGGGCTCCCCCTTCTCGCCCGTCACGATCAAGCATTCCGATTCTTCATCGTCGTCGTCGTCGGAAAATTCCACGACCTATTATCCCAATCAGGGAAATAACGTCTACGTATTCCCGGGATTGGGACTCGGAGCGATTTTGGCAAAGGCGTCGAGAGTCACCGATGCCATGGTGTATCAGAGCGCGGAAGCGCTGTCGGGATGTTTGAATCGCGAGGAGTTGATGATGGGGCTTATTTATCCGAAGATTGGCAGGGTGCGAGATGCGAGTGTGGTGGTTGCGAGGGAGGTGATGAAGGCGGCGAGGAGGGAGGGCGTCAGTGGGTTGAGTGAGGAGTGTTGGGCTGTGTGGGAGGAGTGGGGTGATGTGGCGTTGGAGAATTGGATTAAGAAACAGGTTTATGATCCAAGGTGGTAGAGGGAGTGTCTGAGTAATTGAGAGGGTTGGGTAGGAGAAGATTTTTTTTTGATTTTTTTTTCGTTGCTGCCTTTTTTTTTGCTTTCGAAAACTGGCTGGCTGGCATGCTGGAGCAAGATACCATGACTTTTTAATGCGATTTTTCTGCTTTTCATAGTTAGTTATATGGATACGCTATGATAATAGGGGTAGTAATAAACACTACAATTTTAAAGCCTTACGTTGGTAGTAGATATCTGAATGGATCGAATAAGAAAGAAGAAATATTATGAATACAAAGCATACGTGAATGACCGGTTCAGTTCTAGAAAGTTCAATTGATACTCTGGATACTCGTGATAATTATCCACCACAACAGCACCTTACCTATTTTCATTTTCATTCTTCGACTCTTCCTTTCTCTCTTTCACTTACCAAGTTCCACGACAAACTCCATATAATAATACATCATATCATATCACATCACATCACATCACATAGTAACCCCAAGTTCAACTCAAGACACGAAAGTAAATCAACATCTCAAATCCATCCCTTGATTTAGACTTCCAACCAATTATCCTGCTTGCGAGGCGGAGATACAGGCTAGGAAATACAAGGGAATTCCTCCATCATCAACGGTATATCATATAGTACTCTATACGTAGTGAAGATGTATGGATTGGATTGGATTTACGGGTTGGATATGTATCATGATATGTATATACAGCGGTGAAACAAATACGAGATTGTTTGTTGTAATACTATACGATACGCAGTGGAGATATACGAAATATACGTACATGTTGTAGACAAATCAGATACGTATACCCAGACCTACAACAAAAAAATTTATTCTAATAGTGAATGTAGTGTAGATATATACACGCAATAGACGTAAGTGCTACACACACCACGGTAAGCATATTGAGGTATGCAATAAGCAAGAGCTAGTATGTTCCGATACTATACGTAACAGACGTACGTACTAGAGGCATACCACGGTGCGTATCCCTAGATATGCAACAAAACATATCCCCAATACCGATTTGATCAAACAGCCCCACCCGACTTCAAAGGGAGGGAAGAGGGAAGAGAATGCGAGTCTGGAGTATGATATCGATTGATTGAGGAGTAGATGGTAATGGAGTAGATATATATATTGTATTACCATATATATTTATAGGCAACGAAGCAGTGAATACACGATAGGAAAAGGCCAAAACATTGACTGGGGAAAAAAAAGAACTTTCTATGCTGTAATGTAAATACGACATATTATGTATACGGAACGAGACTATCGAAAAATAAAACTATGGTAGAGGAACGAAAAGTATGGAATTGATATCTTCATTTTTACCAGCACTAGAGAATACAAAAATCATGGGTAACTTCTAGTGCGATTTGAAGAATGTATGGCTGTGAACTTTCAGTAGTGTGTATATATGTTTGATTTAGAGAACTCGAGAACCTATTCAGAATGATAGGAGGATGAGATGATAGTTTCTGTGTGGATGTATAGCCTGGTGAGCTTCGCGACTAAGGAGAAGATATTGAGCAATGAATGTAAAGACGGAAGTAGGGAAGGGTTTGAAGACCCCGAGTGAAGGATAAATTGGAAATGGGAGGGAGATGTTGAGTATGTAGTAAGAAGCAGGGGTTGAAGAAGGTAGAGGGATAAAGTATGTAAGCATGTATATCATACATACTGTTACAAGTACATCATAAACATAAATAACTGAGCAGGGCAAACGCGGAAAACAGAAAATATACCAGAAAATCCAAAAATATTAAACCCGAGTATAAAATGAAATCTAGCCAATTTTGCAAAGAAACCAGCAATACACAGTGAGCCTTCAACCTACGTCGACACAGCGATGCCGCAAAAATCGGTGTGCATTTCCTTGTTGGTGGCGCTCTGCATAGAAGATATGTAAAGTCCGCAGATATTTTGGGCTTATGAATACGACCACGTGTGAAAAGTGTATGCGAATAGGCAACTAAGAAATTATGATTATTTCGAAATCTTACAGTTGGTTGTTAAATCTGACTCTAGATATAATGATGATATCGAATCATTTTTCGGTTGTTTATTCTGACAGCCGGAAAAACAATATTTGTTCCCAGAGGGTTGGTTCCGCGATTTTCGTCTAATTGATGTTGAAGTACGTATGTATATCCGGCTGCCGAGGATTGAAAACTTCATGCGATGGCGATACCGAATGCGAGTATCCTAGATGTATATGTTTGCAATGCATTTGCATTTGCATTGACTGTAGCCTAAAGTCAAAATGCGAGCGATGTTGAGCTATCACTGGGTGTAGTGACACAATCTAGACAATGGAAACAATTCAGATGTTGGTGTTGTTCTGTGTTGGAAGCACATATCTGGAGGGGGAGATACATGCCTCGTAAGGATGCCCACCACGCATACCCAACAAGGGCGAGGTACATAAGACGGTGAAGAGAATACCACAACATCTGGAAGCTGACAATGTCGCCAGGGGGGAAAGAATGCGACAATGGTGAAACGATGTGAAGGATGGATAAAATGATTACCTACCAAGTTCCAGTACGAGGTATGATTGGCCTGCATGGCTGTTTGATGATGTATGAGGAGTGAGTGGGAGACGAGGGAGAGAAAGTACCCAGGAGGTAAGATTTGCTTTGTTTCTGATGCACGCTTGAGGCGGGATGGTGGCTTCTTGGAAATAGGCAGCATCGATGGCATATATATATGTCTTTCAAGGTTGTGAAAGACGTCAGCTGTGATCCGGATTGGGAAGAAGACGTGGGATAATAAAAGTGGAGTCGGTGTGAATCATGTGACAAGTAGACTTCATGATGGGGGCAAGCCTCCAAACCCCCATGGCTCGCTGCGCTCGAAGATTTTCACTGTGGAGTGATATGTGCCTGGTCTTCGGGGTGTGTATGCTCAGGTAAGCTAGGTTCCATACACAATGCCATACACAATCATGATAATTCCCCATGACCACGTGGTTTCAGCATTCTCGTGTGTTTGTTTTTCCGGTCCTTGCATTTCATTTCGCCTTCCGTAGGCTCCAGTATTTGGAGAGAGAATGTTTTGTTTTTTTGTCTTGGTAGTGGAACGCGGCACGAAAGGAGAGAAAGAGGAGGGGGGGAAGGAAAGAAAAAAGGGATGGGAATAGAACGTCAACACAATAAATAAGACATGATACAAGATATGTATTTATGTGTGAACGAATCTGTTGATATATTTATATATATGCGATACAATCTACCCAGTACCCAGTAAGGAGAAAAGGATCGACAGATTGAAAATCCGGGGAAAGGAAGCTATTCTATTACTCGTAGTACATGATCTCTTCTCTAGCTGCTCACGTGCCACCAATTACAATGCAGCTCCCGGTCACTAGGGAGCGACGCTCATAGGTTCTCAGCTGCGATGCCACACAGATCGCCAAGATAGCCTCGACCTCGAATTCGACCTTGACCTTGACCGTGATCTTGACCTTGACCTCGACGGGAGACATGAGGCATGAGACATGAGACATGAGACTACAGCGAGATGGCGTTTGGATATTCTGACCTGCAGCTGTAGTCTTTGTTGACATCGACGCATGGCATGAATTTCCATCATCACGTTACCTCCCTCTCTAGACAACTTCTCACCCAGCACGTGAATTCTTCCTCGATTTCTCGATTGAATTGCCATCTACATTTGCTCATGGACGCGCACATGAATCATATCGATGCATTCATGAGGTGTGTACATGTTACAATGTTCTCGTCCACCAAAACCAACGCAAACCCAACCCAACCCACATTTTCCTTTTCCTTTTCCTTCTCCCTTTCCTTTTCCGCCCTCCACATGCATCGTCAGCCAATACCCGCCAATGTCCGCCCTCCACCTTTGCCGCATCGCTGGTGTCTTTGACATAATGGGTATTACATAAGCACTCTCCGCCAATCACCTCTCCGCTGTTCATTCCAGGCAACAATATTTGGGACGGCGAAGAGCTGTAGGCATCCGAATTCAATCAAATTCGCTCTCAGTTATCTACATGATTCATCAACCAGAACCTTGGGTTGGGGAATTGATGAAGTTACGGGGTGACCGAAGTACCTTGGTATCCTTTGCACCTTATCATCCAAGCTGCTCCGTTGGTTTTATCTGCACGCTGGCCTGTTTTCCTTCTTTTTGCTTCATATACACACACGATCACATCATCTCATACAATAATACGGTTTGCTTCTATTGCTGCTTCTCTCATCGTATTCCTGTGTTAATTCACATCTCATAATCGAGGGGTTGCGTGTTGGTACTCCACTTTCCATCGCTGTTTATCCATTACCCGCCGCCGTCTGATGATCTGAACAACTCAAAAAACCCACAGTCAACATCACATCTACAACCACCACCGCAACCACACCGACAACTCTGATCATACCCACGACACCAAGCCATCCATTCTAGACACTACATACCACAACACTCATTCGAAGCACCACACAATACCACACCCCTTCCATCCATCATGGATCAATACTTTACAAATCCAATGCCTCTTCAGAGGAGGCTAACCAAAATCTATACCGATACCAAAAACATCTATGATTTCATCAAAGAGCCCGTCAGAAATGTCGAAGATCACGAACTTCAATTACTACATCGAAAATTACGTATTCAACAAAGCCGTTTGGTCTCGTGGGGTTTGGAATGGTCGGATCCTTCACAGTCACCTGATATCGATGAATCGGTATCAAAGGCTGGTTTGTCTGAAATTGTCGGAAATGTGATGTCAACGATCAAGGAAATCTTGGCCGAAGCCGAACCATTATGGCAATCTTCCAAAAGGTCAACAGACGAGAGACCATCGGAAAAATCGGAAAAGAGTGCTTTGATTCAATGGGACAAAACGAGGTTTGAGGATTTGATTCGAGATTTAACCATGTCCATTGATACTTTATATGATTTATCAAAAACACGTCAGACAGCAAGGACGGGTCTGCAAACCTCGGAAGCTTCAAGCTCCAAAGACAAATCTTCAGGATTCGAAGAACGACAATTTGAATCAACGAGAATGTCAGCACCACAACAAATAGACCCAGCAACATTGATCTGGACGGGGAATCAAATCATTGCGACGCGTGGTACGTCACGATCAATATCAAATAACACTTTGAGGCAGATAGTTTTGATGAGAAGGTCGGTCAATTCTTCGGATTTGAGGCAAGCCATTGATCAACCTCCCGATCCAATTCCGGTCTTGGTCGAATATGCCCCTTATGATCCTATTTATTCGGTTACTGGAATCACTCCATCGATGACTCGATTCGAAAAACTCTTTGCGGGGATTTCACAGTCTTATTATTCATCGGATCGATTGCCAGTTGGATTACTGCGTCTCATTGGATATTATGAAGATGCAGAGCATTCGAGATTTTGTTTATTATTCTCTTTACCCACAAATTTTGGGCCGATGGACATTCAAAGCCCAACTTTACAGATGCCTATAATAAGTTCCTTGTCTGAGCTTTTGATAAGTCCTGCATTCGAACCCAACCTAGAGGTCAAGTACAGATTGGCCTACAACATAGCCAATGCTGTGTTTGATCTACACTCGAAAGGCATTGTTCATGGCAACCTACTTCCTTCCAATGTTCTCTTCATTGAACACCCTACTCCACCACGTGCTTTTGATTTGACACAGATTAATATGCGACAATCGTATCTAGGCTCCTTTGATTTGTTTTCGGACACGGCTACGGATTCCGGTCCAAGTTTTGACTCGGTCAGTATGTTGTATAAGCATCCTCTGGATCCGAGAAGTACCAAATATACCAATCTATCTCAAGAGAGCAAGTCCTTGGATTTATACAGTCTCGCGATGATCCTTATTGAAATTGGTCTATGGGGCTCTTTATCCGAATTATTTCCAAGGGCGTCTCAAGTCCCTTCAAATCCTACTGAGGTTCTCAAACGCCTCGCATCTAGGTGTGGAAACATCTATGTCAAAGCAGTGAAAGCATGTTTGAGTGCTCCTGAAGGAGAACTTTCACGAAAAGCAAGACCAGATGTTATGCATCAAAAAGTCTTTTGGCGTGTGTCGAAAGCACTCAATACTTGTTGTTCACTTGACGATGTTTCAGATGATGATAGTGAAAGAAGTGACGAGCCATCACTTGTACCTACACCTGTGAAGATTGAAGCCCCATCTTCATCTATCAAGGGATATCGTGAACGACGAGATGCAAAGATTGATATTACTGCTCCTCAGGAACCAGAAATCAATTGGGGCGAGAAACCGATTCGTGAAAAATCCCCTCAAAAAGCTACTGTTGAGTGGCCAGAAAAGAAATCTTCTGGTGAGTTGATACCCTTTCAAATACCCTCTCATAAAATTTGTCATCTAACTTCTCTCGTCTCAGCCATTGAACCAATAAAGTCAAAACCCAAGCTCAAGACATTCCCCGCTATTCGGATTAGTCAGGAGCATATCAATTTGTGGCATACCAATATCATGCCACATGTCAACCACGTTCTTCGAAGTTTTTATAAGAAATATCCCGAATCGGTCGAAATTTCTCTCGAATCAGTTGGTGAATCATCTACGAAAACGAAACCTACCATCCTCGTCATATGTACAAGTGTCAACAAGGTTCGGAGTATACTGAAGAAGAGTCTTGTTTATGACAAAGCTACATATGGCTTGAAAGTTTGTCGTGGAAAGGTTGTGAGGGCGAGAAGTGGCGGTGTAAAGCGAAGTATGGCACACGGCGATGAACTTGAAGCGAAGAATACAGAACATCAAGAGCGTCCAAAGAATGGTGCTAGTATGGGGGCATTTATCAATGATCATCATCTTCCACCTGTGTCCTTCGGAGGTCTCGTTACAGTCGATAACAAACCTTATGGAATGTCTGTTCATCATATGTTGGATGATCCTTCTGATAACGAAGATGAAGAACAAGTTCAGCCATCAAAACCAATTCTTCGCTCTTCAGCTCGTCCTCAAGCCCTTCCTCAATACCTCGAAATGCCAGATTTAACACACTCGGATACATCCTACTACTCGAGTGGTGATGAAGAATACAATTATAGTTTTACAGATTACTCATCTTCTGGTTCATCATTTGATTCCGATTCATCCCCTTATGCATCAGAAGATGAAGATGATTCCGATGGCGAATTTCCTACTCTCGAACCAGGAGATATCCCTCCTATCCCTGTCTCTTCTTCAAACGTTCACAATTATCCAATCACCCAACCAGCTATCGATGACATCGATCCAGATTTTTACCCTGATCCCGAAACTAGAGATGAGGATCATTTAGATTCATGTTTATTGGGTAGTGTCTATACGAGTTCTGGAATCCGTCGATTAGCTCATGAAAACATCACTCATGAAATTGATTGGTGCCTTTTCAAATTTGAAGAACATCGTCTACCAGATTTTTCTTCCTCAATGTCCCTAAAAGCACAACCGACAGGCGTTGTGCCTTTAACGGATCTTCCAGATCTACCAGTGAAATGTACAGCTAGAACAAGTGGTACACAAACCGGACGAATACTTCCTTCAATGTCTATTCTCAAAATTTTCGGTCGAAAAACTCCATCTATGAGTTGGCAAGTCGCGGGTAAAATCGGGGTTCCAGGTGATAGTGGAGCTTGGGTTTTAGAACGAGGAGATGATATCAGTACAGGACCAGGAAATAATAGTGGAAGAATTGCTGGTAGTGTATTAGCATGGAGTCAACGGAGAAACGTCGGATATATTTGTCCCATGTGGATTAGTATTTTGGATATGGCAAATTCGTTGAAGTGTGACAATATTGGATTGCCAGGTATTGAAATACCTATTTGGAGTAAGGTGTCTACAAGAAAGGGAAGAGATACTGTCTCGCCTGTTCTTAGAAAAGCCTTTAGTTTTACGAGTGACAGGAATATTGGTGGATGGGATAGCGAAGACGAAACACATAACTTGAGAGACAATCAACCTCAGAGTGGAACTTATCCGGTGGTTATCGATGATGATCTTGCGGATGATGAAGATGAATTATCGGGTGTTTTAGGAAATTTAAAACACGTGGGATCTGATCATGAGTTTGAATATGCAGATCATGGTGAGTATGATGATGATGATGAATCTTATGATGAGGAAGAAGAGAGGGAATATTGGAGTCGATTTAAAGCCGCAAGTGTTAGTCCGGAACGTGTAAAGGGAAAGGGTACAGATGATGAGCATCAATATCGACATGAGCTTCCGGGTGATGAACATCAATATCGAAATGAGTTTGCGAATGATGAACATCAATATCGACATGAATTTGCAAATAATGAGCATCAGTATCAAAATGAGTTTGCAATTAATGAGCATCAATATCGAAATGAGTTTGCAAATGAATATGATCCGAATCATCAAGGAATTGAATATCAGCATTCACTTGAGAAAGAAGTTTTGATCTCAAGCGAAGAAGAACCAGAACTTTTGGCTACACTTGGTCAACCTTCTCGAAGAGGAAGAGGATTCGGAGTAAGAACTTTTAGTGGCGATAAGAGTTTGGAAATCGATATGATGGTGGGAGGACTCAAAGGTTTGAGTATTGAGGGAAATACAATGCCTGGGAAGAATACAGTTTTCAGTATGGATGGAAGTGCAATTGGAGATTTCACGGTTGGCGGAGCGGGAGAATTTGATGTGGGAGGAAGTGGACAAAGGAGAGAAACGAGGAGTCGAGGAAGTGGGAGTGCGCATTCGGGAACTGGAAGTTTGGGAAGTTTAAATGGGATGGTTCAGGGAGAGGGGAATAGGCAAAGGGTTAGGGTTAGGGGTTAGGTGTTAGGATTTAGGATTTAGGAGTTGGGTTTGGAGTATTATTATCACGATTGTGTTTGAGTGGGGATTGGGATTGGGATTGGATTGGGATTGAAATAGGTATGGGAATCAAAATTGGGATTAAAATTTATGAGTGTACGTGCATGCATTGGGGAATTATATCGGTATACCATGGCATGGATATTCGAGTGGGGTTTCTGGAATTTCTAATGGGATTGTTTAGAATCTATGAGGGGGAAAAGAAATGTAATGGAATTTCTTGTATATATTTTCGAGTATTAAAATATTACCTCTCATGGAAACCCTACATGGGATTGAGGAATTAAATTTGAATGAATTATTGCTCCGCTTCTACGTAGCTGATAAGTAAGATACTATCAAATATATATTATTCACAACGTCATTTACCTTTCAACTCTCAAAAAAAAATATAAGTAAATAAAAAGACGGGAAACTCTATATGCACATACATATTTATATATCATATTGATATGTAAATCAGTATAATAAATTATATTTGTATGTATGTATATATCTTTTTCTATCGATATATATAAATCTCACCTTTCTTTCTTTCTCTCTCTTCCAAAAATACCCAAAAAAAACTAGAATCTAAAAACCAAAATTAAAATCAGGAAAAAAATTGTGTCTGAAGGGAATTGAGCCCAACGGGGGGGTCGAACCCCCAACCTTGTGATTTCTGAAGAACTCATAGATATGGAATCATAAGAGTCACACGCTCTACCGATTGAGCTAGCCGGGCTGGCTGTCTATCTTTTTATATGATGGATGTTCTGGGGGGGCTTGAGGAGGATTATATTGTAGGGATGGGAGGGGAGGGGATGGGATGGATTGAGGAGGAGGAGAGGAGGACAGGAGAAATTTTGAGAAAAAATTTTGAGAAAAAATTAAAAAAAAAATTGGGGTGGGGGTGAGTGGGGGTTTTGAGAGAGAGGATCAGTTTGGTGGGGGGTGGGGGGTGAGTGGGTTGGTGGAGTATGATGATGATTTATTAGTCTAGATAGTTATTAGATAACGTTAACTATTAGATCGATAGATTCTTATTATTGGTATAACGACCAATTGGACGTGCGTCATAATCATACATACCTATCGTTACGCATTACTTCGTACCGTGGAAGTGCATTTGGTGTTTAATTAAGTTAGCTGGTGGGTAAGGTTAGTAGGTACCGGTCGTCGAAAGCTAGGTATGAAGTTAACTTTCTCCCCTTCCTTCGCGTTCGTCCGTGGGGAAAGTCACGTTTATGAGCTAGGTACAATGTATTATATACGTGAGCGTCGACGTCGACGTCGCGGACTTCGTCTCATCTCATCTTATCTCATCTTATCTCGATATCAGGGTAGGAAATTAGAGGTGCCTGGGATTGAGTATTACTTAATTGTATTGTATTGTATTGTATTGTATTGTATTGTATTGTATTGTATTGTATTGTATTGTATTGTATTGTATTGTATTGTACTGTATGTACTATTTTGTGAATTGATTCGAGATGGTCAGTCGATTTTGGGAAAATGTTATAGGGTTTGAGATATTGAGAGGAAAAGTTGAAGAATTGCATCGTCGGAACCTCGATTTCGGAAGATTTCTGTACTTCTCTCTCTGTCGAATTCTGGGGTGGGGATAATGTCGATATGGATGAACTAGTATCTATGATTGATCCATCTAGATTCCAAAGACTCGGTCAAGTGAATTTGGTAGCTTACATCCTCTCCCGGATGGTACCCCTCGCTTGTGGTCTACAAATTCATTATGCAGCTCCGCCACGAAGATAGCCAGCCAGGTTACTCTCCTTGTCCTAACATCGTGCAGCATGTGCATCTACATTTAGAGTTGAATGCGTTCTGACTGTAGAAATACGTACCTCGTCTGTCTCATTTCGTTAATCCCTACATACAATCTGTTATCTTCCATTCAGCCGCCTGCTGTAGATGTTTCTTGCAAGTAAACGCCATCCCGAGTAGGGATGGGCTGACTCGACTTCACATGGGATTTGGGCGGCTGGTCTATGATGAGAAATCAGATCTGTATGCAGGTTTGTATTATAGATGTGGCTGCATATCAATACCACCTTCCTAATAGTCAGATGGGTAGCATTGATTCACCGGGTGTGCACGGCAAAAATTACAGGCATAATCATTTATATAGATTCTGGTGAGTACACCGCTCAATTGGAAGTGCTTCATAGTCACATGCGGCTGAAATGTATTTGGTGTTCAGCTGGTTGTAGAAAGCTATGAAATTATCGTTCGTTCGTCGGTGCGGAAATTTATGAGCTAAAATATGGTAAATCACACGTGATCGTCGCGAACCTCATCTCTCTTGTTCACCTAGGAAGGAAGCGGCCACCTATTGTGTATTGTTGTTATTGATACAATGATTCAGAAAATAGATACTCGCTTCGAAGAGCATTGTGAGAGTTGAACCTCGTAACTTTAATTGCTGGTATGGGACTCTAGGAGCGTCTGGTGACCTGTTCTCGGCACCGACGCGTCGACAGTGATGTCTGGTGTATGATGAAAGATCGATCTCTGCCATGGCTTGTACTTCCTGCATATTGTGCGGATAATCTCCTGAGGCTTATATATCTTTCCACAAATTGGTTTGCTTAGATATGGAACAACAAAGTTTGTCCAAATCCTGGATGCGGGGTGGAGAGATATCTCTAAGTTTATTTGGCTCATGGTTGGACCCCAAAATGCCATATTTGAGCTTCATTGTCGCAAATATGGATGATGTGGTGAATTTATGAGATGGGGATGTAAGAATCGGCGTGTTTTGGGTAGAACACAAATATATCTCGACTTCGATGAGAGAGACAAAACACTTGTCGTCAATTTCCAGAATGCGACTCACCAAGATAGGTATGCTCGAAAGTCTCATCGAAAGTCCCGGTCGTCATTGCACTGCTTCCAACAATCAGCCTAGAAGAGATCGTATGAAGTTCATGATCTCAATACAGGAAACGATTAAGAGCTCTATAGTCCATGTTGACTTAATTGTGCTGCAAGTTCAACATCAGGACGATTTTCACAAATTGAGTGGTTTGAGCATGAATACAAAGCAGCAACTGAAATCAACCTTGGAATCATGGCAAATTCTGGTGTTCACAAAATCTCAGTACATCGGGAATTTACCCCTGATTGTACTAGCTCAGATTTTTGAGATAATCTATAGATTGAACAAACCAAACCAATAGTTGGCAACTTAAAGATTATGCAAGTTTGGTCTTCTAGGAATGGGATATGTAATCACGTGTATATTTGAAACCTTGAGCTAGAGCTTGAGCTGTCCTCTTGTAAGAGCTTTAGCTTAACATTTCATTTCCCGCTAAATTATTTTCATATAAAGAAATAAATTTCTCATATTCCTCTCCTCAAACATTTGGTTCATACGATATCGAATCTCTAAAGAAAAGAACCATCATTTACTTCGACATCATTCAAGCCCTTCTCCCTTTAATAAAAGCATCGTTCGTCTCAAGAAAATGGTAAGTTACTCTGAAATATGCTCATACACTACAACATAATTTTAAAACTTAAAAATGCAGTCACCATTATCAAATTCATATCGACCAGCATTCGCGCACTGTTCGGACACAACTCAACGCGTCAATCAAGCTCTTAACTTCTTCGCTCGTCACAATAATTTTACCAAGTTTCCCGAAGGAATGGAATGTATCACAAGCAAAGCTATGAAGGTGACAAACGACCAAGCTGCTGCTGGTGCATGGGCAATGATGTCTGCTCTCCTCTTTATCTTTCTAATGATTATTCTCAATTGCAATTTCAAATACATGAATTGGTCAGGTCCTGATCGTAACTTTGAGCAAGAGGAAGAAGAAAAAACTCCATTTCTTGCACAGGAAGAGAAAAGCATTTAGGGCATACCCGGGGGAAGATCTTCGAGATTAAGATATTTCGGGAGTTTAGGAGTTTAGGAGTTTAGGGTGAATGAAAGATATGCGGGCAAGATATCTTTGGTCCTGTATTCTCATTTACTTCCATAGCTTTATTATTCGAATTAAATTCTTTCGAATATCTATTTTTCTTTTTGGATGAATGCGTGTGTGGTGGTTTCCTCTGTCATTGGGCTTGGCGGATTGACTAGGTAACACTAAGTTATCTAGCGAGCTAACTAGCGAACTAGATAGGGGACTAAAGCAATTGACGTCGACATTTAAGTTGTTCTTTCCTGTGATAACGAGTGACAAATCGTGCAATTTAAACCCAGGGCTGGCAATTGAGGATAGTGTAGTAACCTTTTGTAAACACTGCAAGATATTTCTTTCTGTGAATAGTACTCTCAATCACTCGCTGTCTTTCTTTCCAACACTTTCACACCAACACGACCACAGCCATATACAGTATTTTGAAGAAAATTTTCCAAGGCTAGAAAATAGCGATAGTTTTCTTTCAACATGGTAAGTGTGCTTTCGATTCCGGGTGGTCCAGAAGCAGAATGTCGAAAGGTTCAGACTAGAGTACCATGGAGATATTTCGATTCGATGAACTCATTTTAGTTCCTGAGTTCTTTAATTAACTAACTTGACTTGAATTTCAAATACTAAAAACTTTCTCCGGCAGGAGCCAGTCCAATTTTATCTCAACTATATTTTTCTATCGAGCTCCTCCCTTCTTTTCGATTCCTCTAGCCTCTCAAACTCGACTGCCACTGATGAATGCAAAGAGATTGAGGATATAGTGTGCAATCGGAGACTATACTTAATAGGAATGATGATATTATTCAGCATCAATTTTATTCTCTCTACAATGCGATTATTTTCAAGAATTCACGACAATCGCCAACAAACAGTGAGACGAGATGTTGCAGCGGAAATTCCAGACTTGCGGGAGGAGATTAGATCTAATAAACTTAAGGAAAAGAGTTCTTCTGAATTACACTTAAGGGTTTTTGAGAGGATAACATAAGACGGTACCAAAAAAGAGAGAGAAAGTTTTCTTGGGAGATCTGGTATAAATCGTTTTGTACAGGGACATTAAAATGTGCGAAGATTCATAGCGATTCGTACATGCAAGCAATTCAGAGATAGAAGTACAACAGCAAATTAAATTTTTTATTTTTTTTCACAACTAGATCGAGTGGTGTTTTGACCAAGCTCTTGATATCGTGAATTATAAGTGTTCTGGACCTATGAGATGGTGAAATTATTTTAAGTGTATGTGTAGTCTTCTCGTGACATACTAAAATACTGAAGATCTTTTGACACTCAAGGACTCTGAATCAGTAGTATTGGGTAATTCTGACCGACCTCAGGTTTTATGATTGGAGCCACGTTATATATAGACTCTTTTCTAGTCTAACCTAGAGATCTAGAGCACAGATCTGAAGTAACTTTCCGAAGCTAAAATGAGAAACCTTGAGCTAAGTCTAAGACTGAGACCCAATATTGGACTATCGATATTAAGCTTCGCACAATCTATAATTGGAAAGTGCACATGTTACATATATTCCATTAACCCTCTATACCTCCTTCATCGTTTTGTACTCTTTCAGTATCTAAAATAGTCACCCAACCAATTCTGAACAACACCGTCATCATCATACTTCGAGGTTCTCTTGAAAGTTGACCGTTCAGAATTTTCACACCACGAATAGATTTCACATCAACTTATTCATTAGCAACTACACATACTTTAAGTCATTCGACCGTCATAATGTCACCAGCTTATTACCGAACGTGGCACATTATCAGATCTATTTATACAACCGGTATATATATGCAACCAGACATCCCGTCATCCGAATCAAATAGCACATCGGAAACAGACCATGCAACAGCAGAACCCGATCCAACCAGCCCTTTTGAAAACACAGTTCACACAACCTCAACAATGACCATACTCGCGCTCCTCTTGGTCTTGATTATTGTAATGTGTGTACTCATCTGGTATTGTTATACTAAGAAATGGGCCGCGGTGCACAAAGGACATAAGAAAGCTAAGGAAGTGAAGAAAAGCATGCAAGCAAAAGAAGAGGCAGACTTGGAGGGAGCAAAGGAAGAATTGAGAACGAGTACTTCTAAAAGCAAAGATGCTTCAGTCATATGTATCAGTGTCTCAATTGTCAGCTCTTGATACCTCAGCTTAAGCGTTGAAGTTTTTGATTTTCAAATGTACGGATATCGAAAGACATTAGCGGCTGATCCTCTTGTACAAAATATGTAATCGCGTAATGACAAACAAATGAACAATCGACTCAAACTCGACTTGTCGAAGTACTATGTAGTGATCTTCATATTAGTGTAGAAGAACTAAGGTCAGTTGCAAGGTGTTCATTACAAATAGTTGCTTGAAGTGTCATTGAACCAAGGTCGAGGTGGTTGAAAATGAATGGCGCTGATCTAGCGTCATTCTTGCCCACAAACATATATATTTCTTCAATAATTCTGATACTTAATTTTTCACACATACTTCGCATCATTTTTGAACAAATATCATAATTATCAAATTTTAAATCGAGAACGAAAGGCATCGCAATAGAACTCACAAGAAGTGATTTATTGACTTACATCTGACCTTCGCTCTTTCCTCCACAATTTATTAAAACTAATAACGTAGGATCTGAAGGGTTAAGTGATAACGATTAATCCAATTTTTCTTTCCGATAAACTCATATCTCCTGTCTCCATTGGTATGTTGTTCCAATAATCCTCGAATTCCTTAATTTACTGATCTATGGAAGATAAACTTGATAAACAAGTCTATCTTGATCAGCTCGCTACCGAATCAACAATGCCACAAAATCCGGATCGTAATGCTTATTACAATGAAGGAGAATCAAGCAAGAGTATCGAGAGAGATAACTCTGATGGTTCCCTGCGCTGTCCAGTTTTCGTACAGGATACCGATGAGGTGGTGGATGAGGATGGAAATGTGTACCTCTGCTGGGTTGACGAAAAAGCATGGGAGGAAGAACAGAAAGCTCGTCAAATTGCTGTTTTAGCCTCTCGTTATGCCTCGTTATCAGAAGCTCTCGCCGAGTCTTCTAATATCACTCCAGCAGTAGAGAATTCATCGACTGCCATGCCAATTGCGATAACGACCGCCAATATGTCTTCAGTTCCATCAGCTGCCGCGGAAACATTTTCGAACACTCCTATCGCCGACGAGAGTGACGTTCATTCCAAACCCGAGGATAATGAGGGAGCTCTAAACACCGACACAGTGGAGGCTACTCCTAGTATTTCCCCAAACAATACATCCATCAGTACTTTCTATCAGCGGATACTCAGAATCCAGCGCGAGGGACAGTGGTCTGTTGAGGGATTGGCTGATCCTGTGTGGGACTTAGTCGGTAAAATACTATTCACTACTGGCCTTTTCATGTGGTGGATATTCCCAGAAAAATTAAGAGATAAATTAGAAGCTCGTTATGCAGATTATCTCGCTTCTGGAACCGAAATTTCGAGCACGGTCACTGAGCAGAAGACTCGTTTAGAAGAGGATGAGAATGTAAATCTGTTAGGGAATGATGCGGCTGTTCCCAATCAAGGAGATGGTACGAATAATCTGGAAGATTCAAATTATTGGGAATCTTTGGGAGACCTGGACCTTCTGAACCATGTGGGCGATTACACAATCGAGGCCGAAGAAGAGGCTGACTATAGCGGCGGCAAAAGACAATTAGCTTACCTCGAAGACGCCCAGGGAAAGGTACTTCAGGTTCTCTTTGCAGTGGCAGATATTTGTGATCAGGACCTAAATTCTATTAGCGATGAATACATGGATCGTCTAAAGGAGAAAGTAGTACGAGATGCAAGAGCAAATCAGATTTTTCTGCAGACGCCGATTATCCTGCGGGAATGGAAGGACGATGATGCTTATGACGAGAATGGTCACCGTATCTTCCCTGATGTTTTGCCTGGAGATGATGACGGAGAAAATGCAGAAGAAGACAAAGACGACGATAATGGAGGTTCTGATGGGGATGATGATGATGATGATGATGATGGAGAAGAAGACGAGGAAGAAGAATACGAGGAGGAAGAAGAAGACGACGAAGACGAAGAAGACGAAGAAGACGACTGGGGACAACTATGGGACCTACCATGGAGAGAGAACAGAGAGTTGAGAAATGTAGTGGAAATCGATATTCCGGATCTGTGGGAGGAACTTTTTGAATTCGCTGAAAAGTGTCCGCGGGATCTACGTATTTCGAAATATTCGCAGAGACGATATCGTAGGAGATCCGGGGATTTTCGTCTTTTGCTGTATAGAGGCTAGAAGATTTTGTGTGCGGCAAATTACTCTCGTGCCGCTGAAAAGTTAATCGACTACTCTTGTTCCCTATAGAATGTATTGTAGAATCTATCATAGAATCTAAGGGGCGTGAGAGTAAACCGTCTTCCAATTCATTCCAGGGCTTGAGAGTAATTTGCCGTTTGCGTTATTATCTACTGCGCATCGATTCACATCTTATAATTACTACTACCTACTATCTACAGATTTCCAATCCAAGACTTAGGGCAGGATAGAATAATCAAATCATCAGAAGATAGAACGAATAGAATGAGATAGAATAGACCAAGATGATACATGGTAGGATAATAGTGAAAGAACACTCAATTTCTATTCCATCTTCTACAGCACTTAAGTAAAATCATCAAATTACAAATTATGTCCAACGATTCTTCCTTTCTCATAAAAATAAAACTACATCCCATCATCATGAATGATCATCCACGTTACAAACACCCAGATACTCAGAGAATAGAATGAGCATGTGATCAGAAGAGCAAGAGAACGGGATAAAGAAAGGATAGATAGGATAAATGTCCCGAACACAAAATCCCATCGGCTAAAGAATATAGGAGAGGAGAAAGATAAGAAAGAAGTAAGCTGAAAATCTTTTACACGCTGATGCACGCTAGCTTCTCCCTTTCAATTTCAAGACTGGTGTCAATCTGCATTAGCACCAGTATCAATCACAATTGTATCACCATACCATCCCGGATTCCCATACAATTTTAAGACTCCATATACCTTTTTACCCATCTCAACTCCGAAAAATATGCACTCAATTGCTAATCCCCAAAACTTCATTTGTGGAAGAATCAATTTCGCGAAAATGAGTTATATCTAGCTTATAATACTGTTCTGCATATTGATTTTGACACAATTGTCAAACAGACAAAACCTACTGCTATTTTCCAAGCCCCTAATACAATCTCCATGATGCGACAACCTTCACATGTGTTTCAGCCGGCCAAAGTTGTGATACCTCTCCACAGGTTGTGAGAGGGCCCCGCTAAAATTTGCCCTCGTGCTCATCTAACGTATCAGGGATGTCTAGAATCCTTGGAAAGTTTATTTAATAGGATACCGCTTTGCTCGCGTTCAAACGATAAATATTGCAGAGCTACGAGAGAGGCATTGGATTGCCATCACGAACTTGGATCAACACAAATCCCAACATGATTGGAGCGGCGCCATCTCCTCATTGTTCATCCAATTCTCCCTTCCCAATCTCCGCCTTCAATTCAGCATTTCACCTGCGATATGACGAAGCTCGCGCAAACCCTAAGAGAAAGAAAATGAATCCCCTAATAGAATTGAGAAAAGCGCGAAGCAATAAAAGCTGGCAGCAAAGAGGTCGCATAAAGTAGTGTCAAATATCTCAACCGATGGCTGAACCCACTTTCGCATTCTGAACAATTGGAGCGGAAAGGGTGGTGTCAATGTTCCTCAGGGGGAATAATTTATTTGAATACAGTCCCGTGCCGTGCTAAGTGCATATATGGGCATAAAAACGGGTAGGGCTTATCCACCTCCTTGTGCCCATTGCATACGCGATGGTTGAAATCAACTCACTTGATACATGATCGTACATAACATACGATGAATAAATGACAGGGTACACCAAAGCCAAATAGACTCTCCAAGAACCTTATCAAGCGTGCAATATATTTTTCGATACATCAATTCGAATTGCCCAATAAAATGATCAGGATGGTTTCAAGATCCCACAACACTTGTTGAACTCCTCATTAGAACTCGAGAATCGAATGGCATTTCAATCTTGTGTTGTAGTATGCGATTCATTTCGTTCGTCCCGTGCATATGTATCTAAGTTTTCTAACGCAATCATACACCACTAAGGCACGTCGCGAAAACTGATTCAGAGCTGGGGGCAAAAGACGATCATGCTCTTTAGCGTGGCCCTTGATATCGGCCCCGACATTGCATGAACACCATGGAGTAGCGCACAGCGTAACTACTAAGTACACTGTGGAGAGGGAAAAAACGGAAGCTAGATGGGAAACCGTGGGAAATCATAACGAAGTCGCGTCAGAACGAAGTCGCATCAGAATGAAGTCGCATCAAAACGAAGTCGCATCAAAACACTACCTCATCTTCGTTCTGTCCATCCAGTGAAATACACTGACTAAATGCAGTTACACTCGGACTAGGTGTTGCAAAGGAGGGGCAAAGTAAATCTTGATTCCTCATAATGATTAACATCTGAAAGAGGGGCCCGAAAATATGATAATCATCCACCCATGCACTTCCCCGTACATGCATATAGCACGGACCCCACCACGTGTGAAGTTTGACGTTGGGCACGAATTATAAGGAAGAGGTTGGGTGGATTCAGTGGGTTGAGGGAGAAAAGCATGGGAAAGATTTTTTTTTCTATGGGGATGGGATTTTGTATTTTGTTGAGCTAAGCCGGGAGGCTGGCCCGGGGTACTTTTACATATAGAGTGAAGAGCTGATGGCAAATTTCTTGGAAATGAATCACGCAACGGATCAGAATGTGTACCGGGCGTTCCCGATTTTGGGCATGAAAATATATAAAGGGAGGATTATGAATGAGAAAAATGGCTAATAGTATGAGGAATCTGGGGCTTAGGCTGAGTATCCACCCCGGGGAATTGAAAAAGAAGGAACATTTCGGAGGAACATTTCTTCGAAGAGCTGGGGTTGATATTATTCATGATGAAATAACTTGGAAGTTGTAGAAAAGAAAAAGTCTTGTGAGGGGCAAGGCTACTCGGTACGATGTACATATGCAAGGCTTTGATCCGTATCACATTTGATTACGCATGGTCGGCGATAATTCGCCCTTATTTGAATGGGTAGAAAGAGAGCCTCACTAGAAGTCCAAGTCTAAGCCATGCTGGAAAATGATTTGTTTCAGAAACACCGATTAGGAAGTTTGTTGTACTCCTTATGTTGTGTGTATTTAGTTAAACGGCGATACATGAAAGTTAACGCATAAGTCATGAAGAGTACAAAGAGTAAAGCCCGAGACGAGACGAGACGAGAGAAATGCACGTGGATTTCACGTGTCAACTAAGACAAAGACAGCGCAGATCGATCGACATTATCATGTGATGCATCTCTTCACCCAAAAAATCATCCCTAAATATCTACTTCTGCACTGCATTAAACGTATGCATCAAGTCCTCTAGCTCCCAAAAGGGCAAATGGATGCATTGCGCCACCGATGCAAAAGTCTCCTTTTGGTACACATTACACATTACGCATCAAAACCCTTGCAGCCTTCTAAGGCGGGAAGAAAGGATGAAGAATGAGGCGACGCGGGAAGGGAGAAATGTGTCAAAAACCTTGAAATTGATTGCCAATACTTGTACACGCAAAATCGAATCATTCGTGATTAACCATCTGGAGTAGAAAGAGTAGTGAAGAAGAAACAAAAATCAAAAATTATGAGTGCGCGATCTAAATCTCCAAATGTAATTTCCTGATTCTTCTTGAACATTCTCAATCGCTTATGAAAGTGGTCAGAAGGATAAATTTGTAAATTTTGAATGGGTGTGAAGTCTCAGTGTAACATTGGATGGGCATTTCTTGGGACGAGTGACTTTTTTTGAGTCAGAATTGTGGGGATATACTTATCCCCTCATCCATAGGCAGAGGGTAGGTGCCAGTATGTATTCCTCCCCCGAATAGGAAATCAAGAAGTCCAATAAATGATATATGGTGAGGTGACTCAAAGGCAGATGAATCTACGTACAGATGTAGGCAGCTAAGCACGGGAAGTATGGGTGGATGCAGGTCTACGGCGTTGAGATCCCTTTCTTCAAAGGGTGGAATGCAAAAACGGTGGGACACATGATATCGAGCAAGCAAAAGATAAACTAATAGGCAATTGAGGGACTCGCAGGAATAAAAAGGTAATTGTGGCTTGAAGTAGACTATGGCAAAGTGCAAACCAAACGGCAGTGCAGTGTAAAGAAGCGGTGAGGTGTGGTAAAATTGAGGGTGTAGTGGGCTGAAATATCATTCATCGAGGTGATATGTTGCGGCTTGAACTTTTATTTTAGTTTCAAAGTTGATTGAGATATCTGTTATTCGTTTGACTCCCCCAAGAAGATTTGACGTAAAGATTGTTCTTTTGGATGCAATAATCCGATGCTTATTTGATATTCTATATTTTGGGCTTGTGAAAGCGGAAGTATGCCATTGTCTTGTGATAGTGAGTGAAAGATAGCAGGATGGAGGAGGGGTAAGTCTCAGCCTTTTATACAAGTAGCGCAAGGGAAAGAAAAGATTGTGAAGAAGTGTGAGATGGAGGGGAAAACAATACGAAGGGACGAAACGATCTGCTGTATAGATAAGATACACACACAATAGATAGTGGTGCAGAAATGCTACCACTAGATAGCAAGTCTGTTCTTGTCCCGTCTTCTATCTCGTTTTCATCTACCGTACAGGAGGATGTAAAGGCTTTGACGCAACCAATTTATGCCTCTGACTCGAATCGGTACTTGGGTTCCTGGGTACCTAGGTACGTACAATAAATACGTGCATCGAGTACGACAGCGGGTGTTACCTGTCAGATTTTTTGGGTTTGTACATGAGAATCAAGGTGATGTGAACATGTGCTCCCGATCTTTGCTTGTGCGTCCTCTACCATCGGTCGGAAAGACGACCGAAAGGGATTTAAACTAGGTAGGCGAGGGTAGTAGCATCCCTTTTGCAGTAGGTTACAGTAGTGCCGAAAATCGAGTACTGTGTATGGGGATTAGTAAAAACATTGCATTTAATGCATAATGGTGCGCCCCGAGTTGATGCTCTGATTGGTGAATTCTTTACTCCGGCTTTGAGAATGAGAATCCTTCCAAAGGAAAAAAAAAGAAGATGTTCGAAGAGTAATCAGGAATAATGTTTAGAAATGGCAGGAGCGAGAAAAAGCCGCGTCACAAAAGCTCGTAAAGAGTCCTAAAAGATTAGCAAAGAAGAATGCCAATTGTTGGTTGAGTATATATGACTTGCAGCATATGCATTGTGCTGCGATGCGTTGCCTGGGGACTGTTGGTTACCAATGGTGATGATGATACCCGGTGATTCTGAAAACTCGATGTTACAACAAAATGCTTGGTTTGAAACGCGTTGACTGGCATTCATAGAGCAAAACGGAAGAAGAATAAGAAGAACAATAAATTGAATGCATGCTCGTTGCTGGGCAATCTCGAAGGCAGATTTCGAAAGGAAGAATGCAGATTCTATGTATTGAATCAACCGATGGTATTGGATGGCAAATGTGATTTGCCGACGGATTGAGTTGCTGGAGAATAGCCATGGAAGAAAGCCGAAATAAACTGGTTGCTTGCACAACAGAGTGATTGAACGAATGAGTGAGGTTCACAAGTCCATGTTTCTGCCATTGGTCTTGTTAAATTCGACTTTTTCCAATGCATTAAAGACGGCTTGAGATGGCGTTTGTTGCAAAGTGGCTGGTTTTGTTTCCTCGTTTCGGTTGGAACCAAATCAAACTAATTGATAATTCTTTGGTTAATTGCTAATGCTTCCGAGAGGCATCGAGAGTTCGAACAGTCATCATTCGGAAAATCTCACAAGTCATTGACCTATTGAGTACACTTGTCCATTAGGATGCAAGCTAGTACCTACATCGTAGGTATCGTGTCGACGTGCATATACTACTTTAGAGTGTATGCAGGTAGCTCGGCGTGTGAGCAAATAATCGGTTGGTGTTATGTACGGGAAGAAGTATTGTGAAAGTAGATGGGTCTGGCGATGTGGGCTTAGGTACCCACGGTACATCGTGCATTTGGTGCAGTGCATCAATTCTTCCATTTTATCGTTTATGAGATCGACGCTGGAAAGCCGCAACCAACAGTTTTCCCATTTGCCAATCATGGTTACTGCTGGATGATGATGATGATATCAAGTAACATGAAATGTGCAGAACTAGACCAGGAGGCAACTCTTGTGTATCAAACAGCCAGACAACCAGGATTCTGAAGCACCGTCGTCGTCGGTGTGACTTTGAAACCAAGTACGGTTTTATGTATCATACATCGTGGGTTACTCAACTAAAAATATCCCGTGCCGTATCTTTAACGATTATTATTGGGGAAGAAAAGTAACATTTGCCGCCTGGTTAAAATAATTGATCTGGGCCATTGGAAAATGAAGGGGAGGAATAGAAAGATACAGCGAAGCGAAGTGGATGAAGGAGGCGCAACCATGAGCTATCCCCGCAAATAAACTTCTAGAATTCCAATTCTCCATTCGCAAATCCCTTCATCCCTTCATCCCTCGCAAATTTTCCTACTCGGCCTGAATCTTGACAACCAGTTAAAGACTATCCTTACACTTTCGTTCTCCCCTTCGTCAATCCATTTATTGTAATCTCATCCCATACCTTGCCATCCGTTTCATTTCCCTTCATTCTTTGCCAACACCATCAAGAATCGGAAACATTACCATTCATCATCCATCCATACATCTCTTACTCCTCGGCTACCTTACATACTTCACCATTCTCACTGCTGCATTCAATTATTTTCAGCTCAAAATAGACATCTTAATTTAACGAGGAGTCACACCTACATACGCCTACCACCCTTCTTTTTTTCCCACCCCCCCTAGTCTTTTCTAGCTACCTTGAGATGAGATTTTGGGACGGAGTATTCATATCCCAACTCCACTTATCACAAATACATATTGATACCCAATGAGCTCCTGAATCCTGTACTACGACAAGCATTAGGCTGGAGGACCGACAGACAAGTTACAACACGGCGAACGATTGAGAAACTTTTTCTCTCTCTCTCCCTGATTTACCCCCTGCAACGAACTTACGGAGGGATTTAACCTACGGGAAACAAAAACATCCTCGTATGTTGCGGATTTTCCAAAAAGTACAAAGCTACGAGCAAGACCGAATTATTGACCAAGTCAACAATTTTGTCTCCAAGACATTGAAGGACGGCAAAGAACTACATTACCCTTCCCAAACCACCCACAGGAATAATTTTGGAAACCGCAGGAAAATAGGATACCCCTAACGGACCCGGAACCAGACCCAATTACAGCAAACCTTCATCTTTCCCAAGGACAGTCACAAAATAGCAGCCAGAAACCGGACAAGGATTTTGTTTTCAAGGATTTCCGTATTTTTGTTCCCATTTGGATGCTCCCATTACCCAAGGATTAGGAGTATTTTCTGCAAAGAAAAGCCAAAAAACAACGGGAAAATATAGCACCATTAGTCCCCGGTGTACTTATTTTTCCTATTCCTTTATATTTTACCACAGCTTGAACCAGGTCAGGTCTGAAGAGTGTATGCACTTCGTACCGTGTATCATCTTTTCATTCCCCATTCGGACTTTCTTCTTATACTTTCAGCAGAAAGTTTATGAGAGGTTTTACCAACGTATCCTCGTTGACCAGACCATAAGATCCTATCACATCATTACAGATTCTCTCTTCGATAAAAGTCCCCTTTACCCACACATCCACATCTACTATCTACTTTCCCCCCTCAGCCCCCCTCCTCTAGGGTTCTTCTTTAGCTGCCGGGTTGCTGATCCATATCATATCATATCGCATCGACATTCAATCCTAGGCTCCCACACCATACTATTCGCTATCGATAAATCGATTCGATAAACCCTACGGACCACCACCAACCACAATTCGTCCTTCTAGTCAACCTGGCAAAGAACAATCAACGACAGAAGAAAACTAAAAGAAGAAAAAGTCAAACATTACCCGTTACTCCAAGTCTCAGCTTTCTATCAAAGTACTACCTCATTGACACTACTGCGGAATTGCGTCGCTCGTCCAATCACTGATTAGTGTCTTCACTATTTTTCCCTACGGACTCACAGATTAGACACTAAAAAGGAGCTTAGACTCCCCATATTTCTTATTTACGACTACTCTTACTTTTTTTTATTTTTAATTCATCCCTCAGTCGGTTCATCCACACCACACTTCCCGTACACCCCGTCAACCAAACTTCATAACAACAACACACACACACACACACACACACACACACATACCACAGCACAGTACTACCTCCGTGCGACATCAATTGCTACTATATAAGTAGAAGCGTCCAGTACGTTTTCTATTGACACTCAGCAACCTTCCCGTCAACCCAACGCATCAGCACCAACTACCCATACTGTTGTTGACGACCTTCACTGTCGTCGCTCCAATATAAACAATGGGTGGCCCACGTGCCATGTACCTTGAAGAGGAAGACGAAGACACGGGCAAAGTTCTGAAAGGTACTCGACGAAGCGCAAGCGTTAAAGCACCCTCAAGGGAAAAGGTCAAGGAACGTCCAAAGATTACCACTCGCGATCGCACATCAAGCAAAGCTTCAAGAACAAATAGCGACTCGGGATACTCGACCGGAGCGATTCCTACAGGTTCAGAGATATCGTCACCCGATGCGGTACAAGATGTCGAATACACAAAAGAAAGTAAAAAATCGCGAAGACCGTCTACGAATCAAAGACGCCCTTCAACGGTCGAATCACGTCCACCACAGACACTTAAGAACAAGGAGACCAAGGAGCACCGAAGATCTCTCAGTGTCAAGACTGATGCGAAGCCAGAGCATTACGGAGTTAAAACTCCTGTTACATCTAAACATCCTCAACCTCCCGTCATCACGCAACCCAGCACCGCATCTGTCCCTATGAGACCTCGCGCATTAACCCACGCTCAAACATACCACGGTGGCCAACGACCTTCCAGTTACCACGCCGCCTCTGCTTCAGTGTCTGCTGCCTATCCTCCATTGTCCAGTTCTGCATATTTCCAACCTGTTCATCAATCGGCGCAATTTCAAGCTCCACCTCCTTCACCAGCATTCAACAACTATGCTGTCGTCCACCCTCCTCAAGCTTCTAGCTACTTTCAATCTCAGGAAGCTCAACCTTCATCGCGCTCTCTTTCCGCCCGATTTGAACCTCAACAAAGGGCTTCTCAATATGGTATTCGACCCGAGCCAGTTCAAACACCCCGAATGATCACAGGGGGCTATGAGCGAGAGTACCAATACAGCGAAGATGATTATGATGATAGTTACGAATCTTCTAATGAAGAGCCAATCGGGAGAACCATCACCAGTAGCATACGTGTACCATCTGGGATTCCCTCAAGGACAAACAGCTCTGCTGTATCGGAAAGCAACTTTAGCAAGGCAGACAGTTCGCGCAGTCGCGAAAGTAATTATAGCGAAGTGGAAAGCAGTTACAACAAGAGCAAGAGCAGCAGAGGCAGAAGAGACTCTAAGGCTATGCCACCGCCACCCAAACCTACTATGCGACGACCAACAGTCAATGTGCCAGTATACGACGATAATCTTTCCCAATATAGCGTTGAAGAGTACCACGAGGAACCTCCTCGTCAAGCAGCTCGTCCTCGTCGACCAAGTCCTCATCGAAACTCGGTTTCGTATGATGTGAGCGAATTGCCCAGAGAAACAGAGAGATTTAGACTTGAGACTGCTAGCAAACACAGACGCCGACAAAGCTACTATGGGCAATCTACATCTGCCTCATCCACTCAAGCATCTACCACGGGATCAAGTGGCTATAGCGCAAAGCTTTCCGCGGCAGCCGATTATCTTGAGGAAGTTAGTGGTCCAACCATCCCTCTCACTGCTGAGGCTTTGAAAAAAGAACAACGAAGACAGGCTGGAGGTAGTAGCAGAAGCACAAAGAGCAGTGGAAGTCATGACCTAAGTGATTATCGAGGCACACAAACCACTCGTACGACCCGAAGTGGTGGTGATGATAATGTTACAATCGAGGTCACTGGTCAAGCTAAAGTCACAGTTGGTGGAGCTGAAATTCAATGCGAAGAAGGAGGAAAAATTCAGATTCACCGCACAGAAACAATCATTCGTGACGGAAGCGAAGCAACTGCATCGGAATATGAGCATGGATACGGACTTAAATTACTTGATGATCGTGAACGCCGAAGCCGACATGACCGAAGTGACAGTCAATCAGGCCGATCGCGCATGAGATCACAACATTCCTACACCCGAGTCTCACCTCGACCTCAAGATCGGGACAGAGCACCTCGTGAACGCCGTGAGGATTATGAAGCTCGCACTGCCAAGGATTACGATTCTCGCAATTCCAACTGGGAGTCTTCAACCACTTCAACTTGGTACTAAATCTTTTGCGTATCATATTTTATTTTCCTTCGGCGATTTATTTCTTGAATATTCGATTTAGCGACATGTTTCTTTATGACGATTTCATATCATTTCTTTTTGAATTTCTTTTTTCGAACATCCTTCTTCTCTGTGCATATTGTTGTGTGGTCGTTACTTTCTCCTCTTCTTTGGGGTTTTCAGAAAAGCGGAAAAAGTTTATACCCCAAAAGCACTTGAGAGCACTTTTTCTGTTTGTTTTTTCTTTTTCTTTCCTTGCGGCGGAAATGGAAATGTTTCAATATGATGAATGTACGACTTGTATGAGTTATGGTTATGAATCTCCTTTTCATGTCTCTTATCTTCTTTTTGGCGATTACCTTTTGATTTTGGATTGAAAGTATTGGGATTGGGATGAACTACAGATGCATGCAGTTTTGCTAGCAATGGCAGCATGTAAGATATGAATTATCGACAGAGATGTTTTTAAGAGTTGGCGCACATGGCTGGTACATGGTCTGTTTGGTATGATATATGAAAAGGATGGGGGGAACGGAAAATGGATGAATGGATTGGGTCTCCTTTAATGTTAGTGGGGACTCGTCTATCTATCAGAATTGTTTCCAGAACCTTCAGGATTGGATTGATCGACTGATTGATTGTGGATTATAAGCTTTAGGGTAGCTTTAGATAGCTTTAGGATAGTTTTAAAATATGATACCCCTTTATATTTCCTAGTCGTTGGGTTCTTGCAGTGAAGTGAAGTGACTGCATTGTCAAGTAGATACCCCAATGCGAGATTGAGAAATAGTTGTATCTTCTCGTATACTAGACAAGGAGTGCTTCGGGACTAACTAGAGAAGTCCCTAGCTTTTGAAGTTTTGTGGATGGTCCATGGAGTTGCGATGCCGTGTGGTGCGATGCGGTCTGCATAGAGTGCGTTGGGAGAAGAAGTGTACGCCCCGCCTCGCATGCGCTTCTTTCCCTCTATTATATGGATGGATAGGCGAATGATGATAAAGATCTTAATTTCATAATCTTGTTTTTGATGCCTTTCACTTGAGCGTTTGATTGATTGCTTTGGATTTATTGCTTTGGATTGATTCATCCCAGATTTATGATGTGTGAAGCTGAAGGTTGCTTCTTCTAGTTACTTTTGTTCTTATGGTTGATATTTACTGTTTTGAGAAATGATGTCTGGAACATATATATGTATATACATCTGCTTTATTTTATCGTTGATGGGATGATGATGGTTCATAGTGAGATATGATGGATAGGTAAATTAGAGGTTGATATTCACTTTCCAATCTCTTTGTATAGGCTCGTACTTGGTATATTTCTTCCTCTTCTGCTTTGCTGTCTATATTCTACTCCTGAGAATTCACCATCATCTCCCGCCAAGCTCATTCCTTATGGCTCTAAACCAACTCGGTGATCATATCAAAAAACGGGCACTGTGGCGGAGTGGTTACCGCGACGCCCTGCTACCAGCTGGTTCATCCTGGTACGTCTTCTCATCCTGGTAATCGGTAATTGGTACCTGGGGGGTCCTATGGTATTGGTAATGACGAGGAGATTGGATGGACGGCTATTGTACAGGCGTTTCCTTCGGGAGTCAGAGTTCGAATCTCTGTGGCGTCGAATAATAATTTTTTTTTTTTTTTTTTTGGTTTTTTGGGGGGAGATCGGGAAGGCTTTCGAGTTGGAATTGGAGATTGGGGACTGGGACAGTGAAGAGAGAGGGATTCGTGGATCTGATAGTGAATGGATCAATTCACTCACTTTCTATCCACTTGAGTTTCGATCATTTACGGATTTACTCTTTGTTTTTGGTACCTAGTTTAGATCGAGAAGAGGTTTAAAAAGCTGCCGAGGCAGTTGCAGGTCTTTCTGATGTGGGTGTTAGAGCGCGAGAGGTTAAAAATGGTTGATGTTTGGAAAGAATTGGAATTCGTGGTTTTTATGAACATCAAGTCGCTATTTAGCGCGGTATATATGCTTCAATGTTTATGCGATGTTAGATATAACATTTGTGCGAATGACACACATGTATATCTTTTGATTTGGTGAGAAGTTTGGAACTTTATGGACTACAAGAAAGAGATCTTTGCAATCGATCAGATGTTGAACAACGCAAAGAGATTTGTAGCATACAGTATTCGAAGAATATGCAATTCACAAGTAGAGCATGTGATGCAACATAGAATGCAAGAACGCTCGTACGGACATTGGTCATCAGATACCGGTAAATTAAGAGGAAGCAAAAGTTAATGGAAGATATGTCCTGAATCATTGTCAAATCGCTATTATGCGAATGCACAACAATAGACTAAATTCTCCATCCAAACCCCCGACAACCGTGCCGAAGACCGTCCCGAAGTCGGCACGAAACTCAGACATGCAACCAAATCTTCAATATGTCATCTCGAACATGATCTAGCGAAGCTACACCGAGGACAAATATCGGCTGAAAAATGAGATATGCAACAGTTCTCGGGTGCTGACTGCTGGGTAGTATTAGCTTGAGGATAAACACCGGGATGGCGAATGAGATGTGTAAGCAGAGAAAAATACCCGGTGAATTTGACCTATTAGATGGCTTGTGCGAAGTCATGAGGGGAGAAAAAAAAAAGTTTGGGAGCGTTTTGAGCTGTCTTAGGCTGTAATGGATTCTAGTTGTCAGTGGCTTCTCGACGGATGGGAATATCTAATGGGTGGGAGTAATAAAGCTGATATGATTCGCTGGCTACTCTCATGTGGCATTACGAAGAGAAAGATGGTGTGATGAGTATCATCGGGTATTTGGACTAGTCTACGATATCCATCCAGAAGCACGGTCAAAAAATGGATGAGATCAACAAAGTAATGTTTTTAGCGAGGGTTTAGGGGCGGGGTAGGGAGCTCGACTTGGCACGTCTAGGGTATCTTTCTAGAAGGTCGAGAATTTAATGATTCATGTGCAGCAAGCAATAAATGGTGCTCAAATAACCAATCAAGAAAGCGCAGTTGGCTTAATATGAGACGATAGTAACGTTAAATTTCTAGGCCTGAGATAAAAATCTCGTCGTGATCGTTAAATATTTGAATAACATACTTAAAGGGATGCTAGAACGTGAGGTGATGGATGGGAACACGGATATGGAGATAAGTAATTTGCTATATAACGATATAATCGTTTTCTCGCAAAGTATGACGACCCTTGAAAGATACGCTGATCAGACTAGCACATGATTGGATATGGACCACTGTTTTTTTTTCTTCGAGGTTATGAACGTCTAATTCTGTAGCATCTCTCTGCCAATATTTTCTCATAAGCTATCAGTTTCGGGTCTCTTCAAACCACGTGTGCATATCGGCAACTATGTCACAGAAGGTGACGTGTTTGCACACTCCAGATATAATATTTTCAGAATAACCCCGCATGATTTATTGGTAGATTGTACCTGACCTATGCTAACTTCAAAGATGTCTTTGTAGCAATACCATGATCGCTTATCCTTCCAATCGCTGTTTGTATCTTGCTCGCCTGGGTTGTCATCGGTCCTGGCTTTGATAAAATTATTGGTCGTGATCCGACGCCCTCAATGTTACCCCCCTCGACTTTGGTTGGCGGAAAATCTTCCTGGAAAAGCTTGAATAATACATCCTCATGAGTTTCACATCTCTTTGAAGCTTTTAGTATCTCCTCCTTGGCATTCTTCGAGACATCCTTTGCAATGGTTTTAATAACCACCTTTATTTTTACAGCAGAGGCTTTCTCGGAAGATTCAGAAGGCTTGTATGTCAAGGTCTCTGGGAGTATTGAAGGGTCCAACGGTTCGGAATGGACCCGGTCTGATTTTGATATCATGTCTTGATTCAGAGGATGAGATCTATAAAATTCGAGGCCACTCTTGTCCAGAGAAAGATGAGGTTTCCCTTTATCATCAATCAAATAGCTGCGGACTTCGCCAGATCGCCAACCTCCAAGATTTGAGTCCTATTAGCTTCTGCATACTTGATTTGACTCGGCACGCAACTTACCCCCTCGATTAGTCAGTTCTCTTAGGACACTTCCATGACTAACTATCACAACTTCGACTATGTTGGTAGTCGATCGCAAGTTATTGAGTGCTAGTTTTAAAGCAGCGATCTTCCACTCCTGGCTTTTCGGAGCCCATTTACCAGAAGATTTATCATTCCACCCTTCTTCAACTTTATCGAAGTCTACTTGTTCGCCGAAATGTTTGTGTAGATACTCTTTGTCCATTCCTATACCGTTCGGCGAAGAATCCCAATTCTGAAGTAGATCCAAAGCTTGGACTTTTACACCTCTATCAATGGCGCTTTCGAAGGATAAAAGTACTGTACGGATCGTTCTTGTCATGGGCGAACACCAGACATGTGTGACATATCCGCTGTCTGAAAAATTCTTCGAGAATACCTTGCAATTCGAAAGACCCTCTGCAGTTAGATCTGGATCGCGGATAAGACTGAGCTGCTCTGTGAAGAATGCTTGTGTCTTGTGTGCACCCTAATAGTGATTTCTTAGATCTGGCCACCTTCTTATCCTGATTTCTAACAGAGTTCGGGATGTAGAGAAACACTAACCTTTTCATGACGCACAAAATGTGCTATGACATTCATCGCGAAGTAGATACTATTGATATGAACTACATTTGAGACGGCGACAAAGGAAAAGATAGAAAGAGAGGGATATAATAACTTCCTGGAGACTTTGGAGTGCCCGTGTAACCTGGGACTCATTGACTCAGAAGACTATGTTTTTTGCATAGTTGGATGATAAGTCACCATAAAACCAGGAAACTCCGTCCCATAAAAACATGCAACGCACCCTTCCTCGGTACCAAATCTCCAAGTTGAGCCATTGTGAGCCATTTTTTGTTGTCGCTTGAGTCTTTCAAGCGGATGGCTGCATTTAGAAGCCTGGTATGGCTCACTCAGTCATAAAAAGATGGGGTTTGATAGTTGAACGACAAGGCTGTTTCTGGCATATATTCATCAAATACTATTATTACTTGCTTCTACGAACTTCCAGAGAGACAAAAGAGAGGCATGAACAGTGATCTCAGTGCAAGGAAACTTCTGAAAATGGCACACTAAGGGTATTACTCCAGGGACATAAAAAGCGCCTACAACTCCCATTACGAAAGCTTGCAGCTTTCTTACAGATCTCAATTCCACCAATCGAGACCAGATACTTCGGACAGGATATTAAAGAGGTTTTGGACAGAGAGAGATTAGCTCATAAATCAAACCGAGCATCAGGTTGACAATCCACTAGACCTATCAAGCACTTCATCGTCCCATATTCAGCCCTAAACAATTAGACTTTTCTAGTGCTTTCATATATTGTGTGCATATGCACGCAAAGCCAACTCAAATGAATTTGATGTGATTGTTTGTTTGTCTAGATCTCTGTCACAAGGGTCTAGAAGCGAGAATCACGACCAAAAATAGATTTAAGCACGTGCCTGGTTGCTCTGTAAACAAACGACAATAACCAACCTCCCGCTTTTTCCCCAGCCTCGTAATTTATTCCAAGGAACATGAGCTGGCAACGCTATCCAACACAGGAACTTTTTGACAGAGTCTTTTAAGTCTTATCAATTCGTTCCGGTAATCTTTCACTTTGTGAAGCTCAATTGACGAATATTTCGATTCACGATAACACTTTATCACGGCTGATGGTACGAGGCTGCACTTAGTTGGATGTTGAAGTAAATAAAACTTCATCATCTTCGAATACCAACCCAAGACACGGCATTTCCACGAAAAGATATCCATCATGCCTGTTATATCTTCTTACGTCTCCCCTCTCCTCAAACGGAACGCCGTTTCTTCTTTATCTTCATCTCCCGACACCGCTTCCTCCACATCAAACATCATCGCCAAAGCTCTCACCGCACGCGATGTAGGCCAGACAGTTGATCCCTCTAGTGGTGTTACACCTTTCGATACTGTTCCCAACAAATTTGTCTTCATCATACTTGGATTGATTGGCGCTGGCTTTGTTATCACTGGTATCTGGTTCTTTTTCATTGCCAAAAATGGTGGATTTGTCTTCCATGAAAATGATTGGGATGATTATAAGTCTACGGTCTTGAGACGCAAAGGTCCCAATGGTACCACTCTTTCTGGAGGTTCAGAAGCTACGGATCTTGGAGGCGGTAGTATTGTACATGGAGAAAAGAAGAGGAGCACATGGGGAAGAAAGAACAAAAAGAGTAAGAGGGGTGGAAGTGGTATGGAGAGATCGAGATACAAGGACTATGATGAGGAAGAGAGCTCACTCGGTACACAAAGTGAGGTCACTTATAGCGAAATGAGCGAGGTCAACTACCCACGAAAGGAAAAGAAGCATAAGAAGAGCAGACTCCGCGGTGGGGACTTGGGCGATGTACCTGAGTCTGAATACGGCGACGACATTGCAGATCTTCGAGCATACCGTCACGAGAAACCAGCACGAGTTGGCGGCATGAACAGAGAAAGCGAATCTAGTATGTGGGAAGGATCTACAAACCCTGAAGGCTCAACTGTTTCCGATGGACTTATACAAAACCGCGAGAGATCTCCTGAGCGTGCCCCCGAGAGACCAAAGAAGAGTAACAACAAAGACAACTACAAAATTCGAAAGGTTATCGGAACGGTTCAAGGCCCACGTGCTGCTACTTCGACAAAGGATGCTGGCGGTAGCTCGACTTTCTGGAACAGACAGAACACAACTAAGAAGAGTTCAAGACAGAGCGACGTCGGTTCAAGTGTAACGGATGATGAGAGAATCAAAGCAGAAGCAAAGAAACTTCAAGATAAGGGACGCGCAGCTCAACGTAGAGATTTCAGTTTCCGCGTTGGTGACGATAATAGTTCCGCAGCCGGATCTTCCCTCATATCATCTGGTGACGCAGCGGCGATAAGAGAACAAGAGCGCCGTGAACGAGAGGCGAGACGTGCTAGACGTGAAGCTAGGAAGAAAAGCAGAGATCAATCACATTTAGCTCCACCTGCTTATTCCGCTGCTGAGTCTAGTGTTGGCGGAAGCGAGTTGAGTAGTGTGAGGGAGGATAGTGAGGTTAGTGGTGATACTGGACATAAGAGTTATCCTTGCTTTATTCCGGGTTTGAGTAGTGAGAGAGGTGGAAATGAAACGGATTACACAGAGGATAGAAGGAAGAAGAGAAACGGGGGATATAGAAGGGAGTAAACGATTTGACGAGTGAAAAATGGTTGGGATGCGATGCTTGTATGAATTGGTCTGGGATGGATGGAGGCAAATGGAAAGCAAATATTGGGACGAAATACGATACGATGTTATGCATGCGATGGTTGGATGCACGGATGGCCAGGCTTGTGGATATAATGGGGATGGGTAATTTCATAATGAACCGTGGTTTTGCGTTTTTTACAGGGAGGGAGTTCACATTACATGGCCACGGCCTTTCCAGGAATTGTAAGTGTAGTATCACAGTTTTAGATAGCAAACATTTGGGTATGCGAATGAATACATATGCATGCACACAGATGGTATATTTTTGTTCTCTACTTGAGCTCGCTACATTGTTATGTCATCATAAGAGCAAGTGTTTCTGTTACTCTTCCCAACAAACCAAATATCAAGGAAAACAAACTCCGTAAACAGAACACCCGTCAGTGCTCTCTTTGATCAGCATATCTTCTACTCTCATTGAAAGTGGAAGTGTCTCAGCTTCTCCGGTAGTGTGACCCATACACCAAAGAGGTTTTGCCGAAGGAAACCCTTCATTAAGACACTACTCCGATGTATTGGGTTGGGAGAAGTGATGTTTGTTTCTTCATCCGGGTGTCTGTTCTGGAGGTTTCTCTGCATCTGTTGGGGAAGGTAGCTAGAGAAAGATAATGATTACTTACCGGTCATTATCATATCAAGGAGCCGACGATCGAATGATTTGATTCAAGATTTATTTTTTTTAATTTGATTTTTCGACTTTAAAACTAGTGCTTATGTTTTGCCGTCGAGCTCACAAGTTTCTTCTTGAGATGTTTGGGAATTTTATCTTTTCTCTTTTCACGCTTCTCTTCTTTGACTGCTTTCTTGTGCTCCTGTTGTTGAGAGAATAGTGTTAGCTTTGAATAAATATAATTTTAAGCAAATTGGTGGAGATAGTTGAGTGATGGTCAGACATAAAGTTCTCGTGATTTGTAATCTGGTCCCAGAAGGGAGGTCATGTTTTGTGGATGGAAATTGGGTCATCATTCCGTGATAGAAGTGTCAAGGGTAAAGCGAATAGCAAAACAAATAATGGAAATGAACATACCTTCTTAGCATCTTTATCCTCGAATCTCTTTCCCCTGGGTGTACCCTTCTCAAATCTCTTCTCATCATCGTCATCATCTCCATCCTCTCCATCTTCATCACCTTCCCCATCTTCATCATCATCACTGGCCTGACTAGTACCATCACCCATCGTATCCTCTGCATCCGCTTCGTTGCCAGAAGACATAGGCATTTTGTCCGCAGCCAACAAATTTCGATACACAAGGTCGCCTCGTTCACCCTTTCCTACTTTCTCGGCATCGCGCTCAAAATCGTAGACTTGTTCTAGAGTTTGTGGTATGTATTGTTGACGGTAAACTTCATTTTCTACTTGTCGTTTGGCGACAGCTTCTTCAGTTTCATCTTCTTCAGGCCTTTCAAGAAGTAATTTCTCGAGCGCTTCACTAAGCCCTGGCTCCTGGGTTGGTCCGTCATGGAAAGTGATGAATTGGTAAATAGTTTGTTCGGATAGGACTTCGACATTCTTGCGCTTGAAGAAATCGGATACGTTCTTGATATCCATTCGGAGAAATTCCAATGAACGGGGATGGTCGTGCTCAACACTTTGAGAAACATCGATGATGAAAAGTTTTTTCTGATGGTATAACACGTTATACTCACTCAGATCTGCGTGAACAAGTTTACATGTTTGGTACATTCTTCGCATAAGTCCAATGAGCTGTAGATAGAGCAATCGATACTGTTCGTCGACATCGTCACCAGATAGCTCTACATCTCGAAGTCTCGGTGCGGCCCATCCCTTTTTATCACCTAGGAACCCCATGACAAGGACATGTAGACGTAGATGGACAGGTTCTGGACAAGGGATACCAGCCAAATGTAGACGTTTTAAATTTCGGAACTCTTTCTCAGCCCAAACTTTGACCATAGCTCTATTATTTCCTTTATTGTATCCTGATCTGAATCTATGTTCACCAGTAACATAACGATCACGATCCTTGAAGACCAAGATACTAGTCTTGTAGACCTTGATAGCCCGGTGAATTGGTTGCGAGTCTGCGTCCGTCGAAGGAATTGATAAGGCCCCATACACGTTGGCTTCTTTACCCGTACTTAAACATCCGTTTACTTCGGAAACAATACCTCTATTGATCATTTGAAGTAAAATCATACGTGTACGAGGATCCAAAACTTGTTCACTCGTCGCACGATCCGATTTATCTTTTCCATGTGTTTTATGACCTCCATCGAAACTGCCATCCAATCTGATCTTAGCAGCATGTTTTGACAAACTGGTGATCTGATCATCGACACTTGCCTTGGTATTCGCAGCCGGTCTTTGGGGGTTTATTCGAGGTGCACCAGTGGCGGTGGCATCATTGAGCTTGCGTTGACGGTTGTAGGATTTGGTTAAGTCACCGGAAGATGGGTCATAATCGACATCGTCAACGTATCCATCATCTTCCTCATCGAATAAATCATCGTATGCATCGTCTTCGTTATCTGCGGCATATTCTGTATTTTCACCAGAAGTTGGAGTCATTGGAGGGGCATCTGAAGTGGCGGGGTGGGCATATCCTTGATTTGGAATATATGTGTGAGACGGTTCTTGTCCTGCTGCAGCAGATACAGGTGTGGGTATATCGTTATTATCTGCCATCTTTTCAATAAGCCGATTAGTTTGGTATTGTGTATCGACCTTAGATGCTTTAAAAAGTGGTGGGTGAAGAATGACTGATTGAAATTATCATGGAGAATTTCTGCCACAGGGCGGTGAGACGTTACTTTTCTACGCTAAGAATCGCGACCTCAATCGCGTTTCTCAAACTTTCAGCTTATTGACGCGACAAACGCATTAAAATCTGGATTGATTACTGATTGTACAGTTGTGCTTGGTGAAACTCTTGCAAATTACTCAAAATATATCGAGATCAGCTTTCCCTTTTTGAAGCGCTCTTCATAATCAGCAAGAATCATCGTTGCCCCACTGGCGACAAGTGGTCGCGATGGTTTACATCAAGCAGATAAATATCCAGGGCTTCAAAAGGTGCGTTTTTCACTACGAAGAAAGATGATGCATCCTAACACACACATATAGTTATAAGGATCAAACACTCATCGACGAATTTTCTCCAGCGACAAATGTGATTGTTGGCAGAAATGGATCTGGAAAAAGTAACTTTTTCGCAGCCATTCGATTCGTTCTCAGCGATGCGTATACTCAGATGGGTCGTGAAGAGCGACAGGCTTTACTTCACGAAGGTTCGGGATCTGCGGTTATGTCTGCATATGTTGAAATCATTTTCGATAATTCCGACGGGCGATTTCCTACTGGCAAGAACGAGCTCTACCTTCGTCGAACAATTGGATTGAAAAAGGACGAATATTCTTTGGACAAGAAAAATGCCACGAAAACTGATGTTCTTAATCTTCTGGAAACCGCCGGTTTTTCTAGGTCGAATCCATATTACATTGTGCCCCAAGGACGTGTTACAGCTCTTACCAATATGAAAGATGGCGAGAGATTAAACTTATTGAAAGAAGTGGCTGGAACCCAAGTCTATGAGCAACGCCGTACTGAGTCCCTGAAGATTATGACAGATACTAATAATAAACGAGCCAAGATTGATGAGTTGTTGGAATACATTAAGGAGCGTCTAGCAGAACTAGAGGAGGAGAAGGAAGAATTGAGAGGTTACCAAGAGAAAGATAAGGATCGTCGATGTCTACAATACGCTTTCTTTCACCAGGAACAAGTCGCAATTGCCGAAAAGTTGGAGGAAATTGATGAGTTCAGACAGGGTGGTGGTGATGGTGACGAGAACAGGGACGCATTCATGGAAGGAGAAAAGGCTATCGCCCAACTAGACACACAAATCAAACAGTTGACTCGACAAATGGAGCTTCTCAGAGTAGATAGACGTCAATTGGAGGAGGACAGGCGGGATACCGCAAAAGCTCGGGCCAAGATCGAATTAGACGTCAAAACCTTGACAGCCAACCAATCGTCCACAGAACAATCGCGTGTAAGGCATCAGCAGGAGCTGAATTCCGTGAAGGAGGAAATAGCTTCGAAGGAAGCTGAACTTGCACAATTACTCCCGGATTTTACCAGTCGAAAAGCTAGCGAAGCCGAAGTTAAGAGAAATCTTGACGAAGCGGAGGCTGGCAGAAATAGACTCTACGCGAAACAAGCTCGCAGCAACCAATTTAGGACAAAGGCTGAACGTGATCAATTTTTAAGGAAGGAAATTGAAGAGCTCAACTCCACAATTGGATCGCAAAAGGCAAATCGAATCGATGGTGATGAAGAGGTGAATAATGTGCAATCTGAAATCCGAAATTTGGAAACCGAAATATCTGGTCTCCAGGAGCGATTAGACGGATGGAGCGGCAACAGAATAGCCTTGGCTGAAGAGGTTTCTACCGCCAAAGAATCTTTGGAGAAATTACAGGATGAGAGAAAATTGCTACGAAGAGAGGACGAAAAGCTCCACTCGGTCATAGAAGATGCTCGCAAAGAAGTTCTTCAAGCCGAGTCGGAATTAGCAAAGACCATGGATAGTGCCACATCTCGTGGTTTAGCCACTGTCAGACGTCTCAAGAGGCAGCACAACATCCAAGGAGCATACGGCACTCTAGCAGAACTCCTTGAAGTGGAAGACATTTATCGAGTAGCTGTGGAACAGACCGCCGGTAGCAGTCTGTTCAATTACGTCGTTGATAACGAAGAAACAGCAACGCAACTTATTAATGCTTTAAACGCGGACAAGGGCGGAAGACTTACATTTGTTCCTTTAAGTCAACTTAGATTCAAACCAGGTAACTTGCCAAATGCATCTGATGCCATACCTATGTTGAGCAAGATTCGGTACGACAAGAAGTATCAACCAGCCTTCGAGCAAGTATTCGGTAAAACCATTGTTTGTCCTAACCTCACGATTGCCGCGCAGTATGCAAGAAGTCACGGATGCAATGCCATTACACCAGACGGCGATACCACAAATAGGAAAGGTGCCTTGACTGGTGGATATCTTAATCCAAAAGAATCAAGACTTCAAGCTGTTCGTGCACTTACCAAATGGCGGGATGAGTACGAAACATTGAAGGTGCGACAAGATGAGATTAGAAAGGAAATTGAGCAAAAAGATCAAGAAATCACAGCCGCGTATACTGAAGAGCAAAAGGCTAGTCAAAAGGAGCACAAATTTGTCGACAGCCTAGATCCATTAAAGTCAGGGCTGAGATCAAAACAAGCGCATCGTGAACGACAGATTGCACAGCTTGAACAACTTCTTCGCAATCAAGCAGATGTTCTTAAATTGTTGAAAGACCATGCTGCCAAAATTGCTGATTACGAGGCAGAAATCGCGTCCGACTTCAAGAAGGCATTGTCGGCTAATGAGGAGCGACAGCTTGAACAGCTCAATGCTTCTGTCCAGGATCTACAAAAGCAATGGAACGAACACAGCAGAAGTCGAAGAGATCTCGAGAGCCGTAAACAGATGATTGAGGTTGATCTCCGTGAAAATCTTAGACTTCGGCTTGATCAATTGAATAGTCAAGAATTCGACCTTGCTACCGGTAGTGGTTCTGGTAATTTGAAGGAATCCCAAAGAGAATTGAAGCGTATCACCAAGGCCTCAAGTGCTGTTGAGTCAAAGCTCAAGGAAAATGAAAAGCAATTGGAAGAAGCCGAATCAAACATCAACAATTTGGAACAGGAGAGGAATCGCCAAGAAGACGAACAGAACAAGGTTGCTGCATTAATCGAGAAGCACCAGAAGAGGATGGAGAAGAGTATTGCTCGAAAGGCCATCCTTACCACTAGTGCTGCAGATTGCGCCAAGAACATTCGCGACCTGGGTGTCTTGCCCGATGAAGCATTTGAAAAGTATAAGGATTATGATCCAAAATCTGTAAGCAAACTTTCACGATAAGTTTTTTGTCCTGTACACTAACATTTTTAGATTCAATCTCGACTCAAAAAGGTTCAAGAAGCTCTCAAGAAGTATAAACACGTTAACAAGAAGGCATTCGAACAATACAATCAATTCACAACTCAGCGTGATAGTTTGACTAAACGTAGGAAGGAACTCGATGATTCCCAATCATCAATTCAGGAACTCGTTGAAGTCCTTGATCAACGTAAGGATGAAGCCATTGAGCGAACATTCAAGCAAGTATCTAGGGAGTTTGCTCAAATTTTCGAGCGTCTTGTCCCAGCTGGTCGTGGTCGCCTTGTTATTCAACGTAAAACAGACCGTCGTGTGAGAGAGGAAGAAGATTCGGATGAAGAAGCACGGGATAGTGTTGAGAATTATGTTGGTGTTGGAATCAGTGTTAGCTTCAATAGTAAACACGATGATCAACAACGTATTCAACAATTATCTGGTGGACAAAAGAGTATGTCATTCCACTCCGCAAACTCTTCATTCAATATACTAATTTGCCTTCCCTGTAGGTCTATGCGCCCTTGCCCTTGTCTTTGCAATCCAACAATGTGACCCAGCTCCTTTCTATCTCTTTGATGAAATTGACGCAAATCTTGATGCTCAATACCGTACCGCTGTAGCTCAAATGCTCAAGGAAATCTCAGCCAAACAATCGCAAGCTTCTCAATCGCAGGATAATTCAGATGAAGAATCCGATAATGAAGAAGATGGTGAAGGTGGTTCCAAGAAACAAAAAGTCATGGGTGGACAATTCATCTGCACTACATTCAGACCAGAGATGGTATTAGTGGCAAATAAATGTTATGGTGTTACTTTCCATAACAAGACTAGTGGGATTGGTGTTGTTGGAAAGGAAGATGCGTTAAGCTTCGTCGATGGAGAGGCTCCAAAATAGGTGCATTGAGAGGGAAGTTATCGGTTTTGATGTGTGTATTAGGAGAAAGTGATTCGGCGTTACTTTTGTTGTATCTTCTCCTAATTACAATTGAAATGTGTAATTTATTGTATTTAGCTTTGGCTTACTGTGCTTTATAGGAGTGAAGAGGATGGATATATTGTGGTGAAAGGTTGGCCATGTTAGGAAACACTCAATGTCTAGCTAGTAGTGAGCGAAGCGTTATTACATATGAACTTCAATTGAAAATGGTTGAGATTTTGTGTGTCATATATTCATTATCTTCTAGTTGATTTTATGTAAGTTGAGAACACTCATATAAAAGCTATACCTGTCCATGAAACAATAGGATTCGTTGTTGTCCCGCCTCTATTTGACACCCTAGTTAATGTCGATTTGACGGAGAGAAATGAGACAATGCATAAGAATAGATTGCAAGGTACGGGATAAGTCCAACATATATTGTCTCTAAGCAGGGGCATTGAATGTTGTCTGGGCGTACTCTATTCACTGTCGGGGCATCTCCCGTACCCTTTTTCTTTGACCTGTAAAAATACACCAATCAACCCAAAGAATTTATACTTGAGATCCAATAAAACAGTCCTTCTCATCTCAACAGTGGCACTATCGTCATTATTCTGCTCCCTTTCACCAGAGAATTTTAATTTTCATTGTCACTGATATTTTATGCTAGATCCCATCTCACCCAATCTAAATAGAGACGTAAACCCCACATCAAAATCCCATAAGAAAGCACGGAAGATGTTGCGATCGATCTTCTTGAGGATATAATAAGTTTTACCTTCACTCACCAAGGCCCCTTGTCGAAAGTCTTCCCGCATGTTAAGGTCAGGAATATGGAGGTTAGAATAATAAGTGTTACGTACCACATATATATTTGCTCAGCAGGTATATTAGACGACGAGCAACCGAATAGTGCATCAGATTTGCGGTAGCTAGTGTTATGTGAATGATCTTTGATAGTTGGTAGATGATTCACCAGTATAAGTGGAGATCGGGCTGAGTTGGCAGGCTTTCCTGGATGTTCTATGAGTACACGGGTATAAAAGGCAATGATTTTGGGGGGAACTAAAGCATACCTAGGCAGAAGATAAGTAAAGTTGCTTCCAAGAGACGGCGGCGCTGATTGGAAGTAAATGTATAAAATGATGGGTTGTTAGTATGGCTCAGAGAGTTCAGTATAGCGATGATCAATAGGAAGCGTTCTCTCATGGCACGGCTCTACATCTAAAAACTGGGATATATTGTTGTCAAGATAGTTATAGTTTTTACCATACCTTAGATATTGTTGTCCTTGAAAAGTATTATCAGACATGATGCGGCGCAGCTCAACTGCAGAATATGAGAGCGATATACACGGGGTTATCAGTTCAATGAAGAGCAAGATTTTGAATCTTCCCGTACTAAGTCCGCCTTGAAGTGGGATGCTCATCTACTGATTTCTTCGCATTAGCATGCGATTTACAAACTTAACTTTCCTTCCCAATCTCATCATCTACGCTTCTCATTCTCTTTTCTCATGAATCTCCAGCTAATGTGTAATCTACTCACTAAATTTGCGTGATACAAGGGGCCCGCAAGCTATCGCTAGGTGGAACCCGAAGATTCTTGCGAACCTTTGCTTCAGCTTCATATTCACGGTATATTCTTCAGCCGTTCCTTCAGCATACTTAAAATTCGATTCCAATCTAGTGTCTTTCCAACAGCTGTTGTCACTATAGCCTCTTCTTTGTTGCTATCATCTTATTTTCCCGAAAATCGAGGAATATTCACTGAAAATGTGTCTCGTTTGGCTGAATTTGTTAAAAAGAAAAGCTCCAAATATATATTTTGACTCATAAAATTCAGTGCAAGTTTCTTGGGCACTACTATAATAGAAATCGAACTTTGAAGATATGACCACTCTAAAAAATATCTTTGCTTGCCATTATGCAACCGAGAATTTGAACAATTGTTCGCTGGGTCATCACTTTATCATTTTCACAAAATTTCGAAATTTGACAACAACCGGTCAAGTTCCTCAAGAAGTAGTATCAATAATTTTCATTGAAACAACGACAACAAAAGAAAATGTTTTGTTCCCTACTCTCCGAGAATCTTCCTCCTGTCACGTAGCTTTTTCCCAGTACGTGTGCTCAGCTTAGCTCAGCACAAACTCACCCCTTTTCTCCACCCGCCTATGGCCTCACCCCTTTCTCTCCCTATTCGATCCCACTACCGCCCCCCTTCCTCTGAAAAGCTTACGGAACCTGTCACCACAAATACCGGAGTAAAGTAAAAGGTAATAAAAAGCAGATAAAGTAAAATAAAATACCTAAATCCCACGCCCTTCCTATTAATAAACAGCAAGAAATAAACTCATCGATGAGTCCCCCAAGAGTTGTTCGTGTCATTACTACCCTTGAACGTCTAATGGCTGAACTGACTTCTGCACTTTCTTTTCTGACTGTATTATTTGTTTTTGTGGCGATGAAAATTTGTGGAGGATTGAGCGATTGCGATTTTCATGATGATTGATTTGATGTTGAGTTTGATACACTAGAATAATAATGCTATGCTGATTTTGGTGGGAAGCATGAATGAAATATGATGGCATTTCGGGGGTGATGCAAAGTGTGGAGGTGTTGTTGAAACCGTCGATATTATTTATAGTGAATGTATGTGATGCTGAAATGGATATGGTGTAATTATCTGAAAATGTGCAAACTTGGCGGCCAAGAAGTGTCGTTTGATGAAAATAAGAGTGGTGTTGTAAGAAACAGAGCAGTGATGGTTTCAGTAAACAATTTGTATTGATGATAGAAGATGACGAGGCAAGCACATTCATCACTTTCCTTTTCAGTTGACCGGGCCCTCAGTCTTATACATTTCCACGCCAACTTCGAACGATTTGAAATCTACCCAGGGAGCTCCTTCGCAAGTAAACTCGCAATTGAACATTTGATCTGTTTGGTTGGCATCATCTCTTCCTGCTCTCACTTCCGGGAGGAGAATTTGTTCGTAAGTAGTATGATGCTCCTCAACTTCTTCCTTGGGTTTGATTTCCTTGAGGAGGTATTCGGAAGCAGCATGATTTGCCATTTCTAATACCGTGTATAGCTTGCCCGAGTCTGCAAATCCAATAGTATGGTTTTTCATACAGACTTTCTGGGTTTTGGGGTCAATTTCTTCAACGACTTTCTCAAATCGAACCATGTAGTATTGAGTAGCAAACATCGGTCGTACCAGTGTTGGATCATATTTGTCAATATCTTCGGTGTTCATTGGCTTAAATTCAACAAAAATCTTGGTAGTCTTCTGTTTGTCGTGAATGATTTGGCCATGATACATACGGTCTGAATCCCATCTTTCCAGAATTTCCCGTTGTCTGAACATTTTATTTCTGTGTTCGTTGACAAGCATCTGTGCGTACTTGTTGGCCTTTTCAATATCAAGGAACTTCTTTTTGAGAATTGCTTCGTCTTCACATTCGTGAAGTGTCACTTGCGTCATGACCATATATAAATTGACCATTTCATATGATGCGGGCTGCTGAGGTTTGGGAGGTATTTTTTTGGCCATTTGAATCGGTCCTGCAAGTAACGTTGATTGGGTCTCTAGATTACTGGAAGACCGTGGAGCGGATTGTCCCTCAAAGTATCTTGTCATATTGGGCATTGGTAGGACGATCTGAGCACTATGTTCATCGGGGTTGAGTGTAGTGGTTGCTTCTTGAGCCTCTCCTTCGAAATTTGGATCTTCTTCAAGAAAATCTTCTATCTCTTTCTCGAAAGCAATGTCTTCCTCAGTCCGAGTTTCTAATTGAACCACATCACTCTTTTCGACATCTTCTTTAGCCTCGGTGTTGTTTTTTCGAGCGTGCTCTATGTACATTTCCGTAGTCTCTTCGTCCATCGGATCTTCTACAGACTCCTCAGACTCGTCCGAGTCAAAAATTGGTTCCAGTTTCTTCTTCGGTTGTGGTTGGGCACGCTGAGCTGCATGCAATTGAGCCCGTTCTTTCATAATTTCGGCCGTTTTAATCTTATGCTCTTTCAGAGTTAGAGCCGGAGGATCATCATCTTCTTCAATTTGATTAGAATCACTGGCAGTATCGGAGGATGAGATTTGCGCCGCGGGCATGCTAGAATGGTTAAGTATATTTATTCTAGAAAGAGGTTCATGTTCATGTTCGTTAAATGAAGCCTTTTCTCCCGCACGATTTTTCTTTCGTTTTTGCTCACGCTTGAATTTTCAGTTAGTGTAAATACATAACGGTGGCTTAGTGTAGAAACGTACCTCTCGCTTCTCCATCAACTTGTCAAGTCTAGCTTCCAGCTCAGAATTACCTAATATCCTACCCTCTTTATGAGCCTCTTCGATGAGTTCTTTCTCTTTCCTCTTGCGATACTCAACTGTTCTCTTCTTCGCAGATGCAGCTTTTCTCCCCTCCAATCTTGCCCTGTTCGAATTTTCCTTCCGAGCCTGTGCCGCAGCCTGGACTCTTTGGCGATTAGCTTCAATTTCCTCTCGCTCTGCTTGTGAAATCAGACGAGTTTCTGGTCTAATTGAAGTAGTAGTAAATGCTACTGGTGGAGGAAGAGGGGGAGGTAAAGTCAATGGAAGTGGGCGGGGTTTCAAGACTGTAAGGTCTGTGGAAGAGTTCTCAGTGAAATTCTGAAAACCTTCTGACTGTTCACGAGGAACGTATCCTTCGGGCTCATGTCCGGCTAGAGGCTGTAATTTAACACTGAATATGGAATCTCCTAATGCCTTTGTTAGCGGCTGGATACGTTTTTTCTTTGGCGTGCTTTTCGATGGTGCTTTAGAAACTTCCCGTGGAGCAACCTTTTGAGCAAATATTTCGGGGTTTGGCTCTGCGGGTATGGAATTTGCTCGTTTTTGCTTGGCAGCTGCATTCTCGTTTGCTCTTTTTTTTCGAATGGCTTCTCGCTCCGCGTCCCTATCTTCGAGAGTCTTGTCACCACTTGGATTGTGAATTGTCTTGGCAAAGATCTCAGTTATACTAGTAGGAGGTCGATCATGCTCTATGGACTGAACAATTGTCGAGTCACTACTAAAGCTCCCAGTGAAATTTTGAAGATCATTCGAAATTTGCTGTTCTGGAGTGGCTTCCACAACTGTCTTTCGATTGTCTGAAACGAACAGTGAATCTTCATCCTCGACTTCGGTGATTATTGAAGGTGTGGCTTGAGTAGATGAAGTATTTGCTGTATGTGAAGTATCAGTACCGTTTACAGGTGTTATTTGGGTCTGTGTAGTGGGCAATGAACTTTCATCGTCAATTTCCATGCTTGTTGAAAGCCTGACTTGAGGAGGCTGAGAGTTGACTCTGTTCGAGATACCGTCCAAAGCCGTAGACTTTCTCGCAGGCTTCAATTCCGCAATCGATTTTGCTTTAACTTGCGCCTCAAGTTTTTCCAATTGTCGTTTCATTCGCTCAAACTTAGCTTCATTCTCTTTTCTTTCTTTTTCTGCAGCTTGGACATTTTCCTCGATGACCTTGGATGCAGCCAAATCTCTTTCTTTCTTCTCTTGTAGTAACTTGTTTGCCGCCTTACGTCTCTCGTCTGCATTCTGTTGCTCCTTCAATGATTGATGATGGCGTTCGGCATCACGTTTGGCTTTTTTTGCTGCTGCTTCTTTCTCCTTCTCGGCCTGCTCAGCCGCTTTCCTCTCGTTCTCTTTCTTGGCTCTTGCTTCATTCTTCTTTCGCTTCCTCTCAGCATCAATGAGATCTTGCTTCTCTTTTTGTTCCCGCACTCTTTGAGCTTCCAAACGTTTAGCTTCTTCACGCTCTCTCATTTCTTCCTCAGTTTCACCAATAACTTCTCCGAAAAGCTCCGCTTGCAAAGCCTCATTATCTGCATTGAGTTCTTGTCGGATGATCTTCTCGGCTGCTTGTCGTTGTCGTATGTTTTCTTCAGTTTGTTGTCCATTATTAGGACTAGATTTAATGACTTGGTGCTGATGAGTATTTTGACCAGGTTGTTGTCCAGTTTTAGTGCCAAGACCATCCTGCTCAGAGATCTCCATTGGAGCCGATACTTTCATTGGGCCTCTCCTTGTTGGAGTCCAGTGCTGAGGTATAAAAGGCATTGCACTGCGGGCATAAACAGTACTTTCTGGAGTAACGAGATCAATAGTGACGCCCGGATTGTTAGATCTATTTGAGTCTCTGGATGGAGTCTGATGAACCTGTTCTGCGACTTCGGAGTTTTTCCTTCGAAATACACTAGACTTTGGTAGAGCATTTATGAAGTTCATGGGAGCATTATGAGCTCTCACTTGAGACTTAGATCTGCGGCGAAGATCATTTTCCAATGGTGTGTCATAAACATCGTCGTCATCAATGAGACCATAATCAACCGTTCGGGCTTGACTTGAATAGTTCTGTATGCGATCAGACGCAACTGATCTGATTCTAACTGGTTGATTCTTTGGCATATGTGGGAGTGGCTTCATCGAGGCAGATTTATCAATTCTCCCTTTCAATCTGTTAGCAGAGTAAGGTTTGGGTACAGCAGATTCAAAGCTTGGCCATAATGGCGAGCGAAGTTGGGGCTTCTTTCCCTGCTTTTGAATTCTGACACTGTACATACCATTTTCAGTGCCCAGATATTGAACATCGCTATTGTCGTTTGAGATTCTTGGGGCTAGACTTTGTGCACGAGAATAACTATGACGTTTTTTTTTCTTGGGTGCACCGACTAGTTCGCGATTGGCTTTTGAACTTTCTTGACGACTTCGGCCAGCTGTTCTATGAGCATCTGTACCAGATGACATAGATCCGTAGGTTGACTCCTCCCTCATGCGCCTCTTAGTTTGAGCATTGTTAGGTGAAAAGACACTTGGCTCTTTGTCGAACTGCCGGTTGTAATCTTTCATTGTAACATAACCTTGGTCCTCATACAAGTCTCTTGCAAGCGAATGACTACGGGCGACCGATGTTCTGCTAACTGCTGAGGTGTTTTTGAAACTTTCATACTCTTCGAAAACATCATTTGCAACACTCTTATATCGAGCGTCATTGCGGGCAACGGATTCATTGCGAGACCGCGGGATCGCTGAGATGTGATCATATATAACCTCCTCTACGTTTGTTGTGCGGCCACGTTCAATTCGATTTGGGTGTTCACTCTGATGTCGCTTCCGTCTGTCCTTCGCAGGTTGAGCGGGACTTGTCACCCTTTTATTATTAATCTGTGGTTGTTGCAAGACGACAGGATATTCATCAGATGAGCTTCCATCGTCTGAAAAGTCTTGATAAAGCTTCATGGGCGCGATCAGACCTCTGAGTTGTGAATGAGATGTTTTTGGTTGTTCGTAGTATTGATGCTGCGGGTCCGGTTGTGCCTTAGAGTGATGAGATGTTTCTCTCTTGAATCGAGGCTGAGATTGGTTCCTAGAACTACCACTTGGCAAGGGATCAGGATCCCATGTATCGTCAAGCTCCATTTTCGACATCAAATTCTTCAGAAGATTGTTGAAAGATGAAAGCGTCAGTGATGTAGATATGAAGTGATGAAGTATAAGGGTAACTGGAAGCCGAAAAGGATAAGGGAGCTAAGTTTATTGGATCTGACAGGTCGTCAGTGAAAATTCACAATAAATTTCGAACGTTTGAAAGTTGTTGTGTTGAATAAGTGCGGGGTAAAATCTATGTGTAAAGATGAACGAAGGGGGGTAGAAGGCTGGAAGGAGGGGAAGTCAGGGATGCAACTCGAGAAGCATGATCAAGACTTCATTGAATAATATAAATAGGTACTTCGAGACGAAGAGAATAGAGGGTGAGTTGCATTCTTTTGGCTTTTGATAAAGAAAAATACTTACCCTGATTCTGGTGATACTATGTGGTTGTTGTTGCATTGTGGAAAGTGAGGCGACAGGCTTATAGTATCAAGATTTTAGAAAGAAGACTAATATACCTTGACTAGTGTGACGACCAGCGCCCCCCAATAGGATATAATAGTTATGAAGAGTAGCACGTGGCCTGAGAATTATGTAGTTTGAATAGAGCTGATGTGAAAATTTAGATCAAAAAGTTATAAAGAGAAGAGAGAAAATTGCAAGAGAGGCAGACCTCGAATAAGCCCACAGTTCCTTTAAGTGAATTAAACGAGATTCGGCTAGGTGAATACATGTATGTCAATGTAGATGACTCAAAACACCTTCAGAAGATCACTTACCCCGCTCCTCAACAAAAATATTTTTTCAGATGAAGCTCACAAGGTCAGAATGGGTGAAGAAAAGTGGCAATCTTGAGAAAATTATACTTGAGAATATTCATTAAGGCTCGTTTCAGTGAATGGAGAATGAAGTTGCCATAGATCACCAACTAATAATATTGATACACTCACAAATGTGAGTGAGGAGAGAAGAGCGCTGGAGCCTATCGGCATAACAGAAGTATGCGGAATGGAATATCACTCGTCTGTCACTATGGTAAAAGGTCAAAAAGTTAATCGTATCATCTTTGGTGTATACTTCTCAAAATCAATCGTACTCTCCAACAATTTGGATTCAATACCTCACAGCAGGCTCCATGTACAAGAACTTGAAGGAAGGAATGCTTTAAATCTGCTCATCCAGAGAATTGATTAAGACTTTCGACAACAACTTGAAAGTTGAGTGAGAGTTGAGTGAGAGTTGAATTTGTACTGCATAAGTATTCATCTGATTGGTTTCTAAAATCCATAACATGAACGTAAGAAAAGTGTGCCTAGTTATATTTCAATACTCATTGATATACATAAACTTTCTTCATTCCCAGCCATCCATATACTTACAAAATATCTCAAAAGTACTATGCCTGAGTGAACGAAGCTTGCACCCCAATTGTTCAATATACCAAAGCAAATGATGCGAAGAGGAGGAGATCCAGTTGACGACGCACACTTATCGAAACACGGAGTTGTACTCTAGATATCAGGCCCTATAATTATCCATACCAACACAATCAATCTCCGAATTTGTTTTTCCAAGAGTCTGTTTCACCTCGACTCATCCTGCTTCAAGCAGGCTGATTCATACCAATGCCTCAGATGAGATAAGATTCGATTAGGACCCGAGCAAGAAGATCCGTTTTCTCTACTAAGATTAGTCCTTTTTCATAGCACAATCAAAGTGGTACTCTTGAAAGATTTCTAATGACGAACAAAAAAACCATTGCAAATCCAGCCTAAAATCCGAAAATTTCAGAGCTCCAACTTCCGAAAGTGTTGTTCTGATTGTGATCACGTGACCAAATTAATATCTTCAGGCTTCTTGGATATATCCACGAAGATCAGACGTGCAACAAAACAACTCGGTCATGAGACGGGTCTAGAATATATGATTGGACCAAGGCAGGTGACTCGGCCGACATAAAATCCGGCCAATCATAGTAATTTGTCCAATTCACGTTCTCGATATTCCAGCATTTTTGTATCTCACGTTGGACAACGATTGCCGAGTTATCATACGGAAATGCTAGCGAGTACCGTTTCTTGAGCACTGTTTGGACATTGGAAAGTTTAGCAGAAGCTCTCTTTGGAGATTCCGCAAGATGAGGAGTCGTGATCTTTGCCTCGACCAATGGCAAGGTAGGAGAGGAGCTACTTGGATTAGCCAAACTTATCATGAACATAAAAACTGTGAAATATCGCAAAGCAATGATACATTGTGAAATAAAAACTTCTACAGAATCATTATACAAAGTCGTTGAGTTATTTAGGTTAACAGTTGCCTGCCTTGGCATCAACACATCATCACAGTATCTTGACCGTGGCCTTGACAAAAATGGTATCTTATTCAATACAGTGCTAATTAATTACTTCTTTGACTTCGCCTTGAAAGTCTTCAAAGGGTCTGATTTCCTTCCTTTTCCTCGTCCCTTCGCCTTGTTAGCTGCCCTAGCTTTTCTAATTCTATTTTCTGTCGTCTTGTGCATTCCCACGAATCCAACATCTCCACCAGTGATTCCTTTCTTGCCTTCTTTTGGGAGGAGATAATCCGGCACATGCTTCAAATGTGCTTGTACTCTGGCGGGTCGTAATTCCCCATCGTGGCGAAGATGGTACAAGTCGCCTGGGTTCTCTTCAAAATGGCGTTTGAGCTTGTCACTCTTCATTAATTCTTGTCTAATTTCTCGAGTTTTGGCTTCCTGGACCGCAATGCTTGTAACAGCTCGTAGTGCATCACCCATTCTGTATCGGAAAGCATCCACTTGCTTCATGTCAAAATTATATGGTTTAACCTCCTTGCCCTTCTTTGCTTGATGCTTGACAATCTTCGCCAAAACTTTCTCATCATTTTTCGCCGATTCAATGCTAGTAGGTTTGTGTTTTCGGTATTGTTCAGATGGGATAACGAATGATAGCGCCATTCCTGTTTGGCCTGCTCGAGCGGTTCGACCAATTCTGTGGGTGTAGGATTTGGATGATGTTGGAAGATCGAAATTAAGAACACAGGCAACATTCTTGAAGTCAATTCCTCGCGATACTCCGTATTCTTTGTCCTTCTTTCCCGTCTTTTGCTTCTTCTTCGAGGGTTGCTTAGTTTCTTTCTTTGCATCCTTTGCGTCTTCTTTCTCTTCGTCAGCATCATCCGCTTCAACCTCTTCCGCATCCCCAGATTTGGGTTCGTCCTCATCTCCCAGAACTTCGTGCTCATCCGAAGCAATGATGATATCATAAACGTTCTTGTTGAATTCTTCGACGACATGGATACGTGAGTTGACAGGTAATTGTGAGTTGAGAATACAGCTTCTTGTTCCGAATTGTTCCAAAAATAACTTCAATCGATAACATCTATCGATGTCACCAACAAATATGATGCATTTTCCTTTTATAAGTTTCAATTTGAATATGACATATGTTAGGAGGAACTTCTCGTCTTCGGCGCATCTGTTACTTGTTAGCATCGATATCGTACAAAGAATTTGGAGAGATCTTACTTCACAACGAATTGGCTAACACCCTCTCCCTCATCCTCTGCTTCCTCCAATTTCAATACCTCAGGGTTCCTACAGAACAGGCCTTTCAAAGTTTCAACCTCACTCGTCAATGTAGCGCTCATTAGAACAGTTTGAACACCCTTGGGCATGATTTTTGCAACATTTTGCAAATCCTCGTCATAACCATAAGATAAAACCAAATCAGCTTCATCAATTACCATGTGTGTAAGATTTGCGAGGGAAAGTGCAGAGGTGTTGGCGTTCAAAGAAGCTCTCGCAGGTGTTGCAATTACGATATCTGGCGAGTCTGCAAGAAGTGATCGTTGAACTGCGTCAGAAACTCGCTGGGTGAGGTTGACAGCTCGGACATCTTTCGCGCAGAATGCTGTAAAAGATTCAACGGTTTTGTAGACTTGATCTGCAAGTTCTCGAGTAGGTACAAGAATAAGAGCGGTTGTGCATTGAGTGGATGAAAGCTAGAACGATCAGTCTATGTAATTCCTTCGTAAGACGATTGGAACTCATACCTCCTTCCTCTTTAATATCGAATGAAGTATTGGCAGTAAGTAAGCAGCAGTTTTTCCAGATCCAGTCTTTGCTCTAGCTAAGATATCGCGTCCTTCCAATGTGAGCGGAATTGCTTTGCTTTGTACGAGTGTTGGTGATTGAAAGTTTTGCTTTGCGATTCCTTGAAGTAGGCGCGCATCCAGTCCCAAACTAGCAAAAGTGACATTCTCTTTTATGGCATCGGATCCTTCTGTTGGTACAGGAACATCATTGGCATCAAGTTTGCGCTTCATGGTTGGTTTGGTGATTATGGAAATAAAATGATAGAAAAAGTTGTTTCTCAAAGTTCAATTTGCTTGGACATGAAATTATTTTTGCAACTTATCAGAAGCGGAGCAGTCGATAAGGATATTATGTAAGCAACGTCTCTCACGAACGTTGGGAATAATTCATACCACCATATGCGCATGGCATCGTCCACACGAATATATCATGCGCCTAGTTGGTTGGTTGTTGTGATCATATATCATTGAACATTTGAAGGGCAAGATAATCGCGCATATGAGGGATCACCTTTTTATGTTCAATGTGCCCTCCTCTCAAATGCATTGAAGCTATTCCGAGATCAAGGTTTATATGTGGTGGATTCATCACACAGTTCTTTGGCTATGTTTAAATCAACGCTTTGCATTCGAGGTGGAATCTATCTTAAGCCCTCTAGTTTAGGAAGCTATTAGAATGTCCAGTCTTTGGAAGTTGATTGGTAGTAGTACTGCCATCATCAATTCGCCAGAATATTGAGTTGATGTTCTCCATCAAGCTTTTCATGCTCATCAGAATCCCTCAGCTTGCCAAAGTCCAAACCCTCCCAGCCATCTTCTCATCCTCGGGCAACGTAACCCATCCAGCAACAACCCATGTCCGACCCCAATCGATCCGCATAGCAACTCTCTGACACCATCGCTTTTGCGCCTGTCCAATATTCGTGCCATTATTCCAGCACACCTTTCCCATGATTTCCACCACCCTATCTAAATCATTGACTTTTCCTAGCCAATGTACATCTGCTCTTTCCACCTGTTTTGCTCTTTTTTCCGCCGCGATGTTTGTTTTTCTATATGGCTTTCCCTCAAGTCTACCGGTAGTACCAGGTGCACATCCGATGTAGATTGTGGTAGATGCGTCCATAGGACCGCTGCCCCATCTTGGACGGTAGCCAACTAAAGCAATTAAAGAGTTGGGTGATCAGCAGCTGCACCACGTGAGAATTCTAGGGCAAAGTCGCGAAGGAAAGAAGTTTACTCACGAGCGTAGGATGATGGGCTACGAGAATTTTTGGTTGGAGAATAAAAACGAATGTAATAGAGTTGGTAAGGTGAGGATGTCGATTCGACAGATGATGGGATGTTGAGATCTCCAAGGCCAGTCTTAGTTGGCTGCGGCGCTGTACTTGACATGACGAAGGTTGCAGATTCTTGCAGATGCTTTGCTAGAAACGAGCGATTTCTAGAGACTTCTCCAAGTTCTTGGAGAACTTCTTAGAATGAGCTCTTTTGCACGTTGGTCTTTCTGCAAAAGATATGCGGAGGATTTATGACTTACTAAAGAGCTTCTGTTGACCAAATCTCGAGCTGGTTTTTTTGAGTTGTCAGTGTCTAAGAGGTTATCCAATGAAGAACAGAAAGCCTACCGAGAAGCAATGCCATAGCCAGGTCTCAAGAATGGCGCCATGATAAATCAATTTCTGAAATCGAGTCATCAAACCTTCCCGTTTCACCTACTATAATTTTAACCCCTTTCAGGTGGAATTATGTATCCCTAATGTCTGACCCAACAGTAGGGCAAACTGTTCTTGGTGTAATTCGTGTTCTCGAAATTTACGAAAATTTCCCATGCTCTCCCAGTAGAAGAATGGAATGATTATGCAATTCATGAAGGATCTCTTATATAGTGATCAATCCTTGCCTCAAAAACGAAAATGTGTTGATAGTATCAAGTGGAAACGGTGATATGCACATATGAGTCTCGCCTGAACACAGTTTTCTAATTTCTAAGAAGTCGAGTAATCAAGAAACAATCATAAATCCGCTGACGCGAGTGTGCTCGTGAGTTCAATTCACAAGGCCATGGTTCTGATACTTACAAATTTATCTCCTTTTATGATCATGAATTATTTGCTCCATTCAGATGTTTAGATCGAGATGGCAAAGATCCTGATTCGTAAAGGATTTCTTTGTGAATCGGGTGGATATTTTAGAGTACTTCGTTTGATGAAACCTCCCCAACGTTGGATCACCTTCCAGAAAAATTCTAAGAAGTAGGCTGGAAGCCTCAATTAATATTTGAATAACAATCTAAAAAAAACCTTTTGGAATATTAACAACCAGGTACTCTAATACCGTGGTCAACACAAGTTCTATCGAGGGATATAGTACGCGAAAGAAATTGATGCAGAATATGCATGGCATGCAGCCGCACATTCGACCTACATTCGACCTACATTCGACCTACATTCTAACTCCAGAGAGCATAGAACGCTTCAATTTGACAGGTGTCAAATTTCCATGCGCAGACACAAGAACATAGTTTTCGTTCTCCCTCACATCATCTTGTTAATTATATGTATGTTTTTGATCACTCAAAAAGAAAAAGCCCCAACACTCCAGAAAATACACAAACCCACCCGCACAAAGCAAACAACATCTCCTATCAAGAAAGCCATTCAAAATGGCAAGATGGGATGCTCGAGAGACCTTCTCCATCGACCCGAAAGTCACGCCGCGATTCAACTGCGTGGGCATAGCTGTATCCGAGAATCGCGAATGCCTCAACCCTATTGGCAAACCGAAACGCATCACAGCAGCTAGATTACTGGATGAGCTTTCAGCATTGCCTATTTCTGGACCAGGCTATAATGAAAGACGGCTAAAACAAATGATAGAAGAGCTCCTTTTTGAAGTGCTTTGTTGTAGACACAAAGATGGCGGAGGACACTCTCAAATGGAAAGAGTAAAAAGAGATTGGTGGGGCAAGATTGAGATGGAGCAAGCAGCGATTAGAAATGATGGAGGACAACAGCCGGCGCAGATTATACAGCGAAGGAGGGAATACAGACCTTTTGCGAACGTGGAGCCAGCTGCTGCTGAATGGGCTCTTCAGCCCCTCGAAGTGAATTTTATGGGAATCGCGGGTCGAATCCAGGTTCTAGAGAAACGTATTGCGCGCGATGGGGCGGAGAGAGCGGAATTGATGGTGCGGGCAGAGGAAAGGAGGAGACTATATGAGAGAATACGAGAGGACGAGAGGCGAGCAAGAGAGAGGGAGATGCGAGAAGCAGCAATGCGGCAAAGAGAAGAGGAGAGACGACGAGAAGACGAGAGGATACAAAGAGAGAGGGAGATGCGAGAAGCAGCAATGCGGCAAAGAGAAGAGGAGAGACGACGAGAAGCCGAGAGGATGCAAAGAGAGAGGGAGATACGAGAAGCCGAGAGAATTCAAAGAGAGAGACAACTGGAAGCGAATAGGATACGCGAAGAAATAGAAGAATTGATGAGGATGGATAGAGAATTTGCGTTTAGACTGGCAAGAGAAGAAGAGGAGGAAGAAGAAGCACAACAACGAGCAGACCGACGGGCATTGTGGAGGGTCGAGAATAGATGGCAGGCGCAAATATTATATCCTGTTGCAGCACCGCAACTATTTTGGCGTCGTCCTGCTCAACGCGAAGTCCGGCGCAGGCCTCTCGGCGATTGTTATTCCTGCCTTGAACTCATCCGCCGAAATGAAGACGCGGATTGGTGTCGTGCGGAGTGTGGACAGAATATTTGTCACGGATGCCTTGTGGAGTGGAGGAGAAATCATGTGGGGAGACAACTTACATGTGGTTTCTGGTATTTTATTCTTTTGTTTTCTTTCCTGATTTTTGTGAGCAAAATAACTAATTTTAATATATGACAGTCGAGCAGTTTGGAAATTTGAGGACGCATAAGAAGCTAGCAATGCAAAACTTGGACATTGAACTTCTAGTTGGCGTTGAGAAGTATGTTAGATTTTAACACGGGAGTTTATGTTTCATTGAGAAAAGAGAGATGGTCTGATGGAGAAATTGCATTGAAATGAATAATTTTAGTCCTCATCCCAAATTTGTGGTTTGAAGCATGATTATCCGGCTCACTTCTCATCTCATGGAGTTTTAAATTATCAAAAATTCAGTATTCTGTTATAAGGTGTTATCATTCTGAAGCTCTGATGCTTGCTATAAAATAACGAAGTAGTGTACCATTGACCAACCTCAGCATTGTTTCCCGCAACTGACAGTCTCTCATGACTTGAACAAGCAATATTGGCTATCGTATGAAGAGAAACATTTACATAATGGTAAACTGCTGGAAGTTGAAACGGGAGAGTCTGAAGTTTCTTGGCAGGGGTGAATAGAGAGGGTTGACAGGAGCGCCCCCAAGCATTGGCAAATAGCCTTGTGGAAATGATGAAAAAACAATTGATATCGTTTTGGAAGTTTTGAGATGGGGAGACGAAGGCTTTTAGTAGTGGAGAGGGGTGAACATCTTGAGGATTTGGATATGTGGGTGTATGAATGGCCTTCAAAATTGTTGTCGCGAAAAGAAGTGTTGAAATTAGATTAGGGAGGTGTAGATGGCTTGGCGTGATGTAGTGCTTTCTTTTTTGGGCTGCCTAGTCTTGACTTACTACTCAAACATACTCCAACTTGCAAAATAAAGATATCGGAATGTTTTGATGATAGTCACAATATGGCAAAGTGCTAGATGCATCTTTACTAAGGCATGACCATGGTACTGTCGCGCTTAGGTATTCGCACCAACTCAGCCCAGAGTGTATCTCTCGAGTCATTAGAGACCAATATGAGAACAGACAATTTGACTTATGAAAGATTCCCAGCATTTAGCTAGTAGATATCCCTTCGCCACAACCGTATTCGAGATACTAAATAGGTCAAGCACGAAATGTTTCCACTTCCTACCACTCGGACACTCCCCCCAGTGCCATGATCAGCTGAATTCCCCGATTCTAAAAACGATCTCGGTCTTGCCACCGGACGAACAGAAGAAATGCATGAATAGAGTTCCTTAAACGAAGCTTCAATTTGACTGATCTACTCGAGACATCTAGGAAGAACCTCGAACTGAGTACTTGTGGCTGTGCGATCAGATTGTTATGCGACAGACAGGGCACGTGCAGTGGGGAACCTGGACTTTGTTTGTTTCAATCTAGGAAGGATGCAAATATTATACGATAGCCCATGATGGTAACCTAGATTCCGGCTTGGGAGAGTAAAAAGAGTCAAAGAAACGTAAAGGAGTCAAAGGAAAGTCCCCGTAGTGGGGAAGCTAATCAGTCTATAAGCGCGCTTATCTTGACAACGATGAAGCATTTTCATCACTTGTAGGAGTCAGGCTTGTAGGATTGGGGCCATTTACGGCATTTCAAAATCATGATGACGATTTTGACCACCTATGATTCCTCAGTACCGGCCATACGCAAAATCTCCGAAATGTTATTCTTCAACAGTCGAGACGTGTGTTTCATGATCAGCTTAACCATCAGAGGTGAGGTTAATACCATCCAATAAGGATTGATTGACACGATCGACAAATTCCCGAAGCAATTCTTCGGACGAGCAAGCATCTAGGTCAAAGGAACGAGAAACATTTGGGCATTTTCAACAAATAGATTCACGATACAATAAAAGACGTAATACTGGTATGTGAATTCTTCTTGGCGCCCAAAGATCAGGTGGTCGTGGGTCAAAGGATCCAAGAATACGATCTACAGAGTCAAAAGTACTTTTGGGTTGTTCGTTAGTGGGTATTGTGGACTCTCAGTTGTCGTATACGATTGTGGCGGCAACCTGTCCAGTTGCAAGGAGAATTCATCATAAGCTAATTTGATTGGCTGGCCCCTGCCAAGATGTTTACTCCCAGCTCCCGTGTGGAGGTCTATTTGTGATAAAGGGGGGATTCCCATATCTTAGCGTATATGCAAGACGATTGGGTTTTTTTCACATAAAGGGAACTCATGAAAATCCAGGGGTTTGGGCTGCAGGAACAGAAACAAAAAGATTTGGTTTGAATAACTGCATCATCACGTAATGGGTTTATGGACTGCTGGCTACCTATAGCCATGCAGGCTTCTTGCATACGCGCAACGGCAACGCATTACAATCCAGATCGGTTTGTTGGTTCCAATTCCAAACGAAACGCTCTCTCAAGCCCAACGGATGGTGTGCAATCCATAGGTTCAACGCGATAGAATGCAAGAAAAACAGAATCATCCATTGCCAGTCCATGATTCAAAATATTGATTGGTGTCCTCCTCCTCCTGATCTCCGTACAAATTCGAATAATACCGATAAACCTGACTCTTCCATGCATTTTCTCTGCTCCTTGAGAACTGTGGATATTACCCAGGGGCCAATAAACCCAGAGATTTGCCCTTTCAGTGGCACAGCATGCACAGCATGAGGTTTCGCCATTAACCGAAGCAAGGTACAAGAGCCTATCAAATGCAATTTTCCCCTGCAGATTCTCAATCATTCAACGTCTGTGCTAACCACACAAACCACATCCCATCTATACTGATTCAAAATCATCCACATTCATCCTAAAATGTACGGAGGGGTACCAATGCTTCAGATGTATTTCTTCTTCAATCACATAGCCACTTCAACTGGCTATGTATTATGTCTATCCTTTTCCCTAGCCTTGCGAGAATGGGTCATCTAAATGTAGTGGACTTTAGATCCTCGAGACCCTTGAACTTCCCGGATGGGACGTTTGTCGACCAGGTAGAGACAGAAGATATGCGGGCAACCATGACCAATCAAGCCATGGCTTTCCGACCTTCCTTGCTGCAGTTTCTGGTCGAAGAGGTTCTTTTCACCCATGTCCCTTTTGGAGATATCTTGATCGACCCTCAGACTGAGGGATATAAGATGGACAGGCCCGTCCCACCTTGAATCATCTCGGCATCCTTCTCTCATTTCCATCTCTCCTTCGAGCACTTGCTTCTTCCTTCAAAGGTTATTGACCTTTTGTTTGTAACATTCGTCTTCCATCTTTTCGAGTATTTCTATTTCTCAATTGTCTGTGACAAGAGAAAAATTTCAATACCACTACATTCCTTGAGACACTTTCAGCGAAAGAACGAATTCCATTCCTTTATCGACACATTAAGAAGAATATCGAATTCTTTGACCTTGAAACAACAATCTTTTTGAAGGTACGTGGAAAAAAAGCTTGAATCTTTTCTTTATTTAAATCATCTCATTGTGGAATCCTCTTGTGATTTCGGAAAGTCAATTGTGACTTTATTTATCAGTCTTTTGTTTCGTCGTCGTCGGATGAGACAATAGGGATTCGGTTACGCACCATTCTTGATTATTATTCTCCATTGAAGTGTCATTTGAGAGAGTGAATAATCTGAATAATCTGAATAATCTCCTGGAGTACTCTTCCTTCGCTTCATAACAATAAAGAATTGTTTAATCATTAATGTGATTCCATTTCCTATTGTACATTTCGAGAACAGTCAGCCTCCTCGAATAATATAAACTTGGCATTCCGACTGACCTCGATCTTTTTTCCTCATTCCAGATTATAACCACATCCATTCTCTACAAGTACAACACCATCTTTCGACTTTCACAACGATCTTTCAACCACACAAATAGAGGAAATCTATACAACAACAAACTACCAAGATTTTTCCGTCAGGCACGATTAAAATCTTCAACCACTCATTCAATATGTTTTCCAAAGCATCCATCGTAGCGTTTGCTCTCGCAACTGTCAGCAATGCTCACATGATCATGACCAGCCCAATTCCATATGGAGTCGACTCTCTCAACAGCTCTCCTTTGGCCTTGGACGGATCCGACTTCCCATGCAAGCAAAGAACTGGAGTCTACGAAGTCACCACTCAAAACACCATGGATCTCGGTGGATCTTATGATCTCGCATTCAAGGGTAGTGCCGTCCACGGAGGAGGATCTTGCCAAGTATCTATCACCTATGATGAAAATCCCACTGCCTCAAGCACATTCAAAGTCATTCACTCCATCATCGGCGGTTGCCCCATGAAAAACGTTGCCGGAAACAACGGAGACAACGCCAATGCCATCGATCCAGACACATACAATTTCACTATCCCCACAACTCTTCCAACAGGCAAAGCAACCCTCGCCTGGACTTGGTTCAACAAGGTCGGAAACCGTGAAATGTACATGAACTGTGCACCCGTGACACTCACCGGCGGCTCCAGCAAGCGCAGCGACCTCATCGCACGCGACCAAGCTGCTTTCAATGCTCTCCCAGACATGTTCACTGCCAACATTGACAATGGCGGTTGTTCGACAAAGGACTCTACGGATTTAGTTTTCCCAAACCCAGGTGATTCTGTTGATTATGATGAGGGTTCCACAACTGCTACTGCTGGACCAACTGGTTCTTGCGCTACTGCCGCCGGTGGCGCCGCTACTGTAAAGCCTACTGGAACTGGAACTGGAAGTGGAGCCACTAGTGCTGCAGCTCCATACGGTACAGCTCCCGCATCGACCGCAACTTCGCTCCCAGGAGGTGTTTTTGTCTCGATTGCTACTGGTACTGGCGCCGCTACTTCCGCCGCGACCTTGGCAGCAACTTCAGCAGCAGGAGCTGTCCCCACCGTCGCCACTACTGCCGTCAGTGTCCCAACAACCCCAACTTCTGTTACCTCCGCCGTGGCACCAGCTGGCACCGGCTCATCATCAACCTCATCTTCGGGAGCCCTCACCGGTGCCTGTACAAGCGAAGGAATGTTTAACTGCATTTCTGGAACCTCTTATCAACAATGTGGTAGTGGCACCTGGAGCGTCGTCATGCAGATGGCTTCCGGAACCACCTGCACGAGTGGCCAAACGATGAACATGGTCATTGCCAAGAGAAACGGAATGGGCTTGATGCGCCATGTTGCTCGACGGGGATTGGGCGCTGAGATGTTTAATTAGATCAGCTTGCTGACTTTCTTAATTCACTCTCGGATCCTGGTTGGTGAGATGACGGTACCGGGCGATTTGAGCTCGCAGGACGTTCTTGAATCGAGGATTCGATCGGGACATATGAGGTTTCTCCGAGTATGGCATGATGCATTTACACACACAGCACAGCGCGCGTTGCATTTCCCATCCTGTTTACTTACAGGGTGAGTTGGACACTTTTACAACTTGTACATATTATTCTACCACTTTTCTTTCCTTCTATTTTCTTGTGATACTACACGTTCGTTGTCTTTGAAGGCTCTTGTGATGATGACTTATGACTGGAGAACTGGATCGGTGCATGGATGGATGGAGGGCAGGGGTTATCACCAGGTGTGCAAATGAGACAGGCAGGATGGTAAGGTATGCATAGATAGAGATTTTATTCACTGCAATGAATTTATGTTAAAAACAAATCAATTTGAGTTCGCTATGATTGTGAAGGTAGTTGTAAACACGACTGTGAATATGAATGCGAATATGATGAATATGGATCAAATTCAGCCAACGAGTAAGTGATCTGATGATAATCCTACCACATATCATAATCATAACCAGTAATGAAATTAAACCAAGAAGCTTTCTACTTCGTCCTACTACCGTTATCAGAATACATTTGCAGAATCTGACTGTGCCTTCAGGTTTCAAGCTATACCAATTGCAAACCTTGATTGATGTTCAAACGACATATCCTCATATCCTCATATCCTCAACGATCTAGGCGTGAGACTCTTTCCAATTCTCAGAACGAGAAGATTGATCAATCCACACGGCAATGCTTATTGCATCTTCCTATGATTCACCTTTTCACAACCGGCCGTCCCCTTTGATAATCCCACTCAAACGACCAGTAGGTAAATCGTACGGCACACACAAACGTACTTGTATTGATAGGTATAGCTATGACCCGGAAAAGTGTCTAGTTGGTCAAACGTGTCCAACCAGACACACTTCTTTCCAAATTCAAAACATTTAAAATTTGATCATCCATATGTGTTTAAATGTTCTCTCACTCTTAATCTTTCCATAGCTTCTGCGAAGACATTAGTAGTCAAATGTCCTCTATAGAATGGATGTACGGGCGACAGTTGAAGGTTTGGATGAGTGGATACTTTACTAGGTTAGGAGAGAAATATATGAACAAAAACTTTCGTTATCTGGGAGCCCGGAGCCTCACATTTTCTGGCTGTTTTGGCCTTTTTACTTGGTAGTAATTTGAGTGTAAGTTTGGAGGATGTATTGTAGACTTAGGGGGATGAAGCTCGTAGAAAATTCAACGCGATGTGTATCGGCACATATAGCAAATGCATATACATGTCCGAAACCGAACCTGTAGTATACCATACCTCTCTCAAGCCTAACCTCATCCCTTATCACTTTTTCCCCTTCTTCCCCTCCTTTCCATCACCCTTCTCAACCACAAATCCACCCCTCACAAAAGCATCCCTTGCCACTGCATTGATGACCGCAAACCTTCTAGCTCCTAACTTCTGTCCTCCATACCACCTTGTAACAACCACCATTACATTCCATAGATCCATCAGCTGCATTAAGTGCAGAACTCTTCCGCCTGCCGCAGATTCTCCATCGTCGTCGCAATCTTGGTAGGTTATACCTTCCGGTGTTTTGATACGCCATGCAGTGATGTTGTGGGTTGCAGAACGCACCTTTTTATCCGAAGCAAGGAGATGTTGTATGTATTGAGCTGCAAGCGTAGGAGAAGAAACGGAAATACAGCGTGCGATGAAAGTGGATTTCAGTTCGGTGGTTACTGAAGAAAGGGTCCAGTTGGGAGGTTCGATATCTATATTTATATCTCCACTCGAAGGATCTCGTCTACGTTCAACGACTGTACCTTCCTCATCATCTGCAAACTCATCTCCTTCGTCATCTCCTCCATCGCCCTCCTCATCCCCAGCGCCAAATCTTTCTTCGACTTCTTCAATAACATCAAATAGACAAACCTCTCCAACCTTCCAAGTCCTCCCCACAATGTCCCTCACAAAATCTGCCAGCTTACCCGCATCGCCCTTCCTCGCATTCTCTCCAGAGCTCTGCGCTCCCAATATTATAGGCGGGACATCTGGGTATGCTGCTGGGAATTGTATTCGGAGTGAGGTGGCTTGATTTGGGAGAGCGAGAACGTAAATCTCATCTGGAGTTTCGTGCGCGGAGGTAAGAGTCGAGGAGTCGTAGATGGAGTTTATGGCTTCAATCTCGTTCAGCAGGTCTTCGCTCATTGTGAGTGTTGGGTGCTGAGACTGGTATTGAGGGCTCGACTTCGATGAGCGGATATTTAACCGATGTTCTACCGATATCTAACCACCAGGATAAATGCTTCCCATCCAGCTCTCAACATCCGCTTCATCCTGCTTTCTTTCCACCTGCATCATCTTCCATAGTTCTGGACACAACATTCAACCCTTTGTCAGTTCTACAACTGGAGAAGAACGATAATGCATGGCTGAGTAAATGCAGAACGTGGATTTTGATCACAGCAGCAGCGCACATGAACTGCTGCAGTACAACATTATACAACAACGATTTTGATGGAATCATGAGATGCGAGCAAACAAAAAAGCTGCATAATTTCTACACACAGGAAATGAGTTTTTAGTTCTTGAGCCAGTCGTTGTTCGATGTGGCTAGTATGATCGGCATGTATCCTTGAAAAGGTCTCAGAGACAAGTTGGAAAATAGAGACAAACATCGAAGAACCTCTATCAGATGGACAAGAGATCTACTTCAACCACAAGGTCTAATCTATCAGTGTTGGTTCTTATCAAGAATAACAATGCAAAATCCCCGGTAGATGATTGCGGGGGACCTGCAGGGGAGCGCGGGGACGATTTTTCGTGTCGAAGATATATTGAATGATGCATTTCATTCGCTGTTGCGCCTGGCACTGTAACCGCACAATCCGGATTCCCCTGCATGTCACATACACTATTTCTATCAGCTAAATTAAAGCATGTATTGCATTTCCATTCGCGCAGTTATTGCAACTCACTGTCAACCAGAAAAGCTCCTGCAACGTATGATTAGGGTTTATGAGCTTCCTTAATGGGAATTGATATGCGATCTTTATGGGAAAGAACAACTGCACGTGCAGTATTGATTCTGTACCCCTGCTCCTGAGTGCACTATAAGATGGTCGAGTAGATCATATATAGTCTGGGTTTTGTTTATTCGATTTCTTCACTGGAACAGTTTCTGGGTTACTTGCTTCTATATACTGCCCGGCATGGCCTTCTTCAACGGCCCGTACTTGGCCGTGTTCTCTACGATTTTTTGTCTGGTCGCGGGTCAGAATGGCACCACTAATTCAACGACGTATGATGTACTCGATTATGTTGATCAATTGATCGGAAGTAGTAATGGAGGTTCGATCCTTGAATGCCATCCTCTCTCATTCCCGCTGACAACATCTTGAAGGAAATGTGTTCCCTGGTGCAACAGTTCCCTTTGGTGAGTAACTAATGAGACTGGCCGTGGAGTCTACCAACCTCTTATTAGAATGGTGATGGGAATATCGATCGGATAAATTACCATGGCCTCAATGTATAGCTCAATTTTGTGTTAACGGCTCTATAGGAATGGCGAAGGCCGTAGCAGATACGAATTCTGGTAGCAACCAGGGCGGCTTCACTACTGATGGTAGTAATATCACTGGATTTTCCAGTATGCATGATTCTGGAACCGGAGGTTCTCCATCCTTGGGGAATTTTGCATTGTTTCCTTATGCAGGATGCAAGGGAGATGCTGTGGATGGATGTACCTATCCTAAAAAATCAAGAGCTACCCCTTTCGTTGCAGATTCGGTCAAGGCATCTCCAGGATATTTCGGTCTTACATTATCCAGTGGCGTTGCTGTGGATATGACGACGACACAACATACATCATTGTTCAGATTCAAATTTCCAGCCACTTCAGATGGAAATGCTTCCAGCCCATTAATATTGATGGATTTGACGGATTTATCTGACTCTCGTCAAGACAACGCCAGCGTCTCTGTTGATACTACTACTGGAAGAATGACCGGAAATGGCAAGTTCTTGCCGAGTTTTGGTAGTGGAAACTACGTTCTATACTTTTGTGCAGATTTTTCAGGTGCTTCAATTCGAGATAATGGTATTTTTGTCAACAGTCGTGCCAGTGCTGATGTCAAGGATCTCAAAATCTCTCGTTCAATTAACGGTTATCCCCTTCCGGGAGGGGCATTTGTTCGTTTCCAGTCACCTGGAGAGGGTATACTAGCACGTGTTGGTGTCAGCTATATTAGCAGTGATCAAGCATGTGCAAATGCTGAAGCGGAAATTCCAGATTTCGACTTTGCTGCTGTACAGAGTGCCGCAGAGACTACCTGGCGCAACAAGATCTCGCCTATTAAAGTTTCTACGAAAGGAATCGACTCCTCGATTCTGAAAAACTTTTACAGTGGAATTTATAGGACTATGGTCAATCCTCAAGACTATACTGGTGAAAATCCGTTGTGGCAGAGTGATGAACCTTACTTTGACTCCTTCTACTGGTAGGTTTTGAATACCAGCTTTTGAAAATATTGCTCACTGTGATTTAGCATTTGGGATTTGTTCCGTTCTCAGACACCATTTTTGACAGTGTTGGATCCTTCTACTGTGGCTAGAATGGTTCGTTCGCTCATCGATACATGTTAGTGTCCTCTAACCTTTATGTAAAACGTGATTCACTAACATTAATCTCAGATGTTCACGAAGGATGGCTTCCTGATTGCCGTATGAGTCTTTGTAAAGGATTTACGCAAGGCGGTTCAAACGCAGACAATATTCTCGCAGATGTTTATATTAAGGGCATTACCGAAGGCATAGACTGGGATCTTGGCTACGAAGCTGTCGTTAAGGATGCGGAAGTTGAACCTTACGATTGGTCAAGTGAGGGACGTGGCGGTCTAGATTCATGGAAAGCCCTTGGATACATACCTGTTCAAGATTGTATGTCCCGGGTTTACAGAACCTCAACAGTCTTTCTCTCAAGGATCTCCAACTAATTTATATGTAGTTGACTATAAAGGCTTCGGTACCATGACACGAAGTGTCTCCAGGACGCTCGAATATAGCTACAATGACTTCGTTATTGCAAGCATAGGCTCTGGGCTAGGAGGCCGCGAATCAGATGTCCAAAAGTATCTCGAACGCAGCAAAAATTGGCAGAATCTATACAACGGTGCACAACCATCATACCTCACGAATGGTACTGATACAGGCTTCAAAGGATTTTTCCAACCAAAGTATCTCAATCAAACATGGGGCCTGCAAGACCCTTTAAAGTGCAGCAACATAGATTACAATCCTAATAGCGTTTGCTCATTGCAAAATTCGGGTGCCGAAACTTTTGAAAGTAGTATTTGGGAATATTCATTGTATGTATTGTTGCTTACTTTCAATCTCTTACCAAATTCGAAGCATCCAAAAACTAACTTGGATTCTCAGTTTTGTACCCCACGACCAAGCAAGTCTCATTACCACCTTTGGGGGGCCCGCAGCATTTGTGAAACGTCTAGACTACCTCCATGATAATAATATAACCTACATCGGTAACGAGCCCGCATTCCTCACCGTCTACCAATACCATTACGCCGGCCGTCCGGCACTTTCAGCTCGCCGCTCCCATTTCTACATTCCATCTTTCTTTGCCCCCACAAACGACGGATTGCCGGGTAACGACGACTCTGGTGCCATGGGCTCCTTCGTGGCTTTCAGCATGATGGGGCTCTTTCCCAATCCAGGTCAGGACGTCTATCTTATTATACCTCCATACTTCGAATCTGCTTCGATCACCTCCCCTCTTACGAACAAAACCGCAACCATCAGAAACATCAATTTTGACCCCTCGTATAAAAATATATACGTCCAATCCGCAACATTGAATGGGAAACCCTATACAAAGAATTGGATCGATCATAGTTTCTTTACAGAAGGAAAGGAGTTGGTTTTGGTATTGGGAAGCAGCGAAAGTAGTTGGGGAACACAAGTTAGTGATTTACCGCCGAGTCTAGGTGAGTATGTGGGCTTCAATGGGACAGGAAATAACACGGCGAGTGGACAGCCGATCACCGGATTGGCTGGGAGGGCGGTACTATTTGACAAGAGGGTTGTGCCGGCTAGTAGGAATGAGCTGGGAGCTAATACTCGAGATAGTTATTGGGCAGAGGTGGCAGGTTAGGGTTATGAATGTATTTTTTTGCATGAGCAAATGAATTGGAGTGAAATATCGGATGTTGGTATGTTTGTGGACAAGCAAAAACTTTACTTCTATGAATGTATTACTAAAATACAAGAGAGAGCTCTTCTCATGCTATCATTCTGTTTGTTTCCAAGATAAATTGACTTATGAGGGGCCAGATGTATCACATTACGAGGCTTAAACTCTGAGATATGTGAATCGATAGTACCGATTTAGACATACAACAAAACGCCTTTCAAAAGTCTGAAAGGAAAAGCTGAAGCAATTCGATTTTCAGAAAAGAATCATGTTCAGACCTGAGATTGATTCAGTAACAATTTCCAGAGACCATTTTCAGAAAAGAGCCTTTAGAGATTGTTTTTCCAGAGCTAATACGCGACAAGAAGTCTTCCATATAGCTGAAGAAAAAAGCTGAAGAATTCAGATTCTTAGATATGCAACAAAAGCGCACTCAAAGAATCATTACCAGAGATAGTTCTCATACAAGGCCTTCAGAGCAGTATTCCTTCAGAATAGATACGCAACAAACGTCTTCGATATGCCTGAAAGAAAAGGTTGAAGATTTCAGACTTTTAGATATGCAACAAAAGATGCAACAGGTCTTTCAGAAGTCTGAATGAACTGAAATACTGAAGAAAATTGGTGTTCAGATTTTCAGATGTGCAACAAAAGGCACTTCAATCCTTGAGTGTTTCAATTTTCAAATCTAAGATTTCGGTGATATTTTCCAGAGGTATCCTTCAGGAACGAATTCTTCAGAGCAGATGTGCAACAAAGGGTAACCTGAAACCTCTGAGTACATCGAGTTCTCATACATGCAACAAATAAAGGCATCTCACCAAAATATGTCAAGGTATTCCGTATTATGAGGCCATGGATATGGACTCAATAGTATATGTTTACTTTTTAACATATAGCAAAGCAGAAAATAACCTTTAATACATACACTTTGACTTACCAATCATCTACAAGTTTTTTTTATTTCGTTCCTGCCTCACTATCTCTTCAATCTCACAAAGTTTTTCGCTCTGTATTTCGATCAATGCGCCAATCCCCTCTTGGCTTTCTCATTAATTGGTCCTGTACGAGGAATCGCGGAAGTGATGTCTGTCTCGCCATCTAGAACAGCATTGAGACTCGTAGCTGGTCGGCCATAGTTTGTTTCTTTCAAAAAGAAGAAGAGGATTGTGAAGACGAAACCACAGAAAATTGCAGACTAGTACTTTTAGAAGTTAGTTTGTGTTCATGTGCTAAGAAAATAAGTCTCACCATGACCCATTCCCAATTTTGACCACCAGCAACGAAACCGGCAAATACTGGAGCCATGTAGTTACTACCGGCTAAGGTAAGGCCGTATAAAATCAAAAATGTTCCTCCATCATGTGTGAAACGAATGTCAGAAATAGAAACTTCGCATAGTGATTTAATCGGAGCGTCGAGAAATCGTTAGAGAATCTTTTGGACAATCCAGTCTCCGTTGAATTTGGTATATGGAAGCTACATGGTGACACCGAGAGTAGCTTTGAGGTGTAACTAGTAAAGTAAATGCTTGCGCCATCCAGATTTCTTAATTAGCAATGAAAATAAATAAACAGGAAGTTTGGCATATTGTAGTGCGATTGGTTGCTAGAATGCGCAACCCCAACCAAAAAACAAAAAAATACATCCAGTTGCAGTATTAAGTGTATCCAAAGTAAGGCCTGTGTCCATCAAAATGGGGACTGGTATTGAATAGATAGCCGAACACGGGAATCCGACAGCTAAGACATATCTTTACTCACTCATCAGTAAAGCCCAAGACAGATCATAGCACAACTCATAAACAGACACAGAGCGTAGGTAAAGCTTTATGCTTGGGAGACCAATTCAGCGGATCGTCAGGATGACTCGACGGCGGGGGAACCAATATGACTTCTTTAGCAGAACCCTAAGCATGTTTTATGAGAAGTGTTCCATCAAGATCAATCATATGTACAGTTTCAGAAACAGGAATGTCATGAACAGCATTAACATTATGTCCAACAGAAACCATATCTGCCATTTTCACGTCTTCTCGACCGCGAAGGAAGATATCAAACAAATGCGGAGAAAACAGAGTTTAAAAGTTAGAATGCAATGTAACATTAGAAGAATGAGGAATCGCGGCACTTATCTGCGAAGCCAGAAGTGCGATACGCGTTCGCAAAAGTGGACATGGCATGAATCTGTGCAGAATATCCCCTGTTCACGCCGCGCCCAGAGTCCATTAAAGAACATGGCTTATTCTATTACACAAGAAAAAATTCCGCGCGAATCCTTTCACTACATACCATACTAGATTTCATTTGATTGCAATCATGCCATTCCCATTTCGTTTGACTCAAACTAGCTGTCTCGAATCTGAAAATTCTCAAATTTCAATAACTTTCGCGGTAAGAAACTCGTATCGCATGCTATCAGGAAAGCATCCCTAGTTTCCCAACTTTGAAGGAAAATGAAACCAATTTCATATTTGCCGGCTGCTGCAAAATTTCTTCAAGTCATAGGAAGCAGTTGTTCAGGCAGTACGCAAGACGCCCAATGGAGATTTCTTGCCCTTGTTTACCTACCGTTGCAATTGGGTATTGGCATCGGGCGATAGCCGTTTTGAATCTTGGTTCGCAGTCTGTTCGCCATAGGTAGATCCGAAGGACATGCATATGCGACGAGGTTCAGAAATTTTATTGTGCATCAAGGGAATAAATTAGTAGCCTTACCTCCCAAGCTTCTTGGCTAGTCAAGCTCTGAATTACTGGGAAGTCTTTCAAAATGTGATTAGTCAGAAAAAGACTGGGCTTCCTAAAAAGAGCCAACATATCTGTAAAGAACTTTCCATTAGTTATCACAAACATAAAATACCATCTAAATATAACATCGCATTAATTAGAGAACAGCCTTTGAAATGACTAACAAAACCTATCACAAGAATTGTAATTGGGGATTCAAGCTTACCAGAATCTTTTTACAATTATAATACTGATAGGATTTATATTCAATAATTTCAATTACAACAACCTTTTTTAATTCCTCAACCACTTCATTCAAAATACCACCATTCTATATAACTTCAATAGTAAATCTATCTATTAACATTTGTTCAATTACCCATAGCTTTTGATACAAACTGAAATCAACTACTCAAAATTTCGAATGAGTTGCTTCATAAAAAGATCGATCCCTTCGAGCAATCAACTTAAGGAACCAATAAAATGGTAATAGTATCAAATTTTATACTAAGATAGACATAAACCACAAAGTCCACCTTGAGCTGCAGGAGATCTGATACTGCCACCTACTAATGGTTAAAAAAACTCTAAATAATTAGGTAAGGCATTTGGAAGTATACAAATGTCCGATCTAATTCAAAGCAAACTCCCGTCAAAAGCTTGGAAGGCAGATTTACCATCCGGTGACCCGCCTGGGTATCAGTGATGTATTGTAGGCATTGGTAGTTGCACCAACTATATTATCGACAGTTTCTAGCATCATCCTGAAAGAAACTTCTGTCATTGGTATACGAGATTGAAGAAGATGAAAACTTATGATATCTTGAAAACTCACCACTGTTAAACTACCAAACCTTGCGGCTCATTAGCTCTCACATGTAGTGCTGCGCCAGCAGCCAAAAGAATCTTGAAGAGGTTCACATCATCATGATTCTTGCGGCCTACTCAACCAACCAGTCCACAAGTATCATCCAAGTCTTCCATACCATTATGTTCCTTCACACTTATTGGAAGACCATTCTTTGCAAAGTGCTCATCTAGTTCTTTTGCTCGTGCGACTGGTCGCCCAAGGAGAAGTTCATAGACACAATTCACCTAAAAAATAGTATACTTGTCTCAATACTTATAATCATAAATTCCAAAACATGTATAAAGTAGCACGATCCAATTTCTGAGCAGTCGCAGCACGTCGAAGAAACGCTTTTGTGACAGTCAAAGAACCGAACTTTCCAATAGCAAGAGAAGCCACTAGTATCTCGATTGATATTTCAAGGATCGTAATATCTCCTGAGCTCAATTACTTACTAGGAAGCTAATTACTCGAAGAAGTAATTCTTCGGTAATCTCGAAAATGGCGGGCTGAATTGAGGCAATTTTAGCATCTAGACGCTTCTGGGCCTCGCTTGCTATATCCTGTCACTTTGAAATGCTTGCTGAAGCTCTTGATGCCACTTTGAAACTCTAATCTGAGATCTATGGTTTGTTCCAATGGGCAAGTCAAAGCTATATTCTCTGGGGAGTGATGGTAAACGCTTTACACTAATGAGTGTATTGTCGTCATTGCCTACTGTCTGTGTAGGAATGCATTTGCAGATGCTTTAAGCATACGGCTCATAATTCTGCGCATGATTCGAAATTTATTTTTAACTTCAAAATTCAAGCCTTTGATGTCCCCTCATGTATGCCTCCCTACATATACAATTCTAGACCTTTGATCAATTTATCTAGAAGCGGGATGAAAGCAAATATCAAGGCATGATATTCGACAGAAAAAGTTAAATGAGTAAAGTTTGTGTAGTACCGGGATCGTAGACCTAGAATCTTCAGCGAATTTGAGGGTCTGATTTTCCCCCTCAGTGATTATTAATCCCGAAGTTAAGCATGCAACATGAACATGGGGCACAAAGTTCAAGGCAGTAACCGAAAGCCGAGACGTTCCCTAGTGGCTCGTAACCACATACTATCCGCATGCAATCATTGCAAGTAGTGTGTTCCTGCCTGATCCTACTCCCAACTCAGGCCCGGGATTACTCCATGATTCTTGTATTCTTCCTAATGTGGCTTTCATGTCAACGTTAGAATATTAGTTTTGAGGGAAGCATTCATTGCTTCTGTCTTTGCTCGAGGGGTATTTCGCAAATATTCAAACGAGTAAAACAAGCATCTGACTCCGTACTAAGATATAGGTATTGACAGTCGCTCCAGGCACAGCCTCCTAGCGCACGTCCTTCCGCAATAGAATAGAGTTGTTCACACAGTGACGAGGCCCCAAAAATGGACCCTGAAGATGTGGGTGGATCGGCGGCGACCCAATACCTGGGTTGCGGCAAGTGGAAATCCACATCCGGCCAGGATAAATTATCAAAGCGGAAGCTCGGAACGGGAGGTCAATTCTAAGAACGATTTACTTTCTAATTTTTAGGATAATACTCAGGAAATTCATGCGAGTGATGAGAAATGATGAAGCTGTAATAATAAGGTGATGATGGATGACCCAATGAAGTGTTCTGGCATAACTTTTGGGAGAAACACAAAAATTTTCAGATAAAAAATCGGTGTAGGATGTTTCAAGGGTTCTGTAAAGTTTTTGTCCGTGCAGTCAAAGTTGTTGCAGTGTTGTAATAAGTTGAAGACAAGAGACATGAATGCTTGTCGTGATCCAGCCAAAGTATCGTCATGAAAGTCTAATCAAGCTGTCACCCTTATATATGTTGTCCCGGTTTATTGAATTCTCTCCCGTTTATTGTGCTAGCCGGAGCACAGCCGGTACTCTTGTATATTTACTCCATGCCCGCCGTTCTGTAAATCTTCCCTATAAGTATACTTAGGATAGAATTCTCTTGAGACTCTCCACATGTATATTTTGCCTCTGATCCACTTCATTGTATACCGCTACTGCTGGTAGTAGAGTCTTTGTCAAAGTGCAGAACATTATGTCAAATTCGACGAATCTCTCGCCGGCTTACTTAGCAGAGAACAGGTCTTCTCGGCTTGTTATTTCGAACAGTATATTTTTCGGACTTGCGGCTATCAATGTACTTTTGAGATTTGTGGCTAGAAAGTTGAAGAATATATCGTGGGGAGTAGACGATTATTTGATTGCGTTAGCTCTTGTACGTTGTTTCCCACAAAGCGCCCCTTTTCAATATCAAGTCTCTACTCGTGCAATTGATCGAGTCAAAAATTCTCCAGCAACTCTCTCAAAAGAAGATGGAAAAATTGAGAACCAAGCTCTGATTTCTGCTATTAGATTTGGGTAACGGGACTATACGTCATCAGTATTTTCTGTAAGTTGGTCTCTCAACGATTTGGCAAAGTCAAAAAATCGTAAAACAAGATGCTAACTTATATCTGGCACAAGCTGTCAAATATGGCGTAGGTCGTCATATTGAAGTAGTGGCGGAGGACAAAGTACAACAAATATTCAAACTTATATATGTTATGCAAATATTTTATGTTCTCGCGCCCGCCACTATAAAACTTTCCATCCTCTTCCTCTACAAGCGCATTTTCGTTAGCGAGCGATTCATTCATATTGTGTACGCACATATAATCGTGATATCAGTTTGGGTCACTATAATGTTGTTTATGGTTATATTTAATTGTTCACCGATCAGTGCGTTTTGGACGTATGACGGGAAATGCTTCAACTTTGAGAAACTTACAATTGGGTACGCGATTGTGAATATCTTGACAGATATGTCAATTTGCATACTGCCTTTGCCAAAAATCTGGAAGCTGCAATTACCTATTGGCCAAAAGATGGCAATCATGTTGATATTCATGCTGGGGCTTTTGTAAGTACTCTCTTCAATAATTAACGACCGTTGAACTGATATAAGATAGTGAGATAGCAGCTGCCTTAATGCGTCTGATTTTTGCGATTTGTTTTATTGATTCTTCGGACGCAACTTGGGATTATACGATTGGCAACATTTGGTCCGTCATTGAGCCCGCGATTGGAATCGTGTGCGCCTGCCTTCCTACCACTCGTGTTGTTTTGCTTGCTATCCTCCCCGCGTCCTGGTGCTCAGTATTCTCTATCAATTTATGCCCATCCAAAACTATTACAAGCGGTCGTGAAAATGGAGACTGGCCACGTATAGCAACATACAGCGAAATTCAAATCGACAGTCAAATAAGATTATCGAAGAAGGATCACAGTGATGTAGGAAGTGAAAATGCCCTGGAGTTGAGAGATGTCAACGGACTCGAACAACAGGAATCTGGAGATAGAATTGTGGTCAAGCAAGAATATATGGTCAGGGAAGAGTATGTGAAAGCAGATGAGAGTGTATAGCATTTCACTGCTCTACTCTGCAAGAAAACACAAGAAGTCTTTATTGTTGCCATTGATGACGTCAATATGGATATAAGGCATGCTTCTGAAAGCTTGGGAATACTGCGAATGGAATGTCACTTTTGAACCTACAATACCTGCGCGTGTCATTGACACAAGAGGGCTGCCTTCTAAAGGTGTTGATCCCAAAACAATGCAATAGGTTCGGACATGGGCCAATAAAACCTCACCTATCAAACAGATCACCACCAACGCCACGGCCTATACATTTGTCCTCTAGCATTTTTCCAATCACCCCAAAACTCTCTACGTCTACTTCACCACCCCAATCGCCATGCTCCGTGCCGGTTTACCCCGCTACGCTGTTCTCCTCACTGAAGGCAGCGTCTGGTCTGGTCTTGCTGCCAGGTGTCTCGTTCTCGTTGACAACAGGATTCTGCACGAGCATAAAGACGAAGAACGAAGGAATAAATATGGTTGTAGGAATGGAATTCGATTGGGACGACGAAACGATGAAATCATCCACGATCGATTCAACTCCTGGACTTTCATAGCCAAAGCTGGAACCCGTCACTGGGAGTATAAATTACAATTAGTGATTTTACTATGATTACCGGGCTAAAGAGCATGACGGATGCTATTTTACAGAGGCTCGGTGAAATGATGGGGGGGTGGGGGGATTCTGAACGATGGGAATATTCCCGATACGGAATTGAAGGAACATATTCTTTTGTGGGATCTATTGATTTTAGCAGGTGCCGTACCAAAACGATATGCCCTCTGATGAGGGTGAATATTTGGTCATGTATTACTATTCGGGAAGTCGGAAGAATCAGGATGGAGGCGAGTTTAATGGATAAATCTTAAAAGTTTATGTGTTCGGCGATATCATTGTATTTGGTGGGTTTGTACAAGAGATATGTATGATACAAGGAAGCAGAAATAATACAATTAGTATCAATTCTCAAAATAACTTTGCTTCAAATCAAATTAACAGAGAGATGGTGTGAGTGATTTTACCTTTTTTTATTTATAAAAAAGATAAAGGATTTGCCTGGAATGCAGTCACAGGTACATTCATATCCAATGACTCCCAGAAGACTCTCAAATGTTAAATATAAACTTCAAGTCTTCAACTCCAAAATGACAATACACGAAAAGGACCTCCACATTCAATCATGAGTAATCCAGCTTGTAAATACCAGACAAGACACCACCCCACAGAAAAATATAATACACTAGGAGAAAGTAACAGACACCTTTCCACCATTGTTGAACCCTTGACAACCACCTGATGGTTGACCGGCAGCAAGACCATACGTAGCACCAGTCTGGCTTCCAGCAGCACAGTTGATTAACGAATAAGTACCTGCCTCTCCGCACGTGTTCCCGCTCTTGCAAGTAAAGACACACTTGGACATACTGGAGGTGCAACTGCCGACTTGGATGGTCATGGCGTTTCCACCCATGTTGACTTCACGAGAGACGTCTACTGTAGCATAGGCGCCGGTTGTGAATTCTCCCCAAGTATTAAACACTTGGCCATACTGACTTAGAGTGGTCTTTTGATTATAAAGACCAGCCCATCCACCGGATACTCCATTTGCCATGGAGATTGTAACGGATTGACCAGCGCCAATTGAATAGGAGACTTGAGGCTTTCGGGCGTTCATAAAGGAGCTTTGATAATCCCCAGCAGCTTGGGTCCAGATGATTACAGTGACGGGTGCGGATGCACTGTTTTTGAAAACAAATTTGTTGGGTCCCTGAGTTCCAATCCAGACTGCACCGTTGGCAGCCTTCGCGTTTGTTCCCATGCCGGCCATCCCGATGGCCGACATATGCTTGCAATCTGCGGCGGTGAGACCGGTGACAGGACTGGCACAAGAGAACCCTCGCTTCTCAAGAGTAACCTCACTAGATGGTGATGTTAGAAATATCACTATTGCGGGGGTAAAAGTGGTACTAACCCTGGAACTGCGGGGGCGGCTAGTGCCAGGGAGAGCAAGCTCATCCCCGCAATGATACTGGAGGCAGAAAACAACATTGTGGTATATTTACTGAAATTTGCTGATATGTGAATCTTAACTTGCGACGTGCGACTTGGAAGAAGTGGAGTATAAGGTAAAGGAGTGACTTTTTAAATAAATCTAACAGAAAAAAATATGGCTGAGAACAGATCTGAAAAGGAGTGACAAAAATGAGTGACAAAGGTGAATGCAGAAGTTGTGGAAAAGATCCGAGTACTGTTTTAAGAAGATCCAGACGCAGGCAGGTAAAGCTGCTGGTGGCTGCTTAAGTATAATACTCGAAACCGTTCATACGGCGCTGCTGATAACTGGAATGCTCGGCCTTGGGGCAGGAATGCCACCTCCAACAACAAGGAAAATGAAATATTCCTGCAGTACGTAGGATAAGAGTATGGATACCACATCATGTTTGCAAAAAGTGCTAGAAACGGCTTCGTCCCTGTCAAATTTTATTAAAAGTGCACTCAAGCCCATTACTTGATGGGAGACTGCCTTCGAATGTTACATCAGATCAAGGGCCTCAAGATGCTATTTCCGGCACGTGCATGCAAAGGAGTAGCACCAAGAGAGATCGTTTTGAGTTGTTTGATGCGATCAGCCAATTATGTAAGAGTAAAATTGTCGTAAGGATGCAAGATGAGGAGAGCCCATGTCAGCATCGACGAAATAATCTAATTTCCCGAGATCCTAATCGCGGGCTGTGTTCTGGCACGAAACAACCGAATATTACGATTTCTGAGACCGAAATAAAATTGGTACGCTGGATAGTATGATTGTAGCAAATGTCAGCTCTTATCGTAGGAGACATACCATGGTCATGTTTTGTAGGAAGAAACATTTTCCTTCGTCAACGACTGCTCCCACAATCGTTTATCATGCCGTCCTATGGCTGCCATGAGATCTCCTTGCTCGTCAATAAATATCAAAATCTAATTCTCTTGGCAGGCGCCGTCCGACAGTAGTTCTCGAGTTTAGCCCTATGCGGGGATTCACCTGCAACCGCCATTCGCTCTCGTTTTGGGCCTCATAGCGGGGTTTGCGTTTCAGCGACACGTATATTATCCATTTGAACGTCTGCACGCGTCACCGGGAGTTTTTCTCTGGCTATGATTGCAAATTTGGGTCAAATGGAATACGTGGTGGCTAAGTAAAAGACAAGACGACGCCGGCTTGCCAAGTTAACGATGACAATGTCAATTCCTGAAGCTTGTTGATAAAACAATAATTGGCCCGTGCTTGTACGCCTTCCGAGACATTCGGAGAAAAAAGAGGCCGGTTCCGACCTTTCAAATAATCACTGATATCTTTCAATCAATTGAATCATAAATCAACCACAAATGAATCAAATAATTTTGAGAGTATGAGATCAATTATAAACTTTTAGATATATCGAGTCTTGTTCAAATATATACTCAATGCTAAAGTTGATTAAAATAGCCAAGTTGAAAGCATTAAGAAGTGGTCAAGCACTCAGCATGTTTTTTCTGCTCCAAACAGCCGAAGTAGAACGTTGTGTCGTACACGTGATGGTCATGAAAGTGATCAAAATCATCATCATCGTTCAGTAAGATGATTACAAGTTTCAAACTACTTAATCGATTGCAGAAGCTTATTAGGCGCTTTCTTTATCAAATAGATCATAAAGCTACCCAATCTGAGATCCATAATTATCACGTGATATTCAATCTTCCATTATCCATATGCACAATCTTTCCTCTTCTTTTTACTATGTGGAACAACCGCATCCTGGTTCACAGCATTCACTTATCATATCTTCCAACCTTTCAATTTACCTATAATTAAAGTATCAGGAAGTCTCTCAAGAGACTGCTGAAGCTTTTGCGTCTCTTATTTGATGTATTCAATTTGAGTTGGTGAAGTTACACAGCAATGCTGTAGTGTTTGACGAGGTATATATTGTTGTATTTAATCTTGTCCGTCACATACGACCATAGACTGAGGAGAATTGGGCATCCCGTCCGCTCTGCCATACACAAGCCTCAGATCGGCAGATTAGTAGTTGGGTGGGTGACCACCAGCGAATCCCTGCTGTTGTATGTTTTTTGCTTTTTTTTTGTCCAGATGTTCTAGCGAGATACTTTACATATAAGGGACAGGATCGAGGGTTTATGTCAGTGACTTGATGTTGGTGGTCAATTTCCCCTTTTTCATTTTTATTTCACACGGACTCTAGTGTCAAGACTATCTATCGTACGTTCTCGTCCATAATGTCTTTTCCTAGCTCAAAATTTATTATCGTCAATGCCATGTTCCATTAGCTGGCCCAAATCTACCGCTTTCAGGTAATGAAAGCCATGGAAGACCATTCCCGTCTGCCGTGTTGAGATAAACTGTATTGCCTGCGAGCCCAATGTTAATTGGTTATTCTTTTTACAAGCAAACCTGAGAAGAAAAATTTAACATACCCCACCAATCCGGAAATTGAGCTCCAGGATATGTGATACAGAAGAATATCACAATCGCTGACAGTGCGAGGCCTGTATCGAGAGCAGCTGCTAAAACGTAATTGTACTTGGCTTTGGTCTGTCAGCATTGACTTCCTTGAATCGATAGAGTCATACTTACACCACCACGCAAACCATTTTGCTTTGATCCACCAATTAAATGTCAGATTTACCAGTGCCCAACTACTATAGTTGATGCCTGTGGCAGGTGGCACGTTGTATGTTCCAACAAATATTAAGGGCCAGTTGATAAGTCGTATCCAGCTTCTCTCTTCACCAGTATCCTTTCTCCAATATTTCCATATAACCCACGTGATTATTGGCATAAGTGCACCGATCCAAAAGAAGTGCAATAGGCCAGAATAAATTTTGCCGATAGAATACACACGTCCTGGTCCAATTGCACCCCATATCACAGAGGAAGAAAAAGTTGTGCGGCCATTTGGACACGTAAAACCATTCGATTGATCTTCTGAGCAGATATCTTTGACATTACCGAGCATCCATAGAGTTACTCCAACTTGTGTAAGAGCCCCAAGAATCTAGATTGGGCTTGTTAAAAACCTGTTTGAATTGATGAACATAGGCCGACTCACAGTGGCACTTCCTTGTGCGAAGAAAAGAGTTCGAGGCGGCACTTTCATGTAATGACCTAGCTTCATGTCTTGAGCGAAGTACAGACCTTGGCCCACTACATCAGTAGAAAGAACCTTGAAAATGATGTCTATAGTTGATCAGTCACTTCGTCTTTCGCACCAATATAGAAAAATACGTACTCGCTAACGGTCGTCCAGTAAACATGTATCCACCAATGAATTCGGCTAGAACATTGAGTTGGTTGGCATCTACGTTAGTTATCCCCTGAATAATACCACATGGAATCATGTAAAATGCCGGTATGATTACTGCCAGTATAACAGCCCACCACGGCAAGGTTGTGTCGTAAACTTCGACCATCACTATACCTAATGCAAGCATGATAATCGTAATAGCTCCATACCAATACCAAGGAGTCCGTGAGTAGAGGCGCATCAAACGAGCATGGATATCCAATTTGGTCCGACCAGCGAATGCATCCATGATTTGAGTGCCATGCCATAGGTATATGTGAACTGGAACGGCGGTAATGGCTGCAAAAGATATACCGTATACAAATGCAAATGTAGCAGGAAGGAATGCAGGTGAATATTCGGCGTATGCAGTTGCGTTCAAAGTATTCGATGAAGTCATAATCCGAGAAACGTTATATAGGGACGCGGTGTTATCGTACACATCAGCCGAGCAAAGTGGAAGATAAGCTGTATACCAAACGTTTGCATAGCTGTGGATATGAGAGTCAATATTTAGATTGACTGAGAAGTGATGTACTTTGACTTACTAAAGACCAGGGGTGACAATCCAGAAGAAAATCACGAAACCACCGAATACATTCACGGCTATGAGCTTTTGTTAGCCATACGAATTGAATACATAGAATTGAAACAAACTTACCAGCCCAAGCTGGGGAAAGTAGAGGATTTGTGTTATATGCTATCTGTGACCAATCAAACGTGATTGGGCTTAATCCGAGACCTGTAACCATTCCAAACAGATGATTGACGATCAGGTTATTCGGAGCAATCCAACAGACCCAGGTGAAATATGATAGAGCCACGAATATTAATCCGGGGAAAAAGTACCAGACTCCAGCTCCAACCATAACATACATGAAGAATCGTAGTCGACTAATCTTCCAACCATTGGCAATGGCATTTGCTCGAGAATGTAACGTGGAAAGTAAAGCGCAATTAGACAGCACTCCTGGCCAGATTATCGCAGCTGGCTCTACCAACCAAGGCGAAGATAGTCCCGCAACGCCAAAGCCCATCATTTGACAACAAAGTACGATAAGAATCGAGAAGCCAGGCTTCAAATCAAAGTTGTAAAATGCTTTTGCAGCTTGAATAATACTCGTTGAATCTGCGCTTCCATAACCGAAGCTCACATTACTCATGATGGTTACAACAGTGTGTTCCTTTATATTGAAATGCCTGTCGGGGTTGATACACCATTTCCCCAAAGGCCCTAGATTAAGAGTATAGATGGGTAGGATCTTTGCCAAAAGTATGCCGAAAGGCATGGCCAAAAGTTCAGCAACGAGTGCAACAATATGGACTGAGGGGTAACGAAGACTGAAGAATTGATTGATGCCAGCACCAATCATAGTGAAAGCGAACCCTAAAATCCACATCCTCAGAGTATTGACAGGAATGGCTTGATCGTCGACATCTGGAATCACGGCTCTGACTGGAATGCTGTTAGTTTCACTATTTTTCGCAAGATTTATATGTATATTGACCTTCGGGGTAGGGTGATGTATCGCCCTCTATATCATCCAGTCCCTCATCGTTGAGTATTTTTCCCACGTCAACCTCCAATTCTTGCATGTGTTGCGTTCCCACTTTGATCTCAGCATCTTGATCTTTGTCACTTTTTTCATTCAGATCTTGCCTTGCATTTGCTGATATTTCCGACGACATGTTGGTAACATCGAAAGGAAAGTTATTAGCGTGTTGTACGAAATGTAGTCAGGATATGTCTTTGTATTTCAATGCGGATCATCTCACCCCAACATTGAAGTAACATTGCAGTAACATTGTAGCGAGTGAAGATAACGACACTTCATTGCCTATCAACCAATGGAACTTCCATTAATTCTCGTCACTGAGTTTTGATAAGGAATTCCACTCTGGGATAAACCAACTCAGAGTTGGAGGGGAGAACCACACGGCTGTCATTTGCCGCAGGATGTTTTATGCAGGGGATTTGCCAAGCAAACATTGCGTATTTGCCGTATGATAAGAAACATACACCTTCCTTTTTCGAGTACAGACGCTTGCAATTATCCAACTGCAATCAGTGGTAATGGGGCATTTACATCGTGTTTGAAGTTGTGAGCAGGAAGCAGGAAGCAGGAAGCAGGAAGCACATCCAATGGGTTCTTATTCGTGATCTCTCTCACGAGAACATGATAAGCTTAGGGTAACTGGAAGTCGGGAGAGCTTGAACTCTCATTCTGGAGCTAGATGTCTAGACTCTGGATTCATCGCCATAGACATAGAGAAATACCAAGGCGGTGCGGTGCGCAGATATTCAACAATGGAATGCGCATCTGCATAGATACAAACCAATCTTCTGAATGGTTCTGGGGTTGGGCTGGGTACGCACTGTTAATTGCCACCTCACCGCCTTCTACTTTCATCTTGCGGCAGAATGATCGGAACCTTGGCTTATCTGCCGGGTACGTACCCGTGACTACCAACCGTTGCATCTTGCGATTGTTTATCGACAGACCCGCTACAAGCTTTCTAGAATACGATTCGTGGCTATCTACTGCACTCGTTATGACTGGACGTTATTTCGCCGGTAATAGATTACACGCATGCGAATCATCATGATTCCCTATCGTTATCAAATCTCAGACACTTACCTCATCGAATGTGGCACAAATACATAATCGAAAGGCACACCACACACGATAGCAAACTTCTTTTGGCAGCAAGCGAATGCCATAGGAGTTTTGATTCAAGTTACCACTATCATACAAGCTGTATTTGCAGCTTTGCAGATCCATTGGATAAATGCAGTATAGTGACAGATGCGCTCAGAATATATACTGTTCATGCCAATAGGACAAAGCTAAATCCATCACCTAGGTCGATTTTGACCCCGATGCTTTGATGGGAGACCCAGTTGAGGGCCTTGAGCCGATCTTTTCTTGGATTCCTTTGCTTGCGGAGGCAGCCCAGGTAATTTGCGAACAATACCTTTGGGGCCAAGACTGCATTGTTAGTAAGCCATCCATGAAATCAGGACATCCGAAACTTACACAAATCGAGGCTGTACACCTGCTCGTATACATGCTTCGAAAATGTCCTTTGGAAGAGGAGCTTGGTTATTATCGGCTAGCCAATTGTTACACAATACAAGAAATATATCTAGATCGGCATCCCAGAAATCCAATCTGTACCAAGGTTCTTTTCTGTCTGCTAAATAGATCGTAGTTGCATTCGAGAAGCATTCTGTCTGTGCCTCAGAGATCCTTACTTGCATCGGAATTGTTGAAGCTCGTAATCTTGTGGGCCACCCATTACTAAGAGTACGGAGAATTGCATGGTACGGGGTTGGGGGCTTTCCGTTTTTGTTACGGATTCTGATCTGTCAGTTATAAGATCTACGGCACGTAGCTGTGAGTACCTTACTGAAACATTTCCTTACGCTCAGTGGAATTCAAGAGAAACCTTCTCCATTCTTCGGCGCTTAGATCTATCCCGCCGTTCCTACGTATATATTGATGGAGGGTATGTTCTGGCATTCTAAATTTCATCGTATCGATAGCCAATTCTCTCTTCTGGTTGATTAAGTAGTTCTTGATCTCATCGTAACGTGGACAAGAAGGTATATCTTCTTCATCATCATCATCTTCTTCTTCCTCCTGATTTTCTTCCTCACTATTGTCATCCATGTCTTCGTCCTCCTCTTCATTGTCCCCTGGAGGAGGATAAGGTGGTAGCAAGTAACTACCTTCTAAGTCCCCGTGAGCTATTATTGCATTTCTGATTGCATATGCGCGCTGCTTATACGAGTTGCGGAACCAATCTACAATGCCTTGGATTTGAGTCTTCGGTCCCGTTTCTATCATCGTGGTGTCTAAATCTATATTTTCGAAACCAACAGAGGGTGGCTCCGGAGGTGAACCATCTGGCCTGTTGATCGTTCTTTTCCCGTATAATTTCGGAATATGGGTACTTCTAGGTCCGAATCTATATTCAAAGAATTAATAACCCTCAAGTCTGTAGCCTTGTAGAAACAACGCACACCGTTTTGTATGTATTCCACCAAAGTTGGTTCTGAATATCTATAAAATAAGTCAAAGTTACTGGCCATACATGCGAAACAAAATAGTTTGGAGGCTTCCTAATAAGAACCAACGGATTTGTTGTCAATGGCTCAGTTACTGATTTGTCAAATTCGCTCCTGCTTCGATTAGCATTGTATCGCTGAGTAAAAGCGCAAAATCCAAGTCCTACAGAAAGAATCCCATGGGTGGAATGCCCCGACAAGGCACACTTTCTTCCCGCAAGAAATCTTGGGCGATGCCGCCGAATACCTTCCTAACGTATTAGCCTACTGTGAAACAAGAACATAGTCAGAACACTGGGTATTCACAAAGCTTTCCATCGAGAAACCTCTGCCGTCAATCAGCAGACATCGACAGAATTGGGAATTGGATTAAAGACAACACATACAGCTCGGAGGTTCTTTGGTGTTCGAACCATGGTTCCAAATTCTGCCCAACGACATCTTCACCATCGATTCGTATGCCCCGTTTCCGTAGACATTCCCAAAAGGCATGCTATGCTCGCAGTCAGCGCCAAATTCACTAGGTCGCTATCTCTTTATGCCTGTAACTTTTGACAGAACTTACGCAAAGCTCATGCAGTAGGACAGCCGCGAATCTATATACAACTATCATTCGCTCCGCCTCAGTTATCTTGTTATTGAACAACGGTTCCAATATTTCAAAAGCCATTGATATACCTATTCCTCTTTTGGTAACTACATTCAGAGACCCATTTGTGTTTGCGAACTCGAATTCATCTGGCAATCCTGATCTAGTATCTGTGTGTCCACTACTCAAATCCAGAATAACATCATCCCGAAACCTTTCAAGCATTTCTTGGACACGCGTACGCTCATTAGCTCGAGCACATATCTCAGGACGTCGTAATTTGAATCTTCGATATCCCTTCTTTCCTTGTAGTTCGGGTGGTAGATCAACTGGGTCTACCTCTTCCATTTCTCCAAAGAATAATGCGTCAAACCTGCAAAGTCAGCATTCAATTACACCAGTAACAGGAATCACTCACCAAGGCCAAGTATACAAATTTGCCATAAACATCGTTGTTAATTGCAATGACGGTACCATCATATTCCAAACTGTATCATTTTCCCACTAATATCTCAGATTGTCAGCAGATATCCCATTCTTTTGAATTCCCCCTTCTTACAGCATCCCAGTATCCTTCTCGTCCATTTCCAAGTGGGTACCTAGCCAGTTGAGCAGGTAATTGCCGTCTCCATTTCGATCTTTGTAAAATCGGATGAATAGGGCAGGTTAATTGTCCAGTCGCTTTTAAATTCGAATACGGGGCAAACGCATCGTGTAGATGGAGCTCTTGAGTCGTGAAACCTAATCAACAAGCCGATTTATATCAGTTCTATTCACTCGTGGGAATTCTAAGGTGGAGAGGTGGCACAAAAACAAAAAGAGAGACATACCACTAAATCTTTGAGACTGGTACCATTTCAAATTCTGATGAGCTTTATGTTTATAATAATTCTCGTATGGAGGTGGTGTAATTGGCGTAATACCGCTTTTGAGTAAACCGGGAAGTCGATGCAACGCTCTATGGTCTTCTCCAGTAGGATGCGTGTGCGATTCTGCGAGTCGAGTATATATTGATGGCTGAGCGGCCATTTTGAGACGTAAATATTCTTTAGAATTCCCGAAACAGGTGGAAATATATGAATTGAACCTTAGCTTTTCATGGAATTCTCTTTTCTTAGAGCTCCGGATGGGTGTTGGGTAAATCCATTGTTAGTGAAGCGAGGAGCTGGGTTGTGCAGTCCTGCATCTTATGTTCTTTGTTATGTAGCATCTCGTATATTGAGTTCACCATTAGTTTTCCTTTGTCAAGATAATTGAAGACCATTTACTCTTTCACACTTTATTTGGTCTTGCATTTGTATAGCATTTGGATGACTATTCAAATTCTGTGTTGGGGGTCAAAACCACATAATGCTCTACAGAATTCCCAGCACCTATTGATTGTCTGATGGATTTCCGTTCGGAACAACTTCCCATCATACCGGACTACATAGGTCTGTTTATGTGAAAAATAAAGTGACCAGACGAGGAACCCAAAGGAGATTAGCGACTAAAATTGAGAGGAATGGCTTAGTTCAATCTTAAATCGGTGTTGGAAGGGGAATAACCCATGGTAATTCAACTCTCTTCTATCAAATTCTATGTACAATACTCCTTCGAACCATATTTAAAGATAGAACATTGAAAAGAGGTGGTGTTAGCTTATAAATGACTTGTTACTCATTTTTCTTCTTGGCTAGATTAGTCGCTCGTTTAAATATGTCAACTTCATCGCAGCAGAGCACAAGAAGAGGGAAAAATATTCGGTAGTGCAAGATTTTATTTGAGGTAAAGTCAAAAGATCATGACTAAGTCTTATGACTAACCCGTAATGATATTATGGGGGAAATGACACGGTGTTCATAGGCAAGTGAAGACGATATGTAAGAAAGTTAAACTTTTGAAACGTCTTGAGTAATGAAGCTCACGAACACTTTCTAACGATTATCTAATGTTACCCAATGAAATCCGTTCAATTACTCCTAAAAATACAATCTAGCTTGGTAGATCCCCAACGATCGACTAGTCTCCCCACGCCATCTATCTGGGCAACTCATGACGTTTCCCACACTTTTGAGAATTTGAATAATTATTTTAAATGCCTTTTTTCTGTTCTCATTATAAATCTGTCGTATTAATTCAATATCTCAATCATATTCAGCTCATTACTACTTCCAAATTCATCATCTCTACAATATAGCCATCACATTCTTCCCATTTCAATCTCACCACCCAGGTCAAAGATACGCCTCCCGTCAAATTAATCAGACATTACGGTTCCAGTGATTGAATGCACAGTGTAAATTTAACATCGTCACTCCCATATTATCCCGATTCCGAAATATATCACACCAGAAGTACTTTTCGACTTAATCACCCTCGTCGACTCCATCATCTCGAAGTCATTAAAATCATAACATCCTCAGAATGCCAACTGAGTGTGAACTCCTAGCAAGCATATGGTGCTCGCCAGCACCTATAGAACCTCTCGCAAAGGCACTTCACACTGAATGCCTATCATACCTCGAATCGGTCAAATTGGCAATACCCCGTACTTTACAAAGCCTACCTGCCGAGATCCAATCCCAGATTATTGAGAAGCTAGGATTTGTAGGAAGAGCTAAATTGCGAGAGACGAACCATTTCTACAACGCCACTATTTCAGCCGTTACTCCTAATAGCGAAGAACTCCGTGAGTTGATTCTTGCTACCGAATCGGAAGATTATGCAACGGAAAAACAACTATTGGCTTGTAACAGTTGTCTACGCTTGCGACATGCATCTAAATTTAGAGACACTCAGACAAGAGGAAAAAGAATCCGCAATGGATCAGAGCGCCATCTTCGTCTTTGCCTGCAGTGTGCAATATGGAAGGGGTGGTATCGGCTTGGTAAATTTATTCAAGTAGATGGCGAGGATGTATACCTCTGTCGATGCAGGAGGGTCACACTAAGGGCACACCTTCCTCCTAATTGGCTTACCCATAAACGATGTACAGATTGTTATTTTCAAACAGAAGAATCGCGGAAGATGAGAAAAGACCCCGATCGCGCGCGGGAGAAACCATGGATGGGATTGATGAAAGAGTTCACTTTATAGCAGAGACAAATGGTCCAGTGATCATTGTGGTTTGCATTGTATAAGTACAAAGGACCACCTGCTTTCACCAAAGATCCCGAAGCACGTTTTTCCAGTTTTCTATCCCATATAGACCAGCTAGAGAAAGATATAACATATAACCCTACAAAAGGAGCTTTCCTCATGTACACAACCCTTGGGAATTTGAAGACTAAACTCGCAGACTGGGAAAGCTTCTTTGTTCTTTCTTCGCTTGAGAAGAGATATAAAGAAATGGGAGAGCCAATCACTAAGATACTAAAATCATTGACTCATTGCATACTCGATTTACCGATGCAGATATAAGAACATGCGTACTATCTCAGAATGGCATTGCCTTTACAACTAAATTTCGTACGACGCTAAAATCATTTAACCACGAAGCACTTCACAGAAATCGCAGCCCAAATTCTGCAGCCACGACCTTAAACAACTCTCTCAACCTCTCCTCCAAAAACGAGCAAAGGCTGCTCAGAGCTAAAATTGGGAACATCACCCATGATAGTTGGTCCTTCCGCCGCTCCGGCCTTAGCCCATGCCTCCTTGCTCTCGAACCATAGGAGTGCTTGCCTATTATCAATTTGTTAGCTATTTTACCACATAAACATCATTCGGTATTCAGCCATTTTCTTCCGAGATATACACATCGGAGATAAGAACAGCACACAAGACTCGAGAAAAACATACACAGAGTATCCTCCGCTCTCATCCAACTTTGTAACGGTCCAATTCTTCAGTCCGTGAGAACCCCATTTCTCCTGAACGAGCGGCATGTGTGTCTTCATATAGTAATCCATGTCGAAAGTCGAGGTTTCGGTCTTAGGGTACATGACGGTGACGATTAAGGACATTTTGGCGGTTTGCTTGATTGCTTTGAGATTGAAACAGAAGTAAAATTCGAGTTATGAGATCAGATGTCAATCCACTAGTTGTCAATTTGTTGTTGTTGTCGTTGAAAGAGGAGAGGTTGAGGAAAGAAAAAAAGAAGAGGGGTTGCTGGCAACATGACTAGTTTATAATCAAATCAACCCCGCACCTTCTTCCGTGCACGACGATAGCACAACCTTCCGTCCAGCCAGAGAATGTAAAACTCCGACGCTATACACGCTAAATCGGTGTTAACGAATTGGCAAAATCGATCATGTCTCTGACTTCAACTCGATTGAATACCTCGGGGCTCACACACAGTACGTACTCGGTGGGAATTTTGAAGAGAAACACATCCGATTAGGCTCCTGGGTTACATATTAAATACTCGCCTGCTTACAAGCTCTATCAGATTGATACCTGGTACTTGTAGATCAGATGCATCTACACTTCCTAACAATACGTGTAGAGTTCTTTACGGCTGTTGTTCTATTTGCTGGACGCACGAATACTTTAATCGAGCCTCTGTCGGTCTGATTTCAAGTGAGATTTGTGTAACGATTGATAGACAGATCTTCAAGTTTATGCAGATGGGTGGGTTCGCATCTGGTAATCGTGGCAGGATACCTTCACGTGACCTTGGTGGAGAAGAGGGAAAATGGTGGCATGGGATGGGATGGAATGAGATGGTGAGAGATAATACTCAATCAAGAGTGCCTAGTTAGCTGTAGTGATTGGAGAGACACTGTGCTTTAAGTATGGAGTCAAGTAGAAGAATTTGAGAATCAAATGGATAAGTAAATTCCCAGTATGAATACGTAAAACACGGCCAGCTGCGTCAAAAGAATAATTATACCACCGAATAAATGATTTCCTCCCCAAATCGACATCAACGCCTCATATCGTGCTCACCATGCCATCCATTTCCAGTATCTCGCGGTGCATATCCACTTTGCAGATCGACTGCATCCCAACCTCCCTGCACCATTCTTCGAGCAAAAGAATTTCTATCCAATCCTCCCCCAAGAGATGTTGAATTTTGATTTTCAGGTAAATCCTTTGATTGGAATGGTCGTGAATAATGCGATTCGTATCCAGAGAGGTGTGCTGGCTTTTGGTTACGGGGCTCTGAATCTATATATCATGAGTTTCTTGAAAGCAACGCGGGGAGCGGGAGACACGTACTATTATCCATACCTATCTTCGATCCATCCATAAGTCCCATATTCTGATAATCTTTCAAACTGGCAGACCATGTCTCATTTGACGCTTCTTCACTGCTGTTCGATGTAGATGGCGCCATTCCTTTGAAAGGATAACTGGAGAGAGAAATCCCCCGGATTTCTCTCGATGTCTTTTTCCATGGTAGTCGAGTAGATAAGGAAGCTATGATTGGTTTGTTGTTGTTCTTTTTGGCTCGATTTCGACTACGTATAAGCCAAGATACGAGTGCGAAGACCAAAATAAATGCGACTCCGCCAGTAGCGCCCCATGCGATGAGTTTCGTGTCGGCTGTGGTACTGGAAGAGGGGGCGGTACTAGGGGTAGGAGATGGGGATGCAGAACTAGCTACGTAGAGAGGGGAGGTTATGGACGAGGAACCAGGAGAGTTGGCAACGGGAGCTGATGTGGTTGTGAGTAAAGGTAGTGAATCAGAGGGGTAAGCAGATTCTGATGAGCTGTAAGGTACTGTATACACCGATATTCGGACAGCGGTGAATGTCGATATTGAGGTTACGGTCGCAATATTCGGATTAGTTGATATGGAACTGCTGTCATTGTTGGAATCACTGAAATTGGTCAATATTGTGCCTGACGGCGCAATTTGGGTAAAACTTGGAATATTGGATGCGGTGAGATAGAAGATTGAGGGCGTTGTAGATTCAGTTCCAGAGTTTGAATAGTTCAAAGACGACTGGGTCAAGTACCCTGTATTATTCCATGATGCTGTCTTTGAGAATTTCGAATATTCTAATGATAAAAATTGATCAATTGTAGATGCTCCAGGATGGGTCGTCACAGAGATCGTTGGGATTGGAAAAGTTGCCGTTGGAAGGATACCAGTCTGGAAAGTAGTGCTCCGTGAGCCAGCAACGTTCGAAGCAGTAGTCACCGACCTAAATGCCGCAGGATATAGATGAGATTGAGGACAATTGGTAGCGTTGCTCGAACATGGATCGATATCACAACACCCTTGAAACGATGGATTTTTACTTGAACATATCCACCAGATTCCAGAAGAACAATACACATTTGGCCAATATGAGCCAAGATTCATTGATCCTTCATCTCCAGTTTCTCCGTGTCCGAGTCCAGCTGCTCGAAGATCGCTTTCTGGGCATCCTTTATTGTTGCATGGGTTGCTTGTACAACATCCGAAGAAGGTTGGTGTTTGAGCTGTGCAGGTATACCTGTAATTTGATCATTCAGTATTGTTATATAGCATGACAGAAGAACACCTCACCACTATCAAAACATTTGGTCAGTAATAGTTTGTAAGATAATTGAAGGACATGCATGGGATGAATACTCTGGAGAGATTCGATCAGGGTGGTTTAAAAGCAGAGAAAAAACTATACTCACAAGACCTCCTAGAGGACAAGTACCCATACTATTGTTTGTCATATTGCCAGAATATAAGTATAATTCGGGTAAGATAGGATACTTGGATGAAATATATGGTTTATGGTGTTTCAAGATAAGTTAAAAAGTGCTAGAAAATGTTTGGGTTGGAGAGTAGTAGGCTTCATGTAAACCTTTTGTAAAAATGATTGAGAATAAATGGATGTTAGACTGGTTAGGAATCTGCTGTTAAAATTGTGAATCAACAAAAAAATATCACAGGAAACTGATTCACTTCTCTCAAATACAAATTCGTGCAGATATTGAGCAGTATTCTCTGAGCATCTCATTATTCATCATAATAAAAACCACGTGAATAACAATATAGATAAAATCCGTGAGGCAGATCCGAAGAAACATAGGGGAAAATTAAAAAGCTCCTCACTCCTCAATATCGCTCCAACGCGATCCTGTATATCTTAGTTTCTCGTAGATCCCGACTTCAAGACTTCCGGTAATGATGCTCTAAAGGGATCCTCCGACGTATCTGGTAGTTCTACCGTCCCTGGTCGAGAAACAAATGATTTTTGTTGAATATATGGGGATTCAACTTCGTGCAAGATAGAAGAGTCAATCTCATGGTGATTAGAGAATTCCGGAGATTGCGGCGCGGATTGATATGGTGGAGCAGGGCTAAGAGGTGGAGATGATGGTATCTCTGATACTGGACGATAATCTGCCAAACCATTAATGAGACATTCTGCCGTTCTTGAAGGGGTAGCAATCACCTTTTCGCAGAGCTTTAGCATCTGAAGCGCTACCTTCATAAACAGTAGGTGATGAAATTGCTTTAACCATGGATATGTCTTGAGGTGGCGGTTGATAATATGGCTCGACTGCACCCGCCAATGGAGTTCTCTTTCTATATCGTTGGACGCAAAAGATAATTAGAAGAACAAGTACGATAACAACCACTCCACCTAAAGCGCTCCCTATGATTGCAGTAATCGGCAGTTTTGAGTTTGAATTGTGCCGACTTGAGCCTCCTGTCGCTGTCACTGTGGCCGAATCTTGAGATGACGGAGTTTCAGTCGAACTTGTGTCAGTAGCAAAGTTCGTTACAGGAGATGAGGAAGTCGAAGATGTATAGATTGAAAGGGATGCAGAAATCGAAGATAATGCCGGAGATGATAAAGTTGAGGGCGATGAAGCCGAAAATGATGAAATAGACAACGATGAAGTGGGGTCAGATGAAGTCTTTGAGGCAATAATAGAGGCAAATGTAGCTGGGACGCTACTAAATGCTGCAGCGTAGAGCCTTGGTAACGGACAACCATTTTCGAGACACGGATTGAACTTCTCGCTCGAACCAGGGTCATTGTGGTCATCACAACAACCTTGAAATGACGGAGTCTGTCGGGAGCAAGTATACCAGACTCCTCCATTGGGGCAATCCGCATTTGGCCAATATGATCCATCGTTGCTAGAAGCATCCGGACCACCTGCTGTCCCCATTCCTGCAGGTAAGAGGTCTTCTTCAGGGCAACCAATTCCATTACATGGATCACTCGCACAGCACCCAAAGAATGTGGGCGACTGATCTAAACATATCCACCTAGAATTTTAAACTTATCAACGATATTCAGGGCTTTAAAAAAAGATGAAACTTACCAACTACCGCCGAGTGGGCATGATCCCATGGAGTTTCCAGACATCTTTCTTTGCTTAATTGATGAAATCAGGATCAGGGAGAACTTAACGGAAGCTTTTTGTTAGATAAGTGCTGAGCAGAAGAATGGATTAGAGTTTCATGTATCAGGTATTATGGAGAGGATATAAGTATAGGCAGCTTATAGCAAAGTATCTAGGGAGCCTTGTACCTCAAGTCTGATGTGGGGGGGGATCAAGACAATAGTGGCTTGCATCAAAACGAAAAGTAATGGGACCAGAAAGTTGGCCTAGCATTGATTTGTGGGGAATATATTCCATCTGTGGGTATTACGTAGAGCTCTATGTGTGAGTAAACGTGGTGTGCTGTACAACAAATGGCAGCTTTAACTGCCACTACCCGTTACAATGTTTGCATCTAACACGTTGGCAGAACTCTCTAAGCGAAGTCCTAAAGGAGAACCCTACAGACAATGCAACGAGCTTATCAACCAAAGACGAACGAAATGCGTGTTAATCAACCATTGTATAAGAACAGTAGAGGCACGGGTAATGTCACAAATTCAAAATGGATGGTTTGGACAAACTTGCGAACATGCAAGCTTTGAACAGAAAGACCAACCTCTTGTTATCTCTGAAACTTTGATAGCTTAATTAATGTCATAATGCGAGGTCGACATGTATCCACCGGCACTTGACAAAACTGCTTGATCAATGATGAGTAGAGAATTATGACTAATTTCTGCGGCTCAATTTTTATGGACAATCTTTCATGCAAGCTACCGGACGGATACTTCAATTCCTACTTGAGCTTCTCTTTCGAGCCTTTCCAGTGAAATGCGGGAATTGTGTCTGCCTTGCACTGCAAGCTAATATTCTGACCAGCTCATTTGATGTGGGGTGATTTTTTCGGGAAGTCCGATTGACACAACTTGACAGTAACATCTAGCCTGATCGGACTTGAGCTGCGCAACATGAACATGAGTGGTAAGATTGAGTTTGAATCCAATGATTGTTAGCGAATTTTGGCTGATTTCGGTCCATTCTTCGAACTGCAAACTGCGGATACACATTGACCTACAGAGGATAACCTCAAATATCCTGCCCCAACCTCCCTTCTCTCAGCCTTCCCCTCTCTCACGGAGAGGACGTAACACCAAAAATGAGTAGGTATATTGAAATCTTCGGGCGATCCAATCAGTAACTCGAGACAACGCTCGAAAGATCAAGAACAGTGCATCATCGACGCAGCTAAGAGTTGCTCGTAAAATTTCTGGCGGGTTTCCATGTTGTACCATATGGAGAATGTGAATGCAATGGAATTGATTTTTATAAGTTTACACGTGCCGCTGAATACACTAGTACCAACTTGGGTTTAGCGCAAATTACCACAGTCCGCGAAACGTGACATTTTTGTTTTATAATCAAGTCATTTCAGACATCTGCTTGAGAATTCAATAAGAATGAAACTCCAGAGTTTCTGAGAAACATACCTCCGAATAAAAATATAAGTAGTGGGTGTTAGCGAAAGATTTCTGTTGCCTCGTCTACAGTTCACCACAAGCAACATTGTATTGCGAATTGACCGCTTCAAGACGCATCAAACACACTTTCTCGGGCGAAGATTCCGGCTCTTTTTTGAAAGCACTCAAATAATCAACGGAAATAGCCAATTTTAAGAGCAAGCAACTAAATTCTGACCGAGTTCTTTGTAAATGTGAGGCTCCGGCGGACAATGGAGGCTCCGCGGAGGCGGGTGCGGGTGCGGCGTTGTCACGTGTGCGGATATAACAAATGTATATATTCCTCTACAGAACTTGGCTGGTGTTTCCCACAATATTTAATCATATCTCTAATTCTCATCGTCCAATCTTCCAAATTCATAGGATTGCAAATATTTGCAATACGCATTTTTCTCAATCTCCTTCCACGCCCCGTCAACTGCAGCCACTCCTATTGAACTAGTCTTCATCATGGGCGTCTCAGAGCTTATCGATTCTATCAATCTTGCTACTAGAAAATCTAGTGAGTTGAAAGATGAAGATCGAGAAAAGCTTCTTAATGCTTGTGGAAAACTACAATCAAGCCTAGAAGGTCCTCGAGATAAGTTGATGAAGATGATATTCTCGGTGAGTATCCATCGTGTTCACATATCTAAATGGTTTCTGACGAAGTTTTAGTCACTTCAACCAGTAGCACTTGGCCTCGCAGTCGACATGCAAATTTTCGATACAGCAGCTGCTTTGTCTGCGGCTAGGAAAGAAATTCGAGCCGAAGACCTTGCTTTGCCAAAAGGGGCTGATACTTTGCTTGTTGGTGAGTCTCAATTTCAAGATGTAAAGGACTGTAAGGAACTGACCATATATTAAGTCAGGGTCATGAGACTTTTGGTAGGAATGGGTTACTTCACTGAAATGGCCAGAGAAACCTACAAACCAACACCATTAGCAAGCGCTCTCGTCACATCATCTCCATACGGCCAAGCCGTGATTCATTTGTATGACAAAACTAATTTTCAACTTTTGTTCCATATCTAACAATCCCTAGTACAACCCAAAATGAAGTTGTAGCCTCTCTCCCGACATACTTTGCCAAAAAGGGTTATCAGAACCCCAACGATGCATACGATGGTCCATTCCAGTTTGCCCGACAAACAGACCTCCATTGTTTTGACTGGATTGCTACTCAGCCACGTATCCAACATGCTTTCAATACCGTGATGACCATTCCCCGCACCATCGGTCGTACAGCATGGTATGAGTATTTTCCCGTTGCGGAAAAGCTCAAGGTAAAATCGCCTACAGATCCACTTATAGTTGATATTGGAGGAGGTATTGGACACGATTTGGTTCGTTTCAAAGAAGCACATCCAAACCTTCAAGGAAAACTTATCGTAGAGGATATTCCGGCAGTGGTTTCTGGTATCACGCCAGGCTCTCTTCCTGACGGCATTGAAGCTAAAACCTATGACTTCTTCAAACCACAACCTATTCACAATGCAAAAGCTTATTTTCTCGCCAACGTCTTGCACGATTGGCCTGACAAGCAAGCTTGTGTTATTCTCGAGCAGATTAAGGATGCTATGGGTAAAGATAGTATGTTATTGATCAATGAAATTTTGATGCAAGAAGAGAATGTATCATTCGAGAGTGCCTGTACAGATTGGATGATGATGGGGGGATTTTCGGCTTTAGAAAGGACGGAGGGGCAATTCAAGGAGCTGATTGATAGTGTGGGGTTGGTTTTGGTGAATGTTTGGGGGGCTCCAGGTGTAGAAAGTGGACCTTGGGAGGGAAGAAGACTATTGGAAGTGATGAAAAATCAATGAATGACTGGTAGTTCAGTATCATTTGTTCATTGGATATGCTATCAACTCTTGTGATTATCATTTCAGACACAAGATGACGCAACTCGATGTAACCGTAAATATAACTAGGTTAACATAGATTGAAATCGAGATTACCGAATACCTTTCCTTGGTAGTACGCGGTATCTTGTAAAGCTAGGTAGGAATATCAATCAATCGAAAAATCGAAAGTCTGTTTTAATCCATTAAGGGTAACATGTAAGATGGAACAGGTGGGGTTCGATGTAACCAATCCAGGGGTGACCTAAGCGAGCTCTCTCAGATGACTCTTCTTCGGGTAAAACTGGGTTGTCCATCATTCTCACTCAATAAACCACCATCCCTCAAGCTTTCTTTCTCAAATTTCTACACCCTCTTTTCAAATACGATTCCTCAATTATTTTGTTGAAGCTTTTGTTGAAATTGTAATTTTTTTTTTGTTGGGATGAAGTTTACAAGGCTGAATCTACGTCATCTGTTGAATCTCGATCCGATAATCTAAATTAAGAGTGACGGGCTACACAGCCTTATACTCGGGTAGATCATGCCCGTGCATGAAATGGATGTGCCAGAAAAAGTACAGCTGGCATGGAAACTCTTGGGAATTCACCGAATGGTTTACGAGCTTGCTACGGAACGGACTCGACATGAAGGCAACGACTCGATAATTGCTCGTTGATATAACTATACCGTTTCCGTCGGATCGAAGAGGTAGAGAACAAAGATGTTGTGAATGAAGAGGAATATGTTTGTATCACCAAGTCGTGGAGGAGTTGCACCTTGTATCAGCTCCACACTACTATCTGAGTTCTGGTAAAGAGATATATAATTCTGGGGGTCAATCGCTAATACAGATAGGCCATGAAAAATAGAAACAAATATCATGAGTCGCAAAAAGAATGAACCAGCCGACTCCGAAGAAAATCTCCGAAGACTCCTCAAACCAAGATGTCTCCTCATCTTCCTCCACCTTGCAAGTCTGTTTTGGAAATCAATTTTTTTCTTCTTGATGCACAAGGCCAGTCTAAAAGAAAATTCTGGAAAGGAATAAAAGTCGACAATGAAGCCTTTTACACAACTTCTCGATGCGTCGCATTTTTTTGATAGAGAAATTTTTATCCCGAGCATCGATTCCTCGTACGAAAACCGAAACAATCTGGCAGCATACTACACGCAATAAGGGCTGAATAAGAGTAGTCGACACGACTCATGGCCAGAAACGATAGAATGCTCCTGCCGTATAGCATTCAAGTTCCCTCGAAAAAATCTTCTTTGTTGGAGTATCTGGTTTTCATTCGAGAGACAACACTTGTTGTCTCGAGTATTTTGAAACCATCCATGCTATGCAAAAAACACAGCCATTTACTGTCGAGGAAAAAAACCAGACTGGTACGAGAAGATTTTTAATATGCGCTTGGCTACAAGAAGGCGAACTCCTCTCTCACTTTGGTTCCCTCAAACATTCGGTCCAGCTCGCCTGAAGTGCAAGCACGTTTTCGTATAACAGGGCTATTGTTCGACATGCGATGTAGATGAATGAGAGTATATGCTCGAGCAAATCAGGAAATTCATTTCCTAAAAGATCCAGGAGTGAATGAATATCCTGGCGCCACATTCCAGCAGGCATGTCGTATTTTGACGCTAATCGCAAAATATCAAGGTTCACAAGTTGATGTCGAGAGGCCAGAAAGAAATTGTGCTTTCCGAGAAATGGGGTTCTATGCAAGGTAATCAGAGCTTATTACTGATTATTGTGGGTCATTCATTAGTTCCAGAAACAATAGACGCTTGATAGACGCTGCTGACTTCTTTGACATAACAGATAATGTTTTCATTCTCCAATATGGTACCAGCTTTTAACGGTACTTGTTATGAGTACCTAGGAGGAGTTGAACGGTATAGCATGGCCATTGAAGAAGACAACATTCGAAATCGGGAGGTTGGACAGGCTTAGCACGTCATCGGTATTCAAAGGCTTCCGACAAAGCCCCCCGATTGGTCAGCTTTATCATCACTTCGCGATTCTTGCACGACCAGTCGCCATCCATCCATTCTGAGTCTGCGTTAGATAATAACAATAGTAAGGCATGGCACGCACTTACATTTAATCAATGATTATTATTCGGGTACTGATTTGTTTTGGTCTAGTGGTTATAGTTATACCCTTCCATTTGATCGGCAGGCTAATGAGCAGTTAGTCGTCCGCAGAAATCTGATTATAACGAAACCTACTGTTATCTCATCATGGCGGTTTTCATACGCCCATCTTTCCAGCTGGTATTGAATCGTCACCGGAAGGGTATCGAGAGTGGCAGTAGTAGGTTGGCTATAAACTGTTGAGATCGGAGAATCATAGGTGCCCCGGTAAGCGATCGCCGTAGTCGAAGCATTGTATGAAGATGGTGTAGAGAACGTAATGTTCTGAGTGGTAGTGACAGGAGCCTCCCACGACCACTGTGGTGAAGTGTACCCGGCGGATTGGGCGTCGAAGTGAATGGCAGTAGGTATGTGAGCACCTAAGTGATCGAATACCCCAAGGTCGTTTTCAAAGTCACTCGCAGATAACGGACCGTCGACCGGTCCCTGAAGTTCTTGTTCTGGTGCTTCGAAAAAAGAATTGGCCTCATCGAAACTCCGTTCATGAGAAGCGGAGGCAAGATCATCCTCGATCCATCTGTCTTCAACTGCTTTGGAATCAGGGTAGAGGCTTTGAAACCCTTGATCTATCTGCTCTTGAGATATGGGTCTCGCCTCTGACTGCATGATAGTATCGATCTGGTGTCTCTGACGATCGTTGCTACTCGGCTGCGCAGTGAGTTCATCACAGGTTCTTTCACTCCTAGACCTGTATAGCGTCAGTAATACTTCACGTGTGAGCTCGAATGAAAGCAATACTTCCTGGTCTTCTGCTTCGGCTTACTAGAAGCTTTTCCTTGGTCTTTTGAATGCTTGGCCATGATGGATGTTCGTTGTAAGGGTTGATTATGGTTTAGAATGTATAGTGGCAGGGTTCGTTTGCCCAAGATTATTGATGCTGGAACGCAGAGGAAGTTTTGAACGTGTATGATGTATATCGACTAATAGTGATTAGATATGTGCAGGAGCAAAGAGGAAATGTAGTATTCTTTGTGATAAAAATGGGACACAAAGCTATCTGGATCTGGAGGAAGCAGACTGCAAAGTATGTAGTATTGAAAGAAATGAGGATAGAAATGTATTTGACTACTCGGCTGTGAAGAAGTAAAGGAGGTTGTGTTGCGACCGAGTGTGCTATGCGAAGGGAGGAGAGATATATAACCAATCATTTAGGCATCCAAATCTATCTTTCGAACCGTTTGCCACATATGTGGTTTGCATTTAAATTGCGAACCATTTGCAACCCTTTTGTTCTTCGGCGTCAAGTGCTCCCCTTTAGGTGAGTTTTCCTGACAAGTCGCCTTACTCTTCCAATATCTTAGGGTTACAATTCCAAGCCACAGCAACAAACCAGATGAATATAAACAATATTCCTTTCATTATTTTCAAACAACACAGTAAAAGAGTGGCGGTGCGTAGAAAAAATGGATATCACCTCTACACCGCATTTATACAGCCAAATAAAATAGTATTGTCAAGCCTCGATCAGAATAGAAATGTGAAAATCATTTGGCTTCCTTCCCCATATCCAACATTTCCATAACAACAATACCATACAAAGATTACCTGGATATTAATCTTGTTTACTCTATCTGATTCTCCAGCTACAAATTTTACAAATTTAAACGCGGTTGTCTATTTCGTTAATACTCATCACCTATCAGGAATTGGCACCAATACATTGTACCGGCATCTACCTAATTGACGGTCTAAACCTAGATCGATTCTTGGAAAGGGCTGCTATTCCCCTACATGCGATGATCTTCCTAGTATTTCTTCGATTTTGCTCAAATCCAATCAATATAATACCGTAATATTTAACAGGTGAATTGAGACGATAGCAATATACCGGATCCCGCTCTGCATATGATTGAGGATCCGAGAAAATACCAACGTATGTATGGGAAAGATGGGTTTGGATTAGCTTACCCCGACTCTTTCTCGCTTCGATAGTCACGCCAACTAGCTATCAAGTAAAAGAATTTCAGTGCAGGTGTAGCAATATACGGGCTACTGCCTACTATAATCACAACCCTGTAGATTCTCACTTTTGTTGATCTTGGTTACCTTTCAGTCTCTCACTAACAATCAATCAAACCAATCACCCATCTTCTCGAGTCCCAGTCTATCCGATATTCAATATATCTTTCCTAGGATTTTTCACAATACATAATTAAGTAATAAACTGACTAGATCGTAAATTCTTTTATTTCATGGTTAGCCAGCATTAATGGAATGGATCATCTTGGTCATTGGATGTGTTGTCAATTCCAGGCTCCTCCTCTGGAGATAGATTAATTTTGTTTCGTTCAAAAAGCACTAACAGCGTTAGTTAATCACAGAAAATGCATTTACCTTGCACTTGATCCCTACCTGAAGGTCTGGCACAATGGTAAAAATGCTCAGAACCCTCCATGCTTGCCGGTGAAAAGTCTTTGAGTTGTATTGTTGCAGCGCGCCCTGATTTAGTAATTCTTGGCCCTGTAAATTTGACCTAAAGCGAACAAAGAAAAGAGAACTAGAGGTCTATATGAATTGTGCTAATTTTTTATATAGTACTAAATTTCGGCAAGAAATGGCAAGCTAATCATTTGACGCATCATTAATGATTAGGGCCCCACCAAAACTCTAATCTCGAAGTCGTCGACTATCAAAAAATATCGTTCCTGACTTTCCCTGAACAAGGTATGGTGGGCAAGCGCTGATCGGCCAAGAAAAATATAGATTACTGCATCGAATAACGTTTATCTTAGATTCCAAAGAATCACATAACTAGTACCGGTAGCTTATTTTAGCCCACATCATCATTTGAATGGTGTGTCAATTGACCGGTTGCTACGCCTGGTTCATGCCGTTAGTAGTGACACAACATTTCTAACTCTCCGTTAATTCAAGCGGCAGAGTTACCACAGACTTAGTGTAGTGCTCAACAACAATAAAAATTCGCGGCTGCGGTAATATAAGATCACTCTCCAAAACAGAAAATCCACCATCCAATCATGTTTCGCAGATTATCACACACGAACTGGGCAAAGAGAATGTATGCGCTGGCTCCAATGTACAAGTACTAAACTGTAAGCACTTACAAACACATGCGGACACTAGCTAGAATAACTACTTTAAAAAGTGGCCTTTGTTTTGCAGATCGCAAGAGTCACCTAGGTATCGTTCATGCGTTGATCTATGATGCGGTATCGGCGCTGTGACTAGAGAACCAGAGATCCGTGCAATTGTTGTTCTCATGGAATTTCATATTGATGGTCCTTATTTATCTACATGGTTGCAGAAATTCTGTTTCGGGAAGGTAAATCTTGCGCTCCAGAAAATATACGCAAGCCCATAGCAAGTGTGCTGACACTTGCACAACATACTCTGGGAATAACTTACCTTGCTTCTCCCTGTAGATTAGTTTTACCAAAACACAAAAGATATGTAACTGAGATCTAAGCAAACCGAAATTGTACGTCGGCAAGAAACATTACAGAAAGGTAAGCACGCTACTATATTGATCACTAATTAGGTAGTTCATTGCCTTTTGGGGATCGGATCTAATCATCCCTATCCATACGTTTTACTTTCATCGTAACGAATTAGTAGGATAATAAGCAACGCTAGAAGAAAAGAATGTCAGACCGAAGTGCACAAGACTTAATTAGAGTTCAAAGCCTTGCCAATCATATATTGTCGCCCTGAAACAGGCCGGTTGGAGCTTTGCTGGTGCCTGTACTATTAGTCTTCTGGTAATATGTACCTAAAGTCTGACAGGAACGCTCTCTCTCTTGTTTCTAGGCGACCCACAAATTTCTATACAATGAAATCAATGCTAAAGATGACTTTATCAAGTGGAGAAACAGATGCATTGTTGCTATAATGCAGACGCCCTGTTGAGCTAGCACATTTTCAAGATCATTGGGGTATGACCGACGCCCGGAGGTTTATTCTGTGATACAATCGGCTCGAACAGAAGAAAGAATGCAATGAAGGGATGCGGCCAAATATTCATCGAGTCTGAAGCGTTGTATGATGTGTGTTACACGACAGTATCAAATCCAGATGCAGTCAGGAATCGAATCACCCATGTTCCGCATTTAACAAAAACCATTAAAAGTCGTAGCATTATCTTTGAATATTCCCAATCAACACAAAGCGATCTGTGGACAGCATAACCATCACGACAGTATCACAAGATCGATTGAGAATAGCCTATGATAACCCTCGCCGCGTATGACCTGGAATATCCAGGCACGTTAAGAGGGATTGCTGATTTGACAACACCCGGAGGAAACTTGCATCTCCGGAGTTGTGAAACCATTCAAAATCTTTCATTCGGCGAGCCTTTCATCTAACGGCACCGTATACGCCGTGTTCAAGATTGCCGAGTACTACTTTGGCTTACACCACAACATGATCGTATGCTTTTGAGTTGGAAGAATTTATGTCGACCAAAAAGCTCATGACCTACTTGGCCAACTCCAGCATGTGTTGATCATGCGGCCCGCCCCCCTGCGACCTCCTTCTTGATTATGTCCAGTTCCGTCTCGGCATCATCGGTGTGGTCGGCACATTCCAAGGATGTGCAGGACTTTTCACGCGACTTCGCGAGGCAATTTTGACAAAACAGGGCGATAACCTCATTATCTTGAACTCGAAAAAATCACGAAGTTTCAAAGGGGCCATTGGTAAAAAATATAGTGTAGCGCACGTCTTCCACGTTGGCCATTGCACTTTGGCAACGACTCGTACGATTTGCTAACATACGAGGGCTCGCTCGGTCATGTGACGACGGTGTAGCGCCAATGAACGTTTACCTTATTGACTATCGAAGAAAGAACAGACCGACTTTCACTCTTCCCGCACTTTTGATCTCTTAACATCGAAATAAATTTGTGTTATGATTGAATTTGCTATCTTCATCTCAAACCAGAAAGATCATTTTAGTTACAAGGTTCTTTCTTGGCATCAAATTATCTCTTATTGATAATCACAAACTCAATTGCGCACTCTGGGTGAGCGAATATGTTGACTTCACATTGCCAATGTTTGTTTCGGTTTGATACTCCGAGTTATAATCTGTTACTTCACGGTGGGCATGCAGATAGTGTCTCCCACAGGATCCTATATTCTTGCACGAGTGTGACTTCAGAGGGGGTTTTGCCCAATATAGGATCACAATTTTACAAAGTGCTCATATGGATACCTGATTGATACTTGGTGTTTGGGTTGATTTCAGCAGCAGCAATATTTTGCATATTTCTTTAGGCTTCAACTGATTCAGTCCGGAGTATGAGGACACTGATGAAGAATCAGATAAGCTACCATAACTAAGCTTCGTCGGGGGTAGAAGTCTCGCAGCTGTGGCATCTGCTTCAAAAACAGAATTTAGTTTAGCGCTACTAGTAATTATCTTGCAAATGGCACTTCAAAGAGGCAATTCCTTAATGTCCTTCCCAGTGCAGAATGAATGACTGCTAGCCTCGGAAACCAGAAAAGCTAGCGAGTTTTCGTGATCTTGACATTTTGTTACACGATGAATGGTTCATGGAAATCAGTTTGAGTTAGACTTATGAATCTCAGTGAACGCAGATCTAGTGACACAAAGAGCATTATATGGGTTGAGATCGCTCTGCGATATTAGTAGAAAGGGAGGCTCTTCTGCTCAATGCATGAGGCATAATCTCTCATTTCTTTTTGAAGGCGTTTTACGTAGAGACGGCAGAGTCTTTCTGTCTCGTTGAACAAAGCGAAAAGCCATCCAAAAGATCACAAACCATATTTGCCGCCTGGAAAGATTTTTGCACTCAACTGTTGATTCTTGAACACGTTGACAGATGTTAAATTACATCGAGCGGGGATAGAGAGAGATAGCGTACCGAATTATCGGGTTCGTGGCTGTACAAGAAGACGAGGCTTTGAACAAGAAATATCTGACGGGATGGTGACGGAGTAGCGGTAAGAGATCTTGCTTTTTGACATTATCATATGCGGGGTCTCACTATTTGCTGCATGCTACATCGTTTGCGAATGTGGTTGATCGACATGCTTTCTTTGCAACCATTTGCATGAGGTGCTTAAAGAACTAAAGTTAATCAAAAAGCATGGTACTTACCCACGCTAATAGTAACGGGTGAAGAGTTGACGGACACAATTGGGCTTGACCGCCTTCAGAACTTTTCTTCCACGCGACACAAGTTGAGAATTTACATACATTGCAAGTTTATGATTCGAAAAATCATCTATAGTGAGTGCGCGTTGCTTCATATGGTGATTGGTCAGGTACCTGTGTTGTGATGCAGTCAGCTTATCGAGTCAAACAACTTCGCCACACTGCGTACCTTGAGGGAAATGATCTACAATCATGTCATTACACCATCAAGTATCGTAGACTCAACGCGGAGTCGGCGGTGGATCATAGATTGTTTGATTTGTCCATGGTTGCAACGCATCTATCCTTGCAAAGCCTTGTAAGGCATAGCAGCCGATATGTTTCTAACATAAAAATAACGTCGCAAAAGACAGTTGAAGAAACGGTGAAGAAGCAAATTTCTGAAGTCGGCAGTACCCATACGAATGATTTGCATCTAAAGCATTTCCCTAATCTGTGTTGTCTCACTTGTCACGAATCAATGCAATGTACTCCACCAACCCATTTCTTGAGTGCCCGAGAGTGGAAACATTGATGTTGGTGGCGGCTGGGATAAATCTGCAATTTGACGTCTTTTTAGAAATTTAATCCCAATTATCCTTAGTTAAACACAACGCATCTCCCCTTTATTTCGGATAATTTCTCACCGCCAGATACAGCCTCTTTTACTCCATGTCAAGCTCATAGAACATCTTCAGCCTCACGAGTTTGAAGTTTGCGAACTGCCGACATCCGGAGGTTTCAATCCAGAGGTTTATTAATTTCGCGCTTCTGAGTTGTTATCATGAAGTAGGAGGTCGCCTAGAAACTTCGAAACAGTTAGTGTCATGTCCCGAGTGGATGCAGATAAGTGCCTAGGTTCAGATATTGTGCTTCGCAATCCACCAAGGTGCTGCTGCGTTCAAGCTCATGATGCAGACCAATATTTCTATGTAGCTTTTCTTGCATGATGCGAGCCAGGCACTTGGCATTCCCTGATCATTATTTTAATTAGTCCACAGATCCTTTAATTATGCTTTTATATGTAAACATTTAACGATTCAAGGCAATGAATGACATGGATCGCACAAGAATGATGTTCAAAATCTCCATAATTTCTAGGTCTCCATTAAGCATTTTCGTCACCATCCTGATATATAACAAAACGGATGATATAGTTGGCCTCGCCGGACCCATTCAGGATTATCAATGGAGATCAGGACAAATACGTTTTTTCTCAATTCAACCAATCCTTTTCATTGTCTTTGGAATACCGTGTTGTTACAGCCTCACTAGACAGCTAGAATATCCAAGAAGAAAAGAGAAAAAAAAAATCAATGAAGTTTAGTTGCCGAGAGAAGGCAATACGCGGGAGTATCGCGCTCGGAAGAGGAAAGAAATGTGTGAGAGAGATTTTTTAAACCGGTTAACTCTTCAACTTCTGTGTATACAATGTACATACATCCGAAGTATGGGATTTCACTTTCTCAAATGAGTCCTCTCGAATATGTCTTCTCAGCCTAACACAGTACAAGCCGCCAACTCATATCCAATCTATTCCAATCACCCATTAACTAGGACATCTACAAGCAACACCTCATCTTCCTCCCTTCTTCCCTTCTTCCCTTCCTCCCTTCCTCCCTTCCTCCCTTCCTCCCTTCCTCCCTTCCTCCCTTCCTCCCTTCCTCCCTTCCTCCCTTCCTCCCTTCCTCCCTTCCTCCCTTCCTCCCTTCCTCCCTTCCTCCCTTCCTCCCTTCCTCCCTTCCTCCCTTCCTCCCTTCCTCCCTTCCTCACTCGCTCGCTCGCTCCTTTCCTTTCTTTCTTCTCTTCTTCCCTTCTTCACTTAAACTCAACCTCAACCCCAAATCAAAACAAAAACAAAAAACTATATGTATTCCAACCCAATTATCCCCATCTCTCATCTCTCATCTCTCATCCCCAAAGCCCATCACCAAACCAACCCATAAAAACCAACCCCAAAACTCCTAAACTATCCTTCGCGCGACAACCTCTTCCTCACCCCCCACAGTCTCAAAAAAGTACACCATTCTCAAATCTCCGTTCCACCTATCCCAAATTATTCGATATCAATACCCAAATACCTAGATAAAACTCTACATTATTATCAGTATACCAAGTATCTACAAGGCAAATACCATCAGTTTCATTCAGGTCCTGGATAATTGATGTTCACTGACCAACTCATTTACAGTCTTTTCTTTCATTTCACTGATAATTTGTAACATACATATAACATAACCGGTATACTAATTCAAAGTTCCCCTATCACAAATAATCAAATAGCTAAATAAAAGCAAATCATACAATAAACCCTATGAATCCCAAACCCAAACCGAAACCCAAAATATTCAATCCAATATCATCCCTCTATCCACTTCCCCCCTCTACAACTTCTCCTTCCCCTCCCCCACCAACTCCACCCCGGCACCACCGATGCACAACTTCCCGGTCTCCTTAACCTTCGTTTGGAAAACCACTCTATTACCACCCTCCTTCCACATTTCCGTGACCAATGTTTGGCCTGGGATGACTGTGCCCGCGAAGCGGACTTTGATGTTTTTGTAGGGACCAAATCTATTCATTTGTATATTAGCAAGGGAAGTATATTTGAGTGAAGATAAAAGAAAAGGGGAGTTGATCGTGAGGGAGAAAGATGAGATGAGATAGGGAGACAAGGGGGGAGAAATAAAGAGGAAATAGAAGACCTACTTTTGATAAACTGCTTTCCCAGCAATCCCCATAAAACACAGACCATGAAGAATGGGTGCTTTGAAACCTCCCACAGCTGCGAAAGCTGGATCAACATGGAGAGGATTATACTATTCCCATTAGCAAATTACTACTTCTCCAGCATGAGAAAACTTACATCACCACTCAATCTATAAATGACAGCCTGTTCCTCCGTTGTCTTCTCCTCCACTACCATATCCGGAGCTCTCTCGGGGACTTTATTCGCCCTTGTACTATTTCCTCTGTCCGCTCCCTTTCTCTCACCTCCAAATCCTCCACTGCCTCTCAAGAAAACTGTTTGTTCGTTGTAGAATACTTTTCTTCCAGTTTCTTTTTCTGTCGTGGTAGTTCCTACTTTAACAACGGCGGCACTGCCTTTATCGACTACCTCGAGGAGTTTTGGTGACGAAATGAGAGTACCAGAGGTAGGAATGGGGTAGGAAGCAATTTCGAGATATTGCTCGCCGTGAAGAAGCATCATTGGAGAGAAATTGGGTACAACATCGTCAAAAGAAAAGGGGGCTTCAGCATTAAATGGTGGGATGACACCGAATGTTGGGAGAGGTTGGAAATTTTCATCTCCCTCACTATACTTCAATCAGTAGAGTTTGGTGTGCAAGAATTGGAAACCTTACAAAACGAGAGACAATTCAGATTTTTTGGCACCGACTCCAAGGTTGTATAGCATTACATCCCGCTCCTCGAATGTAAACTCACTTCCACTTGCTTCGGCTTTCTTGGCTGCCGCAATCTTATCAAGGATTTCTTGATTCACTTCAACCTTTTTTTCGGCTTTCTGTAACAAAAGAATGTGTTAACAAATATATCTTTATTGTTTGACTATAATACACATAATGCCCCTTCTAAACATGGGGAGAAGGTTCATACCTTGCTCGCACCCTTCTTATTTTGCATGTTTGCCATAATACTCTTCAAACCATCTTGACTATCCTCAGGGTTATCCGATCGTCCATCATCAAAGTTGATGATTTTCTCCCAGTTCTTCAAAACTTCTTCGGGGGTAAGCTTGACATCGACTGGGAAACCATGTCCACCAGTTCGTTGCCATCTTGTTCGTCCAACCCATCCACTACCAACTTCGAAAAGACCTCCAGTTGGTGGTTTTGGAACCTTGTCGCTGCAAAGGGCGACGACTAGTGGCGCTATGTAGTCTGGCTTGAATGCTTGGACCATCTCTTCTGGCATGATGGTTCTGGTCATTGCGGTACCAGCATTTGGTGCAATTGTGTTAACGTAGATATTGTATTTGGCACCTTCACGAGCGAGAGCACGGGAGAAACCGAGAATACCACATTTCTTTGAAGGTCAGTAAATGTCTTTCAGATCAAGAAATAATAAAACTTACGGCAGCAGCATAATTAGATTGTCCAAAATTACCGTAGATACCACTGGTAGATGTGGTATTTACAACACGGCCATACTTTTGTTTCAAGAAGTATGGCCATGCAGCCTTGGTAACTTTGTATGTACCTCTGAGATGAACAGCGATAACTTGATCCCACATCTTATCATCCATATTAGTGAAAGCTTTATCACGGAGAATACCAGCATTGTTGATAATGATATCAATGCGTCCGAAAGCATCAATTGCAGCTTTAACGACAGCATCTCCATCTTCAGCAGATGCTTTGACACCGACAGCCTTTCCGCCAAGCTTTTGGATTTCTTGAACAACATCATCTGGGTTCATCAAATCATTGACAACAACTGATGCGCCATATTTGGCGAACGCTAAGCAGTAGCATCGACCAATACTAACAAAATTAGCTTGACCTCTTGGAAAATGAAATTTTGGCCACTTACCCAGCACCTCCACCAGTAACTAAAGCGACCTTTCCCTTGAAATCAAGAGTCTCTCCTTGCTCATTTGGACCCATCTTCATTGATTTCTCAAGAAGACCCATGAAATCCGCAGGACCAGAAGGATGTTCGGCATCCTTAAAGTTACTGACTTGGTCCCATTTTTTCAGGATGGCTCCTGGGGTATATGAATCGTCTGCCTTGAGCAATAAACCGCTTGAACGTTCCCATCGAAGTTTGGCAACATGTCCACCGCCAACTTCGAAAATTGAGCCATTCTCTTGAGCATCCTTGTGTACCAAAACAGCCACAAGAGGAATAACCCAATCCGGCTTTAAGTTGTCGAGAATCTCGGGAGGCATGACAGTTTCAGTCATACGACTGGCAGCTGTTATTCATTAAATTAGATACCGAATTAAATCTCAGGGGCAGTGATAAACGTACCGATAGGGGCAATAACATTAGCATGAATGTTGTACTTCGCACCTTCCTTCGCCAAAGTTTCGGTAAATCCGACCATAGCCAACTTAGCGGCTGAGTAGTTCGTCTGACCGAAGCTTCCAAACAGACCTGCCGCACTAGCAGTATTGATCACTCTTCCATACTTTTGTTTTCTGAAATGTGGCCATGCTGCTCTCGCGCATTTGTATGATCCCTTTACATGAACGTCGATGATCAAATCCCAATCTTTATCTTGCATGTTCTTGAATGAAATATCACGAAGGATACCGGCATTGTTGAGTAAGACATCAATGCGGCCGTAGGTTTTAATGGCAGTTTCGATGATTTTATCGCCTTCTGTGACGCTGTCGTAATTGGCAACAGCCTTTCCTCCTGCGGCTATAATTTCGTTGACTACGACATCTGCGGCCTGATGATGACGATGTTAGTTATGTCCAGGAATGCAAGATGGCTATTTGATAGTTGGAAAGAATCCATACCTTTGTAGAATTACCCTCGCCCTTGAACGATCCTCCAAGATCATTCACAACTACACTTGCACCTCTTGAACCGAAGAAAAGAGCATATGCCTTTCCCAATCCGCCGCCGGCTCCCGTTACAACAACAACTTGGCCATCATAGCGTAGCTCCGACATTGTGATTGTGATTGTGATTGTATGTTATCTGTGATCCTCAATTGTTCGAGTGTGTATTAAGTGAGTTGGCGATATAGATAGGTGAGAAAGAGGGGGAGACTGAAGAATAAGATGAATAAGAGAACGGTTTGAAATGGGGATGTTATATGTAATTGATGCTGAAGTACAGTAGAAGATGGCTCGGTCGCTTTATTTAGATCCCGTCTGGATACCTCGGTTGTTCTGAAAAAATGGGCGGAAATTGACCTTTTGGGGCCCGTCTTGATATCACTTGTTTATTGGATTATAAATTCAATTCATAATATATATTGGAATTAAAAGATACCAACTGAGTATTTGAGCCTTCTTTATACCGAAAATGGGACCTTCCGTTATTTAATATCATAATGAAAAGAGATTCGAGCTGTTATGGCTCTTTCAAAGGGCAGAGCTCGGTTCAAACTTACACTTGAAGCTCTGTTCCCATGACTCCACATTTCTGGGGTATTCAACGGCAGCAGCTGCACGCGGTGTGATGATGAATCTTTTTATTTATTTTTCACATGCGAATCTTCACTGAAACCGATCTTCCTGTTTCTGACTAGGAGATCTTACCTTATTAGTAAGCACTTGTTTAGAAATCGCCTAGTGAGTAAATGAAACTTGCTCACGTGAAGATTTATGAATTAACAAGGCTAGGTAGTTTTGAGTACTCGGTTGGTCGCTTTCGACCGCTTCATTGATCATAGTCATTGGGTTCGTAGAGTCTCCTTGTATCTTCAATTCCTCCTTCTCCGCATCTGTGAGAGGAAAGTCTCCAATTTTGGCACTTGCACCGAACTTCTTGATGAGTCTCAACCTCTCTCTTTGCCTCTTTTCCGTCATCTGCTCAGCATCTCGTAGCCCTGCTGCGGCTGTTCCCGCCTCACTCCATGGCTTTGGTATGGTGCATCGACTTTCAAACTTCTTGAAAAATCTCAGTCTCTTCTTCTCCCTCTTTTACAAAGTTGATTCGTCCATTTTTCTGTACAACCACAAGTGCCACAGATGGGAGAATGTATACGCATGCGGAAAATTGGAGGTTGTGACGTTTGGGTAAACGAGCCTACCCCTTCATCGAGAAAATGCGAAAATGTTTCTTCTCTTTCAGGATACTACACCCCCACCAACACTTCGAGCATCTCAAGAATTGTATTGAATTAGTTTTCATTCCATCAAAAGCAAGTCGAAAAAGATATTTTTCAATCTCTATCCATTTCTTTGACCATGAGTAGAGATCATTTGGCCTACACTCAATTCTTCAATTCCATCCATCTCATCGAACAACTGCTTTAGTCGTTTAGATTTTTCATTATCATTCTCTTCGAGCATCTCTTTTGGAAGTCGCAACTGACTCCTGCAACTTTATATGTCGTAATGAGGATCATGTGAGTGGTTCCACTTTCGTTGAATTGCTTAACCAATTCCGCTCGTTGGATATTGTTCATTTCTGCATGTAAGGAGTATGGATTGACTTTAATGAACTTCAATACCACTTTGACGAAGACTTGCTCCCACGGATTCTCTGTCCAAATAACGAACTTTGAACCACCAGTTACCACCAGATCTAAGATAACTTGATATAAGAGCTTTAGCTTCGGAGATTGCTGTGACAACACATCTAGCAACTGAGTGCCATCCTTTGTATCTGGCTGGAAACTAAGATCTGCACACATTTCTTCGTGGACTTTCCTCAGAAAGAATCTGAGGGTTCAGTTGGTTCGAATCTAGGCTAGCAAACGAACGCCGGGTTACACTCTGGATCAGGCTGCGAAACTTTCTCCCATCCATGATCATGATACCATTTTCATTCTCATACACCAATGCTTTCTTGTTTTCGGCCAGAATAACCCCCATCACATTGACCTCCTTCTCGTCAATATCCAGATCGATGATGCTGGTTTTAACCGGTGAAATTGCAGAACCGATTGAGACTCCATCGATAATTGTACCGAAACCCCGCTTGAGGGGGAATACGTCATGGATCTTACCCAGCCACTCCCCACGTTTGACTTGATCTTTATCGGGAAGCGTGTTGAGGTATCGATGGACAGCGAAACTGTTTGCCATCAATACGGCAAAGGGGTGGCCGTCCTCGAGGCGAAAAGGATTGGTCTTTCGGTCGCATCCCATATCCTCCCAAAGTCTATCTGGCCGGAAGAGGGATAGTATGGCTGCCAAATCAATATGCCGATTCATGACAGGTGTGCCAGTCAACAACAGAAAGTTTAGGGGGCTAAGTTGCTGAGAACCCCATATGTCCCAGTTTTCTCATCCTTGATGGTATGAGCCTCATGGACAATGACCGTGCCAAAGACTTCTCGAAGATCGGATTTATTCTAGCCTTTGTGCTTTGTCCTCAGTCATTCGAATTTGTTAACAAAAACATGATAACCAGGGCTTTTCAAACTACTGAGGCTTTCCTTGCTCGATATTCGTGTTTTCTCTCCCGCGCAGTACAAGTGTGCTTGAAACTTTTCGGACAAAAGGGTTTCCACCATTCTTTTCCAAAAGTTAAGAACTGCAATAGGGCCGATTACCAGGCTAAGTTTTGGTTGCCCAACGCTATTATTGCCCTTCTCTCTCTCATTTTTATGTGACATATGACGCCGCATGCCTGTAAAGTCTTTCCAAGACCCATATCATCCCAAAGAATGCATCCTCCTATTCTGACTGATCCTTTTACCACCCAAGATATATCAGATGGTTGCCAAAACCTCAAATTTATATTTGGGCCAAGCCCCTCAATCCACGGATTTTCACTGTCACGATTATCGAGTTGTGGACATGCTTCCACCAACGTTGGTGCTTTGTTTGCGTACTCGCTGAAGGATTCTTTCTGCTGGGCCATTCGATTCTATTCGAATGGAGTTACAAGTACCAAAGCAGCTGCAATTGTCGTGCTCATGTCGTTGCTGGTGTTCCCCGCAACGCTCTCTACAAGTCCAGCTGGCTGTAGACTTCTGGCGGCGTGCCGAAGCAGATCCTTAACCTCTTGTTCTGATCTCATTGTTGCGTTGATTTCAGAGTGCTTGATGTTGTGGACGATGTTTCTAGAAATGGAGCGTTGGTTGTCTACCCAGGTACTTATCATGGTTGTGGCAACCAAAAGTTTCCCTGCACAGCAACAGATTCACTTTTACAATCACCAACTATCAACAATTCACGCAACTGCAAATTGGCCTACAAATTCATCTATAATAGTACGTGTATTCACTATGTATCTTAGAACGGATAAGATTCACCAAAATGAGTGAAACTACTTTTTTATTATTTAAATAGCAGCTTGAGAACGTTCCCTCAACTAGCAGTGGACTTAACTTCTTTATTCACTATTGAATACAAAATGATATTACAATAATTCTAGAAGTTTGCCAATTTTTTCCATTCACTGTCAGGTGCAAATTGATAGTATGATGTTATAATTGGGATGTACTAGCTTTCACAATGCACTATTCGCTGTTGGTGAATGAGTGAAGAATAGTATAGGAAGTATCTAGCTACGTTCCTATTATACCAGAACTGTCTATTCGGCGTTGAACTCATGTATAGAATAGGTAGGATTGAGAGTGTACTAGCTTTATCTGATTACTATTGGAGTAGATGTGAACAGTTTAGGAAATATTTCTCTATCTCCTTGAGATGGAGAAGCGTTTCCTCGAATTCTTAGAGAGGTGCGAAGGTGAGTTCTGATGTTGAAACATATGTGTAAGTATCTCACTTTCTTCAAACAAGACCGTGATGGACAGGAGTTGACTTAAAGTGTGCTAACTTTTCGCTTCTCCTATGCCATCTAATAATACATGTGTACTAACTTTTCCCTTTCTCCTACTCCATCTACTATCTCTAATAATAAGTGCGTACCAACTTTTTCTTTCTCTTATTCGACTGAAGTGTATACTGACTTTTCGTTTATCTTACTCTCTCTGCATTAATACGTATGTACTAACTTTTCCTTTCCCTTAACACCTCTAATGTGTATGTAATAGCTTTTCCCTTCTCCTATCCTTTATTAGTGTACCTTCGTTCGCCTAATAAGTATACTAACTTTCCAATTTCTAATCCCTCCTTGAAAATATACCAACCATTAACGATCAGTAAAAATTTCTCTATCTCCTCTTTGATTTAGAGAAATTTCCCCGAAATCTTTGTGAATAATGGGGATCTGAAAATTTAGTACACTACGCATACTTATGCTTGAAGCTCTGTTCTCACGACTTTATATGAGTATCCTATAGCAATTAATCTTTATATTTTTATTTTTCACATGCGAATCTTAACTAAACACAAAATTTCTCTCTTTGATAGGTAAATCTTACCTTATTAAGACTTAAATGAAACTTGGAAGATTGATTAATTAAGACATCGTTCCTTTTTCTATTTTCACATGTTAAATAACCAGAAATCACTTCGGTACCAATATTTCCGACGGGTTTCCCATCAACCACCACCACCAGCGGCGCGGGAGTGGGGAAGGAAGGAAGCAAGGAAACTACCCTACACTGTCACGACTGCCACACTGTTCACCCCACCTACTCACTCCGTGCACAAACCACCATGTTCCCCTCACATACATTTCCCCCTCCTCAATCATCAACCTCCCCCCTCTACCAGCACTCTCAACATGACTTCCACCTCCAACGCGATCCCTCAAGCCGCCATAATCGACGATAAAACCCCTCACATCCTCCCATTCATTCTACATTACCTATCGCTACACCAGAAAACCCATCCCACGCGTCCCTTCATCATCGGTCTCAATGGAATCCAAGGAGCCGGAAAAACGACCCTCGTGAACACGCTCTACGAAATCCTGACTCGAGATCACGGTCTCGAAACTCTGGTATTGAGTATCGACGATTTATATTTAACTCGAGCGGATCAAGAGAAACTAGCTAGGGAAAACGAAGGAAATAAACTCGTGCAGTATAGAGGAGAACCCGGTATATATCTATCTATCTCTGATATCCAATTCACTGCACCTCCCACATCCCCTCCACTTCCCCCAATTCCCCAACCAGCACACCCACCCACAAACCAGCTAACCACCCCCCACCCCACCCAGGAACCCACGACATCCCACTCGCGCGCAGCCTCTTCACCTCCCTCCTGCAATCCCCTCCGCTCCCCACCCCCATCCCCTCGTACGACAAATCCCTGCACTCCGGACTCGGCGACCGCTCTCCGCATTCCCGCATCGTGAACGATACCTCTCAACACCAGCGACCTATCCAAATCATCCTCTTCGAAGGCTGGTGCGTTGGATTCCGTTCCCTGCCGCCCACCAGCGTATCTCTCCTTCACAAAAACAGTCTCGCTCTCCCCTCCTCCTCCTCCCCCACCACACTCCGCGATCATCCACTCTCCTCCCTCCTATTCATCAATCAGAAATTAAAAGACTATGACATCATCACCGACACCTTTGACATATTCATCCACATCGATGCGCTAGACACGCAATACGTATACGAATGGCGTCAAGAGCAAGAACAAGCATTGCGACGAGAAAAAGGAACGGGAATGACAGATGAACAAGTCAAAACATTCGTCGATGGATATTATCCCGCGTATGAGTTATATCTAGACGGAGTGCGACGGGGGATTTTCAGAGGCGGCAAACTGGGCGAAGATTGGGAAGGGAGACAGTTGAGATTGGTCGTGGGGAAAGACAGACGAGTGGTACAAGTGGAAAAGGTTTGAATTGGTGAAATGTGATGTTCATTTTTTGAGGTAGGCTTTGAGGGTTCTCATGACTCGTAGAATAGATAGACTCCTGTGAAATTATAACTCGCCCCAACTGGTCACCCATAAGAGGTCCTGAAAATATTAGAATCGGAAATTAATGCTAGACATGAGCCCATGATAAAAGTTAGAAGGCTATCATCCGACAAATTATGATATCAAGGACATATTTACCAACTATGTTGATTAGTACATCAGTATATCAAAATCTCTAATTTAAAGTTAAACTCGTGACATCATCTGGTCTCCAGATCTAAAGGGGTTCACCATCAACACTCTCGCTTGGCTACGGATGTAGTCTTAGAACGATTTAAATTCCAGTCAAAATTAAGCATTGCCTCATCATCTCCGCAAGTACATAAAAGTGTAACACATTGCATGTTAACATTTCCATTAATCAAAAAGAAGCAAATGGGTATCTCATAATAGCTAGCATAGAACTCCCTGCCAAATGCAAACAAAGTACAAGACTCATCTAGTCGTTCCTTTTCTTTCCATTCCATTCCGTTCCCAGACCACAAAATCCAGCGCGTTTATATCCATGCCAAATGTCCCGTCGCATATTAAGATGACCTGTTAGCTATGTATAAGCAACATATTGCCTATGTACCCTTGCGTTTTCCAGACAAGAATAATGTGCGCTCCATATACCCCGGATTTTGTCCACAAATCATTAGCGGCACAACTAGCCATCATAACAAACCCATTCATTCATACATTATTCCCTTCAATAACTCCCTTAGCACCCCTCTTCATACGTTCCATGTCTTGATTGTAAGTCCTCAAACATCCCCTGACATCCTTTTCTCTTTGCTCAATTTCCTCCTCGAACTTTGCAACCATAGCTCTTTTTTCTTTCCTAGCTTTCTTCAATGCTTCTAAAGTACTCGAAAACCTTGATAAAAACCAATCGCCTGCTTCTTCCCAATCGTCTTTGGACAAACCACCAAAGAATTCGGCCATAGCTTCGCGCTGCCTTTCCATCTCTTCTTGATTGCTTGGTCGATGTTGTTCAACAAGGTGGCTGACACGTTCATTGATAGGGCGATCTGAAAGTGACAGGTCTGGTTCGCTGGGCTGCTGGCTAGGAGTCGGAGGGCCTTCAAAAGATTCATTTCTAAGTTGTTCATAATCCATGTTTCTCAAAGCGGCATCATCATAATCAAGTGGGATATCAGCACGCTTCAAATGACCAATATGATGTTGCGAGTTTCCTACATGAAAATTCGGTCGAGATTGAAGGGCTGGCTGTTCTTCCATCTGGGTACTATCTTCAAAATACTGCTCACCTTCAGAAGATCCATCAGACTGACCCTGCTGCGTATCTTGAGGTGGTGGTGGAAGATGATACTGCATATTTGTGGGAAGTATAGCATTTTCCAGAACTTCAACTTGAGCTTTTCCACCTTTGGGCTTTGGCGAAAATACCCCTTCGTCAAGACCTCTTTTTCGAGAACCCGCAATTGTTTGCAATCCATTCCTAGGACGATTTGTAATGGCGTGGTTGAAACGATCAAACGTCTTTGGTTTGCTTGGGCTGTTATGTTGCGGTTTTTGAGGTTGTTGGGATATTTCTGATTGAATGGCAGGTTTGGGGGTCTGACTTTGCTTGTAAATGGGGGCTCCAAGAGCTTGCGTCTGTGGTCCTTGACCATTGGGCTGATGAAATGTCTTGCGCATTTGAAGGGGTGCTCGTGCATCTTCAATGTATTCTTGCTCAAATACGGACTCCTCTGGTGAATCCCTATCGTAGCCATTCTCATGTGGAACGCGAAAGTTATCTCGTTCTAGCTCCTGCTGTTGTCCTCTGTGATATCCGCCATCAAATTCGCGATTGCCACCAGTAGGCACTGCTACCATGACCTGCCCACCTCTGAAGTTTTCCTGGCTCACAGTTTCATCAAAGGTGCTGTTTACTGTAGAGTCCTCGAAATTCTCGGCATTTTCTTGCTCTTCCTCTGGTTCGTATTCTGTCTGCATTTGGTTTGTTCCAGGTACTGAATTTCTGAGCGGAGGTTCAGCTGGCTGTTCATAGACGGGTTCCTGATTGTGAGCTCGATTCATATTGGCAGATACATCTCGTTGCTTCTTGGGAAGTATTCTCAGCTTCTGTGCCATGGCTTGACGATCTGTACGTTGGTGAAGTGGCTGAGGGGATGGCGATGGTGGGAGTGGCGGATTAGATTCTTGCTGGAGAAAGCCACTAAGGCGAGGATTGCCGGCCATGTTATAGACGTTATTAAAGAAATTGTTAAAAGGAAAGTTTAATGGCATGTGCGGAATTAATGAGCTTGGAGTCGGCGACGTGGGATGTTCAAATTGTGAGATTAAAAATGCGCAACTTGTAAATAGAAAGATTATATACGGTCGCAAATTAGTTCATTTCATCAATTTAGTGTAATAATTGATTTGATCAAGATCAGAAGCTTGCACAACGTAAATAGATAGACTTCGATCCTCTTCAGATCATCCACTAAGGCTGGGGTTGTCGAAAACGGCGATTTAGGTGTGAAAAAGGTTGTTGAGTCGCGATTTCATTTCACAAAATGAGGTTGAACGCGAGTCGCGACTTCCACGGTGGGTGATCCCGTGACCTTTATGATCTGAGTGTCTTACAGTATCAACACACCCTGCTTCGAAAGCCATTCTTGAAAGCTATTTTTGAAATCACATCACGCAGGAGAAACATTCACGCATCAAAGTGATCAATATATTGGGTGTAATTAAATAAGTTACTTTCATAAGAAATCTAAACTAAAATAAGCAAAGCCTGCCTATACTACCAACACTGCCAGACTATCATACAAATGCTAACCACCAGAACGAACCACTCCGAAAGTTAGAAATCACAAAATCTTCATGACCTACGTATTCTTCGTAAACCATTACCAAGTTGTCTTGAAAAGCAATTAGTTGTTTCTAGCATATGCAGACTCAACCTCCTTCTTATACTTCTCCAAAATACTCTTTCGTTGCAATTTCTGTGCAGATGTTACCAATCCCTATCAATGTTAGTATGGACTATGTTGTGAAAAAGGGGGAAAACTGACATTTTGAGGGGTCCATTCTTCATCAGATAAGACAACACCTTCGATGATTTCAATTCCTGACAATCCACCAGCCTTACCAGCTTGTTGTAATTCCTTCAACACGGCATCTTGAATCTTCTTCTCGTGTACTAATTCCTCCACACTGGATCCTTGGACACCAAGTTTTTCGGCAAGTTTCTTCAACGCAGGTTCAGCTGGAACGATCAAAGCAACTGGCTTGGTTCTCTGTTGGTCGGCATAAACGCAGATGTTTCCTACGACCGTAGCGGAGCGGTAGATAGATTCGAGTTTCTCAAGGGCGATATATTCTCCGTTGAGAGTTTTGACCAAATTCTTCTTTCGGTCGATGATATTAAGATGACCATTCTTGTCCCATTCTCCAATATCACCGGTCTTGAACCATCCATCTGCGGTCAGAGCTTCTGCTGTTTCTTCGGGATTCTCATAATAACCTTCCATGACAGGATCTCCTCTAATCCAAATTTCTCCCTGGGGGTTTGGTTTGTTGGTTGCATAGTATCCAGCATCTGGGAAATCAACAAGCTTGATTTCAATAGAACCAGGAATATCACCTAATGCTTCGTCGGTCCATTCCATAGGGTCCATCAAGGCGCCCATTGCAGTAGTTTCAGTTAATCCATACCCATTAATCATCGGTGTAATGGCCATGGAAATAAATCTCTGAGTGTCTTTGGAAATTGGTCCACCACCGTTCAAACAAATTCTGAGTTTTCCACCAGTAGCTTCCTTGACCTTCTTGAATACTAGTGCATCCAAAGCCTCAGCACCTGGGAGTCCGTAACGTAAGAGGTTGTTCTTAGCCCAAAGTGCACCCCAGAAGAGGTTTTTGACAATCGGGCTTCCACCATTAACCTTAGCAACGATGCCCTTCTTGACGGATTCCCACACGGCGGGAACACCAACTAAAACGGTTGGCTGGAATTCTCGAATATCTCCCTTGCAATTTTTAACTGATGTGTCCGACAAAGTCTTGGGGTTTCCGTAACCCATAGTTCCACCCCAGTACAAACAAGCATTTTCGAAAACGAACTCGAGAATATGCGCAAGAGGGAGGTATGTCAAAAGACCGTCACCTGGACCAAGATATGGTTCGACAATTACATTGACACCAGCAACTATAGTAAGCGCAAGCGCTAGTCAGCACAACGTATATATTTCACAAACAATAAATTTAACTTACCAGCTGCTACAACTGCCTTGTGTTTGATGGGCACACCCTTTGGTGGTCCGGTAGAACCAGAGGTATACATAATGCAGCACAGGTCTTCTGGTGCGGGGGGTACTGGTTCAACAGGATTCTCCTCGCCAAGCTTTCGTAATTCCTCGAAACTCAAAATCTTGAGCTTCTCGTGTGCCTTCTTGAGGTTATCAATGTTCTCTTGCTTAACCTCATTTTGGCTGTTCCAGATTACGTATTGAATATCTTTGGCTTCCTTGAGAGGGTTAATCAAGGTTGGTAATAGATGAGGATCCAAAAAGATAGCTTTAGCTCTGGTCGCAACCAAGGAATGCTTGAGACCGTCCTCTCCCAAAGTATCATATGCGGTAACAATTGGCATCGATTGAGAAACTGCGCCGTGAGCAGTTGCTAACCAATGAGCACTTGTCGCCGCGAAAATGTGTACTCGGTCCTCTTTCTTCAACCCAAGCTTTCTGTAACCAGCTCCAACTTGTAAGATTAACTTTTCATATTCTGAGAAGCTCATGTATTTGTATTCGCTGAGTTCGAAATATGTCCATTTCTTATCGACTTCTTGTTGTTCGCCATCGACCATTTTCTTCACCTTCTTTACTTCCTGGTGAGTCTTGATCAATGTTCGACTTCCGACAGCTTTCGCGTTTCCATACTTCTCGGAACTTCGTTTGATTATATCGTAAACAGTTGAAACATCTTCGGAAGGGCGGGTGGCAAGCTTGTTGGCTGTCAAAGGGTGTCTTCTTGGAATAGTCTCACCGTTTACAGCTTTGTGGCCCGGCGCCTCCGCACTGAAAGGTGGTGAGTGATAGAATTTGGGTTGAACGGAGATGTTCTTGAGCGACCCTGAGGACGCCATTTTGACCTGGTGGTGATGAAGCTCAATTGTTGAGAGTTGAGAGTTGATGTATTTGATGGGGAGAGGAAATTGGTGGTGCGCAAGCTCCGTCCCTTGTTGATGTGACTTCGTGTTATGTATTTAGAGGATGAGAGAGAGAGCTACGCGAATGCCCTTGAACTCGTGTAGGTACCGGCTACCAGGACTGTATTGTCAATGAAACGTTATAATTCTTTGCAATTCAGGTATAGGAAATGGTTGAGATATATCGGAATGTCGGGGAGCAATTGGGGCTGGGGAAAGGAGAAGAAATAATAAATCGCTTTCACAGCCAGGTAGATGGAGTATGACGCTGCCTTGCTTTCGTTTATTTTGAACAACCAAGATCCCGTCGAGGAAAGTTCAAAGCTTGACCAATTGGTGATATTGTATTCAATGCACGGTTACTCACCAAAACAAAAAGATCCACCAGGCCAACATTATTTCAAAGCTGCAACTTTCGCTCGCCCACTCATTCATGGAGTCTTGAGTCTTGAGTCTTGAGCATTGGGCCTAGAGCATAGAGCACAGGTGATAAGCTTCAACCATTGACCCCGTATCAAAACCCCTGCTCGTGAAGCTATACCGACGTATGGAGTGCATTCCTGGGCACCGACTTTTAAGCATCTTACCAACAGTTGCATCTTACTTACATCTATCTACCCATCTACGTATCTATCTTGCTTCCGGTGCCTGGATGTTGCTGATGCTGGAGATGTTGGAGTGTATGCACATCATAGCATGTTTTGGTCATTGCTTCTGTCTATCCACCTCTATCCACCCACCACCATCTATCTAATCGCCATTCAGGGATCGTCTACGCCAGAATTTTGATCAGCTACTCAGACAAACATTGAGATAGAAAGGGACATATCATACCTCACACCCCATCTAACCATTATCGTTATCTGCTCTATACATTTCTTCTGGACATCTCCTGTCTACACCTCCTCTCTACATCTCCTTAAGCTTCTGACCGCTCGAGCTTGGTTGCCTTTACAGCTAAGCATCTCTCACATACGAATCATATAGGTGGGTCAATACGGCAAAAAAAGAAAAGAGCTTTTTTCTACCCGAGGACACTTACTACTATCGTATGTCTGATATGCCAGCTGTTACACTTTCGATAGTCTCACGAGAACGAATCTGATAGGCAGTAAACTATCTCAACATTAAGCCCTATTTCTCTAATAGACCAAAAGGCTTCCTTGAGCATATTGAGAAGGTTTCACCAGTCCAACTACAACTTTCAATCATGGCTGGCCGCGTACAATCATTTCTTGATTCTCTTGGCCCAGAAGTGGAGGACCCCGAAGAAGGTAGGAAAACGATTTCATTATGTATCTATTTCACTTTTCTGGAGTGTCAAACAGTCAAGTGATTTTCCAATTGCTTGGAATGAGGCAGTGTGAGAGCTTGGTAACACAACAGTTTATTGTGGCGTGAAGTGCTTACCGAAAAGGGGGTTAACATTTGGCTGCTTTTACAATGCATCGAAGTGGCCGTTGAGACGTTTCGGAGTAGTCGAATTTGAGATTATGAGCACAACTTTGTATCATCTTTCCAAGAGTATCGAAGAATTTATGTGGATTCATAGGATATGTCTTAGACCCTTTATTTTGGCCAAGTTAAGAAGCTAAAATAATTAATTCTAGAGGCTTTTCTGTTATTCTCTCAAACCATCCCTTCCCAGAATCTCGGATTCGTAGATTCAAAGGCCACTGAGATAGATTTGACGATTAATGGTAGAGATCTCACAATTTATCAATCTCCTACAATACTGTCATCAAATCGTGATGGGGGAACTACTGGAGCAGGTAAATCAACCCTTCCACCGCTGTATTCAGCTCATTACTAATGATACACAGTGATATGGAAAATCACCCCCCTTTTCGCAAAATGGATATCCTCACCTACAAATCCACTTCTCCAACACCAAATAATCACCTCTGATTCAATAGTCCTTGAATTGGGCTGTGGAATATCCGGTCTAATAGCCCTTACTCTGTCACCCCTTCTCCAAACATACATCCTTACCGACCAACCATATGTCCTCAAATTTCTCTCTCAGAATCTTTCTTCCAACTCATCCTCATCAAGTACAACAACCTCCAAATCTAAGTCCCGAAAATCCAAAGCCCCATCCTCAACATCCACATCAACCCAACAAACCTCAACCAACAAAATCATCCCTCTAACCCTCGACTGGGAAACCGACGTCGTCTCCCCCTCTCTCACCTGCTCCGAGACCACCACCAGCTTCGATACAATCATAGCTTGCGATTGTATCTACAACGACGCACTCATCCCACCCTTCGTCCAAACATGTGTTGATCTCTGTCGTCTTCGTTCCGCATCCTCACCCTCCAAAAATCAGGACCAAACAGAACCCAGTAATCCCACTCTATGCGTCATAGCCCAACAACTCCGTTCTCCAGATGTTTTTGAATCCTGGCTCAAGGAATTCAACAAATTTTTCAAAGTGTGGCGTGTTCAGGAGGGTGATATTCAGGAGTGTGGGCTAGGAGAAGACTCGGGGTTTGTGGTGCATGTTGGGATTTTGAGATAGGTATTTGAAGAGTTGATTTCTCTCGTAAGTAGATTCCTAGCAGTACCAAAATCTTACATGTTGTTTTGTTGGTTTTGTTCTTGGTGCAGAGGATGTGTATCTAATGTTGAATCCTATATGGTATAATGAATGGATCATATCATATCATACTGAATACCCGAGATGAGTTTCTGAGATGTAAAATAGAGATCCATTTCAGTATTAATATCCTTACTATCAAAAGACTATATAAAGCATTGATATTTACACAAATAAATAATTGCATAGTAGCGTTACTTTCTATCTTTCCCTCCACTCCCTTTCACAACCTCAGTCAACACATATATACATGGACTTGGGAATCTCATCGGATAAGTAAGCTGAATAAAGCATGTATTATTCAACTTACCGCATATTTATGTTGATTTGATGATGGGTGTATATCCATCTCATTGAAAAGTTTTAAAAAGATATCTTTTTTCTTGCTCTTTTCTTTTCTTCTCCTCCTCGGTTGGTTGGAGATCTTGGGGTGGTGGCTGGTTATGGAGACAAAGACTGATGTGTAATGCAATGATCATCTAGTAGAGATTATTTCTGATTATGCTACTTTCTCGGTAGGTATGGTTGACTAGGGTTTTTTTTTTTTGTAAATAGATTTACTGGGTATTTTTTGGAATCATTCATTATGTTTTGAAGTTTGATCTCTTAAGCTATTTCTTTGTATGTATGGCAGACAGATTTTGGATGCTGTGAATACCATGTTATTACCGAATCGAATCATAACTCGTCGAGTGCGGTGACTCTAGATTGTTTTCGGGGGGGGGGTAGTAATCAACATATTACGAATGTATTTGGAAGGAAGCTTTTGATGAGGACATTAACACGTGTGGCAGAGAATTGAAAACACATCTACTTGTTAGCTGCAACGTAATTTATTCTTGTGTTAATGATTCAGGCACGTTTTCAAGTATTTCTCTCTTCAACCCGGCTGAGATAAAATCGCCCGTATATCCTAGATTATAGCAATGCAAAAGTCGGCATCGTGAGTTATCATTTAAAGGCTAGTCTCCATTGGAGAGAGGACCGCAACACTATCGGAAATTTGCAAAGGCTTCAGCAAACAACTTCAATTCTATACCATTTAATTATTAACGAAGACAAATTAGTATTTGTGTCTGTATCGCTAAAAAAAATATCAGGCTCTTATCTGATCAACAGGGAAAGAAGTCTTGACTTATGGCTTAGTTGTTATTTCCTTCTCTTCTTCAACGTTGCGTCCCTGGTAGTGGCTTTGGTAGTCATAGTTTCCTCATTGTGAGAACCACTACAAGACTCCCATCTTCTTTTTGATTTTAACATATTCTACATCAATTTTATCATATTTCTATACCAATTACAAGTTATCAAAACAGAAGATCAAGCCATCATGTCCGTCGTGTCTCCTAAAGCGAAGCCAACAGCCTGCGATGCTTGCAGAAAATTAGGCGTTAAGTGTAGTCTAAACAACTATGTCGACGACTGTGAAAGATGCACTAGTCTAAAGACAAGTTGCTTCGTCACAGATGATTACAACATTACTATTCATAAGGTTCCCCAGAGAGCGCTTCAAAATTTCAGGAGTGCGAAGTTTTTGGTGCAAATGGCAAATCTGAGAAAAGAATTAGAAGACAGTGAATCAGACGGGAAAAACACATACGTTATTATTGATGCAGTAGTTTCTAATTTTGAGGGGATATCAAAGGAGGCTATCAACTACCCAGAGTTTATGGGGTTCTTCGCTCTCAACTTCTCGAGTCTGATTAATTGGATTAAAATTTACTCCGGCCATCAAGTATGGAATGTTGCCAAATATGACCAGAAGACTCTACAATCACTGTAAGTTCCGTCAATCATCCCACAAAGTTTTGGACACCAAGTCTACTTAACTCTTGTTAACAGCTATTCACCTTACATCTTCAATTGACATCCTCTTAGTACAAAATTGGGCGCTATCATGAAATCTCTCAACTGCTCACCTATTTCGACCAGCGTAAGTTGGCTTGTATGGCAAATTTCCATCATTGGATCTGAAAGACCAAACCATAGTGACTCTCTTCCGGACAATCACAGTCAAACACATACAAGCTCCTCTAAGCTCGTGTATGAGCCTGAACACATGCTGCCTGCGGAGTCACAGGCTGAAGACTCACAGGCAGAAGACTCACAGGATGAAGACTTACAGGATGAAAACTCACAAGTTGGAGAGTTGTAGGCTGTAATCTTAGCAGCTGGATGTATGTGATTTGAAGCCCTGGCTATGGAGGCCATGCCGCTTGAATATTTGCACTACGTCAACTTACCATCAATTCGCGTACAAATTAATCGTTCCAGATAGCAAAACACCCGATAAGCATAGTATCTATGGTGGAGAGTACTTTGCAGAAGGAGATATAGCTTAAAAGGAAACCCGGTGGAAGACGAGAGTCAATACAACGGAAGGAAAAACTAGCTTACATGTCTCGTTAATTCGAGTCTAGCGTTTACTATTACCACGGTTCTCACACTGTTTCTTAGATATTAGAGAAATGTAACATTAGCTGTTCAGCGTCTGTAGAAATTTTCAAAAGTCTCAATATCTTTGTTTCGTTGAGAATCATAAGGAAGGTGATGAATGGATGAACGCTCAAGTCGAAGATCTTTAACAACCTCAGCATTTGCGATGAATGCAAATCGCTATAAAATTCTCCGGGTCATTTGCTTGCCAAAAAAGAACTAAAAGCAAGCTTCTAAGTAGATAGTTCGAGTCGGAAAAGGAACATACAATCTTAGTCTAATTCAGACAGTCGAAAAGATAGCAAAATGAGACTTCTTATTATCCTTCAGGTTTTAACATTCGTAGTAGCCGTTTGCAGCTCCTGTCCATATTCAGACTACAGCGCATGCATTGGTCACTCTATCCCCAAAACCTACAACCAAATTGCGGACACATAGTGCCGCTGGGCTTTATAGTACTAAGTATGAGTTGGAATCCGATGAATGCTGAATTTAGATTGCTTACTTCTGAGATGGAGTCGACAGGACTAAGTTTGGAGCTATAGATGCAGCGGACTAGTTAGGTTTGTTGTTTGATACTTATGGCTCCGGACTTTGCGCAGTAACGCTGTCAGACATCAGTCTTGCCAACAATTGTTGTGGTAGACGTATAGTTCCAATACTTGCATCAAGAGTGGAATCAGCAGATATCCAGAAAATTCTCGCCGATCAACAGATTAACATGGAAGAATTCTCTGTCTGGGAACAGCATGTCAGCGGCGGTAAGGGAATCAGAGGAATCTTCCATGAGTGTTGAAAAAAAAAAAAAAAACATTGAAGGGTGGATGAAATTTCAAGGTCCAGGGGAGGTATACTTAGATGTAGTGAGATTTGTCTTTTCTTGATAGGCTATATATAGTTCACTATACTCTGGTTTGGGGCCCTACGCTGAAGATTTCTTCAAATTCCTGACACGCAGGACGATCCGGCTGTGGGCTAGTTTGGACCACACTATTGAAATTCTAAAGCACACTGTTAGGGCTCTTTTGAGGAAGTTCTCGAGTTCTCAACCACGGGTAATGAGCACTCAAAACAAGGCTTTAAAACAAAGTGCCAAATTAGAAGAATCTTCGAAAGGAATAAATCCAAAATTAATGAATCCATAGGAGAGTAACCTAGGAGCGTATGATAATCGGAGACGGAGTCGCTTTCTGGAATTACAAAGATGAAGCCCGATAATGAAAAAGCAGTTGCGCATATGCGAGGGGTTTACAAGCGCGTAATAGAAGAAGGAAAGCAGATGTCTGGAAGACCCATTCAACTCGCCCTGCAAGGAAATTATATTGATAGCAAGTTGCTTGATAGTACTATGAGATGCTAGACCTGTGATGCAGATAATGACTGAGCTGTTGGGAAAATTAAGAATTTGAAGTAAAGCAAGTATCTCGCATCAAGACCTCGAGAGAGTGTGGTAAATATGCAGAACAGATTCTCGTCTAAAGCAATCGCTATGAAATGATTGTTGCGGAGATCATACTAACATTGTATGTCGGTTTGGGGAAGGTAAGAAAATCAATCCAATCAAGGAAAATCATATTCCTCCTTCCACAGTTCACTGTCATCTAGACTCACCCCGTCGCATCAACAATGAATGGAGTTTATTCTCACTGGAAGTGATGGTAAGATTGATATCTACAAAGAAGCTTATGTACAATCTCAACCCTCGGCTTGTCAAGTATCAAACGCGAAGACAAAGAAAGGAGGGGTAAATCGATCTACTCCCCACGGAAAGTCTTGCCGAAGAAACGAGTTTATCCTGGAATACAATGGCGTCGACAGAGTTCTCATACATGGATATTAGAAGACACAGAAGCATCAAAGTATCGTTGACTAAAATTTGTCAACTCACAGTAAAACTGATATAATGACTACCCACCTCCTTCGTCATTCAGATCAACATTTAGCCGAAGCAACACATATTTTACATTCTTCCTTGAGAGAATGATGTCATCTCAAAACTCTATAATCTGGTCCACTATCTCTTGGAATCATATGTTGCAATCGAATACAACTTTCAAGATGTTTTTGTATTATATCCTTGCTTCTAGATGTGTAGATTGGCCGACATTTGATGTCTGTAACCTCAACGATTTCGGATGAGTGGACCAATCCATGTAAATATCAATTTTTAGCCTTGTTTTATGGCTGAGATGTAGCCACTCGTACAACAAATCCATAGGGATAACGAGAAACGTATGTTCAAATACATACCCAGGTAGTTCTCTTATATTCGTCACCCCATTTGCACAATACTAATTAGACGATAGCCAACTCCAATTGCTGCGTCCTTCCAAGATAGGAAATCTTGTCACTTCAACAAATATCGTGCTAGTGCATCCAATTTTAAAGCGTTGGCAAATCAATACTAACAACGACAAACACAAATGACAACTTAAAGATTGTCGCCAGCATGCTCCTCTATCCCCCCCAATGATCGTTGGTACCATTTGAATGCCAAGATACTTCATTCACACCTCATTACCTTTCTCGGCACAGCTTGATAACACCACCAGTGATATTTCTGCAGCCCGGATGATCATCGACCCAACGCACGAAGAGATTTTCCTTGCAAGAGGCAACCGCACATCACTGACTCACTGAGAGGAGCATCAAGCCCTGTCTAGCCGGTGATCATGCCCCGCAATACGGTAAAAGTTTCCGGGGTACCCCATAACCAGTATGCAATATTTCGAAATCCGACAGCTCTACCACGCAATCCACTTGCAAATCGATATCATCTACTGGATCATCATGATACCATGGTCGCATGACCAAATGAACAACACACTCAAGCTGAGAAAAAAATCCTTCCCAACTTCATCTTATCATAACATTGTGAATAACTCTTGGACGGTCGAAATTTCACGACAGCCAACCATACGGGCACTCGAAGCGCTCTTGCCTCAAATATTCCAGGACGCGAGTTGCAGTGATTTTCCGACTTCGGCTGGATCACTCACACGACGCCTTCAATCTTTGCCAACTAGGAAAAAGGAAAGAAAGCTGAAGAGGCTGGAAAATGCCAATAGTTTGTTGGATGCAGCATGTAAACTTACTGAAAGATAATCCTTTCTATTCTCGTGACAGACGATCTTATTCACGGAACGAGAAGATCCGACCACATACATATGACCATCAACATTTCAGACTTAATTCTCCCACCGCACGAAACTGGCGGGAAGACTTCGGGATCGTGAAAGTTCGTCCCCAGTCATTTGTACTCGCACTCACATTTCCTTTAGGTCGGCAACCAACATCCATCCTCTCCACCGCCTCCTCTGCTCGCTTCCCACCACTTATCCTCTCCTCTCCACAACCTCTCTCAAAACCACTCAAGACCAAGTGACCGCGCAAATCCAGAAGCTCCTCTCCTCCACGATTCCCCAGGCGCTACCGGTACAGCTTCGGCTATTCCATGGCATAACATAAATCCCCATCCACCCATAGATACCTGGGTTTTGGGGCTCGTTCCAACAGCCGACCAAATGTCGAACAGGAACATCCGACCACCCAAATCACTGCCACTCTCAGCATAACTCCAAGCATCTCAAGCATAAATCAAGTGCCGAGGGAGTTGGAACAGCGGGGTGTGTTTCGGTGGCCCTGACATTAGTGTTGTTTTACGAGGTTTTATAATGTTTTAATTTTCTTTTTTTTCTTTCGATGCAAAATTATATAGTAGTACGTATTGGATCTTCGAAAAGATGAAAAAGGAAGGTCATTTCGAGGGCTTGGCGAATAAGACGGATGAGCGGTTACGGTGTATTGTTGTTACGGGATGGAAATGGAAATAGTATGTCCGGGGGAGGGAGTGGGAAATGCGTGATTTGACGTGATGAATGATAAAGGCCTATGTGGCGTATTTCCCCCTCGTTTAGCAACTTTATTTTTCAGCTTCCTCCGCGCTTTCTGTCGACCTAACCGGCCTCTGTGGTTTTTCTCAAAGCCCGTCCGTCCCCTTGGGAGGTTTTTTTTTTGTTGAAATCATTACCACGCCCCTTCCCAAGTGGATGCTATCCTCCGCTAAACACAAGAGGACTTGGGGCTTCGCAAGCCTTGTTTAAGTCCTAAAAGGACCTTTTTACCCTAAAAGGTGGAGAGTTGATAATAGTAACGGATAGGTCAAGCGGGATTTCGGTCAGATTGTGGGGGTTTGGCAACGCTAGCCTCTGGGTGAGAATTGTTGGAATTTTCGAAAATCTTGGAGGGGTACTCCGTACTGGCATGAAATTGGATTATAGTTGGTTCCCACTTGATGTGTGTTGGTTTTTTGTGCTGGGTTGGAGTTTTTTTTTTTTAATGAATTCTGTCTGTTGGTAAGCCGTATTATATCTGGGACTGTGACTATTTGGGGATAGATCGATCATACGAGAGGAAGGAGATTGCAATGGCTGATTTGATATGGGAAGAATGGGTGATGGAGGGGTAGGAGCGTAGAGGGAAGAGGTAAGAGAGATAAGAGAAAAGTATTTGCATTACTATAATACTCCGTAGATGGGCTTGGAAAACGGTAATTGCCATCGTATTTGAAGAGCCATATCTAGATGCCAGGCTCGTAAGCATATTCATTGTTCAAAATTTCTTAGGAGATAGACCTAGACTAGCATCTAGTTCTGCGGGACACGAACTAGCCAAAGTCTCAAACCCATTTTCATGTAGTTGGAAATGCCGCGCCGTGATAGCCTAATGAATGGGACAAGAAATAGAACTTCGAGAACGTAGAAGAAGTGCCCAGATCTTGCCACCTCCAATGTCTAGAGCACGTTTCTTGCCATAACATTGGCGTTGATAAGAATAAAAAGTCTAAAAGAGAGCGAGCGTATGCAAGATTCCGGGGAAAGTGATGTAATATTGGCTTACTGGGATACTGAAACCTACAGACACAAAATAGAGTTTCCGAGATATGAAAGATGACATTTAACAATGCCGATTGCAAGAAATTGTACATCTGGATGTGATATCGAGGAGTCGTCACTCTTTTTGATCTGGAGGAGGAAGAAAACTTTTCCGAATCCCCTAGCTTTACCCGATGCTTTGGTATCTCCAAGCTGACAGTTAGAGTTGACATGTCATGGAGATTGGCATCGTAACTCTATTGGAAAAAAAGTAGTAGTGCCTCTTGGGTCTGGGGTCCCCAATAAATTCAATATAAAAGATATCATTGGCAAAATGGGGTATGATAATCAGTTCCCTTACCTCCTACCCAAAACGGATAGTAGATTGAAAATTTGCACAAGAATAATAAAATATAATCCCATCGACGTTTTCACATGTCTGATCCAACATCATCCCACAACCAATATCCCAGATATGTGTGAATGCAGCGCCGTAACATGCATCGATGTTAAGGCCTAGCACACCACTAACAAAAGCTTATCGCCCGCCCTGAAAAGGTATGGGGAATTTAATTTGCGGTTTTCGGACCCAATGGACACTCTCATCCTCACGATAGCATCATGTTTCTCGCCGCTCGGAGCTGAAAGCGGTATCTAGCCCTTCATTCGATTTTGCACGTCTGCGAATGGGGCGCATAATTCTCCTGATTTGCGAACTGGCTTCTTCTCAGCAGCGTGAAGAGTATCCGCCGCGGACATCAACCCAATTTACAGTAGCCACGGAGAAATTATCAGCATACCAACTCCTACGTCTCATCTAATTTCACAGTGTTTACGGATGTACTAATCACCGTGTCTCTCTTCCCCATGAAATTCAATAAACGTGCCCCACGATGAAAAAAAAAGGCCGAAATGGATACATAGTACATACCTCGGAATCCAGCAAAAGATACGACAGACGACTAATGTTTGGCGCAAAAGTGCTCAAAGTGTACGAGGATAAAAGGACCGGGAGATATCGGAATCCACTTTGTTAATGTGAAAGTATGGAGATATTCGAGGATCAAGATCCACAATAAAGCCGTCCATCAAGTATATCGTGTCGTATTTTATGCGCTGGTGGGATCATTTTGAAATATCACGTGTCTTTAGAGCTGTTCAGATGAAAATTGAAATTAGATGCACATGCAAGCACGTGTTTGAAGAGGATAGGCAAAAGGAAAGTTCACAGAATCGGAATTAGTTGCGGCAATTGAGAAAGTTTGTTGAGTATCGGAATTAGTGGGAATGTGCGTGAACCGAAACGAAACCCCTAGACGATGATTAATTTTAGATGAGGCTGGATGTCTAGACTAGATTTCTATTGATCCAATAGATTGAACTATTTGAAGTATTGATTGTATTCTGTGGTGCCATCGATATATTTGAGCACAACTTTCATGCATTGATCTGCCCGGCTTTCTTGCACCTAGATCTGGTCATAGTCACATAGTCACAACCATGTCATCATCTTGAAAGAATAAACCGTAAATCCTGATTTCACAACGCCAACGCCAACCCCAACCCCAACGTGAATATGAATCTTGTCTTGGTGATCAATAAATAGCACATCTGACTTTCGGAACCTGGCCTCCGTATCACCAGGCACGGTGATATCTCAAACCGCATTCCTACTTCCATCTCTCCTGTGATCTATCCCTTTCCATCTTCACCTTGATGGGCCTGATTAGGGGGGTCGTGCCTGAGTACGAATTACCCTTTTGGAATTATCCGACGATGCGGGTGTTCGTTCTTCCCTCCACAAATTAGTCCTGGGGTATGATCGGCCCCGCATTCATCAAAGTTGTGCTTCTTTCTTTTTCCGGCTAGGATTCCTTCAAAGCGCCATTTGAGACCAATATCGTGCAATTTGTGTATCTCTCACTCACTCGAAATCCAATAAGTCCCTAATTAGCACAATAACAATCTACTGGGATGAAAATCCTGTGAAGGTCAATGCCAAATGGATTTACATTATCCCTAGAGGCTCAATTAGATGGAAGGCCGGGCGGCCGTTCCATCATCCATCCCCCTTTACACGCTCGAATAGTGTCACTCCGCCGCTGTGCATCCGAACAGCCGAATGAACCCCTTTGAAATTGGGGTTTCTGATATTATTTATCGTAAGATTGGGATGAGAGAAACATGACGATTCACAACCCCATGTTCTCCGGCGAAGCAATCACAGTTCCCCGTTGCATTGATCTTCAGTGCATTTGATGCAATACCAAGCGCTCAAATCTACTGGAAACAATATCGAGACCTCCCATCGGCTCTTCTGATTCGTGGAGGCGATTTGTGTTTCATAAGTATGGACATGGAGAAGCATCTAATGGTATATCTCACTTCAGGGTTATGTTTCGATGATGAGTTGTCCAAACCCTATCTTTCCGTGGAAACCATTTACAGAAGGGAAAAGATAAGTAAGGTTCAGTCACTGGACGGGAACGGAAGTAAAAAGACGCGTTTACTGACCCCACAACAAGGATCCTCATTACCCCAGTTCTCAAACCTCAGCTCTCTCATCCTGCGTACAACCCCCACGCATAAAACCAATCTTGTGTTTTCGTGAAGGCGTCACTAACTAATGAAAAATCCCTGGCGTGAGACAATCGTATCAGCATCAGCTGTAACACTGTTAGAAACTCCCATACTGGATCAAGAATGATAGGTTTATGGAGCGCTGACTATATCATGCTTAGGTGTACAATGTTGACTGCGCCTCATTTTGCTATCCCATATCGTATCTCCTCACTTCCCCGAAAGTAGACGTCGTGTTGAATAACGGTTTCGATGACCCCGACTCGCCGATTTTATGAAGACTACCTAGGACTACTGCAGATGTAGCACAAAGGGAACGATGTTGATAATCTGGAGATGCCGGGGTAACCATTCGAATACGAGTCAGATTCCGACTGACCCAGGTCTGGCTCATAACATTTTCGTATGTGTCTTCCCACATTGGTCATGGCCATCAAGCCATCGACCAAAACAAGGAAAAGATAAAGCCATTTCTTAAGAGATAGCAAATGCGAAAAGATAAGAGAGCAAACTTACTGAGATAACACCATGCCGAATTTTAACATCACCCGCCCTCCAAGTTTCCAACCCCCAACCCCCAACCCCCATCATGCTCTCACGCTCTCCAAGCTGTGCCCCCAGGTTTAACTCTCCAGCTTCCGTGATATCGGCGAAACCGAAAGTCCACCAATTACATTTAGCACACAGCAACGGATTAGCCGAACCCGTGATTTTCTTCTAGAAGTCTGTTCGAAGGTCGAACAGCCGAAGCAATCTTGGCGACGAGGATCCTCACCCGCAGAAAGACCAAAATAGAAAATGAAGAGACTGGGGGTAGAAGTACGGCGGATCACAAGAGTCAGACCCCGATCTTCCGCCTCATCTTAAATATCAATAGCCTCATTGTCACCATCACTACCAACAGCATGGAATCAGTCTCTCCTGAAGAAAACAGCAAGGATTTGTCACTGTGCCAGAAACCGAAAAGCTCCTTTAGGTGATTCCTTCGCTTTCGCTCAAAACTTCGGCGGTTGGACATGGAGACCCCACCATTCAGTCCACCATCCTGTCCACCCTCTACTCCACACCAAGTTAAGTCCGCTCGTGCCGGTTTTATCCGCCCAAGCTCCCGGTATGCACCCTTGTTTGCAAGCTCAAATATCTGGAGATCTTGCGTCTCGCCCAGATGCCGATTCGAACGGGCAAGGGAAAATATGAAGCTATCCCCGCTGTTAGTTGAAGAATGATCTCCCTCTTGAAATACACATCTTCCGTCCGCCCCTATCCCTTCACAGCGCACATTCCCAAGTTTCCTAAATCCGACGTGAAGAAAAAAAAAATGACAAAATCAAGTGGGTTCGACTCGATCTATTTCCCCGAGATCATGCCTTTAGGCGTGGGGTCTTGGTCCCTTGTCCCTACGTAGGACGCCGTCACGACATTTCCCATTTTTTGTCTCGGGGCGTTTAGAGGAGATTCTGGAGAAAGCCCACTTTTCGTATCCACTATTCCTGACGTTTCTCTCGCAATGCAAATTTAAATTTGGGTTGGAGATTTGACTTGTTGCTGGTTATTGGCCGACAGGACTCCGAAGAAGGGCCTGTTGTGAAAGAGTTTTTGGAGGAAGGGGGCAGGAGAGAGAAATTGGGAATTGGGGAATGATGATGACGAGGGAATGTATGGAGACGGCACATCGAGTTGGGCACTTGGGAATCATCACTTGTGCAGGTACGACCGGTAAGTAGGTAGATTCGGTATTTGGAGGAGACGACGTGGTAGTTGGCATCTTTGGCGGATGGCTTGTGAACTATATTTTAAACTATCCAACAAAAGCCATCCCGCTTCCTCTCCTCTCCTCTCCTCCCCTCTCCCCTTCTTCCCTTCAACACCTTTCTGTCTTATGAGAGTCTTGTCGTCATAAACACTCACAGGAGAAAGTCTGAGACCCTCACATCTTAATTTGATAAACACGGGGTAATACCGAGCTCTCCCTTTTACGAATCATGGACTCGATACGAGTCAGTCCGCGTAGGGTATTATGAAACACGAATCTCTCTTGCGTGGCTTGACCACGAACCTGGAGATGAATCGGGGTTCGCGTGCTTTCTTTTCCTCTCTCTTCTGAAGATTCTTCTCAGAGTTTTTCTTTCGCAATCTCAACTACCTACCCTGAAAGGTGCGTGCTAGAAGACAGCGGGACAAGATAGTCATGTCAAATTCAGAATAGGAAACTCGGCGAATGGGAAACTCGGCGGGGCAGCGAGAAGAAAAAAAGCTGGAGTGGATCGCCACCGGCGTGTATTGCTTATCAGATAGTGGGGAATTCTCATCGCAAATACAGGATTAGCTTCCGGAGAAATTTCGTCGGTTTTGCTTTGAATAAAAATAATGGAGGAGGAGGGAGTAATAAGCAAGAAAGCCTAAAAACGAATCTTGCACAACTCAATGGTGGAGCTGGCAGATGCCAGATTCCGGGAAATCGTGGCTGGTGCTTTTGGAGCCATCACCTTGTTTTGTTTGCACCGACGAAATTCTGAAGATGGAAAAAAAAAAAGAAAGAAAAAACAAAAAAGCTTGTGCCAATCTTCGGACGTATGTATTCGAGAATCTGTTAATGCACGTGTTTAGGGGATTCCGTGGCGGTTCAACAACACTACACTACACCACACTACACCACACCCAAACGCAACATCACAGCCGCAACACAAGCAAGAAACAAGACCCGCCAAGTCAATAATTACACATCGCATTAATGAAAGCTATCCTCTCACCCTCCCTCTCTCCCAGTGCCCTCGCAAATAAGGGGTTTGTATCTATCTATGCGGGACCCATCCAGATGCGAAACATATTTAGCCCACTCTGAGTTGTCTTGGAACAATTTCCCATCACCCATCACCCAACCATTGTGTGGCTTGTCTTGTCTTGTCTTGTCTTGTCTTTGCTGTGCCTGTCATCTTGGGGGCGAAGGAAATATAGCCCCTACTCTGTATGGGGGTTTCTTTTGCTTGCCTTTTTTTCTGGGGCTGTGGCGCGAGTAGGTCCTAGGCAGGTGTGTAGTGTGTAGTGTGTAGTGTGTAGTATACACTATGTATTATGTATGTATGCGGCCAATGGTTGGTTACATTACAGACAAGTTAATACGAAGAGAGGGAAATTACATGATTCTTAAGGAATCTTGGTATGATCATACCGTATATGGTATGTGGTATGTGGTATGTGGTATGTGAAGGAAGTGGAAGGAACAAGAATAAGAGAAGCGAGTAAGAAAAGGAGATGAATGAAGCCACGCAAAGCAAAGCAAAGCAATTTTGAATTTTGAATTATTTATTTATTTATTTACCTATTATAATAATAATAATAATAATAATAAATGTGTATGATGTGTATATGTGTGTGTACCCCAGGTTTCAACTACAGAAACCCAAAGGAAAATCAGTCAGTCAGTTTGATGATCTTCCATCCGTCCCGCGTCCGCAGCAACGCCTCATTCGAGATCTAGATCCTGTCTCGAGGGGAGAAGTACAGTAGGTAGGTACAGCACGTACGGTATGTATGTATGTATGTATGGACACATGAAGCACGAGCAAGCCCGAACCGACCAGAAACAACACCCCAAGTAAATTCCTCCAAGGAAACGTAGAAATTCCATTACGAGTCCACGGGGAGCAAATCAAAATCCATCCTCCAGGATCGTCATCAAATTGAACCCTCACACGCTCTCCTCCTCCTCCTCCGCATCCCCTTGCCTGCAAACCCGCAAAATCTCGTTTCGTTTCGTTTCGTTTCGTACGTTCTCGTACGGGGAAAGTTTAAAGATGGCTCGCTCGCTCGCATGCTCGCCTCAGATAAATAATAGGGGAGGAGGGAAAAGGGAAGGGAAGGGACAGGGAAACGGAGTGAGAGAAGAAAGAACCCCCGAGTTAGTAAAATAGCACCGATCATAATCATACTCATCAGCAGAAGAAGGAATAAGAAAACTCCTCCCGCGCGAAACTAATAAGATGCCAGCTATAGAGTCAATATTAACATAACATAACACAACATAACATAACATAACATAAAAGAATGCAGTCCGCACAAAGTAAGTAAGGAATTGCACCGAAAACGAATGATTAATAATAAGGCTGAGAGAAAAAAGTCCCTTGATCGGTGAGGTATTCACGCAAGATGCTGGTTAGGGATTTGTGGATTGGTTTTTATTCTCTTTCTTCATATTCTGTTACCTGCACATATTGGATACGGATGTCTGGATGTGCGAAAATCCGATGATGATGATGATGATGATGTGTATGTTGGGACTTACCCTTGTCTTGTTTTTCTCGTCATGATATAATGTGATGTTTTATTACATAATGTAACGGAGCGGAACAGAACTAACATGTCATATCATGACATGCTCACACCATACTCGTCCGTTGTGATCTCATCACGTTTCTGGATGTATCGAGCAAGTCGGTCGGTAGGTAGGTAGGTAGGTAGCACATATATGCTAATCAGTAGTTAGGTATGCAGGTAGGTATGCAGATAAGCAAGTAGGTATATAGAAATCCCAACAACGCCATTCAGACCGCTCCGTCCAGTTCGAGGGATATGATATAATTAATCTCCATACAGAAATCCACAAGAAGAAAAAATATATATATATATATCTATCCATACTTCACGGATCGATTCTCCGACTCGTTATTTTGCACGATGTAGGGTAGAGAAACGCATTTCCGTCTGTGTTCTGCTGTGTTGTGTCCCCTGGATTTATTCGTTTATTCATCGTTGCGTGTGCTTGTGCGTGCGTTCTCCGGATTCTTAGCATTATAGGAGTATGGGGTTTGGAGGTCTGGAAGGATGGAGGAAGAAGGGAAGGAAGGAAAGCTGGGTATTTGGATTAGAGGGTGGTGTGTGAGGCGTGGATGGTGTTTTGATAGGGACTGGAATTTTAGATGAATAGATATAATTTAGTTTGATACTGGATAAGGAAATATATAATATTACAGAGGAATTTTTATTATTACGCGATTGATGATTGAGGATGGAGATGGAGATGATAGGAAGTATGTATATATATATATATATATATATATATATATATACATGTAATGAGTGAGGCAAATAAACCTTCTTACCTTCCTCCCTTCAATTTTTGGTTATAAGAAGAATCATCATACTATTAGACTCCATCCATCCATTCATCCCCAGAAACAAATCCAAAAAAAAAAAAAACACATTCCCATTCCCAATTCCATTCTCTCATAAAGATTCATCCAGCAAAACTCAAACCCCCATCCCTTTTTAATCTCTCTCCAAACAAACCCACAATTTTAATTCCTCGAGCATGGCGGCTTAAATCAATCCAATCAATCAATCATCATCATCCATCCATCCATCCATCCATCTATCTATCTGACTGTGTTTCCACCCACAATGCAAGATTCTTTGGATGAGAAGATTCCACGCCCCGTTTGGAGATGCGGTGAGGCGCGGAGGCTGATTCTGAGTTTGCGGGTTGTGAATGTGTTTTTGAAGGGGGGTTTCAGCTGGGAGGGCGGGAGGATGCGAGGTATGATGTGTGCGTGTATGATTGTGAGTTAGGTGGTTAGTTATTAGTCAGGTGGCTTAGTAATTTACTGTATTGTATCGCTGGTGTATGTGTATGTTCGTGTTTAGTTAGTTGGTTAGCTGAGATGTGTATATCTGTATGTATGTATGTATGTATGTATGTATGTATGCATGTATGTATGTATCAAATGGAGTTACTCCATCTAGGTATCTCTCAAAAGACGGGATGAGAGAGGAACGAACTATCATTGAATAAGTAGCAAAGCCATTCATTCATTCATTCATTTACACCATCGAATCGGAATGATCCTTTGCAAGAAGACAAGACCAGACAAGGAAGTGAAAGAATCTCCAATTGGGGATTTTCAGATGACGAGAAACTGGCATGAATAAGGTATATATATATATAGCGAGCGAGCGATGAATTTCTGGGGGGGGGGGGGTTGATTTTAATTTTCAGTAGACGCTGCCACATAACTATATTGACGACCACATACATACATACATACATACATACATACTTCGTAGTCTTACATTCATTCCCCTTCCCCACGTTTTTGCGCCATGGATTTCTTCCCCTGGTATGATGGATTACTCGTCGTGTACTCTGCGGACTGTGCCACCACTACGTACATAGATAGATACATACATACATAGATAGATACATACATACATAGATAGATACATACATACATACACACATACAATAAAAACACCACACAGCAAGGAGAACCACAGAGAGAAGTCCGCCTCAAATTCCTTCCTGATCATGCGTGGGAATACTAGTAAGTAGTATATACAATATATTAGACTAATTATAGATCTCATCCGTCCATCCATCCATTTACGCCTCCCTCCACAGTAATCCAATGACACTGTAGCATCTCATATGTAGAACCCCCCTTACCATTCAGCTGATGAGGAAACGGTATGTATGTATGTATGTATGTATGTATATTTTTCATTCTCAAGTTTTCAGCGTCTTATGAAGAAGAGAGAGATAGAGAGAGAGAGAGAGGAACGTCTCGAACGAATCTGATCACCTACATACCTACCTACCTATCTCACCTCCCTGCATTCCCATGCTCCGTCCGGTACTTCCACTGATTCCTCCTCCCATCTCATCCCATCTAGCTAGCTAGTTAGCTACATACCCAAATACATACATACGTATGTAGGTACCGAAAACCCCAAACCAAACCAAACCAAACCACTTCACCTCACCTCACCTCGTACCTGCGGAACATCACATGACATCACATCTAACACCTAGCGTTCACAATCACAATCAAAATCAAAATCAAAATCAAAATCTTCTAGTTCTCCGAGTAAAAGTTCTAGCTCAAACTCCGCTCGTGCTTATAAACATCAATCAGGTCAGCTCGGTCAGATCCGCAGGTCGTAACTAAATAAGTACCCCGTATCTCTCTAGATGATTTTTTTTTTTTCTTTCTTCGGCCGATTTTATAGATTTCCAAGAAATTTTAGTCTGGTAAAACGTAGCATCTCAACTACCGGTGGAGAAAGGGTTTCAAGGGGGACGCGGAAGGGGGAATGGAGATGGAGAATTTACCAGGAGAGAGAGAGAAAGAGAAGAAAAAGTCGATCGATGACATACATACACCTTCTTTCTCCGTAGACCTCAGACCATAACATGATTCGAATGTTGATCATGTCATCTCATATTGTATCATCTCGTATTGTATCATACCATTTCATCTATCTTGCTTGATAATTTTCTCCTTTTTTTTCTTCTCTCTCTCATCGTGCACTATGCATCACATTGCATTCATGTGAGAACGATATCTATCTACCTTTGCAAAAAGATATGCTGGAGAATTGTATGGCCCGGAAAGGAGAGGTGAGGTGAGATGAGGTGAGGTGAGGTGAGGTGAGCGAGTAATGGGATTAAGTAAGGGATGGGATGAATGAGGTTACCCGGGGAAAGACGAATACGCATGCACGCACGCCATTTTGTATCTCGGAACCTGAGGCGAAAGGGTTGAATGCGGAGTGTGGCTTGAGTGAGTGAGTGAGGGAGAAAGAGAAAGTGAGGTTTCGAAAGACTACGTTTAGCTCTTCTTATTCTTGACTATTATTTTATATGTATGTGTGTGTGTGTGTGTGTGTGTGTGTGTGTGTTTCTTGCTCGTGAATCTCATATTAACTAAATCGTTAATCAGGATTATTATATCAGGGCCAAGAGCAAAGCAAAGCAAAGCAAAGCAAAGCATAGTCGACAGAGTAATATTTTAACATTTTCACCCACCTTCTTTGCTACGGAGACCCATTTCGTCTTTTCTCCTTTTTCATCTTTTGTTGTACGGAATGGATTGTTCATATTCCATATCGAGATAAGTGCTACTAGTCAGCAAGTAAGAAGTATTACTTGCAAGAGATTATTGAAGAAAGGGACTGTGGTGTGGTGTTGTGTTGTGTTGTATTGTAGTGAGATTGTACAGAGCCAAGAAAAGGTACAGCAACATACTTATTACTTCCGCATGCAGTACAGCATCGCAGAGTCGCAGAAGCGCATACATCATTCATTACCTTATTACTGCATTGCAGGATGGGATAAGACCGGATGTCGCGAGAAGAGAAGAGAATGGAAAGAAAATGAGGGAGGAAGGGAGAGAGGGAGAGAGGGAGAGAGGGATGTATTGGATAGGTAGAAGAGTAGGGACGCAGCAAAGGAGATGGATGGGATGGTAAGTTGGTTATGGTTATGGTTATGGTTATGGTTATGGTTATGTACGTACCGTGTGAGGATGTACGTAGCTATGGACGGAAAAGCATCGAGGGATAAATCGGAAAGAGAATGACTAATACTGATGATATGTGCAGGGAGATATACAGATAGATATACAGATAGATATACACAAAAATACACAAAAATACGTAAAGTAGAAGTGTTTAAGTATTATGCTTGTGTATTTATTTATTTATTTATTTATTCATTCATTCATAACCTCACACCTTACATAATACTTACTCTTTCCTTCTTTCTTCTCTCTTCATCTCTTCACAGTCCCTGACTATCATTTTTCCATTTTGTGGGGGGGGGGGTGGTGGTGGTGGTTTCCTTCTTCGGGCGGTGGTCTGGGGTATAGATAACTGAGTCGTCCATTCCCTTTTCGAGGCGGAGGAACAAACTTGGAACCAACTGGGAATCTATTGGGCGACGAAAGTTAAATGATCCCCAGATATCAATCCGATGGGATAGGTACGGCTATACCTTGGGGGGTTGTGTGATGGTGAGTCGTGTGGGGAGTGAAGGATGGAGGTTGTAGTCATAGTTATGGTTATGGTTATCATAAAAGGATGGGGGATGGATGTAGGTGTAGATGTAGATTTATATGTAGATATAGATATAGATATAGATGTAATAAATATGATGTAAATACAGAACCAATATAGATGTAAATGTAAATATGAATTGTCCATGTCTAGAACCGCCGTGCCATCTATTGCTACTCCTTGTGTATTACGCTGTCTGTCTTCTCTCCCTCCGATCACGATAGGCCGTGAACTACCAACACGCGCTAAAATAGTGCATTCCCAATATCCATCCACGCTTGTCTCTTTTGAGCAGTTCTTCTCGCGCAACGAGATAAGAGCCGATCTGAATCCCACCGGACTTGACACACCACACCACACCCACCCACCCACGCCCCCATACCTTTTTTTTTTTCTTTCCTTTTTCCTCACGCTTCACTCACACTTGCTGAGATTACACTATACGACACTACCTACACTACACTGCACTTGCACTGCACTTGCACTGCACACACTACCCTACACACTACCCTACACACTACTACCCTTTCCGCTCAACCACATTTATTATTATTATTATTATTATTATTATTCTTCGTCTCCCTCCGACGCTAACGTCTTAGTCTTGTGAATTCTTTTATTTTTTCCCCCTCGACGCAAAATAGCCCCATCGTGCTCCGAATCAGTCCCAAGCAGCGTTTTATGATACCGATAATGTAATGCATTTTTTCATTTTTCACTCCGCGCTTACTTGTTTGAGACCCTTCATTTGACTTGCACACAATCTTTGGCTCCTTCGTATAAGTTGCAAGACCCCCCCCCTCCCCTCTTCGGCATATCGTCTTCTCCGTCTTCTACCCCGTCATTTGGATCGAATTGCCAGATCAAAACGAAGAGAGACAGAGAGAGACAGAGAGAGATCTTATGCCCCTTCCACACAAGTTTTTAATTGCCCCCCGCCCACCATCTTCACAGTCTCTGCACAAGTCCTGCCAGTAAGCAACTGCGGCTACCACAAGGACAGCAGCCATCACGACAACCACAACCACAACCACCACCACAACCACGACTCTTCTTTCTACCAACCCAAATCACATCAACAGCTCACCCCAACACGCCCCCTCCCACATTCAAGAACCCACCACCAGATTCACCGATTGCGTCCAGCCATCAACCTTGGAAGAATCCCAAAGCGAATCCACACTAGGAGTTAAACAAGATACACATTGACACTGACTCCTCCAAAGGTCTCAATCAATTTACTCCCGCTTTCCTCTCCGCTTCGGCCTTACTACAACGGAACACAACCCACTTTATTAAGGCTCACCCACCATTCACTTATATATCACTGACGAATTCCCCCAAATTTCCATTCACTCCAAAAAAAAAAGTTTTCGGATTTTTATTGAAATTTGGTCTTTGCTCTTGCACTCTGCTCCCCCCTCTCACAACATCACATCGCCTCTTCCAACGTCCTCCACGTCTTGCTTGCTAGGTATCAGGCCGCAGTGAAGGAATAGGGAAGAAGAGAACGACGGAGAAAATTAAAGTCGACGTTCGAGATTACAGTGTTCGTTGCGGCGGCGATCACATGCAACGCGCTTCTTCTGCAGTAGATTTTAACAGTCTACTGAATCCTCCCCAGTCTGCTCAGGAATTGGAACACCAAGCTGCGAGACAGAAATTGGCCATCATCCAACAGCAGCAACAACATCAACGAGAAGCAGAAATGGCGGCCATGAGCATGATGGCGCCAACTATGGTCGGTGGACACCATGGAGATGATCGTCAAGACTTACCTCGACCATATAAATGTCCTCTGTGCGAAAAGGCATTTCACCGTCTCGAACATCAAACTAGGCACATTCGAACTCATACGGGCGAGAAACCTCACGCCTGCATGTTTCCTGGCTGCACCAAACGATTTTCCCGTTCAGATGAACTCACTCGTCACTCGAGGATACACAACAATCCAAACTCGAGAAGGAGTAACAAGGCACAGCAAGCTCCACAGATGGGTGTGGCGATGCATTCAGAGTCGATGGCTACCATGATGCCGCCACCAAATAAGAACATTACTCGATCAGCACCAGCGTCCGCTCTTGGTAGCCCAAATGTGTCACCGCCTCACTCATACTCTTCATATAGCAGCAACTACCTTTCGAGTCTCAACCCTCATGGAAGAAGTTTAGGGGGAAGCCCAAGTAACGGTCAAGCACCGCTCACCGACATCAACATGTTGGCTACTGCGGCGACACAGGTCGAGAGAGAAAGTAGTACCACAGCCACTCATTACTCCCAACACACTCAACCTCGTCATCAACCTTATTACAGTCACAGCAGTCATAACAGCAGGAATCATCTTCCATCGCTTCAAGCTTACGCCATGACTAGAGCGCATTCTCATGAAGAAGATGATCATTATGCTCATCGTCATGCGAAACGTTCCCGCCCAAATTCGCCAATGTCGACTGCACCATCCTCGCCTACATTCTCTCACGATTCTCTTTCCCCAACTCCTGATCACACTCCTCTCGCCACTCCCGCGCACTCGCCTCGTTTGAGACCATTCGGTGGTGGATACGATCTGCCAGGTATTAGAAATCTGTCTCTTCATCACACTCCTGCTCTTGCACCCATGGAACCTCAACATCTTGATGGTCAATATCACACTACTGCTACTCCTACCCCACCAACCACAAGTGCTCCAAGAACCGGTCTCACCATCTCAGATATCATGTCTAGAACGGATGGTAGCACGAGAAAATTACCAGTTCCTCAAGCTCCGGTCGCTGTACAAGATCTCTCTAGTCCGGGCGAGATTGGTTTCAATACAAGTGGACAGAGTAGTACCACTGGTAGCGTTGCCGGAAATGATCTCGCCGATCGCATGATTTGAAGATGATACTTTAGAATGGCCTCCATTTTGGGGCACATGGCAGTTGTATGACTTTCAATATTTCCATTTAAAAGCAATGGTATTATGAGTATTTCAGACAGTTTAATCTGCACCATTATATGGTTATTACTCTATCGGCGTTTGATCATCACGAAAAGACACGTGGCCAACAATAGACAATCGTCCCGATTAATATCACCTCATCGAGCCCTTTTGTCAACCACCACTCGCGACCACATCAGAGTCAACATCTCGACTCCTCATTCAACCTTTTATATGGTTCATTGATAGTTTTCTTTTGCAGCATGGATGGGGTTTTTGGTTGTATACTTAGAGCGGCATATTCAAACTATAGACTACTTTTTTTTTTTGTTATGGAATCTATTGATTCTGATTCTCCAGATCATGGAGCATCTCACGGCTGGCACAACTTTTTTTTTTATGTTTGTTTTCATTAGCTTTTTTTTTTATTGTTCACCACGGATTGGAGCGAAGGTTAAGGATGCATTTTCGGCATTCGTTGGGAAGCGTAAACATATCCGGAGGAGGATTTATAGACTTGGGTGACGGTACGGACTGGGGATGGGAAATGGGAATGAATGGGGAAATTCATGGGAGGAGAAATATTTCATGCTGATAGTGGCTATGAATGTGATGGAAGGGGGAGGGAAAGAGTACAGCATCGGTATCACAAGGGATGAAATGGTGGATGGGGAAAGGAAGATGAAGTAGCATTTAGCTAGCTTAGTATAGAATTTGGCGGATACCAAATAATAAGCGATGAAATAAAACTTTCAATAACCCATTTAAGGATTTTTTGGTCATTTGTTTGGTGTGAAGAAAGGTCATGTGTTTGTTTGTAAAGTTTGAAAATGGAGAGTTTTATATGTTATCTAGTTGTGATGTGTGATGTGATGATATGATGTGAACTAAGGAAAGGATCATTCATAGATTCTTTTACTCTTCTCTTCTTTTCTTTTCTTTTCTTCTCTTTTCTTCTTCCTTTTCACTTCACTATCAACTAAACTAAACTACCTACCTAGTTATCTACTACTATTGAGACTTCTTGTATAGAACCTCATTCTTTCATTCTTCGATTTTTTATCTTATCTTTGGATTTGAATTTGAGTTTGAGATAGTGGTCATGCTTGTTATGTTCATTGATGGGGAAGGGCACGTGGAGGGGATGGAGAGGATGGAGAGGATGGAGGGGATGGTTTGATATGTATGTATGTATGTATGTATGTATGGGATTTGTGACTAATTGAATGGATGGATGGATGGATGGATGGATGACTTGGGTGGTTGACTTGGGTGGTTGATTGATTGTGGGATTTGTGTGGGGGGGGGAGGGTATGGGATGGGATGATTTAATTTTGATTTGATTTTTAGATGTTTAGATTTTTGTTAGAGTGGTGTGGTGTGGTGTGGTGCAGTGTGGTGTGGTGCAGTGTGGTGTGGTGCAGTGTGGTGTGGTGTGGTGAGTAGATGGATAAGTAGGTGGGTAGGTAGATAGGTAGATGGGTGAGTAATAAAGGATTGGAGAATGGAGAGTTAGGATGGGGTGGGGTGGGATTAGATGGAGGGATGGGGTGGTATGGTATGGTATGGTATAGAGGATTAGATTCAATTAGTTCATAGGGCGGAAAGGTAAGATGGGAGATGGAGGATTAGAGATGGGAGGGGGGAATAAAAAAAAGGGGGGGGGGGTTAGATTAGATTAGATTAGATCAGATGAGGGATCTGAATTGTTGGGTTGGGGATTGGGGATAGAGGTTATGAGATATCAAATTTTTGATTTTATAAATTCTTTGATTCTTTTAGCGGGAGAAGAATGAATGAATGAATGAATGAATGAATATGGAGGTCGGTTGAGTTTCAGATTTGGTTTTGATTTTGATTTTGATTTTGATTTTGCGGGGAAATGTGGGGGAGGAGGGAGGGCGGAGAGGAGAGGAGAGGAGTGTTTATGGTTATGTGTATATGAGGATGTGTGATGGGATATAATTTTAAAGTTATTTTTGTGGAGGAGGGCTAGGAAGGAAGGACGAAAGAACGAAAGAAAGAAGAAAGAAAGTTGAGAGATAGATGGCGTGGATAGAGGGTATGTGGTAGGAAGGTTTAGTTTAGATTAGATTAGTTTAGATTAGAGTGAATCAATGAATCAATGAATGAATGAATGAATGAATGTGTGAGTGAAGCAGTTCTTGTATCGAGATACTTGGTAATGAAAGTCAGAAGGGAATCGCATTCTTGGTGGCCATTCGATAGGTAAGGAGGTGGTGGGTAGATATATAGAAACTCGTACTTATTATTATTATACCGAGAATTCTTTCTCGGAGCTTGCTATTGTATTAGAAAGAGAGATTGATACGGGGTTTGTGTGTTATTTTATTTTGTTTTGTTTTGTTTCATATGGTGCTTCTATGTGTATTCTATCCTATTCTGCTCTTATTAATATTCCATCCACGTTTGGTTTGTATATAATGTTAGAGATAGAGATATATGGGATTTGTGCTTGCACCGGTAAATCAGGGATTAAGGGAGAAGAGCGAGGAGGATAGGAAATCGATGATGTCGAGATTCTCTTATTACATTTTACGTTTATTAGTGCGGAGTCTAGATTCTCTGATCAGAGGCGTAAATATAAATTCAAGAATTTCACGTGTAAAAAATGCTGGATGTTGGAGAGGCAGATGCAGATGCAGAGGGGATTGGCATGTGTTGAGGAATGTGGAGGAAGCGGGAAAGAGAATCAAACATTAACATGTGAAAATGATGTTGTTGAAGGTAGGATGGATGTAGGATGTGAGGTGAGGTGATGTAATGCGATGTGATGTAATGTAATGTTATGTACGATGAGTAAGGGAAAGAAGGGATTGATTTGAAGAATTCCATCACATGTTTTCGACGACGATAAAGGGTAATTTTTGAGAATTGGAGAGAGAGAGATAAGATAAGATGTGATGTGATGTGACATGGTGGGATGAGATGGGATAACCCGGATGCGCTTTTGAAATTGTATAATTAGGTCTAACTTATAGTCAACGTTAATAGTTACGAGAAGATTAATGTTCACGATTTCTTTTCTTGATTATGCTATTGGGTGGAAGATATGATCCCACGCTAAAGATCAACGGCGCCGGGGGAAATACGGAGCTTCTTACCGTGACGCAGTTGCGCTTGTGTATGTATGTATGTATGTATGTATGTATGTATGTATGTATGGGATGTAATGAGATGCAGCGTTGAGCGGAATGGGAAAGGAATGGGAATGGTTGGGGAGATAGGGAAATCGTCTCCGGGGGGTTGAGGGGAGGTGGATAGCATACTTAGATGGGTGTCGGTCCGATGTGGATAGTGGTGTAGCGTTTGCGAGTGTGGAGGATGGGAAAGGGGGGAGGTGGATGATATGGTATGGTATGGTTTGTGTGATGGAGGATGGGAAATGTTCTAGATGATTCACGGGTGTGGAGGGAGGATGATCTGATGGGTGCGATGGGTGTGATGAAGGTATTCCGGTGCTAGAGAGTATATTTTTTGCACTTCTCAAGATGAATTGGTATACGAAAGGACTCATGTCCCATGCATGATAACATACACACACACACACACACATACGTTGACGACGTTCAAAACATTGCAAAGACTAGGAAGGTCTAGATCCCATTATGCAAGCAGAAACGAACACCCGGTTGAGGGATTTGCATGGATTCTTTCCCCTTCAGATCTCATCTCATCGGTTTCGGTTTCAGGTTTATTCATCTGTGTAGATCATTGTTGAATCCGGATCTCTTTCCGATTGATGGGAAATGTCTTCCGTGACTTATGGTGTGTTTAGGTTTCTATCTATTGATATGATTGTCATCTACTCCATAATATCTGGCTTGGGAATGGATGAGAATGTCGCCATGTGCGATACGATTCGGGTCACTATATTCCGGCACTATGTTCCGCTTGCTATTATTCCTATAGAGAAGGATAATCAGTAGATTGGCGTGCTGATATCTTACCATGTTGCTGTACTCCACCCTTTCAATATCATTTTCAGAGAGTAGCATCGAATGGGTGAATAAGTATTCGTAACATGGATATACATCCGTACCATGATACAACTCCCGAAAGGATGTATACCAACTCCGGCACTGTCTGTTCTTTGCAATTTTCAACACTTGTGAAACTGCAGGCTACCTACTTTGTCCCGGGATCACTCGATGTTACTTTCTTGAGGTTGATCACACGTGCGGGCGTTGGATACCTTTGCAGCCGTGTCATTTTGCATTTTACACTTTCACGTGTCGTGGATGTACACAGGTAATCATGATGGATTCAAGGTTATACGTACCGTATGCCATTATCAGATTCTCCCAGAACAAGGAAAGCCACACAGGACAAGTGTATATGTACATGCCAAGTGAAGTCAAGACATGGGTACCCACAAGCCGCTGTCAATACATCAAATACCGCAAGCCAAATTAGCACTTCCCTCCAACCCCCATCCATCGTACAAGCCCACCAAGTAAAATTGCACAACGAGAAAATACGGTCTGGCATGCATATACACAGGGGAAACAAGCGTTACCGTCGCATCCAGTGGCGCCGGCCACGCCAGCTGAAGTACCCTGATCCAGGATTCCGCGTTCTGTAAGCAGGGCGCGCCGGTGCGATATAACGGGTGAGAAATTAATCTAATTCTCCAAGGGTTGAATTCATCCGCGGTGGGAAAGCTTTCTGGGGGATGTGCTGCATGAGAGGGTGGGATTGGGAGGGATAAAGAGACTTGGGGATGGAGAAGGGGGATTGCGAATGGTGCGGGATTATTGTTGCGGTTTCCGCATTGGGTCGTCTGCAGATGTGGTGTAGGGTTTTCTTGGTTCTGGGTGTTTTTTGTGGGGTAAGGGATGGGCTGGTTTTTATTTGGAATGGATGAATGGGCAGATAGATGGCGGGATGCATGAAGGTTTTATGCTAAATGGAAATGGAACTGTCCTATCTATCGAATTCCAGAATGAGGCTGTAAGACGATGAGGTAAAAACTGCTGAGAGCCATATCGTAACATCATTCTTACCACGGTTATTGCGTGTGCTAGATCCCTCCTAATCTGGCATTACACATCACACATTACACCATGACCGATGGATCAAGCGATGAGACGGGCTCCTCGTATCCCCATTTTGCCAAAGTCAGGTTCGCAGGGGATAATGAGAGATAAGGCCGACTGGCCTTGGTTAACCCTCGTTGAGATTCACCCGTCCTCCAAGAATACGCCTCATGCAATATATACTGTACTCGGGATCTTCTTACTGGACCAAGGAGGGCGTTTGGTCTCAGGGTGGTGCGGCGCGGAGAAGAGAGAGATAGGATTTTTGCTGCTGCAAACGGGATACGACCTTGACACGCGGGATATGGCAAAGACGAAGATGATCTGATTTCATCTATGGAATTGATGAATTAGATGCGCGAGAGCTTTTATGGGTGTAGAGCGTGGAGAAATGCGGCGAATGAATGACTGTCGTACTTCGGTACTGCAGATGATGATCACCTCGTGGTCCGTCATTTCATGAATGATCGAAAGCTCGTGATTCAAAGACGGGAAGGAAGGAAAGTACGCTGGTACTAATTTTGGAGTTGGTAGATAGGATAATATCATTTCGTTGATATTGATATGTGCGAGGCTCAATCCAGGAATCTGGTAGTCTGATGCTTTGCGTTGGAATGTCGTGCATTTAATTTATTTCGTGGCTCGTCATAATGACTATCTTGCGGCTATATTGGTGGCAGAACACTATTGAAAATTGGTAAATGGCCTGGGTGATATCAGGATGTTTGCTGGATGGAGATCAGACGTGATGGAGACGAGAGACCGTTTTGTTTGTGTCATGGCAAGACGGGAGAATGGGAAATTTCTTCCGAAGAGAAGTTGAGGAAAGGGAAAAGGGCGGGGAAGCGAAAATCAGGGGAGCTGAGAATGCGACGGGCGTAGATCAGGAGGCGCCGAAAACAAGATGTGAATGGAATGGTGGAACGTGACTTGTCTCCTTTGCAAAACAGGTGAAGTGCAGACTCTGAATGCCTAAGCACGTCGGAGAAAAAGGTTAACATGATAAATAGATATTTCTCAAAGTCAACCGTGGTACCGGAATTTATCCATCCTTCAATGAATCTACATATGACTTTCTAAATTGTGAAGCTTCTCGGAGGAGGAAAAACGCTATCTCTAGTATCAATGGGCATGGTTGTTGAATGTCAAGGAGGTTAAGCTATTGCACCGAAACGGTTGCATGGGAAGAAACGGATAGATTTCTTCTATAATCAGGGATAGAAGTGTGTAAAAACGGTGAAGTGATACGTGTATAACATTGAGCACATCATCCGGGGAAGAAAACACGAACAACATTCGAGAGATCTCCGCGCCATACAGAAATCGTGCATGTAACACAAGAACTCTCGGAAAAAATCTAGAGCGTTAAGTTTTCCCGCTGTAGATCATTGCCCATGAGAAGACGGAGGAAATCATTATACATTGAGGCAGTTGATAGATATTCTGTTAATTCAAGATTTCGAATGTTAGATCTTCATGTCGTGGAAAGTTCCATTCGGTCTTGTTTAAACTGGTGTAGCCACTTACTTCATGGTTCATGGATGAAAGTGAGGGGGAAAAATGCATCTCGTTCCGTTTCACTTGATAGAAATGAAAGTGATCGAGAAAAGATACTGCAGTACGACCTAGGTATTGAAATAATACAACACGATTCGATCCGATTAGACATTGAAATCGACGGGGAAATTGAGGAGAAAACTTTCGATCTTGTAAGGCGGCTTGGCATTGACATAAAGATCATCTCCCCAGATTTTGACCTGCATTTGACAGCAGGAGTGTCGATTATTGAACTACAACCTTAATAACAAAGTTTGGCCGAATCAGCTCGTCGCGATCGGGAAAATGTACCGTGTTGTGACTGTAGAGATTCATTTGTTGACTTCAACCATTTCGTAATGATATGAAATGTATGACTATTGCAATCCCTTTCGAATCGTTATCTTCCGGAGAGGATACTCCAAGAAGTAGCTAAGCAGGTAGTCAAACTCTCTTCTGAAACTAGACAGGTAATGTTGGGAAAGCCAACTAGTGACGAACGCAAAAGAATGTGATCGAATTAATCGATTGCCCCAGACTGAAGCGGCGTGGGGGCATTTATTGTTGAAAAGAGCGGTGTCTACAAAAGAATACTTTCTATTCCATACAGTATATCAGTAAATGCTTCTAGATTTCACAATCCTCGTCTATTGTCGAATTCGTCAGGGCTGAGCCACAAGCTGACCTAATCGGCCAGCGCTCACCTCAGATGTCTATAGTTCGTTATGCTAGTACTGACATGCCCCATTATTGAACACGGCGAGGCCGTAGAAGCCTGGGGTTACAATAGGTAGGTATATTTTGAGATCCAGAGACACCTCGTAATTCTGCCTATTGATATCTCGCGAGAGGTTTAAGATAAGAGGAGGCTATTTTAGAACCTCTCAAGGATGGTAAGTAATACCAGCATGTCAGCAAGTGCGGGACACTATATTAGCAATCCATCCATAACCAAAAGCGCAGAAAGTCGAATTTCGATATTATTTTCGCCTTTTTATTCGCACGATTAGCCATGTCGTTTGTTCGGTAAGGATTTAAAATTGCGGGGGGCGGGGTTTGATAATGTGGAGAGAAACCTTAAGTGAACTTAGAGAGAAACTTGGTTAATTCGATTAATTCGAATTTTTTGTTTTTGGACAATCATGAGAAATATTCAAGAAATTGTGTCCGAATAAAACGACTGCCTCTTTGAGAATTCAATAAACTTTATTCATCTCAAATGAAATATTACTTTGATAAGTAAAAAGCTCAAGGATGGAGATGAACAGTCAGTGCTTTGCAGACGCCACCTAATTTGGGGAAGAGCCATCTTGCATTGCCTGAACGGTCTTTCTAATATATCGACTTGAAGCTTCATTTATTCCGGAGGGGTGGGAACCGAGAAAGCCTAATCGTTATTGGAATATGATCCGATTGTTTGTTTGCTCATGATTTCTTATTCCTCGCAGCAAACATGGTATCATAAAGGACACATAACCCGCTGGACTATGAAACGGCCGGAAGAGTTTAGGAGAGCTGAAGTTCCGAGATCGACCGGATGAGAGTTACTGTAGACTAAGTTTATGTATGTGTGTATAATAATGTCGTGAAAGACAAACACTCTAAATATGGAATCATGCCGGTCAATTTTCCTGCGTTCTGCAGTGCTGCTTGCATTATTTGTGCCGAAGGACAAGAACAGTTAACCTATCTTCTAAGGAAAGAAATACACTAAGGATCTTTTTATCATGTGTTACTGTACTTTGAGATAAAGTCTAAAATGATTTCAATCAATAACAGCACTCAGATATCCAACACAGCAAAAAGCAGTAGATGCTTGCACGGTCCGAAATGCCGGGCGAAAAGCTCTACATGCTTTAATGAGGCGAGTGTGGAGATCTGGGGTAAGAGTCACCTGAAGGAAACTCACAACACGATTTTCAAACGAGCTTCATGTTGCAACGTATCTCTATTCACCTCCTTTTTGCATTTCGTGCAGTACAGCATGTTGATCATTTTGCGGCGTGTGACTTCGGAGCCAGTGATTTTGAAGAGACGAGGTTTTCAAACGCCTCAAAATTCATGTATCTTCCGTACCATTGATCCAGCGCCATCGACCCCGCGATTCCGATTCCTGGAGAAATGCCAGAAGTCTTGTGCTTGGCGTGGGTGGTCCACTCAATTAGCATAGAAATCTAGGATCGACGAAGATTAACAACCTGCCAATTCGCTTCCTTCCGGTAGACACGGCTGATAATATCACGATTCTTGATTTTTCTCAAGCACTTCCGAGCTGTTTCCCATAGCGTGAGGCGTAAATCATGGTCTTAGATATGTCGTGCGTGAGCCATATTCGGCGCATTTCCGAACCCATTTATTTCATAGGTGAATACTACTCTCCGGCACTGTAAGCACGAGATGAACGTTTATGACGTGAAATTTTCGCATTGCTCGATGTGTTTTGTCTCCATGCCATATAAAATTGCATGGATATTGAAAGAAGAAGAAAAAATCTGATTCAAGAACAAAGAATCATTGAACATCCCCGATGAAGCACAATCGATACGGAGCTTAATCAGGTACGAAAGCGAGATGGCCATATGAATGGGATCCTAGTGGTACTCTGGGTATGATAAGAATTCAGCTAGCCTGGTTCCTCGCAACCCGCCTTGTGTGCGGCGTGAATACCCTTTTCAATTTTTCCCATCATGGGCTAAAGTCGGAAAAAGGACCTTTTAGGTGACACGACGGTATGAGATAAGAAGAAGAAATTGGCGACGACGAAAAGAGCGAATTGTGATGTGTCATCTCGCATACACGCAGGTGCATTGAGATTCGGAATTGATGGTTTCAACGATGTCACTTCACGATGTTACCACATTTTTCGTTCCGTGATATGCCACCGTGGGGGTCTTTTGGGGTAATTGCTACGTGGGGATAATGGAAGATGATAAGCTTCACGCGAGTGGGAGTTTGAGAGTATCCATGATTGGAAAGTGCGAGATAAGAGTGCGATTGGTGTATTGGCATACATAAACTTTAATTGTGAGGCCTCGTAAGCAACACCATGTAGAGCAAGAATCACGAACACCCAGAAGTTTTTTGGGTGCGTCGGCTATATCAATTCTTTAGTCTTTGGAGAATCAAAATATGACAGGTTAAAATGATATCTTTTGTTTGCCGAAGTCGACGGGAGATATACTCAGGGGAGCGATAAAGGCCCCAAGGGATAAGCGAATCTTAATTTCCCCCCTGATTTGCACCTTAGAAAGTTGTAGGGGATTTTGGCATACACAACTGGTTGATCATTTTGTTAGTATCAAAACGATGCTCAGATTTACAAGATAGTATTTTTCAGACATTAATTTTGAGTTGATATGTGATATCTTTTCCAATGTGGCTTGCAAAATTTATACATTTGTTACATTAGTTACCGAAGCAATATCTTTAGCTCTAATAATCAAACATATTGCGCATCTTTCGAGATCTAGAACGTTATCTTGTGTTCGCGTCACATATATCTGGTTTTGTTATATCTACATCTTATCTTTCGTGTAGAGAAAGGTTGATTCATTTTGAGTTGCTGATTCCATCGGCCGTATTATTCTCTCCGATCTCCAAAGCATGCTTTCTTTGATAACAGTGGAAAAACAACTGCTAGCTAGTAAGTTTCATATCATGTGGCAGCAATCAAGAACCGTCGGGGATATCGTGGAGAGATGGTTTATTTGGACTTGTTCCATAAGCTGTGGCTTGATGAGATATGATCCAAGTGGAAAAAAGAATACTCAACTCCTGATTTATTGATCATTAGAAGATAATTATCTCATAATGAATAATAGACCACATAATCTTTAAAGAATGCTTTAAATGTTCATCGCCGGAGAAGTATGTCTCGTCTTTCGCCTATTACTCTGCAGTGTCACCTGGGGAGTTTATCGCGAGCGTGTAGCGATAGCCATTCCATACATTGTAACTATATTTGTATGTAGAACACATTCAAGCCAAGGTGAAGATATGGTCGTGAATATCTACGGCTTTGTCTTATAGTTATGTCTCAATACCGTTCTGTTCTTGCCATAAATCCACAACCACATCACGTGTTGCAGTGTGCGATACTAAGTCCCAAATATATTCATGAGGTTGTGAATCAATTCTGTTCACGGGGACTTTAAAAGCAATTCTAAATATCTATATCTGACATCGAGAGGGAAACATGTGACTTAGATACCATCTCGCCATACTAAAAGTTGGTTTTGCCTTGAAAAACATCTCATTATAGCATGGCCATTTATATTTCATCACATGATTTCACGGGTTTAAGCTGTCCGTAATAAAGAAGTTCTATCTCACGGTTCCCGCAATATAATACGCATCGGCGTTGAGTCTCTTATACATAATTCCCCTCGTAAAAGTTGATAGTCTTGATCAGGAATCTTATATTCACTTTCGTTCGAATAGTTGCATGAACAAAGGGATGCAAATATTCGTGTCAAATCACTTTCTATTTGTCACGTCAGGTAGTCTCCATTATTCGTATTCAGCATCCATCTTCAGGGTCATTTTCGTTTGCAAACTATCCTAGCCGGGTACATGCACATTTATGAGCCATCTATAACCTGCTTTTTACCTTGAAAACAGGTTCCTTGAGTCTGGATCCCCAATACTGAAGATTCAACATATTACGTACTATGTCATCGAGCGTTTGAATAAGGCATTATGCACACGGCAGCCTGCGCACCTGTCCATTTCTTATTTGATCCACTACTATGCGCTGCAGAAATCCGGGGCAATACGACACTACATTTATTCGCCCTTGAAACATAACCATTATATGGTCGGACGAGGCTCAGAGCCGCAAGCCACAAGAAAAAACCAAGACCACCCTGAAAGTTCATAGGTGAAGTCTCAGAAGTTTCCAGCTCAACATGCTCAATATGTCGTTGGACATTAAACCTGTATCGATTTCAAACCCCACACGGATATGCGAATATCCTTCTTCGAGCCAATCCCAATTCGTGCCAACAAATTCATTTTTCCATCACCAATCATACTCATTCCCAAGAGAAAACTTCGTTTGTTGTCCATTTCAAACCCTTTCCATTCAGCTCAAATCAAAACGCCTCTCAGAGTTCTAGAGAATCTGATAGTGGGCTAGCAACTCAAAATTTCATCCGTTTGTCAAGTTTTCTTCTGGTGCAGGGGCCTACATCTTCCTATGGACGGGTAGACATGAGCACAAGTACCTTATTTGGCTTCTACAAAGTGGTTGTTCTATCCCATAGGAACTCTATAGAATAGTTCTCAGGGATATTCAATGCCTCAAGTAACCAAAATATAAATCATACAATCGTGCTGTGTTATTGTCTAAAGTTGAAAGTGTTTCTGAATTTACAGTAGTGAATCATGTAGTCGGACATATATAATTATGAGCTATATATTTGAAGCTCTAATAGTATGTTTTCCGTTATCCAAAGTGCCACATAGAGAATACTCCGGGTACCCAGGGTATTAGAGCTTCTCTGCGAGATGTTAACTCTTCCCTCTAGAGATCAAGATCAAGTAGAAGGCTGTAAAGTCCGGATATACCCCGGATTACCCCGGATCTGCCCAACCCTGTGCCCAACTCTATTTATGAGTCGATGAATGGGCGAAAAAAGCAACAAGCCCATCCATATTATTATGCAGGCTCCCGAGACAATGGAAGTTGCCAACTGTCGAAGCTTGAGAGGATCTAGATGCTGTGGGCGGAAATTGCCATTTATTCACCTACAAATACCAGTCATGGACAGTAATAATTTCATTTTCCCAGAGAGAGAAAATTTCAGGTCGAGTAAAAGCGATGGCCCCGATATTTGCATTAGCTATGGCCATCAGTGCCCTAATTCTTGTCTACTATTTCATCTGCTTTTCTACACACAAAAACATCTACCGAAGATGCACCTGCAAGGAAAACATAATATCGATCCGAAATCTGTCAGAGGCGAGGGAGATTTTGAAAGAATCTTCACTTCACTCTCGAGCTCGACCGAATCAGCGACTTGTGCGCGTTTTCTCCATTTCTAACGCATTTACAACCACCAATCAAGCTTTCTACCAATCATTTCTCAAAGCAGCTACATCTCTTTTGAAGACATCCAATGATTCAGCCTCCACCCTGCCAAAAGAAGTCCTCCCAATTCTCAATGATGAGATCGCCCCCTCCATCTCTGAAGATGGAATTACACCTCTCAGTCCACTAATCCAAGTCTTTTGTTTTCGACTCGTGCTTCTCAAGTTCTTTCCTTCCAAACACATGAGACCCATGCAAATCCCCATCATCCACATAACCCAACTTATCAACTCCCTTTGGATATCATCCAAATGTTCCTGTTTCGTTCACCCATCACAAATCCCAATGCAGAAATCACTACATCACGAACTCGATTCGCTATCTTTATCCACTAGCTCCGAAAATGAAAATCCACTCAACATTCTTCTCCCTGCATACGAAACGCTATGGAGAATTGTTCTTCGTTGTTTCCTCGAAATTTCATTTTGTCACTCGTCTGACGTTGCGGCTGAGTGGAAAGATGTTCTCTCCCAATTTCTGAAAAACATGACTGCCGAACAATTTGGCAAACGGATAGGAAAGTTTTCGGCTCGAGATATCGTCTTCGAAGCTCTGCGCTTGTACCCACCGACCAAGAGGATTTATCGTCAGGATACAGACAATGGTTCAGTCTTCGCGGTCGATGTTGAGTTTATACAAAGGACTGAAGAGATATGGGGAACGGATGGAAATGATTTCAGACCAGAACGATGGTTTGAATTGGAGAGTAAAGGTAACGTGGCATATAAGGAAGCATGGATGCCGTTTGGGAAAGGTAAGTTTCTATGCCCAGCATCGAAGATGGCGCCAATGATGGTTGGAATGTTGGTCGGGTGTTTGATTGATGCTTTTGGTAGTGACCATTGGGTCCTGGAAGGTGAAGGTGTGAAAGATGTGATTTCGAGAGGAATGCCCTTGGATAATGGGAGAGAGGCTTTTGAGTGTTTGTCATTGAGGCGAGTTATTGATGAAAAGTTTGATGTGTAAATGGTATGGGAGATAAAATTTCTGATCTGACAAAAGGCGAAGGCGCTGAGTTGAATAATCCCATTTGTATTCTTAACAAAAAGCCCTTTTCACTTCTCAAGATTTAGCAATATGACTACATACTTCTCTCATCATCTTTTTATTTTTGACTGAACCCTGACTATGTTTGAAACTCAGAGCGAGTAGAGACAGTTGTGGCCGACAAGCCATTTTCCCAACCTATCGATTCTTTATTTATTCTTTCACCTCTGAACTCCAACAGTCTCTACATAATTCTGTAGATGCGATAATTTTCTTCCATCTGGAGTTGCCTAGTTCTCCAAGCTAGAAGTATCATTTCTTTCCTTCACACAAGAAGAGAGGAGAGGGGCTTAGGTACATTCCGACATTCATTCATATTGGTTTCTATAAATATCATCTCATCATAGATTTCTGATCAGATTAGCATCCATATATACATATTTGAAACAGCTGTAAGTTCATTGTTTAGAACACCAAATGATGATGACTACCTCCTCAACCGACTACCTCTGGAATTTATTACATCCTCAAGACATTATCATCAAGATAGGTGAAATACAAATTTGACAAACAGAGTCGTAAAAAGATGCAAATACAAACAAAATCACTTGTCATCCCGCGTAAAAGGGGGATCTTTAGCGTAGACCAAAGTCCATCTAATGCATCTCGTCTAGCGCTACTAGACTTGAGATCGCAGAGCTCTCACTTACGAATGTTTTAAAATCCGGGAACAGAAAATGATACAAATTTTCTCTTTCTCCCCAAAATTTTGAAATAGCTATTAGGACAAAAACTAGTTTCCGAGAAAAGTTGCAGACGTTGTTGACAGGTTATTCGCCCGACCAAGACTAATTACTCAAATGATATCCGGTTTGAGTATTCGATCGATCTTCACAGGCATATATATGGATATCCAATTCTCATTCAATCTGAGCATGACAACTAACAAAGGAATTGACAACATTGCTACAACATAAAAGATAGAGGAAGAGAAGAAACGTGACAATCATGTGATAGCACCCACCCCGTTCGTTAAACGTCATCGAAATGTATCAAAATGCGGGGAGAGATCTTCAGGCCCAGACTCCACATTAGTATTGACATCACCGACTTTAGGCAGGGAAAACCAAGAAGATGGGAATTATTATGGACGATTCATTTTTAATATGGGAATCTGCATGTTTTTATTGCTTCCCGCTTTTTCATTATGGTTTGATGGCGTGAATACATTTGAGATGCTTTCCTTGCTAGTCGTTTCTCTTTTTCTATCTCCATCTCCTTTTAATTCAATCAACCGACAATTTCTCACAACTTCCTTTAATATTACGTCTTCAACTCATATTCTGGGAGAAACAGTCCACAATCATGTCACAAAATGCATTATTACGTATCAGTCGTCCCAAGTACTCTTCAGTAATGACGTCAATGACATTTGCCAATTCATCCCGCCGAAGCGTCTGCAGAATCCCATCCCGGAGCATTTCCTCCATAACGCAATATCAAAACTATATGAAAAGCATCTCCAATCCTCAATTTCAACAATTTACAAATCACTTCTCAACTTCTACAACCAAAATGTCAGATTCCAACAAGAACTTTCTTTTGAGCAATGTGTTCAATGTCAAGGGCAAGGTAATTGCCCTCTTCTTTATATTGAAATGGATATGAGACTCACATAAAGCAGGTGGCCCTCGTGACAGGCGGCGGATCAGGAATTGGTTTGATGGCAACTCAAGCACTGGCTGTAAACGGTGCCAAAGTATATATTGTGGGACGAACGGAAGAAAAGCTTGAAAATGTTGTTAAGCATCACGGCCAAAACATTGAGGGAGAAATTATCCCTATCGTTGCAGACGTTACACGTAAAGACGAAATTGCTCGTGTGGTAAAGGAGATTGAGTCAAAAGAGAAATGCCTTTGCATTTTAATCAACAATGCCGGAATTTCTGGAGCTACTCAGCAAACGGAGGCCAAGACTGCGGAGGAAATGAAGAAGAATCTTTTTGATGATGAGAGTTCGACATTTGATGATTGGTGCAATACCTACCGTACCAATGTTCCTCAATTATTCTTCATGACCACAGCTTTCCTTCCTCTGCTTCAAAAGGCTTCGGACCATCAATACGGATACTCCGGAACTGTGATTAACATCTCCTCGATCTCCGGTATTGTCCAATCTTCACAACATCATTTCGGATACAACGCTAGCAAAGCTGCAGCCATTCACTTGACGAAGATGCTATCTTCGGAGATCGCGGGTAATGGATTGAAGATCAGAGTCAATAGCATTGCACCGGGTGTATTCCCTAGTGAGATGACGACTGGTGGCGAGAGTGGACAAGATCAGAAGAGCCACATCGAGAAGGAGAAGTATGAGAAGGTTCCCGCCAAAAGACCGGGCAAGGACGAAGACATGGCCGGTGCGATATTGTTCGCGGCTACCAATCAGTATCTGAACGGTCAGACCGTGGCTGTCGATGGTGGATATATCTTACATGCCGGTGCTTAATGATCTTATGAAAGGTGGTACGTGTACGATAGAACTATATGATAATGATGGAATGATGGGTATCGGTACTCGGAATGAATCAATGTACCAAGTTAGCTTTTTCAGTACCTTTCATAATTTTCAAGTGAGACAACAATCGCTGCGACAATCTATAAACCTCCAAAGACATTTAGATCAATAACATCGCTGCATTCAAAGTTGTTTGTCGCCACGTGAAACTCAATGGAAAGTTAACATAAGCTAGTGCGTGTTGACTCGATTGATGATCATAGGATAGAGCTAGCCTCACTTGTAGTCCCGACACTACCGACTATGCATCTCCGACCTCGAGCCTGGGCAGATTTTCCTAGATAATCACATCATCAGAAGAGAAATCTATTTATTAGGGGCCGAAGAAGCAAACACCGCATAAACTCAACGACGTAGTGTTACACTATTCCCATTTGGGAACAAGGTTCCGTGAGTATCATTGGATGTTCGAATCTATCACGTGGAAATAGGAAATAGGTCAATAACCTTATCTCGATATGGTTTAGTGCGGTACGTACTTTTTGTGTATATGTGGTAAGAAGTCTATTTAAAGTATATGCTAACACCTGGGCTGCAGACTCTCGACCAATTGCTCTCTTCGTTATTCGCTGCTTTCATATCGCCCGGATATGAATAACGTAAAGTGTCCATGCTGATCTTCACATGCAATTCAAAATGCCTTATACCTGTTGGACTTTGTAGATACTGCCAAAATAATCAAAGGCTTGTATTCAAATCCAGTCAAAGATCTGAACCCAACGCTTGCATCGTTGAGAGATATATAAATCTAGCTTCTCTCAAGCTTACCCCTCATCATTCGAGTTTCATGTGAACCCAAATAAACTTGACTGGAGATAAGCAATTGCCATTTTGATACGGTGTTTCTGATAACTGTTATAAACCTGTTGTTAAATTCAGCTTTGCTTTTGATGTTGTTGCGATAATCTTTCGAGTCTACGTTCCGGATGTCAATCCGTCTACCTAAATAGCTAGAGTAAAGTGTTGGGCCCGCTAAACCCGTTGAGTGTGAACGGTTCGATTCGGTAGATAGATTTAGCGCACATCTCAACATCCTATGAACTGGACGTTGGCCTCGGAAGTACAGTGAAAATCGGACTTGGACACAGAAGAATAAGTTCTTTTAAAGGATTGGTAGTCCGAAGAAGAAAAAGAATGTAGGCTTCTACTCTATCAGCGTTTCAAATGAGATTCGGCAAGGTAATAGGACCCCGTCATGTAAAGGTGCAATTAAATAAGCCATTCATGACCCTAATAACAAGGCAATGATTGCGAAAAGGCAGAGTAGCCTTGTGCAATCGATCTGGTTGGAGAAAGGCGGCGTGGTTTATACTTTGTTTTGTATTTGTGTTCAGAGTTAGAAGCCTTGACTTCATTGAGTTAGAGGCATCAATACCAATATACTTGGTTAGTATGTATGTGATAGATGTCATCTTTGGCGACTAGTGTTTAGTTAGCTTGGACCATTGTGAACAAAGATACGCTCTTCCCCCGGTTCCTGGTCTATCACACTTGAACACTCCCAAACTTCTCTTCGCACTTACCAAGCACAATTCCAAACACCTTTTCATAAAGATGTCGACGTATTACCACGGCGCCCTCAAGGTGGAATGCTTCATCAATCCCCAGTCAGAAGCACGCTGGCATCTTGCAGCCCCTGCTTCTGGAATTCACCTTGCATCCACACGGGATGACTCCCCTTTACCACCGCCGTCCTCTGAATCCTCCTGGCTCACTGTCAATAAAAGAGGCAGAGGGTATCTTATGTGTCTTGCTTCTGGAAAACAAATCAGACTGAAGCGCAGAAACTTTTGTTTCTCAACTCATCAGAGATTATCCTTCAAGTATACTGCTTCTGAAAAATATCTTGAGGGTCGGGAACTTTCTGGGAAATATACATGGAAATACCAGAAAACGACAATGCAATACTTTTTAACGAAAGAAGGCGAGATGCGGGTCTACGCTATGATGGCTTTCGATCCGAATTGTTTCAACGGAGTTTCTGGAAAATTTCGCATGTATGACAAGTGTAATATCGTCACGTCAGGTGAACCCTTTGATAATGCTGAGGGGGAATTGGACACTTTCATATATCTATCGATTCTTGAGATGCTTCTTTATCAAGAGAATAAAACCTTAGGATTCCACGCGGGTGGCAAGACAAGAGAAGACGATGTGATGGATTGTGGATGTGTGTGTCACTGCATTCCCGGAAAATGTACTTGGACCAAGTTCGGGGCGAAAATGAAGGACATATTCAATGTTACAGTTCGGGAAGTGAATGAAGACGAGAAAGACTTGCCCGCTTATTCAGCCTAGATATTATTCTAGAGTTACTGCTTCGGCGCAATTGTTTGTTTTATAGAGGCAGTCGAGGGCAGAGTGTCTTATGGCGCAACGATATGAGAGATGACCATAATGACAATATAGAATGGACATCTGGTATGCCTGTTTAGGGAATTTTTTGATGGCTTTCAGCCGTTCATAACGAAGTTAATCTAATGAGTTTCACCCCAAATGACAGTACTATCGCTGTAAAGACCCATATCATGTGATCTAAGTGCACAAAGCTGTTTAACAGTTACAATATAGTACTCATATACTACGGGATTATCATTGAACCTCGAACACTAGGTAGCCACTCTATAAAATGTTGACATGAAATTTGACTGGAAAGATGAATAAAATAAGGTTGCAATGATTGGGAGGTCTTCCTCTATTCGCGCCGTCTCTGGTCGGAACAACCGATAGATGAGATAATCTTTAGAAGGTGATAATCGTTCATCAATTCTCTTCGATCAAAGCCTCGTTGCTAATGACTAGTTCATTGCACGAGGACACGAAGACAGCGAAAAATCATTGGTCATACTATATAGATGCTTTTTCGTATTCCCAAACAAAGAGAATGTTCGCCCATCCATGATGCAACACTGAGACACTGCGGCGCTACAATCTGAGTCAGGGTCTCCAACATTACAGACTTCTGTCCGACAACCTGAGCCTTTCAACCTCCGAATACAATTGGAATATTCAGATGGCCTAAACTTTCAAACTCATCTTGAATATTAAAGGCCACATCTAGTATGCCACTCCAAAACTACTGATCATCCGGGTCTTATCCATCTGTTATTCTCTCAGTGAAGTGGTCATGTAAAATCGCACAACTTGGTAACCCATTCAAGGTTTTGCATGGAACGAACGATATTGCACTTGCACCGTAAGAATAGAGAGTATGCTAGAAGCAGATAGGAGCAACAAGTAGATGTTGGATTGGAAAGTCTTGAATGATCCTGATGTTTTGAATAATGCTTGATATATTCATTGTATACATTCATCTGATACTTTCAGGCGAGAACGATGATGGCCTTTGACAGCCCTTGTAGCACAGCGGCCGCTAGCGCTATTTTAATTCACGACGCGTCTCCCAAGCAACCTTTACAATTGTCGACCGCTCCATTTGGTCCCAATCACATTTGCCAAAGACATGAATCATTCCCTAGACACGAAGAAAGTCTAAAGCCGTTCCTTCTTGATTATGTCACCACCAGAACCATCAAGTACACGGAAACGCCTTAGATCTCGTATATCAGATGAAGCCGACGAACTATCCCCTCTACCTGCAAAATCGCAAACATCTGCAGCGAAACGTCAGAAGGTAGATGTGCCTACCTCCACGCTTGGCGGTATCTCGGGTCGGTTCAAGAAACTGCTTGGCTTAGGGGTTAAGAAGGAGACTGAAGATAGTCCAGACGAATTGGGCGAGGATATCTACGACTTTAAGGTTACGGATGACGAAGAAGAGAATACCAATCCATCAAGGAAATCAAATACCAAACCGGTAGCGGGAAACACTAAGGCGGCAAAGTCTACAGCGAAGGAAGCGGTGCCGCCTCCAAAACGTGGTCGTGGGCGACCGCCTAAGAATAAAGAATATCTTGAGAAGGCAAAGGCATTGTCACGACAAGCTATTCAAAACGAATCTACGAAGACCAAGCAGAACAAAGACACTGAAGCTAGTAATGAAGATATAGAACCTGCCGAGAAGTCTAAAAAAACATACAATAGTCGATCAACGCGAATCCCCAATTCAAAAGATGTTGTTTCAAAGGCTCGAGGAAAGACCACTGAAGCACCTGAATCTAGCACACCGAAACGTGGCAGGCCGAAGCGGATAATAGATGGTTTGGCAGGTTCAACAGCCGCGACTCCAAAAGGTATCCTAACTCCTAGCAAGTCTAGGAATCCAACAATAAGGAAGAGCGTTGCATTCGACGAATCCGGCAAGGATAATTTAGAAGGGTTTAAAGATATTCCGGTAGGTAGAATCATTTATGAAGCAAAACTGCTTACCATGGGACGACTTTGAGAATGTTGCATCATGTGTACTAACTAGATAACAGTCTGAGGCACGCCTCAAAAATTCACAGGGCAAAACTATACCATTAACGTCACGTTCGATTGATGATTATTATGATGAAGAAGATGATGACGGTCCCGTTTGCGAGATCTGTACGAAACCTGATTCAGTAGCTCCGAACAAGATTTTGTTCTGCGATGGATGCCCCCTCATTGTGCATCAGAAATGTTACAGTGTGCCAAAAATACCCGAAGGTGATTGGTTTTGCAAGAAGTGTCAAAAGGCTAGGGTAGCAGCAGAAGCAGCGAGAGCTGCTGAAAACGATGGTGTGACCGACTCTGATGACGAAATATCATGTGCTGTTTGCCAAGGATTGGATTCAGAGAAACCGAACGAGATTATTCTGTGTGAGAATTGTGATTATGCTGTTCACCAATCTTGCGGAAACATTCCCAAGAAGCCTCGGGGCGAATGGCTTTGTGAGACTTGCGTTTCTGATGTAGATCATGATTTACTCGATAGGGAAATAGATTTGGGTCCAATCTCAAATGAAGTTCCCAGCATTGAGGGGTTTGAAACCCATCTGAAAACAATGCAAAGAGTATTACTGAATCGCCTTACCGGAGAGAAACGTCTGAGAATCCAAGGTCATGAAGATGATATGCATAAGGTACATCAGCTCGTCGAACAAACAGTTTTGGCGGGCGAGGGTAACTCTATGTTGCTTATTGGTGCAAGGGGCTCTGGAAAGACCACCGTAAGATTCATTCCAAAAAAAAAAAATCCCAAAAAAAACGTAAACGTTAAGCTAATTCATGCGCAGCTGGTTGAATCCGTAATTTCGGATCTTGGAAAAGACCATAGACAAAAATTTCATGTCGTTAGACTTAACGGATTTGTCCATACTGACGATCGGCTAGCGTTGCGCGAGATATGGAGGCAATTGGGCAGGGAAATGGAAATTGAAGATGACTCTAACGGCAAGGTAGGGATTTGTGTGGACTAATATCATGCCTGTGTTAACGTTTTATACAGATTAATAATTATGCTGATACCCTGGCCTCTCTTCTGGCTTTACTCTCCCATCCATCGGAGATATCAGAAATCGAGACAGACCATGCTGCTAAATCTGTTGTCTTCGTACTAGACGAATTTGACCTATTCACGACGCATTCTCGACAAACTTTACTTTACAATCTATTCGATATAGCACAGGCCAGGAAAGCGCCTATTGCTGTACTTGGTCTCACCACTCGTGTGGATGTAGTCGAAAGTCTGGAAAAGAGAGTCAAAAGTCGTTTTAGTCACCGATATGTGCATTTATCATTACCTAGAAGTCTTCCAGCATTTTGGGAAGTATGTAAACAGGGCCTCATTGTTGACAGCGATGATTACGATGACGAGGGATTTGACATCTCGACACCTGGACAAAGAGAGTTTCTATCATTTTGGCAGAACATGATCGAGGTAAGATCCTATTTTCTCTCTCACGCTCATATAACTAATACTGCCACCAGAAACTGTACAACAACGACAAAAGTTTCAAGCATCATATGCAATCAAATTTCTACCGGTCTAAATCGGTGCCTGCATTTTTTACCTCTTTGATTCTTCCCATATCAAGTCTTTCAATGCAGAACTTCCCATTGCGTGGCCAATCATTTAATCAGGCTAATATGGCGCTTTCGGCCCCAGACTCTAAACTCCACATTCTTCAGGGTTTATCCGAGTTGGAACTTGCTATGCTGATAGCTGCCGCTCGACTTGACATCATTCTAGACACGGATACTTGCAATTTCGCAATGGCTTACGACGAGTATAGCTCTTTGACATCAAGGCATAAGATACAGACATCGAGCACGGGAGTTGCAGCTTTAGGAGGAAGTGCTAAAGTATGGGGAAGGGATGTCGCTTTGGGGGCATGGGAACGATTAGTAGATTATGATTTGCTTATATCTGCAGCTATTGGTGCGGCACAAGTGGGTGGAATTGCAGGCCGTATGTGGAAAGTAGATATTGCATTGGAGGAAATTCCCGGCAGTGTTGAGGGTTTGACTGGGGTTATGCTCAAGTGGTGTAGAGAAATATGAACTCGGTGTCGATCCATCCATCCATGATGCCATATTTGCAGTGTCGGTATTGGTCGATTCTTGTCGCCATGTGGTGAAATGTGACACGAATCGCCCTGTTTGCGAGGAAAAAACTTTGGTAAGCTGACCGGTCTGCGGGTGCCGACATATTTCTATGGTCATTAGTCTCCATTTAGACATCTGTGAAAGACAACGCCCAGCTTCTCTTCTAGAATTTACATCTCAACCCCAAATGCTCGGGCCAGGAACGGGTGAATCTTAGCAAGAGCGATATTGATATATTGTATCTGTACTTACTTCCATAAGATGGTCCGAAATATGTTACGGACAAGATGATTATTCTCTCAGCCTGCAGATGGCTTCTTAGACGATCATTATCGATTACGCAGAGTCCAGTCGGTGAGTTTTGAATTGATAATCGTACAACGCCAAACACTTTACCTACAATTTAGAAAGATGCATATTCTCTGCATGACCACAATTGAATCGGATTGTGGCTTAATATAAAACTTGTTTCCATTTCCTCCAATGAAGCATCTGCGGCCAGTTAGCCTCATTTCGATAGGTTTGAAGCGGGGAAACAAGGCAGCATACATCTGCTCTGGGTGTTCAATTCCCTTTTCAACTCGACCTTTACTATTCGAAGATCTCGTTCAATTCCTTCATTTCACCTGAACCATTAATTTCCTCCTGGAAAAGACACAGCAAGAATGGGACACGTTGCAGCGATGGATTTACTGGGCCTAGACAACATCTTGTCTTTTGCTAAACGGCTTTCTTTCATTTTCCATAGATATCGACTGCTCTCTACGGAGAATGAATACATCATACCTAGTGTTGTTGAGGAACATGTTAGCCTTCTCAGTTCTATCATTGGTACGCTCAATGAAGTGCTTGGCCTTTTGAAACGAGAAGACGCAGGTAAAACCCAGAATCAAGTCTTTAGCGACGATGGCCTTCAATTTGTGAATTTGCTTGTGGGAGAGTGTGCTAAGGTCTTGGATAAGATTGCTCCTACGGTTAGAAAAGCTGCTCAGAAGGAGGAACGAAAGAAGAAGCGAAAAATTGCGAAACCACCCAAAGCGGAGATCATTGCGCCTGTGGTGCCAACGCAACTAAAGCTCGACGAGGAAAAGTTCCTAAAAGACCTTGAGACTGCAGTGTGGTATCGTGTAGAGAACGATATATATACCTACCTAGAGCAATTCAAAAAGATCCAGTTACATCTTCTTTTGGTATACCAAGTTGTTACCGTTGGCTCGCTTCTAGGAGATCTGTGAGTTCAAGATATTCTATTGAGAAGAAACTGCTTACCAAATACAGATCTTCTGGAAAAGTCGATATCGAAAAGATCGTCCTCTATCACGAACGCATCAACCGCACTTTCGATCTAGTTTGTAGCTATTTACCAAGTCGGCGTCGCTACTTTCGTTCCAGAAGTAGCTCTGCATACACGCTGAGTGGATCGAATAGCGATAGTGAAGTTGGCTCGGCTATCTCTAGGAGAAGACGAAGCCCACGCCCGAACTTTTCCACATACTCCCTTCCGCCTCCTTCACCTTTTCCTCCATTTCGGCCTGTAGAAATATGGGTTCCTCAGCCTGCGCCCAGGGTCATGAATAATGCCTCGCCCCCTCCACCTTCTGTAATGGCGTCTATGCCAACAGCGCCGATTCCAAATTCTACGTCTTCTCCCAGAGTCATTGGCCTGACTACTCCAAATGTGAGTAAATTCCCCGAAACAAATCTGATTTTCTAGACACTTCCCCTATCTCTTCACATAACACTCAACCCTTTCTTTAAAGCCCACAGCATGTGAGTCTTTAAGAGTCACCTTGCATGTGTACTGATATTTTGATCAAGACCAAACCTCCCTCATACGAGAGCCACAGAGGCCCCGTTACGCTGCCATTGAAGCAGGTGCCATCAACAAATTCACCAACCTCTGAACAAATAATATCGGACAAGAGAGGTCAGAATAGCAAGGAATATTCAGTAACTGAGACAGAGAAGGAGCAAGTATTAAAGAAACACGCGGAGTAAGTTCTACGAAGAATTGATGACTGCAATTTCCTAGTACTGATGATGACAGGCCCCGAGCATCAGAAGGCCAACTCTTCAATTCTCCCCACAGCCGCCTTAGCTTCAAGATCAAAAGTCTCTTTCGAAGCAAAGACTCTCTCGCTGCTGAGATGAAGAAAGTCTTGGAAAGTACTTCAAGCGTACTTGCCGCTTTTCTAATCCAAGGTTCTGACATTAGACCAATCCCTCACTCGGCCTTTCACAGTTTGGAAACCACACACATGCGTACGATTCTGAGCCAATTGAATGACAACAGCTGGCTTGAGACTTTCAGTAAGCTGACAAGATTTGAACACAATACACTTGATATCGCTCTGTGTCCTTACTGGAAGACAGAATTGCGTCGAGAGGTAGTGGTACTTAAGGTTTTACAGGAGAATAAAATCAATGCATGGATGAGTCTCATTGCAGAGAAGTCTGACACTCCCCTTCTACCGCAGCATTCAAACGGCCGAGTCATATTAGCCATTGTTCGAGAGCACTTGGATGACGGCAAAAGAATGAGTCCCATACCTCGTGGAACTGTGGGAACATTTGTACAGCGCTTTCCTTCTCCTCCTACACCTCCAGAATTTCTTCAATCAGGTCCGCCACCCCCTATAGTTCTATCAGGCCCCCCTCCCCCTCCTCCCAGAAGTATGATTTATCCGTATCCGTCTCCTCCTATGCAATTGGCCATAAATTCTCCTCCAATGACAGCAGATTCGAATAATATCACTGGGTCTCGGTGTATTGTCCCAGATTCGTTAGGCGCCCCCGCACGTAAGTATTAGGCATTGTATTTCAATCATGATAAATTGTTGACTTTTGCAATTAATATAGGTGGAATGTGCCATGCTACTCAGGAGCATTGTTTGCCCCCTTTTAATCAAGCCAGGGGCCTTAATGGCCCTCTACCGCCACACCCGCCTCCGGCCCCTAAACCACATTCCAACTCAAGCGAGCTTCACCTCTGCAGCGATGCTGAAGCATTAATCGCTCTCACAACATACGCAGAGTATACAATTCGACAAGCCGAGCCTATCGAGCCCAGCCAGCCTCGCACATGGTTTAAGATAATCATAACCCACGAATATAACACACTTCCCGATATAGTCGCTCGCGTAGATTCATTTAACAAACGCGGAGGCTCTGTTATCAACTCTCAAGTCCGTCTCACGGATCAACACGCTATTCACATGAACAAAATCTTGGAAGATCTTCAAATGAAAGAACGAGATCACAGGTTTGAATGGTGCTGGGTCGAACTAAGTCTTCACAATAGTATGGGGGAAGTGGATCTTGTTGCTCGTGGTCATGCGCCCCAAACTGCAACGATGATGCATTTGATCGCTCGAAGATCTCTGAAGAGAGAGTATAAACCTTATGCGGTTTATAGTCTGCTTGTACGAGGTCCACGCCCCGGCTTCAACAATGGTCTTCCTCCACGACCAGGTCCACCGGTCGAAATGCCACTACCAATGCCTGGACCTCCACCACCGCCTCCGCTACCACAGCCTGTGGCAGCAGCTCCAGTCTACATTGATCGCTTCAGACCACGACCAAGAGGCAATGGGAGAAATAGAGGTATGGGTATGAGTGATCCCGATGATTCAGGTAGCTCGGGGAGCGATAGTGATACTACTTATGATAGTAGAGTCGGAAGAGTGAGAAGAACAGGCCGCAATAATAGACATATGGGCCGACGTTATTCTGACAGTGAAATCTCAGATGATAGTGATGATGAAGAAGATTTCATTAAGATTCCAATCGTTTTGAAGAGGGGAGATGATGTGGTTAAGAAGCTTTTGGATCTTTGGACGCCGAATACGGGGAATGTTGAAAAGTCAACGGGCAAAGCGAGTGAGAGATCCTAGTCTAAGGAAGAAATTAGGAGGAGATGGTGTTTATTGCTTTTAATCAAGGTGGGATAAGGTATGCTGCTTTCTAATAATAATTATGTCTTTACGGCCTGATCAGTCCAATAGCTCTTATGATATTCAACATACATACATGTGTACTCGTAAATAAGAGCAGAAACTTAGTGATGCATCCAAGCAATCAAAATGGTACAGATATTCGTGAAGAGTCAGACAAAAGACGAGCATCCATGATGATTCTGTAATGCTCTTGAGATACCCATAAACTTCGCAAAAATAACGATAAATCTTTAATTTTTGTTGATTTTGGATCTTCAATGGACTACGGATTTTCTCCACCCCTAGTTAAAGTTTTCGATCAAGGCCCATATATTGTTATTACGATGGAGTAATTTTAGAAGAGGTTGTTTTCTAATTGGTCTTCCTATCTAAACGGTACTTTGCGCACTAGAACTAGCAGTTCTATCTGCTTTATTTCCACTCCTCGCCTTCTTGAAGCAAGAGAATTCGCTCTTACTCGCTTCCCTTAATCTCTTCAAATCTACTCTCATCCCAGGCAGTATTTTTTGTAACCGGGCTCTCGCTTCGCCATCTGTTCCTTTATCTAACTCTTGATAGATCTGGCTTGAGGTCTCTGTTGCTCGCTCTGTTGTATATTGATTCATAGTCTGTGCGACAAATTCGATATCAAGAGTAGCTTGCATAAGAGAATTGAGGGGAAATCGCTGACGTTGTTTGAAGGCCTCTAAGAATTCCAGGGATACTTGCTCTAAGAGATAAGAGAGAACTTGACCAGTGAGGGAAGAGGCAGTTGTAGATACTTGTGTATGGACGATAACGAGACACAGTAAAGCTTCGTATACGTAAGGCCGAACTTCTTTTGGTTGTTCGGTTGGTGCCCAATCCGGTGCCAAAACTCCGCGACGCACAATATCGCGGAGAGTCTCAACAGTCGGTTTAGTATACGATTGGAAAAGACGAGCGTCAATTTGCCCTAGGACATCTCTTATCGTCTTGGCTTCCTCTGTAAGTTTGACCGAGAAAGCATTCTCGAACTGCGTTGTAAGATTTGGAACGACATCAACACGAAGTGCTTGCAGATTGCTTAAAGTTAAAAGCATCCGAACGTTCTACAAAAGTTAATTCAGTTTTCAAGAATAAATATAGATAATTTGACTTACGCGATCGCTAGCATCGACAGTTCCAGCACCCATGCTTGTAGCAACAACCATCGCCACAGGAGTCGCCAAACCATCGGTATCGGCGGTCCAGTCATCTTCCGCTTTTTTGACGGATCTTTCTGCATTCTCGACCATTCCACTCAATGCTTTGTAGAGGGTTGTCACAAACTGACTGCGAACCATTTGCAGGAGTTTGGCTGGCGGGGGTAGAACGATCTCAGCAGAGCCTTGCTTGATTGATGCGTCAGAAATATAAAGGATTTTTTGCATTCCTGACAAAATCGCGCTTTCGAAAGCACTGAAATTGGCTGGCATTCTTGTGAGGTCTCTTTTATCTGGAGAACGCCTCCAATCTTCCAAAACCTTGATATTTTCAGCATCCTTATTCCATGCTGCGAGAATTGCAGTCACGCATCTTTCACGAGCTCCTCCAACAAGGGCTTTTAATCTTTCCAGGGCTGAACCATCTCCACTAATGACAGGTGAAACTTCTGACATTTCACTTGCACCAGAACCTACAAGCGCAAGGAATTTGGCCAAATAATGGACTCCACTGGCTGAATTTGACCATGGTGGCCAGAAGGCAAATTTTTCCCATGCTTCACCTCGTCTAGGTGATGGAGGTGGTAGATTGTTTGGATCGAACGTGAATCGAGAACCTCGAAGAGCAGACGGGGTCAACGAATCAGCCGTTCTTGGTGTGCGTGGGGTAGGCGGCAGAGGTGAAAACAGTGCTGAGATATCCTCAATTGGAGGATCAACAAACAACTCGTATATACTTTCCCGAAGCATATCTACTAACTCAACTGTTCCTTGTTGCAGCTCAATAATGTTATCATTAGAAAGTCGATGATGCTCTCGAGACTTCCCATTAATACCCACTGGTAAAGCTTTTTGTGCTCTGCCATCAATGAAACTCTGAACAGTTTGCCAGAACTCTGTCACTTCGCCAAGAATTCCTTGTGCAGAGAACATGCCATGGAGAAACGAGTTCAGTTTTTCCCATAGCTCAATGATATCTGGAGAATCGACTGAAATTTGTTTGTTGTCTACCATTTGACGTCCAAGCGACCGTAAGTGAGTAGCAATAATTTGAGGTGCAGGCTTTTCAGCACTAGCTAGTCGTCGCCGTAAAATTTCAATCTCGACCTTGGAACGATCGGAAGTTGTCTGTATTTTGACTTTAAGGTGATCGAAACGACTCAGTAACCAAACCCAGATGGGGTTGTCTGTTACTCCTAATTCGAGTAATATTCCAATAAGTTCCATGTGCTGATCCTGCTGGGCGCCGAAAATCCCATCTGCTCTAGCTGAACCTTGTGCCAATGATAACTTCTTCCATACGTCGCGTTTAAAATCCTCGATCTGATGTTCGACATCATGCCATACGCGTGCAGCTAGAAGAATTTGGTGTATCTGGGGATCAGTCGGTGGTGTAGTTCCTAGCGTTTCGGTGAGTTTCTTTGCGTCATCCGCAAACCGTCTTGCTTTTGTATATTCTTCGACAATACTTTCATAGTCTTTGCGCTTGATACTATCGGTAATAGCAGCATTAACCTCGTAATATTCTTTGTACCGGTCAACGGTTCCAGCCATTACTTTCAGGCTATCTTCCTTCTCTCTTCCCCCTAATGCCGGTCCCCACACCTCTTCTGCCTTTGCGGACACGTCTAAAAGGGGAGTCTTGATTCCAAGGACACCATATTCGCTTTCTTTCATCAATGCGTTCTTTTTTCTCACATCCACAGGTGCCGGAGTCGTCATTCCGATCTGATTACCACTACTGGCTCGAAAACTGCTTCTGCTGGCATGACGGGAATGAGGTCTAGGTCGAGAAGCTGTGGGTGGTTCTGCCCCTCGATATTTCATCTCAGTATATACATTGTCAATTGTGGCCTTGGCACGCACGAAGCGTTCGAAGTTCGATTCGACGAGGACCTTGAGGGATGCGGACTTTTGGTCAATTGATCTAGAGAGTAGATCTAAGCCGCGTAACAGATCTTGCGTAGAGGCAGTAGAATGGACTTGGGAGAGGAATAAGGCGGGCGAGAATGTTGTAGACGACAAGAGAAACCTGTTACCTAGTACTGTCAGTGAAAGTATAAGAGGAATGAAGGATAGACAAACGCAAAGCTATGTCGTCTTGTACTGGTAGACCCTGTTGCCGAAGAACTCTCACAACACTATCGGTGCTACCAAGAGGATCTTGCTCGTCTCTTTGAACCAAATTCTCTACCCCATCCCCCGACTTTTGTGCATTAGGAATGAGACTCTTGCGATCACTAGCTCTTTCCAGGGCGAAGTATTTGGACTTTCTGCGTGCGACAGCTGCAGCCATTGCACCATTCTGGTTGGACTTGGGAGCTTCATCCTCCTCATCTGAAACGTCACTTGTATCTTTATCCGCCGGCCACTCTATAGGATATGGAGATGAAAGCTGGTAGTGGTCCAGAATGGTCCGCTCCATGTCCGTCATATTGAATCGTGTTTAATTCGAGGCTGTCGCAACTGATATTTAGAGGTATTAATTCATAAATTAAATTCCAACGCTACATATTCCACTTTGAGATTCCAAATCTGAATTGGATTGAACCCGAATTTATGAAATATATTATAGTTTGTCGAGGTTCTACTTCACAGCCGTTTGATTCAATGTATGAGCGTGTATCATTCATTCATTAGTTTGAGCATCAATACTCATTAGGTACAGAATCGCAAGTCGGGAATTGCCGATAATGATTCCGGGCCAAAACGGCTGAAAGTGGGAACCGCGGAATCCAAAGTAGCAACCCATTACTTGAGGAAAAAAGCAACTTTCCGCAAGTTAGCCGCGACCTCAAATCTTCTTTCTCTAAACTCAGTTGGCTCTATTTACTCTCTTTCCCCCTCCTCTTCCAATACATTCTTGCATATTTTGGCGAGAATTCCTTTGGCAGACAGTATGTTAGCAATTAGATCTTTTGGCGCTCCTGCGCGAAGACAGTGCATCCAAGTATCTTCACGTGCTTGGAAACCAGCCGCTGTCCAGGTAAGAATATGTTTGGTTCTAGCTCCTATGCAGCTATTGCATATTCGAAATTCGAGCACATGCTTACTGTTTATGATTGTAGGCCCGCCGCACATATGCTACCGAGAAATCCAAGATTGCCCAATTCCACGGTCAAAAGGGTTCAGATGTAAGGCATTCCCCAACCAGAAGAGAACGGTTCCAATACTGCCCACCTTGTAACGGAACGGAAGAGAGAGACACGATTGCATACTATGGAAATTTCTTGGAATACGGACACTGACATTTTACAAGGGACTTTACACAGTCAGTTTGATTGAGGGTGATGGTATCGGTCCAGAGATTTCCCAATCCGTGAAGGATATCTTCACAGCCGCCAAGGTAAGGAGAAAATTTGAAGGATCTCGAGTCAATTCTGACACGGAATAAAGGCACCGATCAAGTGGGAACCAGTTGACGTTACCCCGCAACTCCGGGACGGAAAGACCACTATCCCCGCAGAGACTATCGAGAGTATCAACAGAAACAAGGTCGCTTTGAAGGGTCCTCTAGCAGTATGTTTATCCCAGCTATTAGTCTTTCGCCTGCCCTGGATACTAATCTACATTAGACCCCTATCGGCAAAGGACATGTATCTTTGAACCTTACCCTCCGCCGAACATTCAACCTTTTCGCCAACGTTCGACCATGTCGCTCAATCGCAGGATACAAGACACCATACGATAACGTTGATACCGTTCTTATCCGTGAGAACACTGAGGGAGAATACTCCGGTATTGAGCACGTTGTGGTAGACGGAGTCGTACAAAGCATCAAGCTTATTACAAGGGAAGCCAGTGAGCGTGTTCTACGATTCGCATTCCAATACGCCGAAGATATCAACAAGTTGAAGGTTCGAGCTGTTCACAAGGCCACAATCATGAAGATGAGTGATGGTCTTTTCTTGAGCACCGCAAACAGAGTTTCCAAGGACTTCCCAGCCGTCGAGTTTGATTCTGAATTACTTGACAATACTTGCCTGAAGATTGTTACCGACCCAACTCCATACAACGACAAAGTTTTGGTTATGCCTAACCTTTACGGAGACATTCTCTCAGATATGTGCGCTGGTCTTATTGGTGGTCTTGGTCTTACTCCTTCCGGAAACATTGGAGATGAATGCTCTATCTTCGAGGCTGTTCACGGATCTGCACCGGATATTGCCGGCAAGGCTCTTGCCAACCCTACCGCTCTTCTCCTCAGTTCCATCATGATGTTAAGACACATGGGTTTGAACGACCACGCAAAGAGAATAGAGACTGCCATTTTCGACGTTTTGGCAGAAGGAAAGACCTTGACTGGTGATTTGGGTGGAAGTTCCAAGACTCATGAGTATGCTGGAGCGATTATCAGCCGTTTGTAGATACATTAGATACCCGGTTTAGGGAAGTATAGACTGTACCATCAAGTGCATAAAATTCCCGAACTGTTCATAAAATACTAAATCTCACAAGATTTCTCGGGGAATGTTTGATTTTAGCCGGTGATTGTCTATGAATTACTGCGACATCTATCAATTAGGTGCCTATTAATATAGAATGCTTTCTGCAATATCTGAGTGCCCTCAATTTAAAACCCCATTTCTCCAGTTTCTGTGCAACAGACCCCCCATGCTCCAGATGTCCATCCATCTTTGGTGAATCACGTGGTCGCATAATTGCTCGAACCCGTTCGGTTCTTGTTCGGTAATGCAGGTGAACTACAACATCCTTGGGGATCACCACACGTGGTGAAACGCATTAATGATACTTGCCAGTCGGTTTCGATCTGAATATTGAATTAGGAAGCTCTGAAGAAACAAATCCTCCGTACTTGCGCTGAAAGCTCATAAACTGCAAGGTACAGGTAAAAGGCCGCGAATGCTAACATTGGAGCTTCTCGTCAACTGACATTCTAGCCAATGAAACCTTCCAATTCGAGCTTCCAGATTTCTTATTTTGCTCAGACGGGAGAACAGACGGGAGAACAGACGGGAGAATATAGCCGCAAAGATGAAGCGTTCATTAAAGCGCACTGCGGTACGACGTGCTATGGCGGGACAAGACAGTTATAAATATGAGCCTCTGCCCTCGTCAGGAGATGAATCAGATCCAGTTACTAGCACAGAGTCGGATGATATTCTCGAGAGTCTTGAGCAACATCTGAGAAGGTTCAAGAAGCGATCAAGGAGAAAAGTCATCAACATGGGTGTCGCAGCAGCTGTGGTACTGGGATTTGTCTATTGGGCAGCAGTGTACGTTTAACTATAAGTTTCTCCTTGTTATTCATTTCCTTGCTGATCATTGACATAGAGGCTTTGGGCTACCTACCAACTCATCATGTGATACTATCAATGCTGGATACTATTGTCAACCAGAGATCTCACATTTTTGGGGCCAATATTCTCCATATTTTTCAGTTCCCTCAGAGATTAGTGCCGCAGTCCCTGATCAATGTGAAATATCATTTGCCCAAATCTTGTCTCGTCATGGAGCACGAGATCCTACAGCTGGCAAGACAGCAACATACACGGCTCTCATTGGGAGAATTCAAAATACTACCACTTCCTATGGAGCAGATTATAAGTTCATCAAGGACTATAAATATTCCCTAGGATCCGATCAGCTTAGCGTTTTTGGACAACAGGAACTCATCAACTCTGGGATCAAGTACTATAATCGATACAAGTCCCTAGCTTCATCCATTACTCCCTTTATTCGTTCTTCGGGTCAAGACCGTGTTGTTGAGTCTGCTCAAAATTGGACGCAAGGGTTCAATTCGGCTCGTTTAGCAGATTCGTCATCCACAGCGAATGCTAGCTACCCATTCAACATCGTTATTATCAGCGAAGATAAAGGAAGCAACAACACTCTCGACCATGGTATCTGTACTGTTTTCGAGGATGGGCCTGACTCCAACATCGGAGACTCTGCTCAAACGACGTGGGCATCAATCTTCACACCAAACATCACATCCCGTCTTAATTCAAATTTACCCGGTGTCAATCTCACTATGGCCGACACCATAAACTTCATGGATCTTTGCCCTTTCAATACCGTCGCCTCGCCCACAGGCACAATTTCCCCTTTTTGCAATATCTTCACGGCTGCCGACTGGAAAGCCTACGACTACTACCAATCCCTTGGTAAATACTACGGATACTCTTGGGGCAATCCATTGGGCCCAACACAAGGTGTAGGGTTCACCAACGAGCTCATCGCCCGTCTCACAAATTCTCCCCTTCAAGACCATACCTCTACAAACCATACTCTGGATGACGATCCGGCCACATTCCCCGTTGATAAGTCCATCAAACTATATGCAGATTTCAGTCATGACAACGACATGACTGGAATTTTCTCCGCCCTTGGTCTATATAATTCCACAAGCGCATTATCAAACACCACGAGAGAAGATGCTTTGCAAACAAATGGCTATTCGGCCAGTTGGTCAGTACCTTTTGCAGCGAGAATGTATGTGGAGAAGATGACCTGTGCAGGAGAGAGTGAGGAACTAGTTAGAGTCATCGTCAACGATCGTGTGCTGCCTTTAGAAACTTGTGGTGGTGATGAATTGGGCAGATGCGGATTGTCAAAGTTTGTGGACAGTTTGAGCTTTGCTACTGCAGGTGGTGACTGGGGGAGCTGTTTCACTACCTGAGCTGGCTGATGTTGTAATTTGGAATAATAAAAAGCAGCGTACAAGATATGTTTGAGCAAAAGATAGTATTAGAAGATCTTTTGGGTGGGATTCTTAGAACGTCGAAAACCAAATTAGTTAATATGATCTTCAAATTACCAGCAACTTGCCAAAATCTGCGTCAACTCCACCACAATCTAGAAATCTATAATGCAAGACTCAGTTTTCTTACTTTATTTGACATTTCTAGCATGACTATCAGGGAGAAAGAGACTTCTAACAATTACAACCCGCGCAATAGAAAGATTCCAACGCCTTGCTTGAGTGTGGATGTAGGATCACTCGCACCCAAAGAATTCTTATATCCCAGAAAAAGGTACCCCTCAAAAAACTCCACCGTGCTTGATTTGCAGACACCATTGGTATATATGCCTCATCTCCTAACCCCAATCCTCCAAATTTACAAACATCCAACAATACAGTCTATCGTGCAGCCTCAAAGTGATCATAACAGATATGCCGCGCCTCCAAAGATGGTCAATCCAACCCCAGCCCACCAAACGAGGTCAAGATCGATGCGATTGATAAGTGAAGGTTGCTCAATACCGCGACTAATATGCTTGGCGTTCCTGTTGAGAGGAAGGAGATAACCTTCCGAAGTCGTGGGTTCTTCTGGTTCGTCCCCGTATCCCAGCCACCGCTTCATTTTAGAGCTCGAAGTTGACGTTGCTGATGTTGTAGGATTGAGGGTTTCAGTAGGGAGCATCAGAGCGGGGCTATAGGCTAAAAACATCGGGTTTACAGGTGTCCCGTCAAATTGGTAAAGATCAAGTCGAGTTAACTTCGTATAAGGATCCGTGTAGACTTGATATTTCTAAGGGTTGGAGTGTTAGCAATCCGACCTTGTTTGTATTCCCACATATCGATAACCAATATAATAGGCGAGCGCAATCACAAACCTGAAGTGTCTCGCTCTGATTGTATCGTGTGTATGTCGCACTATCGGCAGTACATGGAGCAGATTGCAATTGACGACCATCCACACTAAAGGGACTCAAACTAAGAGATCCATCGGCGTTCAAGACGAATTTACCGTGTTGCCATTGCATTATCGAAGACACACAGCTCGGTTTGGCAGCTACAGTATTATCAGTTATACTCTTCGTGCACTAATCGTCTTCGCTCGAATGTTGCGAAGGAATACATACGATTTGAGACCGCTCGATAGTATGCCTCTTCATAGTAGCCATCTTCGGTGAAAGAATATGAGATTCCAGTATGAGTAGGTTCGAGTAGTGTATCGTTAACTGGATTGTAAAAGCCCTAGTTCTTGATGTCAGCGTGTGCCAATCGCAATGTTCACGATCCAGCCATCCTAATTTAAGAATAAAAACGTACGGGGCCAGTCAACACTGCGGCGGACTTCGTAGACCATGTTCCAACAAGCTCAGCTACATTTGGCTCTGCGGACACAGTTGACAGTAAGTATGCGCTCGCGATTAATACTGAAGGCAGAACGAGTGGTGCCATATTGCTGGATGGTAGTTGTCGATGGATAAGTTTTTGAATTGCGAGCATGAACTTCCATTTAGGGATGGAATTCGTAACATCGCTAATAAACATTCAGCCACATCTCGCGCCACCGCAAGCAGCCTCCACTGCAAATACTTAAAAATAGCAACATTTTAAATATTCCAGCTGTTTGATTGCTCAAGTCTTTTTTCTCATTATCATTAGGCTAATTGATAAGCGTTGATAAGTTTAGTGCCCTTTTCTGGTATTGTATTCAAGGTTGTGTTGATCCAGCGATTGGTGGTTGGTCCAAAAAGCCGCTTTCACACCTATCAGCAATGGCTTCATCAGCAGCATTGAAGTCGAGCAAAAAGGAGCTCCGTCTCTCGATCAAAAAGCTTCTGTCTACAGTTACAAATGAGTCCGTACATGCTCAAAGTAAGTATTCTAGATCCTGCTGGAAAATGAGTTTCGCCGTTATATACTGCCAGTTCATTAATCTGATTAGGTGCGGCTGTTCTTCACAGACTCATCAATTTCCAACCATATCAACAAGCCAAACGAATAGGGATATATCTGGCTATGCCAACTGGGGAATTACAGACTGATGCGATTGTACGCCACGCTTTGGAATCTGGAAAACAGGTCTTCGTGCCTTACCTTCATAAATCTAGTTATCAGTCACCTGATACACCTCGTTCCGTGATGGATATGGTGGACCTTCGTAGCCTTGCAGATTTTGAAGCCTTGAAAAGAGATAGCTGGGGAATTCCCACAATCCCCGCAGAGACTGTGGGTGAACGAGAAAGTATATTGAAGACTGTTTCAAGCAAAGGTGGCCTAGATATGATACTCTTGCCTGGGGTGGCCTTTGACATTGATCCTAAAAGCAGCTTCATAAGACGCCTTGGACACGGCAAAGGTTTCTATGACTACTTCTTGCATCGATACAGACAGGAGTCAGGGTCACAAATGACAGATCCAGCGAATCCAGGAACAAATGTATTGCTCTATGGTTTGGCTCTTGAGGAGCAATTCTTGAACTCTGGAGCAGAAATCTCAGTGCCAGTAGGAGAGCATGATAGTCTTCTCCACGGACTTTTGTTGGGAGATGGTGAGATTAAAGATGGTCTTGTGTCCAGAGAATAGATCCACCTCAATATAAACAACTCGATAGAAAGCCAGATGACCGAAGAACTCCCCTAAAACTCATGGTCCAGGTCCTACAGTACTTTTTGTTCTCATAACAACCCATTCTGAATGTACGCCTTCCCATAACCTCTTATCCACTTGCGCTCTGGATTAACGAAACATTATCACCCTTCAAGAGAATTTGTCCTATATCCTATTAGTAAACTGTGCCTTAAGGTTCGCATAATTTGAAAACTAACCCAGCGCCCTGCGACTCTCTTCTTTGTCCTTTGTAGCTTGCCTGACCTCCACTGCATCATCGAGCACCAAGTTCATGAATTCGTCGAAACCCTGATAGCCCATCAATTAGAAGATTGTCATGATAGGAAGGGAGATTTGTGCGCGCACCCTGATCTTTCCTTCGATTCTGATTCCCAATTGCTCGTATAACCAAATAGACACAGGCGTATGCTGTTGGAGCAGCTTGAAAATGAAGTTGATTGGGGGAAGAAGGACCTTTCGGCCACCTCCACCGCCTCGATTCATGATGATTTTTGTTGATTTTTGTTGAAGTGGTTACTCGTACGAACACAGTCTGTAGAGACTATGACTGTTATTCGAAAGATAGCGTGAGTGGTGAGAGAGTTGGGTTTGAATCCTTTAAACTCCTGGTCAAATGTTTAAAATTCTCGGACGCGGTTGGCTAACGGGCACCTGAAGCTTGTCTTTCCACAAGGCTGCCAAAACGGCACTAAAACTTTATTTCGCTGCGGCAACCAACTTTAACGGGCAGAACAAGTCCATCCTCCATCACTTCTACAACAAAAGAACATTCTGATTCTTTCTAAGAAACCCTACAACCACCAGAAACTCATATCCTATTCTTGATACACTTAATTCCTCTTTTCTAGATTTCTCTATATTTGGCAATTTCTTTGCCGATAAATTTACGAACTGTACATGAATACATCACCCCGTTAATTTGTTATTGTCTCCCAAGACCTGCCCCTCCATCAAAATGGTCGCTGTTGCCACGAACGGGAATGGCCCGCAAGATGCCTTCACTCCCGTTATTGCAGCTTTAAATACTATGCGCGATGGTCAGCGGGGACAGAAGGAGGCAGCGCATAGTTTTCTAGAGAGTTTCCAGAAGTCGGTATGTTGCGTTTTCTAGTTTCAATACTATTGCGCCAAACTAGTTGTTGACAGAGGCTCACCCTTTTTGTAGGCAGAGGCATGGCAGATCACGATTGGCATCTTATCATCAAATGCTGAGCCAGATGCGAAGCTCTTTGCGGCTACCACTTTGAGAGGAAAGGTATATATGATCACGAACCCCACCTATTCAGATTGAAATCTAATCTTATAGATTACATATGACGTTCAACAAATACCTAGCGACTCCTTACCAGCTCTAAGGAATCAGCTTTTAGAGCTCTTGAAAGTGTTTGCGACAGGACCACGACCGATTCGAATCCAACTATGCGTTTGCTTGGCCATTCTAGCTATACAGATGACAACTTGGAAGGATGTAGTGCCGATGGTAGTATCAACTTTAGGGAACTCCGCAGAAAGCCTCGCCTGCGTTCTAGACTTCTTGAAAGTTCTTCCAGAAGAAGTCACCGAAGGACGAAAGATCACTTTGACAGTATGTGGGCCGAAATACACCATTCCCGAAGCATGTGAAACGATGTGGAAAGGTCGAGATGTTATTGGGAATATCAAAGTCTAATGCGTCAATTAGGAAGATGAGCTTCAACAGAGAACTCAGGAATTATTGGGAGATAACACCGCCCAAGTTGTACAACTGCTGATTGCATATGCACAATCATCTGGTACGTAATAATTGCTTTTTGGATACAGTTGCAGGAGGCTGATTAACACCACACAGAATCTGCGGCGACAAACCCACAACTTCTTGAAGTCATTACATCTTGGCTCCGCGAAGTGCCTGTTGCCGACATAGTTAACTCTCCTCTCTTACCGGTAATATTTAATGCCCTGAACAACGACCGTTCCTTCGAAGCTGCGACAGATTGTCTTTGTGCTATATTTAAGGAGACTCGCGAGGTTGATGAGTATATGCCTACCATCGAAATACTTTTACCTCGTGTATTAGCGCTTCAGCCTCGCATTGCGCAAGCTGCACAGGAAGAAGATTCTGAGTCATTCAAAGGCTTTACTCGCATTTTCGCCGAAGCTGGTGAAGCATGGGTTGTCTTGATTGCTCGTGAGCCCAAGGTCTTCCGCCCTTTGGTCGAAGCAATTTTAGAATGTACTCACAGAGATTTTGATAAGGATGCCATATCTCTTACTTTCATCTTCTGGTATGAACTCAAACTATATCTCATCCTTGAGATGTACATCGAAGCTCGCATGCAATATGTGGATGTATACTCTAGTCTCGTTGACATCATGATGAAGCACCTGGAATTCCCTACAGCCGATGGCGCAGATGAAACGGACTTGTTTGATGGTGATAGGGACGCAGAGGAAAAGTTTCGGGAGTTCCGTCACCACATGGGAGACGTTCTCAAAGATTGTTGTGAGATTATGGGCGTTACACCATGCCTCACAAAGGTTTACGACGCTATAAAGGCGTGGATGGGCTCCTATGCTAGTCAGGCAACAGCAGCCTCTGTGCCACATTGGCAACAGCTCGAAGCACCTCTCTTTGGTATGCGTGCGATGGGACGATTGGTCGATAAAGACGAAGACATTATACTCCCCCAAATCATACCTCTCCTCGTTCAGATTCCTCATCACGAAAAACTTCGATTTGCAACCATCATGGTATTAGGTCGTTACACGGAGTGGACTTCTAACCATCCCGAATTTCTAGAGTCCCAATTCCAGTATATTGTATCGTCATTTACAACAGACTCGAAGGAAATCGTTCGAGCCGCTGCCATGGCAATGAAATTCATTTGCAGTGATTGCAAACACTTACTCGGTGGGCAAGTTGTACAACTGCAACAATTTTACGACCAGACTCTGGACAAATTACCTGGAGTTAGTCAAGAAGAGTTAACAGAAGGTGTTGCATCTGTTGTTGCTGTTCAACCACCATCACAAACATATCAACTCATGAAGTTGTATTGTGATCCATTGATGTCTAGGCTAATGGCCTTGGCAAATCAAGCTAACGATGAAGAATCAAAGCTTCAAGTGGCTGGTAATTACTTTTCCCAGTTGTACTCGCCGGAAAATCACTGACAAAAGCTTAGATCACATGCAACTGATTACCTTGTTCATACAGATTGTTACTCCTTGGATCGAGTCAAGTCAAGATCATCCGGCTGTAAAATACTGCCAAGAGATCTTCCCAATTCTGTCGACCATTTTAGACTCATTCATGACTTTCACTCCAATTTGTGAACGAGTTTGTCGTACATGGAGATATATGATCATATCTTATCGTACATCAATGGCTCCTCTCCTTCCTCAAATGGCCAACAAACTTGCAGAAGGCTTTGCAGCGTCAAGACAGGGCTGTTTCCTTTGGGTTACTAGTGCCATCTTACGCGAATTTTCTGAGGACCGGGAGCACGTCGACGAACAAACCACGGAGTCAATCTATACCTTCTTTGAAGCCCAATCCACGGCGATGCTGAAGGCCATGGCTGATCTCCCACCTCAAGATCTTCCTGACGTCATCGAGGATTTCTACCGTCTCCTACTCGATGCTTTACTCTACTATCCCCACAAGATGATTCGATCGCATCTCTTCACACCAATATTCAGAGCTGCCATCGCTGCTTTGGATCTCGAGCAACGCGAGCCGCTATCTGCGGTTCTACACTACATTCGAGATGTCATCAGTTACGGTGGTGACAATCCTTCAAGTTCAGCCTCCAACATTAATCCACCCGAGATTCAACAATTGGTTAGGCAGCTTATTCTCGCTAATGGCAACGAGTTGGTGAAAGGAATCATGAAAGGCATGATGATTAGTTTCCCAGGAGACTGCTTTACTGACGGCAGTGGTGTTCTTCTTGGTTTATTCGAGATACTTCCACAAGAAACTGCCAGCTGGGTTGATGGCATTCTACGCATGTTACCAGCTGGAACCGTCAGAGAAGCAGAAATCGATCGATTAATGAACAGCATTCGTGAAAAACTCAGTATCGGCCATGATGGTGTTCGAAAGGTTCGCAGCTTATTGCAAGACTTTACAAACACCTATCGAAGACGTTATGTTGCTCCTAGGGATGGGTTGGGCCGACTTGAGGCCACTAGGTTTCAATACAGCGGTTAGAGCTCTTCTCATTGTTAAATTTATACACCCAGGAAGAGTTCTCGTATTCGACTCTCCATTTTCAGTCGTTGCAATGGCATAGCGATTAAGTCGGTGGCTGGTGGGGATTTTCACTTTTCTTGCCGGAAAGTAGTCATGGCATGGTGAAAATATTCTGGAGCAAAGCCCGAGTGGTCAGATTCGGACCGGAGTTGGGATAATATTGGTGAGTATATTTTGGGAGAATTTTATGTGGTCATATGGACAAGTGAAGGAACGGGACAATTTAAGAAGCATGTTGCATGGCCTTCTTTTCGCTGGGGTTGTGGACTGTAGATGATTGTATGATGTGATATGTGATAGCATGGAGAAATGACGGAGATGTGACCAGGAATGGAAAAGCTCAAGATGGGTTTCAGCTGGAATTAGAAGCGAGGAAATATATGTTATCTTGTGGAAAAATGATATGTGGTTTTCACGTTCACTTGTGTTTGATAGGTCAGTTCTACTCGATGAAGTGTGCTTGTGTACAAGGACCCTGTATGAAAGGTTAGATCTTGGGACTCGTAGATGTTCCAGATTCGTAGGTGCAGAACTTTTAACAGGTAGTATAATATAATATCTCCGGGTGCCCTAGTTGTGGATGCGAGATGAAGCATGAAACGTAGGAAAGTACAAATTCCTCCAGATGTGATGTGATGAAATGACTTGACGTGGAATGTGTGGTATGGTATACGTAGTAAGTAAAGGAAAAAGATACATTGTGAGAATGCATGGGAATGTGGCAACGAGAATGATCTCTTGATAGAGATTCTGATTGGTATTTGTAGATTACCTTACCTTTATTATACTATAGTGGAATCACACACAACCTATTTCACATAAGTAATTTCATATTTCGTACTTCAGGCTTCAAGTTGCCAGCTGCAGACTCGGATACGAAAAGACACTACCTAGATATCGATTTGTAGTGAATGAAAGATCTGTGACAAGTATCGGGATATGAATGAGGTCGGTCGATTAGTGGAGAGGAGAGGTGATTTTATTGATCGGTGGGAGTGAGGATGGGATGGGATTGCTTTTTGTTAGATAACATGTGGATGCAGTTATGGTTATGGTTATGGGGAAAGTGAGAATATGAGAGGTGAGATGAGCAATAACTTTGTGCTTTGTAGTTCTCTGGATTTTGGTGAGTGCATATTGTTTAATAAGTAGTAGGTACTAAAGTACGTACTATATAATGGCTTTGAGTACGAGAGCTGGCTAGGTATCAATCTTGTATCTCCAGCTTGAAGCGTATACATGATATCGATGGAACTGGGCTTGCTTGCTTGCTAGCTGGCAAATGAATGATATACGGGACAATATTTCGGAGTTTCCACATTCACATTAATTTACAGACTGAGTATCGAAGGCTTGGATCCACATTATACATAAACAAATCTCACATTACCATTGCGTTTATTTTGTAAATTTCTTATTTATTCATTGAAGTCATTTTAACATACGTTTCTGTTAGGTTATTCCCAGCCATTGAAAGTGTGATTGTAACGCTGAGAACGCATTGTACGTATTGTACGTATTGTATTGCTAGAGGAAGCAAAACAAAATAAAAGGAAGGAAAAAAGCAGCAAGTGTAAATTGATGTGAGTCCTATGTCTGTTCCAAATGACTGATCAGATAACCTACTATGGTAGGCATCAAACTTCTAAAAAGAGAAATTGGGATATAATCGAAGACAATAATTGAACAGATTTGCACCACAAACTCCCAGCTGATCACAATTCCTAACCAATCCTTAACCGGAGAAATTCATCCACCCATATGCACAATTGTGAAACCTTTATGTGATACGCCTTTCTGTATGGAAGTCATGGAACGCCGAAAATGTTGCAAATATGGAGCCACCAGATGCAGAAACGGAAAGGAAAGAAAATTCGAGAGTATGGAGAAGGGGTATTCGCTAATTAGGGACTTGAGGAAGGAGAAGACGAGAGATGTAGCGAAGCTCATATGATCTAGAGTCTGCTGGATCAAAGAAGTGACGGACTTGTTTATCATGAACATCGGTGACTGTTTGTGTTTTGTTAGTAATTACGCTAGCTTATATCGAGAAGCGAAAAAAAAACTTACAACTAAGCTGAACCTGATCAAAGAAATCTCGAATAACTTGGTCAGATGTATCATCAACGGCAAGAAGACCGCAATCTTGTCGAACGAATGTTTTTGGTGGGATATCTCTCATTCTCAAGAGCATTTGAAGAACGTTAATGAGGTCGTCACCCTGATTGGCATAAGATTGAGGTGGGTTGTCAAGTGGCCACTGTCCATGAAAATCTTCACCCTCCCAGCATTTGAAAAGCCAGGTGGACTTCTCAACACAGTTAAGAATGATGACTGTAACCAAGAATAGCTCGAAAGAATACTTCGAGGACTTGTTAAGTAAACGTCTCTCGAGCTCATTCAACATACCCTTGCACATTTGTGATGCTTTATTTTCGGCTGCAGCATTCAGTTGAGTATGAATTATAGCAAAAGATCTCTCAGTTGAAAGAATGGGTTTAGTTTGACCAGCTTCTTCATCAGGTAAACTTGGAGTTTTCGCACACATTTCCCATCTAATTTCTGAATCAACAAATATGTGTACAATTGCCCAGAACTCTAAAGCACGGCTAAGGAAATTGTCTTGCTTTTGAATTGAAACATTAAGAGCAGTTTGAAGAGTGGTCCGAATGAATTGAGAAGGTTCATTGTCAATGAAGATCGGCATCATCCGCTTGGCATATGCCTCAAGCTTGGTTGAAAGATCATCGTTGTCCGTATCAAGGATAAAGGACGTGAGCCCAGTCTCCTCATCTTGTGCTTCTAGGCACGGAAATGATGCGTAAATGGTGGTTCCTGGGTAGTGAGAAACTTCAATCTGATAAAGTGAGTTTTGAAAGGTCGCAGAACCTTTTGCGGCCAGTACCTGGTGGTGAGCAAGCACTGCGTGAAGTTTCGCGGAGTACAAACAAAGCTCATGTGCAACTCGTGTTCGGATGCATGGCGTCTTCCACAAACGAGCACTCTCGACGCCCTTGCAAGTATCACAAGGGTCTCCTGCCGTGCATGGTTTCTTCAACATTCTACAACGAAGACAAGAGCCAATTTTCCTAATATCAGACACCTCCTTTCTGCGGCCCTCATTAAACTTTCCTCGGACTTTGGGTTTGGTCGCCTTTTGACCATTGCCATACTCAGCGCTAAATTCAGTAGTCATGGGATTCATAGCAATTCGGGTGTGGGTTTTTGGGCTTTGTGCTTGTGGCTGACCGTTCTCGAATGTATTATCGGTAGGGTTGTGTTCTGGATATGTCATTTGACTCATATGAGCCATTTGATCTTGAACCTGCAGTGCTGCGACTTGACTTGCTGGCATAGGAACTTCCATCATACCCCAAGAATGCTGTTGGTTGTCAGAGGTTGCGCTGAACAAACTATCGCTCATTGCATTTGCTTCGACAAGTTGCCGCGTTAACTTGTCTTCTGATAATTTGTCTTGAGCGACTGCATCTTCACTTAATAACTGAGGATCCACCATAGATGGGATGAATCTAGTTGCTGCTGCTGCTGTAGCAGCCATTGAGTTTGGCGACGCAGATTGAGAGCGACCGAGACCATGCTCATTCGCATGACCTTTCTGATTGACACCTGCAAGGCGTTAGTATCCGTCAGACAATAAAAAATGATTTGCACTTACTCTTTTTGTCGCGTTGGGTACGAGACTCGTAACTCATAGGTGGGTTATCAAGCGTGTATTGCTCTTGTAATTCAAGGTTTTCTCCGCGAGACATTGCCGTTTGATTTTCACCCAGAGGACTGCCATTACCCGGTCGATGGTTGCGGTGCTCCGACTCTGCCATGTCCCTGGAGACTTCGGCCAAAGTCTCAAGCGGAGTCATTCCTTGAAAGGGTCTTCCACGGATGGCAGTTGTCTGTTGATTGTTTGCAGTTTGAATATTGATATGCTGGTTGTTTGTTCTGTCTCCAATTTCGGGCAGATTGTTGAACTCAAGAACAAGTCGCTGTTTGGTAGCGCGATCTAACGCGGGGCACTTCCTGCAGATGTGACTTGTCAAAGTGTCGAGTCTTCCTTTGGGGAATTTCTCTGAGCAAGCTCTGCAAGTATGATGATAGCGATTGCTTGAATCATTTAACTTCGCACCTCTTTCAAAGTACTGAAGGATCAACGCTGTTGGTATTCACGGTCAGTAAACATTCTTGTTTAGAAGATGAAAGATCGGTGGGGGATGACTCGAGTTTTTGAGAGCGTCAAATAGAAGCTATCGAGAAAATTTCAACGGGATGAACTCACGGTTAGGTTTGCGACCCATATTGCCGTAATAATCACGCTGATTCTTTTGTTTGGATACTTGATTGACTTATTTCAAGAATAATCAACAAGAGTTGAAGAGTTGAGGATTCGAGTAATGCCAGTTTAATCCCTCACCGACAAGTAAAAGGTGTTGGCGGTGTAAGGGGAGTCGGAGTGGGTTAATTATTGTTCCGAGTGGGGGGTTGGAACTAGATACGGTGACCCGAACCACTCAATAATGACATGGCCCACATTCAGCCACCGCTTCAAGCTGTACTGTTAGGTTTAGGTTTAGGAGGTGGTAGTCTGGCAGTCTGGCAGTCTGGTAGTCTGATAGTCTGATAGTCTGTCTGGTGGTCCTTTCATCCTGTGTTTGTTTTCTCAACTCTTCGAAAGCCACTTCTTTCAAATCTTGATATTGTTCACAGTGTCAGCACTAAAGACAACAGGAAGCACGTTGTTGTATCGAAAAGGTGCTAAATCTTGCCGACATAGTCTTTTCACTTACAAAGGCTTCACTTGCCTTCAGTTCTTTCACTTATTCATTGATCCGAATCTCCATTAACACCAAGCTTCCTACTGCACAAATCTCATGACATCTCATCACAACAGTATGTACCAATACTTTGTCTATCTACTTGTGCCCCTATTCATGACAGAATGGACCAGTTCTGATTTCTTGGAGGGCTGAAAGACAGATTGGAAGTCTCTCGCAGATATGAATGTACAGTTGACCTATGAAGTAGTCATAATCAACATTGGTGTGCTTTGCTACTCAGAAAGATCGAAGAACTACAATTTTGAGGGTGATTCTTCAAGGTTCCGTTCATTATGAGAATCAGTGACTGTCCGTAATAGGGCTTGCACGATCTAATCGCCGTTGATGTATGGAACGGATACATACCACGCAACCAGTTCATGAATTCTTCACAGACTCCCACAATCTTTATCTCTAGTCATTGACACAATCAAGACAACTCTAGCGAGAAAAAATCAAAGACCGAAATTTCCACGAATTGATATGAAATAAACCTAGGCTCGACCCACCAGACGAAGTCAATTTGCATGTGCTAGTAGTACTTGTATGCCAGTATGGTGGCTGCCACTGAATTCGTTGAATATCATTTCCTCTCCTGGGATTGTGCATTGGAGTAACTATAGATCAGAGCGATAAGGTTAATGTAGCATTCCGGCCTGAGCCGGGCGAGTTCCCTTTCTTTAACTATTAGGCTAAATTCTTAATTCGTCGTTATTAGTGGATTCCGTCGCCTTAGATAGGAAGCTCCCTCGATATAAACTGTTGATGTTGCATTTTGTTTCGTCCACTCGTTTGACACCGTGATACCAAGCACCGGCATACTAGCGGCAGATTGTATGCAAAGCATCCACAACACGCACAAGGGGCAGATATCTATCGTGGGGTAAATGGGTCCGATGACATGTTGTAGAACCTCAAACAGGCGATCAGCCCCGACGCAGAGATTGGAGATTATTGAAATGTGCTCAATAGAACCATGGAAAGATCGGCTTCTTACACTGCTCATTGGCGCTTCAGCAAAGATATAAGGTAACAGGGTAACATGGTTGTCAACTCGTCCTTAGGATCCCTCCACTTCCCCTGTCAATCCTACTAATAATAACAGCATGAACCAATGATTCACAAGAGATTATCTCGTGTATTGCACGCTTCGGTCCAAAGTATACACTTTGGTCTTCTCGTTCTTTCATTTTATTACCCAGATGTATTTGGGTGATACCCACCATCTTTAGCACCTTCCACCGACCACTAAAGTATAAAACGTACTGCCAAGTGCTTGCGAAATGGACGGCTATGCTTTTCTTCATCTCTGCTAATTGCTCAAGATGAAGTTTCTGTCGATCATATATCTGTGTTTTGCAGCGATATTTTCAGTCTCTAATGCTACAGAGCTGGTCAAAGATGACACAATTGGTGATATATGGGAAGCTATTGAGTCAGCGACTACTTGTGCGGGATGCAACGTAAGTATATGATACATTTGTTCCGATATTTATATCTTCGCCGATTTTGGTGACAGATTTGAAGAAGCCTCTGCTCTAAGATTGTTGTGGACATTTCTTCAATTACTGATAAAAAACTAATGCGGGTGAAACCAGGCCATATTATTGCTACTCAAAGGCGTCGCGGCTTTTGGCGATACCGTTTTTGTCGACACTTTGACTGAAATATGTAAATTGGCTGGCGTGAGTTTCCCTACTGTTGCTCTTGGATGAATGGTTGTGTTGATTTTCTTGAAGGTTGAGGATTCAGATGTTTGCGCAGGTGCAATTGGCCTGGAGGGGCCAATTATTGCACAAGACTTGCGAAAAATGACTTTAGGATCACACACGTCACAGCTGTTTTGCATAACATTCTTTGGATTATGTGATTTTCCAGCGGTTACTCCATACAATGTTCCATTTCCAAGTCCCAAGCCTGCTACCCAGCGCCCAGCTGTTAGTGGCAAAACACCTCTGAAAATTGTACATTTCAGCGACATTCACGTGGATCACGAGTATGAAGTTGGAGCGAATACCAACTGCACAAAGCCTATCTGCTGTAGGCCATATACATCCGCCGATGCTCCTGGTAACAACTCATATCCAGCTGGCGAATATGGAAACTACAATTGCGATGCTCCTGTAAGCTTGGAAGAGAGTATGTACGCGGCTATAAAGGAGGTCGCTCCAGATGCTACAGCAACGCTCTTCACAGGTGACATAGTTGAAGGTGCTGTCTGGCTTGTCAATTCAACTGGTAACATTGCGGATATAAATGATGCTTATAGTCGAATGTCGGGCTTAAAAAATCTCTTTGCGACTACTGGAAATCATGAATCGTCACCAGTCAACTCTTTCCCCCCAAAAGCAGTTGGCGTCACGACTAATCAATGGGTCTATGATACCCTTTCCACAAATTGGATACCATTTATTGGTTCTACTGCTGCTTCCTCAGCCGATAGTTTTGGTGCATACTCGACGCTCCTACCAGGAGGAAACCTGAGGGTCATCTCTATTAATACTAATCTCTACTACAAATCTAACTATTGGCTCTACGAAGCGACCATGGAGACTGATCCTTCTGGGCAACTGGCATGGTTAGTCACTGAACTCCAGGCTGCTGAAACTGCTGGCCAAAGAGTTTATATTATTGGGCATATGCCTATGGGGTCTAACGATGCACTTCACGATGGCTCGAACTATTTCAACCAGATTACCCAAAGATATTCCGCTACTATTGCTGCTCTGTTCTTTGGTAAGCTCTTCCTAAATTACTATCTTTTACTCGCTAACAAAATTAGGTCACACTCACCGCGACCAATTTCAAATCACATACAGCAATTACAGCTCCCAAACTGCAGCCAACGCCATCGAAGTATCCTACATCATTCCCTCCATGACTCCCACCTCCGGCTATCCCGCCTTCCGCGTCTACTCCGTAGATCCCGTGACATACGGTATTCTTGACTTCACAACCTACATCGCGGACTTCTCTCTCACTTCCTCCACTCAATCAGCTCCAACATGGAAACCCTATTACTCTGCTAAGGCTGCCTATGGCCCTCTAGTAACCCCACCTCTCACTTCCGCAACCGCAGAACTAACTCCCGCCTTCTGGCACAATCTCACCACCGTATTTGCAAGTAATCCTACTGTTTTCAACCAGTACATCGCGCGCAAAACTAGAGGGTACAATGTAGAAACTTGCACAGGTGATTGTGCAACGGAGGAAATCTGTCAGTTGAAAGCGGCGGAGAGCCAATATAATTGTGCGACTATCAAGCCCGGAATTAGCTTCAAAAAGAGAAGTGAGGGGAGCGAGCGATTGGAGAGAAGAATTGGTAATGTAGTGGAAACCCTTGGGGGAGATTGTGAGGGTAGTGTGATTAGACCAATTTTGACAAAGTTGGCGGCACAGGAGGGATTGCTGGAGAGTGCATTGGAGATGGCAAAGATGAAGGCTAGGAAGTAGGGGGGTTCGATGGTAAGAGGAGGATATAAATTTTCGAAACTCGAAATTGGACTTTGGGTTGAGAAATATGCTTGTGATACTTTGACACGTGTGTGCTCAAGCGTGTGGGATATTCATAGTGATACACAGACTCAAACATAACATTTTCATCAACCCTGCCATGGCTTCTAATAAATGTACCTTTCTACGTATTATTGTGCTTCAGAAGCTGGGATCACAGTAACAGGGAATGATATCAACAAATTTAGCTCAACTGTCGTCGTTCATAAAATCCAATGTTTCATTAGTGTGGCGCTTCTAGTGAGAGAGTGGAAAGTGGAGAATTCTTGAGCTTTGGCGGTGGATTCAATATTTCTGACCATATAATTTTCTCTCCATAGCCATTATTTGAAATTTCTGAAAGAATCAATGCTTCCTAAACATTGTGGTAAACATAACCGATATCTAAAAATAAAAGAAATGGTGAAGATAGAAACTAGTGACACGGTAAGACTTGGTAAGAAGTGGTTAGAGGTGTCGTTTTATCTGTATTATTCTTGCTAAGAGACAAAATATAGATTAATCTTCACTATTGAGAAGTATAGAGCCACAATCGAAGAATTTCCACTCAAGGTTCCCTTGATTGTAATCCTTTTAGCCGAGCAGATGGTTTGTCGATGCTTGAAACGCGGACATGTTGAGTTTCTGAGCTCAAGTCGGCAGTGGATACCGCATGGCTATAGGTTTCTTAAGCTTGAGCCATCTCAGTTTCAGAGATATGAAAGGAAAGTGGTCATAGGGCTAAGTTGTATAGTCTCGGTAAAGAGAATTGGCATGGACCGGTAAGCTAGTTGAGTTCTTAGTTCTTCAACGAATCGTTGCTATCAATTTTAGGTCTTTCATCCGTATGTATAGATCTATTATGTTATATATCTCTCTCTATCTCTATCTCTCTTATGTCGCGTATCATATTGCCTTCGTAGCTTTCAGCGTGCCGTATGCATATTCGGTGACTTACTAATATTAGCGCATCAAAACTTGTATATATACTTGCTAATAATTGATATGATCTTGGTAAGATGTCACTTCATCGGTTTATGTAGAAGATGAAACAATGTAACTGAAATGTTGCTTGTTCTTGTTTACTTGTTTTCCAATAAGTGAATCACTGGGTTGATTCTGATTCACCTTCTGTCAAACACTCTCCTAACAATGACCTTTGTACTGTCGACTCAAAAGCTATCACTATTACTAGAACGCTCTGTCTTAATTGAGTTTCAATCTTTAGTTTTCTTAGTTGCCTCTTAATAATTCTTGATTTCTTTTGTCCTTTTCGGCACTTCAATCATCCCGTTTCACGTCAAATCACGTCGTCACAGCTTTTCTTCTTCTCATATCTTTCACGGCAACCTTTCTCTTCTTCTGGTCCAAGTTTGTTCAAGTTTATAGCAGCTTGGATAGATTCAAACTAGAATTCTACCACCAGTTCTAACTCACCGAGCCTCCTCTTTCTCGTGAACTCTGTCCATCTGACACTTCTGCAACCTCGATTCGATCCACTTCCTACCTACATCAGCCTTTCACGAGCCTTCAGCAGTACCAAAAATCACTTGAATAACTCCTATACCACCCAATTTTGATTATTTGGGTCTTTTCACAACTAGCTGCATAGACCTACTGCTTATTACTTAACTGCAAGTTATCGATCACTTTAAACTCTACTCATATTTTTCATCCACTCAGTTGCATGTCCCCAATCTATGAGAGTGATTCAAGCTGGTTGTCAAGAACTTAAAAATTGTGTATAATTTCTCAACGACTATAGATTGCTAATCTTTGATACATAGTCTCTAATTAGATTTTCTTATTTTTCAAGTCGTCTGACTGAGCCTCAGACTTGACTTTAGAATGTTACTCTGCTTCCCTCTAAAACAGTATTTTGGCCATACAAAAACCGACACCGACACCGAACCCAGAACTTTCATACATCTTGTGCGACACGGAGAAGCATACCACAATCTAGGACACATCAACAAAAAAATCAACCCTAAATCTTACGACATCCAAGATCCCTATCTTACCCATAAAGGCATCGAACAAGCCAAATCTACCAGGCAGCAAATGACAAAACGTTGTCCTGTCCCCAACCTCGTGCTCACATCCCCTTTAATTCGCACTCTCGAGACTTCACTCCACATTTTTCCTTTCGCCAATGACGTTAGTATCTATCCACAGCCGCAAATCGTCGCATATGATGAATTAAGGGAGAATGGAACATATTTGTGCAATGTTCGCCAGAAAACGTTTGATTTAACCAATAATTATGAACACAAAGGGGTGGATTTTACTGCGCTATCGCCTGTTGTTCCGCCGATGAAGTGTGTACTTCGCGGGAAACAGCGTGCGGAAATTGTTCGGAAGCAAATACTAGTCATTTCGAAGCTTATAAGAAAAGAAGGTGGGCTTTGGAAAGGGGTATATATACAGGGTGCTGGTCGGGATATTGTACCACATCTGCAGGTCGAGCAGGATATACATATTGTGGTGGTTTCTCATGGGTCTTTCATGGAGTATTTGCTTCCACGTGAGCTGTGTTACTTTCTCGTCGATTGTGGTACCAATTACTAATATCATTGATATAGTTTCACATACAATCCAGCCAGGTTGGCAAAAATTCAAGCCCGCGGAGATGAGGACATATGTAATGGATGAAGATGGTCATTTGGACGAAACGGTAGAGTCTAGAGGGGCTAGAAGTACTGCTGTTTTGCAAAAGGTTAGCTTGAGTCTCACTAGCGCTTCTGATTGAATATATCTTCTCATTTAGAGGCTTTGTGCTAAATTTCAAGATAGGAAAACGTTAAAGAGTACCATTGGAATTTGTTTGAAATATTAATATGGATCATGGGGCTGCTTCTATGTGGATTTAGAATCATCTTCAATGTTGTGAGGAAGAACAAATCAAGCAGACTGTATTTAGACTATTTAAATTCTCGGAATGGATATACTTGAACTACTTGAGCATGTTTGAGATTCTAATAACTCAATGTTAAAAGGATCATTTATTAGAATCCAAAGTCAATGGCAGTAAGAGTTGATTGAACACAATCAATGACAATATCAATCTCTCAGGATGATAAGGTTCATCAGAAAGAAAGTTTACCTACATCGAATGTCCTTGCAAGCGAAGCCCATCTAATCGACAGAATCGGTGTTTTCTGTTCTATTGATTCATTATTAACACAATATGCTCAAAGAAGTTAGATAGGCTAGCCCGCAAGACTTCTAAAAATATCGATTATCATCGAAAGAATGAACCTCTAAATATTTCAGCCAAGCGAACATTCAGATTATTCCCCCTCAAATTAAACGAGAATTCACTACCAAAACATGCTTCATCATTCAATCACCAAATAATGGCGCCGATTGAAATCATAAAAGTCGTCATAGAAGCACTACTTGGTATACAAGTCTGTAAACAAGATTTGAATTTTTTTATTTGGTATATTGCAACCTAAAACTTGGATTTTACCCAAGCATCTTGTAGTAAACTCCTCGCTTTATATCATCAATATGTAGCGTGCTACTAATATAGATATTTCACGAATTCATGATTGTTTCAATAAAGACAAAACGGATTATCGAGAAACACAATATTATCGAGTATCCTCATGCTAGATTGATTTTACTTTAGATATCCTAGAAGATTGCACTATCCTAATATCTTATCCCATCCAAATACATGTGAAATTGTTTCTCATCTTACGAAATGATCTTCTTTCCATGTCTAGCATTCCACAATGGATCTTTCTCAACGTTCTCATCCCTCTTCTTCATAACCAGGGTATTTCTATCCTTCTTCCTGTTAACCACTGGTTTCTTCTCCTTAGTCTTCGAGTTTCTACTCAATACATCTCTCTTTTCATACGGTAAGCCAGCACCTGCAACGCAAGCGCCGCCGCCCCAAGCTGCTGTAGCAGCAGCCTCCCATACCTTCTCTACGTCTGTGATCATGGGTGCTGTCCAGTACAATCTGCAGTCTGCTTCTTCAACTACGTATTGAGCTGGAAGTCCATCGTCGACATTGTCCGGGAGAATGGCATCTCTCAGGTTGATTGATGTAGCGGTACTTCTTTCAATTGGGAAGGTTGTAAGACGGTTTAAAATGGCGATATCTTCAGGTGTTGCGTTTGGAGATGAGGCGGCAAATTGTGCATAAGAGTATATGCTATCGAAGGAAAGTACTTGTGCTCCTTTGATACCACCTACACCTTGAATAGCACCGCTCGAAGGTCGACCGCCAAAAGCGATGGATTTGACACCTGCTTGAACACGCATGAATTCGCTGAAAAGAGTACAGGTTGAGGCGCAGTAGCCGTCGTAGATCATGACGATATTTTCGGCGGCAAATGGTTGGGTCAAGTTACTTAACGATCCATATCCGGAGATCTCAATACCCATACCATATGTGGAGTTCACAGTAGTAAGAGGATCATCAAGGTTCCAGCGCATGAGGTTCGTGTAGTTATCACCCTTGTAAACATGAGGAGCGAACTTGTCCTCGAAGGTCAAGAATGGCTGATTAGTCAAATTGTAATCATATCGGTAATTGAACCAATTTTCATACTCGCTGATCAAGTCTGGAGAAGCTGTATTTGGGTCATCTTGCATGACGTTAGTTTCAAATGTGAAATTATCAAAGATCAATGGATTATCACTTACAATCTGCCGGGATATCTGCTGAAAATATCTTGGATATCGTATTGAACGTATCATGCTCTCTCATTCTACTAAATCCATCTTGAACAATGTGAGGAAAGAGTTGTCGAAATTCATCATAGCCTTGCAAGATGTAACCACCCCCATTTGCTTGTAAGTCGACGATCAATTTTGTCTTTCCATCTCGAACTGCATCTGCAAGGAAGGTTTGGGTGACGGCTTGGAATTCTGCAATTGACTCGGATTCGAATGCCAAAAGACTCAAGACTGCAACATCCTCGAAACCAGGCTCGCTTAGATAATATCCACCGACGATAGTGTCACTAGTAATGACAACAGGCGTTGGGTATCCAGTAGCTGTCACAGTAGCGGCTGGGGGCGCTGATGCAGTAGCTTCAGCGGATTCAGTGGTGGCTGGTACGCAAAACTTTTGGTAAAAAGAATTTCCATCAGTGACACCAGTGAAGTCTCCTTTCACATTGGCATAGTTCTCTGTAACTAAAGTTGTACCATTTTCGAAGCCGAAGGTAGTATTTGCGCCTGGATAAATGTATCGAATTCGACCACCAGATGCGAAATACCCCTTGGAAACACCTGGTGAGTATAGTTAGCATAATCAACGAAATGTAGCAGTTATATAATGCATGAGAAGAGCTATGCTTACCTCCTGCAACAAATGCTTTCTCGTAGAACATGGTATTGTATGCAGAATCTGCGTCTTGGTTGAAAGAGGCTTGAAAGATCCAATCTTCTACATACTTTACCGCATCAACACCGTTTATTTCTGTGACCTCAGAGGCTTCCGATGGTGCAGAAGTAATGTCCTCTAAATAACTGATTAGCACTGTTATTCTGATATAAGGTATCGTCCTCAAACTTACCATATAAGTAGATTTTGGGGACTTCGACTCCATCACTGCTGATAGACACCAAAGATCTCTGACGGCGCCACTCAAAAGCAGCTGTGAGAAGATCCGGATAGACTACAAAGTGACCATCGTGTGCCGGGGTAAAGACTTGATACAAATCTTGTTGAAATTCGTATTCATTTGCATACACGCCACCCTTCTCAAGATTGGATTTGATAGAAGCAAGTTTGCCCAATGAATCGAATGGAGGATAGAAGTAATCTGCTGGTGGGTCCTTGAGATCCGCAAGATCTTCCAAAGTCAGCCAAAGAGTGTACTTTGAGAGCCTCCATTAAGAGTAGTCTAATTGAGAGCACAATTCTAGGGTACCTCTATTTAAGGAACATCTTTACAAATATAATTGATGAAAGATGGCACATACCAGACTGCCATTCAACATATGGCTCTAATCCTGTTACATATTCGAGGGCTGCGGTGATGTTCAATGGTACTGAATTGAGACAGTCGTGGGCTAATTTAGCATCAACTGTGGGTGTAGCTAAAGGACAAAACAGTCAGTCTCAATATCAATGAAATCTAGTGACACCACTCTGTCGTAGATTATGCTCAATCTATATAGGAGCTTCAAAAATAGATATGGACTTTTTTTGGAGATGTGAACTCTGTGTGTGTAGTCTGACCACCCGGTACACTTCTTCACTCTTGAGATTCACTTTTTCATGTATTTCCACATACCTGATGGGGTTGCGACTTTAGCAACTGATGCTAGACTACTAACAATCCCGCAAGCTGCGAGTGTAGGTGTACCTGTACCGGTAGCTATGCCAGTACCAGTTGCTGTACCAATAGCAATTGTTGAATTGTAGCCGTGTTCGTATCTATATGGACTCATTGCCATACTGCATGGCATTCCAGCCAGAACAGCAAGCAAGAGAGCCATATTTGAGGAAGGCATTTTGATTGAAGACCAAAAAGTGGCAAACCCAAAAATCACCTCGCAAAAGGTAACGGGCGAGACAAGAGAGAGAAACAAGAGAAAGAAGGCGAATTAGAAAATGAATCAGAGCATTGTCGTTGACATATATATTGACATATTTCTGATTGCCGCCAATTGGCCAAGAGCTTCTAAGTACCATATTGGCAGGTTCTACTCCCCAATGGGAATGCTTCATCTTCAGACCTGCTTCATTGGGTAAAGTGGGATGGTGCTGCATACTGCCACTACTTATCACGAATCTCGATAAACATGGATAACAGCATTCATTGGAGAGAAGCCTGGTAAAAGCTTCATTTCGCCATGCAATCCAAGCTTGATTGGTCCTGTGCCTGAATGATCTTCGACGTATCTCTTTGTCAAGCAGAAGACTGCTGCTGCTGATGAGGCCTATGAAGGAGCTTTAAGACCAAGGCGGTCAAAGCAGGTGGATTATGCAGTGCTAGATACGAAGTACATAATATTTGTACTACAGGGAATGAATTGCTATGACAATCGTGCGATACGATGAATGTTGTTGTGATGTTTGAGTCCGATGCATGGAGGAGGTACAAACCATACTCAGGCATACTTTCCGTTGGGAGGAGCAAAGTTTGTGCTTTGCTAGCTAGCTGCTAGTTTACCGTTACCGTTCCCGTTACCGTTGCCGGTACCATTGCCCCGAGAGCTGCTAATCATAAGCCACCAGACGTGGCGCTCAAACCGAAGCCTTACCATTTTAGGCCATTTTTGCTCACGTGGTATTTGATTGGATAGATAACCAAGATAAACTATAAATGACTATTTTGATGCTTTTTGTTTCTCTCGATTATCCAATCTTTACTTTCCCAACCTTCTTTTTAACAGCGACCACAAAATATCAGAACGGACCGCCACGACGCTTTTGTTGCACTACAAGAGGCAATTCTGAATTGCCTTCATGGTCAAAACGTCTTAGTTTCATCTGACATCTCTCATGTCACGTCCCACACAAGATTCGTTGCCACCTCACTGTCACTGTCTGCTCAAGCAAACGCGCCACTTTTATATTCCAACCAAAATTCCAACACTTACACAAAGACTTTTCAAGCCGTTAATATCAGCCTATGCATTGGGAATATAAAGGCATGGGAGCTCTTACTCAAACTGAAGCTTTTGATGCCGACTGTATTTAGTCCTTCAGAGTTTCTGACCTGGACCACACCACTTTCTCTGTTCTAATCTTTCGGCGACGGTTATTTGAGAAGTCTCGTACGACCAGAGCTGCAATTGAATCCTGTCCCCGGGCTTATTCATATCGGTTGTAAATCCGTGTCCACCAGTATTTTCGGACCAGGTATCGTAGTCGCGGCCACCTCCCGAACAGTACCCACCAATACCCGATTTTTTGGTACAGAAATCGCAAGTAGGAATTTGAAAAATCGGGTCCGAATGTGAACCAGGAAAGCAATTGCTCTCTTCCGCAAGTTCGGCATTGGATGACTCCTCATGAAAGGTCAAGGAGTTTGCTTGGCTGTGGACCTTAGCCGGCGCCTTACCGCCGATGCCAATGGATTCGTCGACTGTACTTGAAACTCTGCTTGCGTTGTGGTTTTTGGCAACATGGCTGCTCTTGTGCACGATGGCCTTCTTTCTGTCGGTTGTCAATTAGTACCCAAGCAATATAATTGTGAACCTGTGCGAGGGTGGAAAGCTCACGACTTCTTCGTCATCTTGACCCTTGATAGAGTAAGTGTTAATTCTCTTTCTATAATGCTTACTTGTTGACACAGAGTGGGACAGTGTCATCTTCTTATCTTCTTAGAATATACTTCGAACTGCCAAGAACGAAGCTATCTGGAGATCGTCAGTTGGGAACCGGTGGGCAGCAACGATTCGATGACACAACCTATCTTTGAGGTGCAGAAATCCTGCAATGGCCACTCGGTCATTCTTGATAGTTTAAGACACTTGATAGCTATTGGGTCTGACACTAGTCCAGCTTCAAAATTAATGCAGACTCGAGTATTTGAACTCTACAGAACAAAGATTGTGTTAAAAGATTGGTCCACATACCGTGAGCGGCACCTGCCATTCAAGAACAATCCTATAGTTCTTGATTTTTAGTGGTCAAAGGTGGTATCTGTTGGACTAATGAGGCCGTATTGCATCCGACAGGTTCGATTTTGGAAGCTTCTGATCGAGTGGAGACCATCTTTATCCCAGGGTAACTCCAGTGCCGCATAATTGCAATCTTCTAGGAAGCCTTATTTTTATTCAAGCTGCAGATATCATGGTCTAAATGACCCAGAAATCTTTTCGCTATCGACGACTATGCCGCTAGCTCATGAAATTAACATGCAGGCTTCCGACAACACTTCATGAATTGACCGCCCTTCCTTGCCATCTCTGATTTTTGCGAATGGCTACCCAGCGTACCCCTTTCATGAACTTTTGAGACATTACTCGGGCAATGCCATCGTAATACAACCAAGATTATTGTGGAGAATGACAGTGAAATCTCTGTTTAGTCAATATGGGAATTCTTTTCTCGCTCCCCATTGCGGGAACGATTCCAGACAACGGATGGCTGCAGCCTCCTCATGTTTTGATTTTGGGCGCTTTTGCAGCGGTGTTTCTCAGACAGGGCGCTGAAGGATTCGAAATCTCGGTGTGCATAATGCGCGCAGCATGCGTGGTTCTGAATTATATTTGCGCTGGCATGCGTGGGAATGCGTGTTTGCCTTTCAAACAATCACCCCATTTCTTACCATGCACATATCTTGGAAATTCTTGTTATTTTGAGATGAGAAAAGCGATTCAATTTGCCTATCCAGTGTTCTTACAACCACTGGGGTTTTGCAGTCTTATGTCAGGTGAACGCCAACAGAAAACCCAGCCATAGGGTAAACGGTTACATTAATTAGGGGTACCCAGAACAATGGCTACCTACGTACACTACCAAGACCGACGAGGAAAGTTTCAAGTTCACGCAGAGGCCGTGGTCGAAATCAATGTGCAGAATTTATATTAATTTTTAGCACCACATGACGAGAGATGTGCATCAAAATTTCTTTGCGTTCCAATTTGGGTATTCTATCCGTTGACTTGGTCGGTCTTCTTACCGCCCCAGGATGCAAAGGTTTGTATTACCATACCGAAAAATCCTCTTGAGCACACATCTCAACGCAAGGGGTTTCCCGGTGCCAACTTGATGTTGCCCAACTGTCCTCTTACTCCTAAAAGTGCCACACAAAATAATGCACCTCGTCCTGTCTCGCAGTTCCGTAGAATTTTGACACCGTCACCCTCGACAATGCCACCGGCGATTACCATGTGAATTGTGAATATGGGCATGTCCCGATGACTCGAAATAAATTCAAGTTGGGCTTATTCTCCTTCGTCGCTACCTAATCTTCTTTTTTTCAAGAACTTGACAATTACACGGCAGATTTCACTGTACGGAACCCTAAGGGTATGGTAAGACCAAGGGTTCACTCAGTGGGTTTTGAAAATGCAACCCCTGCAGATGTGCGACAATGAAGCTTGTATATCATTCGTAACTTCGCCAAAGTACCACTGCAGCGGTGGGGAAAAGGCTCCGTATAAACTCCGTTTGGTCATCTAGTAACAGTTGTTCCCGATTTGCAGATGATCGCAAATGACCAAATCTGACATGTCCTATCAAGCAAATACCCAACTCAATTTGCGGTATGAGTTGGTGGGATTTTGCATCATTCCCATGTTCCGTCTTTCTCTTGCTGGGATACATATGTAAATGGTTTGCTTCAGATGCAATTGAAATTGTCTTAGCATCGGACTAGAAGACTGATGACTTTGTCAACCCATTGTCTTGTCACTCCATCACGATCAACATTCAATACGGTATCATGCTATACGATACCACTGGTAGGACTGACTTTGGTAGGTAATAATGGTATTTCACCGTTTCCCGTCGCAAAAACATGAGATGGAAATAATGTGACATGATATGATATGATATTCGATTAGTCAACCATCATGAGAGCGATATGTTTTTATGTTTGCCTCTGTGATGTGAGTATTGTTGACGTTGTCGTTGATGTCTGGACAATCTAGAAAAGAACCCTGCATTCTGGAGAAAAGCTAAGATGCGGGTACTAATCGACGGTAACGTCACCGGGAGGGCTGATATGGAAGGAAGCTGAAGCTTTGACCTGTGATTGTGGTACCTTCTCTCGAGCTACTCAGAATGCTTGCCGATAGGTGCATATAGGTATATAGCATTGATATATCAGTCATGGCCAGTAGACAATGGAATGCTATGAAAACAACGAATTGGAAAAAGGAAAGAGGATATCACATCAAGAGTTACTCTGAGCAAGACGAAAGGCCAACGCCATCAAATACCTATGGATAAATCATGATATCCAATATCTAGCTGTTTGTCATACGATTTCCCTGCCCATGCCATGCCATCCATCCATTGTCTAGAGCGACTAGGACGGACAGCCTAGCCAACCACGCCAACCAGCCCCAGCTGCTCTACCCTATTGCGGTTTACCCCACAACATTACATCAATCCAATCCTTACCTGCCCTCGGCCAATTCCTCTTTTATTTTCCTAAGCTATAAAACTATAGATATATCAATGGCTCCCGACTTAAACTCACTTCCTCCTTCACGATCATCAAATACTTCACCTACCATGTCCCGCACAGCTCCAAATCCAGGCGAGAGCCCCGCACATATGAATGTACGAGCTCAAAGTCCTTCTCCATCGCCACGCTCTGCATCCACGTCGCTCCAAGCTGCTGCTGCAGTTAACGCGGGCCTCCAACAAGAAGAAAATACACGACGTATGTTCCTTTTCTTTTTTTCTCCTTTGACTCGCTACAATTGTACGGTCAATACAAACGACGGCTAATCTTAAATGTAGGTGGTTCTACAAGCCGGCATCGACAAGCTTCGACAGCTTCACACTCAGGCAGAAGACGATCAACAGTTCTGAATGCTTTACAAATGAATGATCCAACCTTACCACCTCAAGGGGAAATCGTGAGCGAAAGTCAAAATCGTACAGCCAGCCCGATGTCACTCACAGGGTCACCTATCACTGCAAGTGGTGATCATCGACATTATCGCGCACCTAGTCTTGGCGAAATTCATCAGGAATTGGAACAAGAACAAGAAGCTCAAGTGGTAAGTTGCTATTCTATCAGAAGATTTTCCGAATTTTCAGCTCAACAATTGATCTCTCTTTCTTCCAGAATCGCCTTTTGCATATGATTCGAACTCAACAACAACAACTCCAGCAATTACAAGCTGCTAGTGGTCAAGTGGCAGGATCTGTTGCCATAGAGGAATCTACTCCAACATCTGAGCGATCCCTATCATTTTCGACTCAAAATATCCCTCCAAATGTCACGTCGGCAGTCCAGGCTCCCCGATCACCCGTTACTGCAATGCATCCTCGAACTTCCTTCGATGTTGCACGAGAAAATCTGAGCCGGCGATCCAGAACACCAAGTCGAACTGCATCTCCTAGGTTAAGATCTACATCTATAAGCAATGAAGGGGGAGACTCATGGAATTTGGGTGGTCGTGATGAAAGTGCATATTATCAAGCCGAAACCCAGACAATGATTCGAGAGAATCAAATGTTGCGTCAAAGAATTCGAGAATTGGGCAAGTCAAATTCCATCAATTTTTTTCTTAACATCTCTTCATACTAACTAATAATGATTAGAGCGGCAAGTTAGTGAACAGCATGTAAATTCCTCGATAACACACGAACCTGCCACGAGCTCCCATCTAACATCTTCCACCTCTCTTCCTGAAGAAGCAACACCGCTTGTTGCTCCGACAGAGGAGCCGAAACAAGATTGACACGATGCAAACACTCAGAGACTTTCTTTATGTATGGGAAATACTGGGGGCTAGAGGCGTAATAAATGATTCCACGGATCAAGTGTATCCAGATTGTAAACTTTACAGAATTTTGGCGTTGGTGTGTTTGCTACAACGGTTATTGCTGGGCAGTGATGGAGCTACCTACGAGTCCAAAGGCGCGTGTGAGAAGGTTTCTCATTCCTAGAATCAAGATTTAACCACAACTCAACCCGTAATGAATTATATTCTTTCAGGTCTTTAGGATTCCATTCAGATGAAGATAGTGATAGCCTTGTCTTTGAGCCTTGTGAACCCCTGCATTTGCACGGAAGCTCCCCGCACTCGTGCCATTGCATCATACACAATCTTACGCAACGACAAGCTATTGAATCCTTATGATCTAACAGCTTGAATTTGGGCTTATTGATCGAAAAAAAAAAGAAGAAACCTTGTGAACATGTTTCGCAACTCCATTCGAGGTCAACGAGCCTCAAAATTTATGCAGCGACGATGTTTCACAAGTACTATCTCACGACAGGCTGATTTTACACATGCTGTATATCCCCTTCCATAGTACCACCGACATGTTCTTGCAATTGAATGCTAATATACCAAGGTTATCGGCGGAGGTGCAGTAGGCCTTGCAATTGCGAGACAGTTGGCAGGTAGAGATGGGACAAGCACATTACTTCTCGAGCGAAATAGTGCCGTGGGAATGGAAACCAGTTCGAGGAATTCTGAAGTCAGTATCTCTCATTTAATATCTCTTCTATATTGTTAATGCACTAGAATATATGTCGAGATATTCACGTCAACACTTACAATCAGCTGATAACTTTGCCATAAGGTCATCCACGCTGGTCTTTATTATGGCGCCGATTCCCTCAAAACCAAAGTATGCATTCGGGGTCGTCAGATGCTCTATGCCCTCTGCGCCCAATACAACATCCCCCACAAAAACATGGGCAAATGGATCGTAGCCCAAACAGACCAACAATATGAAGAACTTGTCAAAGTCCACGAGTTCAGCAAAACGCTCGAGAATGTCCCGACGCATTTCGTATCGTTGAAACAGGCGGCCATTGAAGAACCATATGTGCGCGCGCAAACGGGGATTCTCGCAAGTCCTTCGACGGGAATCGTAGACTCGCATGCGTATATGCAATTTCTGCATGGGGATTTCGAGGAACGCGGTGGGGATACCGCGTTGAATAGTAATGTGGTTGCCATTACTCCATTAGGGAATAAGGGGAGTCTGGGCTGGGAAATCCTCGTGCGGGATAAAGCGAGCGGGCAAGAAAATACATTCACCGCGGAAAGCATTGTCAATTCCGCCGGCTTGGGAGCTTGCGATGTGAATAACATGATTGTGTCTCCTGATCAACATCTCACGCAGTATTACGCAAAGGGGAATTATTTCTCCTATTCGCCCAGCACGCCCAGCACCAAACATCTTATCTATCCGGCGCCGGAGCCGGGGCTCGGAGGCCTGGGCACGCATCTCACGCTGGATATCGCGGGACGTATTCGCTTTGGACCGGATGTGGAGTGGGTTGATAGCGCGGAGGATTTGGCGGTGAATAGCTCGCGCTTGCCGCAGGCGATCGAGCAGATTCGACGATTTTTGCCGGATGTGAAGATTGAGGGGATTCAACCGGATTACGCGGGCATTCGACCGAAGTTGGCGAGGGGCGGGGCGGTGGGGAGTGGGAAGGGGTTTCAGGATTTTGTGGTTAGGGATATGGCGGGGGAGGGCTGGAGTGGGTGGGTGAATTTGTTGGGTATTGAGAGTCCGGGGTTGACGAGCAGTTTGGCGATTGCGGAGGTGGTGGAGGGGGGGTTGTATAGGTGAAATATGGGGGGGGGGATAATGAATTATAATTATGATTGATAGTATAATAGTATATATGATGAGTGAGGAGACATATCCAGATACGACTATCCATCCATCCATCCATCGATACCCACCAAGAATAGGCAGAGAAACCCCAAGCAAAGAAAACAACCGAATCATCATACGATCGAAATAGCAAAACGAGATATCAAACCCAACCCACCAAATCATTCCCGGGCTAAAGAACCGACGGATGTAAATAGGTAGATCGATAGATACATGAGCATCTTTCACACGACACACCCAATCCGATCCGATCCCAGTAGAAGTTTCCTCGAATGTACAGCACAAATTTGCATCTCTGATACTCTCTACCCTAGTAGACCGACCCTACCTATTTACCCACCCGGTATTCACATGACTCTCCCTATTTCATTGCATCCCATTGCATATCCCATATCCCATCATATCACATACTAATAAGTATACACACAAACCGAAACACAGCACACATCTCGATCTCATTTTCGATCTCATTGTAAAACTCTATATACCTTTCTCCTCCTCCTCTCCTTCTCTCCTTTTCTTTCTCTTCCCTTCTCAACAAACCTCATCCCCATCCCCATTCTCATCCTCAAACCACGCATTATGGAATTCTCCCCCTCTCTTCCTAATGCAGGTATCTTACTGTATCTTACAGGTACAAGTACAAGTTTCATTCATGCATACGAGCCAGCAACAGCATCAGCATCAGCATCAGCATCAGCATCAGCCTCCCCCCCCATCTCCCTACTGCACCACACCTTTTTCAAAAGAAGAAAAAAATAGAAAGGTAACAAGGATGAAATACAGGACAGGACATGATGAGACAAGACAAGACAAGCCATAACATAAAATCGCTCTTTCTTTCACGAGCTCAGAATCTTGATCTTTATTATAAAAAGGGTAAAAAAAGTGAAGAAGAGTATTATAAATACAAGGTAGAAGTAATGTAAGTAATGTAGGTATAGAAGGTAAATTTATCCCTAAAACCCCTTAGAAATAAACATAAGCTCATAGATTCCATATCCATCCATCATACCAATGCCCTATACCTTTTACAAAAAGAAAGAAAGGAAGATCAAGCCTTTTGTTCCCCTATCTCTCCACCTTGATCCGATGCCTTTTCCTTATCCGTAGTGTTCGTATCGTCGTTTATGTGATTGGTTGATGTTGATGTCTTTGAAGCTTCTTTTGCTGCGGCGGATTTTTTTGCTTTCTTCTTGGATTTCTTGGACTTTTTGGGAGGGGTTTCTTTGGTGGTGGAAACTTCTTTGGGTGGAGATGTGTGTTCATCCTCGCTGGAGTTATCCTTCTGCTCTTGTACTTCTTGCTCCTCTTCTGTTTCCCCATTACTTTCAGTACTAGATGACTCTGAAGCAGGCTCTGGTTCTGATTCTGGAATTGGATTTTCAATGACTGTCTCTGACTTCTCTTCGCTAGCATCACCATTTTCTTGTTCCGCCTCTGTCTTGTCTCCCAATGAATCACCAGACATACTATCCCATGAACCCGTTGAGCCTGCTTTCGAATCATCATCATGAAGTATAACAGTCTCAGCATCTTCCAGCTCAGGCTCCAAATCTTGAATCGTTTCCAAAATTGATTGTTCTTCCTCTACCCTATCATTCGTCTCCTCGGGTTCCATATCATCATCTGGATCCACCTCCTTAACGGTCTCCACAATAACAGGTATCTCTATCTCTGTTTTAGTATGATTTCCTGTCTCTCCATCCTCTCCCTCTTCCTCCGCAATTCGTGAATTGCGTGCAGCCCTTAATCTTTGAGTTATATCCCCTTCTTCCTCATCAATCTCCTGAACTGTCGTGATTGCCGATCCCACTGAAGGTGATTGTCTAACATGTCTTCTGGTTGTATTTTGTCTTCCACCAAGCCCTAAGAAGTCTTCCTCAACCCCTACTGGTGTTTTCAAAATCGACGTAACCACTGGTGGTTTATCCTCAACATACTCCAATCCCTCTGCTTCTGGTGGTAGCTTATAATTCTCTGGTGGCAATAGCTCATGCATGTCACAAACCGTCTTGAACAAAACATAAAGGCCGGTCTGACCCTCAACTTGCCAAAAGACACCCCGATGTTGAAACCACGCATGCGCAAATATTCGATGTAAGCGCCTGAAAATATTAATTAAATGTTTAACACCAGCCCCTCTATCATCCATCGCATCACCAGCGGCCATACTCAAACGACTTGGAAATATCTTTTGACTAGTTACAATATTTGTAGCCCAGTCCAATGTATGACAGCAATAATCGATTGCGCAACAACTTTTGGGTGATTCGTGTACGGCGCAAAGGAATTGCCATTCGGAAGCGCGCATTTCTGGACATGTATGTGCGGAACAAGGAGGATCATCGAAGAGGAATCCAATTATTAAATCATTACATTTGTTGATTAAGAAGCGACAGAGTTCGTAAAGCCAGAGAGCTTGATCGAGTCCATTTGGTGGTGTGGCTATTTCGACAGCGGTTTCGCGGGTTATGGGAATGCTATGGTCTTTCGAGGGAGGTTTAGTGTGATAGTAATGAAGCGCTTTTAAATGTTCCTGCAGTTGAAATGCTGAGTCGAGCTGTATGGTATTAAAAATGAGTTAGCAATGCCATCACAATATAGATGCGACGTAGCCTTTGAGCTTAAAATTGGGAAATCAGGAGGTACCAACCTCACTCAAAGGTATGAGAGGCGGACCAGCAGCCATATCAGCAGCTTTAGTTCCGGGGTGTATCCTTCGACTGGCATTTGTTTCTATAATACTTTGCTCAATCATCTGTTCTTGATTTGAGGAAGCACTTCCAAGGGATGGTGATTTCGGACCAATCTGGATTTCTGTAGGAGGAGGAGGGCTAGGAAGCCGTGGAGAGCTTGGTGGGAGACTGGACATCATGGTCAACCCCTCAAATTGACTTTGTGAATCTTTTACATATGCCAAAAAAATGATGCGCTCGAGGTTGCGACGGGGAAGAGTTGAGTTTGTTTACTTTTTAACGAACGATAAATTGCAAGTTGATGGGTGTCGATTAATATTACCAGTATTACAGTAATACCGGTAGTAACGCGCCAATTTCTTCAGATCCGCGTTAACCAATCAAAACTTATGGTTCTTTAAATAGTGTCGGGAACTCTAAATCTGGTGCAAGGACGCCGAACTTTCACAAGGCTGTAGAACATGTGAGGACGAATACGAAAGGTTTTTTGTTTTTTGTATTTTGGTATCTGGTGGGAAAAACAATTAAACCCAGATATAAGTCTTCGCCAAGTAGAGAGGGAGAGGGACAGAGAAAGAGAGAGCGAGGAGAGAGCAGAGAATAATCTAACACACATTTACTTACACACACCTACCTATCCCACCTACACATCCATCATGGACGCCGATGATGATATTCCCATGCTAGTCGATGTGGAGGGCAAAGAGGTGAATGCAGAAGCAAAAGAAGCAAAGCCCATCAAAGTGCCAATTACAATTGTTACAGGCAAGTTTTTATCTATATACAATACATACCTGGGTACTTGGATGAAAGAATATAGCTAACCATGGACTTCAAGGATACCTTGGTGCTGGAAAGACAACGTTGATGAATTATATCTTGAATGAACAGCATGGAAAGAAAATCGCTGTGATATTAAATGGTATTCATTCTTCACATTACACATACTCTTCAGACCTTGTACAATACAACGTGGCACTTGGCTAACTATTTATGTAGAATTCGGTGACTGTAAGTTAGAAGACTATGCTCGAGCAGATCAAGTGATCTTGCCAGTCCAGAAGTCAAGATACGAATGAATGTACCATGACCCGAAGATTGGTTCTCATGGCTTACGATATGCTAACTCATATTCTCACTATCCAGCCGCTGATATTGAGAAATCCCTCACTGTCAACACTGGCAGTGAGCAAGTAGAGGAATGGCTTGATGTCGGTAATGGCTGTATCTGTTGTTCCGTAAAGTAAACTCCCATATTCTTCGTCCCTTCTCCGCATCCCTACCCCTCTCCCCATTCCTACCCCTATCCCAATCACAATCCCCACCATACTCCCACCAACACACTCCTAGAGACTCCGGCGTCAACGCCATCGAAACTCTCATGGACCGTCGCGGCGCCTTCGACTACATCCTCCTCGAAACCACCGGCCTCGCCGACCCCGGCAATCTCGCCCCCCTCTTCTGGGTTGACGAAGGTCTAGGTAGCACCATCTACCTCGACGGAATCGTGACCCTCGTCGACGCCAAAAACATTCTCAAATCGCTGAACGAACCCATCCCCTCTGAAATCCCCTCAGAAACACCCAACCAGAACAAATCCCACGCCAGCGCCGATTCCACCTCTAACGAGGACCACGAGCATTCCGGTCCTCATCTCACAACCGCCCATCTCCAAATCTCTCACGCCGACGTTCTCATTCTCAACAAGTCGGATCTGGTAACTCCGGAAGAATTGACAATTGTCAAGGAGAGAATCACAGCTATAAATGGGTTGGCAAAATTACACATTACGGAATTCGGCGCAACGCCCCAATTAGAAGGTGTCTTGTTGGATTTACATGCGTACGATAGAGTCGATTTCAATCTAGACGAAGTAAAAGCAAAAGGACATAGTCATTTGGATCCCGTGAGTTTTAATTTTTCACTTTCTTCTTCTTCTTCTTCCTCCTCCTTTCTCTTCCCTACCTCATCCATCTTTACCCATCTATTCAAACATTCCAAATCAAACCCCATCTCATCCCAACTCATCCCCTCCCCCTCCCCCGAAACCCAAAAGCCAAAACCAAAACTAACACCCCCACCCCCAAAAAAGACAATCACAACCCTAACCCTCACCACCCCACCCCTCCCCCCCACCAGCGTCCCCCACCTCGACGCCTGGCTGCGCTCCCTCCTCTGGGACTCGCGCATTCCATCCTCCACCTCCTCTCCCTCCCCCGAAATCCACCGTCTCAAAGCCCGTCTCCCCCTCACAAACCACACCACCAAAACCATTCAAGCCGTGCGCGAAGTCTTCGAGATCCTCGACGACGTATCTCCCCAAACCACGCCTGCAACCACAACAGCACCCCCCACCAACGAAATGGAATCCGATCTCCACAGCGAGGGAAAAATCGTTTTGATCGGAAGGAACATTAAAGACATGCAGGATGTGCTCCTCGAGAGTTTTTTGAATTGTGTGGTGGAGGAGAAGGGATGTTAGAAGTTAGAAGTTAGAAGTTAAAAGTTGGATTTTGGAGATGGAAATGTTGAATGTAAATATCAATGTAAATATAAATCCACACACACACACACACACACACATCACGTATTACGAATTCTAAATAGGATTCTACATCTATCCATCTGCGAGTATTCATCGCATTATCACATACATACATACGTATATATCTACTCACTCATTCATCTGTTATCCCAAATACTATTCATATCTCCCAAATACTATTCATATGTATACAATCAATTCTCTTTTATTCAAACTTATACTTTTCAAACTTGTATATGTAATATATTAATATTTTATATCCATGCATCCATACACACATATCATCCTATCCCATCCCATCCCATCCCACATCCTAAATACTAACTCTCTAACTAGCCGAACATGTGAGTAATTAAAGTAAATATATCCCTATAATCTCACTTATTACCTTTACTTTCCTTACTTTCCTTACTCAACATCACAATCAATCAATCAGTCAGTCAATCAATCAATTTATCCAACCTACCTACCTGCCAGCCAATTCCTACCGATTCACATATGCCGGCCGGCCGGCCGCCCTCCTTCTTTTCGTCATTTTCTTTTTATCCTTACTCTGATTCTTATTCATCAGCATTCACAAAAAGCCAAGCTTCGTTTATCCAACCATCTTATCCTGTAAACACACACACATACACAAAAACAACAATCTCCCCCAAATTTCAATCACTAAAAACGCATGTAAAAGAAAAAGAATCTCATAAAAAGAATCTCATAAAAACAATATCATGTCATGGTCATGTTCATATTCATGGTATAGCATAAAGCACCACTCAAAAAACTTTATCCTTTCTTCCCTTGTGTTCCAAGTTTTTTTCCCCTTGGCCTCTCCGCTTTCCCCTATTCCTCTCTCCATTTTCCATCTCTATCTGCCACTCCCCCTATTTCTTCACACTAATCACTATCCCTCTCCATATTTATCCATCTCCCCTTTTACCATAAACAGAAAAGAAAAATAAAGACTATTTGTCCTTCCATCCATCCATTTCTCTCCCGCCCACCCCGTCTATATTTGTATAGCAACACCCCACCCAATGAATTTGTTCGTCCCTCCCACAATAAAAGAGGTCAAACTATAGCCCCAACGCCAGAAATGCTATGTACATGTATCTCATTCGTCGATTATGCTTTACAATGCAGTGCCGGGAAGCCGCTCATCGAAAGTCGAAAAAATCAAGTTAAAAAAAACCGTGCAAAAAAATTGTAAAATGAAAAATAGAGGCCAGAATATCAAAATGATGGCCAGTTCCCCAAAAAGCTTCTCGATGCTCCATCGAATGCATTCGTTTCCGGGTGAGGTTCCTCAAGTCGAGGTTGATTCGTACAGTATGCGGTACTGCATTCTTCTGGCTTCGAAAAGGAAATCTCAATATCGTCATCTCCAATTGATCCTTCTGCTGGGATATATTCAGGTCCAAAAGTAATATCGAGGGGAATCTATGCAATCGCTAAAAAGACAACTGATCGTTTCAAAGCCTCTGCCAAGGCCTAAATAACTGCTCTCGAAGTAATAATACAACTGGTGCCTAAGATCGATGAAGTGGCGAGAGGTATTTTAAAGGGGGGGGGGAAGGGGGGTTCGTGAAGCCAATTGGCAATTATCTAGATACTACCTGTTAGATTTGCTAGCAGATCGTTCAGGTAAGTTGTACCGTTGTCCATTTGGAGATATTGAATCGAAATCGTAGTTCTTAAGAGTTTGTTCATATTTGGAGCTCTTCATGAATTTTGGCACGGAGTCCTATGGTTCATTGTTAGACAGTAATCGATAATTGCGCAGGCAAAATACTTACACTGGCCATTAACTTGAAGACAGATAATTGAGCCTCTTCAAATAACTTTGTGACTTCCTTCAAACTTTCAACCATAGCAGCATCCTGTCCAACAGCCTTGGTCATTCTGGTAGCCAATTGATTTCTGAGCATATGATCGATGTTAAGTTCGCAAGGTGAGCCTGGAGCTAAGAATGCATTGTAAATTCCATAGGCCGATGCCATAGTTTCCTTGACGGAATCGAGACTTCCGCCTGATTTACCCCTGGTTGGGTCTACATTTCTTACGGCTGCTTTGCATGACTTCAAGAAATCCTCGACATCTAGATAGAAAGACAAGTTCTCCTCACAATGGGTATCCCGAAGGTTTTCGCGGAAAAGTAAACGAAGTGCGGCATCATTCAGAATTTTGTCCAACTTTTGAGTATTCGAGTCTCGGGATACACCAGCTCTTACTGCTGCTGAAGTTCCTTCGCTCTCTGAAGTACGATCTCTCGAAGTCATATTGATAACATCCTTGCCTTTTTGTGATAACTGATAGTAGGCATACTTAGTAGGCTGGAATCGGAAATCCTTCTTATCATCTGAAGGAGGAAGTTGCTGCTGGTATTGCCTGTCGGGCTGAACACACCAGATTAGTTCTTGCTCCAAAAATAGCGACGCAACTTCTGTGGTTTCCCGTCTGTCCACCGTAGTACAACAATCCATCAGCCAGTCACAAGCAGCCTTGCCAGTAAATGTTTGATAAACAGTTCTGGGTGGCGATCCAACTTTACGCTCTCCTGCCATTCTTACACCAGCAATTCCATCCTTGTACTCGCTCAAAGAATCCGAATCAGCTGTTGTGGTGCTGGTCTTGATATTCGGTCCATTCTGACCAACAAACCTGCGGAAAATAACCTCAATTGTGCTTCGATCCGAGGAAAGTTTGTCCGTAGCAGAATCTCTTTCTAGAATAACCAATTGCATTGTATTCCTTGGGGATGCGACAAGTTCTGCGACGTGTCTTTGTTGTATTCCATTCTTCGAGCAGAATCTTTCCAAAATATGAATACCTTTTGGTGTCAACTGCCATATGGATCCCTTCATTGTGAAATCCTTTGCTTGCTTTCCGTCCGCAGATTCAATAAATCGTGCATCTAGGAAACGTTGACATACTGATCGAGCCATTTCCCGCGCCATAGAAAATGTTGTTGTCGTGGTGGTGGTGACAATACGGGAGGGATCTTTTGGATCTGGCATACGATTCGATTGTGAGAATTTTAAAGAACCCAAATTATTGATAGCCTCTTCCGAAAGAAACGAATGTTCCACTCTAGTTAATCGTATGCGGTGCCCTGCCAGCGGTAAACTGACTACCAACGTTGCGAATAAATCTTTGAAATCCTTGTCCAAAAGTCAGCATCAATCTTGGCCTCTCGAAAAATCAACACTTTGTTGCCTATACATACTCTAGTGAATGGCCTGTCATCGCTCGTCATGCGCAACAAGCGCGACGATGTTTGATGCATCTTGCTTGAATTTGTCGTCCTGTGATTGGAGTGGATCAACGGTGGGGTATCTGCAGCAGTATTCGAGTACGCCTGCGAGGGAGGGTTGGTACCAAGTAACGACTGACGGCGACCAAGGAAATGCGAGGGCGGTGAATTCTCTGAAGTGGTGTTTGGTGTAGTCGATGTCGAGTTTTCGCTGGACGAGGAAGATAAATCTATGCGATCTATACTGCTTCCTGTAACTTCTGCCGACTGGGACCTACTTTTAATACTATTCAAAGGAGTGTCTTGATCTGGAGGTGAATCTAGAGTGTTGGATGGTGAAGGACGTGAACGTAACGCGGGTTCAGCCAAACTTGCAATTGCGTTGCTAGTTTTGTCTCTTGCCAATACAGCTAAGGTGAACAAGCCACTTCGGTTTTGTCTTAAAGAGCTAGTCGATTGACGATTTTGCTTATGGGAGGGAGTATTATTAGACGTGCGAGGTATCAGTTCCTTTGAGCCCGATTCGCGAAGTATCAATGAAGATTTTGAATCAAAAGTCAGAGGTCGGACCGACAATTTCACAGGAGATGAGAAATCCGAGGAATCTCTCGTCAAACCTTGACCTGTTTCGCCTTCTCGAATGGATCTATCCGAAAGTGGTGGTGGTGAACTTGAGGCTGGGGGAGATGATGAGGTGGTGGTGGTGCTAGCGGAAGCGGAAGTGCAAGTGGACTTGGGTGTAGATGCGGTTGAGATATGTGCAGGATGGGATTTATGGGCAAGAGAGGATGGGACAATCCGATCTTGAGCGTTACTCGCGTCAATCAAATTCGAAACCGAAACCGAATTGGAGTTTGACTTTGGATCTGACTTTGGATGATGTCCGGCGAGGAAAGAGGAATTGGGAGGTTTAGAGATGGTGGAGGTGCAAGTGGAAGTGCAAGTGGAAGTGGAAGTGGTGGCCGTGGTCGTGGTGTGGGGTGAAATAGAAGGCGAGAGAGCCATCTAAGGTTTTTTTCTTCTGCTCGCTGTCTAAATCCGCAACTAATACAAATATAAACATAAATATAAATATAAATATAAATGTAAATACTTTATTAATCAAAAGCAAAACTAAAATAAAAATAAAAATAATCAAGATACACAGCTAAGAAAAGCCATGGCAGCAGGAGCGACGGAGCAAGGAAGGCATGAGAAGAGAATTAATGGAGTACCTACCAGGATGATGGAGGAACCTTGACACATCTGTCTCGAATGTGCGATTATCCACGCGTGCACTGTTTATTTTATTTATTTTGGCCTGGCCCGGTCTGGTTGCTCTTCTCTCCGTCTGTCTTTTTACTTTTTTCTACGTCGTGGGAGGGAGAAAGGCTTGGGTTGTGTTTTGTTCGAGTGGGTTTGTGCTGGGTGCTGGGTGTGGGTGTGGGTGTGGGTGTGGGCGATGCGTGCTAGGGACTAGATGCTAGATGCTGGGTGCCGATAGATCAAGAGTTTAGGTACGGACACAAACAGACAGGCAGATAGATAGACAGACAGACAGGCACAAGCGGCGGATGAAGTTGCGCGTCCCAAAATGATTAGAGCGAGCGGATAGCGAGGGTCTAATAAAGAGCCGGAGAGAGCTGGAGGAATAGAGCGCGCGGGAGATCTGGACCACGAGGATGCGTCGAGGGAGGGAGGGAGGTGTTCGGTGAACAATTTGAACAATTGTATCAATGTGAACCAAGTAGGCAAGAGGAGCTCCAGACTAGTTTGAATGGAGATGAGGTGGAAGGGGTTAAGATTGGATTTGAATATTTAATTACCTGAATGAGAAAGAAGGAAGGAAACAAAGATGTCTGAGGGTTTAAAAAAAGGTTAAACGAGGACAACGGATTCTAACCTTTCGGAAGAGGTGTAGATGCTGGATAGCAGATGCTAGATGCTAGATGCTAGATGCTAGATGCTCGATGCTAGATACTAGATGAAGGAGAGGGTCGGTCCGCGGACGAAGTGAATTTGGCATATAAGATGGTTTTGTGCGTACGTGCATGTGTGTGTATGCGTGCGAGCCATGAAGGAAGGACTCTCAAGGCCATCGAATGCAAGGAGTCAAGACTCAAGAGTGACAGAATCAAGCTAGGCGCATGGAAAAGGCCAGCTAGCTAACTGTGAAGAGAAGCGATGAGTGAGTATCACTTCTTAATTGATTTGCTAAGCATTACTACCGTGATGAGTAAAATCTATCGGTTCTGGATGGTTGGGACCCCAGCTGGCACAGCTAATCCATCCCTCAGAACAACATACTTACATCGTGCTCGACCTCTCAAGTGCCCAAACCCTTGACGGATTGGATGGGATGGGAACACCACCCAGCATTATTTATGCAGCAAATGCAGCCATGGCAGTAAAGAAACCAAAAGGCAAAAAATAAAAGCGGGAAACCTCGTTCTACGCACGAGGGTTACTGGGACCCACAAGTAGCGTGCGTCCGGCGTGTTTTTCTCGGTAGTGTAAAGGAACAAGGGGGATTGATTGATTTGTTCCATGCCTGAGCATGTTGTGTACACACCTTTTTTTTTTTTTTTTTTTTTTTTTTTTAAATGAAAAAACGAAACATGATTGATTGGTTGAATGAGGACAAGCATGGAAACCAAATGGAAGGCGTGGCTAATCTACATCCAGTATGAAATCATGTATGAGCGGAGCGAACTTTTTGACATCAAGAGTGGAACTGTTCCTTCAACTTTTCAATGGGGTCGGTCTACTTGCTTTCTGGTTCTTTTGGAATCTGTACTCCTAGTCATGGATGGACTGAAGAAGAGGGGGCTTTACAGAGTACTATGTATGCATGCAGAGTATATTGTATAATGTATATCGCAGCTAGATCTAGTAAGATCAGGAAACCCATATTCAAATTAGGTATGGCTGACTCTCCTGCAGTGCTACAGATAGATATAAACTCTTGCTCTTACTCTCATGCTCGTTCGCATTCCCATTCCCATTCTCGTTCTCATTCTCATTCTCATTCTCATTCTCATTCTCATTCTCATTCTCATTCTCACTCTCACTCTCACTCTCACTCTCATCTCACTCTCACGTATGTTTAACTCCGAATCGGACTATGACCAACACCCACCTGGTATCACCTATCCCCGAGCCGATCCCATAATTACAAGAAAGGTAAAATAGATGGCTTGGGGCTTTTACCTCACATGGGCTTGACTGTACGCAGTAAGACGATTATGCCTTGTATGTCGTAGTGATCCTAGTGATACTCTAAAAAAAAATACCAACAGACATCCGTGAAACGAACCAATGAGCCGAATGGCGGCAAATATGCTTTCATAAAGGTTGGCACAACTCGTGGGTCGTAAGCACACTAATCGTCTTTTAAGTTAACGCCAGGTGAATCTATCTTCTTTTCTCGTTTTTTACTCGTGGCAGACAGGGATCGAGATTGTCATTCATAGGATGAATGGGCGGAACCCTGGACGCATTTCTTGTGGCCAATCCGTGTGCTGCGTTGATGTAGTAGCTGTGGGCTCTTATATAATGCCATTATTAGTAATAGGTGGTCGATAGACCCGTCTATCCCTAGACGATAATTTTGGACACAACAATACAGAACACAGTAGATGTTCGTCAAGAGCCATGAGGTGTGGTGGCATGGTACACGCTGATCTACGCAATACTGATGCTGGTGCTTGCCGGGACCTTGAGAGACTCCATTTTCGGCAGGTATGGACGGTTATGGGACAAGCTTGAAGCAATCCATAAATCTGAGACTTCCATAATTCTTCGGGTTTCAATTATTCAATTACCCATCAACACCAGTCAGCAGCGCTCCAGTCAGCAGCTCTCCACCCATCAAACAAACCCCCAGAAACCAGGACACATGGTTAAGAACAGGACAGACCTGAGATAAGAAGATCTTCAAACTTTGTTGATCTATCCAATTTTAATCTTCTTCTTTTTGATTCTTAGGTTCTTCTTGACTTTCTTTCTTAAGTAGGTGATATGTCTCTCTCCCCCCCCCCCCCTCCCTCTGGCTTTCTGCCAGTGGCTTCTTCCGTTGAAGCCAGGGAATCCGGGCCAAATTCCCCATTCTAAGTTTCGGTGAGAACCATGTCTGCAAATGACAAGTATAGTGATGATGATGAAATGTGTCTCTCTTTGGCGATCCGGGTTCAGCCTGCGTGCGAAACGAGGATTGGCAGCATGCCAAACATAACACATGCGAAAATCGCACCATCAAATCACTCTCCCTCCCGGCAGTTGTTCTGAAACCACGCAAACAATGCCATTTCACAGGAACCGCCATCGGTAATAACCCTCACGACGCGTATTTTTGATTTCACTTCCACTCGTCAAAATGGTGTTGTGCATCTGTACTTGTGCTGTAGCTATCTACCTTTAATTTACAACCCAATCTCATGGGCTTGGCACCACCTATTGACGGCTAGATAGCATGATCGAGTCCACCCTTGACAAATGAGCGCCGTGTAACCGGAGCAGTAGCAGTAGCAGTGGCCAGTGGCCAGTGGCCAGTAGCCAGTAGCCAGTAGCCAGTAGCCAGTAGCCAGTAGCCAGTAGCCAGTAGCCAGTAGCCAGTAGCAGAAAACTGTTATCAGTAACCCTCTATTGCACATCGGTGAACCTGTCTGTGTGCTGCGTGTGTAAGATTGTGCTCGCAGTCCCAAGCACGATGATGCGAGTATCCGAAAGCCACGCTGCTCCAGCAGACATGGAATCCAACAACGTGCCTTGCCGTGCACACTTTGGTTGGATCGAAAAAAAGAAGGTGGTGTAACTTTCTTCTTCCATTCGAGGCCGCTTTGCAGGTCGCGGTCGCGTGCACGAAACTTACTCAGACCGCCACCAAATATCCTTCCTCCCTCATTCCGATATGGGAGGGGATGCGTAGAGACAATAAATCGTGTAGAGCATGTCCCTATCCCAGATGCGATACTCTTGCGCTAATAGGACGGGAGCAATGCAAGCTCTGTCAACGGTCTGCATGGCTGAAAGTGTCAGCAAGGCGCGCGGGTTCATAGGGTGGTAGATGCGCCTTCGCACTCGACCGCAAATCACCATCACCATCACCATCATCATAGTATCATTGTATTGTTGTGTACATCATAGTGTTCTACCTAGACCCATTTATCAACGAAGGCGCGAAATGAATGGTTGTCACGAGGCGGACGGCCTTCGCTCTTCGGTACAGACAGCATTAAAAAAAAAAAGAGAAAAAAGAAAAAAATCATACAAGAGGGTTTGGTGAAACTGTTGAATGCTCCGTACTCCACACAGACAGGTCCCTCAATTTCCATCATGGTTCTAGAAACCCCGGGTAGGGCAATGGAAACTATGGACTCAATACGGCATGATTGTGTTTGGCGCTTCATTTCTATTTGTCACCGCCCGATGAACTGGGAAGGATTCGGGAGCCATGTGGAAATATTCTGATGTCTGATTATCCCTGTCCTTCAACGACCAGCGTTTCGAGAGGCGGTGAAGCACAATAAGAATTCGGGCTATTGAGAAAGCGGCAAAGCGCGACGATCATCTAGTCATCGGCCTTTTGCTCGCAATTACGAACGACGCGTGGGTGGGCGGTAAGGTTCGATATGGATATTAATATGGATATCAGCTTGTCAAGTGATTTTATCGTGTTTTAGTATCAATAGTCGAGAATTTTGGACAGATGATATGCACCACATCACCGCCAAATCGAAGACAAATTCACAGGGAGGCCGAAATGAGCTTGGCAACATGTGCGTGTGGAGTTGAGCAGGGAGGAGAAAAAAGAAAATGGGATGAAGACATATTGATTTCGTATTCCCAGTCGCCTTGGGCTGTCATGTTGCTTGTCGATGAATCTTTCCTGGCGTGCGGAAATCCCATGGGAAGAGGAAGGGCTCTGGCTATGCAGGACTAAAAGAGACCCAGTATGTCAACGGCATTGAAAGATCCCCTGGCTCACACAACTGTACGAAATAATCTCTCCTTTTACCCTTCTCCGATCTCGTACTATGGAGGAGGCACTCCGTCGAGCGGGCTCGCATCCAATACGCATAGAGGAATGCTGCACAGACTCCGTTTACCATCATAGCCCGGCCGCCCGTCCTAACTCTTCTGGCCTTCTCGCATATACTGTAGCAGCCTTTTGATGCGCATAATTTATCTCGTAGCTGTGTTCGTGGGTTCGCGGATATACGTGGATTCGTTTCAAAACTAGTAAGGGGAACGAAAGAGGGGAGTACCCACACTGTTTGTGAGGTCCAGTTGAGTCGATTCATGAAATTGTGACACAAGAGGAGCAAAAGAACTGGGTGCGAGGATTGTAGCGAATAGAACGTGAATACAGTTATTGGTTGGATATGGATTTGTGAAATATCGAGAGAAAACCGCCTTGAACGGGCATCAATAGTGGACTCCCACGTTTTCTTGCCACGTTTTTCCTGGGATGTCCCGATATTTAGTGTGTTTGTGATATCATATAGCCAGTGGAGCAAATCATTCAGGTGGTGCCGCTTGAAGGGTTTGTCGATGAACCTTATCCACTGATGGTTGGATGCTTCCTGAAAAGCAATCCACTTAAGTATAAATATCCTTGATCAGGTGCACAAATCAATTATATCGGCGGATGTGGCGAGTGCATGGAGAAAAATACAGTCACATTCCTATTTGTAAGAAAGAGGAGAGGAGAGGAGGGAGGAGGGAGACGAGAGGGCAACAGAGGGAGAAAATATTGTTGGGAGGAACCATAATTTAAGAGCACGCTAAGCCAGTTAGCCGGGCAGTATCTAGATTCTTGATTTATTCTCGCGGATGAGGATGGAATGGATAAATAAGCGTCAATCGTTCACAGGTTTTGGTAGTTAAAATCCCATGGTCAATTGAAGTGTGGAAAATTGACACGTCGTTCTATGCTGGATGAAAAGTAGTTCGTTCACTCCTTCATCCTGTACGAGATCGTACTGGCCGAATCTGATCAAATCTCTAAACCACGAGGAAATGTCTCACTCAGCCTTGTGCTTTCTTTTTATGGGAAAAGAAAGACACAGACAGGCACACACATACATACATACATAATATTCATCGGATTATAAACCGACCTCTCATTTCGACGTTGCTTTTTATTGTGATACTAATATGTTAAACTCTAATCAGCTAAAAATGTACTAGACGAGGCATAGATGAGTTTGGATGTTATAACACTCTTCCAGTCATGTCTCACCAGGTTTTTCCATCATCATCTCTCAAAGTCAGCTCGTGTCTTGAACTTTCGCACATACCATATTCGGTATCAATTTCTTGAAATTCACATACGCAGTGGGTGTAGCGAAGAAGTCACACAGCTGACTATCTTGTCAATACACACGGATATTTGCACAATCGGCCCCCGGAAATCCAATATCAATTTCTGCACTATTGCATGTTATGCATAAAGAAACGTGCATCTCTTTCTGTACTTGATTCTGTACTCTCTGCATATTACGCACGCAGTCAGAAAGAAGTGCAATTGGTTTCACGTAACATGAAAGGGAAACTTGATTGATTTATTAGCCGTTGGTCTGTCGTGTTACCGAGGGATCAGACTTTCAAAGCCGAAGATACCGAGGGGTTTTCTCTGAGCCGGTGATGGGTATGGGTGGGTGAAGTTATCGTTTTCGTTTTGGGGGTTGAGAGGTGGTAAGTTCTACTACTAGCGAGCTCGTTTCCCTTGCTGTGTGTACCCTCGCACCTTATACAAGTGTCCCAAAGGGGTGAGAGGGTGCATAGTTAGAGTGGGATTTGTGAAAGCAATTGGGAAAGTTACCTAAGATGGCTGACTACTTTCCACAGTGTCACCTCAATCTATTTGGTATAATCCTGCTGTCCACTCGGATCTTGATGATTCATATCTAATATCAAATTAAGAACTGTATGGTATATTGAGTTTGCTCCCACTGGAGCCAACTCTCTGTGCATCGATTGCTCGCATAGCAACCTACAACCCGAATTCTTACTCTGTGCTACGCTTCTACCCAGTCACCTTTCGGTACACTACCCCGATGAAGTTTCAACAAAAGTATAGGATGTCGGTACCCAGTAGTTGGAAATTGATCCTCTGTCTAGAACCAGGCAATACGCTTTTGGCCGACAGATACCCCGGTATTTTCCCCAGCATTCCCTTCCATCTTACTTTCCAAATTTTACCCAAAAATGGGCAATAATCCCAGGATCCATATTCTTCTGTCAAGCTTCTAGAAAGCAGCAAACAATATTACGAAAATGGGAATTTCTCCCGACCAATTATCAAAGTATATTGGTCAAGGGTTTGTGAGCATATCATATCTATGGAGATTAAAGATTACGCCGCATGAACAGATCGCCAAGTTACGACACCCCTTTTTACTTTTTTGCGTTGGCAGTGTATCTTGTACGGAAGTACACACAATACACATGTATCGGTGGGAATATGCTTGCGAATGTCGAAAAGGGTTGTAAGGGGGTGGTGGTTGGTGGATGGTGGGGGTGTCTTTGATAGATGATAGATCAAGTGATCATCCATCAAAAATTCATCATATATGATATACGATAGTAACCAATGGAGTGGACCGTGGACCGTGGACTGTGGAACTTCTTGATAGAACACCCGAATCTGTAGCCTTGTCAATCCAATCTCCTCTGAAGTTTTACATTACCTGATAATCGGTATACACGAGACATACGGAGTAGATTGCATCACAATCACCACATTTTCCCAGAGTTCGACAACACACACCCTGTTCTCGATAATTTCCGATGCGGGTACAAAATGTCTGGTTTCATTTTTGCACTCACCTTGGACAGAGTCTGGAGTTTGCACTCTGCAGAGGATTTCTTGGTGGAAAGGATTTTAAATTTCAATTACAAGATTGGTTTCAAAGTCGTAAGATTTTCTCGAAAGCTTCTAGAAGAGTTCTAGAGAATTTCCAGAAAACTTCCAGAAAACTTCCAGAAGGGTTCTAGAAGCATTGAACTTTTCTTTTGAATCCTTGCTTTTTTTTCTTGGTTCAATTTTTGGGTAACGTTAATCGATCCCCCCCATCAAATTTTATAATAATCGGAGAATAATCCCACCTAGTACGACTATAGCTATCTCATTAATAACTCATTTATCCTAAACTTCTGTGAACAAGCATCCAATGTTCTACGTGTCTTCTATGATCTATCTCTGCCTAGGATGCGGTTTCATCTGAATCACAATTTGGGCTCAAAAGGAAAAATGTTGTCAGGCCGGCTGAAGCTTCCTCTCCAAAAATGCCCCAAAAATACTTTTCGGTTTCGACACCGTTCAAAATCCTAGCAAGGCGACAACGCCACCGGCAGATGTTTGGGATCTCGCGTTCGAGGTGTCAGTCTATACCGACGGTAATACCCGAACATCAGTCGATACGAAGTGTGCAGACCACGACTTAGTCTCAACTCAAAAACGCATGTTCTGAGTCCTCATACAGTCATCTCACACAAGCGATGTTGAGGTATTACCACTTGATCCTGGATGGATTCCTAATACAGTAGTGCAGCACGCAGCAAAAGGAAACTCGTCTCATTTCCCCTTTCCAAATCAAGCCAAACTCGGGGCTCGTGGATGAAGGGAGGAAGATACTTCAATGCATCCATCGATTCTGGATGTTCAACCCTACCTACACCTTACCTCCCACCCTCACCACACCGTTCCATCAACAAGACAGGATATCGATAGGATATTTGTGTGTATCAGAATCTCTCCAAAAGAAACCACACTACACTCTCCTTCCTAAAGCATCTTCCCGGGAAGTTGTAGTTGTATTCGCATGGCAAATTGTAGGTACCATGCATCTTTTTTGCCACCCTTTTTCGTATCTAGGATACGCCTGTATCGCATCGTATCTACATTACATTTGTGCGCGCCCACCTCGTGGCATTTTATCCGAGTCACAGGCAGAATACATGTGATACTCATGTGTCCCACACACAACACATATGGAAAATGTTCGGCATATCATTCATGCATTGTTACCTAGTAGGTGAGCTTTGGGGAGGGAGAGCCCGGGAAATCAAACCACTCGAATGGCATCATGGATTGGAAACGTTTGTCTTGAGATACTTTACAATGATATCCAGGGCATCCAATGGTCCAAACTGCAGTCCGACAATATAAGATTCTGAATACTCAAAAGCCATGAGAAATCTGAAAGTAGTTCAATGTTCCAATCAAATTCAACATCTCAAATGATGTGAATATTCTAATTAGTTTTGGAGATCGGATAATCTTTATTGTTGGACGGCAGCCTTTTGATTACTAATCCGAATAGCATAGAAGGTGTGTTGGATTCGAAGCTCATAGTTTTATTATTCTTTCAAATTGCAATTCCAAATATGGGCGGTGTCATTAGATTTGATATCGAATATTGAAACGAGTGTATATCTTCGATATCCCATTTTTTCTCGTCCTGCTCTACTGGAGGCGAGGTATTGAAATGTATGTATGTAGATAAATTACGTAGTATGTATATATGCATGACACTGCACCACATGGTACTGAATTACGACGCAACGCAGCACCATGCGACATAAGTGACATATACAACACAACGGGATTCGCGAATCGGCAACCGGCAATGCGAACGAGAGATACAGAGCCAGTCACTCGCTGATGGGATTGATAGTGATAGTTGATCTCTTTCCTCATTGCATTATCCATCCCATCGCCACGCTTTTCGAGTGAAAATCCCATGCACATGCACGCATGCACTAGTCTTGCGTATTTTTTTTATTTTTTTATTTTTTCCCTCTTGCGCAGGTAATGCGCACCACATGGCTCTTACATAGATAGGTACGTACCATCTAGCTCTACAAGCGCAATCGGTTTAGATGCTTACGCGCTTCTAGGCAGATGGATATGCATCTACTGACTGGTCTACCCGAGCAGATAAAGTAAGCCAGTTGCATACCCGTCCGTACGTAGCTTAGCGCGGCCAATATATATATATATATGTAAAATCGTACTACAATCGATCAATCACTCGATATCACCTCATCTCATTGCCGACTTCGCAGTCCAGGCAGCTAGGTAGGTACTAGGTGACTAATTTATCTATCTGCTTGTCTATTTGTTCACCCCGCACTTTTATTCGTGATAGTCAGCAAACCACAAGAGTGCTGTTTCCGAGCCGGAGCGGTACGGAGAATTGTTATGCTTATTACTTTTTGAGGGCTTGCTATTTGCTTACTTGCTTACTTACTTACTTACTTACCGATCGATTACTCTTCTTTGCTTGCTTACCTAGTCGGTACAGGAAATTTGTTTAGGGGGGGCGGGATGCGTAATCTTTGATCTATGATTTCTTGCATTTCGATCTGGAGGTTGGGAATTTGGGGGAGTGGATGTATGTAGGTAGGTAGGTTGTGGGTGGTGTGGTGTGGTGGTCGTAGATTGGATCACAGATCACAGATTGCGTAAATTCAATCATAAGCAGCGAGTTCGGGAGTGTGAAGCGTAGGTAAGATTGGGTCAGCTTGTGAATCTGGTTGTGGGAGAGATGGATGAGATTTGATTGCGCATTCGTCAGTGTGGCTTGCCAAGATGGGTATGTGTATGTGCGGATGCGATGTGATGCGATGTGTGTTTGGTAGTTGGATTGAGGGGTGCAGACGTTTCTTCTTTTTCTGGAGGGGGATTCCGCTAGGTGGCGGGTGGGAGGCGCGTTGGTGAGTAGGTGTGGGTGGATGCGGAGATGCTGATGTGGTGTGGTGTGGTGCTGTATGACATGGAAAACAGAGGGTCGATAATACCACGAGGTGACTCAGGTGAGGAGATTCAAATCTAGACGATGACGAAGAGCTTATGTGTATTATATTGTATGCATATGTACGACATGGAATGAACAAATACCGCAATCTTACAAAGATTCGCGGAGATAGGGTATAGGTATTAGGAGAGGAGTCCTCGGTAATTATGTCAGCTCTCATGATGAAAAGTCACTAATACGCGGAGAAGACATCAAGATGGTTTGTGTAAATTCCATGTCATCATGAGTTCGTTTTGTGAGGCGTGATGAGGAATGGGATGAGGAGAGTTCTCTGATAGGTATGAATGAGAAGGGTTTCTTTTCATGTAGTGAATGACTTGGTTGGATATTTTGGGATGGGAGTTTTGTTGCGTGTATACACATGGTGTTTTCCTCACATTTGCGTATTTGAATCTGAGTCTGTTGTGCTCGTACGATGGATCTGGATTGAGTTTTATGCTGGGCGCTGGAGTTTTTCTGATGGGGGGGGGGGGGGGGTTGAAAAGGTTGTTTGAGGTGTTTGGGGATGGGTTTCTGTCTCGTACTAGTTAGTATGTAGATGGAAATCACAAATGAACGATCAGTCAGGTTCATGAATGAATGTCGGTTGTAGATGTGGGGTTTGGGTAGGTCGGATGGTATTTCTCTTGGGTGTTTCATGATTCTTTTTTATAGAAAGCTCTAGATGAATGCGGTGGGGAGATGATGGATGATCGTTTGTTGCTGGTTTGATATATGGAAAGGAATCATGGAGAGTTGCTTAGGGGACCTGATAATAGTGAGCGGATGGGACACCGAATGAATGAAGGAGCTGTTGTAGAGACACAGAATCAAATACGGTGTGCGGAAGAACTGATATTCGATCGCAAGGTTAGCAAAGGGAGTTTAGTAGCTTGATGGCTTGAGGATTGTAATTGGTCTAGTGACCCTATTGTTGAATGTTGCTGTTGGTACTATGCATACGGGGATAGCTGAAGCGTAGATATTTGGGCATACACGATAGGTTATATGATTTGCTAGGTCCAGGCATGAAGTCAGAAGTTAACAGAGGGGATTGGTTTATCATTGTGGCGTGAGAATGTTCAATAGGTAGAAATAACGAAGAAACGGGCATGCATCGTTCACTAATGTGGACTCAAGCCTATCTGCGTCTTGGTAAGCTTGTCCGTATTTAAATGGCCAGTCAAGTAGTTAACCCAGTGGTTTTTCATGTCATCAGATCGGCGAAAAGATGCCCATACAAAAAGAGTTTGATGTACATTTCTGAAAACATCAACGTGGGCTCAATATCGTCTCCCTGATATTACTCGTCACCTCGTTTCAATGTGTTATGTACGATCATTGCTTCGGTCCCGACGAGACGAGCCAGTCAAGTGCAAAAAAATCATATTAATAATGTGGCGCACATACTTGTCGTCGCGACATCGACGGTTGATCTGCTGAACATGAAACCACATACCAAGAGATCAACGTAAACTGGAATGTGTAGCATACGAGATACACATTCCTGTCCTCAAGCACTGCGGGACGTATCTAAGACTGTGCTTTTGCATTCCAGGGCTATAAATATAGGTAAACAAGCATTATGGCGTGAAATGAAGGGAACCATGATAGGAGATTGGATACGCGAGGAGATTTTACTACAGTTTACTACCCACGAAGAGCTGAGAAGCTACGAGTTGACCCGTTAACACATAAGAAGACGTGGATTCCCAAGACTTCCTTAGCTATTTTCCTGTTGTTCGTTCAACCAGCTCTTTTTTCAGTATTAATTTAAGCCAGTCTACTCGGCCCAATTCATTCAAGCTGGCAGTCTTTCGATCTCTTCTGGATATCAAACTCCCAGACTTCAAGTCAAAAAAGTAGATACTTTATCAACGCACCTCTCTACACCGAACACCAAAATGCATCAACCAACCCTCCTCAGCCTCGCGTTCCTCCTTCTCCCCCTTTCCACACTCGTCACCTGTCTCGAAAGCAACTCTCAAACCGGCAGTGGCAGTGGCAGTGAAACCTTCAGCGGGACCTCCAACGGAAACCTCAATCCCAACGGTAACAGCAACGCCAACCAAAACCAAAACCAGAATTACAACACCAACGAAAACGAGAACTACAACAGCAACACCAACATCAACAACAATTACAACATCAATTATAACCATAATGCTAATTACGATATTGATGTGAATGACAATGACAATGACGACGATGATGATAAAAAAGACGGGGTAGTTTACACGACTGAAATTGTCACGGCGCTGACGACTTATTGTCCCAAGGCGACGGTGATTGAGCAGAACGGGATTGCGTATACGATTACTGAGGCTTCGACACTTACTATTACAGATTGGTGTGTTTATCTTTCTTTTCTCCCTTCTCTTCTTTCCATTTTCCTTCTTTCCCCTTTTCACGTAGCGAGCGAGCGAGCGAGTGCGACCCATAAAACACAAAACGCAAAACATCATGAAGAATCAAGCTAACGTTTCTCCCCCCCTCCCCACACAGTCCCTGCACACAAACGCGCGCTCTCCCCGGCATAGCCCTCACACCCGCCATTCTTCCCCAGTCGCCCCTCTCAACAATCGTCCCTACCACCGCTTCCCTCGCCGCTCTCACAACCCCCTCTTCTCTCCCTGCAGCAGGAATTCTCCCCCTCTATCCCCTCTCATCCCTCCCCGCATCCATCCTCCCTCAATCTCTCCCCTCAGTCGGCAATGCCGATATCCTCGCTGCTTCTGTTCTCCCGTCGGTTATTCCCGCCGCGACGAATCCAGCTACAATTGACGAATCGGCGTTCGGAGCGACGCCGAGCGAAATTGGGGATGTGGCGGGGGATGAGAGTGGACCGGTGCAGTTTTTGGGGGCGGCGGGGAGGAGCGCGAGGGAAGTGGGGTTTGGAGGGTTGATTGGGGGGTTTGGGGTTGTGGGATTGTTGGTTTTGTAGGGTTGGGGTTCTGCTTCATGGAGGAATTAAGAGGATTTCTGCGAGAGAATTGATTGGGAATACGAATGGGGTTTGCATGGGATGGGACGGGATGGGATGGGGTGAGATCAGATATTTTCGGGTTGAACTTTTGAACGCTGGAATGGTAATGTAGTTATGTTCTTTCAGGATTTCACGCTGGTTTCAGATTGAGGAATTGGGAACGGGAAAGAAAACTCATGGTGGTCAAATGAGGGATTCCTAGTATTGATTAGGGTTGAGTTATACCAGTTAGCGTGTATCCGATCTTGCCTTGGGCATTTAGATAGAAATTGAAGAAAGGAAAGTTCACTTGCATACCTAGTTTTTTTTTTCCGGCCTGAGTTCCGATTTTATGACTTCTTGAATTTATTTGCACATTGGAAATAAGGAGGGTCTTGGTTGTTGTTTCTTGGAAATTAAGTATTGCTGTCTGTGGGGATGGCTTTAGATGAGAGAATCGAGGTTCGTCCTCGATGTTCATAGCAGAAAGTACGGATGAAATGATGTGTAGGTAGATGGTAAGTTGCAAGATAAAGTTAAGGCGAGGCTTGGTTTGGGTCATCGGAGGTTGATGTCTTGTTCTTGAAGAGTTGAAGAGTATAGTAAATGAAATCGAATGAAGGGAGGATGTTGTAGAGTGGAGTGTGATATAGTTAAGATACCTATCATCATTAGCCCTGTGACTTGATTTAAAGATTATATACCTGGACCTGTTAATGAGACGATGGCGAGTCAAATTTGTAAACAAAATCGTATCTAATTTATATAATCTGCGGTCTGATATGATTTAGATGAGAGTATTCAGACTTAAAATCATTTGGTTCAAGCTTGATTGTGGTCGTCTAGCGTTCTCGAGAACACAATTCTCAAATTGTCCTAAAGTTTTCGTTCCACGAAGATGAAATAGTATACAATTAAAGAATGTACAACGATAGCATGATGAATGTATTTATCACGCAATTATAGGAAATGCAAATAACAAACAGTGTGCTCGTAGTTCCAACTCCAGATGTGCCCATATGAAATACATACGTCGACACTTTCGTGTCTGATGATGTTTCTCCAACGTTCTTCAAATATTCAATCTCGTCCCATCTTCAAATAATTGGTATAATATAAAACATCGCTTCTTGATTCGAAATTCGCATATCGGCCGTTGAAATTCGTAGATTCGTATCGATGCAACCATCCACTATTTCTCCTCTTCTGCCTCCGCCTCCGCCTCCACTTTTTTCATCTCCCCTTCTTCCTTCTTGATATCTCCCTCCGCCATCTTCTCATCTGCTTCTCCCGCTTCCCCTTCCTCTCCCCCAATCTTCGGTAATTTAAACCAAGGTCCATGAGCCGCCCCCGCCCCAACACCCGCCAACAATCCCAACCCCGTAGTCGGCACACTCACCACACCTCCCACCACCGATCCCACCACCGTCCCCAGTCCCATTCCCACACCTGCCCCTATCCCCGCACCTCCCGCGCCTCCCTGCCACACTCCACTCTGCAACCTCTGTGCAATCTTCAACTCCGAATTCGCCCTCTTCTCCAATTTCTGGGCTTCCTCTAGGAGTTTTGCCTTAGCTTCTTGTGCATCTTCGGAGTCGGGAAGCGAGGATGCTTCTTCACGATTTGCAGATGCTTTTTCGGTGGCTTCTTGTGCAGCCTTTATCTTTTCGTTGATTTGGGAAAGGACTTTTTCTTGAGTGCTGGGATTCCCATCAGCATCTTTGGGTGGAGATTGTACTTTGTCCGTCATGCTGGATTTGAGTGCTTGAAACATCTCTTTTTTTTCAAGTGTAAGTTAGTTTTGTTGGACTATATAGTAAGTTTCAAAAAGCGGACCGGCCCTTAGATAGTATTGTTTTAGTGTTATTTGAGATTGAGAGTAGAATAAGTGACGAAAGTCAATGTGATGATAGAGTTTAAGCAGGATATGAATGTGTGGGGTAGCTTGTATGTGCTATGACGTCGTTTGATGGACAGTGGTGGGGCTAGAATTGTAGCCCTATAATTAAGCTCATGGAAATATGTGAAATTATACCATCGACTCACCGGTGATGAAGAGTTAGAGCCTAGGACCTAGGAGCGGAAGTATGCTCAAAACAATAGAATTTCACATTAAGCTATTACAGACAACTATCAACTGACTAAACACTCCACACAACAACGCTCGACTCAACTCCGTAGCACCACTGAAAACAACAACCAACTGAATTCCACATGAAATTTCTTCTCTTTTACTCTAAAGGATCTCGGCCAGCTCTAGCTTCCATCTCTGCATCATAAGCGTCATCTTCCTCCAGCTCAAAAGGCCCAGGCTGCGTGATTGGCAGGAATGGTACTCCCAATTTCTCATACATTTGCAATCTTGCTGCTGTCTTTGGTCTCGATTTATTGATGCTAAAGACCTTGATTCGATGACAAGAAGAAGTGACATGAAGATCCCAATTCCTAGTAGATATTAGCTAACCTGAGAGTTAGGAAAGGGAGGGAGAACTTACCAAGTAGATCTCACAAAGGTAGGTTGTGTGTTCATCGAGTTATCCCAACACCTAACTACCAACTCTAACCATCCTTCGGCATCGACTGGAAGATCAATCTCCCATAATCTCCAGGCATGGTAGTACTTTTCGCTCAAGTTCTCATAAGGCACCTCGTACCAAATATTCCCTCCATCCCCACTAACCTCTACTCTCACCGGCCAATGTCCACCCCCACTATATGCCCATCCCCTCATTTTTATAGTCCCGTCATGCACTATCTGATCCATATCTATGGGGCTCATGATCGCTGAGCTTACTGGCATATCTTGAATACTAAACCCAGAACTGTAAGTTGCATTATGTTTTCCAACTTGAGAATTGTAATACAAGTATTCTTTCTTTTGCACCGGACCAAGAGATTCATGGGGGAGAACGTTAATTCTGGTAAGCCATTTACACGAGCGAGCGCCGATATAGCCAAATACCACAGCACGTAATGGAAAGCCATGGATTTTAGGCAGTGGCTCCCCGTTCATTTCCCAGGCGAGAAGAACCTCGTTGATTTTCACCTTGCGCCAGGGAACAGATACAGCGTAGTTGTATACTTCTCCCTTTTTGAAGTAGGTATCTGCGCCGAGAAATTCAAGATGATAAGTTCCTGATGGGTCTTTGAGACCGCCGCAGTATTTGATCACTTTCTTGAGGGATACACCCGTCCATCGTGCGGTTCCAATAGCTCCTTCTCCCCACTTTACTTGTGTCAGCATGCCGTTGTACAAGATAGAGAGTTGAATACGTACGGGTGCGTTGATAAGTTCATCTCCGTCACCAGGATACTGATTAATTTGCTCAATTCTTCTGGTCCCTGAACATTGGATCGTGACCACGTTACTCTGTCTCGGAAAGATGGTTTCATCCTTCAAATCTTTCAAAGTAATACGTTTCGGATTATTCACCAAACCAGCAACATCGAAGAAGTAAGAATCTTCGTCAATCTCAGGAATTCCACCATGATTCCGTACAAAATGATCTTCATTCGAAGTTATGGCCGATTCAACGAGTCGATTCTGTTCAACTTTGTTATTCTTGCTATCCCCAGAACCCCAGGGTATCTAATAGTCCGAGCTACGGTTCAACAACATAAGGGTTTGAATGTCCAAAAGCAATTAGAAACCTGAAAATGATTCAATATTTGAATCAACTTCAATATCTTAAATGATTTGAACGTTTCAATTGATTGATAGATTTGATAATCTTCATAACAAATCTTCATTGTTGAACTGTAGTCCGGACTATTGGACACTCCGCGGGCCCAGAATCAAAAAAGTAGATGGACATACTCGAGGGGGTTCTCCGTTGTATGGAAACTGTAAAACATGAATCATGTCTGGAGACTTTTCCTTCTCCACAAACAGCCAACTCTCTGCTGGCATATCTTTCGTCTTCCTGCCCAATGCATAATGATACTGTTTCCATCTCACGCCTTCTAGTACGGGATTGGTTTTTGGTAAGGGAACTAATTGAAACTCGGGTGCCTGAACCACAAGTCGATCAGCATTTGAGTCTCGTTCAAAACTTGGACCGCTTTCATACCGAAGGAAACTTAAACTTCTTCATAAATTCTTTCACTTTCTGCTTTCGCTCAGGATATTTTTCCCATTCGATATATCCGTGCCAACCATCTAACTCTTCCTCCAACTCCAATTCATTTGGGTCTGGCAATTCATCACTGGAACGTATCTCAAGATCTGGATGTAGTATACTTGGATGTCTAGCATCACTTCTACCGGTTGGACCATGCATGCCATTTGCATGGTGGATGTTCGATTCAGATTCTGTCATTGTGTTCAAGAATTCTCAAGAATCAATTGAATATCTCGCACTCAATATTTTACTCTGAAAATATGGATGAGAAGCAAGGGAGGGAAGTGAAGAGGAAGTACGGATAATAAAGTATTTACCCCTCCGCGCCCAGGCCATTGTCCAACCAGAACATCATGCACAAACTATGCATTGTAATCCAAAACACCAGGATGAATGTCACTTGCTTACATCGCAAACAGAACTGGAGGAGGGAAATTTTGCGACGTCATGACTTTGATAATGAACCAAATAAAGAAATTTAAATGGAGACAATGCCGAGAACTACCGGTATGTCCGAAAACGATGGGGCTTGATCGGAATTTGTTCGAACGCAATTGGCTGACAAGCTGGGAAATTAATTGAGTAAAGAATGGCAAAGTGCAAATGATGGATTTGTCGATAATGAAGTGGGCTGATTCTCCAATCGCGATAATTCATCGATCGGCATCAGAGATTCATACAAGCTTTTAAATGCCGAATTAAAAGCTGAAAACTCGGTAAGTAATGGGTCTAGACTTTCGCAAGCGATAGTTTGCATGCTCTGAAATTTATGCTTGTTTCTCAAGACTTCAATTCCTTCAAACTTTTAATTCAAAACCAATTACACAATCTGATATGATAGTACGTAAATTGTGTCTGATGGATCGTAAGCAAAATCGGTCCCTGACTAGTCAGAACGATACCCCAAAATGTTCTCACTCAACTTCTCCAATCTTGTAGACATATTTGACTCCCCTAGCCTGTCCTCTCTGTAAACGCCTCAAGCCCTCTCCAACTCCTGCTAAACCTCCATCAATAACATCAAAGGGGTGACCAGTAAGTCTGCCATCTTCCAACATCTGAGACATGTACTTAAAGAACACAGCCACCCACCCTGGATCACCCTTCACAAACTCTTTATCGGATGGTTGTTTAACCATGTCCGGCTTATAGACGCCTGTATGTGCTGTGCCTACCATGGTGTATACCACTTCAATTCCAGTCTGAATTGATTCTTCGTCGTACTTATTAGAGCCTGTGACGACTGATAAGTAAGATGGCGACTGCGGCGAAAACGATGGAGCTAACATATGGGAGATCGGGATCCATGTGCCATTTGAGCTGATGGCATCAAGAGCATGGTGACACTCCAAACTCCCTAAGGCCACCTTAGTAGCTTTGATCATTTGTTCAGTGCCCAAGCGATAATCGATTAGCTTGTCACCAGAAGATGGATCAAGAAGGGAATTCAAATGTCAAGAACTGCTGTCGTCGTGACTACTAGTGGGATAGTCGCAGCTTCTAAGAGAAAATTAGAAACTGGCACCACTCGTCGACTTGGTACTAACCTTCAAAAGTGATTATGTCTGGGAGTTTCACTACAGTATGTATTGGCGCAACAGCATATTCGGCGTACGCTCCATGAGGGTTCATCATCGGATGAAAGGCAGCCACACGTTCTCCGAGAGAATATTCGTTCTTTGTTTGCACATGTGTGCCGATGGAATGAACAAACCCAGCGATATCATCTCCACTGTTGAGTGACTTCTTTAGTGCCTTGAGATGGAGCCAATCTAGAAAGTGGATATCTGCCTGAGCTACTCCTTTTCGAGTACACGTTGAAAAAGTGTGCTTACCTTTGACGTTACTCCCCGCAACAACAACTTTGATCACTACATCGTCGGGCCCAGGCTGTGGAATTTCTACTTCGGTGATCTCAGTCCAGATTTCAGGACTGGGATGAACGATAACTTCTCTCATGATCCAGGATATTGTGGATAAGAAAATCTTCTGTAATCACCCTTCGGCGCAATATAGGAGGCAATCCGGGGAAGTCAAAAGCTGAGATTACGATGCGGTCTTGTAAGCCACAAGACTGCATTGCATGTAAGGTAAGCAAATACCAAGGTTTGTGCTACCTACAAACGCTTGTTTGTAGTGAGGAAGAAGCACCAGAGGTGTTAATTCGCCAGGAATATGTAAAATCAGTTCACCACCAATCGAAAATTACAACACCCAGCATGATACATTCATCATCATTGTGTATTATCACTGAGTCGTGACATCAAGTGAAGTATTGACGTTTGCCTACCTTGATATCGGAGCCTCATGTATCGAAATGTCTATTATCAGGGCACCTCTTGACATTGTACTATCGTGATCAGAGACGTTGAGAATTGGGAGAAGGACTGTTGTACAACGGCAAGACTCTAGTGGAACTCCTGTATGTCGATGCTGCTACTAGATGTTTGGGTTCTTTGCTCGCATCGTACCATACCATAGTAGGCTAGCACTGTGCTTATATAAGCCCGGCTGTATAAGTCCGACTGCTTCCACATCAAAACATGGTTTTTTTCTAAATGCGTTCGGCAAGAGTTGCATCAATACTGTTCTCATTCCGGAAAGTTTTGCGGGCTACTGCCAGATGCTTTCTATCTCCATCCGATCTTCTATTACATCAGTGTTAGTCCGCGTTTCGAAATACTACCATCGTCATGCTAAACCCAACTGATGCGATGCCTAGGTCTGAGAGTACAAAAATGTCGGTAGGACTCTCGAGGGACTGTAGGATACTGGAGAAGCCTTGGTGGGGCGTGACAAAGCTTGACAAAAAATCAATGCCGTCTCTATAGACTACCGATGTTCGAGTTTAGCAAGTGCCGATCTGCATCATGTTCCGCGGCATCCAACAGCGTACCTTTGTTTCGAGTGAGACTCAAAGCACAACCAGATATTCCTTGGCTAGATATTTGACTCGAAATTCCGCTCTAGAAATAGTGAATTTTCTTAGATTCATGTGACGTGTTGAATTGCTCATCTCATCGTACTCTGCTTGCACCGTCATCCCCAATACATTGGCAGACTCATCTCATGATCCGTTATCTTTGCTTCTTGGAAAATATTGGCGTCACATATAGAAAAATCAGTGTCGGCAATCATTTGTTTTCTATAGACCCACTTCACGGCATTCGAACGATTTCTTTGAATATTTGTGCCGTAAAGCTAGCGACGAGGATTGCCGGGTGCTCAGGGTCCAATATGGCGTTTGCCATGCTATTACAATATTTGCTTTGAGCATGTTTTCCTTTCCATATCGATTCGTAAATCAGCACACAAAAATCAATGAACTACTTTCACACAACTTTCTAGATCCACAACATCATGGCTGCACGTTCAACATGTGCGGCAAGTGTGGCACTGCGATTGGGTCAACCCCCTAACCTTGTTACCAGAGGTACCCATCTTTTGCGAGAGGGCCATAGTTTAGAAGTTTGGGGTCGCAACAAATGTTCTCAGTGGGTTATGCTTTATATCAATAGATATTCTTAGCAACTGAAGCTGTCGCTGTCATATTAGCGTATCACTGCAAGGCGCTTTGGCGACATCCCTAGAATAGTTCAAGCATTCAAAATCTCAAGTCCTTGAACAGGCGGACTATTGTATTCTGGATAATCATTTTCAATGCATGTCGATCTTACATTCTTAGGTGAATATATCTCCCTTCGACCCAATTATTGATTACTCATTCAATTTCATCAAATTCACCGACTCTACCAATGTGATATAAAAACTATTGTGGATCATTCTCGGTAGCGCGGCACCCCATACATTCATCCATACAGCATTTCTGCGGCAGTCGATGCGCAGGCGTTGAAAGAGCGGGAACGCCAAGCCACCCGCAGCAATGGCGTTTACAATGGAGTTCATACGAGTTCAGCCCTGTATAATTTTCACGGCTGTTGAATGGATTTTGGGTCTGAGACGGGATCACCCACCCTAATTCTTGGCGTCTTGTTGTTGCTTGTTTCCCCCCAAGTCATGGCCACATGTTTTTTCTCGCCAAGGCGGAGTCTATTTTTTCATTTTGTTTCATCACTTAAACCCAACTCATAGGCCGCCTCGAATCTGAGCATTCGAAATACCAGCGTTTCTGTTCCTTTTGCTATCAAATTTTGACTCCTTTCAGATCCCCCCATCGCATTATACTCAACTAGCAATTGATACTTCTTATGATTCTCACAACGCTAGTGTTTTGAATGTTGAATGTCAGAAGCACAACTGACATGTATTACAAGAGATGTGGGCAATATGCCGACTATCTTTATCACTTATCCCAAATTTTTGGAGGACACGCAGGTAGTATGAGATGGAAATCAGTGACTCCATACGCCAAGTATGCCCTATCCTGGTACCTATTATCTGATATAAGTCTTGTCAATCTTGGTCGATTCTGATTCTTGTCATTTTCCAAGCTGGCTTCAACCTCTTTTTCAATGTTACCTTGCTTGTTAAAATTCATCTATTTTATGAAACTTGCTGTTGTTCTAGAAGATATACTATAGTAAATATGGCTTTCCCTCCAACTTGGCAGAAGTTTAAGGACTTCATTTCACCTACGAAACAACCAATTCGAGCCGCAGCTGTATCCCAGACTTCCCGCCCTATACCAAGAAAGGCCGCTGGACGACCTTCTTCATCAAACTGCAAGAGAGAGCCAATCATAATCACAACTAAAGACGTCAATTCTAAACCGAAAAAAAATGTGTTGGACATTATCACGAAAGCTGCTGGTTCAAATTGGGTTTTTGTAGCAATGATGGCTATCGTGCTTGTTTGGGTCATATTTGGTTTCATTAACGGCACGACTGATACCTGGCAAATCGTCATGCAAAACGCCTCTTCAATTCAAGTTTACCTAACAGATATCCTGCTCCTTAGGCAAGCTTCCAACGCCTCAAACTCTCTTATAACCACTCTCGCCGAGCTCCAGTCGCGCAATCAAACTTTTGAGCGCCTTCTTCGGCAAATACCCGGCTGCCAGTGGATGGAAACCCACAAGAATCCTGCTCAAAAAATGTTCAAAGATGATGAACCTGTTGAATCCAACGTCGGTAATAGTCTACTTACAAGCGGCGATAGAAATATATCCAAAGCGCGCTACATGTGGAACAACACTTGCAAAACCGTTGCTAGTGGCCTCGGCTCGATTTGGGCATATATCATTTACTGGATCGGTATATTATTTTGGGTTGGCATTGGCCCTATATTCCAATTCAGCGATACTTGGCAACTATATGTTAATACAGCTACTGCAGTTGCCTTGACATTTACTTCCGTCTTCTTGCAGAATATACAGCAACAGCAAGAGGATAACCTTGAGCAATGTCTTGAATATGCTCTAAGAGTCGATTCCGAGGTTGAGTGGCGATTGAGAGAGATTGCAAATGATTACCAACCTAATCCAATATTTGAGATCCCTGCCCCAAAAATCAGCTGGATTGATAGAGCCATCGATATCTTTGCGGATATCATGGGCTCGGGCGTTGGGCTATTGATCACTCTGATTGTGACGATTGCCTGGATAGCTGTCGGTCCCGTTCTCAAGTTTAACGATAACTGGTGGTTAATCATTGGTACCTTTACCGGCCTTGTGGGTTTTATCGATGGTTTTGTACTTCGTAATGTTTATCACCGCGACGAGAAAGTTGCAGAGGAACAATTCGAGAAGATTGCCGAGAGTGATGACCGATTATTAGATTTACTTAATATCCCTTCACCATACCAAACCCCTACCAAGCCAAGAAATTTTAGCACAAGAGCATCTGCCGCAGCAGGAGAGTTTTGCGCATTATCGGGTGTGTGCGTCGCATCTGTCGGTGTTGTATTTGCATTACTTGCCACTGCGTCTATAATGAAATGGTCCGAGACTGGTCAACTTCTGTGTAATACACCAACTATGGTACGTCTAATCTTTCCCTTTCCAGAACCCGCCTTGACCATCATATTCCCCCTATCATATCTCATCTATGATAATCTTCATGCTAACATGAATCCAGATTATCGAAGGATTTCTGCTTCTAATTCTCATCCAAGCCCATAATATCGCCAACGCCGCCCGCGGAGAAGACTTCCAATCTCTCCTCAAACATCGCCTCCTCCTCAATCACTTCGTCTGTGAGCTCTCTGAAAATTCAGATCGTTCTAGCTCTTCATACCCCCATAACCCCGATGAAAAATTCATCGACAACACCGACTTCTATCCCATCGACGACGACAACACTCAAGACATAAAGATATCTATTGAGCAAGTTGAGAATCGCATTTGAGTGCAAATCATGGCTCAATTTTCTTGAAATATCCTTCTTTTCTAAACACCGTCTTTGAAGCTCAGCGTAATGATAACGGAATGTGCGATGTTTGTTCATACTGTATACAATATATACCCCCATACTATCTTTAAATCTAATCAAATTGAACTTTCTTTCCACAAACAATTTTCTTATAAACCTCTGCACAGAAGTGCATGTGGAACGTTTTAGTCATAATTATTCCGTATACACTCCCCCACCACCCAGCTCTGTGTGCTAAAAACAAATTTACCATATTATAATGTATAGATACACATCAATTTACCTTTCTCTCTGTCTCTGTCTCCCTCTCCCTCTCGCGCGATCAAACGGCCAACTTCTTATATATCTTATTTGGTCCTCTCTTCTTTATGTCCCAGCCCGATATCGTCACCTTTCTCGCCCCTCTTCACCTACCTGTACCTACAAATTAAACACTTGACTCGACCAACCCTTTCCTATTCATTTACATATATCATGTCTCTTCTGTGTAAGTGAAGTATGTACTTAAGTATACTTATCTTGTACAGTACCAAATCTAAGATTACAAATAATCAAACAAACAAGAGAAGAACAAAGGCCATTTGCACATTAACTGTACGGTAATTATATCACCTATTTTCATGTGTATTCACTAGCGTTATTTTCCGTCACTGTCAAGGAAGACGTGCATATTGAGAACACAATCAAGATCAAATTCAAGTCATTTTAAAAAGAACGGAGAATTACGTCAAATTAGTAGCAAAAGAAAAGAACCAATAAACGAATGTGTACAGTATCTATGAAACCAATACAAAAGTCGATCCTTTCAATAACAGCTCAATCCAGCTCAGCCCAGCCATGCATGCTAATAAGCCAGATACCAATCAAACAGTCATCCATCTCCTCATCAATACCCTCAGTCTCCCACATCTTCCCACATATTCTCATCAAAACTACCTACCCTCATAATCCCACGCAAGCTTGAACAATCTAATCAATGAACACTCAACCTAGCTCGATGCCAAACATTAGCCCTCCAGCTTCCTGCCGCCACCACCCCCCTTCCACTCCCACTCCCATCTCCAACCCCAATCCCTCTCCCTCCCATCCCCATATCAATTCTCCTATACGTATATCCCAAAAAAGCCCCTTTCTTCCTCAACTCCAGAATCTTCGGCGCAATTTCCTTATCCCTCAACAACCTATCCCTCGGTCTCTTCCTCTCCTTCTTCCCAAACGTCCTCACAAACCTCTTCAAATACTCCTTCTCCTCATCCCTCATAGCAAACTGATCAATTTCCTTCTCCACCCTCTTCAACCTAACCGTATCATGCGGTCTCTCTATAAACCCCGTTGCAAGAATTTGAATCTCGCGATTAAACGGTTTAAGCGCATCAGTAATCTGTTGAACTGTCGGTTGCACACTCGCCACACTTTCCGAGAAATCAGAAATCGGTTCCTCCTCATCAAAATAATGCGTATCGTCCATCGACTTGATGTTGGGGATGAAAGGAGGAGGCATCAAATGAATGCGATCCCATTGAATTTCGCGGAACCATTTATGCGCTTTGATATCTTCGCCATCATTGGGGTAGACGTAGCGACCGGCGTAGTCTAAGTTTCGACGAGAGGATACGGAGCCGAGTGTTGTGTCTCGAGATTTGTAGCGGCGACTACAGAGCCGATGGTCTTTTTCTTGGATGATGCTACGAATGAGATCTTGACATCTTCTGCTGACGGATGGACGCGAAGGGAATTGGAATGTGGTTTTGTGATTCAAGATGTTCATCTTTGTTTGTTGTCTTCCGCCTTCCTCGGCAAGGAAAGGTGTATGGCCGTAGAGACACTATGAAAATATCAGTATCAACCCCTTCGTATGAGCTACAACGACTGGTAGTTCACCTCATAAAGAATAACAGCGACACTCCACCAATCACACCTAGCATCATACAATTCCCCTCTCACCACTTCTGGCGCCATGTACTGACTTGTACCTACCACTGATCTGGCAAGCGTCCTATTACCAAAACGATTGCGCCAATTAAGAATACTCTCTGAATCCGACGCATTATCCGAATTCTTCTCATGTCGTTCTTTTCCACCCATCATCACATGAGCCATCTTCATTGCCGCAGCTACACTTCTTCCTTCCTTTTTATCAAGAGAATCTCCCTCAACAGTAATTCCAAGTTTATTCAGCAGCGAATATCTGTGATTATGAAAATAAGCTTGATCATGAGACCAATGTCCATCGAAAGCTAATCCGAAGTCAGAGATCTTTAGATGGCCAGATGCAGAGATTAAAAAGTTGTCTGGTTTAATATCACGATGAATCCAGCGAAGAGCATGAGCTTCTTCGATACAGAGGATCATTTCGGCAATATACCATTTTGTGACGGACTCAGAGAGAACATTATCGCGAATGAGGAGGCCAAGAAAGTCTCCTCCTGGCATGTAATCCATGACCAGGTACAGGTTATTGAGATCTTGGAAACTGGCAATCAAAGGAACAACCCTACTCACGTTGGTTAGTATCTTTAATAAAGATATCATTACCCACTACTCACCATCTAGAACCCTCAGCAGCGACGAGAAAATCACGCTCAGCTCTCAAATGACCTTCTTGGCTATTTCGGAGCATATCCGATTTTTTGATCACCTTCATGGCGTAGATACGCTTACTTGGTTCCGATCTATCCATCATCAGCCACTCATCTGCATCAAAAAATAAACTGTGATAGCAAAACTTACTCGTTAGCACCTGGGACCCATTTCTCTCTAACTAATCTCACAACACCAAAACTGCCCTTTCCAAGAACCTTAACCACCTCATAGTTCGAGGGTTTATGATCTCTACCCTTCAAAGCATTGGTACTTCGTACCTTCATATTTCTTATCTGCCTGAGATGATTCGTTTCTGCTGTAGCCAAGGCTTGAAGTCTTTCGGCTTTATCTGTTGGGGTAGAGATCATGTCATTCAAGAGCTCATTCTCTAGATTCAAGCGACGGAGAGATCGAGGTGTTATTGGTTTGGCAGAGACCTCATTGTAATAAGTCTCGAAGAAGACTTTGGCCGAAGCTGCCTTTTCGACAGTGATCACAGCTGCAAATTATTAATTGTGATTATACAATAGAGTAAGAAGGGAAACTTGCTTGGAACTGGCTGTGGGCATTCAACACTATCACCTTCAGTGATTGATGCCAGAATTCCCTCAGCAGAGTTAACCTCTACTTGATTCATGTTCTTCTGCATGATCTTCTTATTCTCCGAAGAGTGATGCGAAACACCTCCAGATTTTTGCGAGATCTTTGATTCGAGAGAAGTCTTTTGAGTCGATAGTTTAGCATCGGGACCAGATGATTTTCCGCTATTGGTTGCAGATTCTGCACTCGATGGGGGAGTAGGAGCATCGGGCATGAATTCCAAAACGCCTTTATCGAGAGAGATTAAACTGGGTCTACTCTTGAACTGTGTACGATGAACGATTGTGGGTGGAGCTTTGAGTATAGCCATAGAGATTTTCTTGCCTAGAGCGACAGATTCGGGAGGGGGTGATAACGGTGCATAATCGTCATCTAAAGCTATACTTGAGCCTAACATTTCACAACCGATAGTTAGAATATGTAGGGTATAAATCGGAAACAAATAGTAAAGAGATTACTTACTGCCGTTGGTTAACGAACGTAAAACCGAGAGAATTTTTGATCCTTGACGTCGAAACTTTGATGGTCTATGAATGTGATGTGTGGGAGAATCTGGAGGAGATATTGAGTCCAATTGAGTAACAGATTCGAGAAAAAGAGGCTTCTCCAAAGGGGGAGGTGGACCAGCTTGGTCTTCTGCATTAGGATAGAGTGCAGGACCAGTGCGATTTCTTTTCATTGTTGAGGATCTTCTGATGGATTAGATAATGATTATTGATACTATAATGTAAGAATGGAACTGCTAGACAGCATACAAGTGATTGACAAAGAATGTTGATACTGATGAAGGTTACAAGAATGAGAAAAATGAGAAGTCATACGTTTATCTATTATTTGCTATGAGAGCTCCTACCTATGGGGAGTTTCTTTGCTTAACGAGGGAAGGCATCACCATCAGACATCATTGGGAAAGGGCGATATTGCGTTGGTAAAGTAGTTTTTGTTTATTATGAGATAACCGATTAAAGCACAATCCCCTGTTCAAAACCTAATCGAACTTTTTGAAAATACGCCTGTAGTGCTATGCAAACCTCATCATCCCATTTTGCGTAGTCTGCTTCCTGTTTCAACAGAGAACTGCTCAGGTCGGAGACTTATGCAAAAACATTACATTGCTGATTGGCACACCATGAAAATATCATGAAATCGCAAACAGCAAGGAGATACATGAAAGTAAAGAGAAAATTGTACAATGGATATGAAAAGCAAAGTGACCTTCAGCCTCGAATCATTTACAAACACGCTTCTGAAACGATCGAGGCTTTCTTATATAAGTGAAGATGGCATCTACTTGATTTCGAGAAGCTTGACATCGAATGTCAAGGTGGAGTTACCTGGGATACCAGGGACACCCTTGCTGCCGTATGCAAGGTGTGCTGGGATTGTCAATCTTCGCTCTCCACCGACTGACATACCAGCAACACCGATGTCCCAACCCTTGATGACCTCGCCAGCACCAAGCTTGAAGGAGAAAGGCTTGCCCTTCTTGTTTGCTAGATTTCAAATATTAGAAAGTGTCAAAAAATTGGACAGATATAGACTTACAGTCAAAGACTTTGCCATCAGTGAACTTTCCGATGTAGCGCATGCCAACTCTGTTACCCTTCTTGGCGACTGGTCCGGAACCAAGCTTCTTGTCATCGATCTTTACTCCATCGACAGTCTTGACGCCCAATGCAGGCTTCTTGGGGTCAACCTTAGCTGCGGCAGATCCAGTAGGTCCTTGCTCGAGATTCTTGGCGAATTGAACCTTCTTCTCGTCCTTGGCAGCATCCTTCTTGACCTCCTCTGCCTTGGCTGGGGCAGCTTCACCATTGTTCTTCTTCAACTTCTTTTGCTGCTTCTTGCTAAGCTTTGGCTCCTCGGCGTCAGCAGCCTTGGCGATAATGGCATCGAGGGATGCGGCGTCCTCGATTTCGTCAGCAGAGCGCTTGTTCTTGCCCTTCTTGTCGGCCTTGACAAGTTTTGGGGCCTCCTCGTCTTCGGAGTCAACCTCGGTAATGCGGGCACCATCGAGTTCATCGCTCTCATCAGAGTCCATCTCGAGTTCGAGTTCATCCTCATCTGGAGAGAGGTCATAGTCCTCATCATCTTCCTCATCAGAATCGTAGACCTCGTGGTGGTGGTTGTGTCCGTTATCATCTGGGATCACGTAGTTACCAGTAAGGAAGATTGTGTGGGTACCAGTAACCTTGAAGAAAACGGTCTCGTCCTCGCCAATGGTGATGTCGAGAGGTTGTTGATAGTGCTATATTATGGTCAATGCGAGTTTATGAAAAGCGGGGTTTTTGAAACATACATTTTCTGGGTCAAGAGTGCAGAGAACATATTCCTCGACTTCAATATCTTCACCATCCTCACTCTCATCCTCACTCTCCTCCTCGATCTCGGCGGCGGCCTTGGCCTTTCCTTTTTTGGCGACCTTCTTCTTGTCGGAAGCGTCCTCCATTTCTTCGTCGGAATCGTCTTTGCCGATGGATGCAAGAAGTTCCTTAAGAGCAGCTTGCTTTTGGGCCTTCTTGGACTTGGAGGGGTCGCTTGGTCCACCATTGGCTTCTTCGTCGTCCTCGCTGTCCTCATCTGATCCAGAGTCATTATCTGCCAACAAAGCACGTAATAAATCATCCGAACCTTCATCATCATCTTCACTGTCTTCTTCTTCATCAACACTCGATTGACGAATGACCTTCAAGGTTGATCTGGGCTTGACACCTTCAGCATCATCGGCAGGTTCAGTTGGGTCGATTGCCGCCATGGTAATGCGGAACTAGAGATTGGAATTGTTAACATTTGTATTTTTCATCGGAGCCTGCTGGGTAGGGCAGAAATAGCAACAGCGCCATCAGGGTAGTAGAAAACAGAGTGACACTTACGGTAGCTGGGAAATCTGGAACAGCAGGAATGAGAATATCTCCTGCTGGGACCTCGAGGCCATACATAGCGACTGGAGCGCAAAGTCAGATAAATATTTTCGCAAGACCACAACAAGGCAGACATGATGAGTTCTGTTTACTTACCTGGAAGAAGAGGCATCTTGTACGATATTATGAATTGATGATTCAATTGATGTTAATATGATTGGAAAAGAACTGTTTCAAAAACCAAACAGTAAATAAGAGTCTTGAGATGAGTTGAAGAGATTTTAGAAGAAGAGATTGGTGAGCGGTGTCTTGATAAAAGGTAGTTCTTGAAGAAAAGATACCCGACAACTTTTTTTTTTCTCATTCTGCGGCACACTAACACACTAAGATAGCTTATCCGTTTGCGCTAGTGAGATTTGAGATCCGCTTGGGTGAGAGTTGCTACCTATTGAGGACTAACTCGCGATCCGTTGGTATAATTTGATTGGCTAATTGGCTCATTGACGTTTATTTTCTCATAGCTCTCCACTTTAAGATTTTTAAAGATACAATACAGAAGTCTCGAGAAGTCTCGATACTCCTCGATGCTCCTCGATACTCGAACATATGCTAGCTATGTCATGTGTGCGAGGTATATATCAGGATTCTATCCAAATCATATCGACAACATCAATCGCTGCAAGAACAGACTCCCACAGTCACTCGAGCAACAAGAAACATGATGCTGCTCCTGTCTCCCCTATCAAGTTTTCTTGCCCTTTCCAATACCAAGACCAACTGCTTTCAAGATCTGCCATAACCACCAAAGCGTTTCCTTCGTGTTCCCATTAGTATAAGAGACACCTTTTTCTCCAACATCTGCCATTGCGATCACTGCCTCTGCTGCTGGACCAGGAAACCTTTGTCTTATATAGGCAGCGATCATCTCTAGTCCGTTGGTAATGCCACCTGCCTGCGTGTTAGTTGCGCGTACATACTGTGCGAATCACAAACTTACCACTACTCCACATATTACCATCTACAACCCACCTCCTGTCATCAACCCATTTTGTGTCTGGAAACTCCTTCTTCAACCGTGGGATCAGAGCTCTTGGTCCACTAGCACTCAATCCTTCCAAAATTCCACTCTGAGCCACTAAGAAAATTCCCGTACAGACACTTAAGATATCAACCCGTTCTCCATTCTCTCCTCTCCATTCGGCGTGCGATTTCAAAAACGACTGTGTGTCTTCATCTGACACTATTCTAGGATCTGGTCCCGGAACCATCATGACATCCAGCATGCCCGGCTGCACTTCACTGTCTGTTATAGTTTTCGATATTCGAAGGAAAGCGTTAGCTGTCAATTCAACTTCGGGCCCAGTGGACGGAAGAGATATATAGTATATCGCGCAGCTAATCCCAAGTGCGACCAATGGGGCCGGTAACCCACATGCTGCAAGGTATTCTGGTGAAAGCATGAAAAAAATGTCGATACCTGACATATCAAGAAGTTGACATCCAGCTGGAATGAATACACCAATACGAAGGTGTTTGGGAGATGACATGATTGCTCCTAGATAAATGAGACAACTAGTTGATTAAGTCGGGTCTCGACAAAGAAATAATGTACAATTTATAGGAATGCCCGTAGGCGTTTGTTCTTGTGCTGCAGTAAAGATTTGATAATGTCACCGGATATAGAGGATATCCGGATGTTGAGATACAAACGATTAACTCCCTCTCACCACACAAACTCCCTGTCGTATAGTTGTTCGGCCAATAATCTCTACAATACAAATTTTCAAACTCCTTCCGTTCCTCCATTCATTCCCAGCGAATCAGACAATTCGTTTTCTACGAGGCGACCCCGTCACTCTTCCCAATACACTCCTCACTTTTCTCCAAAATCCCGATCCTTCTCCATTTTTCGTTTTGGGTTTTCTTCTGCGCTCACCCTTCTTGCTTTTCTCGCTTCTCTCGCTTCTCTTTCCCCTCCCATGCTTTCTCGATGGGTCGTGGGATCTTCGAGAGGAACTTGCTGATGAGCGATTGGAAGTACCTCCTCCTCCCCCTCTTCTTCTTCTCCTTCCTCCTCCTCTTCTTCGTCTAGAAGGTCTGGCCTGTCATTTATTATTAGAATGTGCATTCCAGTATTGACACCAAAATTGGTCATGAAGCTAAAACTACTCACACGCTGCGTTCTCGAGGACGATCTCACTTTTTTCTTATCCTCATCATCCTCATCCTCGTCTTCGCTCTCTTCTCCTTCTTCATCTCCATCTTCCTCATTCTCTCCCTCCTCATTTAAATCTTCGCCCTCACTATCCTCCTCATATCCATCCTCTCTGACTTGTTCTACAGCAGCTGATCTCGCGATCTAATAATATCATTAACACAATATCAACAATCCAACACAAACACACTAGAAACATACTTCATGACCACCCCCTCTATACCCTCTAGGTCGTCCACTCGAAGTCACCGAACTCGCAGGTGTACCATTACTGTATCGCCGAGATGATGTAGATGATGATGATGAACGACTAGAGACAGTACTACCTGACATTCTTCCCAAACCTTCTGAAATTTTGTAGTCGAAAAAAATATCAAAGATCACTAAACGAAAAAGATTAAAATAGAGGTAAACATCTCTGCACACAAATCCTAGATATTGAATCGCCGCCTGTGGTCAAAAGATAGGCCGATGATGTTGGTTGTCTGAGAGATTTTTTTTACGGTCTGGATCGGTCGGGGTTGAGATTGGGGTTGGAGATATTGTTTTGAATCGGGGACGGAGGATCATGAGGAGGTTCGTGAATTTTGTTTCTTGTGTGATAGAGTTGTGGTTTAGGTTTTCAGGAAATGGGGATGTGGGATATGAAATAGCGATGAGATGGAAGGAAATTTTGCATTTCATAATGATGTCGCTACGAGACTTTGAGAAGCGAATGGGTCATGTACTACTAAAACATCGAGGTCAGGTCGCAGAGTTTATTATGATAAAAGGGCGAGAAGTGTAGTTTTGGGTGTGGATGTGATGCATGAAGCTGTAGAAAGCAATACTTTTAGTCGGTGACGATGTAAATAGAATGATGCACCAGTGAGTGCCTGGAATGAAAAGACACTTCTCAACTCTCAACATTCATAACGAATTTATCCTTCTAATGTTTGATATCAGAACCCGTGTTTTCATTGTTCAATCCGTAGATATTGCTAAGTCGATTCTCGCCATTTCCTTCCAGTTCGTGTAAAGTAAATAAGCAAACTAAAGCTCTTGATGAGCAAAAACATTGCGTCCCATCCCCGACTAAACTCTCTCCAGCTCTCAGTTCATACGACTATAACCTAACAGCCCTGTTCGCTTGAATGCTTAAGAAAGTATTTTTGCACGATTCATTTCGTCCATTCAACTCCGTAAAGGCAATCCTACAAGGCTAATACAAGTACGATCTTTGAAGTTGTTGAGTAGTATCATATTTCAGATCCTAGTATATATGTTAAATAATGGAGGCAGGCGAAGACAGTGAAGAATAGTGTAAACATATCAGATCTTTATTGAAGCTCTTATATCTGAGGACCGGAAGGCTTGGAAGTCCCGGAGTATAGCTTCTCTCGACAAATCGTACGTTTGGGAAACCGCCCATGCATGTAACAAAAGAGCGTCCATATACGAATTCGTAACTGAGGTGGTAGGTCTGGAAATCGTGCGAAAGAAACTTCGGTGGCTTCGAGCCAGGCTTCTTGCACACCTTTCAATCTGCGTACATGAGCAGGTTCAATAACTTCTCTTGAAAAATCCACTGTTTGATTGTCCGTAACACGTTTCATACGTTGTAGTTGTTGTGCTGATTGTTGTGAGTACGACACTGGGCGTTTTGCATTCCACGATGAACGAGTTTTTCTTCAGTGGGGTTTTCAGCATTTGGAAAAGAAGGATCAGTTCAAAAGACACGGCGGGAGGTTAAAGGAAGGACTGGATTGCCACCCTCCGAGAGGAACTCCATTTCCAATAAGATGTTGAGTTGAGGAGCGACTTGATGGTAATGGTAGGCATTCGGTTATCGAGAGATGCAATCCATTGTTATGTACTTACATAGATGACTTGTTAGTATATAAGAGGAAATCCCATACCTACCTCAAAGGTGAATGAACGCACGAGGAATCTCATTCTTAAAGTGAAGCAATCATTAGCTAAACAAAAGCATCGGTCATGATTGAAGCGTAGTCGTGATATAGACCCAGTAGGCCTATCCATCTTTTCATCTGTCTAAACCGGAGATGTTATGGAAGAGAGGACAAAAAGCTTCTTGCAAGCAGTCCAGAGATTGATCTCTCGGTAAGTCTCCCTTTCACGTGTTTACTATCTTTGTGAACTCCCAAAATACCAAAGAGATACAGAAAGAGAGCGAGCAATAGGGCATCACAAGCGTAATTGTATATTGCCATCTCTTCCTCGACATGGATAGCCGTTGTGATTTGAATAGCAAGATTTGTGGCAATGTGCTATTTTGATTCGTTACTAATCATAGGAAGGAAGCAGATTTTCATGCTGACCAGACTAGGGACATGGGGAAGGTATAAGCATCTTACTCCACTGCCTTGTGGTTATACTCTGTACTTCCTCACTCATAAAGGCAACGATAGAGACTATCGGCAAAGCACACAGTCCCGAGATGATCCTGCCCCCGTGGCTGGAAATCAACCCAACATTGAATTGGTACACCGACAAAAAGAAGATAACTTTAGAGACTGAATCTGAGGGCTATGTTCTCGAGACCAAACATGTAGGCCGAACTCGAAGACTGCATACAACATTGATCCTGTGGTGAAAGGAGCGTCTCATAATTGACCGGAGGGCTTCATGCTGATGTTGTAGTGTAAAAAAATGACTGCAAAGATTGGGATGATGAGCATGTACGTAGTGCTCGTAGTTAGCAAATCTTAGCGGCGTTCGTTAGAAAACACTAAGGCAAATTAATGGTCTTGGCAAGAGACGACACATTCCGCTTCCGTTCTCCGGCATGGTACCACCAGTACCAGTAGTACTCTCCATGAATCCTATGAATTGAGTCCGATTCAACACATTGTATTGATTTATTTACTTGCATGCCCATATATCAATTGATACAAACAACGATTGACTCACTACTCGTCCTGACCACCCCTATCGACCTGCCGTTTCGAGTAGCACCCATTGAGAAAAGACCCACACAGAATTTCAGACTGTTTAACGACATGCACACTGCCTAAAATACTTCATATGAAATCTTACACTGGATACAAGGATATATGTTGCCCATGATGATGATGATGATGTTGCAGTGCAAGAACAGCAATCATGAAGCCTTTTCGACTTTCAAAGTTTATGACAATTCCACCGTCGGATGAGAGAAAGCTTCTTAAAACCGTGGAGGCAGACGATGCTCCCTTTGACAGTGAGGCTTCGAGGAAGTCCCGGGTGAAGCACCAAAAGGTCAAGACAGGATGCTACACGTGCAAGTATGCAACTCTTATATCAATGTTACAAAATTATGCAATTCATGCCATGTTAGCAAGAGCTGATTATTAAAACCTCTAGAGTACGCCGAGTCAAATGCGATGTATGTAATACTCTGTCGACTAGTTACCTTAGAAACATAGGGGCAATCCCACAACTCTAACGTAAAACATGTGTTGACGAATAGCAGGAAACGAAACCTTCTTGCAAACGATGTAAGAAGACTGGAATTCAATGCGAGGGGTATCCATCACGCGTTATCCAACGACCCTCGCGGGAGTATACCAATCGAATGTCCATAGTGGAATCTCCCCCACGATCACAATCACCCATCGTCAACATACACATCGGTCCTATCCTAGAAAACGAGCAAGATTCTCGGTATTTTCAATACTTCCGCGAAACATCGGCTAGTGATATCGCGAGATTGTTTAATCGAACAGTCTGGGAGCGACTGATTCCCCAGGCCAGCGAATCCGAACCTTTCGTTAGTCAAGCTCTGGTTGCCCTGGGGGCGTTTAGTAAAGGTCGCACATCAAGCGGTATAGAGGCATTTTTACACCGTCAATATGGCCTTGATCAGTATGGTAAAGCTCTTGTCGGTATGAGACAAGCTCTAAACCCAAGCTCTTACAATGCCCGCAAGGCCCTCATTGCTTGTCTACTTGTTTATTCAATCGAAAGTATACAGGGACATCTTGCAACAGCAGCTTCCCATGCTGCCAGTGGAGAAAATCTTCTCCATGAGATTATGCTGGACAAGAAATCCAAAAGCTTACCACCCTTCAGCTGCCAGCAAGATTCTTCAATTGACGATGATCTATGCAGAGCTTTCTCGGATCTTGATCTTCAAGCACTTTGCGTTATTGATCGCCGATCCTCAAAGCTCCACGAACGACGAACTCGTGATTTAAATCATTTGTTGCTATCAATGCCTTCTTCATTCTCAAGTATCAAAGAATGCCATGACTGGTGGCAGATCATAATGCGGAGAAACTTCCATTGGATAGCAACAGCAAGAAAAACAATTCTCGAAGAGCGACCGAAGAATGATGAAGAACCCGTTGTCTATGCAGCCGATGATGAAGGGCTAGATCTCAAAGATGAGAACTGCTCATGGACCTCTGTTGCAGTCATACCTAGTACTAACCCAACCCTCAGACGGGATTGTACCACATATCTTGATGATATTTTACGATGGGAAAGTATTGCAGCACCGTTAGTAAACAAAGGACTACGCTCTGCCGAAGATTCTCGAGAATTTCTAGCTGCATGCCTTGCAAAAATACAGGCGGCTATGATGACGATACAAGTATCAAGTGTGTTTATAGTCAACGCAATCGAATGGGACGCATACTTTCAGGAGTTTGGTACAATCATGAAATATGTAGCCAAACTCCGACCGCGCATCGTTCAAGGAGAGGGGAAGTATCACTTTGACTTTGGTGTAATACTTCCGATGTTTATGGTTGGAACACATTGCCGAAATAGAGAGTTAAGAGATCAAGCGATTGATACTCTCAGGGAAGCTAAAGGTTACCGAGAAGGCATTTGGGACTCAGATGCCTGCTCACGAGTAACTGGGTTTACAAGAGATGTGGAAGAAGAATGGGCTGATGAAACTGGATGGGTTCCTGGAGAGAGACGGTTTACTATCACCGGAACTAAAGTTACAGTTGACAAAGGGAAATCACTGCACATAAGTGGATATCAAAAGAACGGAACTTTAGAAGGGAAGGGTGATTTCAAGGAAATACATATAACATGGTAAATGCATACATAGGTAGTACACACTTGATCTTTACAGCCTTACTTACCATAATGTGTTGTGATACCAAATAGTGACACCAAATATTGATTTGAGATGACCCTCGATGCACCGGGCAGGTTCTCAGCGTGGGGACCTTCCGTGCCACTTCCCTTGTATCCACGGCATGAGAATTTGAGTATACAGCCCAGGCTGAGTCAAATCTCCACACCTGAAGGCGATTGATGCTGTCACTGATCATGTGGATAAAAGGGATGTCCTTGGTAAGGGGCGACAAATCGAGGGGCAAATCTCTACTCCATTTTCAAGAGACAACATTGATAACACTTCAGTGTATGTTCGAAGTCTATCAACAGCATATACGCAGAAATGAAGATATATATTGCAGGTGTAACACATAGAAGATTAGGATCGTCAGTACTACCTAAGCTAAGTAGCTGCAGACAAATAAATCGTTACTAACTCCAAGGTTGTGTATGATGTCTGTGTAAAGTCAGCACCCTTCCTGAGCAAAACCAAGCAAGGTGGCGGATGGCCTAAATAATAGCTATACGAAAGGCTAGTTCAAAGGCCGTAGACATAGCCAACAGATAGAAGGATCGGTCTGATTATTCTCTTTAAAGTAGAATGTTTCCAGCTTTTTGGAGTTTTGAACTTCCAAGTTGATCCCTATCAATCTCCAAATCGTACTTACCTACAACCTGTAGTTACTTCGTATGATACGATATAAATTCATCCTGGTAGGTATCAACAAGATCTAATCTTATCAAGATCTCACCGACTCCAAAAAATTTCAAGGCAGTAGTCATTAGACGCTAGTCTCAATACACTCTAGCGCAAATCCTGAGCCTTCAACGAACAAAAGAAGGCTTGCTTCCACCTGTGCGCCCCTCCGGTTACATACACCATACTACGACCTTTTTTTCGCATCAACTTAACTCCAATAATCAGAATAATACTAGAAATTGACAAGCGGAAATAACGTTTGAAAGAAGAGAATTTGTAGCCAAGCTATGAATCGAGGTGGTAAACTTGCTCCTGAAGTTAATCGGTAAGTTTCTCTGGGCTTATTGTTCATTGTACCTGCATTTGGTCGCGTGGGCCGGCTCTCCAATGCCAGAATTCAGCATCAGTAGCTAACGTATGTGCTGAATGTAGAGCTTTGTTCGTCAAGAATCTAAGGTATGTGGATTGACGCAGGAAAGAGCAGGTGTGGAGACTTGGAGATGGGGTTGTGGATTTGGTGTACATGGAAATCAGATTGAGGTGCACGGGGCTGATGATATTTGGAAAAATAGCTACAACGTAACGCCGGAAGAACTCTTTGATCTGTTTGGCAAATTCGGTGCGATTCGGTATGTATATTGGAAGGGAAGCAGCAATCTCGGCGAGACCTGCATCAAGGATCTCTATTGGGATGGACCTGCTCGATCTTGGAGAACGTACTAACAATGCGCCAGACAAATTCGTCAAGGTATCGCTACCAACACGAAAGGTACGGCATTTGTTGTCTATGAAGACGTAACGGATTCTAAGACTGCCTGCGATAAATTGAATGGGTTCAATTTCCAAAATCGATACCTAGTCGGTACGTCTGCGCTCCGCGCCTCTATTCCAATCGAACTCTCCTGTACTAACACTTGGGCGAACAGTTCTCTACCATCAACCCGAGAAAATGGAAAAGATGCGTGCCAATTCAAATCAATCAGATTCATACGCTGCTCGCAAAGCGAGTTTAGAACAGCTCAAAACCGCGAACAATATCGAATAACAATCTGACGGGCCCCTAATTCGCCCAAACACTGTATCTTATATGGAGTCTACAGCGTCTATGGGCCCGTCATCCAGGGTTGGAAATGTTTCGCCATCGAAGGATGTTAGGAATAAGAGAACACGACGAACACAATCTGCACCAATTACAACGAGGAAATCTCCTACTACAACTGCTTTGCATGGAAAGGGGGGGAACTATCAACATTTGGAACATCATCGTGGGATCAAGGGGGCAGCTATGGCAGGTGGAAGGCGTAATACCTCCTTCCTCGCTCTTGTGCGGGGATTGGTTTTCAGGCGTTAGAGGGTGTTGTTGTTTTATTGAAGGGACAGGAAAACCCTCGCTTTTTACATGGATTTTTTCCCTTTACAACTTAACTTACTATTCTCCTCTCGTACACTTTCGTGGAAAGAGAGCAACCATTTCGATATGCAATGGGGACGGGAGAGCTTCTACGGCCGAGATTGTGATTTTTCTTCTATTAAGGAGGGTGGCATTTCACTCGCGAGGTTGATTCTCCTTTTCCTTGGATGTTGATTGTTGCACATGTTACCATCTGCTTTGAATGCAAAATTGCTACGTTAGGGCCTTATTGATTTGTATTTTACATATTCACTGCCTCAAGATCATTCCATATCGCCTTGCCACAATGTCTGCCCAATCTTTCCACCTTGTTTGTATCATACTCAATCCGACCACAGCATAGAGGTACGAATAAGAAAGCCTAGCAAGGCTCTCCGAGCTCCGTAGACTTCTCCGTGGAAATCTCACTCTCGTGCAACATTGCTATGTGCTACATTAAATTCCGCCTAGACCAAATGCTAAACGGCTCGTGCGTGCTTCTATCGGATATCGGACGGTCGGATGAGTGATTAGCTTGCATAAAGAGCAATCATTAAACTTTGGTCACGAGGCACCACTGTGCATAAATTGCGTGGATGGATGAAATGAGTAAAAATGTGTGATGTTGGGATTGGTTGGCCTTGGAGTACGTATCTGAGATTCTTATCACAAGATTATGATATCCCTACGGTGACTTCCTTGCCGTTTGCTTGCGGGGCACATTCCAGAATTTGAGGTTTGGTAAGAGGGATGCAGTGATTGGTTGAGACAGGTCTACTAGGCAGGTAGATAGGGTATAGATGGGGGAGAAAGGGATGTGTTATGTTGCGTGGGGATGGATGCTCGAGGGAAGGCAGAGGAGGGGTGAGATTGGATGAGAGGGAATCGGTGAATTTGTTTCAGAGGGGGGAGGAAGGGTTAGATGCATGGTTGCCCCTCTTTCTTGTTGGCTGTCGCGTCTTTTTTTTATAATCTTGAGAAGTGTGTGTCTGTCTATTTATTCGCCGAGTTTCGGTTGTGAAGTTATATATTGTTCTTCTAAACCGCACGTCTTGTCTTGATATCGAAGTCTTCTTTTCTACGGATATCTATCTACCTACCTGCCTGCCTGTCTACCTGTCAAGAAACACATACATAGTCGAAAGTCGAAAGTCAATCGCAAGAACAAGAACAAGAACAAGAGCAATATGCAAGGTCTTCAAATCTTCGTTAACCAAGGTGGTTTGGCGTGCAGCTGCGGTGTTGCGTATCCAGAGGGCGCGGATAAGGATACTTATGTTTGTAGCTGCGGAAAGGTAAGGAATTGAAAGGCGAGAGGAGGGGAGAGGAGATGGATGGATGGATGGATGGATGGATGTGAGCAGGTGGCTAATCTTTGTGTTTGCAGAAGTGCCCAAGTGCTAAGTAAATCGATTGTATATGGGGATGAGCGGTTGGAGGGATTGATGGGGATGTTGAGTTCACGGGAGCTTTCTGTTTGGGATGGGATGGGATGGGGATAGGTTGATTGAGCGTTTGGATATGCATGCATGCAATGGATTTCTGCGATGGCGATGGGAGCTTTGCGTATGTTGGTTGTGTGGTGTATGGAGTGTACGGAGACAGACAAATGGATGGTCGGTTTGGCATAGCGATTTGACGATGATTTGATGATTGAGGGACGGGTTATGAGCGTTTCATATTTTACTGAAATGGGAACTTGTGTTCTCAGTAACCGATCTTTGTGCTCTGGAGTGTGTGTTGTGTTCGATCATGTTGAGATTGTGTTGTGTTCTGCATACTGTGATGGCCGTTGTGCAGATGTCTCGCTTTCCATTCATTCATTCATCCATCCATTCATCCATTCATCCATTGCGGATATGGAAATCCCACCCTCAAATGCCAAATCCACCCTCGTCACTCTATTTATCCGTTGGCAATATGGAAGCCCGCCTCGAGCCCGTCTCCAATATGACATCTCCAAAGTCACAAATTTCGTTTCCACTTACCCGACAGCCTCTCGAAATCGGATCAAACAGTTTCACCCATGCGGCTACTCGACCGTTTGACTCCTTGCTTGAGAAAGAAGCTCCTGGCGTTTGAGACAAGGAACCATGCCTCTCGTGTTTCAGATCATTTCATTATAAGCCGCCGACTTACCCATCGCACTCCATGGTGCGAGGAAAGGTAAGCAGCATCCAAGGCAAAGAAAGGGGTATTCGGAACTTTGAACTTTGGAGATCAAATGCAATTCCTTCCCCTCTCATCATCTCACAGACCACAAGCGACAATAAAGTATTGAATAAACTCCAACGCTGGCCCATTCGTGTGGAGAAAAAATACTATATGTGAGACATCTGAAACTCTAATTTTATGGTTACGAGCAGAGCAAAATGCTTGATTTGATATCGAGCCAGGATCAGCAGAAGACATTGTGCTCGCAGGATGAAAATCTGGCGTGGTGTATGCTGGGTGGGCTAGCCTAGAATATCCAAGCCTCACATCCTCTTCAACATAGCCGCCACTTGATCATCAGCTTGAAAATAACCTTGATTTCAGATCGTTATTGGGTTGTGTTGAGTTGTGTTGAGTTGTGTTGAGTTGCATTTTTGCATTCGCGTCGCCTTGTGCTCTTCAATCTATCGGTCTTTGTTGTATATTACTGAATCAGTCAATCAAATCATCGTTCTCGCATAGCCAGGCTCAGCTTCGCCTACTGAGGTCACTGCGTCACTTCACATCTTTAAAGATAACCTTAAGAGAGTCCCTGTTTGCGTGGTGGGCATTGCAAACATCACGACATTCAACCGTCGACATTAATTCCTTTTTCGATTAGAGAATACTACCAGGGTTTCGCGCTCGATCGCTTGAAAATTCTACATACCACTCCCGTCCCGTTATATCCCATCCACGTTCAAGAATATCGACTGTCGTCGTACAACACAGCTAATGCTACCACCACCGGGCTTGGAGCCCACATCAACATCAACGCTCCTCAACGATGTCTCTCCCACTTCCATTATTTCCTCTGCGATAGCAACTTCTTCAGCGTTGCTACTCGATCTCGTAAACCCAGCATCTACTACCGCCTCAATAATCGCCACCGCAACAGATGAAGATTCTCCAGATTCAGACAATGGAGAATGCCAACTTCTAGGGAATTTTGCGATATTGGTTCAGGGCTCGCTAGGTCTGTTGGCTGTGATGGCATTGGTATACAAAAGATGGAGAGAAAGACCCCAGAGACCGATGAAAATTTGGTTCTTTGATGTTTCGAAACAGGTGGTTGGAAGTGTGCTGGTTCATATCGCAAACTTGTTGATGAGCATGTTATCGAGTGGACAATTCAGTATTAAAGTCGACGCCAGCAATGTTTCGAGGAGAGCGGTGGATGAGTCTGGGCAATATAAGCCAAATCCTTGCAGCTTTTATTTACTGAACTTGGCTATTGATGTAAGTGCATTCGTCTGTGATTGGATATTTCAACATGTGCTAATCTTTGACTCTAGACAACCATCGGCATTCCGATACTCATATTCCTCCTTCGAATACTTACCTCGCTTTTCATTATGACACCCTTTGGCAATCCTCCCGAGTCGATCGAATCAGGCAATTATGGCCGCCCACCAAAAGCATTCTGGTGGTTCAAACAATCTATAATTTATTTCATCGGCTTGATGGGTATGAAACTATGCGTACTTATTATCTTTCTTGTCCTTCCCTGGATTTCACGAATCGGAGACTGGGCACTGAGATGGACGGAAGGTGATGAGGCATTACAAGTGATATTCGTCATGTTGATCTTCCCAGTCATCATGAATGCAACTCAATATTACATCATCGATTCATTCATCAAGAATCAAAAGCCTGACCATGAGCTTATACCAGACGAGGATAGCGATAGTGATCTTGAGGGAAGAGACGGGCGTTATGCTGATCCGAGCGGAAGCAGCGATGGAATTCAGTCTGAAGGAGAGGAAGATGATGAAGTTTTGGCAAAAGCTCATAAAAATACTGGACCAGAAACACCAAGAAGCAAACGTGCGGGTTTAAGGTCGGGAAACAAAGACTATGATCCTCTATATGATGGCGAGAGTAGTCCAACGGTAGTGGGAAGTACAAGTTCGAGACCAGGGGATGATAGTGATAGCACTACGAAGAAGTAAATTACCCCCCGCCATTTTGGGTAAAGGAAACGGATGCAATTGTTAATACAAGGGATTAGTATATGACTTTTGAGTACATACTTGGGCAGAGTACATTATGCAAGGTGTTTGTGGAGTTTAGCACATGGGATTTTCGTTGTCGGTCATACATAGACACACATCATATTGGTCGGAAGGGTTTTGGTATGGATGAATTGGCGTCTTCACGGCATGTCATACAATTGATTTGTGAATTTGGCTAGGTGTAGTCCTGCATGGGGCTGTGAATGAAAAAATTGTTTCCACTTTTACAAGTTTTCAATGTTTGTAATTGCAATGTCTTCTTTTTGTGTAAAATGGCTGTGAATCTGACTGATATTGATGTGATGTGATTTATATATGTTCTAGCAAGTGCTGGTGATATGCATTGAGAGATCTCCTCTGCTAGCAATTAATGTTATGAGTGTATGAAGGCGTCCCAGGGTTGGAATGTATGCAACCATTTTCGAATCTGCAAACAGCAGGTTTGACACTTGCCACTTTTCAAAGTTGTGACTTTGAATAAAGAAATGATTGATTTCATATTTGAGGGAAAATGTATATAAATATTGAGGTATCATATTTCATTTCACTCGAAATTTAATTGCTTTGCTGTACTATCACGTCAACGGAAAATAAAGGTTAAACGAGGCCTCCCTACCACTTGGTGGTTACCAACACACCACCACTTTTCCGACAGGATCCGCAAACGCTCTTGAAATTCAATTCAAAGGGCAATGAAAGTTTCATTCTATTAATATTTATCGGCGAGATATACTTCTGGGTACGTACTGAGGGTTTTGGGATCAATCTACCCCAACTTTGCGGGAGTGGCTGAGAAGTTGGTCGGGCGGTTAGGGGCCAGGGTCGACTTCCTGGCGTTAATGTGGAGTTGGGTGATTTATATTATATATACGTATAGATATAGATATCAATTCAAAAGCTGTATATGAAGGAGGGGTCTTGAGATTCTTTGGAGGCAGTTAGTTTTCGTTTTTTTTTGCAGACTATTGCTCTTTGCTCTTCTATTGTCATTTCAAGGAAAGGGAAGAAAGTGAAGGGGGTTTGAAAGAAATTATCAAAATTTAAGTGTGAGAGAGAGAGAATTAAAAGGGAGATATGGATTCGAATCAATTTCCTCAATTACCGGTGGAGTGTTACGCACCCGGGAAAGCCATTCGCTCGACTCCGAGATTCGATGGGAGCGTCTGGGAACAACCTGTGAGTTTAAATTCTCTTACTCCATGTCGAAAAGTATGAACTGACCTGAGACTCAGCATCCCCTTTCTTCCCGTATGTCTATGCAATATCCTGCACTGCCGTCGCCTCCTATGACTCAGATATCGTTGCAATCGCGCGTAGATCTTATTATGAGTGGGAAGAGGGAGGAGAGGAAGGGAGGGGGTAGAGGGTTCTTGAATGGTCTGATGGAGGAGGGAGAGGAGGAGGTGGAGGTGGAGGTGGAGGAGCAGAGTAAATCGCTGCATATGAGAGGGGGCGGGACGATTTGTGATTTGTGTGTGGGGATTTGTGCGGGGTTGTGTGTTTATGAGTGTTTGAATTGTTGTTGTTGTTGTTTTTAGGGGTGGCGAAGGGGTGAGGAGTGGAGTTTAATGGGGGGAGTTGTGGTGGGAATGGGAATGGGATGGAGTTTTGAGCGCGGAGAAGATGGACAGGGTTTGATGCCTCTGCTTCTGCTTCTGCTTGGGTTTAGGTTTGGGTTTTGGGGTTTGGGGTTTGGGTTTATGGGTTCATGGGGGAGGAGATATTTTCACTGTGGATATTTGATTTTTGGTCTTTGGGTGAAGAAGAAGGAGTAAAAGCGTTCTTATGGGATGGTTTGCGCATTTAGGAGTATAACTTAGGGGAACTATTCAGATATCCAGTTTCGAAATTCGTTATAGCCTGTTTGTCTTTCTGTCTGTATCATGAGTATTTGTGTTTCGCTGTTTTCTGTGTTGCGTTTTGGGTATTATGCTATCTCTCAAATCTTACAATCTTACAATCTCGGAAAATCTTCATATCCATGATTACTTACGTGTGAATTATCTAGCCCAGTCATAGAAATGACTTCACTTGTAAGTCAGTTTGGGGTTCTTTAGATCTCGTGATTCTACTGCAATGGGGTGCGCTGCGACATGTATGAGTTTCTACCCGGCGATTTGATAGTGTAGAAGTCAACTATGGAATTACCTGACTACCTGAATAATATAACATATCCGATCCCATCCCACCCCATCTCATCTCAAAGAGCTCAGATGATATCTCATCATGCGTCATATCACATGTATTTGTTATATAAGTGAACAGACAGTTCTGTTGCATATCTGATGCATATTGTTTCCACTGAAGGATTGAATCTACCTAGCCAGGTAGCTGATCAGTATGTTATATATTATGCGGAAGCAGACAGTTAAAGCTAGCATGAAGCTAGCAATAAAGCAGGAGCTATATATTCTGTAGATATGCAACAAAAGCGTTGGGGATTAGATATTCACCCTTTTGGTCTGGTGGATGTTTTTCTCGGTTCTTTGCATCATTATCATTGGGTGAGTACTAGGTAGCGAGCGATTCGCTCGGCTTCTCGGGGGAGGAAACTGTTGCATGTCTAATGTTTTGCTTTCTTACTTTTATTTACTCTTGCGAAAGAATAAGCTAACAATTGTGTGAAAACTGATGGTGAGCTAGCAACAAAGTATGTTTATTTTTTATATATTTTCTTTTCCCAGATGTGCAACAAAAAGATTGACATTTCGGATATTCACTTTCTCGTCTGTTAAATTTGTCTCAGTAGGTTGGATAGCGATGTAATATCGATTCACTTGGATTTTTGGGGGGTTTGTTGCATATCTGATGCATTTATGTGGTCGCTAGTGTGAGAACGTATGCTGGTGTTTGTTTAATAAGTACATAGTGGTGATTTAAGTTGGCGCTAGTAATTTGCTAGTGATATAATGATAGCTATATGTTTTTCAGACGTGCAACAGAAGGGTTGAGGTGTGGGGTATTCGCTACTGCTATTTCGGTTGGTGAATTCGCGGGGAAGATTTTATCTGGAAGAGTGAATACGGAGAGCATGATATGAAGTGGAGGTGATGAGATGAGAGGATTTATTAAAAGGTTAAGTAAAGATGACAGATGAGAAGATTGGATGAGGTGGGAAGCTTTAATTTGTAATATCACTTAGAGAATGGAACTATAATCAATTAGGTAATGTATTACTTCTCCTTTGTGATTTGATTATTAATATATAACTATCTATCGAAGGTTGGGCAACGTCACGTCCACTCCACTTCATCCTATAAAAACATCCCATCAATTCAAATTATCTACGCACTCTTCTCTTTAGCCAGCTCCTCAATTTGCGCCTCAATGATGGCCATTGGATCCATACTCTCCATCTCCTTCTTAATTTCCTCTACTTTCTTCTTATACTTTTGATCCGAAAGCACCTTCTCCACCTCTCCTCTCAAAAACTCTGCATCGGGTCTCGCAGTCTTCAAATTCACACCAACGCCGATCCACTCACCCCTCGCGCAATTTTCCGGTTTTTCCTCCGAATCGCCACCCATCACCATCGGAACCCCATTACTCAAGCCATGTTGAAATCCTCCATATCCTCCATTCGTAATGAATACATCACAGTAGGGAAGTATATCATCGAAAGGAAGGAAATCTTCTACATAAGCATTCTTGGGCACTGTTACCGAGTCTGGTAACGAAGCACCTTTGACACCTAGTGCAACAATAATGATAGTGTTGTCGTGGTCTGCAAATGCTTCGATGGTGGGTATAATCAAATCCCCGTAGTCGAGTGCCACGGTTCCTTGACTAACGAAAACAATCCGTTTCTTGGATGCGTTTGTAGTGACTTCGTCCCACCAACTAGGATGCGTGGTACTAACCACATCTCTATGGCCTTTTGGTAAGCCACCAGAGAAAACTATTGTCTTGGGCAGATCACTTCGAGGGTATTCTGCACTAGGCGCACAGAGTTGAATGACTCTATCAGGAAGAAGATATGCTGCATCCAAGAAAAACATACCCGGACCTTTTGCGCCGCAAACTTCGAGCTGATGGTGAAAAATCTGGGTGATGGGAAGGAATGGCCCGTTTTGCATATGAGCATGCATGGCTATATTACGCTCGCGTCCTTCAGGAGAATAGTCTGGGGGAAGTCCTGATCCCATGGGTGGAATATCTGGACTCGCCAGTACAATGGGTGCGATTCCCAGGGTTATGACTGCTGCGGGCTTAATACCTGGTGCTCCCGCCAATAGTGGTAAACCACCATAGAAGACAATGTCCTGTAACATAATAATTGGTCTCCCTGGATTTTTATCCGTCATGAGCTTCAGAGCTTTCTGGACAGAACTAAATTGTGAGGGAATGGGATTGAGAAACACATGTTCGAAATCGAAAAGCGTTCTTGCTGGTACTTGAAGAGTCTCTCGAATTGGCCATTTCTCCGCCAGTCCGCTGGGAGAATCGTCGAAGTTTGAATAGCCTTCGAGAGGAATGAATGTGGCGCCGATTGCTTCAACCCCTGGACCGAATTTTGAACCAGTAAGAAAGGTTACTTCGTAACCTCTTTCGATGAGGATTTTGGCTATGATCTTGCATGGTGCAAAATGTCCCGATATTGGATTGCTGCATATAAGCAAGAGTGGCTTGGTTTTTTCTGCCATGTTTGAAAGAGGAAATGTAGATTGAGGAATGGTATTTTCAATATCTTGACCTCGTATAAAGGCAATGAAAAGTAAGCGAATAAAGATATGGCTACCAAGATTTCGATTCCCACTGAGGACTTTGCAAGCTATATAGAAATGGCTCGATCTTGGTTCATAACAAAATTGTAAAATAACGAATACATGTTGCCCACTATTATCGTGTGATTGACGTTATATCATGCAGACTATAAATAACAATCCATGGCGCGCGCCCCATGCAAGAGCCGCTTACTCCAACGATAGATTATTGAATGAATTACTTCTTCACCACAAACACGTTGGCCAATGTCACTCACCTGCGTCGGTTGTGGGGGGGGATTTCAGGGTCCTTGATAAGATTCTTATTGTGAGAGTCAACAATCTACTTCCTTCGTGGGTGATGAAACGTGCACAGATATCGGTGCGGCGAATGTAAATGGCAGTGATTCTCATTGTCGTCAAGCCGTGTGCCAATTGTCGTTGGATTTTGGTTGATATGAACGGCGTGGCCAAAGCTCCTATCATAACTCCATCGCTGCCACACCGCATGTCATAGTTGTCAGATTTTAGACTAACCGCGCCGCACTCGGACTTTTAAAAAACACCGGATTTGTCAGAGTCGTAAGGCTGTGATAAAAGTACCCTTCTTTTATGTGGACTACTGCATGCATCGAAGGATTCATCGTCTGCAATTGATCGACACCGCATGGAGGCTAAATGGGCAGGTCTAGAAGAGACCTCAACTTGAAGCTCTCGCAGCTCTATCCGTGAATTGTAACAAGAACACTCTATTAAGGTTACTCCACTCTACAATTCGGCATATTACTATCAACTATATTCCCAGTATATCACCAATAGGGAGAGGTAACGCATCGCGCGCGCGATGAAGGTGGAGTGTGAAGTATCATCAGATTACCGAATTGGCCTTGCCATCCTACCCGGGGCTCCGGAGGAAAGTAAATCGAGGATATAGATTCCATGAAAAACGCCGATCACTTCAAAAATATCAGGAGAATCATTTGAGGTGGCACTTAATAGCCAAGACCTTCTGCAGAATCCCTATCATTCATGTGAGACTTTGAGTATGGTGACATGAAAAGTTTCAGAGTTACGGCTTTCTGGAGTCATGGTGGTGCTAGGGTACTGATGGCGAGACATATGTGTTATGTGACCAGGAGTTGTTCGGTGATGATGAAGTGGGAAGTGAGAGGGATAATGAAAGCATGTATAATATGATAAAGTTTACTAGACTCCGTAAGACTAAAATTGACCTGCAGGAACGAGGAGTATCTTTTATGAGAACAGAGTAGAAATAAGTGGCTGGGTGGAATGGTATCTTGGGGGGTAAGTAGAAGCTCAAAAGCTGCCTGTAGGAGATTATTCTAAGTCTTGTGGGTGTGATCTGGGGAGGCCAAACTCTCTTTCAGGGAGAGTTGTATACACCAAATTTCTCTAAAACGGTATTATAAGGAGCGTACCAACCAGAGAACATACAAATACGAAAGTATCATGGTTGCTAAGTGCGTATTACCATGCACAGCTATGGGAAAACCAGGCTAGAAACCCTGTTCCTGAGAGCAGAGTAGAAGAATATCCGTTTCTCGGTTATTCCTGGAGATAGTACTTTGTACGGAAGAATTAAATGTCTATCAAGGGTTATAGACTGTGTATAGATGATATGAGACACTCCCCCAACTCTAAGGAGCACTTGAGTCAACTGAGGGGGTTGTAATCTAGTACATTTTGCCATACGCCAGAGGCAATTTTCCGAAAAGAGGGAAGTAAGGGCAGTCTGACAGTAACGCGATGAGCAGTAAGCGAACTGGGAGTGAAGAGATATATAATCAAGAGGAGAATGGTAGGTTATAGGGTGCATATAGTATTCGCTTTGATAGGTCCCGCCTCCCACAAATCTTCAGTGATATAATCCAGTTCCAAAATGTAACGAGATGGCTCAGTGGATGAGCTCGAATCTCTAAGCATACTGACATCTTATATCTGGCTTTCTGCTAGCAATGATACGATACGATGACAAAAAAATTACAGAAATGGTCAATGACTTGTGATTCACCAACATATCACATGTGCTGTTTTACGGACTTCAAGCGCCTAGCCACCGCATCACAGAAGCCATTTGGTGGAGAGACTATCCATGATCCATAACAGATTTGAGCGATAAATTCATATCAATTGCCACTGGCTAGAAGGTAAAAGTCCCATTGGGTATTAACGTCCACTATAAATACATACATAAACCATCACCAATATCCTGCCTTTCTCAAGCAAAAGGGCTCCAAGAGAACCCAAAAGAACCCAAAATCATCACATACAGAGAGTATGGTATAGTGTAACAATATAGCACCAGCCATATCATCATTTCAAAAACCGCTCATATCATCATGTCTAAATAACACATTATAGAGAAGCCAAATCATGCCAGGCAATAAAACATAATATCATATCCATCCATTCATTTCATTATCGACTTTCTCCCTCAAAGCCGAATATCTACTTCCATCCCACCTCTTTTTTTCCCAGCCCCCACTCCTCAATTTCTCAATTCTTGCTCGGATGTCCCTTCGTTCCATTTCCGCTCTATCTTCATCACTGAGACCATCAGGAGAGTTGAATAATGAAGGGGCAAATGAGGGTTGGTTACTGCGTCGAGATTTGCGTACGTTTTGTATGGTATCGATGAGATTGTTGATATGCGTGATGTGGTAGGTAAGTTGTGTTGTTAATGATGAGAGGTTGAGATTATAGGTTGTGAGATGTGTGTTGTGAGAGGGGTAGGCCGGGGATGGTGATTGGTATTTGGAGGAGATTATAGGTCGAGAAGGAGTGGTCGGAGATGGAATAGCACGGGGAATCGTTTCGAAGTCGTCGTCAAGGCTTTGGTCAGATATGAGTGTGGGTAATACTGGAGAGAAAGAAACTTTCTTTTTTATGCGAAGTGGCGCAGGCTTATTTGGAGTAATAGTAGTAGTGTCTGTTGATTGCGTAGATTGCATCGATGCGATCGATGATTCGGAAAATGTACGGCTATGTCTGGGGTTCTTGTCATCGTCGGCACTCTCAAAAGAGTAGGACGAGAGAGCAGGTGAGAGTCTATCTGTGGTATAAGGGAACGATGTTGAAGAAAATACGGAGTCCACAGAAGAACGAGCACTGGATGTGGATGATGTGGACGATGTGGATGATGTAGACGATGGCCGATTGCTTGACAACGAGCCATTATTTTGAATAGGAATGTCTGCGTATGTGATGTATTCTTCTGCCTTTTGGAAGTACGACAAAGAATCTCGGAGAAGTGAAAGCTTTTCGGGAGAGTTGTTGGTAAGTTCTGATGCTGTTATTTCTAAACAGGTGGCACAATAAAAGGATAAGAAGAGTGAATGAAGAGGATGAACACGATACTGTATATTAACGTTAGTATCATGATTACATGGCGCACTGAAGGCTTAACATACTGGATCTGTAATACTATTGAGAACCTTTGTGCATTGGGCAGCACACTCTGTGTATTGCCTTGTCAAATATAGCTTCTTGACTTCATCCATAATGACTTTCCAGTCTTCCAAGGTATAAGGGAATATAAGTCTGCTCCAAATTGATCTTATCGATCTCGGCCTTTGCTCCTTGGCTGTGGATTTTGATGATGAAGGTGTTGATGTTGTGGAAGGGGCTGAGGGTACGGAATTCCCTTCCACTGGTTGTAATTTAAGATGGATCATCTCTCCCATGCCTTTCAGAATTACTTGGGCGAAGGCGGTTATGCCGTAGTTGTTACTACGACAATATATCTTTCCAATGTCTTGCCTCCGTTTGTAGAGACGATATCGATTTCGGACGGTAAACACTTGATACCCGTGATGCAAGCTCCCGTATCATGACCCAGAACGTCGGTAGCCACTGGGATGCTGCAGATCGTGCGCTCAATAGCAACCCAGATATTTGCGTGAGTAGTAAATCAATTGATAGAGTATGTGGAAGATCCGAGGCTCATGCGGTTTCTACCTTGAGTAGTCTATTGATATTCGGCGTGATCTGTTTATATCCCAAACATTGGACGAGAATTCATACATTAAACACGAGAAACCAACACAATACAGAACAAAATGGTATTATAGTACAAATGAGATGCGCAGGAAGCAAAGAAGGAAGTAAAACTTTAGATGCCCAGTCTTAGTCTTATTAATATGGCAATAGAGGATAGAAGTAAGCAACCTTTGTACCCAAGACCTTGCGGGTGACTATTTTTTCACCTCACTACCGACTACTTACGACTTACTACTCGCCATCACTGCTCACAGCCTTCACTTGTTCGACCGTCAGGTATCATCATACTCTAGTGTAGATCTGAGAGGCATTCTCCACGTGCGATAAGATGATTTAGAGGAAAGATAAGTTCGTCCAACAATGTATTAGGAGTGATCCACCACATTAGACGTCTGTGAGGGAGTGAGGTGTGGTTGAAAATTCGTTTCGAAACCAAACGCATTGATGTATTTGCAATATGTTGTGGATCTTGTGCCTGACCCCTGAATGGCACAGACTTCACTTACGAAAAGTCATCAGACTTGGCTGCGCCATTTTCCATTATTTTTGATTACAAGGCTGGTTGGAATGTTAGAAAGGTGTGATCTGATATACTTTCATCTAATACTTGTTGTTCTAGCTCGATTTCAATCTACTAGCCATTCTTTTCGTCCATAAGTCACCCGCTCTTGAAATTTCAAACACCGACGTCGTTTCGGAATATCCGAACAACCATCTAATATGTGATATCTCAAGTCGCTAGAGAACTACCGTTGAATCCTACGGATCTTGAATGATCATGGCCATAGATGCCTCGAATCATCCCAGCGGATAACAGAGAATGGATATATTAGATGAAATCATGATCTCATGAGTAAGTCATTAGTGCATTGTGTCTCACACACCCTATGCTTTTGCGCTGCAAATATGTACATGTAAATTGTTGCAAAGAATTTTGATTTCTTCTTTAAGAAGCAGGGACAGCTCCTATAGCCTCTTGAGATAACGGACTTTCTTCTGCAGGCTTCTCCGTCTCTGAGGCAGGCTCGACACCCTCTGCTGATGGTGCAGAGTCTGTAGGATTTGATGCTGATGCCTCAGAGGTAGGTGCTTCTGCAGGGATTGCCTCAATCTTAGCTTTATCATCTTTAATGCCTCCTACAACCCTCAGACCATCAGCTTTTCGTGTCATGTTATCGATGTCAGCCTTTCTCTTCAATCGTTGCTTGACCTCGGAGACTAGTGCGTCAAGATTGACCATAACGCCGTCCTTCTCCGGGTGGCCATCCCTTAGACCATTCTCCTTAATCTTAACTTTGCCTTGAGCAATTTCATCCTCGCCTAGGATGACGCTGAAAGGTACCCCATTAACTTCGGCAGCCTTAAACTGATTTGGCAACTTTGGCTTGACCTTGTATAAGAACTCCGCCTGGGGAACTTGTTAATACACACAAGGTTCTTTAGAAACTTAAAAGAAGCTTTGACTTACCTTGATACCAGCCTCCCAAAGAGTGGAGCAGATTGACATTCGTTCTTTCAGAAGCCCTGTGAAGCCCTTTCCTCCAAATGCCATAACAAAGCAGTCTACATCGTTGTTACGCACTTGCTCTGCTGTTTGCTCTTCCTCCATTCTAGCCTTCGTTATAGAGAAAATTCTATCTACACCAAACGAAATACCAACACAAGGAATTTGCTTTCCTTTTCCAGCAAACATACCAACAAGATTATCATAACGTCCACCAGCTGCGACACTTCCGACACCGACGCTAGGGTCTGATGAGCGGTCCTCGTCAGCATCGGCCACTTTCTTTGGTTTCTTCGAAGATTTTGGCGGGGCAGCAGTGGCAGCAGACGTGCTCACAAGAGGTGCAGACCCTTCTGTAACAACCTCATAAATGATTCCTGTGTAGTAATCGAGTCCTCTTGCTAAACTCAAATCGAATGAAACATTCTCTAAACATTTGAATGCCTCGAGATAACCAAACAGGAGATCCATATCTTCCAAGCCGGCCTTCATAGAAGCATTGGCCATCAACTTCTCATCAGCTTGTAATTTGCTGAGGAGGTCTTTTTGGCCTTTCTGTACGACATACTCTCCAATTCTGTCTGCAACATCTTCTGCCAAACCCTTTTCTTCTGTCATCTCCTTGCGCACATCTTCCCATGGGAGTTTGTCGAGCTTGTCAACTGCTGAGGAGATTGTGCGAATCTTGTCCTCTGGAACTCCGCAAACTTCGAAGATTCCGTCTAATATTTTTCTGTGGTTAAGTTTGATGGTATATCGACCCTTCCAGCCAAGGCCTTCAAAGACTTCAGTTGCAACCCTGATAATCTCAGCATCGGGCAACATAGGATCATAAACACCTGCAATATCAAAATCGCATTGGTAGAATTCTCTCATACGGCCTTTGGTCATTGCTGGCTGATCTCGTCTGTAAACTTTTGCAATGTGATATCTCTTGATACTTTGAACGCTTCCATTCATGGCCAACCATCTTGCGAACGGTACTGTTAGATCATATCTGAGTGAGCAAATCTCACCACCTTGGTCAGCCAAGTCGTAGATGAGTTTGCTGTCTTCGCCATATTTTCCCGCAAGAATATCCTTTAACTCGAAAACCGGAGTATCAATAGTGACTGCTCCATGGCGTTTGAAGGCTTCTGTAATAGTCGAAAAGATTTTGTCCCGAATGACCATGTCCTTCCCTTGCCCTATTGAAATAAGTATCATGTCACATGTTGGTGATGATTAAAGACAGAGACGGAATTGTGTATAGCAAAGCGACAGAGATATATGGAGCTACCTACAGTCCTTCGTCCCCTTGGGAGTCTTCAACTCGAACTTTGGTCCTTTAGCCATGTTTAGTTCTTCGTAGTATCGTTTTCTTTCTGCTTTTGAGAGGGCGGTTGCTGGGGCCCAAGCCGAACGGGAATTGGGAATTCTTAAAAGTTGTGGAAGTCGTGAAAGTCGTGACGATCTCGCAGATCTAAGTAATTGAGTTTGAAAGACCTTCATTCACTTCCTCGCATCTATATGGAGTCTCGATAAGGTTGGGAGGGTCAATTTCTTTGATTCTGAGTCATCTGGGGGAGGCCTCGAATTTTCAGTTTTATGCACAATGGCGAGGCTGAGTACGGTAACTGTAGTGGCATAGACTCGCTTGCATTTGTTGGTGCGGGGAGTTGCGCTTTTGGTTGCCTCGTTCGATCGGCGAAATCTGGTAAAAAGTTCCGATGAAGCTTGGAACTAACAAATAATGGAACCCTTGGAAGCTTCAAGTACTGTCTGTACGTACTGGATCCAACCTTAGGAAACCGATACAGCTACAGCTTGCCTTTCCTGCGCTTTCCTCCCCTCGTCATTTTCCATCAAATACGTGATCATTCAGCCCGCATGTAGAGCTCGTCATGGCTCCTCATGCTGGGTTTGATACAGATCAGATTAAAGATAAGGCGAGGAAGGATCTATTATACTTATTAGAGGGTGTAAGTGAGGCCTCACCGTCTCCCAAGCTGCTCGAGGTTGCAGCTGACATGCTAATTCTCGCAGGTTCGTGGAAAGAAGAACCTCGTGCTCGAGAAGAGTTTGGCTGGTCCACTTGGTGTAATTGTCAAGTTTTCGACTCTTCAAGATTACGGCGTCGATAAGGTCTTCTTTTTGGAGAATGGCAATGCAGATGTTAGCCAGCAGAATGTCGTGTTCATTGCTAGGGGGGAGAGCGCGAAACATGCTCAATCCATAGCTGGTAAGTACTTGGCCATTCTTGTCGCCCTCCATTCTTTTCTTGTATCTTCGATGGGATCTCAAAAGTAGACCTTATAGCTGTATTTCTCCAACTCTATTCGGTCAGTCTTGATCCCTATATGAATAATTCTCATATATATCTGAACAACACGATCATAAGCATATATCCGATATCAATTTGTATTTAATGCTATCAGAACGTGCTGACATTCTCAGATCATATCAAGCGCATGCAGCGAGAGAGCCAGACAGGACATGAATTTTCCATATTTTGGGTCCCACGAAGAACATTGGTATCAGAAAAGATTCTTGAAGAAGCCGGCGTACTGGGTGATACCAGTATTGCCGAGTTTCCTCTCTATTTTCTTCCGCTCGAAAAGGACCTCTTGTCATTAGAATTGGACGAATCATTCGAAGATTTATATCTACGAAAAGACCCAACGCCGACATTTCTCCTCGCACGTGCTTTGATGCTCATACAACAAAAACATGGCCTATTCCCTAGAATGACTGGGCAGGGTGATAATGCGAAAAGACTTGCCGATCTCCTTTTACGAATGCGACAAGAATTGATCGCGGGCGAAGATTCCAATGAAAGCAATAAACTTGGACTCTCCCCAAGTAACACGGTCGAAAGCCTCATTATTATCGATCGCGAAATCGATTACGCGACCCCTTTACTGACGCAATTAACTTACGAGGGGTTGATTGACGAAGCGGTAGGTATTCAACATAATCAAGCCGATGTGGATTCATCTATTGTGGGGTCCGCTCCTCAAGCCCCTCAAGGGTCCTCGAAAACAGTCGGAGCAGCACCTATACAAGCCAAAAAGCGGAAAATAGTACTGGACTCGTCCGATAAACTTTACTCTCAACTGAGGGATACCAATTTTGCTATCGTTGGACCGCTGCTCAACAAGGTCGCACGCCGCCTGAAAGATGATTATGAAAGTAGACATGGGACAAAAAGTACTGCAGAATTGAGAGACTTCGTGAACAAACTTCCAGGTTACCAGGCCGAGCAGCAAAGTTTGAAGGTACATACTGGTTTAGCAGAAGAGATAATGAAACACACTCGTACAGAACAATTCGGCAAATCGTTAGAAGTTCAACAAAATCTGGTAGCCGGTGCCGATCCTTCTTCACAGCATGACGCCATCGAAGAGCTCATCGCTCGAGATGCCCCCCTCCCAGAAGTCCTAAGACTTTTGTGCCTGGAATCATGCATTTCGGGCGGTATCAAACCTCGCGAATTGGATACGTTCAAGAAAATGATCCTACAAGCGTATGGGTACCAGCACATGCTCACCTTGGATGCTCTGGAGAAATTGCAATTACTACTCTCAAGGACATCTCCAATGGCATCAATGATTCCTATGACCGGAGCTGGAGCTCAAGCGGGTGCCAATACCGATTATTCTTATCTGCGGAAACAACTTCGCCTAATTGTTGATGAAGTTAACGAGCACGATCCAAATGATATAGCTTATGTCTACAGTGGCTACGCGCCACTTTCGATACGACTTGTTCAATGCATATTACAAAAGCAATATATAACTTCGATGACCAGAGGAGGAAATGCGAATAATACTGCGAGTGTGGCCACTGGCGGCTCTTCTCAAGGCTGGCGAGGATTTGACGAATCATTGAAGCATGTGCGAGGCCAGACTTTCGATGAAGTACAAAAAGGGGAAGATAAAGCTGTCAAAGCGAGAGCTCTTCTCACTGGCAGTGGTGAGAAGAAGACTGTTTTTGTTGTATTCCTAGGAGGAATAACATTCACAGAGATTGCAGCTTTGAGGTTTATCGCGAAGCAAGAAGAAGGTATGCATCCCGTTATCATTCTCTGAACACTTCAACATCATTTACTAAGAGACATACAGCACGGAAGCAAATCATCATATGCACAACCTCAATCATAAATGGGAATCGGATGATGGATGTAGCTATTGAGAGGGACTCGTTGGGTAGGAGTAGTGTGCCGGACGTAACATTATGATGAACAATGAGAAATATCATGAACAAAAGATAAAAAGGGGCAGAAGTTCCAACTTACTTCTATAATAGTAATCTTAAATGAAAATATTTGCCAACAATGAAACTACGTGCAACACATCATCTTAACCTTCCTCTTCTAGGGGACTGGAATGCAATGCTACAATAAGTTCGGAGTTCTTGCAATTTTAGGGTTCCTTGTCAACTTCGTTCTAAACTAAATAAACACTACACGTGATCGCTATCCGCATCTTTTGCCCGTCCGAGATCACATAAGACATGATATATTCATATCGTACGACACAACGATCAACAGATCTCCTCGAGTCCTGAAAAAACTTTCCAAAGTTTCGCCTGCGTCTACCGATGATATACGGGGAATTACATACATGAAACTCGGCGCGGTGTACGACATACATCGCAACATGTTGAATGATAGAGGTGAGACCAATCCACGTGTAAGACGTATATCTCTATATGTTAGTTATATGAAGGTTCTAACACCACCAGAACAGATATTTGAGAGTACATCATATCGAATTGGACAATAATAAGGGGTTATTTCGGTTCCTGGCTTGAGGCTGTTCATGGGCAATTCGTCGTCTCGCAAGTTTGAGCCTCCGAACACACTTTTATATCAAAACATTTTAGGGAAGAAGTCACCGGGTTTAGACCTCCCAGCATGGCAACTACGATGGATGCCCAGATAAGTCAACAAGATGACTTAGGTCACGATACATTGATGGGATTTCAAGAATTAGATTCCCACCTTGCTATATTTGAGTCTACGGAGAACCGAAGAGATTCATCTACTCCGGGTACTATATCTACTCCTGGCTTCGATGCAACAATCGACACCATTGAATCGCAACCTGCTTTTGAGAATTTTGAGCATACCATTGTCGTTGATACCTCGACTGATCATTTCCAATCTGATATCAAATCCCGTGCCAGGGTCATTAAAGACCCTAAACCTAGTACTAACGGCGATAAGAAGTATGTATTGATGAATCATCTCCTCTTGTCCTTTGAAATTCTCAAACGAGCTGTCAATGTTAATTGGCCTTTATTAGTAGAGCTGCACGCCAATTAAAACACGCGTCGGATGGCAACATACACCTACAGCCCGAAAGCGCTCGAGATTCTTTGGCCTCTTCAATGACTACAGATCATGATGATGGTTCCTCTTCACTTTCCTCATTGTCAAGCCATCCTAATTCTCCAACAGTCGATAAAAACTCCGGGGTGGTTACAAAGGCATCATCCTTGGATGGAACTAGACCAAAATATAATGTACGTCCGAAAGAATCGATACCTACGGATGTTCATCCAGCAGAATATGCCAGACAATGTATTGCAGCAGCCGAATCGTCACGACTCAGTCCATACACTCTACATCCAGAGGAGTATCATATGTTACGTAGGCACATAAGCCATCAGCAGGTCACGACGTATCTCAATATCAGAAATGGGATACTCCGGCTCTGGACACGTAATCCCTCGATACATGTAATGAGAGATGAAGCTATTGGTTGTGCAAGAGACACCCGTTGGTTTGAAGCTGCTCGTGTTTGTCACGAATGGCTAGCTCGGCGTGGTTATATCAACTACGGTTGTCTCGAGAACCCAGAGTCTAAGATAGATAAAAGCGAGACGCAAAAAACCGGACCTAGGCGTACCATCGCTGTCATTGGAGCTGGTATGTCTGGTTTAGGTTGCGCTAGACAATTAGAAAGTCTTTTTGCCCAATTCGAACATCGTTTTCATGAAATGGGCGAGACATTACCTCGTGTAGTCATAGTTGAAGGCAGAGACCGAGTTGGTGGAAGAGTGTACTCTCACCAATTCGCATCACGACCAGAATATCCGACTCTATTTCCTGGTAGTCGATACACTGCAGAAATGGGTGGCATGATTATTACTGGATTTGATCGTGGCAATCCTTTGAATATCATCGTAAGAGGACAACTGGCACTACCTTATCATCCGTTGAAGCCAGATACCACGATTTATGATGATGGCCACCCAGTTGACCTCCAACGCGATCAACAAGCCGAGAAGCTTTTCAATTACATTCTCGATCGTGTTGGCGAGTATAAATTTAAGATCCCACTACCACCTCTTGTTGATGGTGATAGAGACCATTTAGAAGCAGGACGCGACGGTAATGGGGATGGGTCGAGAACAATCAGCGAGGTTGAGAATAGAGCCAGTGTTGCTCCGCAATCTGCCGCAAGTGAGAAATCATCTGCTGCCGAAGAAATGGTACCCGTGGCATCGGATAGGCTCACTGGCAGAGCTCATTTGGAGCCAGGAGTTCCAGCTGTGCATACGGCTGCTTACAAAGCCCGCGAGATTGGATGGCAGCTTAGGGATGGTGTCGGCATTGAATCTGATCTTGACCTTGAACGTTCGACGAGCAAGGAGAATGCTACACTTGGGTCGGTGTTTGATGACGCAATTCGACAATACATGAGAATGATTGATTTCACACCCCTCGATCTCAGACTTATCAACTGGCATGTTGCAAACCTCGAATATAGTAATGCGATTACTTGCAATAAGTTGAGTTTGGGGGGTTGGGATTTAGATGCTGGGAATGAATGGGAAGGCAAGCACACAATGGTCACAGGAGGCTACCAGCAAGTCCCCCGAGGTTTATTGAATTTTCCACGGTTACTAGATGTGAAGAAAAAGAGTGCAGTGAAACGCATTTGTTATAATCCTCATGGTACTATTTCTTCAAGTAGGATTGACTGTGAAAATGGCGAGTCAATAGAGGCGAATTATATCGTTTCCACTATCCCGCTAGGTGTTTTAAAGCGGAACAAGATCGAATTCGAACCAAAATTACCTTCATGGAAAACCGGGGCAATTCAGCGAATTGGATACGGAATCCTCAATAAAATCATACTGGTCTTCAAAGAGCCTTTCTGGGATCAAGGTCGAGATATTTTTGGGACTCTTCGTAATCCACCCAACAAGTCCAGTTTGGAACAAGGAGAATATTTCACTCACAGAGGAAGGTTTTTTCAGTGGTTCAATTGCACCAATACTTCTGGGGTGCCAACTCTATTAGCTCTTATGGCTGGTGATGCAGCATTTTACACGGAGAAGACCTCAAACGAAGAATTGGTAACTGAGGCTACAACAGTTCTACGAGGAGTTTTCGGTGATCACATCCCTATGCCTGTAGAGTCAATTGTGACTCGTTGGGGTCAAGACCAATTTTCTCGCGGTAGTTATTCTTACACAGGGCCAAATTTTCAAAGTGATGATTATGGGGTTATGGCAAAGCCTGTTGGCAATCTCTTCTTTGGTGGAGAGCACACTTGTGGTACACATCCAGCCACCGTTCATGGAGCTTACATCTCAGGTCTCAGGGCAGCCTCCGAGGTATTAGAGTCTATCATTGGACCAATAGAAATACCAGAACGTCTTGTTCTACCCAAAGAGTCAGCGTCAAAGAGAAAGGCCGAGGCCATTGAAGTGCCCAAGGATCCAAAACAAGCTCGTCTCGAGGCGTATGAAATCGAAATATGGAATGCGATATATGCCAAGCTTGGTGATCGACCTTGGAAGCCTTCGAAGAACCACTCTAATTCCTATCAAATGTACAGTAAAGACACATGGGAGGAAGCCAAAAGAAAATGCGAGGAAGGACGACGACCAGGAAAAGGTAAACCGATCACCAACGAAGTTAAGAAAATGATCACGAAAATGTGGAATGAAGCTCCAGAGGATATAAAGAAACCTTATATTGACAAGGCTCTCGAACGAAAGCATATTTATCAAGAAGCTATTACGGATTATAATGTAAAGTCATCGAAGTGGGACAAAGATGCTTGGGATTTCCGAGTACAATACGAAAAAGACCACCCAAGCTTGCCGGGTCCAGATGAAGATATTGGTAGTCCTTGGAGACGCGATAGAAGAGCTAAGAGAACGAGTGGCTATGCTGAAGATTCTGAATCGGAACTGGATTTGTAAAATGGATTCCTGGGTTTGCATTGCATTCGCATTGTACGATAAGTATGGGGTCATGATTCATTACAATGGAGTTATTACATTGGTCCGGGGCACTTTCAAAGGGGTGGTGGTTAAACTCTGGCGTATGGGTGAAACTCTGATGGAAGGAACTTGGTCCAAACAGGAGGACGGTGAATGGATGGGTTGCATATAGCTGATTTTTCTTGCTTGGGTCTTTTTTGGCTCAATGTTGTATGTACGCCTGAAGTAGCATATACATAATTTCTCAATGCAATACAAAACGTTGCTTGTAAATATCCTGACTTTCCTGGTTTCAATGAGTATGCTCAAAGTTCCCTCCGAATCTGCAAACATCAAATAGTCGTTATCGTTAATCAGACCCTTGCATTCGCTAAAACGCACCTCTAACGTCAACCCCTCCATCTTCAACATTGACAACGCAAGCTTCATCTTTCATACAAACCACCTTCAAAATGGCAGAAGTCGATCAATTTGATAGCGCGCTGTAAGTTATTAATTCCTTTTTCTTAGTCCGAGATTCAAAATCTGCGAATGAAAACTCATTTGCGGAACATACTAACTGATTAACCTCTACAGGGATCTCCTCCGCCGTCTCAACCCAAAACATACCACCACCCATTTAAACTCTCTCATTGATCTCGTTCCCTCCTTAACAGAAGATCTCCTCAGCTCTGTCGATCAACCTCTTACTATTTCCCGCTGTCGCAAAACTGGTCGCGATTACCTTCTCTGCGATTATAACCGTGATGGCGATAGCTATCGTTCCCCATGGAGTGGTGAATTCGAGACACCTGTAGGCGGTACAACACCGGGTGGTATTGATGATCAGGGAAACAATGATGGAGCTGGAGAAGGTGCTGTTCCTAGTGAACGGGTTAGAAAAATGGAGATCAGAGCAAATGAGGCTTTTGATGTTTATAGGGAGTTGTATTATGAGGGTGGTGTCAGTAGTGTTTATTTCTGGAATTTGGATGATGGATTTGCGGGTGTTGTTTTATTGAAGAAAGGTGAGGGTTATTTCTTTTGATAATTTTTGGGGGGTTATATTTGTTGTATTGAGAGGTAGTCATTTCTTATGGAAGCTAATTTGTGATTTATAGTTGCACCTTCATCCAACTCCGCCGGTTCTTGGGACAGCATTCACGTATTCGAAGCCGTTGACCGTGCTCGTACCGCTCATTACAAACTCACCTCTACCGTAATTCTTTCCCTCTCTACCAATGGTAATGAACTCGGCGAAATGGATCTCAGCGGAAACATGACACGACAAATTGAAGCGGATTTACCAATTCAAGATGATGCGGAACATATAGCTAATATTGGAAGACTTGTCGAGGATATGGAGCTGAAGATGAGAAATTTGTTACAAGAGGTTTATTTTGGCAAGGCAAAGGATGTGGTTGGAGATTTGAGAAGTTTGGGAAGCTTGAGTGAGGGAGCTAAAGAAAGAAAGGTTAGGGGTGAGATGTTGGATGCTATGAAGAGGTAGATAGATAGAAGGGTATAGAGAATATTTGGGGAATTGGGGAAGCTTAGATAAATGGAGTGGGATATGTGTTACGTTTGCATGAGATATGAAAATACAGGAGCATTTGATTATTTGCTATTGACCGTCGTAGAATTGATTTCCGTTCAATTACCTATTCTGTATACTATTCTTTCTAACATTCTGATTATAATATTCGGTCTCCCACAAACACATTCATCTGGAAAATCTATGAACAAAATGAATCATGCCAAAATACATTTTCAAATATATATCTGAATGATCGAACTAACTTGAGACATTGAATGTATTCGACTATCTAACCTGCATTTGAAGATTAAATAAATGTATTTGATTGTTATATTCGAATTGGGTCATTGAATGTATATAATTATCTGACCTGAATTTGAATGTTAAATGTATTTGGTGGTTATATTCGAATTGGAATATTGAAAGCAGTTGGGACATTGGCTATAAGCTTTGTTGGTGTAGAAGTCGTCCATCCCGTGAATCCCAAACACATCCCATTGCATCAATATCAGAATCTCTCTTTTTGATTTCTTAAATTCTTGCATCCATAGCATACATCGTCTGAGAAATCCATCTTAGAGTTCCGATCACTTTTTCTCCTTCTTTCAATTCACTATTTCCTTTACGTCGCTAAGGGAAGGGGGTGAGATGCTAAACCCCTCTCTCCAAATCCGCCTCCCAACATTAAGGAACCTCAAAATCTTTATACAATACCAATCCACCATGTAAGACCATACATTACCATACAGCATACAATCTAATCTAGTACGAACTCTTACAGCATATCAACGCGCCATTTTCCAAAAACCTCGGCACGGTAATTTTCTCGCTAGTGCTAAAACTGGATTATCCTCTCCCACTCCGACACCTCAACCTCGTGTCTCCACTTACACAGAACGCTACTATGCCTATCGTATGTTCTTCGTCTTCTTCTCCACAACCTGAGATAGAATAAGTACCAAAAATCACAAGACTTGCCAATCAAATACGATCGGGCTGCTGGCGCAATGGCAACGCGTTTGACTTCGACTTCTGTTAGAAATAACAGTTCTCTCCATCAAAAGATTACAGGTTCGATCCCTGTGTAGCTCATTTTTGCAAGTCTGGGGCTCTGGGAGTATGATTTGCACTTGAAATAGTTGAGAATTGAGAAAGTTGTGGGAGTTTAAAACTTTTGGTGGTGAGAAGAATGGGGGCTAGGTGGAACGGGATGACGGGTTAAATGTGGAGTTGTGGAATGCGTTGGACTTATAAATGGAGTGCGTTGCTACGAAATAGCAATTATTGATTGGGAAAGGAACAAGGAAGGGAATCATCGTTTGCACGTTTGCCTTTTTAGTCAAAGGGAAGTGGGAAGGGAATATGCTATTTTTGTATCCCGGGAGTTAAGCATTTCAAGCTTGAAGATTCGAAGAGGTACTCAATGGGGGTTCGAGAATGAAGTGATAAAATCAGACAGAGTAGTGGTATTTTTCAGTTGGGTGTGGAGAAAGAAAGTATGCTACCGATTAGCTGTCCTTTGGACTTTTCGTTTCGGTAGAAGGGGATGAGGATATTGTTTAGCTGCAAAGCAGACTTTTTGAACAGAAATATTGAAACAGTTTGGGGAACAGTGTCAATGCACCGATCAAGTTGGTACATCCAGAGATGAGATCTATAGCCGATAATGAATCATTATCAAGAAGGGGGGGAGGGGAGACCAGGGAGCTATTTGTAGGAGAAAAAACAAGCGGAATTTGACCAATGCGATATGTAGCGTTGGCTATATAAATTAAGTATCTCATTGAAATTTTCGACTTTTCGACTTTTTAATCATTTTCGGTTTTTTATGTATAGAAAAACAAAGCCTTTTAATATAATGTAATGAAAAATACTGATTTTTTTTCTTCTTTTTTTTTCTCTTTCAATTTTCTAATTTTCTTTAACAGATTTAACAGATTTAAATTATTCTAATTATTTATTATTAATCAAAATTAACAATTAAAAAATTGAGAAATTGAAAAGTTAAATGAGACATTTGATCTATATAGTTAATTATAGATATACATTATTTAGGTGAGAATACATCTACTCATTCTTAAGGTCAAATTCTGTCTGTTTTTTCTCCTATGAATAGGGGAGATGCTCAGTGTGGAAGCTAGGCTGGCCTTGAAGTCGTGGGTCAATGTCAGTCACATTGAAATCAAATACTTTCAAGCTTTGAGCTACAGAGCTAGCTACAAGCCGCGTCATAATACTAACCGTACAAAAACATATGCATGATACAGAATATCCGGAAGTATTTAGGCACCTACCATTTTCAAATCCCAAATTCAAATAGGTATATATAGGATCTCTCAAATAACTAGATCATATTCTATCACAGATATACATAACACCTCGACACATGCACGCACAACTCACTAGAGTGTCCCTCATACCCTTCTGCTCAACTATCCATCCTCCACCCTCGCATTCCTTATCTCCTCCCCCCTGTCGACGTATAGCCCAGGCGTCCGAACAAAGTCTAAATCCTTAAAATTCTACCCCATGAAATAATCTTAGTCGAGATAGTATCTCAAATCTAGATTTAGTATATCCGTATGTGTGCTATTGGTATGGATATACTACTACTGACGTATATGAACACAGGTATCCGGGCTCTTATTACATGTTGGTACATACTGCACCGATTTCACGGTCTCACATGATGGATCCACAGAGATGTGATTGAAGAGATCACATACAATCAGAAATTCAACATCAAACTCAAACCGAATACCGATTTCTGCCCGAAGCACAAGTTCAAAGATAATACCCCTCTCATTATTTTTCATCTGGAGTTTCATGTCCGGATGGAAATACTTGTTCTTCATGTTTATATCTGTATGCTAGGTTTGGATTCGTATGTATGTATGTATGTATGAATCCTTATCCATTCTATTCGAATATGGGGTATACATATAATTTGTACGTTGGGGAGTGCGGAGCCGTGGCACCAGGGGGGAGATGAGGTTGATATTGTGTTAGTGGGATGTATAAGACAGAGATCATATTGTCAAAGGATCACTAGTGGGTGTATAAACTGATAGAACACTTCTCAAATTTCGAAATTTTGTACAAATTCATTCTATAATTGTTTGGTATCAGAATTCATCTTTTAATTGTTCAATCGTTAGTGAGTCATTGTAATGATCCCTGAGATATAAAAATCGATATTCCAAGAGATATTCCTAAGTTCATTTTTGTAGTGACCCTGAGAACACGCTTGGTTCGCTGTAACGTCAAGAAACTGCTTAATCAAACATGTTGCCATCCCGTTATTTGCGTCTTGCTAAACCTTGAGATAAAGCCAGACAACAGACTCATACCCTCTCTCCCAACTACTACGGCGCATTCACCCCATCAACACACAGACATGTAATCTCTTCACCTTGAATTTTCCAGTCCACCAGTGGGTGTACGGGCTAAAGGGGTCAAGCACAATGACACTGGAGACCCGGAACTTTCATCCGCAGGGTGCCAATGCCGTCTTCAACCCGTACTACTACTAAAGAAATAACCCGCGGAAGAAATTTAATTGATGTTTATTCCCCTATCTCTACGCAAAAGACAGGCGTGAAAGCAATTAGAAATCAAAAGATGTCAATGATCAATGATACCCTATGAACCCCGGGGAGGGGGAGGGTCGTCAAACATTTACATCGCTTATGCTCAGTATATTTAGTAGTTCGGACTGGCAAACTAGGGGTGGAGTTTTTCAATGTTCAAAAGCAATTCAACATTGGGGATGAAATCAACACTTCAAAGGATTCGAAAGTTCCGATTGGATCCCGAATCCTTTAGCTTTTCATTGCCGGACTGCAATCCAAACTATTGGGAAACCCTGCTTGTACTACGATTTGGAATTCCAAATGTTACCACGCCCCCAAAAACAACATCAAACCTCGTGTTGCAAATTTGTTCATGCACGAGTCTCAAATAGAATCTCATCATAAATGAGGTGTTGGTGTTTGCATTCCAAGAAAATCACCCCGGTTCATGTTCTCATTTACCATGCATATCTCTTGCATTCAAAGAAATTCTTTCGGAAATTCTCGAATCCTTCTAGAAAAGTCGGTACTTAGGCGCCACGACTTTAATATATGCATGTAACGCTGAACAAAAGCAGTTGCAGCCAAAGATAATATTGTAAAAAGAAATTCGCATTGGATTTGATGGAACAGTGATATGCAGCTGGTTAGAATAATCAAACACAACGAGAGATGGGATAACCATCCCCTTTGCTATTTTCGTTTTAGATATTTTTGTATAGGAGATGGAAGGTCGAGGAAGGTGCCAGGTGGTTTAAACGAACTGGAGATGACTTGCATACTACTTGTATGCAGGTGAATGAGTTTCGAGAACTTTCCTCTTCTCGATTGTTCCTGCATGAGCCCGGCCACCGGGTGGAACTATGTCCAATGAAGATTCTAACAACATCTGAACCTCTTGCCTTGTGAATATTGCCAAGTTGTAGAGGCTCAATGCGGTGCTTGAATAAGAAAAAGGTTATTGACGGCGGTTGAAGTGTTTTTTTCTGGTCGCTTTGCCAAGTACCCCAGAGGTGCATTCGGCATTGCGGAAGTGAACTATATTGTATTGTCCACATTGAATCTTGGATCTGAACAAGAAATCACTATAGGAACTGCCCCTCTCGATCTATCGAATCTTACAACTGGGACCTCATTGCCTGTGCGTGCGTGACGGGTGGTCATATTGTATGGGGGAATGAGGCCTGTGCTAGTTAGATTGTGTACGGATTTGACTTTCGCCATGATGTCTGCCTCGGAGTGTGCCCCCCTCCCCCCCCCCCTATCTGTACTCGAACCCCTGGCCACTGCTGTCCTACTTGGCATAGGAGATTAAAGCGAAAAGCCTTCTACCCACACGGTAGGCTTTTCATCGGATCGGAACTGGTGGGTAGGAAGGAACAAGAGCCTAGAGGATACAAGGATAGATCATAGGAAAATCGTCAAAGTACCGAAGTTCGTTCGACATGATGGAATCTAATTATTGCTGTTTTAATCTTTTCCTCGGCAGCTCAATGTAACCGTAACTGTATCGAGACTGTCGGGGGAAGATTGGTGCGCTAGCCCTCGATCTTCTTACCTCTACATGTATCACTCTCCAAGCATCTTGCCATCGTGTTTTACCATTTTACTTTAAAGTGGCAATAAGTAAAGTGATCATATTTTCGGAAGACAAATGTTCCTAATGAGATCCACCCATCTAATCAGTCAGGTGGTGGTTGAAATCAAATCAAGGGAGTGGTTTTTGGATGTAGTAGAGAGTGTAGAGTAGGGGTCGGTCAAGCAGGGTCTTAATAGTTTGGTAGACTGGTGGACTAAAAGTGGTAACATCCGCAGGAAGCGGCAACTAAAAATTGAAATTGACAGGCACAAGAGCCAGAACAAGGGCTGGAAAGGGTAAAACAGTTGAACTACTCTGAAATCTGTATAGTGTACTCACTAACAAGGAAGATTAGACAGAAATTTCGGGACCCCATTAACCTACATGATCTCTAATAGGAAATCTTGTAATCTTGCAATGTAATCTTCCAATCTTCCAGTCGTCTAAATCTTCTAGAAGAACCTGCAATGGAACTCTGGAGGCATGTCGGGTTGAGATCCTAGAACGTTGTACAGCGCGGTGCGGTGCAGTGCAGTTGTGTACAGCTAATCATATCGTCTAATTGCAGTCTACTGGCATGTGTGAACGACCATGTGTGAACTACCAAGTGTCAAGTAGAGTATCGTATGGTATCAAAGATTCCAAGATTCAGGAACATCAAACTACCTAGCTGAACCAGAAACATATCATATGCAATGCGTAGTGCGTTGTGAATGAAGAAACCCTGAAGAATCAAGATAGCAACAATCAAAATGAGTTCAGTCCTTCTTTCCATTCTTTTCTAACCGTCCTCGAGCCATCTTCCGAGAGCTCTTTTGCCTGATATATAGTATACATACGGGGATACAAATGAGGATCATCCAGTTGTAGCCAATTAATATCTGAAGAAATCCACCCTTGAGCTTTTAATAATCTTGACATGTTCCACAAATAAGGAAGATCATAAAAGTATGTTCCTGTACTCGTATCTAACTCCATCTCCATATTGTAGCATGCAAGCAAGTAAACGTTCGGTTATTCGCCATCTCTTCCATCTGTGATCCATTCCATCCCATCATTCAGAAAATTTCATCATCTCATCACATCACATCGAGTAGCTCCTGCAGAAAGAGACCTTGGAGACCCAGGGTGTATTAGAGTGCCCAAGTAGAATCCCAATTGCGGGACTACCCATCCTTTAACCATGGTATCGAAACACACGCATACTCCATACAAACTTACATGCTCACTTCCATACTCGTACACATTTTCGTGGAATTCCGAGATCAAGGCTTCTTGCATCACATAGTTAAGTGCACACTACCCACATAGTATGATAGTGCTACCGCATTGGTTTTACCTTATATCCTCTGTTCTACTACAGACGCAAATCGATCAATATATGCCACTTGGACGTTTACTCGTACAAGAAGGGATAACCCCCCCCCCCCCCCCCCCCCCCCCTTCCCCAGCCCCAGAAGAACGCTCTTAAACTTGCCAGATCTGTGATTATTTGTTCTGCGTCTCAATATGTATATGTCGTGTATATCTTCAGATCTCAATACCATATTCATCTATTTTCTATAAATTTCTTTTCCTGTGGCGTACATGTTGTCTTAGATTGTATTACCAGGTAGTATGTGCGGTTTTGCACTACTGATGAAATCCTCCTTCCTGATTCGTAGATTTTCACTTGGTTTCTGCTCTGCCGCTCTGCCCGCATTCATATCCATTTCGTAGCTGACGATCCTTCGAAAAACGAGAGAGAAATACTCCGGCTTCGTATATTGTGGTTCACAATCCAAGTGCCATAGAAGCTTATTACCTTATTCCTTTACTCACTACGACACAGCATACTGCTATTGACCCCAAGGGTGCATGGGTCATATCACGGTGTCTAGAGAGCTATCTAGGAAGAGGCGGAGAAGCAAAAGGGAGGATATGGCAGAAGTGAGAGGAATGGAAGAGACGAGAGCAGTTGAGAAGGCAGAGCAACCCCCTATCATAGACACATTGTAATTAGACACTCATGTATTCCTTCACCAAAAAGGCAAATAAAGGGTCCAAGGGACCTCAGATGTTAACCTCCGTAGACTACGAGCGAGGTCCTACTTTTAATAAACGTACTTGTCCCTAACTCATAAGCAAAAAGAATCCTACTCTGCCATGTACGTCGGCTCGGTTGGCAGTATATAATTCTCGTCCCCTGTTTCTTGCACACAAACTTATTACTCCATAATACATAGTATGCGCATATATCCGCGTCTGTCTATCTTATATTATATACTCCGCAGTATATAGGATGTGCTCCGTACACAAAACGAGGACCACCTAGACCACACATCATCAAACGAGACAAGGGAAATATTCCCTCTACCCTCTACCCTCCACCCTCCACCCTCCACCCTCCCCCCTCGCCGCACACATACAGATTAGATTAACCTTACCCAAAGCCCTACCGCATACCGACTTTCCAATAAATTATATTTCATGAAATCTTCTTGGAACGCTCCGTCTACAAACAAACTTTGATCTCTCTTTAATTTAAGAACACGGGAATTCCATCCTCTTGGTGTCCCTCATTCTGTCACATCTCCATATTAAATACTCGTGAAGGATAACCACAGACCACAAGAAGACCATATTACCTCGTTCTTCAATAATATCTTCGAACCTTCATCCACAAATCCACACCTCATCCTTTCTGCGCAACAAACCTTTTTTCATTGTCCCAAGATCCTCCCCCGAAAGACGTCAAAAGTCAAACACCAACACCAGGCGAGATACACACAAACATGGCGGAGAAGCCAGCGGTTCTCATCATCGGGGGTCTCGGGTACATAGGACGATTCCTCGCATTGCACATTCATAAAAACAATCTAGCATCTGAAGTTCGGATTGTGGATAAAGTGCTACCACAACTAGCATGGCTGGCACCAGAGTTCGAGGATGCTTGTTCGAGTACTAAATTCATGCAAGCGGATGCCAGTAAAGAGCGTATGTTCATACATCTTTAATCCTTTCACCTTGGGTCTCCATTGGTCTAACATTTTGCTTCCTCTCTAGAATCGCTACCGAGAATCTTCGATCGCGCGGATGGGAAACAATGGGATTATGTCTTTAACTGTGGAGGGGAGACCAGATATTCACAAGAAGATGAGGTTTACAAGGTTCGCTCGCTGGCGCTGAGTATTGCGGTTGGAAAAGAAGCTGCGAAGAGGGGTGTCAAAGCTTTTGTCGAACTGAGTACAGGAATGGTATATAAATCAGATTCGACACCAAGTAAGGAAGGGGACAAGTTGAAGCCTTGGAGTAAGATTGCGACTTTCAAACTACAGGCTGAGGAGGCATTGGCTGAGATCGACGGGTAAGTTTGTATTTCTTATCTGCGACTTTTGGGTGGCTGAAAGAGACACATGAGGGGTGCCCTAAGAGGCTTATATTTCTCCTTGCTTCCTTTCTTAACTAACCGATCATCTTCATTTAGATTAAACCTCATTATTGTTCGTCTGGCACATGTATACGGCGACTATGCTTCACAATTCGTTTCTACTGCCCTCACAATGGCACGCATCTATCAACATCTTGACGAGGAAATGAAATTTCTGTGGACGAAAGATTTGCGCGTGAATACAGTAAATATAAATGATACTTGCAGGGCGCTCTGGGCGGTTGCAGAATGGTATGCCGTCTCTGGGAAGCCAAACTGGGACGTCAAATCTATGGGCAAGATCCCTACTTTTAATGTTGTGGACAAGGGAGAAACATCTCAAAAGACTATGGCCGAGCTTATTGGCCAGATCTTTGGCATCAAAACTGGATTCCAAGGACAACTTGTTAGCACTTTCGCAAAGATGAATCTCGACAGTGTTGTGGATGATATTAACGAAGAGGTCCTTGGTCCCTGGGCTGATCTTCTCGAGGAAGCGGGTATCACACGACCAGGCCCTCTTACACCATTTATGGAGAAGGAATTGTTGAAGGATACCGATTTGAGCATGGACGGGAGCAGAATTGAGAAGGTAGTTGGGTTCACATATGAACACCCAAAAATTACGAAGGAATTGTTGCAGGGTATGATTGATAGTTATATCCGAATAGGCTGGTGGCCTGTTGCAAAATAGACACTCTACCTTCTCCTTCTCTCCACCCTCATCTTTTTCCATCTTTCCATCTTTCCATTTTTTCCAATCCATTTTTCACAGGAAAATAAGACAGGAAAATAAGACAGGAGAAAAAAGGGATAGGCATATCACACCCACATCATTATCCAATACGAACCCTATTCCTGGAACACCTCTGCTACTTAAACAGCACCCTTCTATCACCCAAATCCCTGAAACGAAGTAACGATAAACGAGCAACGGACGCATGCGAAAACATACCCACGAAAAGTCAAAGTTAACAGATTGCTTCATACCCATTGTTCTATGTATTCCTGCTCTCTTGTTTCCTGCGCCCGCCTGCCTTGTTGTCTCCCTTTGCCTTCATTTGATGGCGAATGGAAAAAGATTATTCGACGTTGATACCATCTTTGCATTTTCCTTGCGTTGTTCTTCTTAGCTTTACTTTGTTTCGTTTCTTTTTTCTTTTTGTCTCGATTCATTTACTTGATTCTTTCAAATCTATTCAATTTTAGAAAGTAGGACAGAGGAGAAAGATCACTTGTATCTGTACGTACTTATTATTCATTCATGTATATGTATACCAAAATATTTTACAGGCAGCTCTTTTAGCACAGAATCTTGTGCATTCGACTATTGAAACCCTTAGCGAAGATGAAGGAGGTATCCTATCTACTCTTTGCAAGGACTCCTTGCTTGTTTTTTTCTTTCTCAATCTACTTATCTTTCTTCCATAACTTCCCTTCTGATACTCATCTCTTCGCATGACCGAACATATCATACATAGTATATCACAATCTATTCACTCATGTTTTCCAATTCAATTCGCGCTGATGTAATGCAGGAAATTCAAAAGAAGTGAATGCGCAAACCCATTCACTAATTTCTTACACATCACCTTCTTACCTGGTTATCTGTCTACATCCTGTATGCCATCTTTATCTTTCCTTGTCTGCATCTTTATCTCTCTCATCCCGTAACGCCGGGCCAAAGTATCATATATCATAGCCCCAATAAAGTCTATGGGCGCAAAAGCATCTTCGGTGGAAGATAGGAATGAATGGAGATTGTGAGGGATTGCTGATATGAATAAACGAAAAAGTAAATTAGATGGATATGTTGTGAAGAAGAATAAGAAGATGGGACGGGATGAGGAGAGATATGGATGATATACCCCCTACATACCTAGCTACTTATATACTCTTCCAAGTACTAAAAGAATATCATAAAAGAGATCAATATGCAAAATTAGAAATACAGTCACATCTCCTACGTGGCGTCTGCTGTCTCAATGGTTGGCACACGAAGTTCTTTATTTGTTTGTTGTGTCAGTCAGCTATTCAAAGATTTACTTTACCTACCTTCTCTCCCCTCTCAAACCCTCTCTCCTCGCGCTTGAATTCGCATTTTGCACTCTCATCCTTTCGTTTTAATACCTACGACTTCATTTCAGTATACATAGTATCAAACTAAACTCATTAGCTGCATCGTCATTTCATTTCATTTCATTTCTTCGCCCAAATACCAGGTCACTCAACTATAAATCACTACCAATCCAATCTAACTCACTCAACCCCCCAGCCAAATTTTCGTTCATTCATTTATTCATTCTGTTAAAAACGCCACGTGTTTCACGCCATATCTCCATCTTCCATATCCATCTTCTCAATCCAAATCCAAATCCAAATTTGAAGATACGCATCCCATCCGACCACCTAGTACCTACAAGTAGGAAAGACGGTATTAACGACACGCATATCGCCCTTAAAATCCATCACAATATACCTAAAACTTTCTCCCGCTACCCAAAAACTCAAATTTGAATCGCTAAGCCATCGCTAAAATCATTTTCATATATCATTTCTCCGTCTTCCTTCTCTCTCCTCATCATGAGGACTAATTTCTCTATGATCCCTTCCTCTCTCATCTTCACTGATACTCTCTGTTGAACTATGCTCACCACTAGCAATCTCAGCATCCTTAATTCTAAAGCCCTCGATGATTTCCGCCAACCTCGCACCTTCTTCCTTACCCCTTTCTACATTAACGAAATAAATCAATGGAGCGGGCAATCCAACTAGAACCGCCAAAAACCAAAAAGCTGGTCTAATTTCGCCCGTTCCATCGACAATTGCTCCCACAATTGCGGGGCCAAACACACTAGATCCTTTATCTGTAATAGCGTATAGAGCATAGAATGCTGCCTCGGATCCCGGGGGGATCAGTTCACCAAATAGGGAGCGACAATAACTACTTAACCCACCGAGGACAAAACCGTAAATGAACCCGAGAGGATACATTTCCCAAGGTTGTTGGAGACCGATGACGTTCCAGCGTTTGACGATGGGGAGAAACCCCAGGAGACCGTACAAAGGGATCGATTCGAATATGCATATACATGCGAGAATCGTTTGATGGGGCTTCAGATTGAGAGCGCGGGAAATAGCTGCCCATGAGAATGCACCTAGAACGCCTGCTGTAGTCGCGATGACATTAATGAGGCCAAGTGCTTCGGGTGCCATGCGAAGTTGAGTTTTAGCATAGAGAACTGCTGTTCCCGAGACAGTTGCAATGGCATCGGAGAGGAGGAACCACGCTGCCAAGAAAAGGGTTATATCTTTCAATCGTCGAGCGAGTTTTACGGTGCGGAAGAGAGATGACCAAGCGTAGATGGTATAAGCCAACCAACTTCTTGAGCCCTTTGAATTTCTATTCCCCGTGGATGGTAATGGTGGTCCTGGTCTAGGCCGAAGCCATAATGCGGCAGGAATTGTAAACAGGAACCACCATAATCCTATGAAAAATAATACGAGTCGTAGGGAGAAGGTTGTACCTTTGAGCAGCCATATAATGATAATGGATACGCATTGGAGAAAGAGACCGGCACTATAACCGATTCCTATACCAGTCGAAGAAATTTGGGTAGACAATTGAAGCTCAATCGAAGTAGAATCTGCAGATAGCGGCAAAGGCTCCGTTACGTCAGGAGCTTCCGAAAGGGTCCTATTGTGCGACAGCAGTGCGCTTCTTTCATCATACACCTCAGCCTCTGACTCGCCCAGGGAGTGTTCTGGAGGGTATTCATCGACGAAACTGGGATGCAACTCCGGTGAAAAATCCGGCGTGCCATATTGAGTTTTCGGATGATGTCGGACAAGTAGGGGAAGAAATGAATTTAACAGCACAAAACTTGCCCCAAAGCAGGTATTTGAGATTATTGCCCAGAGAGCCCCTAGCAAGTACACTTTCGGGACAACCGTTAGAAACAACATAGTCGTTATAGATCCGGCGAACGCAAAGAATAACAGCAGACGTTTGCGATAATTCCCATGATCTGCAGCACAACTAATTGAAACTACCAGTATCGCTTGAAAGAGAACACTGAGAGAGAAACTATACATAGCAAAACTAGCAGTATTAATCTGTAGTCCGCCGATATAAATCACACATTGTGAATCTTTTGCATTTCCTGGGTTTAAGCCTGGTGGTAGATGTGTAGAGCTCGAACCGCATGGTTGTGTTGGATCTGAAAGTAGGACTCCATTCTCTCTTGCCAATTGTTCCAAGGTAATCGGGATGAAGGATCCTGAAACAGATCCGTTAGCCTCAGAAAATATGGGTTCTAATAAGCTTAAAACCTAAACTTCTGTAATGAAAGTCGAAGATTTGAAGGTACAATGCCGTCATTGATAAGTGTATAAGGCAAGGCTGACAATGCCACCCCCTTTAGCCTCGATGGATAGGACTCATGGAATTGCAAACAACTGGACCATTTTGCTTCAACAAGCTAGATATAAGATCAAAGAAATACCTCAGACGTACCAATACCACAAATGACGAAAACCTCCGCAGCAAATCCATAGGCGTACCATCCCGACAACTCTTTCCGACTCGTCAATCGTGTGTCCTCACCCGCATACTGAGCAGGAACATCTCTATGTGCAGAACCAATATCGGGCCCCATACTATCGTGATCAGCGGAACTCGATCTCTCGTCATCTGCTTCAAAAGATGAAGAATAAGAAGTGTAAGATAGTTTTGTACTATTTGAAGGGGCGCGGTGTGGTTCGGGGCGAAGCTGGGGTTCGCTGATGCGAGGGACCATTGCGCGCTGGATAAGGTAATTTGGGACCAGTTAATAGCGATAGGCGTTTAGAACATCATGCTAACCGGGCTAATATCTGAAATGTTTAGGATGATTTTGAACATCTTCTTTTGTTTGAAGAAATGCTGTGAACGAAGAAATAATAAATAAAGGTTAGCAAACAATGTAAAGTGTGAACGAGGGAGGGAGAGAGAGAAAGAAAAGAACAGAACAAAATAAAGATTTTTTATTCCAAGAATCCTCTTACCTACATACACACATCCACATATGATGGATGGATGCATTAATGAAAATGGAGGTGAACGTAAAATAAAGGAAAGGTTAGCTATTCATAAGAAGATACCCGCACCGTACATCGATCTTTTGGAGACCAGCACAAGTGACGAGATAGACGCTCTAACCTGGGTGGAAATAAAACAGGGGCATTCGGCATTTGACCAAAGCACCACTTTTCAGCATCCTGTGAATCAAGTGAGCTCATGCGAATGGGGCGGAGAAGGAGAGGCGGAGGGGGAGGGGAGGGCAACGCAACGCAAGGAAGAAGACGTGTAAAGTTGTAAGTGAGAGAGGGCGAGGGCGAGGGCGAGGAAGGGGGAGAGGGACAAGAGATGCGTAGAAGAGATGTAGAGAGAGGAAGAGTCCCAGAGAGGATGAGGGTGTAAGGGTACAAGAGTACAAGAGTACAAGAGTATAGGAGAGTATACCTAAGAGTGTGAAGAATGAGAAACGAATACTGCCCGCCCAGCTGTCTGAACGCCCCTTGGACACCTACATTGCTACACGCTGTTATTGTCGTGGTTGCCATCATTCTTCTGCATCATGGATAGTTCTTGTCATTGGTGGCATGCAAACAAGAAGGGCAAAGAAGGATCAGGACAATGCATATCTATATTTTATATGTGTGGAGTAGCCATACGTAGCAGCAAACAGAAGAGCTTTCTTATCGCTTTATCTATCTTTCCTCTGTCTCTCTTCACTCCCCTCCCTGCCCTTCCCTTCCCTTCCCTTCTCTTTCCTTTCCTTTCTCCCCCTTCCTCCTTCTCCACCAATCGTCTCTCTTCTCTTCCTTTCCACCCACATCACCGGTAATGTGCCGATCGTAACAGGACCTAATCGATAATCACGTGACGTGGACGTCGGCTTTCCAATTCAACTCACGGGTTCCTAATTGGGTCTAGTCGATTCCGTCCGCAATTCCAGGCAAGCCAGCCGGATTGTTTGATTGTTTCTTTGATTTCGTACCGTAGATTGAAGGGGACCATTGATTTGGAAAAATTAAAGACTTCTTCTTCAACCGCAAATAATCCACCTCAAGTTCGTTCTTCAAGATCAGTCGCATATCAAAACATCACCCATTCGCACCTTCCAAATTATTAAGATTCCAACAAAACTCGAGTCGTACCCATAAAAGAGACCCAGCCATCCTTTCATGCAAGGTCGCGCTGTGCGTTTCCAACCCTACAAAGAGCTATTGATAATTGTCACCACATCTAAGATATCGAATTCGAGCTTCGACTGCTAGGAAGAGCTTGTAAGCCTTATTGCGCACATGTTCCTAGATTCTCCGAGGTAGCGCATGCGACTTTGCTCCTACGGCCCCTCTCCAAAGTCCCGAATATTCGAATCCTGTGTCGACAGCCAAAATAGAGTCGATAAATCATAGAAAGGTCGAAGAGGGGGCTGCTGTGGGCGTACCGCAAGGAGGAGGAGCTCTGGTAGGTGAGCAAGGGCGAGATACTATGCCTGGCGTCATCATGGATAGTGCGAGTAGGAACGGATCGCATACCAACCACGACAGAGATCGACAGTTCAATGGTCCCAATGGTGAAGCAAAAGCTTCCGAGAAGGGACGAGATAAAAGTCAGGCACGATCTGAGCCTCAACAGAGCATGACACCGATCAGTCCAGCGGTTCGAAATGGGATGAATGGCAACTCCACGGATGGCCCAGCGCACCAACAGAACTCCGGGGAGGAGCCGATTCCAAAGGATATTCTCGATCGTATACACGACCTTCCACCCGAAGTCGAACATATCACATCAAACTTCTTACCTCTGACAGAACTACTGAATCGATTAGCACAAGCTACTCATAATGACTTAAGGCAGGAGATCATGAAGTTAGCGAATATGCCAATACCCCAGTCAGCGATGAATACGAACCCACCTCATATCACCAAAGAGGATGACACCTCCAACGATAATGTGAACAAGAAGGTAAGCTTGCTAAACTTTGCCCAAACTCAACATAGTCGTTGGGTCAAGCAACTGGTTCTACTAAATTGGAGTCGAAACGCCGAGGAAGTGAGCAAAATTATCGACTTAAATATCCATTTATGTCAGAAACGAGGATTATACCAGTACATTCTACACCATATGAGTGAAGTCAAAAGGAAGTTATGCGACGTAGATTCACCCAGGCCCGATTTAAAAACTGCAGTGGAAGTTTTGTCCACTGGGAAAGCCAATTGGATGCCAGACGTAAGTCTCTTGCTCAGGTTTTGAAATTAATACTAACATTTACTAGCTTGGATATATTGCGCCACCTCCAATGACTCCTAAAGAGATACTTAAATCCCTGGAAAAGCTCAATACTTTACTATCCATTCGTTTGAATCTACACGAGTACGACAAAATTCCCTTACAATTCAAGAACTATACGATAAAGTCTGGTCGCGTGACCTTCAAAGTAGCTGGGGAGTTTGAAATCGACCTGACTGTGGCAGATGAGAACCAGGAGTTACAATTCTGGTTCATTGACTTTCGATTTTTATTTTCCCCCTCTCTTAGCGAACTACCACCCCGGCACCAATATCACATAGAGAATAAAGTCAATGCCGCACTAGAAAAAGACGGCCTATCTGGCTGTTATAATTATCTACATGAGATGGTGTTAACCCATAAGATCAGCGAGTTCAGGAGACAAGCAGTTGAGCTCTCTAGAAGTACTTGGATTGATGGGGTTAAGGTTGAACCACTCCATCGCGCCTTATGCATCCAGTATTGGTTGGATAGATACAAGAAGAATGGACCACGAAGTTGGATCATTTTGGGAGTTCACAGTGGACGGAGGAAGGATGGCTACCATGACCCTAAATCGACAAGCAGACTCTCTATAAGATGGTTTCGAGATTCAAAAGAAGTTAAAGATGTGGACATTCCATTTGACACGGTTAACATCTCAGCTGAGCAACTCTTGAAGACAGTTATTGCAATGCACGTCAATCACATCTTGGGTTCAACGCACAGCAAATTGGCCGCCGAATCTATATTTGCGAATCGCGAGGCATCCTTGTCACTACACACGTCTAAGACTGAGCCAAAGGAGTCTGTGCTCGGTGTACAATTGACAGAAAAACAGCATGTATCAATCACTATAGAGCCGGTCACGGGAATTTTCATCTTCAGTCCAGCCTCTCGGGTAATTACCTCGTCACAAAACAAGCTTAACAGTCTGGACCGCGATCCTGCGATGGACGCGCACTTTAACATTGAAAATCTTCGATGTTTAGCCATTTCAGAAGAGCTCACCATCCTTGGCACTAGTGTTGGATGGAGAAGAGCTGATAATCCCGGAATATCTAGAGAAGACCTGAAACGTAAAATTCCGAAAGACACAAAGCAAATCAGCTGGTTTAGGAGACCTGGATGGCAAGAGGATTGGCTTGTTGCTGTTACGCTAGGGATGAGTGGGGAAAATTGGTGGTTATTTCAAATGTATGTATCATCAAGGGCCTATAATCTTCATACTAATATGGATAGATCAAAACAATCGACGGGCGTTAAAGTCTTAGCATCTATTCACATACCCATTAAAGCTGCCTCACCAACGACCTCTTACGTATTTATGTCTACGCTACACATTTTTGCGGGAGGTCTCATCTCGCAATATACTAATCTCAAAGCTCTCCATGATAGGCGCATTCGTCATACTGTTCGACAGTCTGCTCTACTTTCGCCTGTTAAACTTCCTTCAATCTGGATCCATATTCCCGGACTATTCCAAGCCAGGGCGAAACCAACAGCACATAAAACATGGGCTACAGACTTCCTCAAGCTTGATTTTCAGGGGCTGGAGCCAATTTCAAATCCCCTATCTGTTCTGTCTCAGTCCCCGATTGATGATTCGCAGGCTATTGTTCCTAAGCCTGAGCAGAAGACAATACTGGTCACAGTTGCGCGTATGGCAGTACCCATTCCAGCTCTTGCGGTCTTGAACGAAAAGATAGATCAAGATATTGCCTTCCAATCTAAAACAGGAGAAATTGCTTTTAGATTGCGGTCTCAAGTTGGCGAGTCGATAATTCCAGCCCTGACAGAGCGTTTATTTCAGATTGAACGTCTTATTTCTTGTACTGCTGTGCTTCGTAAACATGAAAATGTTATTAAATGCGACAGAATTTCACTACAAGAAATCGCATTTTCGTATGGAATGCCGCCAGTAGCTCAGACAGGATTGGTCACTAGCGCAGACAAGACAACGCCTCTCTCATATAAAGCTGTCGTCAGCTTAGGGTTAGTTGAAGGCAAAATGAAACTTACGTTGGAGATGGGTAACCCACATATACGTGTTTTGGATTCTCTGGACAAAGTCTTGAATATTACGAAGAGTGGATTCGATGCTGTTGCAACTCTTCTTCCACAGACCCTATATTCTTTGCGGGCTTTTGAAACGATAGAAAATGCTTGGGCCTCTCTTTATGATAAAGGTGAAGTATTCGTGTTCGTCAGGGCTTTTGAATGGTTTAGACTACGTTATGTTTTCAAGCCAAGCACTCCCAATACGCCTCCACGAACAGTCTCATTTGAGATCAAAATGTGTCATCGCAAGCAAAAACCATGGTGGCTTGTCCGTCGCACGGAAAAGATTGACAAGAGCATAAGAGGAGACGCAGTTCCGGATGATGAAATTGATCTCCGTTTGAAATCAGTGTGGGACTCACGAGGGGATGATGACTGGAAGGGAATGCGTACCAGCGCAGTTGGCCGTAATCGTGGCATTGAAACCTGTCTTGAAAAGATTGATGCAGTGATGCGAGATCTCTCTCCAGAAGACCTTGCAGTTCAACCATCGCAACAATCACAAACGAATACGCAAGTACAAGCTGTAGGGCCACAAGGTCAACAACCTTCGCAGTCCCAGCAGCAGAGACAATTACAATTGTCCACGCCAACAAACTCTCAGAATCATCCACAAAGTCAAGGAAGTAGCCAAGGACAACAACGGATGCCAACTCCCAACATGAACATGAATCTGAACATGAATCAGAATATGAATCAGAATATGAATCAGAATATGTTAAAGAGAAAATCTTCCGGTCAGGCCATAAACCCTAGGGCGGTTAAGAGAGAGGTGGTAGAAATCGATTAGTAAATTTTGCTTGGGACAAATGAGATGGGGCAATGATATAAATGGTTTTCAAGCATGAATGCATAGGCGCACGAACTCGAATAAGAGATAATTACGTTATGGGAAGATACGAATATGCCTTTTTTTTATTTCTTTTTCATCCTGTTACAATACTACATTATATGAGGGGTGGTTGCAGGCTGGAGGCGACATTCACTTTGCATGGCGTTAAACCTCCCCTCTTTCCTTTCATAATCTGGGGTCGGGGGTGGAGGAAGAGCGGAGATATTGGAGCGCGGAGGGAAACACAAGCTGTAAAAAGAAAACTTTATTGATGAAGCGGGGTGGCAAGGCGTTTAGTCGGGGGTCCGACTTTTTTTTTTGCTTTTCCGAGGATCTTTCCAGACTTTCTCACAGAGCGGGATGGCGGTGCATTGGATGGGGATTAGTGGTTTTAATGCGAGCCTTTTGCTCTTTTTCGTTGGTTCACGCACTTGTCTTTACTATAGGGGCGGAGGCGAAGAGAGTGGATGAAGAAGCGGGTTCGGGATGGAAAACAAAATGGGAGAGAGTGGTTTGTGTGTACAGGATGGGGACATAAAATGGGGAGGCGAAGAAAGAAACATGATAAATACGATAGGTGAATGGATGGAAATGATAGGGAAGAGGAGATTTAAGCGATATTCTTTTGGGGAATATGAGAGGGGGGATAGGACAGTTGAATGATAAATAGATGATGCATTCATACATGTGTGTATGTATACATGACTTCACTAGCAGTAGTGGGTAGTCAGATAACGTTTATAATAACGTTGGTTTGATATTATTATCTTCTAATGACCTGATATTGGCGTAGGCCGTGAACGCAAAAAGATCGGTGATAGGTGTGTATACTGGCTAGCATATCTATCTACCTAGAGAAACTTGAGAAGAGAAAAGAATAAGTTAATCTACTTGAATATCTTTTGACTGTCCAATTATTACAGCTGCTTACGGGAATGAAGACCTCGAAACTGATTAGGAAGGATATTGTATGTTTTGTATGTAAATATAGATGTCTGATGTTTCACGTCTCTGGGGTAATCTGAAATAGAGCTTACTTACTAATTAGATGGTTACAGAATAGCTGTTTGGCGAGTAAAGCTATAGATAGATATGTAGGTAGGCATGAAGATGTATATTAGATTTATTACGAGGGTAAAGGAATTGAGATATTGGTAGATAGATTGATATATTTTTAATGTGTGTGTATATCACAGTGTCTATCTCGCAATCTTAGAATTTGTTTTCTGAGAAGTCCGAGGTTTTCGATTTCGGTTTCGATTTTTTGTTTCGATGATCTCTTTGTGGCTTATTAATACAAAATACAAGATGCAAAAAATCCGTCTTCGTTATGATGGATCAGTGGACAAGTGAATCAGTAAAGAAAGACAGATCTACCTCTCTACCTACCTACCTACCTACCTACCTAAGTAACCAAAACTCCTTCCTTCTATTCTCGGAAACGGATAACCTTACATCCATCCATCGGCTATTTAGAAAAGATGATTGTTTTATCGAACTAGGTACTCCCATACCTACTTCTGCTTCGTACATAAAGTATGTATATGTGTGTGCGTGTTGTGCTTCGTGTACAATGATAGGGAACCAGAGTATCGGGACGGAATATCGTCGACGATTTGTTTACGAAATGAATTATTGCTGGCTGTTTTGGCGGTATGGATGTTGAGTGCATATGTGATGGTGGGTGGGTGCTAGGTGTGAATAGGAAGGAGAGCCGATGGGGGAGGTATTGGGTGGTTGGTTTGGAGGGCTGGGGAGGGGGTTTGGATGGGTAAATGGGTGGGTGGAAGGAAGTTGGGAAGGGGGTGGGTTTTTTGGTACCGAGGATTCTGATTTTTGGATGAGTGAGTGAATAAGTCAATGAATGAATGGATTGAGTTGTTTTGTTGGGCGTTTTTTATGCTTGTTTCTTGGTGTGTGAGAGTGGGTGTCGTATGATGGTATCTTGTGCCAAGTAGATAGTTGTTTCTCCTGGAGAGAAGATTGTGGGCAAGTATTTCGAGTCATATTCCGTATGTGCTCGTACGATTCATTGAACAAAATCGGTGAGAAGACGGAATATGTGAAGGAGTAGAATATCCGAGGAACTAGGGGTTGTCAATGGGGAAGCGGGTAGTGGCCGACTTTAGTACTTGATAGTCAGATTATTCTCAAGACGGAAGAATAATAAGGGCGGAATGATGAAATGGTTTCGAAATCTGACTTGACGTTGCTGATCTTGGGTGTATGGAGTTAGACAGTGATGTATGATAAATGTGATGGTCGATTCGATATGCAGCGGTAGGGAACCGTTTGATAGTTGATAGTCGCTGCATAACACTTTTCTAGAAATCTTCTAGCGAGTTTCCCGAATTTCTATTGAACGACCTTTTTGCCGAGCAGAAAACAATCATCGTCTACTCTACTCTGTGCTTTGAATGTGCAATATAAAACAAGCAAGCCGTCAAGGAATGCGACGAGTAAGAAAATGAAATTGCACTGTATCAAAATCAGCTTGAGAAAGTCCTCCAACGGTTGGATTATCGTCGTTTCTATCTCATCCTGATTCTTGATCATATGCCACTGTAAATATCCGGGCCGTGGAGAGTGAGAGGGGGTAAAGGCGATTGGATGTTGTTTTGGTCGAGCTCCGTTCTTGCATAGAAAACTTCGTCATTGCGGATACTTGCTTGCTAGGAATAATTGTGCTTCATTGAATACTAGCAAGTACGAAGAAAGGGTTTTGTGGAATTGTGAATACCTTCTGAATTGCATTGCATCGCTCATTCTCACTCTCCATCATTTCAACCTACCTACAACACAAACATGTAAAAATAACCCCATCTAAATGAAACCCCGGCCTCCAAACCATTGAGTAACGTCGGTTTTTTCCCGAGTGCACACACATCTTCTCATACATAAAACTTTCTTGGTGCAAGTCTACGCTCAAGATCCAGCCAATAAGAAAGGGTGGACTCCAGATTTTCCCTTCAAGTTTTTCACTGGCTCGAATGGCTAGTCATTGACCCCACAGTCTGATCCCAAATGGAACCACAAGAACCTCGAAATAACGTGGTGGGAGGGGATGTGAGCGGGTGCATGACCCTGATCCTTGACTCTTCACGAGGTATGGGTTTAGAGGGAAGTTATGTACACAGTACAGAGGATACACTGTAGATGTGGTGCGGAGTGTACCCCGTTGAGAGAACAATGATGAATTTTGCACGAGGAAAGATGGGGATTCGGAATGTGTTGGATGGCTTGTTTGCGGAAGAGAGAGATTGGAATTATTGGGGGAGAAAGAGAAAAGAAGCTTTGAGAAGTAAGCCAAGTAGAAGCAAGCAAAGTAGGTCAGTGTAAGTAGGTGCTAGGTACCTTTATGCGAGCAGGCGAAGGCGAAGGCGTATCGTATCGGTTTGGATCCTGCAGAAGTAAGAGATGCAGAAGGATTCTTATTGATTGGGTATGGAAGGGATGAGATGCATATTCATAACATTCTTTGGTGGGACGAACCCGTAGAGGGATGCTCATTGTAGACGGTGGCTTTTGACTTGCATCGGGGAGTGTTGCAAAGTTGCAGCTTCCTTCGACCTTCTCTCTCACTTCTTCCTCGTCAAAGGAAGCTTGGCTTGTGGTACAGCTTAGAGGTAGGTTAATTGACACCTCAGCATCCTCTCTTTTTAATTTAAACGTGCAGGTACAATACCGTGGAAAAGAAACGGCCAATTCACAGGAAATTGGAGGGCTAGAAGTGTGAGGAAAGATATCGAGTTCATTGTAGGCACAATCTAGAATGCTAATCGATAGATATGTATAATACATGTATAATGTACCAAATCCTCGGTAAAAGCGTCTACTCAACTCAACCACCATGTAAATCGATAGTATCTTCCTAGTCGTCTTCATCCACATAGAATAGCCATTATAGCGACCAGTAAGCGTTGGCAACTGTGAGTTAGAGTTTGGAGTTTTACGATGCTAGTGAGCAAGTAGTTTTAGCTGATGTATTGTCATTGATGTACCTTGGTAATTAGATATTTTCTGGAATGTGAACAATTGCCTACCTGGTGTACCGACGACCCAGGTAATAAATCCGACAATATCCAATATATCTTCTCTTATATTAGCCTCTCCTTTCATTTCTTATTACAACATAGTTATGAGCATCGCAGATTGATCATTCACTTGGAAGACGGCTTGGATGGGTAGAGCAGAAGCCAAAGAAGCTTAGGTCATTCAATGGTCTCTCTCTGTCTCTCTCTCTCTCTCTCTCTCTCGCGCGCGCGCGCCCTCCCTCCCCATCCTTCAAGCATCGAAGTATCCAAGTCCAAGCCATGACCAAGGCTCGATCAAACCAAACCTAGGAACTTCTTCACACGCCGTCCATCCATCCCATCCATCCTACAGGTACGCCTTTCTCTTTACCCCATTCATCTTAGGTGCTAGTGCTACATTATCTCCACTAGATTTATTCGTTCAATCTTTCCTCAGACTCGGATTCAGATTCGGATCCAGACGATCTACAGCACACATACACATACACATGCACTTATTACACTTACACTTACACACATTTCAATCCACACATATCCATTTGTATCCTCTGATCTTGGGGTCTTTTGATCACATTCACATATATTATCAATTATTGGTAAATCATTCCAATCAATTCTCACAAATCTGACCTCCTGAAGAGACAAGGCTTCCACCCCACGTTTTACGCCTCTGATGTGCAGCATTGGTGCAAATACTCACTAGAATCAGCGAACCATCTCAGCATCCTCCTTTTTAAGCCTGCTTTGCTTTCTGCAGATGAAGATCAATTCTGCTACAAATTATTCGAATTCGAATAAACCATTTGCGCATGAGTACAACTCAAGATAGCCACTTCATACTTTTTGGGTTTCCCCGTCGCGCCGCGCGAACCGTGAACGGTAAACGACAAGGTCGAGAATCTCCGACGAGGTTGGAATACCAGAAATATGACGTCTATAATTCGAATGCTTTCGCCTGCTGTTAGTCAATTCCTTCCTTTCGTCTTGATGCTGTGGGGGAATGATGCCGGTCTGCTATCACCGCGGAGGAGTTCCGGCGCAGTCAGGGTCGAGGACTTTCTGAATAGTATCATTTACTGACAATTGGGCTTTTGTACAGACGGACAGGAATGGAAACACAGGTCGAAAAGGTCAAGATGTCGAGCCTGAGCCCGAAATTACTCCACTGGTGAAGATGTTACAGAATGCAGGTCCCATACGGCCGGACGGAAGTGACAAATTCTTTGGTTTGGAAAATGTATGCTCTTCCTCAAATCTATTCCCCATTGCTTTATACTAACTTCGTGAAATTAGTTCGGAAATACATGGTTCGTTTTTTGAAATTGATCCCATCTCAACAATACTAATGCATCTCAGTTATGCCAATTCGATTTTACAGGCGCTATACTATTCAGTCCCGTTTAGAGAAAATGTTGTTAAATACCCTCCGCATTCCCCTTCTGATACCCCCAATGGACACTTGCCAAAGTTAATTGTTCCAACGAGAGCTCCGCCACCAAACGGAGTGCCATTATCGACGGCCAAACCGAAAGGCATATCGGCTGCCGAAGCCCTGAAAAGAAGACAAGCCGTGAACTCTGGCCAACCCGGACCTGGCGCACCAGGTACTCGACCAGAAGATAAGCCAGATTCGCCCGAATACAAGAAGAAACATGCGATGATGACAGGCCCAATATTAGAAATTACCACGGAACATGCAAGTTCATATGGCATGGAGGAAACGACTTTTACAGCCTTGAAGGATATATTTGCGGCCATGATATCACATCCCTCTCGGACAGGTGTTGTAAGCCCCCAAAGGTTCTTGGAAGTTTTCAGAAGAGACAATGAGATGTTTCGGACATCGATGCACCAAGATGCTCACGAATTTTATGGATTGATGCTTAATGCAGTTATCAACAACGTCGAAGACAATGCTCGACACTTGAAGGACTCGGTAGCGCTTCAAGAAAAGGAAGGACTTAATGATTCAATGACAGCTGCCGTGCGATCTGTTGCAGATTCCATGGGCTTGGCAAGTGGAGCGCAATCTCCAGGAACGAAATGGGTTCATGATATATTTGAAGGAAAGATGGTCTCGGAAACGAAATGCTTAACATGCGAAACTACATCACAGCGCGATGAGACATTCCTGGACCTTTCAATTGATCTGGAGAAAAACTCTTCCGTTACATCTTGCTTGCAAAAGTTTTCGGCGGAGGAAATGCTATGCGAGAAGAATAAATTCCATTGCGATACCTGCGGTGGTTTACAGGAAGCAGAGAAACGCATGAAGATCAAAACTTTACCAAAAGTTTTAGTGCTTCACCTGAAGAGATTCAAGTGGACTGATGATTTGACCCGATTACAAAAGTTATTTTACACTGTCAACTATCCATATCATTTACGCATGTTCAACACAACTGATGATGCGGAGGATCCTGATCGACTGTATGAACTTTATGCCGTGGTTGTACATATTGGCACAAACGCCTTTCACGGACACTATGTTGCGGTGATCAAGACTGAAGATAGAGGATGGTTACTTTTTGACGACGAGATGGTAGAACCGGTAGATAAAAGTTTTGTACGACAATTCTTTGGGGATAAACCAGGACAGGCCTGCGCCTATGTTTTATTTTATCGAGAAACTACAGTGGAGGCCATGCGAAGAGATCAAGAAGCTGAAGGTCTCGATTTAATCGCTTCCGCTTCTGATGTAGCAGATATTTCATCGGGGCAGCTTCAACAAAATGGCACTTCTCTATCCTCCAACTCGAAACAGGTTTTAGCAACACCCAGCACACCAATCGAAAGCGATACTAATGGATTTGGATCCCTCGACCATGCATTAACAGCACCTCTGGTAGCCTCTTCTATTTCAGGAAATCCGGTTCCAACTCGAGTTCCTTCTTCACCTCTTGATACCTTCAAGTCTAAATCTAAAGAAGAAAAGGGACGAGAAAAGAAAGCCGAGAAAGAAGCCGAGAAAGCGGAAAAGTCCCGAAAGGCTGCTGAAAAGGCCGCTGAAAAGGCTGCCGCCAAAGAGAGAAAGGAAGCTGAAAAGGCAACCAAAGATGCCGAAAAAGCAAGCAAAGTAGCACAAGAAGCGGAAACCAAAAAGGCTATGGCTCTCAGCAAACAAACGGGAATCGAAGAAATCAAAAGACGACAATCGGAAGCTAATATCCAAAAGGAAAACAATGGGAATAGCAATGAAAAGAATGACGGAAAGGGATTTGGTAGTTTAAATCTGAATAGAAGTCATAAAGGGAGTAAGAGTATGAGTAGAAAGAGCTTTGGCTTTTTAAGTAAGAATGGAGAGAAGGAGAAGGAGAAGAATGGGGAAAAGAGTGAAGAAAATAACAATATACCCGAATCGAGCAACAATATGGCGGTTGAAGGAACGGCGGGCCCGCAAACACCGGAGAGACATGAGAAGGTTAAAAATGCACGGTTTTCGTTTGGATTGGGACGGAAGAAGAGTAATATGTGGAGTCCGACTGTGGATAATTAGGATGTATCTATCTGACATTTTTGCAGGGGATGATGAGAAGAGAGAGATGAGGGAGATGAGGGAGATGAGGGAGAGGCGTAAGGGGTCGGGGTCGGGGCTAGGTTGTTTTTCTTGATGTTGATTGAGAAACCTCGAGAAAGAAATGTTTGGATCTCATATGAGACTTGCGATTGGGAATTGGTATGGATATTGAGTGTGGGAATATATTCGCATGGACGCGCATGGTTGATATTGAACTTTGTTTTATTTATACTTTATATGCTTGCTTGCATGTCTGCACGTATTTGTGCATGCATGCTATGGAAAGGAAGGCGAGCATAGGAAAGAGGGGTTTGGGTGAAATAGGAAATGGAATGGGTGGGGAAAAGAATGTGTGGATTTGTTGTCTATGATACTTGTATATTCTGTTGATCCTCATATACCTCATATACCATACCTATCTGTTATACATATACTATAAAGTTTTTGGCGAGGCGTGGGTTGAATATACAGCTAGTCGATGTACGCTTTGTAAATAGCAAGTAGTCAAGAATTGAATATCAGAAATCGAATATCAGACAGTGGAGGCTACAGAGGGTGCCTGATAACATTGTAATATCTCTTAAAATCCCCCCTTTCCTTCTGATCCTCGAACTCCCCCGTTTCTCCCCTGGCATGACTAAATTTTTAAATACATAAAACGCCAATCATATTCAGTTCAGTTCAATTCGGTGGTATACGCGCTTTTGAGTCCTTTCTCTCTTTTTTCTTTCACTGCCCCCTATCTTTGTCGGTAGAGGGACCACTTTTTCGTCTGAAATTCTCAAAAGTACCCTTTTATTATTACGCTTGATGTCCAATACTCGATCTTCGATGCGCAATCACTTAGTTGTTATTGCACAGTGCCTTCCTTAATGTCTGTCCTTCATATCCACGTTCTTTGGCGCGCGCATTGGATTGTGGCGGCTTGTCTAGAATGGGATTTTGGATTTGTACATTCGAACTCGAATTGAATCATCCTAGGGCTAACTCGTAAATGATGATTACGGAATTGATGCCTATTAGGGGGACTATGAGGGTGTGTTAGCTTGATGTTTTGGTGATTTGCTTGTCCCTCTTCTCTTTTCTTCTTTGCCTTGGTCCTCCAGATCATACCCCCCCCTGCATCCCTCTCCTCCGCGTGCTCTTCTCCCCTCACCTCCCTGCTCTCCTCCTCCTCTTCCCTCTGTAGCCCCCTTCAAATCCTGCCACAACATGCCCATCTCCAAGTCCATGAATGCGCAGTGTTACAGCAATAGGATCAGGAGGGAAAGAAAAATAAAACATACTCCTCATGAGCGTCCTAACACTCGTCATCAAATTCACAAGTTTCGATTTAATACTCGTGTCTGCGCTGTTTCCGCCGAAGGCTGGTTCGGCGACGGAGTTGGACCATCCGACTATGTGTTTTGTTAGTGGAGAGAATGATGGGCGAGGACCTTGGGTTAGAATGGAGGGATTTGGGGGTAACGCGGATGGAAGGGGAGACTGACTGCGTGCGAGGAAACGATCCTCCGATAAGATTGCGACGGCGTTGGTGAGAAGAACGATTACTAGAGGGAAGGAGAACATGTCAGTACATAGATGTATGTGTGATATGCAATGCTTCGGATTATATTATACATCGCATGCGCATGTGTCTAGACAAAGAGTGGCATGTATGTATTTGCGCGCGTGTGGAGAATTGATGGGAGGAGATTGAAGCACATACTATAAATCAGATTTCCGAATATGAAGAACATTGTGAGCGATTCTATGGTTTGCGCTGAGATACGATTGTGTTGTTGAGGAGGTGGTTAGATATGGACAAGGCTGTGTAAATGAAGAGGTGAAGTTGTCCAGACAAGCTCGGAATTGTGCACAGACCAGACGAGGCTGAGGCTGCGTGTCTCTTGAATTGTGATTTCTGTGATGTTGGGGGATTATTTGTTCATATCTTGTTTTCTTCTGGTGGTTTTCGAATTGAGATTATTTATTGAAGGTTGAGATATCGTACTATGATGGTTCTCTTGAATTTGTAAATAACTACTTTCGCTAGCCAATTTCTCAAGAAGTATATCTTGTAGAAGGAAGTTGAGTGGGTGAAGCTTGCTCCTCATTTGGAGCTCTCATAGCTCTTGAGGAACAGCCTCGTTCTTTGTTTGCACATAGTCTTTATTTAGAAAGATATATAAAATGAAGGGAATAGGTACGCTCATTCTGCCTCTCTTTTTGCTTTATATCTGAGATACTAACCCCCATTAGATATCCTTCTAACCCTCTCCCTTCCTACCCTAATCCTCGTCCACCTCCTCATAGCTCCCTACACCAAAGTCGAGGAATCTTTCAACATACAAGCCACTCACGATATCCTGACATATGGCCTTCCTATCTCAAATATATCTTCCACTCTAGACACGTACGATCATACCACCTTTTCTGGGGCCGTACCGAGGACATTTTCCGGAGCACTTTCTCTGGCTGCAGTTTCTAAACCCATCATACTGCTTACGCAAGGAAAATATGCACAGGTTATTGTTAGAGGTGTGTTGGGATTGTTCAATGCAGCATGTTTGATTAGATATCGAAATGGGTTGACCGGGGCTTTTGGGGTGGATGTTGGAAGATGGTATATGGCATTGCAAGTTACGCAATTTCATGTGCTTTATTATGCGTCGAGGACATTGCCGAATATGTTTGCATTTGGTCTTAGTAAGTTTTACTTTCTCAGGGTCTTGACAATGAATTGTTAAGAAAATACTGATTTATATGTAGCAACTTTGGCATTCACAGAATTTCTTCCGGCAACAGGAGGAAGTAGACCCAGAGTTGGGATACTCCTCTTTGTCTTTGCGGGTGTAGTATTCAGGTCTGAAATTGCCCTGTTACTCTTCACACAATTGGCGTATCTACTTGTGTTATCAAGAATATCGTTGAAGACAATCATTCCGGCTGGTATACAGAGTGCTATTTTAGCTCTTGCTGTATCAGTACCCATTGATTCATACTTTTGGCAAAAGCCCTTGTGGCCAGAATTAGCCGGATTTTATTTTAATGCTATTCAGGGGAAGTCTTCGGAGTGGGGTACTTCCCCCTTCTTACATTATTTTACCTCGCTGTTGCCGCGTTTGCTAATGAATCCTTTGATTCTATTGCTATTGCATCCTCTGGCTTTGACTCTTCCAGCAACGAAGCACACCTCGAAAGATTTAATTGTTCCTTCACTTTTATTCGTTGCAATCTATAGTCTACAACCTCACAAAGAGTCTAGATTTATCATCTATGTTGTTCCACCTCTTACTGCTGCAGCTTCTCTCTCAGCTTCATATATATGGACTCGTCGTTCGAAAAGTTGGCTCTATACATTCGGGTCTTTGGCTTTGCTTGGATCCGTTGCATTGAGTTTCGTGGCTTCATCGGCTATCCTAATGATATCTTCCCTCAACTATCCAGGCGGAGACGCCCTTTCCCAGCTTCATACCCATATCCTCAAGGATCTCTCAAGGTCTCCCCGTACGCAACGCACGCAAGATAGAAATATTACAATCCATATGGATGTTTTGTCTTGTATGACGGGAATAACCCGTTTCCAACAATACCCATCTCTTCCACTGCGTTTCCCACAAAATCAGAATATCACGCTGAACTACGATAAAACAGAAGATTCCCCCGAGTTGGGAGAAGCAGCTTTCTGGATGAAGTTCGACTATGCGTTGATGGAAGAACCGGGTTTGGCGATTGGCAAATGGGACGTTCTGGATACGGTATTTGCGTATGCAGGTATTGAGATCTTAAGACCAGGGGATGGGAGCAGTTTCTCGGAGAGGCTGGAAGGGGTTTATAGGGCGAATAATGTTACTATTGGAGAAGAGGGAGAAGCCCCAAGTGCTGAGGATGTTAAGAGGATAGAGGAAGGGGGGACGCAAAATGTGGAAAAGAATAGAGAAGGGAAGGGATTTCTTGATCTCAAAACAAAATTGATGTTTGAAGAAATGAACAAATTTGGGACATATAATTTGCTTAGGGATGCGGGAAGATTAGTAACAGGTGGGTGGTGGATAGGTCCCAGGATGGAAGGGAGGATTAGGATTCTGAAGAGAATAGGAGATGAAAAGAATTGGAAGGAGGAGCAGGAGGAGCAGAGAGAAAAGGAGAGACTTAAGGAAGGTGAAAGGGAGACTAGTGAAGGAGTGGCGACAGGAGCGGAGTGAAAGTTGGCGTGATGTGATTCAGGAATTACGTTATTGTATTTATAAGAATAAGATCGAGGAATCTTTTGGAATGGGGAAGCGATAGTATATGTGATTTATGTGATTACCACCACTACCTGATCATTGAGGTTTATAGTGACACGCTTTCTACTCGTATTAAGAAATGGTACTCCCAAGTGATGACTGGAATAGCGGCACTAACTTTTCGTCACTTTGTCAGTCTCGCTAGCAATCCCCTATTCATTAATACATCGTTGCCACTTTCACTTCATCCGCTTTCATCGTCAGTGCAGTATAATCTCTACGATAGTTCAGTTCGTACGAGAGAAACAGGTTTCTAGGCTAGAAAGAGAAATGCTGATCTTTTCATGAGATATAATACTATTAGTCTATCTCGAAGTTAAGGATTTATAAATTTAATAACAAAATGAAGTAGGTCTTCGACTTTGTGTCTGTACCCATGGAAAATAAAGCAGATGACACTACAGACGAGGCTGGCGAATTCAAATAAATCAGCTACTCGACATCCACTTCGCTTTTTCGAGTGTGAGAAATAACCGTCAGGTGGGTACTATAGAGTGTATAGAAGAACGATATGCCGTGGTGGCTCGTCGCCATCATCACATTTTGACTGTCATCTTCAACGTCTCGCCGCCGTAGATCTCCCCCATCGTCGTTACTATCATGTATTACTGCAACGTGCGTGCCTGTTTTCTAATATCTCAACTCACTGACATGGCAACATATCATGTTGCACCTAGGATCGTGACCTACAATGTATAAAAGGTGGTTCTTGTGCAGAAAGAAGCCTTGAAATTTTCTGCCCCCGTCTGTTTTTCAAATATGCTCAGCACTTCAAAGCCAACTATGGTATCAATCTATACTTCCTACCCAGTTGAGACGAGGGAGAGTCTTGGAATTAGAAGGGGGGTGATGATTATGATAAAGAAATAGACCCATTGATTAACGGTCGAATTGATCTCAATCTTTGGATATTTCTTGGAACAAGCGCACGCTTCACGTATAATTTACCCAAGCATGCCCGTCCTCTTTGCCTAGTGTTTTAATAAAACATACTGAGTTGTTTTGCAAGCACGACGCGTCAATGAACCACATAGACCATCGAGAGAATGTCGTGTCGGACCAGTGACCATGATACCCCAGCCTGTGGCATCATAATTCCAAGGACCAGTTACGGTGTGACTGCAATTACCAAGAATAACAACCAAGTAGCAATGCAAACGACAGAACAACAGCATCTAAATTGTGACTTTCTCGGGTCGTGTTGAGGGGGAGTTTGACGTATTCGCCGCCTCACAGCATTTCAATAAAGCTTATACCAAGATCTACCAGTTCTGACAGCCATAGTGACATTTCTGGAGCTACTGCCAAATACGTTGTCACCATTCCAAGATGGCAGAGGTGTTGCTGGTCTTTAAGGAAACCAATACTCACTCCTTTTACATGCACATAAATTGTAAAACAAACAATACACACAACTTCGCTGCAGTGTATTGCCCGAAATTTACAAGTAGCACACCAAGCTATCAGCCATGAGTAGTTAATCTCAACCCCAGGATCCATGTGTGGCAATTGTAAACCTCTATGGGTCCTTCCATGGATATGCCATTCACAGGAAGATAATAGCCAGCAATTGATTCAATGGTACAAAGAATAGCGGAAAGGAAACGTATATATCGTTATCCGTAGTGATAGTGATGATGATACTGTATCTATGTTTGTCAATGTTTTCCTCTTATCACTATCAACTGAACAATGTTCTTACATGTATATTATTGTTGTCACACATCTCTCAAATTTCAGCTGATATGCAGCTAACTATCTCATTCCACCAATGAGCATCATGTTCCTTCTCTTGAAGAAGTCCAGAGAGAATTATAGTTTGCAAAGTTTATATTGCGAGAACATGTGGGAACCAACAGCAATTGATCTATGGTACCGAAAAAGGGGAGGCTAGGACGACTTTGTGTATTATTTTCGAGCCACGCATTGGGAGAAAGTAGAGGCGAAGCGGAATTGCACGCAAATAACGAATGAATAGCCGAGCTCCTCCACTGGAAGGACGATCATTCATTAAAGTTCTTGGGTGACTTTAGGACCAGAGCTGACGATAGCATGGAAGCAAACCGAAGCAAATAAACACAGTTGCAACATCAAAATCCCATGGTAACACCCCAAGCACAACATTCAAACACGAGACATCAAAAAACCAATTTCCAACTTTTATTGCATTGGTATTAATGCATTGGCACAAAAGGGAATCTCATTTAACTCGGCTCCCAAAAGAGTCGCGAGTCGTTCGACTAGTCTACATATTCACAAACCCTCTATTCTTCTGAAGCAGCAGCACCAGTAATAATTTCAACCAATTCACCAGTAATGACGGCTTGACGGGTTCTGTTGAAGAGAATTTGGTACTTGGTGATCATGTCACCGGCGTTCTTGGAAGCATTCTGACATTGTTTAGTAAATTATATCAATATGTGAAGGATAGAAAAACTTACGTCCATAGCATTACGACGGGCAGATTGTTCACAGGCATGTCCCTCAGCAAGGGCCCAGAAGAGGGAGTTGGCGAGAGCATATTCACGGAGGTTACCAAGGGTCTCATCTTCGATCTCGAATGCGGAGAAGTTGGCTGTTTGAATATGTCAGCACTATCCTACACATTAATCCAAATTTAAACAAAACTTACGGGAGTTGGCAATAGCCTCCTCGGAGAAAGCCTCGATTGGGGTGGCCTCGTAACTTGTAGCGTTGATGAACTTGTTGTAAACAATTTGAACGGAGGAGTAGTCAGTTGGCAAGAGAACGATTTGATCCGCGATAGCTTGAGCATCTGCGAATGTAGGGACATCCTTTCCAACACCAGCAAAGCTCATGACAATGTTCTTTCCACTGGAACGACTGAGTTGAGCCTTGCACTTCTCACCCAAAACAACGATGTCGGCATTTGAGTCTGCTGCCAACATTCTGCGGACTTGCTTGGACAAACCGGAATGGATACCACCGCAAAGACCCTTGTCTGAACTGGCGACAACAATCAATCTCTTCTTGTCACTCTCCAAGGCCTTGGTCTCGGCATGCTCGAAAACGCTGTTGGAGCTCTCTCCGTAGGATCGGGACTCTCGCATAGCCTTTTGTGCTCGGGTAAGCTTGGTGGATGCAACGATCTTCATGGTGTTTGTAATTTTCTCGATGTTGCGAATGGACTTTAATCTGTCCTCGATTTCACGGAGGGTCGCATATCCGGCAGCTTGAGGGGCAACTGGTCTGCAGGCCCAATATCATCAGCCTCCATATCCTGCACTATTTTTCTCATGTCCCAGACCCCGCTATAGTAGTCCCATCTCTATCACTTCATCAGGAAGAAGTCTTACCTGGAGGAAGCCGCGACGGCTGCTCGCAGAGCGGGTCTGGCAGTTCTCGAAAGCATCTTGAAAACTAAAAGAACGGTACCAACTAATTCAATATCGAGGCTTAAATGACCACGATTACGTTAGGAATCAATTGACTGTTGCAATTCGAAATCGGTATTTCGGCTGGAATTCGTCGTTCAACGGGAAAAGCTTCAGAGTGCGCTAGTAGATCACGTGTTTGTAAGTGGGCAATATGATTGTGTTATTTTGCTCGGGGAAAGCCGGAATTTATTTTGTTCAATTTTATATGTCGACAACATGAAGCCATCGCAAATTGAAGATGGCATAGGCGATTTGCAAAAATTTGGAGAACGATTGAATCGGTGCATAAGAAGGCGGCAGAAGTCTAGCTGGTCCTGTTGCAAGTCCATAAATGCTAATGTTGACACCACAAATGTTGTCTTCACAATGAATGAGTACGGGATTTAGATCACAACTCTGGCATTGATTCTTCTGTCCTGTCATTCTCAGACTATTCCCTAGAGCTAGCTGTCATACGGTGATTTGTGGTGGTAAGGACGCGCATGGTGTAATACTTCGACAGGAAAGACAGGAATGATAGGAATGACAGGAATGACAGGAATACAGCTCATCATTTTTTGTCCTTCTCCAGAAGTCTTCATTTTGGCAATCCTCACATGTTTGATTAAGCATATTCGAAGCCATGGGGTGGACCACAAAGAGTTTTCGGATACCCGCAGTGGTGCTCAACCTCCAACAGCCAGCCTCATCATGCAAGTGATCCGATTGGTATTCTCGGGCACCCTTCAGAGTGGGATAATTCGAGTTATTCATCCAGTATTGAACAGTCGAAAGAGATGCATCGGCGATGCATCTTACGGTACTATGTTGCTTGAACGATGAGTTGTAGGGCGAAGGAAAGAACTCAGCATTGCCGGTACTCGGGTCCAAGTTATTGTGGAGGAAATGCTGGCATTATTTTCAAACATGGAGACTTCACGATACAGACATTGATCTACGTTGTTTGAGGTACTATCAGCTGGAGACTTGACATAGCCCTATAGATCCTCGCCCTCTTGGCATTGGACCTGCATCGACTCTTCAACTGTCAAGATACGGTAAGATGACTCTGGCGTGCCGTTACTTTTCAACTTGGAGTACAATACTGTAAGGATAGCAAGATGGGCACATTAAAATGGAGTGGATACACTAGTTGTCCATGCTGAGTCAAATATTCTTGCAGCTCTTCAAAAGAGTACTTGGTAGACCCGCTCACATGTTCAAATCCTAGATATTGTACAAGATTCTTGGAAAGTTTGGCATCTGTCTCATGGTTCTTGAAGCCACGTGAAAAGGGCATCAAGAGTCAGCACCCGCTCTCTGTAGAAAGCCTTGAAATAATACCTACCAATTACAGTGAACATCACACATTGTCAAGCAGAAGTAAAAAGTTCCCAACTGACTGGAGTCAACAATGGCCCATGCGGACCGGCTGATCGGGTTGAACAGCCAGCCTCGAGCCAGCCACTAATTTAATGGCGCGATGGAGGCAGGTGTCTCGCTGCTCGAGTACATAAACAGAGTTGGTATAACTATAACAACAGTAAACGGATGTATCAATCAAGGTCCAAGGACATTCGTTTCGCGGGTGAGTTTGTGAACTGTACTGTGCTCTACCGTACCGTACCGTACCGTACTGTATTAGTAAGCTTTATTTCATTGCGGTCTTCTACTGATTGTATGGCATTGTTCCGACGAGCTGCAGTGCCACGTGACCACCACTCCGTCCGCAAAAAGCTCATGTACCTTTCTGACCCTTGCTTCTCTCTGTTCGAGAAGTTGGGACGGTGGCGGCCAATAAGCGCTCTGGACTCTCCTGCAGAGTGAATTTACCTCGTCCGTCTACCCTTTTTCACTGCTTACCTACCTGAGCCTACCTGGCATCTATACCTGCCTCGTCTAGTCCCTACAATTCATACTAGAACGGTGCCTCGAGGCGATCGAAAGAAACACCGTAAACACGTGATCGTTCACTTACATGCACTTTCCTTCCCCAAGTCCTTCCAAAAGAATCTCAAAAATTCCGAACGCCTTATTTTATTACCAGGTACTTTATATTTCACTTACTTTCATGATCGCAAAGCGCCTCATTCTTCAACCTATCTTTCGGGTCATAGATCTTCCATTTGTCAAAACAATACATATAGCCGATCGTACATCAATACGCGCTCAGAGGTACTTTTCTTTGGCTGAATCTTAAATACGATACACTTTCAATCGCGGTTTTGGATCGCCAATACGCTTAAAAGCGCAGCTTATTGACGATATTCAGCTCTTACTCTCGAATCGCAACTTCCTCAACCTCACATCTTTTTCGACTATACTCTTTTCCTTTCAAAATGTCTTCTTCTGATGATGATATGCCTTTGGCAAGAACAAACGGAACCAATGGCAATGGTAAGCAGCAAACACTTTTTCTTTCCTTCCGCTACAGCCTAAACTGCCTGTTCCTGTTCAACCTCTCCACCCTTCAGCTTTACAACATTCTCGAATTTCATCTCAACTCTACGGCAGATACTAATTATGTTCACAGTTTCGCAAGGCCGTATACCGAAAAGTGTCGATAGAGCCATGGACAAGGCTAGTGCAAATGCGAAGGCTGCCCCCGTTGGAATCTCGATTCGCAATGGACCTGTTTTGGACGATCCTATGGATGTAGATGGGCCTGCTACAAATGGCGCTTCGAAGCGGAAATCACGATCAAGCATTGGTAACGGAAAAGCTGTAAACTACAAGGTGGATGGTAGCGGCAGTGAAAGTGAAGAAGTGCCATTGGTATGTCGACTTTAAGTTGAAGCATTCAAGCATATGGCATCTCTCATGATGTACAAATTTAACAATGATGGCATACTGATTGATACATTAGGCCAAACGACAAAGAACATCCAATAAGAAGAAAGTCGCGGATTCCGATTCAGATGATGATATGCCTTTGGCTGGCAGGCGCAATTCTAAACTACCCCCCAAAGTTTCCGCCGGTGCCATTGGAGAGTCATCTTCAGATGATGAGCCGCTTACCGTCAAACTTTCCAAGGAGAAAGCTTCCATCGAAAAGCATGCCGAGAAGGAAGCAAAGGCCTTGCGAGCAAAGAAGGCAGCACCCAAAAAGGCCATCAAGAAAGAAGAATCCGATAGTGACGAAGATGTTGCACCCAAAAGGCGGAAGCCCAATGGTGCTGTTCCTGCGAAACCAACCACGAAAAAAGCCAATGGCGTAAAGAAAGAGGAATCTGATTCCGATGCGCCTCTTGCAAAGAAGGCTGCTCCAAAGAAAGTAAACGGCAAAGTAAAGGCGGAACCAGATACAAAGGTCAAGGCCAAGAAGGATGAAAGCGAAGAAGCAGATGAGGTTTATCGTTGGTGGGACGCACCCAAGAAGGAGGATGACAGTATCAAATGGGAGACGTTGCAACACAATGGAGTTGTCTTTCCTCCAGAATACGAGCCACTCCCAAAGAACGTCAAATTGAGGTATGATGGGATTCCACTCACTTTGTCTCTAGAATCGGAAGAAATCGCAGGCTTTTTTGGTGCTATGTTGAATTCGACCCACAACGTCGAAAATCCAACTTTCCAGAAGAACTTTTTCAAGGATTTCACCGATTCTGTTAAAAAGACTGGAGGGGCCAAGGATAAGGAGGGAAACAAAGTTGCTATCAAGGATTTTAGTAAGCTTGATTTCAAGCCAATTTTCGAGTATTATGATGGCAAGAGTACCGAAAGAAAGGCTCGATCTGCAGCTGAGAAGAAGGCCGAGAAAGCGCTCAAAGATGAGGCCGAAGCACCATATAAGACTTGCATTTGGGATGGACGCAAGGAAGATGTGGGAAATTTCCGTGTCGAACCTCCTGGACTATTTCGTGGCCGTGGTGAGCATCCAAAGACTGGTAAAGTCAAGCTCAGAGTTACTCCCGAGCAAATCACTATCAACATCGGCAAAGACGCCACTGTTCCTTCTCCTCCTGAGGGTCATAAGTGGAAAGCTATTCAACATGACAACAAGGCTACCTGGCTTGCTATGTGGCAGGAAAACATCAACGGTGCGTACAAGTATGTTATGCTTGCAGCGAAGAGTAGTATCAAGGGCCAAAGCGATTTTAAGAAGTTTGAAAAAGCTCGTGAATTGAAGGAGCACATTGATCGAATCCGAAAAGATTACACGCAAGATCTTAAGGCTGAACTCATGGCCGATCGACAACGAGCCACTGCAGTTTATCTCATTGACAAGTTTGCCTTGCGTGCTGGTAATGAAAAGGACGCGGAGAATGAAGCCGAAACTGTTGGATGTTGTTCTTTGAAATATGAGCACGTCACTTTGAAGCCCCCAAATACCGTCATTTTTGACTTTTTGGGAAAGGATAGTATTCGTTTTTACGATGAGGTAACAGTTGACCCTCAAGTCTTCAAAAATTTGAAGATTTTCAAGAAGGCTCCAAAGAAGAATGGCGATGACATTTTTGATCGTCTCAACGTAAGTGCAATACTATGCTTCATTTGGACATCTACTGACCACTGCAGACTACGCAATTGAACAAACACTTGACAAATTATATGCCAGGTCTGAGTGCTAAGGTCTTCCGTACTTACAACGCCTCTTGGACCATGTCGGATCTTCTCAAGAAACTCAAGAATAGTGACATTTCTATGCAAGAGAAGATCAAGCTATATAATGATTGCAATCGCAAAGTCGCCATTCTCTGCAATCACAAACGGACAGTCGGTGCTAGTCATGAAGCTGCAATCGAGAAGATGGATGATGCAGTAAAGGGTCTCAAATATCAGAAATGGCGCCTAAAGCAAATGATTCTCGACATTGATCCAAAACAGAAGAAGAAGAAGGGTGCCGATTGGTTCGCTCTGGATGAAGAGCTTGACGAATCTTGGATTCAAGAGCACCAAGCCTTCCTCGTTGCTCAAGAGCGTATCAAGATTGAAAAGAAGTTTGCAAAAGAGAACGAGAAACTCGTATCCGAGGGTCAAAAAGAAATGAAGACCAAAGAACTCAACGAACGTCTCCACGCCGCTACAGATTTAGAGAAGAAGTTTAAAAAAGAGAACAAGACGAAGAAGGTCGAGGCTGAAGGTAAAGGACCTAGCGTCGATAAGTTCGAGGCCAACATCACGAAGATAGACGAAAGAATCGCCAACATGCTTCTCAAGCGTGAAGACCGAGAGGGTAACAAGGAGGTTGCGCTCGGTACCAGTAAAATTGTGAGTCCAAATTAGTGACTTGGTATGAAACGTATGGCTAACAAAATGCAGAATTACATCGACCCACGTCTCACTGTTGTCTTCTCCCAGAAGTTTGATGTACCGATCGAGAAGTTCTTCTCCAAGACTCTCCGTGAAAAGTTCGCCTGGGCCATTGACTCTATTAAGGATGAGGACGACTGGGAATTTTAAACTCTGGACGTTGTACAAACTTTTAATGCAATTTCTTCAAAACGATTTCGAATTTCGAACCTTCTTATTGCTTGTGTTTCAATAGAACAGTTATTCATTATTGCATTTATATATCGTGGCATTGCATGGTTGAAATTTCTTGCATACCTATGGGCTGGTTTCAGGGAAGTGGGAAACCCTAGGGAATGAGAAAAATAGGATCTCCCAGAATCGGCCACAGAAGATTTGCCTCCTCTCGCACTTGAATTGCTGCTGCTTATCCAGCGTTCATTGGGCTCCACGCCAACCCCTTTCTGCCATTGCATATCAATAGCGACAACGCATGCAGTTAAAAATATTTAGGCTCACTGCCATCAGCAATTGTACATAGTTTCACATACCTAGCAATAACGTAGAGCGGGCCTAGCAAAATAAATCTTTGTTAAATTTACTCTGACATTCTGGCATTGCTGATGGTCAATGTGACTTGGGTGAATTGCTCTCGCTAATATTAATACTTCAATTAGGAGACACCTAGATAGAGCTCTAAACGACCTGCAACTCAATTGCTCATGTGTCCACCACTTCGCATTACAAGCGTTCTAACTTTCAACTCTCCTCTATTCAGGATGTTCGGATATACCTCGTGATTCTTTAGGGGGCTACATGATGAGAAATATCGTTAACGTGAGTATTTTAATGATAACGGCTGCGTTTTTGAATATTGGTTTGGCTTGGGAAAGATTTCGAGCTTGTTGATTCGCCCTGATATCAGTATTGCTTTTATCTAGAAAAATAAACTAGAGGTAGTTGGATTGAGGCAAGTAAACAAAAGGAGAGATTAAAATGAATTGAAGCACAATATAGGTCTTTTTAAGCTTATTGGATCAAGACAAGAAAAGAAATTGACCTGTACTGCCCGACACAATAAATTGATATCTACACGTGACTATTGATTAAGCTCTGAAATACCAGAGGGAGGAGTACAAGGGTAGCTCTCACTTTCACAGCACCCTCATTTTTCTTCCCCTCGCTCTAACCTCGATATCGAACATTCAGTATGAAGCCTTCGAATTCCTCGCTCAGAAAACTTAATCCGTATGTGTGTAAAGCGTGCACGAGACGTATAAGAAGTTTTGCCACAACGGCTTCTCTTTCGGGTGCGACTTCGACTTCGATTCCGAATAAGCGTCCGGATGTTTATGATGTAGTGTGTGTGGGAGGGGGACCGGCGGGATTGAGTTTGGTTGCTGCTTTGCGTAGGTTTGGTTTATTTATTTTTATTTTTTGGTTCACTCTTTGGTTTTGAGTATGCGATCGAGAGAATGATGAGGATTAACGGAAACTCTAGGCGCAAACCCCCTCACTCGTAATCTGCGGCTCGCGCTCATCGAACCGCAATCGCTATCTAAATCGCTAAATTGGAAACCGAAGGATGGGGAGTATTCGAATCGATGTAGTAGTTTGACGCCGAAGAGTGTGAGGTTTCTTAAGGATATAGGGGTGTGGGAGGAGGTGGAGGGGACGAGGGTACAAGGATATGGGGGAATGCAGGTTTGGGATGGGGTTAGTGGGGGGAGAATTGGGTTCGATGTTGAGATTGGGGGGAGGGGGGAGGAGGTTGTGGAGGGAGAGGGAAAGGTGGTGGCGTATATGAATGAGAATGCGAATTTGGTGAGGGGGTTGTTGAGGAGGATAGAGGGGTTAGGAGGGGTAGATATTTTGGAGGGGAAAGTTGCGGATATTGGGTTGGGACAGGAGACAGAAGAGGGAGATTTCTCTGGCTGGCCAATTGTGAAGGTCGAAGGACAGGAGAAAAGTCTCGCAGCGAGATTACTAGTCGGCGCTGATGGACAAAACTCCCCCGTAAGGAAATTCGCAGGCATAGAAAGTCGAGGGTGGGATTATGGTCGTGTGGGCGTAGTAGCGACTTTAGAGCTGGAAGCTCAGCATGAAGTGGGCAAGATTGCATATCAAAGATTCTTACCTACAGGACCAGTCGCCATGTTACCTCTCCCAGGAAACTACGCAACGCTAGTTTGGAGCACCACTCCGGAGAACGCAGCTGTTCTGAAAGGATTAAGCGCGAAAGACTTCATCGCTATGGTGAATGCGGCGTTCAGGTTAAGCACGGTGGATTTGAAATACATGCACACTCAGTCGTCGGGCCAAGCAGAGGAAGTATCATGGCGTCTCCAACACACACCTATTTCCGGCACTGTCCCCGCTCCCGTCACTGGCGTCCAGGAAAATAGCATCGCTTCCTTTCCTCTCAAAATGCGCCACGCAGATACATATATTGGGGAGCGCATCGCATTGATAGGAGACGCGGCACATACTATTCATCCGTTAGCGGGCCAGGGACTCAATCAAGGACAGGGAGATGTCGAGGGTTTGGTCAAGGGAATCGGGTATGCGATGGATCACGGGATGGATATTGGGGTGCGCATGAGTTTGGAATCGTATAATGCGGAGAGGTATATGCAAAATCATGTGTTATTGGGAGTGGTGGATAAATTGCACAAGTTGTATAGTGTGGAGAGTGGACCAGTGGTTTGGGGAAGGACGTTGGGTTTGAGAGCTGTGGATGCCATGGGACCGTTGAAGAAATTCTTGATGGGTCAGGCTTCAGGGACGGGGAGAAAGATTTTGTAGGATTATCATAGTGTCAAGAGGAGAGTGGTTAATGAATATAGCTCGAGGGTTGAAAATGTCGTTTATACGTAATGTACATGATGGATGGGCGTATGATTGTATGAGTAACGAGAAGAAAGAAAAATCATGATAATATAATCGCTTTCGAATATTCTATTCATGAAACTCGTAAATCTGTAATGAATATGGAATGGTGTGCCCAAAAGAAAAAGAAAACCCCAGTCGCTCAAACGCCTTGCTGTAATGCCAGAGACCAAAATATTCCTTTCCCAACCTTTGCAGTTATGCACTCTTGATCCGTTCATGTATTGCTTCATTTTTCATGTTCTAGAATTCGTCCATGCATTTGTTTCTCCTGCCTTGCCTTGCCTTGCACTCGAGAAATACTCCTCCTCCCTCTCCCATTTTTCCTCTCTCGATCCCCCCATGTGATCCGCAGTTTTCTCGCCTCCCCTTGAAGATCCTCAAACCCCATCATCATGATAGTAAAAATCAATATCCCTCGGTCTCTTGCGATTGTACTTCACAAACTCATAGTCGCCCTCGGGGCGCTCGTTCTTTGTGTTTCCTGTCAACATGGATTGTAGGGACATGCAGATCGACTCGACGTTTTGGACGGGCGACCAGCCTTGGGTGCCGAGCAGATCGAGGCAGATTATGCCGTTGGAATAGATGTGCGGGTGCATGGGGATGGGGCGCGGTGGGGTGGAGAGCGGGAGGAAGGTTACTTCGGGGGGTTCTGGGGAGGGGTTAGTTGGTTGAGGGTTTGGGAGAGAGAGACATACCGATAGGATAATTAGGTGTAAAAACTAATTTTATCCGGTAGGTTTCTCCTTGGTAAAGAGGATTCGAATCTAATACGCAAATGTCGACTAGCCATTCTTTGAAATCTTCGGCGGATACAAGAGTGATTCCTGGTGGGAGACTTTGGTGGATCTTGAGGCAGAATTAGATTTTGAGATTTCATTTTAAGAGAAGAGAGGAGAAGAGGTAAATAGATGTTGGGATTTGGGATGGGAGATGTAGAACATAGGACGGGATTTGTATATACCTTGTTGAGTTCCTTTCCCAGACGTTTACTTGCTATTCCGGTGGTTGTCATGTTGTGAAGTTATGTAGGTAGGCAGGGTAGGTATCGCGGTCGATGGGATGTATTTATGTATGTGTGCGTGTGTGTGTGTGTATGTATGTATGTATGTATGTATGTATGTATACCCGTTCTTGTGCGATGTGGAAAGGCTAAATTGAATCGAGATATATTTGGAAGAAACAACAGGGTCCACGGGTAGCTTTGCGAACGCTCCAGGGCGGAAGTTCGAAGCTAGAGATCGAAATGTGAATGAGCGAATGAGTGAATGGATTGTCGAGAATTGTCGATCTTGTTGCTATTGTTACTCTCTGTGAGTAGTCTATGAGTAGTCTATGAGCAGAGGGTACTCGAGTAGAAAACCAGTTGAGAGTTTCGTGGTGGTGGTGTATTATGATGTTCACAGTGGGAACCTGCATATGATAAGGCGGACTAGGTAGGTAGTTGGGTAGTTAGGTAGGTGACCAGCTTGGAGGGGCTGATGAGAAATGAACTGGTTGGGCTTGGGCTAGACTTTGGCTTTGGGTTGGAGAGTGCACATTGCTCGTCGCTTATCCATCCATTAGGGAACAGCGAGCTACTCGGTATGTAGACAGATGTACTCGAGTAGATAGAGAGATGTGAGGAAGTATCCAGAGCTTTTTGGTTATGGGATGAAGCACATGCCTTTCATGGATGAGTAAATGAGTGGCTATCAATATAAATATGAAGCAGTTCATAACATATTCATTCATACCTGTCCCGTCTATCCGTCTACGCTCCCGTCCACCCACTCGTCACCACCTACTCTCCGATCTATCCTTGATTTGCTGTATGTACATGTTCATCTATACGGCGTACTAGCAACAGCTTACCTCGCACTGTATATATATACCCCGTACCGACCTCATATCAACACGCCAGAAACGATGTACCTATCTAGATCCCTCGACCGACGCCTACTCCTGCCTGCCGTTGTGCCAGAGTTTCCATTTCTGGCAATCCAATACGATAGACGTACTTCGTGCGACACTTGCCTCTGTAATAGAGTACCAGCATGTACATCTGGAAAAAGAACTGGGCCCACCCTGAATATATCTGAGCCACACTAATAAAAGACTAATGAACTCGGAATGAACCCTTGGGCTGACCACTGCCACTGGCCACTGCACACTGCCCCGCCGTTCATTATTCTTGTGCTGCGTAATGGATGAGTGGTGGGTGTGTGCTCTGTGGCAGATGGATGTATGGGTGTGTGGGTGTATGGGTGTGTGGATGTATGGATGTATGGCTGTATGGTTGTATGGTTGTATGGCATTTATGAGATGAATGTACGAACTGCGGCTGAAGAAAAGAAGAGGTACCCGGGTAGAGGAGAGAGAGGAACTTTATTTATATTTCATTCATGTTCCCTTTCAGTGTGATCTTGATCTTTGTCTTTACCTCTCCCTTTACCTCTCCCTTTACCTCTCTACCTGTGCCGTTACATAGGTTCCTGACCAAGTATCAACCGCTCATACGATACAAGACATTCAGATTCCGTTCCATTCAATAAATTCCCATTTAAAAACGTTTCAACCCGTCATTTCTTTGAACCCTCTCAGGATCTCTTGCCAGGCTGTTCAACCCCACTAAGACATCTCCGCAATAACATCTGAGCATCTGAACTTCTTACTTGAGAAGAGTTTCTCTCCAACTTTCCCTCCAACTCGTCATATTCTACCTTTGCGCATCTCCCGATTGCATATCGAAAATCATTCAAGAAGCCATTTGAGGAAGGATCAAATAATTGAGGTCGCAATAGCTATCTCAAGAACGCAGGCACGATGAGTTGTGAGTCTGATTCAATCATTTATACTTCCCCAGCGAGCTTGATAAGGAGGGGAGCATATCCAACAACGAATACCTGTATTAGCAGATGAAAATAAGTATTTTCTATGTACCTAAAAACCCTCCTTGATACTATTCCCCTTTTTGAACTCCTCTCGTTTTCTTCGCTCTATCCTCCTATTATCAGTTGTTTAAAATGGCACGCACTTACCATCATCGTTCGGAATCTCCAGTCTCTGGTATGCTCAACAAGCTGCATGGTCAGCCAGAAAGCTACGATAAAAAGTAAGTTTGCGAATATGCATCTGCGAAAACATTTTTGCTAATTGTACCCTAGAGCCAAATACAAGTTTGGTCGAACCCTCGGTGCTGGTACCTATGGAATCGTCAGAGAGGCAGATGGCCCAACAGGAAAGGTCGCAGTGAAGATTATCCTCAAGAAGAATGTCAAGGGAAATGAACAAATGGTCTATGACGAACTTGAAATGTTGCAGAAGATGAAGCATAAGCATATCGTCAAGTTTGTGGATTGGTTCGAGTCGAGAGTAAGAAAGAGTTCGATACCGATGAGAGGGAAACGACTAATGCGTCGCAGGACAAATATTACATTGTTACACAGTTGGCTATTGGTGGAGAGTTGTTTGATCGAATTTGCGAACAAGGAAGATTTACGGAAAAAGATGCTTCGCAAACTATCCGTCAAGTTCTCGAGGCTGTGGATTACCTTCATGACAATAATGTTGTTCACAGAGGTAGCAATTTCAACCCGAGTTCTTATTCATAACTAACGATAATTAGATCTCAAACCTGAGAACTTGCTCTACCTCACTCAAGATCCTCACTCCGACCTCGTACTCGCAGATTTCGGTATCGCCAAAATGCTCGATACAAAAGATGAAGTTCTTACAACAATGGCTGGATCATTTGGTTATGCCGCTCCTGAAGTTATGTTAAAGAAGGGTCATGGAAAACCTGTAGACATGTGGTCCATGGGTGTCATTACCTACACACTCCTCTGCGGTTACTCTCCTTTCCGAAGCGAGAATCTTCAAGATCTTATCGACGAGTGCAGCAATGCTAGAGTCATTTTCCATGAGAGGTATTGGAAGGATGTCAGTGAAGATGCAAAGGATTTCATTGGTCATCTTTTACAACCACGTGCAGATGATAGATCTACAAGCAAGGTATGTTTTACAGAAACTAGGATTTGTCAAATTTGGAGTGACTAAAAATTTCATAGGAAGCACTCGCGCATCCATGGTTAAGCGGAGAGAATGCCACCGATCACAATTTGCTTCCAGAAATCAAAGCCTACATGGCCAAAGCCCGTCTTCGTCGTGGTATCGAAATGGTCAAGCTCACCAATCGTATCGAAATGCTCAAAATGCAAGAAGACGACGGCGAAGAATCAGATGTTCCCGGCAATGCTGCAGCCGCCGCTAGCGATGCTATTCCTGGCAGTCCAGAAAGAAAAAATACTGGTTCATCTTCAGCTTCAGGATCTACATCTCCTGGAGAAAAGAGGAGTTTGAGTAAAATAGCCAAGGGAGCTATTTTTAGGGAAGTGGTATTGGCGAAGGTTAGAGAGGTCAAGGCAGAAGAGGCGGCAGCTCAAATTGAGAGACAGGCGACTGAGGCGGCCAAGAAGAAGTCCACTCATTAAATCAAGTTCTATTGGCCTCTGCGTTTCTCATGGTGAGCGTTGGATGAGATGGGCGACAAAGTTATGTTGCCCGGGTTGTATGGGGATTCTTTCGAGCTTGGCCTGGGGTAATATCAATACTTTTTGATGAATAACATTGTGAATATCGGGCATCGGGCGAAATGGTATCGATGATTCTACTTCTTCTTTTTACGCGAATGGTTTTTAAATTCCTGATATGGGACGATTGGGTTGGTTGAAAGGCATGGATGGATGGATTATTATAGGGTTAGTTGGATGGACTTGGTCTTGAGTACGAGTACCCAGCTACCTATACCTATTTATGCAGATGGCGAATGAAAGTTCGATTGTGAATTCGATTTTGTGTGAAGGGTGTATGTTTTGATGTGAATGAAGTTATTTGAAGCAATTATGTTCTTATTAATGGTTCCATCTTCCTCATTCTGGCTGGCGATATCTTCAATTGCAGTAGACACCGGGGAACCTGCTAGTGCAGTTTTGTAGATGAGTTTTACTTTTTGGGTAGAGATTGGCAATGTGATGATTGTGTATAATCTAAATCTCACAAGAAATCGAGATGATTTGGGAGTGTAAAAGAGGAAGGGGAGTGGGTGTTGACGTTGAGATGGAAGCTGTGTCTTTTTGTCTTGTTACTGGTTCTCGTCTCATGATATATTAATATTCAATATTAGTGCATTGTATCGTTCAGAAATTCCATATCATATACTTGCTTGCCTGTCTGTGATGGATCATTGGTTATATGTCTTTTCTCATATCGCGTTAGTGAACTTGGGTTTGGCGGGCTTGCTCTTGGTGGTGAGACGAGTGGATGTTTGTTTATTTGTTTGTTATTGGGAATTGGGGTTTAAGGTTTGGGGTTTGTATTTGTATATGTGAATATGTGATTTTTGTGGAGGATGTTCGCTATTGTTTGGTTGTTTCTTTGTGTTGTGTAATATAGTGTAGTATAGTGAGATTTTCTTCCTTTCTTCTTCTTTCTTATAGTTGGAATGATAGGTACTAGATTGGATAGTCTTCGTTCGCCGCGGCGGGGTATGATGTCAGATCTATACCTACATACCCACATACCTCTCCTTTCACCAAGAAAACTACAATTCACTCTTGCTTGGAAGAGTTTTACTGTATAGGTAATGTCATGTTTTTCTCTTTTCCTACCTTGCTGCGATGGAAACGTGAGGATTTCGTCGAACTGTTTTGCTTGAGGGTCCAGATGAATGGATGTACACCAGTGTGGAGTCGTCGTTTATATCTTCTCTACTCAGACCAGTGGGTCATTTTTGTTCGGTTCGTTTGTAGATTCGAAATACTGAATGCAGTGGTAGATGTTTAATCACTCTTTGGATCTTTCGGAAACTAGGGTTGGGTTGACTCAGATCTTTGTGGGTGTGTGTATATACCACATCTGAAATAATTCTTCTGGGGTAAATCAACGAGAGGGAAACAGTTTGGGTGCTGAAATTTTGTGTTTCGTAGATTCTCTTAGATTCTCTGCTTTTGTATCTGCAAGGAGATTTTATAATTGGTGTGGATAATTTATGAGTGTCTATGCCGATAGGGGAAGATTGGTTACAGTTTTCTGGGAGAAAAAATTATCTATTCGAGAGTTGAGGCTGTTGTCGTGTATTTGAGATACTGGAGAATCTAGATATTCGCAATTGCTTATTGTCATATTGAATCATATTTTCTCACTATCGGAGTAAATAAAGCTGGATCTTTCGTGCTGTATTACTCTAACTATTCTTTATGAGATATACAAGGGCATTCACCACATCTACGCGATCAGATGGTATACCGACGTGGTTGATTAGATCAATACTCTATCTTTCCGTGTAATTCACTGATTTGATGTATAGTTGGAACATTGAATAGACACGCGATTCCGGCAGCTTTTATATCCTGTGAGTTTGGAGACATGTATGTATGGAAGCATGATAGTAGTGAATAATCCGATCGAGATAGTATGCGGCTACATATATATTCGAGCAAAAGATTCGCTTCCTTTCATTTCTAGATATATATATCAGCAAAGACAGATTGTGTATCTATATAAAAATCATCTGCAGTCGAAATCATGACTCCGCTCCAAGGAATATCAAACGCCCACAAAAGAGACTACGAGGATCAACTCCGAAATTGGCTTCATGGTTCTCCTCAGCATCTTCCATCCAATACCATATATCTATTATGGATTCTTCACTCCGCGTGAATGACCTGAGAATATATCTGTGCGCTTTTGCTATCATTCATATCGTCTGTTTACCTTGTATACTTCCGTTGTCACAATGCGATGGTATTGAGAAAGGATTGAGGAAGACTTTTGTCTCGTCTATTCTTCGTGTATACACTAGATATCTTCTACGTAGTAAGTAATAGTACATAGTCGTCAGTGATGCGCAGCATACTAAATGACATATCAACAATTTTAACAAAGAGACTGTAGATAAACGGACATATATTCTTGTATTCAGCATTTTGCTTAAGATTATTGAAGTCGTTGATTTCATCCACAGGAGTCTTGAATCTTTCAATTCGATTTGACCCGGTGTACTCGAACTGGACAAGTGATATCGCTCGCATGCGTGAGGTGAGGCTAGATTTATATTCTCAGAGCGCCGAATCAAATCACTTCAGAAGACCAAGTTTTTCAAAAAGTACTTGTTGGAATTGGAAATCGCCATCATACTCTCTATCCCAAACAGCTACAACGAACTTAAGTATAACATCTATATCGCGACTCTGACTTCGGAGAGATTCAAAGATTCTGAATTAACATATACAGCTCCTGGGATATTGAGCACGGCGAACTTTATACATACTCCAAGAACTGCACTTCCAGATCGAGAGATCATCATGAATGGAGTAAGTGCGTCAATGAGATAGATGTGTGAAGTGAGCTGATAACTTATTTAAAAAAAAAAAAAATTACTCGCATGAAATAAGTACAAGATATCTACTCGGAGGATGTAGCACCACTTGATGATGAATGGCAACTTTGCTTGAATCTTACTTAGATAGATAGAGATAGATAGATAGAGAGAAAGATATAAAGTGGGAAAAGTGCACAAGGCTTGATGATTTATATCTTCTCTGAATTAAAAGACTCGTATGGGGGGGGGGGTATCTATCCATCGTTTCTGTCAGTCCTAGACCCCATATATACACAATAATAAAACAGAATGAATGATACAACAACAACAAAAAAAAAATAAAAAAAAAATAAAAAAGGATTCCTTAATCTCGTATCCACAGCCATGCCTACATATACATACCGTTAACATCACACTAATTATTAGGCAGTAGGTAAGTAGTTTGTATGTATGTATATACATATATACACACTTCGCCCCCTCAAAAGATAAACCCGTCCTTCTTCACCCATCAAACCACACACCTCTCTCGCTCTCTAGCCAAACCACCCAATAGCCCCGCAGGAGAAGCAAAAAAATTGCAAAAAATCAATGAAGGGAATTGAGCCCAACGCGGGGGTCGAACCCGCAACCTTGTGATGGACCAGAAGATCTTTGAAATCATAAGAGTCACACGCTCTACCGATTGAGCTAGCCGGGCAGGCTTAGTTAAATTTGTTGAAGTGACACTCGTTGATTTAGTTTATATTTGATGTTCAGTTTTTGAGTGGTGGATAATGAATGAGGGGTAGAGTAAGATTTTTTTAATGGTGGGGTTCGTGAGGGTTTGTGTGATTGGTGGATAGACATGGATTTTGGTTGGTGTAGATGGTGGATTGGTGGAGCCGTGCATGGAGTGCAAGGCTACTTACTGTGTAGTTGATTGGGCTGAGCCGAGCGAACCGAGTTGATTGGCAACGGCTATTTAGAGATCAGAAGTATGGGTGGAAGAAGATTCTTATGTTTTTGGTATCACTGATGGTGAAAGGTAGTCTGAATGCTTAGAAACAGCGGACACATAATGTTTAAAAAAAAACGCTGAATGGGTATCTATGTATCTGTGTAGTGTACAGTGCACACGCTGAATGCTATGGTATACTCTTTTCTCATCTTCCTCTGTTCATCTTGCCTCATCCCGTCAATAACCCCAACCCATATACAATAGCCAAATCGCCAGCCCAATTTATCTCCAACCCTCCAAAGCAATATGATTGGCCCATCATGGAACACAAGGGATACGCATACATGCTCGGCTTGAGCTGTTATACAATTCTGGAAGCTCTGCAGGTGAAATTATAACCAAAAACCGAGCTACACTTTAGCAGCTAAAAGTTAAAAGCATTATCATCATCCTCATCATAACTGTTGCCAATGGACTTCTTGTCCTCCGGTTTAAGTGTTACAACATCCTTGATTTCCTCATTGACCAAATCTCCCATCTCGGAGCTCTCTGTCAATATTGTCCTGGCTTCCTCGTCAGAGACACTCATATCTTCCTTAATCAACAAAACTGTAACTTCAGGAACGACAACCGAGTCAACAAATGCAGCTGCGCTTCTTGCTGCGATCAGACGGTCGAGGGGTGCTCTGTACTTTAACAATGGCGTAAACTCGTCCATGATATTTTCGGAAATTAAACGTAGACCTCGAGAACCATAATAGCCAGGTATAAGATTCGTTGAACTCTTCATCAAATTTCGATCTTTTCCAGCTTTGACCTTTTCATCAAACACTTCTCGATAATGACAAGTTGCGCCTCCAATTATTTTCTTGATAAATGTATGGTGATTGGAAATTCTAGAATCTAGAGTTTCCCAATCGATGTCAGGGTATCCTTTGGACTTCCAATTTGATCGAGCAGTTTTTCGTTGATGAGATAAACAAAATTTCTCTTGCTTCCTAGTATTCATCTTTCCGAGAGCTTTCAAATCTTCAGCAGCTACAGGTTCATTACACATTGGGCAACGAGATCCAGTGTAATCGTCGGCATCTGAACTATCTTCCCTCTCGAGATTTTCCATGCCGATAATGGTGTCCGGATTTAGCTTCTTAGCCAATTCCTCCGCTCCATCCAATATGTCATCATCGTCGTATCGTTGAAATGGTCTGGATTGCGTTGATGGGGGTGCGGATTTCGAACTCTTTAATTTGCTGAACAAATCCAAATCTGAAAAATCGTCATCACTGAAATCCGGACGCACAAAGCCTCTGGCTGGACTTTTATTTTTCGTTGGACTATCAGTTGTATAGTCTTGGAGCTTTTGCTTTTCATTATCGCTGACCAGACTTGGAGATCTACTTTTGTAGTTTATGAATTGATTGACGGGCGCTGCATTCTTCTTCTTCCCATACATGTAGGGTTTATTTGGCTTGTTCTTTGGTTTGGTATCCTTGACCAACACCAATTTCTTAACACCAGCTATTTTATTATTAGTTAAAGCAAATGAATAATTTTTTGAACTTACGTTTTGAACTTCTGGTCTGATCCGGGTGTTCCTTTGTGTATGACTTGAGCTTCTTGTTGCTGCTCTGCATGTTTCCGAAAATATTCACATCTGGAGCATGTTCCGAGTCGCTCTCATTCTTCCGCTTGTTGCCATGAGTTGACTTTGTTTCAGATGGTCGCTGTCTTGAATTTTGGGGAACGGGGAGAGAAGAAGTGGTAGAGGTTCGAATTGGCTTTTGACCTTTTGATCCAAAAACGGTCTTCGTCATATCTGCGCTAATTCTTGAGGGTGATTCGTCTTCAGAAGAGTCAATGAGATACTTTCCATCCTCGTCGGAATCATCTGGAGGTCGATCAACATCCCCATTCCCAGCTTCAATTGACTTCATGACGGAGGACTCCGATGACCCTGGTTCATTCTCCTTATTCGACCGCCTGTTTTTTCGCTTGCATGATGTTGAATTTGGAGCGCCGCCAACGTTGCCAGAATCTCGAACGCTATTAACATTACTGGGACGGGTTTTCGTTGCTGCTTCTGTTGGCATTGCGGGTTGTGCTTCTCTTTTTGGCCGATGGAGTGATTGCAGGAGGTTGTGAGGATAATCCTTGGTCAATCCAGCACGTCGTGGTTGTGTTTTCCTTCTATCGTTGAGATCCAATTTTGCATGATCCATCTTGAAGATCGCGTCGCGGTATGATAGAGTCAAGCAAGGCAAGCCAGGGTTGGTGAGATGAGGCAGGCGCGTGGATTCAGAGGAGACGTTCACTATCCAAATGCCAAATATGAACGTAAGAGTTGCAACTTCATTTCTTTCCGAAGATATGATATATGGTACATTTATAGGAAATCTTTGAAGGTGTGTACGGTCTCTCTCTACCTTCCTTTGCAGCTGAACTGATACGCTCGAGATGCGCTATCACGAGCATGAGAGCTTCAATATATAAATGGTCCAAGCGGCACACCCTGGTCAATGCGGGATTCACCAATTAGTCCCGCGATTCCGTGTACTACACTGCGGTATGGTATCTACCAGGTATCATATCACATCCAGATGTTTTGAGCACTACCTACCTAGTCTTTCATCAAAGGCATCGGTCCAAAATATCCACCATGGCTGCTCTCAACAGGAAATATGCGGCATTGCCAGATTTGGTATGTTTCAGAGAACATGGAAAAGCTTCAACTTTTGACAAATATGCTCTAGGATTCAGCACCAGATATTTATGAAACCCCTGAGTTAACAGAGGATAATTCTACTGCGCCTGTAGGTTATCTCAACACCACAATCCTCCCCCTCAGCTCTTTTAACTCCCTTTAGACTGGCAGACTTCGTTCCCAGTCAGCATCTTCTTCCTATCAAGATTTTGATGAAGACGACGACGAATTGGGAGGTATTTCCCGTGCGCGATTGCAGCCTGATGAAGCCCGCACGCATTTCTCTCCGGCACAAGTAGATGCACGCGATGTAGACTTCTCGGATAGAGTCACGGCAAAAAGGAAATCATATAAAGCTTCTTCCAGGCGACATAGGAAGAGGAAAGACGGCACAGAAGAGTTTGGCGATTTTAGTGATGACGATGATGGAGAAAGTTTGGAACGAAAACTCGCGAGACTGAGGCGTGAAATCGAGGAAGTCAAAGAAGAATATGGAAAGAGAAATCAAGAGAAGAAGGATATGGGTGAAGAAGAAGAGTCCAACGATGGAGATGATGTTGCCTCCTTGAGCAAATTATTGGATGGGATATCTATCAGTCAAGGAGAGCAAGTCACAAGTGCTGGAGCAAGATTGGCGAGGGATTTAGGAACTGGAATCAAAGCAAACGGGCCATCACAAACGTCACAAGGAACCGGAGAGCCTGCTACATACACGGTTACGTATGCGCCTACATACCAACAAAGCCATGCTTTGGCAAAAGCAGCCGATTTCGATGGACGATTGGCACTTCTAGAAAAGGTCCTTGGACTTAATTCGACAATGGACTCTACCAGTAGCTCAACGGCCGTTTTACCCACTCTTGATATCCTTGAAAGACAAGTCTCAATCCTTACCGAATCTACGCCATCATCCCTCGACAGCATAAGCCGAAGAGTTCGAACATTGACACAAGAAGCCGAAAGATTAGAGGAATCCCGAAAATCGGCCAGAGATGCACAAGATGCTTTAAGATCAGCTGGAGGAGGAACTGCCCCTGAGGATGGAGAAGACGCAGAACAGATTTCAAAGATCAATGCGCTTTATGGAACTTTGCCTACTATCGAGAATCTCGCACCTCTTTTGCCATCCTTGTTGGACAGATTACGATCATTGCGAGCTATTCATGCAGATGCTGCTACGGCCAGTGAGAACTTGGATAGAGTGGAGCAGAGACAAGTCGAAATGACGAATGATATCAAGAAATGGCAAGAAGGATTAGAGAAAGTTGAGGAGGCAATTAAACAAGGAGAAACGGTCATCGGAGGGAACATGAAGGTTGTAGAAGGCTGGGTCCAAGATCTTGAAGAGAAGATGTCAAAATTATAGTTAGAAGTGTCAGCCTTGTAATTGCTAGTTCCCGTCAACCTAAGCACAAGCTAGGTTTTAAGATTAAGATACCCAATCAAAAGTATGAACCGATTTCCACCTCCATATACCCCGGATCTAGCCTCGTCTTTCTTGGTATAGCTCGTATAGGTAAGTACTCCATAGAAGATTGAAACATTGAAACCCACTCTCGATGAAACTCATTCTCCTTATGTAGAAGGTAAAGATATTCCGAGCTATTATTGTTTTGTGCCGCATTTAGAAAATTGTCTATGTAGAAGGCTGAGTACGTGGAGCCTTATGTGTAAGATATAATTTGGCGTTATCTGTCATATTAAAGCTCATTACCCCCTTTGCACTTTCCCTTTTCGTTACATTTACACACTTTCACTCGTTCGATTCTCATTGAGTGTTACAATTGGAATATTCCCAAAGGAAGGCAGATAGGGAAGTAGTATGTGAGACCTTTCCAATTCCAAATTGCTCAGTAAGTTCATTGAAATTCCTCATCCCTTTCCCCATCAAAAGCAATTCCACACACACGTCTGCACGGAATACGTACTTATGTATGTACTTTGTCAAATGGTATACGGCACGAATTTCTTGTTCCGTATTCAAGCCCGCGTGCGCATGTGCATGTAATCAAAATGACCATGGCAACAAATATTGATGATGACGCGGCAGATTCGAATTCGAACTTCGACAAGAGAGAAGTAGGAGAGAGGCAGAAGCGCAATTACTTCAAGAGAGGGGACACGACTATCAACTTTGACGAACGACAACAACAGGCTGAGGAATTTGAATTCGACGAGAGACGAGGACGCTCGAGAAATAGGGTTCGAAGTCGTGTGGTAGAAGGTCTGGGTGAGAGTAGTGAAGGGGTACTTAGAGGAGGGGATCTTGATTTTGCAGGATACTTTGAAAGCAAAGCAGATATGGCTTCATGGAGCGGGCAGCCGGCTATCAAGGGGAGTACGGAGCAGATGCGAATGGCAATGTTGACTTTTTCTTTGGTTGGATTGCAGTAGGTTTAATCTCAAAGAAAGTGATAACAATTGACCACATTGGCTGATCCTGTATGCAGATTTACTTGGGGTATTGAAATGACCTGTAAGTCGAATATTACTCCAATCCATGGGAAACACTGGCTGATTGGCTGATTGGCCTGAACAGATTGTACACCATATCTACTTTCACTCGGTCTCACGAAATCGAAGACTTCTTTAGTATGGATTGCGGGACCTTTATCTGGGTTGATCATGGCACCGCTTGTGGGGGCAATGGCAGATCGATCGCGTTCAAAATGGGGTAGAAGAAGGCCATATATGGTGGGGGCTTCTATACTTGTCGCATTATGCTTATTGGTGCTGGGGTGGACAAAAGAAATCGTATCTCATTTTGTGGAAGAAGGGGACTTTAATAAGACTTGTACAATATTTTTGGCAGTGTTGGCAATTTATGCGGTGGATTTTGCTATCAATGCCGGTGAGTTCGATACTTCAACCTGGGTATTTGATGAAGATATTAATAAATATAGTTCAATGGAGTTGTCGAAGTCTAATCGTGGATACTCTTCCTATACAAAAGCAACAAGCAGGGTCAGCATGGGGTGAGTTTACTTCACGCATTCTTAACAGAAAATTCGTTGACATCTTCCAGCTAGCAGAATGGCCGCTATGGGGCACTTGGTCGGTTATGCTATTGGTACTGTCGATCTTGTCGCTTGGTTTGGCCCCTCAATGGGTGACACGCAATTCAAGAAGCTCATTCTGATTGCGGCGTTTGCGCTCATATTTTGTGTGTGTGTCACTTCGTGGGCAGTAACGGAGCGTGTTTTGATATCCAGCAAAGATTCTGACTCTCAATCTGGATTGCTCAAAATCACTCGACAAATATATAGAACAACAATGACCGTTCCACCAAAGATTCAGGCCATCTTATGGTGTCAATTTTGGAGCTGGATTGGATGGTTTCCATTCCTATTCTATGGTACCACATTTGTTGGAGAAACATACTTCAGGTATGATGCTCCGCATGAGATCAAAGAATCCAAAGATGCTCTTGGAGATATTGGAAGAATTGGAAGCATGTCCCTTGTTGTATTCTCATTTGTGTCATCTTTTGGATCATTCCTTCTACCTCTATTGATCAAATCGCCTGATGAGGACAAGTTCACTCAGCGACCACCAGCAAGTATTGCTCGATTTGTTCAAGCATACAACAAATACAAGCCAGATCTTCTTGGAGCTTGGTTTTTTGGGCATTTGATGTTTTCATCGGCTATGTTTTTAGCACCCTTTGCATCTTCATTCCGATTCGCAACTTCGTTAATTGCATTCTGTGGATTGTGAGTTTTCTAGAAATACTATTTCACTGCCTTATCATTCACTAACACCTTCTAGGCCATGGTCTGTCGCATCTTGGGCACCGTATGCATTCCTTGGTGTCGAGGTAAACAAGATGAGCGGACTCCCATCTTATAGCCGCCTTTCCGCCACTGACCGTGATATCGAGCTCGAGTCACCCACTGCTCCTCCATCACCCTCCCTACTCCGTCTCGAACATGGCCCAACTGGAGAAAAGGAAGACGTTGCGTCTACTGGTGAACTCTCTGGAATCTACTTTGGAATTCTTAACATCTACACTACCATTCCACAATTTATTGGAACTTTCATTAGTATGATTGTTTTCAGTATATTGGAGCCAGGTAAAAGTCCAGAGTTGGCTCAAAATGCAAAGGAAGGAGAACATCATGGAACAGAAGGTCCAAATGCTATTAGTATTTGTTTGTTCATTGGTGCAATTAGTACTATTGGGGCTGCTTATGCAACTAAAAAGTTAAGAGATTTGCAGTAGGAGTGTTGGTAGTATTTACGGGCCTGCGATTGTAAGATAATGGTGGGATTCATTTGTACGGCGATTGATATTCGAATTTGTGGGTAGCATTGCATGGCGTTTTGGGTGAATATTACATGTGTGAGGTAGCTTGAAGTTTGTTGTGCCTTTTCCTTTTGGCAAGGTGTTGGGAATAGATCGGGACGGATGGATGGATACTGGAATGGACGGTATAAAATATGTCTATTTCTTTTGTGGATTGCTAAACTACTCTAGATAGATAGCCAGATGGAATTATATGCATCACTGCTTTTCATTTTTGTATATTATTGATTAAAGGTGTGAATAAATGTATGTTGATTATTCGACTGAGAACTGCGTGTCAAGCATAATTTGAGGAGGGATTGTAATGAGATAATGGAGGTGTTGATAAATATTGTGGTTTGCCATTGAGGTAAGCTTTCTAATGTTTGCTTCTTGGTGGGATACTGGAAGGCAACTATCTAATGCCTTACTAACTATTCATTCATGATATTCCTTTTCATGAGATGACGAGCTCCGAACTTTGAGAGCCTAGATGAGACCTCTCTTTTCATCCAGGAAAAGTGTCTGCATGTGTATAATTTTCCCCGGTGAGGGGCTGTCTATACCGGTAGCTATATTTATAGCTCTTTAGCCGGCATAAACAAATAACAGTTTCCCATTCCATAGGTAGAATCAAAGTGCAATTGAGATTGAGATTGGTCTTTGATATGCATTTAGGAAATGCTCAGGGTGTGCATTCGATAATGACAAAATGCGAATTCATATTACTGCTAGTAATAAGACGATCTGATGCCAGCACAATAAAAACACAACACACGTCCACTACGATATGAGTGAGAGGTTATTCAAGTTCCCAATGACCATCCATCTACATGTTCAGAATATTCGATGATGCAAATGGAAATGACAGAAGATACAATCCTAAAAATGATGTCCTCGGCAAAAGCAAAAAGAGAATCACGGAGCATTTGAAGCTCCCTAGCCGGTTCGAACGACTGACCTGACGATAATAGCGAAACACTACTGCAATCGTCCGCTCTACCACTGAGCTAAGGAAGCGATTCTTGTTATGTACATCAGATGCAATTTGGGGAATACATTGTAGGAACAAAGAGGTACATCGAACACACTTGGCGGGGTGGGGATGCGGAGTGGAGCTTGAAGATTCGTGTTGATAATGAAAATGAGAATGGAGTGGAGATGGAATGAAGGGGCAGAGTATTGGATTATGTTAAGAGATACGAAACTCCAAGTATACAATCATGTGATTAAGGACCGCTGGCGCAACGGTAGCGCGTTCGACTCCAGATCGAAAGGTTATCCGTTCAAATCGGGTGTGGTTCAATACCTCCTGTAATCACTAGTTTTTTGCTTCCGCTGGCTTGCAGGAAACTGAGAAAACACAATGTGTGTTGGGATTTTGAGGAGAAGGGGGTAGAGAGAATCGAAAAGGTGTGAAGTTTGAAAAAGTCGGAAAGTTTTGCCTTTCGGTGGGGGAGAGGGGGAAGGGTGCGGGACTTCTGGGTCTGAGATGATCGGGTCAAAATATGGTTTTTTTGGGGGGGGGGGGGGCGGGGTTTGATAGGGCCACTTCTCATAAACTCATTCACTGGATGTATTGAATATTAGTGTCTAGATGAGATTAGATATAAGATTCGAAGTGGGATTTTTTATATAAATGATGTTTGACCATTCAATTGAATGGTTGAATTGTCTTTTTTTTTCTTCTCAAAGGTATCTATCACTCATGGTGGGCTGATGGTGGGTGAATGAAGGGGTTAGCCGAGCCGAGATGGGGTTGAGGGTCGTCTAGCTCCATACATCAATTTTTCCTGCATGTAGTGGGGGAAAGATCATCCAATGACTGATCACGATTCATATTATCCCCACCATACTCTGCGAAGGAGGGTTAACCTGCCACAGGATTAAACAAATTGGTATATATAATTAATTTTCAGCTCCATTCACCATCAAATATCCCTCGTGGCGCAATTGGCTAGCGCGTTCGACTGTTATCTGTAACAAGTCACGTGATCGAGAGGTTGGTGGTTCGAGCCCACCCGAGGGAGATTTCATTTTTGGTTTTTTTTCCATGTTCATTTTGCAATTTTCCATGTTCATTTTGCAATTTTCATTTACATATCTTACTTACGTGTTACATTGATTTTTAATACTTTTTTTAAATTGTTGGATTTAGATTTGACGAAGGTAGGACACGACCAATGATATTGAGCAACAGAAACCCGATCTTGCGTCGAGTAATCAATCGTCAATGTTCAATTTGTATCTGTCTGTGGTTTGCCTGCTATTCCTTCTTCGATCGGACGACAATTCTCAAGTGGTAAATCATTCGCTGCGGTGACAAAGTCAAGGTGTTATTTAGTTACGTCGAATGGGTCGTCTCGCATTATTGAAAGTTTCGATATAGATCTAAAACAATAAGCACGCAAAGTGAACGTCGAAGTGAATCGCTCCTGAATGGCATGTACTTTTGTCTAATTTGGATACTTGAACGACGTTCACTCGGTGATGATTGCATTAGATAGAAGCTTTGCGTTGGTATCTTTTTATTTGAATATAAGGAGTGAAGGGAATAGATGATGTCAGTAGTGGTTCACGATGTTGACGGGTATTGCTTGGACTTCAGAATGGTGAGGCTAGAAATATAAAGAGAGAGGAAGGAATAGGGAAATCGGCAGACGAGAAATATAATCTCCAAATATAACACAGTCAGATATGATTGACCATTGTCTTTCTTCGTTTACCAACGAGAGCGTATAAATTCATGGGACATCAGTGACTAGGATTTCGAGACTGCATGTCATTCGTTACTTTCTAGCTGGGAATAAATAAAATTCAAAGAATTATTAGATGGGACATTCCTCATTGGTATATTGCCAGAGATCTGATAGTTCTTCTTTTCTGTTCTAGTTCTAACCGTCAGGGCAGTGTTTGAAGCATTGAGAGCGATTCCATTGAGTATCTCGTAGCAGTTCAGGAGTCGAGAAAATTATATCACGCACTTCAACCTGAAATAGATATATGTTATACTATTTCAACTTCACTAGGTTTTACAATGCTATATATATAGACAGAACCTGACCTGTTCCTAGAATCTTTCTGATCCCAAATCTTTCTCAAACTCGTATCACAGTGAATCACTTTTTGAGAATCCTAAACATTATCTTACTATTCGAATCACTCTTAAGCATCTGAACACACTTGGCTCTTGGCCACTCTCAAGATCCTCATATTTCCAATTGGTCCGGAGAAAAGTATATTTTATTTTTATTCTCAATGTGAGAATCTTATAGATACATCTGGGGACTAGACTATGCATTGAGTACTGTTCCAATGTCACTCTAATATCTAAATTCTATTTCCGAATAAAAAGACTCTAATGTTGCTCTTACATCTAACCTGAGATGATTTCATCGCCTTTGAATCTGATATTGCATCGACATGTGAATAGACTCGGCATGCAATGAAAGAACAGTACGATCATGAAATACATATACTATTACGTTTTTCATTAAACTTGAAGATGCAAATGAGTCAGAATCAGATTCATCACAGATATCAGTCTTTTTTTCCCCCCCTTATGGAAACTTTGTCTTCGAACAGTGACGCGGATTTACGATCTAGTACGACGGTGGGAGTGTAATTTTGAAGGTTTATATATGCCCTAGTAAACATTATCAAGTATAATAATTGTGATTGTATGACAGCAAGTGAATGACCTTGATAAGTCATTAGCATACTACAGTAAGAAGACTAGCCTCGTCCTAATCCTTATACAATGATTGCCTCTTCCTATCATAGCTAGCTCTTGAGACTGAATACAACATTGACAATTAGGACCTACATCGTAAATGATACGCCATCTCTATTCTTCCTATACAAGCAGTGATTGTAGCGTAGGATACTAGAAGTCATTTTGGAATGTATCTAACACGCTCAAAACAGATATCGAATATTCGATTCAAATACAAACTTAAGAAATTAAGAGTCCATTCGAACAATCCAAGTTCTGTATTAGACATCCTCGACTAAACAAACCCTTATGTTTTAATATATCTCTAGTAATTTGTGATATTATAATACCTGGAATATCGAATTCCCTTTTGTGATATATGATTCAACGTCATTTATTATAACATTGCTCAAAAATGTAATAAAAACCCCTACCTATACTGAAATGTATGTTCTGAAACCAAGCAACAATAAGTAGCTCTCCATACACCTCACAAACCAACCTTAACATCCAGTCAAAACAATCATGTTTCATTTCATTCACGCCTGGACACATAGATATAGTTGTAAATATGCGCTCCCCTTCTTCACCTCGCTTCAGTGGTCTTCCTTCCTCCAACTACCATGTCCTCTTTCAAAAAGTGCAAAAAAATAACAAAACAATAATGAATGGGCGTTGCCCGGGATTGAACCGGGGACCTCTTACATGGAGAATCAATCGATGAAGATTGATAGATCCCTAAGCAAGAATTATACCACTAAACCACAACACCTGTTATTATGTCAGCGGGGTGGTTATCTGAATATATATTGCGTAGACTGTACATTCAATCTCTCGAAATTTTAATCCAACTCTCTCTCCTAGACTAATTCCAATGTATCAGAAATCTGGTTGTTGTGTTCAAACCAGCCTTTGTTAATAACTCAATTTAGCCATTCATAACCATATAGGCTCATTTTTAGAGCGATTCAAAAGATTAAAACTCTCTCCAAATATTAAAGACTAGCTAGCATACGCAACAATTCCATACCTGCATTCTTGCATAAAATGCTTCACCTCCCTTTTCCTACATCCTCAGACCGATTCGAATAAAATTAAAGAGTAACAGCGGACAGGAGATAGATGAGTAGTGGTATAATGAGAAGATGACATTTCATCATATAAAAAAACCTGATTTAATTTAAATCAAGAAACCATTCACCTGATTAAGTGTATTTAGTTACAGTGGTGTCTTGTCAACTGTCAGCGGAATGCTAAGTCGATATATTTCAAGAATACTGTGTGCTGCTGAAGTGCCCCCTAGCATTTGAGCATGTTACTACAGGGCCCTGAGAGAATTCCACTTCTGACAAGGTGCTCCAGTTCGTTCTCTCGAACATGTAGTTACCTACCGGCACTTTCATATATCAACAGGCCTGATAGTTATACATACTGTATGTACGTAGCCACACTAAATTAGATAAATTTCCATCCACCCATCCACTCATTCACCAACTCAGCCCAACAATATTTATTTGATATTACCAGACAGCTCCGCATCCTCCATCAAAAGAGATTAGCATCTCCCTCCTCGGCCTGATAGTTCAGTGGTAGAATTCTTGCTTTGGGTTATTCAATCTAAACTGTAAGAGGTCTCCGGTTCGATCCCGGATTAGGCCCTGAATCAATTTTTGCTTTTGGTTGTGGGTTGCGCTAAGTCACCTAAGCGGTGGATGTAGAAAATGACACACTAAACCGATCAAAATCAAGACTCTTTTTAGAGCACACACACCATTATTATTTTAAAATTGAACAAGAATATGAATAGATATCATAAATTGAACAAAAAGAAATTTAACTGTATATTTTAGGTTTTTATGATATTTTATTTCTAATTAATGGATTTATTGATTGTTGATTTAAAAAAGACTTTTGAAAGTATTGCTTACGTACTGTTTTTTGATGTACCGTTTCTTACGCCCACCGCACGTCACCCCACTTGTGCAACAAATACGTTTTGGCGCCTTTAAAACTCCTAAAGATAAGAATTTTGCATGTGGGGAAAGTGGAGGAAGAAGACTTCTTTCAAAAAAGATAATAGCACAGATCTCAAGACTCAAGAAGGCTTTAATAATTCGAACATTTTTGTTGTCGGTCAAAAACGAGATCAGAAATTGATAAAAATTATCAGAAAAGCGAGCAACACACTCCACGATTAATAAAAAGATATTCCGGTACGGGGAATTGAACCCCGGTCTCCCGCGACCTGTTTGAAGCAATGAAGCTTTCAATGAGAGGCGGAAATGCTAGCCACTACACCATGCCGGATGAGCTGTTATATGTGAGTGATTTACTTGTAAGAATACAAGTAGTACACCAAGACGCTATGATTCCCTTAGAATAATTTAATCGTTGATCATGGCCGAAGGTACGTACCGTATGGATCTCAAAAGTGTCCTAGCGTTCCATCCTAAAATCCAGACGAAAAGAAAAACAAATTCAGAACATTCGGTGGAGGCGTCAAAAGTGTACGTATCACTATCACAACAAAAAGAGCACGCTGTGTAAAGATATCATATCACTTGTTAATTTCTCTCGCTTTGGAAAAAAACAGGAAGAATGAATGCTGCCAACAACAAAACTTAACAAAAAAGAACAAAAGAGAAATTTGAACATGAAATTCAAGGAATTCTGTATTGAATGAACTCTCTGACGGGGAGTCGAACCCCGGTCTCCCGCGACTTGCAATGTTATTGACAAGCGGAAATCATGACCGTTAGACCATCAAAGATAATTGATATTTGTTGTAAATGAGGTTGTTGTTTGAATACATGTTGAGCCATCTTCAAGATCAAAATAATAAATACCTCACAAAATGCAAAAAAATGAACATGAGCTCAGATCTCTCTGACGGGGAGTCGAACCCCGGTCTCCCGCGACTTGCAATGTTATTGACAAGCGGAAATCATGACCGTTAGACCATCAAAGATGTTTATTGATTGTTGAAGATAGGCAGGGTTACAGGATATATATATGAGACTTTGTGGGTTTTACGGGCTTTGCGTGATAGAGTGGGGCAGAATTTTTGCAACTCGAGAAGATGAGAACAACTGTAATATAACAATAGACTGTCACAAGGTGGAAAAAGATAAATCACCTTTTGCATCACCTTCATTATATAAATTCCCCTTGGTTGATATCTTCTCTGAAAATCAAATTTCCACTCCATGATTGACCAAGTGGTGACAGAAAGTGATCTTAGAACAAGTGCAAAACTAGAAGCAGACCTAAGTTCCCCAAAGATTGTTCAACAGGGTAAGAAGGAGGGAAATAGACAGTAAGTAGTAATAATAAACCTCCTTGCCTGACAAATACCAAAAAACGGGAGGAAGGATCAAAATGGCAAAAATATATTGAAGGGAATTGAGCCCAACGGGGGGGTCGAACCCCCAACCTTGTGATTTCAGAAGAACTCATAGATATTGAATCGTAAGAGTCACACGCTCTACCGATTGAGCTAGCCGGGCAGGCTTTGTTGTATTTGTTGATAAAAATCATGTTGATTCGATTCATATTTGACACAGCTTGTTCTTAGGTGGGGAAACTGAAGAAAAATTCTCTCTAGCGTTGAAAAAACAATCTGTCTGCATGGACCTTCTTTCTCACTTGACCACCACCCAACACCCATCTTGATTCAATAGTTTTGTTATACAGAATTCCAACTCTTGGATTCCAAAAGGTATGATTGCATAGTAGATAACTCTAGAAACGACAGAGACTCTGTCCTTCTACCAGATGGCAAGGGCCTGAGGACTTGGGCACGAAATCTACATCAAAATTGTCTTTCGAGAAAGTTTTCTGACTTATGAACAAGCGGTTATGTGAATTTAAGGTTTATTTTGAAGTCATCAGCGGCTCAAAATAATTGATCATGCCATTGAATGCGGATATATTTTGGTCGTGAAAAGCTGTTCCGGTCTGATCATTCTCAAAAGCTACTTTCTATCCATTTGGCTGTATGCCAAATTCACGGAAGGTTCAAGGCTTTTACAAAGCGAGTTTAATGTCCAACCTTTTAAACAGATAAAGAGTGTGCAACTTCGAACCCTCTTTTTGCTCTTTGAAGATAGTAGCCATTCCGAGTGTAGATTTTAGATTTTCCTAGTATTTTCTTCGCCTTGTAGTAACTCCCGGCTTTCCCCCCCAAAAACGTTGCAAAAATGTCAAAAAGAAGATTTCTGCAATGGATTCAAACCATTGGTACTCAGGGTAACTCCCTACGTAGGGGTCGAACCTACAACCTTAAGATGAGATCACATAGGCTTAAGCCTAATAGAAGTCTTACGCGCTACCATTGCGCCAGCAGGGAAATCTCGTGGATTTGTGGTGGAAAGAATGAGATCTCCAGTTTTATTACACCTCACAACTGACATCATTTTAGCCAAACAAGAGGTTTTGTGTTGTTATTTCGAACTCGAAAACGGCATTGGCAAAAAAAAACTATTAATTTCCATGGTGACATAATTCACTCCGGGTATTTCTATCTGGCCAAACCCCGACGTAATCAAAACTTATCAACGCATGATAATAGAGCAATGATGATGTTTTCTAAGTGTTGTTCGTCTGAAGCTCACACTGTATGTTTCATGGACGGCCCATGAATAACCCACTCCAAATGGATTCAACGGAAATGGCAAAAGATTACTTGGTCCCTGCTACCAACCAGAATACAACGCAAAAATCAACAAAAAAAATGCAAAATATATGACCAGACTGGGGCACGATCCCAGGACCTTGTCCGTATTTTAACAAGTGTTAATTGTTAAGGACACGTGATAACCAACTACACCATCCGGCCGATTTTGTTGTAAGTATAATAGCTATTCAAAAACATAATCGAGCTTGCTAAAGCGTGGGGATGGGAGATGGGAAATATATGGATGTAGACCGTCCGAGCTCCCCGATATCACTTGAACGTGGGACCAGATAAGATTGCTGGTTGGAATCTTTTGAAACACCCATCATCATCCATTCGGTACCTGGACCAGCAACTGTTTTAAAAGATGTGTTGCCCTATTTTCAATATGATCTCAAGATGCTTCTAGTTCGTTTCAGTGGCCTCTCTTTTGGTGGTCTCTTGACAATTCGATGTCGTATGGATATGGTATGCCCAGAGACCCACAATGGTGCTCAAATGTGGGGATATCGCCATCGTTCAGGAACAACTGAACAGATAGGCCATGCCGAAGAAGCAGCTTTCGAGAACTTGGTAAACACTTGTATACCTCCCTCGTTGAGTGAGCACTTACTGGCTTGTATAGGGTTCGAATGCCAATAGCTCAAGCTCAAGGTACACGGGAAGAAACCGAATGTAGCCGTTATGTAGTCGTTGTGTGGTTGTCTCCTGGGTGACCGCTTCAGTAATATGACCGATAGCCTAATGGACAGAGTGAAGCATGATGGCAAGTATGCTCCAAAGTGTCATTCATGCTTATAACCAAAGCTTGATAATACGGATGATATGGTCTCATCTCATTTTACCACACATAGATCCGATGTATTGGTTGTTGTCATCTCGAAGTCGATATCAACACCTAAGAGCTAAGTACGCCCATGTCAATGATGCCACGTCTCGAGATTGTCAAGTACTGGCACATCAATGCAAGTATGCAGAGAACAATTGAAAGTAAATGATGGAAGAGGAATTGGACATCATGAATTGATGAAACTGATAAGATTAATTGAAGTCTGTTATTTGAATGTTTGAATCTCAATGATGAAATGGGAGAGAGCGTGTCTGTCGATTGGTGGTCTGTGCATGAAGCTAGTGGCAAGGTCTATCGATCAACCCAACGAGCTGACATGGCCGAGTAGATCTGAAGGAAGTAAAATACTAGAGACTAGCAAATATAAATATCAGATGGTGGTATTTCTATTACGATGAATGCCAGAATTTTCAAATGTTGTCAATATAAGTGTAAAATTAACAAGTATAAATTAATCTTCAAAGCTCATCAGTTCCTGTTCTAATTATCCCCAACGTTTGAAACAATTCTCATCAGCCATAATTCTTCATTTCTATCATTCCGCATCATGAATAGAAGCCTTAATTAAACACATAATTCACGCCCATTCAGTTCTCAGCACCCCAAGCAGGATATTCAGGTGCAGAAGTACCATCACACGAAAATTGTACCACATAAGGACTGGCAACCGTGTTACCATCCAAGATAGTAGTTCCATCAGGGGCGGTAACCGAGAAAGCAAAGAGACCAGGCCCATCACCATTTGCCCACAAGAATCTCATTGGATAGTATTCTCCTGCGACCAAATTGATTGTGAATTTTTGTGATGGATAAGTCAATGTTGCAATCAAATTAGCATTAGCACGGGTCCAACCGGAGTATGCATTAGCTCCAACCCAAAGGAAGAAAATGTCATCGGCTGATGTCGTGGAGAAGGTATATGTGCCAGTCATCTGAGCGAAGAGGTATCCGCGATTATCAATAACGAGATAGAAGTCGTTGAGCTTTTGGGTGCTACCATAAACAGAAACAGCAGTGTTTGTGTAAGTTGTGACGCTATAACTGACGGCAGTGGTATTGCCAGTGATCTTTGCAGGCTGCGTTTTATAAATGACGGGGTCAAAATTTGCGTATGTTCCGCCAGAGTTGATGATTTGGGGAGTTTCAGCAAAAGCTGCGAATTGTACGCCGATGTTGTTGCAGTTTACATCAGGTGTGGGTACCGTAACAATGATAGTACCTGGAATTGTGCCAGAGGGGGCTATAGTACTTGTGGCAGCTACGGATCCAGTGATGGTAGTAGTAACATCGCTCTGGACATATCCAACGAGGACTGTTCCTGAAGTAGGTCCGGCTGCGGGGACTGTAGAGGTGAAAGCTACACCATCAGTAGGAAGAAATGTGGTGGTTGTAACAGTGCCCACAGGAACTCCAATATTGACATCTCCACCAATAGTTGAAGTGTAAGCCGATTCTCCATTGTCGAGGTAAATAGTTGAAGTAACATACGGTGCCGGAGTTGCCACGATTACAGTTCCAGGCGTTGAGTTTACTGCGGAGATTGTGGAAGTATAAGCCGAGTCATAGGCTGATACAGTAGTGGTATAGGTAATGGTTGTAACTGATATAGCGTCCAAAATAGTACCGCCAATGGTTGAAGTATAAGCTTGCGATCCATCATCAAGGTAAGTCGTCGTAGTAACATAAGGAATTGGAGATCCAACAATGACAGTTCCAGCTGCAAGCAATTTAGCTGGGATAGTTGATGTATATCCCGTAGCATAAGCAGACAGAGCCTTAGTAGTCGTCACTGTTGGCTCCAAATATCCAATACCAATGATGAAATTTGTTGAACTAGCAGCCGAGGTGCTGGTGCTGGTAGTTCCCTTAGACGGAGTTCGTAACTCGACACTGACCTCACAATAACCAAGATAGCACTTTTCGACGGTAACGAGGCGTGGACATGTAGCGCAGCCAAAAAGAGTAAATACGGAAAATGGACAATATTCGTAAATCACTTCCGGTGCTGTCCATGGAATAGTTGTGGGTTTTGAGACAACCGTTGTGCTAGTTCCAATGCTGTAGGTTCCAGCTTTTGTACAGGTCAAAGTACCACTAGTCGAAGTCGTGGTAGCAGCATAAGTGACGACCTGGAAGAAGAATTAGCAATGAAAGGTAGCTTCGAGGCATTTTGAATTTACTTGAGTGCTTGCGGTAATAGTCGTGGCTCCATTGTATGCCGAAACAACACTCAAGACACTGGAAGTCTGACCAGGTACAGGAGAAGCGTTGATGGCCGAAAATGTGAGAGCAAACGCTGCTATACAAGAGCGCCAATTCTGAGAAAGAGACAACATGTTGTTTTACAATTGTATAATGGCAGAGCTATTTGCGCATTTAACCTCTGTAGTGGTAAGATAAAAGAAGAATGAGGTACCTGCTGAATTCTACATAGCAGACAAAGCTGGCGCCCTACTTATACTCCTGGATTCCATGATTGCATACGAGTGATTTCCAGTCGAAAATGCTGTATGCGCAAGCCAAAGTACCACCACATCTTCATAGTAGCTGATACAGCAGTCTAGGCCGTCGAAATGAGAAAAATTGAAGATATAATTCTGTTGTCCGAGCTCGAATATGGATAAGTTTGTCCTCCTAGACTCGGTCCAAAGATACACATGGGGATATGAGACTTTCGGAAGGATATTCAGAGTGCTGAAGTCTGATGCTGATGCTTTCAAAAAAGTGGAATTCTCCAATCGTCAGGATAGATACCCCTGGGGAATTCGAGGTCACTGCCCCGAAAATTATACCTTCGGAGGAGCTAGTCTGGAGCTAGGACTATTTAAAATGACCCATGTACTCAGCCCATTGACTTTTCCAGAACAGTTTCCCCATACTTGAACATAAAAGGGAATTTTGCCTCGGCAATGAACCATTTGCATGGGTAAAGAACCTCAAAATGGAATGTTCCTGGTGCGTGCCACACTCAGCTGAATTGGAATACACGTGTGGACCCACTGACCCTGAATGCATATTGAGTGGAAATCAATTTCGACAAAGCGAGTCAAAAAACGATGCAAAGAAAAGAGGTATAAACACGCGAAAATGGCAATAACTGGCAACAATTGGTTCCAGGCGCGGATTTACCGTCGAGGTTGCATCGATTAAGTACCGGAGAGGCCGATGAGGTTGAATCTAGTGATCTAGACTGTATGATAGAAGAAAGTGAAAGACACTATTTAACGTACGTATTGCCCAACTTGAACTTTCATGATTGGCTTTTTGTATTGTAGCCGCCAATCGCCGCAAGGTAGATTGATAAGATTGTTTGTGTTTTAACTGTCAACACTCTTTGGGACACAAAAACCACGAGGACTAGAAGCTCATCACTCCATTGAATCTCAAGGCTCATATGCAAATCAATTCAATCATCCTCCAGCAACAGTGCTAACATTGAGTCTTTTAGAACATGCAAATATCTACTCGTAGAGCAACAATGTTTGAAGAAAACTCCCCGTCCGTGCATAATACCCCGCCAGCCCGCGTGCAGCGAAAATGGTGACCAGGGTCTTTTGTTGGTTTCAATGTGTGATATGGATTAATTGAAAGATCAATTGGAAAAAAATGCTAAGATTTTAAAGGAAAAGGAGAAGTATCGGGTGTTTATTTGATGATTATTTTTATTTTGCGTACTTGTTAGAAGATGTTGGGCTACGAAATTGTCAAGTGGAAGAACTCGCTTACGGAGAGCGGGTAATTTCATCAACGCATTCACAAAAAAATTGAATTTTCATATTGAGCTAATAATATATTGTCAAACCACCATCATGCCTTCAACAAATGGAGCAAACAGCCTGCCCGGCTAGCTCAATCGGTAGAGCGTGTGACTCTTATCCATTGAAAGATGTTCTAGGTCAATCACAAGGTTGCGGGTTCGACCCCCGCGTTGGGCTCAATCCCCTACAAATCGCTTCTTTTGCATTTTTTTGCGAGTGTTGGTAGACAGTTGTTTTACTCGTTCAAATATCATCACCGATATCACTTTGAGCGAGAGGACATTCTTTTTTCGGTTTGCTATTCTCCATCCCCCCTAGTAGAAAGGAAGAAGGTACATGCAAGTCTCAGGATTCTTTTACTACTTTTAGTCATATGCAAGGGGAATGACGATACGTCCAAGAGGTAACATCAAACTTTCTACAGCCTAATCAAATTGGGGGACCTTGATGTTCTATTGGGTCTACGGTGTATGCACAATGTTGTGTTTCTATCTGTATCACTTTTGCTGCGGGTTTGTGAATGGATATCTGGGTAGATACCTGGATAGACACCTATCTAGATATCTAGACACATGCTGTCTAACCCCAGTGTCTAAACACTCGCGTTACATAAAACTATTAGGTACAGATTCCACCAAGAAAGCCTATTTTACATATGAAGTACTTTCTTTCCTTCTTTCCCCTCTTCTTTCCTCCCTTCCGCTCCCCTTACCGGGCAGTTGGCCCACGAATCAACCAGCAGCCCTCAAGCCGTGGTTTCACTATTGGCCCCAATCGAGATATCCAGCCAACGGCAGCATCTCACTCTCTTCTCTCCGTGAGTCGTACGGAGGGGAGCCTCCCATCTTTCCCTCCTTTCAATCCAGTGCCCAGTGATCCGTGCAGTATTGTGAATTGGCCCGCGTAGGCTAATCTAAATAGGGGAAGGTCGAATCGCTTATCTGCGGCTTCTATCGCGATAAGGGTCTTTCAAACCTTCCTCAAATACCAGCGATACCGGCAATCTGGGAATTTCCCCCTCTGCTCGAGTAAAAGTCTCCAACTCTCTGACGCTTCTGAAGGTGGAACCGTCCATTGCTCTTATGACATTATGACTTTGTATGACTTTATGATTACATGATAATTTCTATGATCTTCAAGCACATCTGATACAAATAATGCGGATGGGAGTCACATTGTTATCTCTCTTACTTCACTTGCGTCCTAACTCTCCCGTCTCCCGTACTCCGTCTCCACATCCTTTTCTTGTAAGTTATTTTCCTCCATAAGATTACAAAGGAGAGTTACGCCCTTCGTCTTGACACCGGTTGAACAGCTGTCTCAACCCTTGCAAACTACACTACATGCTCAACAACGGGAAGCCGCGTCAAGTATAAACTCACCGTATTTCTCTGTCTTTCCTCAAAGATTCTTCCAGTCTTTACCTCTGCTGCATCTCTCTCTCTTCCATCTACTTCCCTCCATACTCTTACACCTCAGATCGGGTCAGATAAGAGAAGATGGCTCCTCCAACTGCAATTGATATCGAGGGTGTAGTCGATACCGAATCTATCGTCCTTCCTGATCCATTGACTGTCAATGGAGTCTCTGCAAGAAGGGCAAAGGCTGGGAAATTTGTTGCAGGTGTCGCAGCATTCACTACTAGTGATCATTTCAAAAATCCCGTTGGTATATTCTATCCCAGAGAGATTGATCACCTCCTAATGAGTCACAGTCAACATGGAAACCAAAGGCCAAAAGATTTGATCGTAAGTCACTCTTCCAATCTATATATGCACATGCACTTAGACTAATTACTCATAGATCGTATCTCCCTCGAGAGTAGATCAAGAAAACCATCGAACTTAAAAGGCGCCGCTAAATACTTGGGTCCTGGAATGATCTCTCTGGGTGGAGGTTTGCCATGTCCCGACTATTTCCCAATCGAAGAAATATCCATCAAGGTTCCTACAGTACCTCATTTCTCGGAAGCACAAACAAAAGAGTCTGGAACCATCTTAACTGCTGGGAAATATGATGTCTCTGAGGGCAAGGGAGCATATGATCTATCTATCGCACTCAACTATGGGCAAGGTTCAGGATCTGCCCAGATGCTCCGATGGGTAACAGAGCATACCGAAATCGTTTGCAATCCACCTTATGCAGATTGGGGCTGTTCTCTTACTGTTGGAAGTACCTCAGCCTTGGAACAGACATATCGCATCTTCTGTGAAAGAGGTGACTTTGTGTTGTCTGAAGAATATACATTTGCTTCTGCTGTCGAGACTGCCGCTCCACTTGGTGTAAAATTCTTGGGTGTCAAAATGGATGCTGAAGGTCTCTTACCAGAAGCCTTGGATGAAATTTTGAGCAACTGGGATGAACAGGCAAGAGGGGCTAGAAAGCCATTTGTTCTTTACACTGTACCTTCCGGGCAAAACCCTACCGGTGCAACACAAGGTATCGAGAGGCGACATGCTATCTACAAGGTTGCCCAAAAGCACGATTTATACATCATAGAAGACGAACCCTACTACTTCCTTCAGATGCAACCATATACAGGGCCAGATGCTCCTGATGTCCCACCACCCGCCAACAATGATGAATTTTTGAAGGCTCTCATTCCAACCTACCTAAGCATTGATACTGATGGAAGAGTAATGCGAATGGATTCTTTCTCTAAAGTAATTGCACCTGGTACTAGAGTAGGATGGATCACTGCTTCCGAACAAATTGTCGAGAGGTTCATTAGATCTAACGAAAACTCCAACCAAAACCCAAGTGGAATCTCCCAAATGGTTCTTTACAAACTTCTTGATGAAAGCTGGGGACATGGTGGTTATCTTCAATGGTTGATCAACCTTCGATTGGAATACACTAAGCGCCGAAATGTTATTCTCGCCGCATGTGAAAAATACTTGCCCAAGGATATCGTAAGCTGGAACCCGCCATCTGCCGGCATGTTTGTAAGTATTTCATGAACCCAACATTGAAAGAAATTGACTAACGAATTTCAGCTCTGGCTCTCGGTAGATTGGCACAAACATCCAGCTGCCAAAACTAAGCCAATTGCAGATATCGAGCAAGAGATTTTCCTCTCCGGCATTGACCAAGGAGTTCTCATCTGTCCGGGTAGCTGGTTCACAGCCGAGAAAGATGGCTTTGTACCAGTAGATATGTTTTTCCGCGCCACATTTGCTGCTGCATCGGAGGAAAAGATGACGGAAGCTATTGAGAGATTCGGGGTAGCTGTTAGAAATAGTTTTGGCATTGAATAAAAGGGGATATTTTGATTGCATAGTTGCGAGGCGTTGATATCAAATCGGGTTAGACAATCTGTTGCGAGATAATGGTATGATTTTCAAACCAAGTTTTAGAGCCATGAAATTTTTCAAAAAGAACTAGTATTTTGTACAAAGTCTTGAGGCTTCCTCGAATCTAGATGATCCTGAACATGAAGTTCAGTCCACACGTCAAAATTATGACCCTTGGGCGGAGTGAATTTGTGATTTCTACCCCATTCTTTATTTTCCTGTGTGATATTCTATCTCTCAACTGTTACTCGCTCTCTTTTGAAGAGACAAAAGAGAACCTTGCATGACAGCCAACACTGTTCAGTGACGATTGAGAAAATCGAGAACGATAAATTTTTGAATCTTGCTGTCAAGTATAGCGTTCACTTGCAGCGTTATTTTAATTTCCCTCTCTTTTCTGTGCCTTTTCTTATACACGATTCTGCTTCTTGAGTGTTAGGGCCGAGTTTGTGTTAACTTATCGGTAGGATCTGACTTGACGGAAATACCATGAAGGCGTTGGGATCCTTGACCTCCTGATATTGTTGGTTGTGCGGAAGGAAGGGTGAATCAGTGAGCTTTTTATATTGTGCGGGGTGTCTTAATTATCTCATTATGATTAATAAGCTTAAATTTTATTTTTCTAATAAATACTATTTTACAAGTTATCAATTGTATTTAACAGGCAATTCTTTTCAGATATGCAACAAAACTTTCTTACGAGGCGGATTTCTACGTGTTTGTATTAGAAGGATACGGATGACGTAGCACCTACGATGGTAGGTCTTAAATGTCAAGTTGTATTCCATATAAAGAGCTAGCTATGTACGAGAAATAGTAAGCCTTAAATAGGAGCTACTGAAAGAGCTACTCTCTTTCGCATTCGCTTAGAGTTATAAGACAGTAGCCATTGAATTGGAGTCGTTCACTGCGTTAACACAGGACGATATGTTCTCACCCGCAAAGCCGAGAACAAAGGTACACTAGAGGCGCGAATATAAAATGAGATGCAGGAAAGTGGATATATTGGACAAGTTGTTGATAGATTGTTGGTTACATGTCAGATTACAACAGTTGTAGATTACCGGGGAGTCTGCCACACATTTATATCACACTTCGTCGAAGTCAGTCTCTCGAAATTATTACTCTTTCTCTCTTCATATCATCATGTATCAATCATCGCAGCTCTCTTGGCGCATCCTCGCGGCTCCGATCTTAGGTTTCCTTTCCATTACCACTGCGATATCTACCCCCGAAGTCATTTTCTCGGAATCTCAAGTAACCTATCGGGGAATTCTCTCAAACAAAGTCGAACACTTTCACAATGTGAAATACGCCGCCGATACATCCGGACCTAATCGTTTCGCACCTCCAAAGTCATTTACACCCCCTCCTGGTACCATCATAGATGCTTCTCTACCCGGTCCAGCATGCCCTCAAATTAAAGATCCTATGCCACCTTTCTTCTCTGCAGTCAAAGAAATCAGTGAAGATTGTTTGCACCTCCACATTGCTCGACCAAGCGGATTAAACCTAAACTCAAATAGCAATCTACCAGTTGTTGTATACAACGCTGAAGGAGGAGTCATCAAAGGATCCAACCACGATGACCACATCTCGCCCGACAAACTAATCTCACTATCCGTCGACGATGGAAATCCTATAGTCTTTGTAGCTTTGAACTCCCGCCTCAGTATCTTCGGATTCCCACGACTACCTCTATTAAAAGAGGAGAAGTCTCTCAATCTTGGCATGCGCGATCAACGTGCGGCGTTTGAATGGGTGAGAGATCATATACAAGAATTCGGCGGTGATCCAAATCGTATTACAGCCTATGGTTTGAGTGCTGGAGGTACTATGACCTCACTTCAAGTAATGGCATATGGCGGCCAGAAAAGTGTACCTTTTCAGCAAGCATGGGTCATGTCTGGACCACCTGGCACTTCTTTAAATATGACTAGTGATGTGACTGAGCATCATACCAGAGCTGTCGCAGATAAAGTTGGTTGTGGAGGACTTGTGGATTCGGAGATTCTTTCATGCTTGCAGGATATCCCAATGCAAGATCTCATTGATTCCGCAATGGAGTATTCCGTGTCAAATCATCCGCCCTCCGGTCTCTTTACCTTTATTCCTTCGGTTGATGATGACTTCTTACCTGATCGTTACTCGACTATGATGCGTGAGGGTAGTTTTGTAAAAGGTAAGTTATATGAAATTCCCGTCAACAACTACGAGACAGCAAGTATTCTAACACATTCTAGGCATTGATATGGTATTTGGATGGACTCAAGATGATGGTGCTATGAACGTTGGCCCTGGACATCTCATTCAATCCGAGGAAGACATGATAACCTCCATTAAATCATTCATACATGCCATGACTACAGAACAATATGCAAAATTATTTGATCTATACTCGGCCTCAGACTTTGAAGAAGAGCTGAACAATTACGTATTACAAAAAGACTCCGAAGATCCCGATATTTCAGTCCATTATTTTCGAGTTTCTCGCATCTTGAGAGACATACTTTTCACCTGTTCCTCGATCGATTTTGGGTACCACATGGTTAAATGGACACAGCAAACGATAGATCCTGCATTCACGGGAGTAAGAATTTATGACTTAAACCAGAGTGCTTTGACTCCGCTATGGAAAGGCGCCGGGATGCCTTATGTCAAAGTATCTCACGGATCTGACAACAACTATTTATTTAACGGTGTATTTCCCGAAGGTCAACTTACCGAAGAAGACAACGAGATGTCAGAGATGATGGCTAGGAGTCTTGTCAATTTTGCTCATACTGGGAACCCAATTAGCCAAACTATATCACGAAAACAATTTGACGAATGGCCGGAATCGTATGATAAGATCGAGACAGAAAATACACCACTCGAGAGCTTTAAGATCCAGGTCATTGGGGGACCCCTCGGTACAGGACCTGTTATCTTGACCGATGGAGATGATCAAGATGGTAATGAGCGGAAACTAGAAAACGAGAATATTGGGATATGGCAGCAAGTCTTGTCTGGCGCAGATGAGTTTGGATCGATGGGCTCTAGGGAGAACTCCGAAAGGAAGAGATTGATTGAGCAAGAAAAGTTGTTTCAACGATGCAAATATATCAATAGCTTGGCAGACACACTCGATGTATGAGTATCTCACCATTGAGACATCCACAGCTTAACCATAAGTGGCGCAAAAAGTACGACGATGATTAATGAGTGATGGCATTGTTGGAAACCTTGAGATTATATGGAGCACTTGATCGCTGATGACAAGATATTCCCAATAAACGACAGAAAGTATTTAACATGACAATTCTTCCAGTAAACTTGGTCATGAATATTCACTGGAAAACGTAGCATAGATAGACACACATTAAAATTGCAATTTCCGCAATTCACACAGCGTTGCGTAATGAAAATCTCCAGAAAAGACAAAACGTCGAGTGTTCCGTTGGATTCAGCATATTCGTTGGGATGTGTGAATTTGATACCCAGTAGTTTAGATCGTATCCCTCTCTCTCATACATTTCCCTTGACAGGTCTAGTACTACCTACAACCAGCCACTAGAATCCGTCTGATTCAATCACTCAATCACTCCCACTATTGAACTATATCTCAGTCTTCTCACCCTCATCCTCTCACTCTCATCCCAATCTCCATACTTCCATCCTCCATACACCCCCCAGCAAGCAAACTACATAAATTCGTCTCAACAGCCTTCGCTAAACCTTGTTGCTGCACTGCTACCGCTGTATCGCACAGTATGACAAAATCCAAAGACATTCACCCCAGCCGAATATTTATACTCTTACTTCATTCATATCACTTCAAATCCAGCGATGTTGACCTCTCCTTCCCTTATATATCATATCATCTTGTTCTGCAATACCCATTCTGCATAAACTCTAACATTATGATCAAGCCCTGAATCTGCTGGAAACTGGAAAGAATAGGCTTATACTGCACGGGTAGATTTGCAAATTCGGACATAGTAAATATATCAGCACTACTATTAGGACGACAAGTGAAGTGAGACTATGGAGTGTTTGTGTGTGTGAGGAATAAATAAAATCTCGAATATCGCGTGTAATAGAATGATTGTGACGAGACACTCGGCTCATTATTCATTTGTTATGTGCAATTTATTCCTTTTGATACTCATGTCACATGAACTTCAGTTTATTGTAAGAATAGATAAAATAATCATGTTTCTCATCTTTACATCATGAATTGAGTTGAGATGAGCATTTTCATCAACATTCGTTTCGCTTGGCTATTTCTCCGAGCAGCTAAGAAAGCAATTAACGCCAGACCATCATTACCATAGACATAATCTTTACTATCCTAAATCTTTTCTTTCACAGTTTCGCTTTGCCTTTCCAAAAATCCCACGTGTACACCCTGTCCAGGCTGTAAAACAATATCCGCTTTCAAATGCGGGTTTCCTCCATCAATTTCATGCATAAATCCCTCTAGCCCATCAAAGTTTTGCAAGAGTCTAACAATCGTGTAACCCATTTCAGTGAGTGCAAATTGTTGACCAATACAAATTCGAGGACCACCGTTGAAAGGAATGTATTGCCAAGGTTTAGGCTGCCATGTGAACCAGCGGTCGGGATTGAAGGACATGACGTCTGGAGTAAGATCATCGCGGCGCTGCATAATGAGAGTGGAGTAACCAATTGGAGTGTCTTTGAGGATTCCCATAGGAGAGAGGCCATCTGGCCCGCCACCGACGGGTAGTGTGGTATCTTTGAGAGCGAGACGGACATTGAAGGGAACGACGGGGTAAAGACGAAGGGTTTCGTGCATAACATTCTGCAGCTGTAAGTAAGGGGGTTGTGTTGTAATGAGTAAAGGACGTACCTGTAGATATTTCATATCTTTTAGATGTTGATAAGTTGGGGCTTCCACTAGACCAACTTTCGAGATGATTTCCTCGCGCAATTTCCTGAAAACTTCAGGATGACGAGCTAGTTCGTAGAATGTCCATGAGAGAGTGGAAGCTGTTGTATCGCGACCGGCAAGCAAGACTGCTACGAGTTGATCTCGAAGTACATTTCTGTCACGGGTATAGGATGCTAATGCATGGAGAAATGTATATCCCTCCTCTGTTTTCGTTTTGGTTGCTAGCTCATCGGGAGAAAGTCGAAGCGTGTCATCGATGAAGGGGTTAACAAATTCGTTTATAACCTTGAGACCTTTGTAGAATGATTTTCTCGGAACTAGCCCATTCAAAGGTCTAATTATAACATTAGGGGCCATTCAAAAAAACAAGCAAAAAACAGAAGATGACAGGAATACATACCCAGCTCTCGCGATAATACTCTGTACCCGTTGAACCTCTGCGAAAGCATCTGCGAATTCTCCCGGTTTCTCCAAACTCTCCACACTGCGCCCTAGCAAAAAGTCCGTCGCAGCATCTAGAGTATATCTGAAGAACAAATCACTAATGTCAATCTCCCGACCCTGACTGCCATCCCATTTTCTGCCTTCTTCTTTAATCTTCTGGATTAAAATCTGCATGTGTCTCTCGAAAGTATCCAAATCACTAACTCGATCCTTGATAAATTGTGGACGTATCAATTGACGAGAATCGTGCCATTGGTCAAGATCTGTCGTGAAGATACTGTCACCAAGGAAATCTTTCCAATCGCTATGAAATGGCTCCCCCTTGCCATAATCTGTGAATTGAGTCGCGAGTATAGCTTTAATGTTTTCTGGTTCCGCAGTGAAAAGTGTGCGTTGTCCTCCTGGATTTGCCTCTACTGTATATCGTACGTCTTTGTAACCGGAGAAAAATGCCATCCAAGCCTCGAGGTTTTTGTCATGCATGCCATAGTTGACCGAACGCGCAATGAGGTCGAGATCTGAAGATCATTAGCAAGCTTCTTCGCAAAAGCAAATTGTAGTCCTAATCTGTACCGAAAGGAATCCATGTTTTCGCTCTTCTGGTATGTCCACCCAGTGATTTAATCTTGAGCTCTCTCTGAACGAACTGTGTGACTTTAAACAAGACGAAAATCACGACAAAGGGTATGATGAGAGCTTTGATTGGTATGCTTTCCAACATGATGCTGGATCTGTTTTAATATATGTATGTATCAATGGGTTGGCTCATGTATGGGAGTGATAAGTGATGAATGGACGAATAAATAGATGAATAGATGAATAGATGAATGGGTATCATCCAGAATCAAGAGAAAGACGGCTTATATAACAAAGTCTGAAACCCGAAGTTGTTTTCAATTATACTTATCATATTTGCACGGATTGTCGTCTTTGTTATACCTCTGGCCGTGAGGAACCGGATGAATTATTAGACCTTGTCGCAATCTTGAAGTTCCGTCCATAACCTTACCGGCAGGTGGGGATTTCTCGAGGAACGACAAGAAGGACAAGACAAGGAGGGGCGTCCCTTGTGATCTTTGCCTTTGCTCGAATGGGAAATGATGGCTCAAAGACTTCCTTGGTCACTTCCACGGACACGCGTGTGTGCTCTGTACACTGGAGTGTTTCACAGGAGGAGGAAGGGAAACGTTGAAGGCTTGAAAGAAGAGGACCGAGGCTCCACATGTGAAAGAGACAAGATTAGTTAACAAATCCGGGGTAAGATTTGATTCCGTTTCCACATTTATCATGAAGAATACGATGTCGCGAATCAAATAATCGTCTGTGGATTATTAATAGAAGTTCTGTTTCATACATACGTACATGTATGCATACCGAGTTACGTACGTACTGGGCAAACGAGTCGGTTGGGGTCGGGAGGAGCTGGTGGGGCTGACGGGAGCGTCAAGTCTATATAATGGAGAAATCCATGGAGGAGTTGATGTACTGTAAACACCACTCGCTCACTACATATCAGGTACCAGGTGGATGTCCAAGGCATTTTTATGTTCAGATGACCTGCTTGATTGATAGTCCACAGTTGATATCAAAAATCTACCTAGATACCTACACTCTCGAAGTAAAAATTTCACATACTCATTGACACAGGCAAATAGACACACCATTGGTTAAATCTTCGTCGTTGTGTAAGTCCCTATTAAAATCTAATCTATGTACATGTGGAAAGTAAGTCTAAATAGAGGTATAAATGTAGTGTTAATATCCGGTGCCCCCAAAAAACTCCCTTCCCAAATGCGATTCCGCCGATATCCATAGCTTCAGATTGATTATCCCAAATTCCCAACCTACAATGCGCATGTTGTCGAGTTGAGTTGTGTGCAGTAAATCATTTGTACAGGTCCTGATCTGATTCCCAAAGATCTCAAGTGTTCATTGAATTCTGGCAATCTGCTGCCTGCGTCGATTTGACTTCTGTTCTGTCCAGTGACTGGATCCTTGGCGCCTGACCACAATACTTCTGCGGCGGCAGCTCCTCTTGGCCATACCATATCGTCAAGGTTGATTGGATCGGTTTGCTCAGACCAAATGTGAAATTCTCCGCCAACAACCAAATGAGTTGAGTTTTCGGGTACCCCAGCGAGAGGATCGTAGGAGTAGACTAAGCGCCAACTCTTGGTAGGCGAACAATAATCATTGTAGGGGAAGTATTTCTCAGAGGATGCACCTGGCTCAAAATTGAGCCACTGTCCTTTGCCACAGTCGAGATACTAGAAGTGTGTTAGTACGTGAATCAATTATTCGGATGGATTGTAATGATACGTACCCAGAAGTTATAATTGCCAGCAATAGCTTTATGTCCAGCCGCGACAATTTGAGCGACAGAGGCATCACTGAGCCATGATTGAACGAGAACATCAGATCCCAAAGTGAGGTTCCATGTTGTGATCATTTCTTCCCAGACCATTGGGGTAAGTCCGGCAGCTCTGACTTGTTTGTGGTTTCTGTCCACGAATGCTTGGATTAATGGTGTGAGAACGGCGGTATCATTCGATTGAACAGTGGGGTCCAACAAATAAGTATTAACATTAACTTCATCTCCACCGGTATGGAAGTATGACGAGTATGGAGAGACTCTAGGAAGAAGATCATCAAACAATTTCTCAAGGAATGCTGGTACGGCTGAATCATTGAGTCTCAATGATCCACAAGGAGGTTCAGCACAGTAAGTATCCCAAGGTTCGGCGAACAAGGCTGCCATGAGCTCAGGGTGAGAATATCCAATGGAGCTTGTGTGACCAGGCATATCAATCTCCAAGATAACTTCGATACCAAGCTCAACGCCATACTCTTGAATTTCCTTAAGGTCTGCGGGGGTATAGGATAATCCGGTCGCATAAGCACCCAACTTTGACAATTCGGGAAGTGCTGGGATATCCAAAGGCCACGACTGAGCATCGGTGATGTGTAAATGAATGACACTGCATTTAGTGTAATGCATTGCTAACATTGTCCTCTTGATATCCTCAACAGGATACCAGTTTCGGGATATATCCATATTGAGTCCACGGTGTGCAAATTTTGGCGCATCGTAAATTGTCACGGGAGCTAATTTTGTGTAGACGCCAGCTTTAGCAACAGAATGTGTGTAGAAGAGTTGTGTGAACGTGGTCAGTGCATGAAGGATGCCAATAGATGAGGGAGCGCTGATAGAGGCCTTTCCATCAGTAGTGATTGTGAGGTTGTATGACTCGTCAACCTGACCGTCCGTAGGCTTGAATGTGGAGGAGTTATCTTGTCCGGTCTGGGTGATGAGAATCTCGCTGATATAGCTCTTGTTTGAGGTGGCCGATGGCTCAACTAAGGGCAGGGCATTTCGTGGATATAATTTCCATGGTGTCAAACCTTGGTGGAAGATCTTGTTCATAGCTCGAGTTACGGCCTTAGAAACAATCGTCTTGCTAGTTGTTATATTTCCAGTTCCACTACTAGAATATCCTGTAGACTGTACAGCGAGCAATTTCTCAGTATTCATAACATAAAATTTTGGAAGGAATGATCGTACAGCACCGCCATCATAAGTAACCTTAACGTTCTTATCCAACCACAAAACACCAGTACCATTTGTATACGAAACAGGTTGAGGCCAAATAGCCAACGCAGAGGAGACCAAAGCAGATATTAGAAAGGTAGAAGACCGCATTATGAAAAGTGCCAATGTAGTGTTGTATGTGTAAAATAGATGTCACGAAAGGAGTGGGAATGAAATAAACAGATGGGGGTGTGTAAACTATATAGCTTCATGAATAGGAGCATATCAAATCAAGTGCTCTGGCCAATCACTTAATTGATGTGCAGCCGTGTGGCTCAGGATCAACGAATGTTTTGCAGTATTGGCTGTGGTAGATTCACCAGGATTCAGGAGTGCCGCAGGAATATGAACCCAGTGATTGGGCTGCGCAAATCTCAGAATAGAGTTGAAAGCAATCAAATTAATTTTTCCCAGGGCTTGGTTATGACGATAAATGAATATGCAGGTAGCCAAATCTGATGTTCCGACTGGCTGTCCTGTTGTAGTAATAATTGTCACTTGGTGCGGAGAAGTCTATGCGAGACTACAAATCCAGCGGTCGTAACGTTACGACAAACGCCCCCAAAAGCCGGCGAGGAAAAGTACGACGTGATGGAGCACCTTTGACTGTAGGTAGCAGCAGGGGAGTAGCAGTTTAAACTAACAGGATGCCCGATTCATCTGTTATCTGATCACGTCGCCCGCTCGTTCGGATTGATGCATCTGCGTGGGAGAGCAGATTTGGGTGGGCGTGAGAGGGACAGAGACCGGACTCCGGAGAAGTAACATAGAGCGAACGACAAAGTAAAGCTCGCACGCGTGTGAGTGGATATGCTTGGATATGGGTGGATATCAAGAAGGATGTGTCTGGTAGCGATGGATTTGAGGATGGATCTATGGATCTGTGGATCTAGGTCGGGGGGTTGAGAATTTTATTAAGGTTGTGAATCTTATGATATTGAGATTGTGATGGACATACGGGGAAGGGATAAAGCCAAATCTGCTTACTCAGAACTCAGAAGCTCGCAATTTACGCCATACACAGCATATCATTGGTAGGCCAAGGGATGCGAAGAAAATGCACAATATACCTGGCACTCAGTCATGAATGGCCCAGGAATACTAAAAGTAGGTGGTTTGGCATCCCTGGCTCCTGGTTCTCTGGACTTGCCCACAATTTCTTTGGTGCGGCGTTCAAAAGGCTCGATGGAACCTCTGGGTTAAAAATGGCATCTGGATATGTAAAAGGATGGAGTCGATCATGGGAAACACGGATAACATGTCAGCACTTGGAGGCTGTGAGATTTGTTGGACAGGATACAACATATCAGAAATCCAATGCTGTTTCACATTCCAACAACATAGTAAGATGTCATTTGTGTGTCTTAGTGTGCTGTTGGTTTGCAACGCCGTAATGCCAACATCTAGATTTGTGTATACGTACGAAGCATTCGTTCTGTATCTTGGTGGCTCAGATCCCCATTATCGGACGAGCTGATAGATAGATAGATAGATACCTGTATGAGCTCAAATTGAGTTACTTATCAAGTCGGCTCGGTCGGCCGATGTGCAAGTGGCCGTTCCCCCGCTTTCAAAGGGGGGTCGAGTACCTGAGCTAGCGCCCGGAAGGTATCTCTTAGCAGGTAATACATGCGACCAAAGAGCTGACCAAAGCTTCTTGAGCCCAAAGTTCCCAGTTGAGCTGGTTGAGTCAAAGGATGTAGTGTATGAAGCGCGCTGTATAAAGTGGCGAGTGGTGAGTGGTGCGTTGTTGCCAGACTGCATTGCATGACTGGCCGACCAGCAATTCGAATCAAAAATGGTGATGGTCAATGAATCCTTCGAGAAATGATATGGAAAGTCCACAAGTGGCTGGGAAGAGTGGCTGGTCTCACGTGATGGAACCGAGCTGTGACGAAATGACAGACAACCTTATTTCTGAGGGTTTAGCAAACTCCGAGTGTATCAGTAAGCACGAGCCACGCCACACGCAAGCCATAGACATCACGTGACTAAGACTAGCCTTTTGCGGCTCCAAATAATGTGTCATCCTAAGGCAAATATGGTTATTCGCCAGGGCTCTTTAAGCTTCTTGGTCTTTCAAGATCTTTATTCTATCAAACACCTACCATCATTTTTTTGAACTAACCACAACCACCGAACATACCTTACAACATTCGAACCACGACCGACCACATTCTCCATTTGTTGCGACTTTTGACAAGACTGTCACAGGTGAGAAGATTACCACCGTTCACCGTCGCCCTTATTTCAGTCAAGAGCTACCACAGCTCAAGTACTTTATAGCCTGACTCTTGATAAACAAAGAGATCAACGAAATCTTAAAATGTCGGTCGAAGTCGTCTTGGATTCGCCTTTGGCTCATGCGCTCAACGCTTCCATTCAACCAAAGCTCGTAGAGGTAGGGTGGAGTACAGGCGGCGCTGATGATTCTGCGCTTTCGGAATATATTATCCTCATGCTGGTGAACGGAAAGACGCAAGAACAAATCGCCGCGGAATTATCAGGGGATCTTTTAAATCTTGGTGATGATGATCCGGGAGCAAGAGATTTTTCACAGTGGTTATTCAACCAGGTTGGATTATTAAATTCACAAATTAGCGGTGGAGGATATCCAGAGACTGGCGCAGAGACTGAGCAGGCTCAATTTGGAGAATCAAATGTGTCGCAAGATGCAGATATGAATGATGCTTCTGAGGCAGGCGATATAAATGTGTATGCAATCAGTCTCTCAATTATCTTCAAAATCAGAAATATTCTTTCTCGAGACCAAAAACTAACATATTACAGACCAACAGGCCCCAAGTCAATGCGAAATGGAAGTGGTGGTGTTAGTCGTCCACGGGATAAACGTATGCTGAATCATTTGACGAAGGCAATGGATCGCACGCATGATGCCGCTCTCCATCGAGTACGTCCACAATCAGGAAATGAACGAATAAATACACATGCACGAGGACCCCCAACAGGACCAAGGGGACCTGTAAATATCCGAGGTACTGCTCGCATGCAAAACGGGCGTGGGCATGGTGGCATGGGGGGTATGCCGACGCAACATGGTGCGGCGCAAAATATAATGGGCATGTCTCAACAACAACAACTCGAACTATATGCTATGCTTGAGCAGCAATCGAGATTGATGGCGCAAATGTTCACTCCGCAGCAGCAACAAATGATGCAACGAGGGGGCAATGGTATGGGCTCAGGATTCCCGGGACAAGGCAGACCTTTACATGAGCGAATGCAACACCCCAATCGGTCCCAAAATAATAATTTCCAGAAGCGCCACGAGCACCAACCACAATCTCAAAATGACAACTCGATGGATGTTGAAATGAATTCTAGCGACAAGGTTGATAGTCTTTCTCCAGACACTACATGCAGATTCAACTTGTCTTGCACGAACAAAGACTGCAAATTTGCACATCAATCTCCTGCAGCTCCCCCAGGAACGGCTATTGATGTTGCAGATGTTTGCACCTTTGGTGCAGCCTGCAAAAATCGAAAATGCGTTGGGCGGCACCCATCCCCGGCCCAGAAGATTGCACATCAGACCACTCAAGACTGCATATATTTCCCGAATTGTAAGAATACCAACTGCCCCTTCCGACATCCAACAATGCCATTATGCCGAAATGGTGCCGATTGTACAACACCAGACTGCAAGTTCACGCACGTCAAGACCATGTGCAAATTCAATCCTTGCTTAAATCCAACATGTGCATTCAAGCACGAAGAGGGCCAGAAGAGAGGGAAATTTGATGACAAAGTATGGGTGGCAGATGGTACAAAGGAGCATGTCAGTGAGCGGAAGTTCGTGGATGAGGATGGAAATGAGGAGTTGATTTTACCTGGAGGAGCAGCATCAGCAGACACAGGAGCAGGAAGAAGTGGTGATGCAGAGGTTGCCGAATAGATGGGCTGAATGCTTACATGAGCTACGGGAAGAATGTTTAGTTTAAGAAAAATGTACAACATGCATAGGGATGCGTGGGAAGGAGATTATAATCTGGCGTTTTATGGACAAGAGGATCGTGTCTGGATTCTCGGGATATATCTTGGTTGGGCCCTCATAATGAATAGCTGGTCACAGCCAAAGCATGTTTAGGTAGAATGGATTGTTGCTTCCTCGGCACCCCAAAGCAAAAAGACTTTGGGGCTTAGCCAAACAGAAAAGCTCTGACGTCTCTTCTCTTACTTTTGATGTGAATCTATGAAATTATGACGCTGCACTCATCATTAAGCTCTTCTAAAGCTCACCACAATTTACTCGCATCCTACAGGAAAAAAGAAAAGAAAAGCTGTCCTTGAGTAGCTAGATTAGCATATTGATTCGTTATTCAGAATGAAACACATTAAATGCATTCAATACATTCAATACATTCAATACTGTGAGAAGAATAGTTATATCATGAAAGACTAATTATACAACTTGTTAATGTGTACTGAAAATTCCACATGTGTTTTCTGCTTTGTACCTGAATTGATACCGAAGCACAGCGCTTTGTGGGGGAGGGGTAAGTGAATAATACCTAAGCTTTTAAGGTAAAGTGGTGGTGAGCAAAACAACTCCCGCAACAACGGTTCATCCAAACATCATTGATAATCTCATGCTGTTACTACACAACACTGACAAATGATAATAACGAGGATGCGTCTGCCCGAGTCTCCTTTATTGGCTCCTCTGAGGCGATGCTATAATATTCCTCAATGTCAAGTCGTACGTCTACGTCGGCGAAACGTTCTAGGGTCTTGTACTAGAGCATATAGCTACCAAACACGCCCACAATTGCACACTCGCGAACGATCAAAGCCTCTGTTGAAATACTATAGTAGCTATGCTCAATCCAATCCTCCAACCAGGAAGTCTGCGGAGGTTATATCAGAGAATAAGAGCTCAGAAGAATGGAAGGAACCCAGTGTCGCAATTCTTGGCGGTGGGATTACAGGTCTGGCAACAGCATACTATCTCACCCAAATGGCACCACATTTGAAAGTTACATTGTATGAGAGTAGTGAGAGGCTAGGAGGGTGGCTGCGGACAAAACATATTGACGTGGGAGATGGTGAAGTTGTGTTTGAACAAGGACCGAGGACTTTGAGACCGAACACGCCTGCGGGATTTGTTACTCTAAACTTGGTAGGAGTGATTTCTAGCTATTTGCTTTGAAATATTAATTCGTGATTCTAGATTAGAGACCTTGGTCTGTCTGACGAGGTGATTAAAACCAACAAATTGTCTGCCGCTGCCTTGAACCGCTTTGTCTATTATCCCGATCGGCTTGTGTGCATGCCTGAGCCTAGCCAAGGAATTTACGCCATTGCCTGGAAAATGTTGACAGAACCAGTTTTCAAAGGAATGCACAGGCTGCTTTTCGAATATAAGAGGCCACGAAGACCAGCAGAATTGGATGACGAATCCGTGGGATCATTTCTGGCCAGACGAACAGGAGGGACAGACATTCCAGATAATTTGGTGTCAGCCGTATTTCACGGTATCTATGCTGGTGATATCTACAAACTGAGTGCAAAAAGTATAATGCCCTCCCAGTGGGGAATGGAGGGGGCATTTGGAAGTATCAGTGCAGGAATATCTCAAATGGCAAAATTCAAGAATGCGACAGCTGAAGATGCAGACCTGGAGGAAAAGGAGAGAAGTTCATTTACGGACAATGAGAGGGCAATTATCAACGAAACAAGTGTCTATACTTTCCGCAGAGGAATTGGCACACTATCTGAAGCACTCGATTCCTCTCTAAGGAATAATCCTAACGTGAAAATCAAGCTGGGCGAGGACGTGGGGAAAATCGAGTACGATGGACAAAGTGAAGGCATCAAGGTATGGATCTATTCCTCTTACGTCTCTGAATAATGGCTGAAGTACCTAGATCTACACAGCTCAGGCTGGCGAATCATCCACCAACCATTCTTACGTTATTTCTACCTTGTCAGGCCGCACCCTCTCTACACTAACTACCCCTTCAGATGATTCTTTACTCCCTTCACTTGCGAAAACAGAGGCTGTGACAGTCATGGTTGTTAATCTCTACTACCGGGACGAAGATCTCCTTCCGGAGCGCGGTTTTGGATACCTAATCCCACGATCCATTCCTTTTGACCAGAATCCAGAGTTTGCTCTTGGTGTAGTATTTGATTCAGACGCAACAGTTGGTCAAGATACTGTTCCAGGGACCAAAGTCACCGTTATGTTGGGTGGCCATTGGTGGGACGACTTTGAAACATATCCCAGCGAGGAAGAGGGTGCTGCAATGGCAAAAGCCGTTCTCAAGCGACACCTGAAGATTGACCAAGAACCAGAAATGGTACATGCATCTTTGCAGAAAGATTGTATTCCTCAATATACTGTGGGTCATGAGCAGAGACTGAAACAAGCGCATTATGAGTTGTTGAGCGCATACAAGGGAAGACTGGCAGTAGCTGGAAATTCATACACTGGGGTGGGTGTGAATGATTGCATCAAGGCTGCTAAAGTCGTGGCAGGCGATGTTGCACGTAGTAATGACGTTACGGGACTGGAAAAGTTCGCTGAACAAAAATGGTGGGAGAAAATGATCAAACGAGAACAATAATCTCCAATAAATCGATGAAACAATATTATGGAGTAAGTTGGGCAGTTTCTCACGCGACTTGTAGTTTACTACATGTATAATAGGATAGATATGTATACAATAAATAGTAAAACCGTGAAAATTTATCGTTCGTTATTGTATCAACGATTCTGGCTATATTATGCATTTAATACTTCAGTCACCACACCCATGATTTCTAACATATGCCGATCCCACTTGTGCTTTTCAAACATTCAATCGCTGTGAGAGACAGCACCTGCTGTTTTTGGTTAGAAGGTTTCGATTGTCACTCGGACATGATGCAAGAAAAGGAATACCTTACTGAAGCCTGAACCATCGACCATTCGATGGTCCCTTTCATTATCATAAGGTAAACGGAAAGGGCCATTCTTTTTTTGGAGTCGTGAGTATCCAAAATATATACACTATTGGTGATATTCATTAAATTGTCACAACTCACCCATTGGACCAGGTTTGACTGAAGGTTCAGCGAATTGAGGTGGAAAAAGTTTTCGTGTTCCACTTCTGTACAAGCGAACCCCTTTTCTTACCGACGGTCTTCCTCAACACTTTCTGGAGAAGAAAAGTTCAATTCATCTATCAATTCACCTTATCCCTGCTGGTAAAAGGCTCTTACTTGCTTTACTTAATTTTCGCCTATTTTCTTCATATCGTATAATTACATATCGGCATTCTTTTGACCTTTTTTTCGCATGTGTTTTTGGAGTGTTCTTCGGTGCAGTCACTCGGTGCAATTTTTGCTGCAATGGATGAGAACTTGGTGTTCTTTTTCTCGTGAGAACATGCGATTACGTGGATAGATAAGCACTAGCCTAATTATCTCGCATCGGAACTGTAATTTCCAAGATAGTGACTTGTGATGGGGGCGTGTGTGATGATTTAGCCAGTAGGAGATAGCGCTTGAGAATGGAAGATGCGAGATGCTGTTACAGCTGGACGTTAAAGTGGGGTGCTCGGGTTGAGACTATGTATATATAGCCTGGTTTGTTTCTGTCTTTTCTCCCTTCTTCTTTATTGGAAGTTTATTATTTGGACGTTTCTTTTGTATCATCGTGCTGAGTGCCTCAGATCACAATTCTCACGTCTTACAACAGAACACTAGTTACGGAGAATTGCATTCATATTCAATTCGGAGTTCACCGTTAAAATCATTTGCAAAGTAAAATGGAAAAAGACGCAGAATTCGCCAAAGACTGGCCTACCCTTGGCAAGGCAATAGAGTCCGGCATTGAAGTATTTTCCTCCACTATCTTCCCATCTTCCATTTTCACCCTCAATTCCTCTTCATAGGCATGAATCTTCACTAATAATCATCATCAGTCCCATGACGGCCGCGAAGCTCAACTACTCGCTTACATGTTATCTCACAATCCTACCCATCCTTTGGATGTCCTCTCCACCATCGACGAATTTTCCCTACGCGAAGATTTTCTCATCAGTGTTGGTCCCAATAAAGCTGATATTTTGCGAGATCTCATTATGCGGGAGAAACCGAGGATGTTGGTGGAATTGGGCGGATATTTGGGATATAGTGCTGTGCTTTTCGCGGATGCCATGGTGAAAGCGCATGAAGGTTTGTTTGGCTTTTTCTTAATTGAATATCCATGCACGTTTTTATAATGGCTTAATTAATGAAGATGACAGGTGATGAGGGGTTAAAGATCTATTCCCTCGAACTCGATCCCATCTGCGCGGCTATTGCTCGCCAAATCGCTCAAATAGCAGGACTTGCCCATATTATTGAAGTTGTTGAAGGCACAGCCGCTTCCTCGATTACCAATCTAGTTAAAGAGAATAAAATCACTAGTGTCGATTTTTTGTTCCTAGATCATGTAGAGGATTTGTATGAGCAAGATTTCAAAGTTGTAGAGGCATTGAGTGTGCTGAAAAAAGGAGCCGTGGTTGTGGCAGATAATGTGATCAGGCCCGGGGCTCCGGAGTATAGAGAATTTATTAGAGGAGACATGAAGAAGGAGCAGGGGTGGGAAAGTCGGGGTGTAAAAGGTTTAATTTGGCCCGGGAATTTTGAGGTGAGTTTGATCTTATAGAAATGTGACTGAAATAGCATTTATTGAGGGAATATGAATGGAATAATACTGATTTTGAACAGGATGAACTTGAAGTTAGTAAGTTAGTTGGTTTGGAAGTGAATAATTAGTGATATACATTACGTTTAGATGATAAGTCTTGCGTGGGAAGGTTGTTAGATTGCAATTAAAACACTCATTTGGGAAGAAACAGCGATATATTAACTCGCATAGCAAGAATGCATGCTCACTCTATCAAATTAGTAAGGACATCCAAATAGCTTCAAAATAAATATCTTTGAATTCTTGCAAATACCATGATCATGCTAACTGTTGTAACCTAAGCAAAAAAATTGTTTTGGGCGCAATATTTGTCTTCTTCATTCTTGTCAACTAGTATTTTGAGTCGGGTTAAATCGCAATATTTCATTGTGAAGATAAAGAGTCTTGCGGAAAATTCCAAGTTTTCGTCACGACAAGATTTTTGACACTGCATAGTTATTCTCTACGTAGAGTTGAATATAAGCAGTTGCATTATACATACCGAGACAAAAATAACAACTAGCAGAATAACTCAAGTATATTCCCAGGAAACAAATCCCAGCACGTTGTTCTCGATATCCGGTTGACTAATCAGATACATGACGAGAATGAATCTTCAGATGAAGATAATACAACAAAATGCCAGCGGAGTTGCGGGCGGTACATCGACTGCTCCCGTCAAAGAGGAAAGACGATTGCATACTTCCTGTCACCGAATCTGGCTCTGTCGAATAAGTACAGTTCTAGTATTAGAATACAAAAATGATAGAACCCGACTAATCTTCTGCCAAGGTGGGAAACTCTTTCTCTCTCGCGACTCTCTCATGTCTTGCAGCCAGAACACGTTTTCTTCTTGCATTCCTCATCTGTGCCATCTCGTGACGAAGCTCTCTAGGAACCTCACGATCGCGCCAACGCATTTCCCACTATTTCCAATAGATTAGCTGCTGTCACTGATGCCCCAGATTTTCAAACTCAAGACTTACCGTCTCGCTTTCAGATAGATGCGCAGCCTCACTCTCCCAGTAGAGCTCTTTGAATCCCTCCACATCCGCCGGTGTACCCTCCATTTGGACAATAGGGTGTCTACCTACTTCTGCAGCATCCACGAGATCCACGTTATCCCATAAGTCTACAGCCTCTGGAACAATACCTGCAACTTTGTGAAGTTCCCACGACTGTGTATGTCTGCAAAGAGGACACCTGAAGTCAGGATTTCCAGGGTTATCCCACTAAAGAATCGCAAGGTTAACGTCTATCCATTCTACTTAAAGATGATTAAGTTCTTGGGGGTACTTACATAATCGCGACCACAATCGTAATGTACCATATGATTACAGAAAAACTGCACCCACAACTCTCTGGGTGCGTAGTCTTCGAGGCAATATACGCAATTACCAAAGTAAGGACCAGCGTACTTACAGGGGTCATGACTTGGGATTGGGTGTATGGGAAAAACATTGCCAAATAGGTTTGCTTCAGATTCTGGATCAGCTTCTATTCTTGCTCTGTATTCTGCATCTTGCTCCTGCCCAGGTACCTCGGGTAACACTTTAAGTAGTTCCATAGTGTTGTAAAAGTCTTCAATAAGTCCACGCCAGGTGTCCGTTGTAACGGTATCGAACACAAAATACAGTTGTTTCCTATAGATATCAGCAATTTTGTCTTAAGAAATGAACTATAAGAGGCTATCGTGTAACTTACCAAGGTCTTTTCTTGGACCAGTCCCGTAAAAGTAAGTAATTGCGTCGATGTGTGTTGATTTGTGAGACTTTCTTCGCCAATGCTTTGACCTCCCTGGCTTGTGCAGCATCGGGAACATGTCTTTTCACAAGATCGGGATCGTAGCCTTCTCTGGACATAAGTTTTACAACCTCCCAGTGTTCATCTTCTGCAATGACACGATTGTCATATAAATGATCTTCGACATAGTACCTATTGTTCTTAGCTTCAAAGTCGGCAGCACGGTCAAGTAATTGTGACCAGAGGAGCATAGGTCCAAATGGATTGATAGTTTTCCCTTGTGGATCGGGTTTTGATGGGTGGGTGATCTATTCAAATTCCTGTTAGTTTCATTCAATTTCAATTGATAATTGCCATAATACATACCTGAGCCCATGCTGCACTCACACGCTCGGAATCTATGTTAAAATTCGATGCAACATAAGGTTCTCGAGTGTTTGGTTTTGGAATAGATTCTTGGCTAAATTCATTTGCCAGTGCTTGCAAGAACGTAGTCAGAGTCTGCAATGTAGTTGCAAACTCTAAAAGTGATTCAAGAACCTTTCTACTCTCAACAGGGACGGAGCGTGTTTCCTGCTCTAGTTGTGCTCTACCAATGATGAGGATATTTTTTAGTAAATCTATTCCACGAGCCTTCCCTCCCAAACTCAACGATCGGTGGTGAAGCAATCTTATCCATGCCCTATGCAGTACCAATGCTGCCTTTATCGCCGGATCCGCTATATTTGAGCCATCGGGTAGTGCTGGTCGCCCACCCAAGTGAGCATTTCGTTCATCAACGAATCTTAGAATTTTCATCAAATAACCGTTGAGGCGAAACATTGCATTGAGATGTTTCCAGGGTGACGGCGCGTGTTGGTCCCTCGCAAGAGCATGCACCATATTGTGGAATCGTTGAAGCTTCAACGAAGAATCGTCCTGTTCTGTTACCCACGGAGGCCAATCCGCCTTGTGGCCTTCAAACTCATCGCTATAGAGCCATGTGCCCCCAGAAGCCGTCAGATCTTCGGTATAACTGTCTATGCACTCGTCACCAACATTTGCAGCAGCTAGCAATCCCAAAAGCCCTAGAGTATCCTTTGTACCAGAACCACCTTCAAAACGAAGCATGCCTTTATCCTCAAACAAGCTACCTGCTTTGTTGCCCGAATCGATGTAATCTTGGATTTGCTTCAGGTGTGAAGAACCTTTAGAAAGTATCAAACGTCTATCCAACTTTGCTTCTTTATCCAAATAACTTTCTCCAAACTTGAAAACATCAAAGCCGTAGTCGTCGACAATTTGTTCAGAGAGAAATTTAAGCCTACTTTTCCTTAATTCCAAATATTGACGCCATTCTTCCTGGGCATGGGCTAAGCGCTCCGCATGGCGTAGGTGTCGGAAACGTGGCGGAGGGGGCATCTTGATGACCGGCAGTAGAGATAGTTTAGAAAGATGAATTGAGAGCTATTGAGGGTTTGGAAGATATTTGGAAACAGCATTGTGCCCAGCATTTTATTATCGGCAAAGATATGATCTTGATGCTCTTTGTCCACCTTTGGCTTGTCTATAAATGATCGGTAGAATCATGAAAGGATAGGTTTCCGGATGCGGGAAACCTACAGCCAAAGAGTAGAAGCGTTCTTAGCAGAAACACTCTTTTTCCATAGCAAAGTCACATTGTTCGCGAAAATCGACTCTAATGAAGTTGAGGATTTCGCTTATAGTTTCACTGGAAACAAACAACAAAGGAAATAAAGGGGGGGGGGGGGGGGATAAAGGAAGCTTCTTCTTATACCGAACCGGATTCGATCCGAAAAGAGGGAGCTAGTGTAAATCACGTGGCTGTATCAAAATCACGTGATATCGAATTCGCAATTAACATTACTATTCGCCGCTATCACCGACGATATCACATCTCAAAGTCTCCAACCACTTGGAAGATGGTATATAAATTTTAACAGATACATCCATTCGAGGTCTTCAATCCCAGACTTCATTTTATAGTCAATTTTTACCACGAACATCATCTACTCTTATCCCTCAAACCTTTATTGAGGTTACCCTTCAAAGAGTTCAGACTCAACTCACTCAACTCGCTCAACATGGCTACGCAGAATGCCTGCAACACTATTCCACCAGTGACCAAAATTGACTACAAAACAAAAGGTACATGGGAAACAATTGCTGGAATACCTGTATATGTTTCAGGTGGGTCAATTTCTTTTCTGGCTATTTGCTCATTATTTGGCTCGTTTGTGTTTTGCTTGGTTTCTGTGCCCAACTGCAGTCGCTCCAAAACAGCGTCATCCGTTTTATTTCTTCATCTTCAAGATCCGTAAATCCCAACCAAGCGTTCTAGGAGCATCTAATCCCACAAACGCCCTTATGGTCATCTACGATATATTTGGTACCGCACCTCAAACGCTACAAGGTGCCGATTTGTTAGCCGCTGCTCTTGAACCATTAAATACCGTTGTTATTGTCCCGGATCTCTTTAATGGGAAAAAAGCACAAGCGGAGTGGTTCAAGGATCCAAGCGAGGAAGCCAAAGCCACCAAAGCCGCGTTTGTGGAATCTGCATATGCTATTGACAAATGGGAAAAGCTTGTTGGGGAAGTTGTCGCCGATTGTGGGGAGAAATGGGATGGCATAAAGGCTTGGGCATGCCTGGGGTTGTGCTGGGGTGGTAAAGTAGGTTTTCCCCCTCAACTAATCTGATATATTTATTATGGTTTTAAAGGTTTGAGTAGATTTCCGCAGTCACTTCACAAAAAGAAACCCCATGGACAGTGTCCGGTCAAGTTCATCCAAGGTAAGCATTTCTCTCGATTTCTTAGAATACTGAGACACCATTGATCTGATGTTTACTAGCCGATTGACGAAGGAGGATGCAGAGAAAATCACAGTTCCACATATTGTGCTTGCCTCAAATGGCGAGGATGTCAAAGCTGTGCAAGAATACAAAGGTGTTCTCGAAGCAGGGAACGGAGTCGTCGAGACCTATTCAACCATGCATCATGGATGGATGGGAGCTAGGGGTAACTGTAAGTATTTCTGATTCTTGACTTGTACTAAAGTTAGAGCTACTAATTAACATGCCATGATAGTTGACAATGAAGACAGTGCCAAGGAATATGTTAGAGGGTATGTACTCTTTTCCAATACCCATTAAAGTTATCTGCTGATGAATTTTTTTGAACTACAGGTATCAACAGTGCGCTGCATTCTTTTCTGAGCACCTGAGGAAGTAGATTTGTTGCTCGGATGTGCTCACGAATTTACGGTTGCGGTGAAACATTGAAGTTGTCCCAGAAGCAGACTAGGATCGCAGATATATTTCCCTTATATACCGCAGCCGATACGGTTGATAATTCCTAAGTAGGAGTCTCAGAGCTTGTGATCCTGGATTACTCATCAACCGGTACCCTTGTTTCCAAGCTTTTGCTGTATGCTTCGATATTCGTTAACTCTTTACGAATGGCTTTACTTTGAAGGTAGATAGCTTTGGATGTACAGTGCCACATGCACCGAAGAGCTAATAATCGTGCATTTGCTTTACTATGCGATAATCATACGTGCTTCTTTCTGTCTTCATCCCTCCTTGTTATCTTCTTCATCATTGGTATAAATTTCCTCTAGTCTGACATTTCCACCACAGTACCGCTGTCTCAAGCCCTTCAATATCTTGTTTATACTTGGACTTTGAATGAGTAGAGTATTGGTAAGGATTAAGAAACCATTCATCATATGAATATTCAGGTATTTGGATTTATTTCGTGATTGGCACTTAGGCACAGCTTAATCACCTTCTTCTTCTGGGACCTAAGAGACCTTGGAGGTTTGCCAGTTATCTGTCGCTATCACCATGGACTGTAACGTTCCGTGTGTAATGCATTTAGTATCCAATGAGAATGGATCGTCACAAGGCCGCTAAAGTACCACGATACATTATTCCGCTGGTCTCGAGCTGGGCCAGCATAAAAAAGTGGGGTGTAAGCACTAGGTATTAGTGTAGCCGTACAAGAATTAGATGTGCAACAAAATCATTGGAGACTCGGGTTAGAACTATTCACGGGAGGTCACAGTGCAGCTATTCGATAGTTGCCTTTGAATTATTTGGGGCAACTGCTATGACCATTAGACGTGACTGCTGAGGACTCGGGTAATTCTGGGATTGTTACACCGGACATATCTAGTGCGGGTGCATCTGTTTCACACACTTGTCTGTTGGAATTCCTATTGAGTAGCACAACATAACACTGGGTATAAATGAAGTCTCCACAAAAGTGATTTATGGCACCAAAACTTTCAATAAAAGAAAAACTTTCATGGTAGTTATAAACTTTTCATCGTCATCGAAAGAGCTGGCGCTCAAGATAACATTGAAAGGACATCTTGTGCTCTCGAAACGATCAATTTGTTCAGCGTGAGCATCTTTCAAAAACAAGTAGGCTAGCTCTCTACGATAGCTCTGAATCTTTCACCATACTTACATAGTACCCGTATAGATTAACGAGTCACTTCTCAACTTTCGAAATTTTCAACGATTTCATTCTTAAATTGTTTGATGTCAGAATCTATATTTTCGTTGTTTAATCTCTAAGATATACAAACCAATACGCCAAAGAACATTTTTAAGTTCATGTTGGCAGTGACCCATCAGTTCATACACCCACTGGTGCACTTTCCGCACTGCACCCTAGATTCTGTATATAGCCCAAGCTACCCGATGATGCGTTCAAAGTCCAGTATAGCCTCCGATCCAAATAACGATACAGGATGGTATCAATAGGAAGCAAGATGGTAAAATGACGCTGGCAAATTGCGATATATGTCGCCTTTTTCACTAACCCGCTCAAAGACATGCCGATCTTTTGCTACTGCTGATACCTAATATTAAGTCTTAATCATACAACCGTTCCGAAATGTGGAACCCAAATACACACTGTCTACATTTATTATTGCAACTCAGCCCAAGCTGAATATATAAATCGAGAGAATGTGCCTTGAAGGTATATTGGAGTGTAAATTCTCTCACGAGTACATGGTAATACATACTAAACACGTATCATTCGATCACTTGAAGAAGAGCTTCTTATTCACACCGAGAAAGATACAAGAAGTATCTCCCAAGCACAGAAATATCAGATAAGCATTCACTCTTCCATGTTCACTCATGTTCCAGCTCCTTCGCATCACACCTTCACTACTTCTCAACCATTCATCCACATGAACCCTCTCGCTTATTTCTACCCCTCGCTTCCTCTCCCCTAAACCTCCCCAACTTCCATCCTACATGTCAAAAAGTTCCAGTCCCGCATGCCATTCATTCTCCATCTCCACACTTGTTCCTATGCGTTATTTCAAACTCCTCCTTTAACACATGCAACTAAAGTTATCCAAGAAGTCTGCCTGAGATTCTCTGAGATTCATGTAAAATACTTCTCACTCATGACTCCCTCACATTAGACTAAACTCACCAAACCAAACCTCCTTCCGCCCCCATTCATAACCATCATCTTCTCATATCCGATATCCTACCCTGTTCTCTTGAGTTAGTTCAAGACGAGTTTCAAGATACGCAACGCATTAGCACTCCCTCAGATAGCCTTAGATCGTAGTATCCTCATTAACTGCTTATTTTTATTCCAAGCCTACATCTCATAATTTCATGTTCTCTCACTTGAATCCAAAAGGAGAGTTAAATATGTACGCAGCCATGTATCATATATCATATATCATATATCATGCATCTTTATCATTATCATTAACCTTAAAATTCTTGCCCATCATCCATCATTATCTTATTTCCTCGTGCGTGTATTCGCAGACACCTTTCCCTGCGAGGAACCTTGCCTTCCAAGCTTCATTTCCTTGAAGTTTGGTGACCAATCCCATAAATTTTTCATATCACATTAAACTCCATTCCCATTTTCAATCCAACCTGCGTAACCCACATCACACATCGAGTTTGCCTAAGCCCACAACCGTGCGATAGCCACCGCCGCTATCCAAAAGACTGCAGGCAAAGCTCTCTGCTTATTTACGGCTTTATTTGTGCTCCTGACTTTTCCGCCAATAGCACCGGCGGCATTTGCACCAAGGCCTCCTTGACCAGCACCAGTCGTGCATGCCGCTATCCCAGTTACCAGAAATCCTTGCTGATCATAGCTTTTGGCCGTACTGCATCCTACAAAAATTGTGCTTGTTACAGCAAATCCTCTAGAATCCCAGCCCGTGATGGTTTCAAGGCCATCTCCTGATAGCGGCGAAGAAAAAGAAGGTGAAGGGCCCACATAGAAGGAGGGGGTTGATCCTGCTGATGTCTAATTACAAAGTCAGTGTGTGGAAAAGGTAGAAGATATTGGGGGATAGATTGACACGTACTTATTGGCGAAGCACTTACAGGGACAATTTTCCCCTCGGAAGAAATCTCCCAACCTGAAGGAATGCTTGGCCCAGTGCTCCATGTTACCTCCGATACAGTTTGCGTTCCAGCAACCCAAGGATATCCAGTCCGAGTGGCCGAATTACCATTGTTAATACCAGCGGGGATAGTTGGGGAGCTAGATGTAACAGCAGCAGCGCCAGCAGTTTGAATTGATGAAGCCGATGCTGGCACATTACCATTCACCGATCCACCGATAGCCTCGATTGATGTCCAGTCTCCAGATTGATCTCCATATTTGTATTGGGTACCAGTGGAATAATCACTCACGTCAATTGACTGAACGACCATAGTGAATGGACCATTGGAGTAATCGGTTGGACCACGCGCCCAAGAAATTGTGCCTGCGGCATTCGATGAATCTCCTCCTGACCAGGCTCCAAATTTGATCTGCATTGGCGATTGTGGATATTGATCGGTATCGGCTGTTGCGGGTGTAAGGACTCTTACTACAGTAGAACCTACGGACCAAACGACCTGCTCTGAAGTCCACTCAATAGTGTAGGTGATGAATTCGCCTTGGTTATTCGCCGCTGGATTGAAAGCTCCGCGGTTGTAGTCTGTAACTTTGCCTTTGCCGAAATAGTTGGTCTGTACTTCAGTGTCATCCGCTCCAAGCCATTCCATATCAATCTCATCTAGGTCGTCAGATTGTAAAACTAATGTGCTAACAATACCCGCACCAGGAGCTGCCTTCATTGTGATTTGCACCTTTCCAAACATGATATAGAAGATGCTAGAAAGTGTTGGCGCATCGCCTGATTTGGCTACTGTGAATGAAGCGCCATTGGAGTCGTAGGTAATATCGCCAGAGCCGTCAAAAGAGTTAACTGACCCTGAAGTGAAGTCGACATCGATAGATTTTCCCAGGGCAGTATTTGCAGGACAGCCAGCTAGTATGAGGTCAGCAAAGCTTCGACAAGATAAGGAAACGAAGCAAGCCACTGACTTGTGAATAATGGGTTACAAGAACTGTAAGTTTGGGCAAAGGTTGACTTAGCAGACAACAATGCCGTTGCAGCGGTGAGGAAAATTTTGGGAAACATCTTCAAGCCGAAGATATTAAAGGCGAAAAGGCAAGGTGCAGAAGGTCAATTGAATGTCGTACAACGGCCAAGATCAGTGATCTTCTTGAAGGCTGGAGTTCGATTGTCGAGAACTCCAGATACCTGTGTCCAGAATATTGCCAAAGAAAGATGCGACAAAGTTATCGGTGAGTACCCTTAAATGGAAGTGAATATGGAAATCAACCGTTTCATGCACCTACTCGTGTGGGTATATGGATATATGAGGCTGCAGCAGATAAGTATGTATGTATATACGTTTCCAGCCACCTCATTATCGTCTGCACATCTGGATATATGCCAGGGACCAACGGACCTATAAGCAAGGATATGATTAGTTCTAGAAAGAAGATGATACACTGTATAGCAAAATTCCATATGGACCTTCAAACCAAGCGTCATCATTTGCTGGACAACTTGGATTGAAGAGAGAAAAAGAAATTAATGAAGAGGTTGGTGGGTGGACCAAAGTCGTATACAAAGTTGTAACTTGTTACCGAGTATCTCTTTAGATATAGTCTTGGTTGGGCAATGGAGCTGTGGCTGTTTCTTTTCTGTGTATCAGATCAAAGCTCAGCTTCACTGGCCCATTCTATTCATTCACTTCCCAGGAGGCGGACTTGGTAGAGAAAGAAGAAGAGAAGGCTGGCTTGGCTGGCTGGGATGGCTTGGGATTTGAGTGTTTGTTTTGTTTGGTAAGACCTTACAATAGATTTTGGTCAACGCCAACTCTCGAGGTTTGGCTCTTGGCTGGGCCGTTTATTAGCGTCGGCGAGTCGGGAGTTATAAGATAAAATTATTGTTAGGAGAGAGAGGGGAGGGCGAGGGAAAGTAGAATGGGACTCATCAAAACAATTTAAATTACGATGTCAATCAATCCTCCCCTGCCCAAGATTAACACAATCAAACAGAAATAAATTCGCAGCTCTGCGCTTGTCGAGGAGTCACCTTCTGATCTCTGCAAACAATTCATTGTCGAACAGCGAACACGAAGATGAGTGCGGAACCCAACAATAACCAGGCAAAGGCCGATGTCCCAGAGGAAGTGGTGGAACCAAAACCTACAACTGTGGAGGAGCCAAAATCTACAACTGTGGAGGAGCCAAAATCTACAACTGTGGAGGAATCAAAATCTACGACTGTGGAGGAGCCAAAATCTACAACCGCAGAGCAACCAAAATCTACAATCGAGCAAGATCCAAAGCCTTCAACAACGGAATCATCGCCAGTACAGATCGATGACTCAACTCCAATTCCACAAATCACAACCGAAGAACCAAAACCTACAGTCGCAGAGCCATCAACAACTGAATCAGTAACCGCGGAGCCCACTACGGAACAACCCCAGGAAGCAGCCGTCAAGCTAGAATCTGTCAAAGAGGCCGACGCGGAAGCAGCCGCCAAACTAGAAGCTACCAAAGATGCCGATGTGGAGAAAGCAGCTTCAACCTCTCAACACTCAGTCTCATTCGATAAGGCTACCAAGACCCACGATGGCTCGCCATTGTCCAAATTCTATTCAGAATTGCCGGCAATCCTCGAGGCAGCTGAATACAATGAGATGTGGGGCATCGTACTTGATCCATCGGAAACTCATGTTCAAACAAGTATTGTCCTCGAAAAATTCTTGCGAGCAAATGCAAAAGACGTTCCTAAAGCCAAGGCTCAATTGATCGAGGCTTTGAAATGGCGAAAGACGATGCAACCACAAAAGCTCTTGGAAAGTACCGAGTTCGACAAGGTAAAGTTTGGTAACTTGGGATATGTAACGTCTTATAATACCACCGAGGGCGGCAAAGAAGTCATCACATGGAACATCTATGGGGCAGTCAAAGATGTTAAGAAGACGTTCAGTGATGTTCCCGAGTGAGTAGCGCATTATATGTTGTGTTGATTCAGTACTGATCTTAGGGCATAGATTTCTCAAATGGAGAGCAGCGCTCATGGAATTATCCATTAAGGAACTGGACCTTGCCTCAGCAACAGAGAAGATACCCGAAAATGGCCCTGATCCATATCGTATGATCCAAGTCCACGACTATCTCAATGTCAGTTTCCTACGAATGGACCCCAGTATCCGTGCTGCATCCAAAGAGACAATCCAAACATTCAGCATGGCTTATCCTGAGCTTTTGAAGGAGAAATTCTTTGTTAACGTTCCCTTGGTGATGGGCTGGGTGTTCACGGCAATGAAGATCTTTTTGAGCGCCGATACAATCAAAAAGTTCCACCCACTCAGCTATGGATCCAATCTTGGCAGTGAAATTCCTAATGTTGCTGAGCAATTACCAAAGGAGTACGGAGGAAAGGGGGGAGAACTGAAGAGTGGTCTCACAGTCAAGTATTCTGAGGGAGAAGCCTCGAAAACCGCCTAGAAAGATGCAATTAACGGCACGATCTATGGTCTAGTTCGAGGGGATGTAATGTCATGGGCGGCTAATGTTCTGGAGAGGAACCATTCGGTTTACATTGGGGCGTTCAATATATCCATTGCTTTGTAGTTGCTCATCGAAGTTTATAAGCTTCATCTGATACCTTATGTAGCAAAAGAAACCATAATATAATATAATGACTATGATATAGTCTGCGTTGTGCAAACGTTTGTCGAATCTATACAGATACTTGATGCATGTTAGCATTACCTGCTCATCTTGGGAATGAGCAACAATGAGCAATAATTATCACATTTCACTGTTTTCTTTTGTGCAACTCATCATTTAAGTCTTCGCTTTTGAACCATTCTCACTTTGTAGCATTGGGGTTACAATGGATATTCTTCAGTTGTGCTGAATGAGCAAAGGTAGAGTCGAGTACAACGGCATTCACGAGGTGGCTATTCAGCATATGTCCAAATTCGCACTCAGAACAAGACGCATTTTACTGCATTTGACACATGAACAGATAGATCAGATTGTGAACATCTTTGCCCTCTTGAGTATCAGATGCATGCCTCCAATGGCCATCTACGGTAGGTAGTGATATTGCTAGTATGCTATAAGGCGGCGGACCTACAGGAGTCGTTAACATACCTAGTGCTCAGCCTTGTCTCAATCAGACTGTTGATAAAAGAAATCCATCAGGGCTGTTCTAACTTTGAGCTTGGGTATTTCTTTGTAGGGATTCCAAGGTTATTCACACACTGACTGCTTGGGCTTCGATCATCAAACCAGTTGTCATTGTTGCGTGTCTTTTCTGGGGTCCTGGCAGAGCAGATCATTTGATAGAACTTTGCGACAAGAATCTTGGTAATGCATACATACATGTGAATCCCCCTCGCTGCACCAACGTGAAGTTGCTTCTCGAGGACGGTCTGCCGGAAAGGCAACATCTGGTGTCCAGATGTCCAGATGTCGAGATGGCTAGAGATGAACTTATCCAACAAGCAAGCAAGCAACGGTAGGTGCCAGGATAGGTCGTAGTCGTAAATGGTAGGTGGTGATATCTACAAGTCGAGTATCAAGTCGAGCCTCAACCCAATTGGCGCTTGCTTCCTTCATGCCGTATCCAACTTATTCCAAACAAGCACCATCAGCAAACGTCATGAGCATTGACGCCACACTCCATTGTGACTGACCCCAAGCAAGCGATTCTCTTATTCGCATCAATCACCGCTGCCGCACTGTCTGTGTCCATCGTAAATCGTGCTGGGTAGCCCACTCCGCCGTGAATGAACCCACTTCAGCTTGCATCACCATTCGGATTCGGAAGCAAGTTGGAACCCCAGAGAGGTGACTAAATCATTATATCACCGATCCATCTACCTAGTACAAAGAGTGCCGACCCTGCCCTACCGACCAGCTGGTACTTGCTAATTATTAGAATCCCATCCCATCCCACGAGCACAATCTGCCGCTGTCGAGGGAGGCAAGAACAACTCCGAGCGAAGGAAGGAACTCATTGTCATCCTGCCAGGACAGGACCCTACACGGCACTAGGTTCATACACTACACTTACTAGGATATCAACAACACCTAGCTCCCACTACTACTTCCAACCCTTCAAAGTTCTGCCAACCCCATTCACTATCGCAAGTCTATCGAAAGTCTATCAAAAGTGTACAGTTTTGCAGCACAATACGAGATACCATCGCTTGCATTGAAATATACCACCCGCCCTCTTTTCTCTTTTGCTCTGCTCAACACCACCCCTCTTTGTTTCTTTCCTATTGGGTTTGTTACTCTACATCGGAGAAGGTCGCTGGAAAAGTTTAGAAGCTGGTTGCACCGTTTGTCGACCGCGGCCATGGATCCTGTAAGCAAAGATTCTGAGCATTCCCCACTTCCACCCCTCCCATGATATTTCAACATCTCATATCTGCCTTGACGTAGCAAGTACTGCTTGCGCCAACATGGTACCTGATCCTCGTACTGATTTAATCTCCCGCAAACAGTCTATCGATGCAGACATACAATCCCCCGAGAATATGATTGTTGACCCGGACGAGTATGTCGAACCATCAGACAATGAGAAGGATGACATCGCCATCATAGATCCGGATGAGCCCAGGCCAACGCCTGCTGATGATTGTACAATAACCCAACCTTGGAGGTTCCAGGACACTAAGCTAACATGTGCATAACAGATGAAGCTATAAGAGAGCTGGTATTGCCACCGCTGGATCAACAACCCCCGATCATAGAGACGGTTCATCATACTTGGGAGATTAAAAATTGGCAAGGGCTCCAAAAGAGAGAACATGGTCCAATCTTTCATGCGGGGGGATATCCATGGTAACCACCTGGAATATACCAAACTTGTGCGCAATGAGTACTGATTAGATTAGGCGTATTCTAATGTTCCCCTACGGAAATAATAGCGATAATGTGTCCTTCTACCTGGAGCACGGATTTGAGGATGGGCCTCCAGACGACTTTGTATGCTGTTTACAATTCGGCCTCGTTCTATGGAATCCGAATGATCCAACGCTTTACACTTACCACACCGCGCATCATCGATTTACCAAAGAGGAAGGGGACTGGGGCTTTACTCGATTCGTTGAAACCCGCAAGCTTCATGCTCATGTATGGCCTGGATCCAACCCCCCGAGGCCGTTGGTTGAGAGCGGAGAAGCAAATATGACAGCATATGTAAAAATAGTCGAGGACGAAACAGGAGTTTTATGGCATAACTTCAACAACTATGATTCGAAGAAAGAAACTGGATTTGTCGGGTTAAAAAATCAAGGAGCAACATGTTATTTGAACTCACTCATTCAGTCCCTATATTTTACTAATGCCTTCCGGAAGGTATGTATCGGCAACTAGCTACCTTGGGGGTGAAAAAATTAACACAATTCGTAGGCAGTATATCAAATTCCAACGCAAGACGAGGACACCACCACAAACAGCGCATATACTCTACAACGCCTCTTTTATCAGCTGCAGTCATCTTCTGCAGCTGTGAGTACCAACGAGCTCACCAAGTCTTTTGGCTGGGATACAAAACAGATTTTTGAACAGCAAGATGTTCAAGAGCTTTCTAGGAAATTGATGGAGGTTATGGAAAAGAGAATGAAGGGGACTGAAGCTGAAAACGTTCTCCCTAAATTGTTTTGCGGAAAAGTGCGAACCTATATCTCTTGCATAAATGTCGACTACGAATCTCGCCGAGTAGAAGATTTTTGGGACGTCCAACTGAATGTTAGCGGTAACAAGGACATTGAAGCCAGTTTCCGGGATTATATTCAAGTCGAGACAATGGATGGCGACAATCAATACTTCGCAGGTGAAAATTACAAACTTCAAGATGCGAAGAAAGGTGTCATCTTCGAATCGTTTCCCGAGGTTCTTCATTTGCAGCTCAAGCGATTCGAATATGATATTGAGAGAGATTCCATGATGAAGGTCAACGATCGTTACGAATTTCCAGATACTTTTGATGCCGCGCCATATCTGTCAGATGATGCAGATAGATCCGAATCTTGGATTTATAAGCTGCATGGAGTTCTTGTACACAGCGGCGATCTCAATGCAGGACATTACTATGCTTTTATCAAGCCTGAAAAGGATGGGTGGTTCTACAAATATGATGATGACAAAGTAACCAAGGCCACAATGCGAGAAGTTTTGGAAGACAATTATGGAGGAGAGATGCCCCTTTTGAATGGGCAAGTTTATGATGCATCGCAAAAACCTATCATACGACATAACAGCGCATATATGCTTGTCTACATTCGCGAGGCAAGACTCGATGAGGTATTACTTCCCGTAACCAACGCCGATACGCCAGCTCATCTCCGTAAGTTATTACACCCTGGCTTGCTTGGAACTGAACTAATACCACCTAGAAAGAAAACTTGAAGAGGAGGCCGCTTTCAAAGAAGCACGACGGAAGGAACGTGAAGAACAGCACTTATACCTTACTGTTAGGGTGATTACCCAGGAGACCTACGCAGCTCATGGTGGACATGATCTTACAGTATTTGACCGAAGCCATGACGAGGATCCTGCGGCTGCTAAATCTTACAAACTCCTCAAGAAGTGTACTATTAGAGAGCTCATCAAAGTGATTGGTAAGGATACTGGAACTGATCCAAGAAGACTACGAGTCTGGTTCATGGTCAATCGTCAAAACAAAACAACAAGACCTGACACGCCTGTCCTGGACTACGATCAAACCATTGAAGAAGCTCACCTAAAGTTAGCTGGTAGTAAGACACAGGAGCTGAGGCTTTGGGCCGAAACAGCCGAAACAGTTGATTCCAATGGTGATGCGGTGTGGCCAGCTCATCCGCTGGTGAAAGAAGGGTCGTCTCCAAGTAGATCTGATGAAATTGTCATATTTCTCAAATGGTTCAACGTTGATACCCAGTCTTTAGTTGGATGCGGTCACATTTATATCAGTAGCCAGAGTAAAGTTGAAGAACTGGCCCCGTTCATCTTAAAACGTATGAATTGGCCAGAGGATACTAGATTGAAGCTCTACGAGGTATGATTGGTGCCTTTATACATTTTGTCATGTTTTCTGACATCGCATAGGAGATAAAACCAGACATGATCGAACCTATGAAAGCGAAACAATCACTCAAGGCAGCAGAACTACAGGATGGCGATATTGTTTGTTTCCAGAGAGCTTCGGAAGGAAGTAGTGGAAGCGAGTGAGTTCCTTGATTGATATATATATGAAGAAGTAGAATCATGCTAACTGCAGCAGTGGCTCGGATACCACTACCATGGTCTCCAATGGTTTAAACCCACGCCAGCAGCCTCTCAAATCATCTGACATCATAGATGATGCGCGACTATACTACGATTTCCTCCGTCATCGAAGGCTCATCACTTTCCATTGTCATCCAACTAGAGGAAACAAAGAATTCAATATAGACAATTGCGAATCATTCACTCTGGTATTAAGTGCAAAGCACACTTACGATCAGGTAGCTGCCAAGGTTGGAGAGAAGCTGAGTGTTGAACCGACTCATATCAGATTCTGGACTATCGCTTTAAATACAGGTAATCCCAAAACAGCGATCAGGCGCACGTCGAACCACACTCTGGTCAACATGGTTAGCAGTAGCTACGCTTCATTTGCTGGTACCAGCATTAGATCAGATGCTTTATTTTTCGAGGTCCTTGATATCAGTCTCGCGGAATTGGATACCAAGAAACCTATGAAGGTTAGCTGGATCAGCGAAGGTGTCACAAAAGAAGTAAGCCTATCTAATTTATTGGTGTGAATCCGGGAAGGGTACTAATTGGTCGTAGGAACCACTAGATATACTAGTGCCTAAAACTGGAACTGTGGATGATATAGTGTCTTCGGTGATTAAGAAAGCACAATTAGAAGACGAAGAAAAGGGTGGACCTATTCGAGTATATGAAACACACAGCAATAAAATTCACAGAGAGCTGTCTCGTGGTCATCTAATCAAGGATCTCACCGATTACATTCAGATTATACTAGAGCGAATACCGGAAGAAGAGCTTGCGCAACCGAATGGCAGTCAATACATTCATGCCTTTCACTTCCACAGTGATCCAACCAAAGCCCACTCCGTTCCGTTCAAATTTCTCATCTTTCAAGTAAGTCACCATTTTCTTGATCTTGAGGCTTACAACTGACACTTTCAGGATGAAATATTTTCCGACACTAAGAAGCGACTGGAGAAGCGGACTGGTATAAAAGGCAAGAACCTTGAGAAGATCAAATTTGCGATCGTCAAGAGGAGCTCTTACACAAAACCTATATACTTGAATGATGGTGAGTTGTGACCCATGATAGATTTATCTACCCTACTAAACATCTCTTAGACGATACATTATGGGATATGCTTGGGGATGATGACGACCAACTCGGATTAGATCACATTGATAAGATACGAAACACAAGGACTGGCATGGGAGACTTGTTCTTGAAGTAGATTTTGGCATTGCTTATGAGAGGTTTTCTGCATGGCGCTATTGGTTGGCGGGAAAATAGGCACAGTCTTTGATAAAGACAACGCGATGATGTAGACAATGGGCATGGTAGCGAAGTCAATTTTTTCTAAACAACATAATAGGTCACCAGAAAACTTCATACCTAGCGATAAATGATCGAGGACGGTGGGGAGACCAATGGTAACTATGATGCAGATATCCTTCTAGTACGACGTTAGCCACTTTGTAACCTAAATAACAAACGCGAAATTGTTTACCACAGTGCCTCTCCTTGAAATAGCCTTGTCACTGTAAAATAGTGAACGGTATTGATTGATATTGATAGCGGAGTAAAGAATTACACAGGCCACCTGTAACCCCTGGTTTAGAGGAAAGGAGGAGTTACTCGCTAGACTCACTGCCCCCGAAGATTATCCGACTGACAGATAGCAACATATCTCCAAAAGCGCGTCAATGTCAAGGATCTATTACTTTTACAACTACACAATAATAAATCATGAAGCCATCTTTGATCTGGTGTGGCCTTTTGGCATGCATTTCTCCTCTTGTGTCTGCCACTGCCCTCACATACAAGCTTAGCGCCAATGAAAAAGCATGCTTTTACTCCAATGTCGACAAACAAGGTGCCAAAATAGCCTTTTACTTCGCTGTACGATGCGCCTGGCCTCTGATATCTACGTGAACATCTCTGACATTTTATACTACATAGGTTCAAGCTGGTGGATCTTTTGATGTGGATTATGAGGTCGTCGGTCCAAACGAAAGAATTATTATGAAGGAAGAGAAAGAGCGACAAGGCGACTTCGTCTTCACTGCCACAGAGGTCGGAGAGTACAGGTTTTGCTTCAACAATCAAATGAGTACTTTCTCAGAAAAGTTTGTCGATTTTGAAATCGCTGTATGTTTTACATTCCGCGAATTGTGAATTCAGGAAACCATCACTAACATATCTATCACTGCCATAGGTTGAGAACGAACCTCGAGCTTCGATCCCCTCGAAACAAGGCACAACTCCCGAACAAACATCCGCATTGGAGGAATCTATCTTTAAACTCTCGGGCCAGCTCTCTACCATTACAAGAAACCAAAAATACTTCCGCACAAGAGAAAACCGCAACTTCAGCACCGTGAGAAGTACGGAGAGGAGGATTTTTAACTTCAGTGTTATTGAAAGCTTGATGATGATGTGCATGGCTGCGCTACAAGTCTTTATTGTCCGATTCTTCTTCCAGGTACGCATTCCCCGCTTCAATATGTGTAGAGAAATTCTAACGATAGGGATTAGGGTGCCAGAAAGGGTTATGTTTGAACGAATTGGATCTGGGATGGCTTTGAAGATGATTGAAATGATTCTGGGCCCGAAGAGGGGTTCTGTGTACTATACACTTAGCAAAAGTGACGCTCAATATGATCAAAGTCAAGTTAATTGGATGCATTATTCCATCTCCGTGTCTATTAGAAGTGCGTGTGAATTCATTCATGGTCTCCAAAGCCTTATATAAATACACAAGACTTTTGAGCATTTCGACAGTACTAAAATAGGTAAGCTGTCGTACCAATCTATTAGCTAAAGAGACAAGTCAATCATGTATCATGTATCATGTACCATGTATCAATTATCATGTATCAATTATCATTTTACAACTCATTAGCTATTTCTTAAGCATTATATATGGAATTGTTATAAGCTCTGCTTTATCTCACATACATGTATAAACTAGTGTCAATTAGGTTAGCGTGACGTAGCATGGATGAGAATCGCGACAATTTGACATTTATCGATTCACGATAGGCACAAGCTTCTAAACGCAATTCCATCTCGTGTTTTTATATCCTCCAAACCACTTCAACACGATCAAATTCTGCCTGTCTACATATTATCGCATCAATGGCAGCTTCTTTATCACGGGCATTGCCAAAACCAAAATACACAGGTGAAGAAGAGGAGATTCCACAACATGCGCAACAGAGAGGTCCTCGAATCCTAGGCGCAGGCGCTTTGGACGATACCCAAATTGTGTTGAAGGTTGGTCTTTCATATCTTGAGCAATTAGAGGTTCCTTCTAACAATACATCACGTTCACAGAAAACCGGACCTCCACCATATGGTAATCGAACAGGATGGCGGCCACGAGGACAAGAAGACTTTGGCGATGGAGGTGCCTTCCCAGAAATTCCAGTCGCACAGTATCCTTTAGATATGGGACGCAAATCTACTTCGTCGAATAATGCGCTGGCTCTTCAAGTCGACGGCGAGGGGAAAGTCAAGTACGATGCCATAGCACGACAAGGCCATAATGATAAACGAATAGTACACGCCTCTTTCAAGGACCTTATACCTCTTCGACAACGAGCTGATGCCGGCGATATTAATTTAGATAGACCAAGTGAAGAAGAAGTTGCGGCTTCTACCGAACGAACGAAGAATGCCTTGGCAACTCTGGTCAGCGGTGCGGTAGCTGCACAGAAACCTAAGAACGTAAATGTCGGGGCAAGAAAGGACCCTACTTATGTCAGATACACCCCGGCGAATCAGATGGGGGATAATTCGAGGAAAAATGATCGAATCATGAAGATTGTGGAAAGGCAGCAGGACCCCATGGAACCTCCCAAATTCAAGCATAAGAAGATTCCCCGTGGTCCTCCAAGTCCTCCGGCTCCAGTCATGCATTCGCCTCCACGAAAACTGACTGCAGAGGATCAAGAAGCTTGGAAAATTCCACCCCCTGTGTCAAACTGGAAGAATCCTAAGGGTTACACGGTTCCACTTGACAAGAGACTGGCTGCAGATGGACGAGGGTTACAGGACGTCACTATTAATGATAAATTCGCACAATTTGCAGAAGCTCTCTTCACGGCAGACAGACACGCACGAGAAGAAGTCAAGCAGAGAGCATTGATGCAACAAAGGCTAGCAGAGAAAGAGAAGTCACAAAAAGAAGATCATCTTCGTATGTTAGCACAGAAAGCACGAGAAGAGAGGGCTGGAGCAGGCGCTGGCTCCCGAAGGCGAGACTCGAGATCCTCAAGATCTCGTTCTGGAAGTTATAGTGAATCCGAGTCAGATCGGTCCAATAGCGATGATGAAGAATTTAGAGAGCGAGAAAAGATGCGCCAAGAGAAACGAAGAGATGAAGAACGAAAATTACGACAGTCGCGCATGGGGACAGAGAGGAGGATTCAAATGATGGCAAGAGAGCAGAATCGAGATATCTCAGAAAAGGTTGCTCTAGGCTTGGCAAAACCTACACAATCAACCGAAACTATGTTTGATTCCAGATTATTCAACCGGACAAGTGGATTTGATAGTGGATTCAACGAGGATCAAGCCTATGACAAACCTCTTTTTGCAGCCCAAGATGCTATTAGTAGCATTTATCGACCACGGCAAAATATGGATGACGACGATGATGAAGCAGCAGCTGAAGGTGAGATGGCGAAGATTCAGAAAAGTAATAGGTTTGCGGATGCGCTAGGAAAGGGAACCTTTCAAGGTGCAGCAGATGTTGAGGTAAGAAATTTCCCCTTGGTCACGACTGGGAATGAAGCTAATTTGGGGGGTGAACAGGCGAGAGAGGGTCCAGTGCAGTTTGAAAAGGATGCTGGCGATGTTTTCAATGTCGATGATTTTCTGAGCAAGGTCGGTGAGAGTTCTAATAAAAGAGAGTATGGGTTACAGGAAAGCGAGGGAAGGTCCAACAAACGGGCGAGAGTAGATGAGGACGATAATTAAATAGATAGACAATCATGGGAATGCATGGACAGCGTTGTATTTATAAACAATCAATAGGATTGGGGCATCCCGTGTATAAAGCATGACCTAGGCATTTGTATATTGACACATAAGTGTCTGTCTTTAATTGATCCTAAATTATCTTTTGTGGTTTATTTTGCACCTCTTGTAGAGAGTTGATGAATCTACCTTCTCAGCAATAAGATTTCCAAGCAAGTTGGTCTGTCCTACAGCATGCAAACCCTCTTAGAAGTATCATCCAAGTTCGAGTAGTCGATATTAGAAGAAGAAAAAAAAAATGTATTAGCCCAACTTCAGGCAGATCATATTCATACACAATGAATTCTTGCTCATGTACTCAAAATCTCTCAACGACATCCAAGTTTTTAGCTACACATCGATGGGATTGGAGACTTTTGTAATGCGGAATCCAAAATCCTTGCATTGAAGCTTCATTGTACCTACTCTCCATACGTTTTTCTTTACTTTACAAACTTACGTATCTCTAATTTCCATTTCACCGTAGACTTAATTACTGGGTAACATTATACGCGCATTATATAAATCATTCAACCGCTTTTTCTCTCTCCCCGCCCCAAAAAATAGTGGATAATTATTAGTCGTCGCCTCGGGATGTCACTGGTGAAAGGGGTGAGCTCTTGATTACGCGGCTTTCGACGACGACAATTTTGGAAAGGTACGACGACTTTCTTTTTTGGATTTTGATGCATGCTTTCTGCTGGTCTCGTAAATCGTAGGAGTTCTGGGCTGGAAAAGGGCAAGGAGGTTGGGAAGATAGTGACTACCGATGAGTGCTTCACGAAGGCTTGTAGTGATAGATAGATATCTAGAGAAGATTTGTCGGTATGAACTCAATGATATGGCAGCTGGTAGGTAGTTCGATAGCAATGTGTTTTTTGCATCTTTGTTTGATTGAAGTGACACGTACATACATGCATATAGACACTTCCCAGCCAGCTGGTTCAATTGATATTAACTGTTCCTCTTCTCTCTCTTTGCCCTGCCCTGCTCGCTCTGTTGGATTCGTACCTGCCCAGACTTTTCACAACTCACTAAAAATAGGGTCTGGAGCTAGAACCACCAAAACTGGACCTCCTCCGTACAATTGAAGAAAAAAACTTGATTAGATCTTTGCTTATCTGAGTTGTCAAGGAAAACAAAGTCTTCGTATGATATCTCGGACTTTAAACTCAATTGAGGTCTGAGTTGGCATTTCGTCCTTCTAGTTGAAACAATGTCCAATACGCATGCCGACTTATCTTCCCTATGAACTTTTATATTGGCCGAACGAACTTGATGATCTTCGTCTTCCAACACGGCAACATCATGATTCTTGATTGAAGCTCATAAACCCCCACAGTACTCGAGTAGTATGGACAGATGATTCGGCATAGGAGGGGAGAGCCCTGTACTGAGTCCTGACGAGGAAGGGGGGTGGGCTGACAGGCATTGGGAAGTGCCGACTGGTTTGTTGGCTGTTGGAAAGGTTTGTTCATTTTGGGACCGTCGAGACAATAACAGTTTTGGCATTCGAGATCAATAACTCTCGCATTGAGTTGTGTAGCTGTGATCTTGATCTTACAATTCATCCGCTAGTTCAGCTTAATCCAAAAGCTAAGTGATATGCTTCTTTCCTTTTCGAATCTAATCGACTACTTGCTGTTGCTTCCATCGAATTTGTTCTTCCCTAGACTTCCTAACTACTGACCTACTCTAAAATCTAAAATCTAAAATCTAAAATCTCAAGTTCGCTCGTTCGTGCATTCGCTCGCTTTGTCCGCGTCGACCCATGCTTTCCTACACGAGGCTTGTCAGCCTGCATGTCCATCAAACCTTCTTTTCCCAACCATCCTCGCCATCGTATCCTTCCTAGGTACCTGGTTGCGACCAAAACACCCTGCCAGGTTGGTACAGGTTACAGGTTACAGGTCCCAAAGTGGAGAGACCGAACTTTCTTACTGGCTCAGCCTACTGTGAGTATCTTTCACGTCTCTATTCTCCATAAATAACCGGCCGTTTTGTAGTTGGTTGGATAAGACAAAGTAAGCTGTTCAGTCAAGGTATATATGTACAAGCGTGTCGCCCATCCTAAACTGAGTGCAGCTTTCGGGATTTGGATATCAGATATCACTCAAGCCAGTCAGGCACATACGAAATAAAAGTAGTTTTTTTATTTCTTTCTTCTGGAAACAAAACGTTCGCTCCAAACTCGGACTAGACGTCGAAGGATCGCTTTGGGAATAAACGAAAGACAAACATTCGTTGGACAGAAAGTCGATACCGGTCGCTACAGCAGTTGGCGAAATGAGAAACACGAATATCCCGTCGGGCTCACCACCCAAATATGAGGTTGATGATCCAAGTTCCTTGGCACCAAGGTGGTGGGATATGAGAGCGTGGAGTAAGAAGAGATGGGCGATTTTTGGTGCAGGAATTATTATATTGATCATCATCATCGTGGTTGCCGCTGTGGAAGGTTCAAAAAAGAACGCTTATCCAGATTACTCGCAGTTGAACTATACACTGAAGGATACTTGTAAGTTGTCTTCTTTTGTGCAATATTACATAGCCAACAATTTCGAATCCATCAACACTTCTAAGATATCCGAGAAGCAAGGCTTCCCTATCATATCCAAGAGGAGTTAGTTGCAATGGTTCTAGACCTACCCCTATGAACGTGTGGCTAGAGATTGAACGAGATGGCCCTGACATCGTGTATCTTGCTAACATCCACCAAAGACTCAGGGACTGACTTTTTCGATAACTTCGATTACTTCAATACCTACGATCCATCAGCTGGTTTCGTTCATTATGTTGATTCCGAAGTTGCCGCTCAATACAATTTGACGTATGCTTCGTCAAGTTCTGCGGTTGTCAGAGTCGACACATCTGTCACAGCTGACAGTAACCCAAATGCATCTACTGGCCGCTTCTCAGTTCGAATTGAGTCCAAGACACAATACACTGACGGTCTATTCATCTTCGATATTGTCCACACACCCATTGGTTGTGCTACATGGCCTGCACTGTGGCTAAGTGATCCTAACAATTGGCCAACAAATGGAGAGATCGATATCATGGAGGCAGTCAACGTTGTGAGCTCTACAAAAAATCAAATGACCCTCCATACTACGTCGGGCTGCTCCATGGATGTCAAGCGCAAAGAGACTGGAAAATCCATTCAATCTTCATGCTTGAATAGCACGAATTCCAATGCTGGATGTGGTGTGTATGACTCTGCAGGAACCTTCGGTGCGGATTTCAATTCGAATGGAGGTGGAGTTATGGCGATGGAATTACGTACCGCAGGTATTCGAATGTGGCAATTTGGACGAGATGCTATACCAACCGATATTTCATCTGGTAGCCCAGATCCATCGACTTGGTCGGAAGCTACTGCCGATTTTCCCAGCACGAATTGCAACATTGGCAACCACTTCAGGAATCAAAGTATCATTGTCAACATTGACTTGTGCGGAAGTTGGGCAGGTACCGAAAGTGTATATGATGTTGATTGTAGGCGCTTTTCTGACTCTTTTTGATATTTTCATACTAATCATACAATAGGTCCCGGTACTTGCACTGACTACGTCGCTAACAACGCAACGGCATTCACAGATGCTTACTGGCAATTCAACAACTTCACTGTATACCAAGCTTCATAATCCTCGATTTACACCCTTGGATGAAAACGAAAACGTGATATTCATAGAGACGGGTGTGATAGAGTTGCTCTGGAAGAATATTCACATTGAAAAGCTGTTTGGCGGGACATCGCAATTGGGATAGGAATAGACAGGATTATACCAGGAAAATGGCGTTTATAGGAGCGTTGCTGACTACCAGCCATAATGTTGTCTTCGTGTTGAAATTAAGACGGAATGTTATATGGACACTCAAAGCCCGTATAGATTGATAGCTTACGGAAAATAGTATTGAAGTAAAGTATTATACTTATGATGTGAAATCGCTAGGTACCTAGGGTTGTCCTTGTGTCTAAAAAGCCTAGCAAATTAGACCGGTAATGGCAAGCTAGCCAAGCCCATGATCTTGATGATGTCCCAAAAACAAACAGAATAATATAATAAATATCTCTTCTAGACATGCCCCCTTTCGCGAAACGAAATCTTATAATCCTACTTGGCAAACACTCGAGTACTTGTGCGAAACGCGAGGCTTTAGACTGTGCAAGGCCAGACATCAGCCTCGCCAAAAAAATTCTCGGTGGATTACATCTCAAGGAAACCCATCTTTGTATTCTGCCTTTTCCCTTGACGAAGAATATCACAACTACTATCGTTCAAAATGAATGGGCCAGCATTTAATCCTCCAGGAGGGGGCCAGCAGGGTGTTGACCCTTCAACCGCTGCTGCTGTTAAAAATGTATGTTTGCTTTCTGGTTACAATTAGCATTGCTGTATGGACAAGCAGAGCCTTGCTATGGGAAATTATCAAAGTGAATTGAACGAGAACTAATAATGTCTGATAGATGCAAATGATAATGGAATCCTGTCCGGGCAAGACTGTCGTCTCGGGTGTAATGGGATTTGCCCTCGGTGGTGCCTTTGGTCTCTTCATGGCATCTGTATGTTTTGCCCCGCCTTGACTACTTTCCTTCCTACGCACACTTGACAATGGCTTACCTTCCCACACAGATGCAATACGACACTCCCATTCACACCTCTACCGCAGCCGCAGAAATCCAATCCCTTCCCATGCGTGAACAACTCAAACGAGGTCTCAAAGATATGGGTAATCGCTCCTATTCCTCGGCCAAGAATTTCGGCAAAGTAGGCGCTATCTTTGCGGGCACGGAGTGTTGTGTTGAAGGGTTCAGAGCAAAGAATGATCTGAAGAATGGGGTTATTGCAGGATGTATTACCGGGGGGGTGTTGGCGGCGCCGGCGGGACCACAGGCTGCCGCAGTCGGGTGTGCGGGGTTCGCGGCTTTCAGTTTGGCGATTGATAGTTATATGAGAAGGCCGAGTGATGGGGATTAAGGAGATAATTGAGGGGTGGAAGTTGTGGATTGGAACTTTAGACGGAGCGGTTTAGATATGTATAATATGCTGCGAACAGCTTACGCATGGGATTGGAGTTATGGGCAAGCTTGGATGGGCTTTGAGTGGTTATGTTGATATGTCTGTATAGTTATGACCTTTGGATCAATGACTAATTTCACTCCTCACGAGCGTTGGTTTTAGCTTTGGCGCTTCAGTATTATGTGATGGTTTGAGTCTTTTGTCATATGTCACGAAAATCCGGCTGACTTATCGTGTCCAGTAGAGAATGCATGCGAGGAACATTTACCACAAACACATATCCTGGAGAGTTTGAATGTCTTTTATGAGTTCTATTCTTATACCCTGGAGATCCTATGCCTCTTTTGCTAGCGTGCAATCAAGCTTTTCCATACTGATGAGACAAGTATCTATAGAGCGCCAGACTCTCATCCATAATCGGTCAAACTGTCTGGGAATTTATTTAAAATGAATCAAGTATCTATAGAACACCAAATTTTCAACTATAATCAATCAAGTAATGACAACTTTCGAGCAAACATTCTCCATCATCGTAGTATAGCGAATGCGCTCACACAAGCTACTTGGTGGTGAATTTACCCTTCATTCTAATCCCCTTACCATAGACATAAAACAAGAACGGAATGGGTATAAGCGCAGCTGCTACAAAACCCAGCACACTACTTCCCCATTCGATACCCAAATTCTGAAACATCGGAGTGACAAACAGGGGAAACAAAGCAGCAAAGATGGCTCGTACAAATGTTTGGGCCGCAACCGCACTTGCTGCACATGAGGAGAAAGTGTCGATGAGGTAGTTCAGCGCAGATTGGAAAATGGTAAAGAAGCCAAATCCCATGAATACGAGGCCGATACATGGAGCTACCCAATGAATATTGGGGGAGGATGTCCAGCCGAAGATGAAGAGGCCTGCTGCGAAGAATATACTGCCGATCATCATTGGAGGGAGGCGAGCTTCGGGGACGGGTTGGTTGTCATTTGCTTCAAACCTGCGGGTATAGAACTTGTTGTTGCTGGGGTTTGTTGGTTAGTAGAGATAGGTTGAAAATGGATTGACGACTTACAGAATGTTTGCAGTGCCGCCGAAAATTGTACCCAGGAGAAGCGCAAGAAATGGAAGCCTATTTTAATGAAGGAGATTAGCACAACATCTGCTATATGGTTGTCGTCAAGTTAGAGGCAAACTTACTCTGAAGTCACAGGTCCGTAACTTCTAGCCAATGCAAATTGTACAGGAATCGCAGCCAGACACCTAGTAATCCATCAGTGTATGTCCACATACAACTCTCAGTTCTGACTTACAAATAGAGAATTCCGTAAACAAACGAAGCATACAAAACCATGAGAAAACAGATCGGGGTACCCAGTAAACGAAAGGGTCGCATCAAGAACTTGTTTACCATCTCTCTAAAGCTGAAATTGCGCTCTTCGTGTCTAGCATGTAAAGCCCAGTTTCCAGTATCGTGACGGAGACGACGTGCCTTGGCGACCAGGAGTGCATCTGGATAGGTTTCGTTAAGTACAATAGCACCAATGATTAAGACTGCCATTTGCATGATTCCGGTTATCTTTGAAGGAGTTAGAAACCAAAAGTGCATGGTTTGGGGACTTGTGGACTTACATATTCTGTCCATCTCCATCCTAGATAGCTTGATGTAATGGCACCTCCCACAATGGGACCCATGGTTGGACCTTGAACTGGTGAGAATCATAGTTATGGAAAGGACGCATGTGCTCACCTCCAACAACAGCAAATGCATACCCGACTATAGCCGTTCCTCGCGATTGGGGTGCCCAGATATCAGAGAGAACGCCTCCAGTATTTGTTACCTAGATATGATGTCAGAGGACTTCGTTGAGGCCGAGGTGAAGTTTCTCACAGGAGCAGCTCCGAAGATGCCAGCAAAGAATCGTGTCAAGAGCAGCGTCTGGATGTCTTTTGCTGTGGCAGAACCAAATGAAAAGCATGCTGATATGAAAACTATTTGATACGTTAGCTGTGATTCTGCATGGTGAAGGGCAAAGAGTGCCGGCTGAGCTCAAACTGCTTGCATGATGAGATTGCTTACCTGGGGTTAAGACTGCAGCCTTTCTGCCATAACTAATCAACAATTAGTATTGGCAACAAAGGAATGAAATGTAGCTTGTTGGGACTGCAGCAATGCAAAACATCACACAAGATCTCGAAATTGGCTTTTTGGCAACTCACATTTCTGAAAGAGGAGCCCAAAGTAGAGGACCTACATCACAAAGTGCAGTCAGCTTGACTATTCACCTCCAACTGGTGAAGGAACTATCTCACCAAACCCAAATCCTAGTAGCAAGAAACTTACGCCCAGTAGGCTGACCTGCTCTTGATTAATGATATTCACTTTAACTTATTACGGTTCCAAGGGGGAACAAACCTCAGGTGCAACATTGAATTCAGCTGCGACTTGATCAATAGCAGGACTGTACACAGAACTTGCCCAGGTCGAGGTCATAGTGAATAAGCCATAGACAAATGTGGTGACCAGCTTCTTTCTGAAGGGCCAATTCAGAGGTTGATACTAATTATCTCCATCAGCACTGCCAACTCCACAACCTCGTGAGCATGCAAATACTCACAGCATCATCAGCGCCATCAAACTCGACGATGTCAGCTTCTGTGGTCTTTGAATGCGAATTTGGGTGTGTGAACTCCTGCTGGATGCCTAGGCGGGTAAGAGATTGAGAGCGGGTGATGCGCGCTGGAGTAGATTGAGCATCTACAACGGGTTGTTTTTGGACTTCTTGTCCTTCGAGATCCAGATCAAGTACGACTACGTTTTCGAACCAATGAGTCTCCGAGCCAGAGCTGGAAGTGGGATTGGTAGTTTGCGCCATTTCACATGCGTTTGCAAGGCAGAGAGGTGTGCAAAGCAAAGAATCGAAATTGGAGAATGGAAAGAAATCTTAGCTCATCAACGTGTAAAGTAATGTGGTAAAATACATGGGAGGACAAATCAGGATGGATACGAGATTATTTGTTTATAAAGTGAAGCAAAGTTGAGTACCCGGGCAGCTACAGAGGTGACAACTATGATAAAGCAAATGATGCTGTGATCACTCGCCCTTCCACTTACCCTTTCAACAACTTCAAACTTGAAGAGAAGTTCGAGACATTTTTACATTGACCAGACTTCACTCTTTAGCCCCCGTTATCGGATAGAGTCCGAAGATGTGAGGGGCTTGACATCATCCATCCAATGAATATTTGGTAACTATCAGGTGAAAATAAAAGGGCGATGGGGCGATGTCGGAAACCAGTCAGTTGTGCTTCCACTCAACCTACTATGTTGATATGAATGCATGGATGTCTTATTTGAAACGTTTATCTTGCCTGCAGTCAAACATCATGTATTGTGCGGAGTAGTTAATGATACATTGAATGCGTGCAGTTCACACAGAATTCTTAGTCTTTGATGGTGTATCAAACTGGCAAAACGTCAAAACAGTTGGAATCAATTCTTACATGTGCAAGATACTAGAGATATTAGCTATATCTTGGTTCATGAAAAAGAGCTTTTGACAAGAAAACGGCCTCCGTTCATTTTGTCTGAAGTCAAAATCGGAGGGAGAAGCACGGCATTTGACATGCATAACATAGAGATCAGAGGATCATGATAGCAATGACACAGCACAAGGTTAAGGTTGCATGTTTGTCCAATTAACGTCAGATCTTCCGGGAAGAATTGCTTCATTGATAAGTACTACATCAAAAGCCCCAAAACTATAGTGTGATAAAGAGAAAGTGTGTCACAACTTCTTCATTTACAAATGTACCTGTCTTGGTCTATCCACATAATCCTTCCAGGCTTCGTCAAAGCCAACACTTCTAGCCCACTGCATGAAAGGTTAGCACATCAAATATGGATGAATGGAATGGATTATTCCATGGGGTGCGTACGGTATCTCCGGTGTCTTCAACGCTGTCGGCTACCATGTTGCCTACTTTTAGCCACATGAAGCCCTTGATCTTTGCCCAGTCTTGGTCTTCATAGCCCTGGCTGACTACCTCGGCATGAGCAACTGCTCTTCCAAGCTTCACGGCGTGGCCATCATCTTCGAACTCGAACAGCCTTTGAAACAACCCACGCCATTCCGCATCTCCAGCTTCAAGGAGCTTCGGGACATATCCCGATATCTCTTCGAGGAGTAGTTCGGGGGAACGACGGGATGCATACATGATGAGATCAAGGCGTCCCTTCCATTCCAAAAGCCTTCCCTTTTGGGCTTCGGATAAAAAGTCTTGGTTTTTGAAGGAGGTGAAGAAAATTGAACTATTGACACAATGCATAAAGTAGAAGTCAAATTTTACCTGATGGGATGAATTTCAGCTGGAGTAAATCTGAGAAGTGTAGTATGACTCACTTGTTTTGGAGGGCGCTGCGCGGCAGCAGTGAAATAAATGGCAGAGTTGATCATTTGAGCTGTCTTGGCTTCAAGCTCACCTTTTCCGACAGTCCACTGAGATGCATAGTTGATCATTTCACCTCGAGCTCTGGCTAAGATACCATCTCGAATCTTATTGCCATCGTCCCACTCAGCAGCAGTAGAAAGCTTTTTGTCGCCTCTGATCTCGTCCAAAAGTTGTGGAATTGTCTTGTTTCCAGGTTGTGCGTTCTTTTCGACGTCCAACAAATACTGAGTGATCCACTGATCGTGGACGGAAGCTTGTGCTAGCGCTTCGGCAATGATAGCTGGTTGATTGAACTCAATACCAAACCCTAGATGAATCAGAGGATGAAGAAACCCTGGTGGCTGTTAGCAACTTCTTAGATGCATGCAACTACAATCATGTATACCTGCAAACATTCTGCCGAGCATGTCATCTGCTTTCGCATCGCCTGCAAAAACACGTTCTTTCAATACATCTTTCCATCCTTTGGTTTCAATTTCTCGCTGCCAGAATACCAGAAAGTCATGATAGTACTTTTGTTTACCAAGATGGTTGTGGAAATTGTCTGGTATGGACATGTCGACCGGGGCCTAGATAGTTCAGAAACAGTGCTATGGAATGTCGGGGATTGAGATAATACAAAACATGGGTTATGTGGTAAGGCTGGGTTTCAAAAGTAGTACATTTGGAAGAACCTGAACTTACTTGATTCGTAGAAAGTACAACGGGGCGTTGATATGATGCATTAAGTTTATACTGCCGCTCAATGACGGATGCCGGAGCACCAAGGCCGTATAGAGTCAACAAGTGATGGGCAATGTGGTTGTGAAATCCAGTATTATTGAAGAAGATGTGGTGTTTCTGTAATAAGCACATGTGAGGACGTATCTTCAAGACAAAACGAGACATCTTACATCATGATTCTCTTGTAGTAGCTCCGATGTTTTTTTGGCAGTTTCCGAATCTTGAGACCCAAACTTAAACACGCCAGTATCGTCAGGAGTGAGGTGAATGGTTTTTGAAGTAGCCATATTGAGAAGATGCTTTGTGTGAGTTGATTGAAATCGAACAACAGTGTGTAGTTTCAATGCAAATAGTCTGCGATCAAATGGTGGTTTAAATAGTAAGTTCACAAATACTTGTGACTTCCCTCTGCCCTGTATGATTTGGGAGAAAGGGGGTCTAGGCCTGACGAACATCTAAGAACGATGGATTTACTGTTGGATTACAATACTCCCCGTAAGCTGATAGGTCTCGACGGCTTCGACTAAATACTCCAATCTGGCCTCTCACTACAGAGTGAGTAATAAAATGACGAAAAGATTATCAAGCAAGGGTGGCACGATTGGAAATCAACTCAGAGTCTCGCTTTATTGATGGGTCTCCACGAAACGCCAATTAGAAGAGTATGTGGGATTTTGTGGTAAGAATAGTAGAGTGCTAGCAGATGTATGTATGTAGGTATTCAGGGAAGCAATTGTGCTTAGGTAATGAATATTGACAGTCAACGCTGTGTAGTTTACCTAGTATCATTTGCGTCCTTGACAAAGACACTTCTACCGGTGTCGTAGTGTTAGAAGCAGCTAGTAGGTAAGGTTATGATGATGATCTGCATCCGCTGTACCTACCTAGCTTTAGCTGTCCTTTGTGGTTTGTCAGACAGCGGGGAAGTAAGAAGGCTCGAGCGAGGAAGGAATACGAGTAGATAGAAATAGGTATGAGGCACGTAGTTTGTACATGCCTGCTTATTGATACAATAGTCAATGCATCTTCTTATTATTGTCATACGAATATCGACTTCTTCTCCTGCTCAAGTCTTCGGCTTGAATTTACCTATCCAGCCACACCAGATATTTATTGAGCACCTCGAGACTGCTCAGCCGTTTGAGCCACCTGCCTGTGCCACCTGCTGACTAATTACATCAATTGCAAATCAGGAGCGGTAATTGGTTTGTTCGCTAGCTCGATGACGTAAGTGTCAACAACAAGGTGTACCACGCAGCTTACATAATGCCACGAACACGAACGAACCCAAACCGAATTACTTACTGATGGCCTTCGAATCAATACCTCCTACCTATTCATACCTCTACCGGAGTAATCAGATCCTTCACCTATTCATCTATCCATAAGTTGTCGGTGCAATCCCTAATCCCTACTTGCTTTCCTCATACTGTACATATATTGATTAGATTGACAAGTTCGTTCGAGCACATCTATCTGATATAACTCTACGCCCGCATAGGTGAGGTTGACTACCGATCCATTCGTAGTTGTGAAAAAAAGGAGGTAATTCAACATTCACATTGTGGTCTTTCCATTCCTACCTGCATACCTACCTACCTCTTTATGTGCTCATCTTGCTGCCTCTATTTCCAAGCTGTTGCCTCTCGTCTCTTTTCTCGTCTCTTTACTTATTTATCCCTTTCTAGGCTTTCGTGGAGCATGCTTTGATACCAATTTATCACACCACTTTATCCATTCCGTCTCGTCTTGCAGTTGGACTAATTCCTTGTTATCTCTGTCTTTCTCATTTCGCCCTGTATTTTTGGTCCAAGTTGAGATCGAAATTGCTTCAAGTCTCTTCCGCCTATCATGTCATCGATTCAACAGAAGGTGGCTACTTGGAGCTCAGTTGCTTTGCGGATTGTGACCTATGTCTTTCTCAGAATCATTCCTGGTCATGTAAGTACGAATATTTTCGAACTCAAATTTCAACCACTTATACTTGTTCCCAGCCGTGGCCGCCCCTCATATACACCCTTTTTGCACTATATGCGCCCTCCTTCATTTATAGTCATGTAACACAAACACCATATACTGTAATAGAGGATGATGTCAATATCACCGTTCTAGAGACTGAGCAAGAAGACCAGCCGCTCGGGTCTGCGGCACATTCTCAAAATATATCGGGTTCGGACAAACCAAAGCACGTGGAGGAAGAAGTTGAAGTAAACGAGACAGTGGTGATAGAGCAAAAATCACGAAGACCATTCTATACACTTTTGACGGGCGCGCCTGATCCCGTATCAACATTGCTCTCGCTTTTGACTTTCTTGATCAACGTGGCCTTGGTTCTGGCAACAATAGATCTGGTGTATCATGCAAAAGTTTTGCATCCTAGTACGGAACTTTCATTCGCACGGATGGGCTACATGTATGTGCAATACCCTGGCTCCTACACGCGGCTCCGTTTGGTCATGGCAAATCACTAAAACTGCGGTTATTATATGGAACTCCTATTTCCATCATACTAAACAGTGTCGAAATGTCTCCATTGACTTGCCATGACTAGACCGAGCAACGCGCCTCTAGTTGACATCTTTACTGACTATGCGGAAGTGCCCCTACGGAAGCAAATCTACTCGTTCGAGAACCAGATCTCTCCAAGCTTCCCATCTCCGTCACCTACAAGCCAGCAAATCCAGTGGGTGCTTACGAAGACAGACCACAACTCGCCGGAACGATCCATGCTCTATCAGAAGACACGGATTTTACACAAGCTTTAAAATTTCCATTGCCAAACCGCCCTGAAAGGACCTATCAATGGACCACATCAAATAACCATACTGGATTCTTCACAACTCCCCCAAAACCTGGACATCTTCCTCAATCAGGATCTTTCACATTTTTTACGTCCAGTTGTATTAAGCCTCGCTTTCCGTACAATCCTTTTGACCACGCCTTGTCGATTCCTGGTTTCAAGCACATGGCAGATGTCATCAAAAAGATTCCTGGAGGCTCCCAGTTCATGCTGTTTCTTGGCGACTTCATTTACATTGATGTCCCGAAGAGGTTTGGAGTGAGTGTGGAGGACTATCGCCGCGAGTACAGACAAGTTTACAGCTCTCCAGATTGGCCAGCCGTTGGGCAAAATCTAAGTGAGTAACATGGATTATCTTTTCATATTCAATCAGAGATAGGTTATTGCTATTTCTATGGCATGTACCGCATTCCTTCACATGTTTCTCTATATATCCAAAGACTTAAGTTGCTAACTGAAGTTTCTTGAGGCTGGATACACGTGCTCGATGATCACGAGATTGCCAATGATTGGGATAAAAAGACTGCCGGGGTAAGTCAATTATTGAGAAACTTTGCCTGTTAGGCTAGATTCTGGAGATAAAAGCACCAGTTGTGGCTCAATATCCGGATTTCTTTTGGCTTTTTACATGTATCATCTGCTTACCACCAGACTTGTCAGATTTATGAAGCCGCCGCTGATCCATGGCATCATTATCAAACGGCCGTCAATCCCCCTCGAGCTCGCCAAGCGGGTACTTATAACACTCTCAGAGACGGTGCTACTTACTTCGAGTTTACCCAAGGGCCTGCTTCTTTCTTCTTGATGGATACCAGAACTTACCGAGATCCTTCTTCGGAGCTCCCCGCCAACAGCACTGGAAAGTCAATGCTTGGTGCAGAACAGCTTGCTGATCTCCTCGACTTTCTTAAAAAGCCGGAGCCAAAAGGTGTAAAGTGGAAAATCATAGCATCTAGCATTCCATTCACAAAAAACTGGGTAAACATCTGTCCGACCGTTACTTTAGAGTTTTTTCCTGTTTAGAAACTTGCTGATTTCCCCATTATATAGCGGGTGAATAGTATGGATACATGGGCTGGCTACCTCAACGAGCGCCAGGTAATTCTCGAAGCTATGTGGGATGTAGGCCTCCGTGGAGGCTGTGGGGTCGTCATCATCAGTGGAGATAGACATGAATTTGCCGCAACAGCCTTTCCGCCTCCCTTGAATGGTCGTTGGCCAGTCAGTGCAACAGTGAATGAGTTCTCTACAAGTCCTCTCAGTCAATTCTATCTGCCAGTTCATACTTATTGGCAAACTGATGAGGAAGATATACAAATCAAGTAACGCATATCGCGACATCCCTGGTATATATATTTGCTAACTTTCCAAAGGTATATCCCAGGCGGTAATTCAAAATTGGGAGCGATCACAATTGAAGACACTGCTAGCGACCAAAGTACTCTAAAATTCCGCCTGTATGTAGATGGTCATGAGGTTTGGTCTTCCCTCCTTCTCTCACCACCTGCTGTTCCCGGGGGTCGCTGGACCAAGGAAGCTTTTTGGAGGTAAATTAAACGTGACATCTAGATGTGATGTGGCCAGAATAGAGACTTTTGGAACAGAATCAAATGCCATATGTTGAAGTCTTCATCACAGATAGCTTATTTTGAAATCATGGCTCTTCAACTTCCGAAAGACTTGATATCCAATCGAGATGATAGATGCGTTCAAACAAAGCAGATGGTCATGCAGATAAAAACGTGTATGTGATCAATATGTATAAAACATATTTTTCAATATGCCAATTATGTTACAACCAAGCCATAGAGATCTGTTGACTTAGTATGAGTTATGGTTGTTAACCTCATGAATCTTAACTATCCTAGTTGTTGAAGCACGAGTTGACTTTTTACCATATGTAAGACCTATTTTTTTGATCTGCGTAGCTAGAGTGACTCATTTGGGTATACAGCAGCATGAGATGAGCTTTATTACTTGCCCCTATTTCAAGCAATATTTGACCCTGCAGTTATTCGAAGCTTGATGGACAACGATATGAATCAGAACTTCTCGAAATGATATATCCTTTTCTTGTTCATTGGTCATATGCTACTCAAGGAAATTATCATTAGAACTGTTGAGGAATTCATTCACTTTCATCTCATGCATTCCAATTCACTTCATTACCAAATTTGAATGCGAATTTGAATTACGGTGTCGCGTATTGATTCAGCCCAACAATTCCTTTAAGTAGTCCACCGTTTTTCTCTCTCCATGGAATTCCAGAACAATCTGACAATTTATCTCTTGACAAGTACGATAATTCTCTTGCTATCAGATTCTTCTCCTTCTCCTCTTTGACAACCCAACAACTCTTTCTCAACTTACAACCATTTTGTCATTATTTATCCATATTGATTGTAGCACAATCGCTCATCTACTGTACGTATGAGTATTTCACATAGCTCGAAAAAAGATACTCGAACTCACCCAGGTGTCCAAATTCCTCATCAGTCCTGTTGTTTTTTCTAATAGAGCTATCTTTCCCCTCTTTCCTGTGGGCTGAAGTTGTCACGCGAGGAGCTCTTTAAGGCAAACATCCTATCACAAACGTACAACTCGCTGTCGTTGTATATGATCTTTTTATCAAATATCTACTAACACAGGTTCCACCATAGATATCTTTAGAACGCGCCACCAACCCGAGTATACCTTCTTTGCTTCCCATCATATTCAATACAATCTTCCCAAATCGTCATCTACCATTAGTCGAGAGCAAGCGATCGCAACATGGGAAATAAGAATGCCCGAGCAAAGAGATCCTTTGACTTGCCAAATTTGACTTTGCCCTCCTTGGTCGCAGCGGACGGCATTTACGCAACAAATGTATCCGCGGTCACTAGCCCTAAAACTCCCTTGGGATTTAAATCATTCCGCCAGGGAACTTTGATCACCCCAAACTTTGAAGCTTTGGATAAAGTAGCGCCGAAATCGCTATCTGCGACCTCGCCAGAGTTTGTCCCGGCACTTCCTCCCCAGATTGCACCATTTGTAAAGGCGCTTGTGGATACCAGTTCTGGGGCTCCCCCAGTGAAGGAATTCATGGATCGATCAGAGATGGCGGATCGTACACAAATGAATGGAGCTCTCTACCATTTCCACACCATGGGTGACAGCTTGACGGCTATGTCTAAGCTACCAATGAAATTAGATCATGTAGCGACTCCGGCCAATGGGAATGGTTTAAGTTCTACGTATTGTCTTAAATTTGACCAGAAGGCAGGTATTCATCCGTTACAGGACGGAATGAATGCAATGTCCATTCACTCCGCGAACTCCACATCAGATAAGACTGGGTCGAGCAGCCTTGTCACTCCGACCAAGACAAATGAGACTCCACTTTCAACACCGTCTCCCATTGTGTTGCCCACGGGTCCCAGACCAGGAAATCCACATTTTGGCCGTGCAGATAAGAAGAAGAAGGACATCATAATCACTCAAATTGGCATCATTAGAAATTCTGCTCGAATCACCGAGCGCTTCACGGAGAATGGATATCCGTACAAACATACATGTGCGGATGAATTCAAGCCTGGTGTGTACGACGTAGCTAGTGTCGTTGGCAAAATGCCGGCAAAGGATCGTGGTGAATTTTGGGAAAAAAATTGGATCGAAATTGAAGTTGACTTCCGTTCAGAGGAAGAAATTGCTGGGACCAATACTCAAGGTGATGGACAAGAAACGTCTCCCAAAGACTACGACACATTGCTCAATTATATCGATTACCTCGGTCCAGACTTTGCTGCTCATGCCAAATATATCTTCGTCAACATTCTATTTCCTTCCATTGCCGATACCAACCAATCCAAAGTCAATTCTTCCGTTTTAACTTGCCAGCAAACCCGCGAATTTCAACACATTGAGAGACTCGTAGCTAAATTACAATGTTTTCCAAACATCAAGCGTTTGGATGTCATCTTGCAAACTCCTTCAAATACCAAGAAGCCGCTATCCATACCTCAACTCAACTTGGTTCTCCCATTTTACGACCTCGGTTTCACTAATTGGAATATCAAGTGGAAGACGAGTTTCATGACAAAGGCCGAGCCGGTGGGTGGATGGCCTGTTCATTATCTTGACAAGGAGAGAAGTCGGCTACTGAGGGAGAGAGAACGAGTCAAGAATGCTGTTTTTGTTAGGAAGAGCCAATTTGTTACATGAAGTTATTCATGGACTTGACCAGGACTCGCAGGGTCAGAGTTGTTGCCGGTCTTCTCCATGAAAGCTTGTCATATGCGGTTGCTTACCGTATTTAGCTCATTCGAGCATCTTTTCCAATTTCCATCATCGTGCGCAACGGCATAGCGTTGTTATTACTTCAACATTGGTTTCGAGATAGTGAAAGGGATTTTGCCTGACTACAATGATAAAAGTTACTTTCATTCAAGCCCAACCGCATCAAATTCAAACACCCAGCGCAGTGACTAGTTGTCATACATCTAGATAAAGCGTAAAGAGAACTTGGAAGGATTGCCGTTTTGATTGTGGAGTTCAGGAGCGGAAATTGAAATTGCGCTGGAAAAATAGCATCTATTCAAATATCAACAGGCAGTACAATATCACAGAGAAATATCCCTCAGAATTACAAGCTTCCATGACATTGTTCCTACAAATATATTTCTATCATATCATGCGTGACAATATCCATTTCTTTGAATGTTGTGAAGTCCATGTGCCTCCTATATTTAGGGAGTGCGTATAATCATACGTACAAAAAAGAAAACATTTCCAATTCCAAAACAGGCAAGTACACAGTACCGTTGCCATAAATAACAATAAAAGGTATCTCTTGCTTAAAACATTGAAAATAGACTCCGTCAGTGGTATATACAACATCATGTTCTCGTTTGCAAATGTAGGGTGTATAGCAAAACACCTGTTATATCATCAATCATATATCATGGAATAGCGTTCAACTCCTCGCGCTGTCGTAGGTACTTCTTTGCCAGTTCATCCCCACCAAGTGCACTTAGTTCCATCCAATGATAAGCGACACACATGGTGGCAGGATCACTCCTCTCTCTATCTCTCTCAGTAACCACACCCTCCTTGCCTTGATGCATTTCCATAACTTGTGCTTTAAAGGTTTCGCGAGGTTTGCTCAATGGTGCAGTGATTCTTTCTACCAATTCAGGGTGGGTCAAATAAAATATGGCAAGCTCTCGCTCTGCCACAGGGTCTCCTTCTTTAGCCGTGATCGTCCACATGTTTGCAGCATCCTGCATACTATATTTCATCAATTCGCCGTTAATGGATGACGAGTCTAGCACAGCGGCCGTTGTCTTGCGAGTTTGGGTGTAATGCACAACTATCTCATCTGCAATTTCAATTAGTGTACGGCACACGTCTTGCTTCAGTCCAAGAGCGGCAAGTCCAGCATCCCAGAAGGCTTTTCCACGTTCTGTTTTATCTAAAGTAGCAGCTGGGACAAATGAAGCAATGAACTGTAAGTCCCGGAATAGTGTCTTTGGTCGCATATCTGGGTCGCGGAATAGATCTTGCAAGACATCGACAATCATGTCTGTACTCGCGGCAGTTGGCACGTTCGAGCCCATGTATCGTTCAGTGTTTCGATTGGTTGGCGAAGGATTGTCTCCTTGGTTGAGTGTATGAGATCGACGCTCTTTGCAATTGTCAATTGCTTCTCCAAGAGTTTTCGCTCTTGGGGTAGTTGTTGCTGCATCAGGTGGCCCAAAAGCATTGTGATGCGAAATTTCTGGGGACTGTGGAGAAATAGGAATGGGCTCCTGGCGGATTCGAGGTCGTCTCGTGGTGGAAGGTGTTAAATATGCAATAATCAAATGCTCAAGCTCGTACAACGCGTTGAGCTTCGCGTAGGGATTGGGGTGGACAGAAAACATGCGCAATAACCGATGAAAAGCCATTTTGTAGGGAAACTCCAGATTGTCTAACTCCTTCGTGGCTCTTATCGTACCCTTCCTAGGCCTCGTGCTGACAGAATCACTGGTGGAAGAGCTTCCTGTGGTGGAACGATTCTCCGAAGCTCCATTATCTGGGAGACTTTTGTTGCTTGATGTGGAACCCTTTTCTGCTTTTTCGCCGAGTGATTCCTGCCGTTCCATTGGGAGTTGTTCTATCTTCTGAGCTCCACGAAGGTCCCCAAAGCTCTTCTTTTTCTCTATTACACGCTTTCTGGTTTTCCTTCTGGCTCTCCTATCTGCCCGATCTCTTCTTTCAATACAATCTTGACCTATAGAACCCGAAAACCATGAATCCGTCTCACTTCCACGAGCAAAAACAAGAGTGCCAAGGTCACTAAGTAGTAAACTGGTCAAAGTCTGCTTCAAATCCGCCAAAAATCGATGTCTAGCTGCAGTCATGTGATCATCCTTCAGCATGATAGTCTCATTGGTGGATGAGGCAGTGTCCGGGCGACGACTACTGACGCTCGTAGTTGGTGAATGGGCTCGTGTTTGAAAGGGTGACCAGAACGTCGTTGCAGAGTCTATTGTCAGTACGGGACTTGCCATGCCAAAATAATCTTGGGAGTCCATCAAGTCTCCAGGAAGATTCAATCGCGCTCCACTGAACCTCCCTGAGCTAAAGCTCTGCTGAGAGTTATTTCTGGTAGACATGGCCCGAAGGTCATGGAACCCAGGGCGGTTGAAATCTGTGCTACGTAGGCCACGACGTGTGCTGTCTGTGCTGGTCACGTCTTCCCCAGATAAGTTCAGAGATCCAAAATGACTCAGAGACAGGTCACCTTTTTGCTTCCCGCTGTCCAAAATCCGCTTGTCTCTGTTGTAAAGCTCACTAGACCAAAGGACGGGCCCCTCCATCAAGTTATCGCCGACGAGCTTATTGATGCACGTTTCGATTTCTAAACTGAACCTATGGATTCGTTCTTCGCCCTTGCAAAAGTTCTCGATTCCAAATTGAGACAGCCACCTCAGAGTTTTCTCCGCTTGCTCGTCGGATAATTTATTTGGACCGCCTTGATCTTCACTAGCAGCCATCATGTCCATGACTTGTGCTTCAGTCTTTAGAAGAAAATTATTCGCCGAAGGCTTCGAGATATTACGAGAGCGCGCATTAGACTTGTCCAAATGAGATACTTTCTTTGGTGAAACCATGCACTTCAAGGCTATGGCAATATTTCGAGTGCCCTCATACGCTGCTGAGTTCCGAACATCGGTGACATACCACATTTTGTCGCGGAGGGCTTTCAGACGTTTCATCATGGATTCGATTGTTACGTCGTGGCGCTCCTGGGACTGCTTGAGCCAAACCAACCAGGCTTCGTATTCTTCAATGGCACTGGTGGAGCGCCGGATGGAATCCCTAGGCCCTCTAGATAAAATAGTCAAGAGAGATGCAAATCCATCCCTCGTCAGTGAGGCAGATGACATTTGATTGAGCTGTCTCAAGGTTTTCCAGTACAGATGAGCATTAATAAAATCAGACTGCGCCTTGCATTGAGTTTCAGCAGCCTCTAGCATAGAAATAAGAACTGAAGGGGCCTCTGTTTCTGTTTCGACTCTCTGTTTTGTATGTCTGGTATCAGTCCCCCTGGAAGATTTGTCAGTTCTAGGAGATTGATCTCGGGCTCGGTAGGGGTTTCTCGACTGTATTTGAGCCAATGACTTTGACTTGTTGCTGAACTTCTTGCGAGGAGTTTCAAGAATTGATGTGCGATTGCTGAAAGTCTTTGATTCAAGTCTTGAATCGAGTGATTCGGGAATCTCATAATCTTCCACAAGTTTTAGAATCGAACTTCTGAGCTGGTGATAGTCTTTGTCAAGATCTGAACGGAATCCAATGCTATCCTCATCCGTATCGCTGCTTGAAGTGCCTTCTTCTTCATCTTCATCATCATCATGAATCATCTGGGTTGACAATCCTTGCCCGTCTTGTGTCATGAATAAAACAGTCCATCGTTCTGCACAAGGATGGCATGCACCAGAGGTCGTATCGCTACCTAAAGCACGCGACATTTCATGAAGGGCTTCTCGGAGTTCGAAACCATCATCTTCATAATAACTAAGCCGTTGATTTTGGCGATTGGACGATATTGATATAGAAGATGTTCGTTGCTGTGTGCTTAATGTCTCATTGAGCAGAGGTTCTCTGGATGTGGTGACATCACTTATCGTGGAAGAGCCACTATTGCTCATGATAGAAGCGCTGTCTAAAGCCTCACGAGTGGGGGGCTGCGGTATTAGCACTGATATAGCAGACATTCCAGAGACAGAAGAAGCCGCAGATCGCAAGCCACTGAGATGGGAATCTTTCGCGGAGAAACTCGATGCGGGCCGTCTTTCCGGGAATAGTGCATTCACCATGGTCAATAGGTCGGCAGGTGCTAGGACAAGATAAGGGTGTACCTCCGCTGTCTCCCTTAATGAGGTTATAGACCTTGCGGGAAGAAGCTTAGCAATAGATTTTGATGGTTTTGTGGAACGGAAGCGTGCTAGGATATTCTCTATGTGAGTTTTAATTGCTGGTGCTGGAGAGGACTTGTTCCTATGAAAGTCGTTAATAAGATGGAAATATATAGATACGAGAGTAGTAATACCAGGTCATATCAACAACAAGGCGCTGTGCGCGCATTGCAACCTCTTTCAATATTTTTTGCCGACCATACTCTGTAATGTGATATTCTGACATCATTCCATATGACTATACAAGTCAGTGAGTTGGCCACTTAGAGGGGGGCTCGAACATACTTCTGGATGAATTATTGCATTCAATAAGAAAACAGAAAATAGCCATTTTGAAACCAAGAATCTCCTGGTAGGTCCATGTCTTTTGGGATCGAGTTTTCGAAGTATGGCATTGCCAAGTTCGATCAAGCCTTCCGGAATACCTCCTGCACTTGGGTCATCAATGATTTCGAAAAGTCCATGAATCGCCGCATCATAAAACTCATCCGCAGCTATGGAATCCTTGGCATTCCGTGGTTCAACATGTATACGCGTACCAGCCTGGTCCTCGGCTTTCTCCAATAAAAAGGCTCCATCTTCAAGAATTTTCATTAAATACCACTCCATATTAGTTCGTCCCGACCAATCTCTCATTGTAGTCCAGACGTTCAAAACACTACAGATAAAAGGATCTGTCCCGCTTTTGCTCTCGGTGATTAACCGGGCGCATGCTGTGGCCCAGACATCGGTTCTTCTGAGGTCCTCTAAGGAATCGGGGCCAGCCGAATTTGCAAAACAAGTGTGAATCAAAGCAGACAAAGGATCATGACGCTGAAAAGAAAGTAAACGCTCAACTGCAGAAGGTGTATGCGAAAAATTGCGGTGGGCGCTAGCCGCATGCCCCTTGGAACGAGTATGAAAGGGCAGAACAGAATCGACAGCTTCTAAACCTTGATGGAAGCTTGTCAAGGCTGACAACTCGGTCGGCGTAAGGCTGGCTATGCGACTAGCCAAATAATCCGAGTTTGTCCTGATTTGGGTCAAAAAATTAAGCAAGCATTCACGAGATCGCAATGGAATCTCATGCATAAAATTTAACGCAGGTGTTGTATCCTCGGGGCCGGATATACTAGATCGACCATTGTCAAAATCAGGTTCCAACAAAGCAAAGCGCCGGGAGGCATCGCACGAGTTCCGGACATCATGTATGGCATTGTAAAGGCTGGCAAAGTTCTTCTTCTCATCGGCCCTAAAGTTGTCAACCAAGGTCCTGTGTGCCAATTCTCCGCATCGTGCCAGGCGGGCAGAGAGTGCTGTTGACACCAGGGATCTCTGTAAACGAATGCGTGAATGAGCACGCTTCTTTTCCTGGTACGTGGACAACCTAACCAAATGGGCAAGCTCTTCAAGACTCGTGTTCGTAGTCATTGAAGTTATGGCACTTATCTGTGGGTTTATATATTGAGATATGTCTTGCAATAGAGGCTGAGGCATTTTTATTGACGTTATAGATTCATGGTTGTACGGCTTTGGGGTAGACGATCTATCAACGGCGCCTGGAGCTTCCTGGGCAGGTGTGGGCGAGGATGAACATGAAGAATCTTGGCCAGAACTCCATCTATTGTCTGCATCTTTTGGCAAGTCCTTGTAAGAAGTGATGGGTCTCTGTGGACTTCTCGACTGATGTCGGTGCAGTCGCGGTAAATTGTTCTTCTCCGGCGGAGAAGGTGTCGGACTCCTGGACGATACATGAGTGATTGTCGGGGACATAGCTAGCGATTCGGCGCATTAGCAATCTGCTATTCAACGAGAAAGTAACAGTATAAGAAACAATAAAGCATCGTGTATCGCAGATACGAGACGTACGAGGTGAGGCATGCCCTGGCCCAGGGAGCGACGAGGATCGTTGCATTTGTATCATACTGTAATCTCACTACACTAACATACTACCTCGAATTCCTCCTCACTGGCAAAGTGCCATGGAGATTGAAGCGAAAAAAAAAGTAAAATAGAATCGTTGATGGAGCGCGCAAGAAAGGGAGTGATGGCGACAATAGAAAGAATGTGTAAGGCCAGGGGAAAGGCTGATGAAGGCTGGAGCCAGTCGTGGCAGACAGGGTGCGCGGGGCCACACTTTGCGATAGTGATAAGGATCGGAATGGCTCCAAACAAGACGAGAGAGGCCGGAAGAGGACGAATTTCTCTTGACGGAAAATCAATAAATGGTAGAAACAACAATGGCAATAAGTTGAATAACGACTTCTTGTTGAGAATAATGCTCGATGGGGCGAAGTTAGCAGGTTTTTCTCCACCGCAAGGTGTTGACAGCTCCTCAGCTCCTCAGCTCCTCAGCTCCTCAGCTGAGAATATTTTGATAGTGTGATAGTGTGATAGCGAATCGAGCATGGAAATGATACAAGTATATTAGTTGTGGTGGGCAAGGCGAGCAAGGATCAAAGGTATCCTCCGTAGATGGGATGGATGGGATGGGATGGGACAGTGCAGCGCAGCGCAATGCAGTTGCATACAATACAGTTCAGTGCAGAATGTATATTTGGTTGGACTGAATTTGATTTGAATCGGTGACGGAGGACCTGGTCAGAGGGCGGGGGGCGAGGGGAGGATTGATAGGAGGAAAGGAAAGGAGCGGGTGGTTAGATGAGAGTAGAGAAGCACGAAAGGGGAAGGGGAAGGGGGAAAAGAAACAGAAAGCTGTTTACAATAACATCTTGCTTGTGTATACGTATGGCTAGTTGTTGTGGTTCAATGAAATGGAAATTGACAACAAATCGATATTATCGTATTGAAGGGAGCCAATCATAATCAGTTTTGATCGCCTCCACATTAGCCAACGCAGACATTTTAATAAATTTCGCGAGATTCTAGAACACCACGTGAACACCTGTTATTTCCTGTCGTTTAAGCTCATAGGAATGAAGTGTGATTTGTAAGCCTTGTAAGATAACATATCTAAGATAATTTTTATAATTGAATGTTACGACCGAGATCGTCACATGATTAGATTGACTAAATATCACCTGACCAAGGTGTCCCACTGAGTCTCACTGGGTAAGGCCCAGTGGGACACAGTGGGAAGCAGTGGGACAACAGAGAACGAAGGTCTATATAAGGAATGGGATTTTATTACAATATAGAGCTTTATATTCAAAAATAATTATTAATTTCATTATTATAGTTATAAGAATTATAATCAATTATAATTTTATTGAATTTCTATTTAAAGTTTAATCTAAATTATTTCGAGAGATCTCTAAACATTTCTTTATAACTCTAGGGGCAGTTCCCTATTATAATGAATTAAATAATAGGCTGTAGAACTACTAATTTGTAAACTATAATGATATTATAGGCCTCGGTGATTCAACTATAATATATCAAAAGATATTAGGTACTCAAGAATGTTTTAAATATATATATAATATTAGTTATAGAATATCCTGAATTATAAAATATAATTTCTAGAATAATAAATCCTAGGAAATATGAATAATATAGAATATAATAAATAAAAGAGATCTTACTAGGGTTAATAAGCTTTTAAAGGATTAACCCTAGTATCACGGGGCAAGGGATAGGACCTAGGTAAGATGTATGATATTCTATAAGAATGAAAGAAGGCGCTGAATGAGCGCCGACTATATAGGGTATGGATGCCTAAGGCATCCACAAGACTACGCTGTTGAACCCGTGACACCTAGGACAAAAAAATAAACTAGAATATTGGAAATCATAAGAATAGATATCACATAATAAATCATCCCATCAATCTATTATAAAAGCTGTCTCTAGAATTATATAAAAATATTTAGAATTCTTTTGAAATAATTTAAATTAGATTTCAAATAGGAATTTAATAAGATTATAATTAATTATAATTAATTATAATTTTTATAATTATAATAATAAAACTAGTAATTGTTTTTAAATATAAAGTTCTATATTGTAATGAAATCCTATTCCTTATATAGACCTTCGTTCTTTATAGAACCTAAGATTCTGTCCCATTTGGAGCCCTCCTGGATCCCAGGCTCCAAAGGCTCCATCACATGACACTTGCCACGTGATACATTGTTACCCGCTGTAATACAATCCCACCGATTATTATTAATGAGATCGATGGGATAATAGAGTATGAAGGTTTATATAAGAGAATGAGTTTCTTTATATATAGAGCTTTATATTTAAAAACAATCATTCATTATTATAGTTATGAGAATTACAATTAATTACAATCTTATTAAATTCCTATTTGAAATCTAATCTAAATCATTTCAAAAGATTTCTAAATACTTCCATGTGACCCTAAAGGTAGCTTCCTGTTATAATGAATCAAATAATAGATTATAGAATTATTAATTTATAGATTATAATAATATTATAGACCTCAATAATTCAATTACAATATATCAAAAAACACTAAACACCTAAGGATGCCTTAGACATATATATAATATTAGTTATAGAATACCCTGAATTATAGAATATAATTTCTAAAACAATAGGTTCTAGGAAATATAAGTAATATAGGATACAATAAGCAAGAAAGATCTTAATAGAATTAATAAGCTTTTAAGGGATTAACCCTAGGACAAAAAAATAAGCTAGGATATTGAAAATCATGAGAATAAATATTACATAATAAATCGTCTCATCAATCCCATCAATTATTATCAATAGAATCGATAAAACAATAGAGTATGAAGATCTATATAAGAAAATAGGTTTCTTTATATATAAAACTTTGTATTCAAAAATAATTATTAGTTTCATTATTATAGTTATGAGAATTGTAATTAATTACAATCTTATTGAATTCCTATTTGAAGTCTAATCTAAACCACTTCGAGAGATCTCTAGATACTTCCACATGACCCTAGAGGCAGCTCCTGTAACAATATAGAATATGTCAATAAAAGAAATCAGAAACTTCACTAGTAAAAGAAGTTTTATTATTTTTCATTTATATATGAATTGGAGATTATAAAAAGGAATCCTCAGTGTGTGAATGAAGTGAATGATTTCAATTCAATTACCACTGTAATACAGCTACTGTAGTAAAGCTCTAAACAAATGCAAAAGAGACTAGCTCTTTTAATAAGTCTATATAAGACTTACTACTTTCAATACATATAGCTAGCTCTTTAGACAGAATACAATTAGACATACAGGACCTACGCAATTCGTGGGTGCTACGTCTTCCGTATCCTTCTCGTATCAACAAAAAGAGTGTAGATTTCGAAAGTAAGATTCTAGATCACAAAGTGGTCTTCCTCATGAACATCCCGAGGCAGAGCACAGAACTGGCTCTGTTATTCACTTCGTCTAACATTTCCATCCCCCATCAATGGTAATGTCAGATCCTGAGATATACATCGACTCATCACTCAATAGAAATGCGATCGCCTGAGCAACTTCCTTGGCTTCCCCGTCTCTCCCGAGTGCAATTGGTGGGTAATTGGCACTTCCAGGCTGCAAGTGAAGACCAATCGAGTTTTCCGCAGTCTTGAGCATTGGTGTAGAAATGCGGCCCCTAGAGTTGGTCTTCAGAATCCAAAAACATTATGATCGAGATAAAATAGAGCACGGATCACTTACGGACAGATGGCATTCACTCTAATTCCTTTCCCACCTACTTCCTTAGCTGCCGTTCTTGTGAGCCCAAGGATCCCATGCTTAGCTGAAGAATATGAGGCATTATTTGCTGCCCCGGTCAATCCCCGAATAGAGGAAGCGTTCACAATCGAGCCGTTTTGAGCCATTACTTTCAGCTGAGCCTTTAAACAATTCATTGTCCCGGTCAAATTGACTCCCAAGACAAATTCCCACTCGTCCAAATCTTGTTCGACGATGCCTTTCAATCCAATAGAGCTCGGAGCGACACCAGCCAGATTGGCTGAGCCATCTAGCTTTCCGAAGTTGTCTATAGTCTTGTTAATCCATACTTCCACCTCTTCAAACTTCCTTACATCGACCTTAGTGATCAACACGTCTACGTGGTACTCTGATTCGAGCTGCACTTGAAGTTCCTTCAATTTGTCTTCTTGGATATCTGCAAGTGACAACCTCGCTCCACGACTTGCAAGTAACTTTGCTGTTTCTAGGCCGATGCCCGAAGCTGAACCTGTGAGAGCGATAACTTTGTTCGTAAATGGTTGAGAAGACATGATACTATAATATAGAGAGATGATTTATCAGCTTTCAGGAATATCTTACTTTGGTTCTGAAAGATTGGGAATTTGATGTTCTTTATATAAATTTTTGACTAGAGACTGCAAGTGCACAGGTAGACTTGTGACTTCTCTCTCAGCCACGCGATTTGAGTTCTATACTGTTGTATGGGTCCAGCAGGGAAGTATCTTGTACTCCATGGGGGAGCGTCTGAAATGACAGTGGAACGTTAAGCCAATCAAAAATAAATTAAACTAACTATCCTTTAGACTGCCAACTCATGGCATTTTCGGTTAAGAGGACCTCATTGACCAATTAAATCATCAGGATTTCTGAAATTTGATCAGATGTTCATATTCAATCTTGAATATAAAATTCAATGGATATTATTTTCATTTTAAATCTATCAGCTTTTTCATGTTTTTTAAAATCAAATATTTGAAGTCAAGATTCCGTTTTGTAAATAGAGTAACTGAAAAAGCATTAAAGTGACCATTCTAACTAATCAGGCTTCATCATTTAAGATACGAGCTTTGCCTCCGGCCTCACAATACCGAAAAAATAGTTACGTGTTGCTGATGCTCCACTTCTAATTTTCCTTAGGCACCTAAGACCTACATCGCAGCTCGTCCTGTCGGAGGCTTATTATTCTTATTATTCTTATTATTCTTATTATTCTTATTATTCTTATTATTCTTATTATTCTTATTATTCTTATTATTCTTATTATTCTTATTATTCTTATTATAAAAGAGTGAAAGATAATAGGATTATATAAGAAAAGCATTCGTATGTACTATAGATCAATTTAAGTAGCTATATATAATGAATAGAGTATATCACTATATAATGATAATAAGATAAGAGATTATAATTAAAGATATCGATATGAAATATAGATAATCAAATTAAGAGTGAAAACATCGATTACCTTTCTCAGCTCTATAGAAAGAAAGACTATAAATACTAGCTACACAAGTCACGTGGCCTTCAGGTCACGTTCTTAGCGTACAATAGCTTCGAAATTTATTATAATAAAGAAATAATAAAAATAAATCATTTAATAGTGAGAGTATATATAATCTTCAATCGAGATTATATATAAATAAAATTCTTGAATTAATAAGAACTCGATATTTTGAGATATCAGAGCTTTCAAATTCGGTGAATTTAATCCAAAGGAGAGTATTAATGAATGTATAGGAGGAAAACTCAAATTAACTAACTACAAATCTCATTGATTTAAAAATTAAAGATTTTCTTTCAAATACCTTAGAAATAATATTATAAAAAGTAATAGTCGGCTCTTCAAGTGGCCGACTAGTTCCTAATCGGGGAAAGCGAATGTCCCCGGAAAGCGAATTGTCCCCGTGAGATTTTAAGTGTAAAAAGCACTAAAATCATTAAATTTTATTATAAATCAAATCTGTTTTCAGTACACAACCTTCAATTTTGAATCAATTTTTTATATTTTTATATAATTTTATTCAATAGAATTCTAGCTTTTCAGTGATATTAAATTCTTTTGAATTACTTCAAAATTCATAATATTATTTATAAAATTCAAATATTTTTCAATAAAAATCATAAATCTACTATCAAAATCTCACACGGACAATTCGCTTTCCGGGGACATTCGCTTTCCCCGACTAGGAACTAGTCGGTCACTTGAAGAGCCGACTATTATAGTCAGTTTAATTTATTTTTGATTGGCTTTGCGTTCCACTATCGTTTCAGATGCTCTCCTTCGTAGGACCCTCGACTTCCTATGGAATCTAAACATATCACTTTTTGTTTCGATAGCAAAAAGGTTGTTTTTGAAGAACTCATCAGTCTAGCTACTATCGAATATCTGCGTTCTCGAAGCATCGAAAATGCATGAAGACAAGTAAAATCATTCTCGTAAGAATAAAATATATAGACGAGTTAATGTAGTTTAATACCGAGTGGGCTATATCATCGAATGGGCTACTTTAAAATATATAAAAGTTAACGCTTTTTTAATATTTGTATTTTAATAATCAATTATTATTTTTTAAAAGAAAATTAATATAAATAATAATGAAAATTTAGCTCTTTATAAATCTAGTTTTGATATAAAAAATTTATATTTTCTAAAAAAAAAAGTGGAAATTATTACGATTTTCGTTACAAAAGAAATATATTCTATAATAACTATTATAATAATTTGAATGTTCAATAAATAATTAGATTTTCATATTATTTGTATAGTTAAATTTTATAGTTTCAATTTTTAGAAAATTCTAATCATAAATAAAGAAAGTGTATAATTGTACACAAACGAATTTTGTATATAAAAATGATAGCCCACTCGGTAATATAGCCCACTCGGTAATATAGCCCACTCGGTAATATAGCCCACTCGGTAATATAGCCCACTCGGTGTTAAACTATATCAAACTATTGAGGTATCAAAATATCAAACTACCTAAGCAGCTCAAACCAAACGAGAGAATGAAAAACACCGGAGTCCGAGATTTCCGCTTGAATATCGGATTTACCGGACTATCCTATCTTGGAAGCTCTTTTAACAAGACCCACATATCGGGCTTATTCCATGTCTGATAAACTTTATGTACTTACCCGCACGGTTCATATCCCAGAGCTTATTCGTTTCCGGTAGTAGGCCTAGCTCCCGACGCGCGGAACCTCCGGTTCCTACTCGGCAAAAGCAATCGTATAATCTCAAGCAATTGCATAACGTGGTTTATTGGAATCCTGTACATATCATGACCCTGTACACTTCAAAATACACCAAAATTCAGGCTTTTTTGATATTAAAAATTAAATAACCAATCATTGTTCCATCGAATTTTTTTTATAAAAAAAACTTAAAATTTATATAAATCTATTTCATAATCAGAAAGTCTTGAAATAATTGATAGTTTTTGAGATATAGGAAAAGTGGGTTCAAAAATCATTATTTTCTTTAAATCTCAAGATTAAACAAAATGAATCTCAAAAGAAACCAATACTGATATTTTTTATAATTATTCAAATATAATATCAAATTTTCAGATTTGAATAATAATTAATTATTCAATTTGAATATCAAAAAAGCCTGAATTTTAGTATATTTTAAAGTATACAGGGTCCTAATAAACTATGTTAATTTTCAAAAAAAAAAAAACATATTATAAACCGATATAATTAATAACTTCAAAAGATATTACTTAATTTTGATTATACTTTTTATTCTCAATTCCAAACCAAATGACTTTATAATAAGATTAGTTATAGAAATTCTGAAAAGACTTAATTGTAGAAAATAATCAGTTCTATCTGAGTATCAATTCTTATAAAAATAGAAAGGATAGTAATGAAGCTATTCCTGTATTATATAAGATTATACAATTGCTTGAGTGTGAAGGACTATTATAAAAGGATTCGATTCTATCTTAGAATCTAAAACTAAAGAAGGAAGAAAAGAATAAGAAGAGAACTATAAGAGCTCCGAACTATTTACACTAATGAGTCACGTACTAGACTAAGGTCCTAGAAGCTAGGTGACTAAGAAGATAACCTAAAGGGGATCGAATCGTTACAAAAAGGAAATAATATATAATATAATTTATTAGTGAGTGAGTTATATTAATGAATGAGTTACTTTTCCATCAATTCACATCTTCAAATCTATATTATTCAATAATCATTGAATCAATTGATTGAAACTATTAAAATTCTAATGATCTAGGATCTATTATATGATTTTGATAAGTTCTTATATTATATCTAGTCATTTTATATTTATTATAATATCAATTAAAAAATAGTTCCCTATTAGAATTTCTGTCTTTTTAATATTTATTGTATTAAATCTAAATATTAATCTCTTATTAAAATAATATATCAAAAGTCTTCTATTTAATAAATACTTTCTTTTAATATAATTAAATTTTTCTGTATATCGATATTTGCTTAATACTTTATTTGCTATTTGAAATATATGAATCTCTATATTCAAAAATATATTTTTATAAACTAGTTTCTTTATGCCTTTAGCTTGAGCTAGTATAATCTTGAATATAAATATAAGAGAGCTTGATTGATAATAAATTATTCGAGATTTAATTAATATTAATTGATAAAAAGCTTCAATTAAATTATAAAGGGTTTAAGAGATTTATTGATTTAAAATAAAAAAGAGGAGAGTAGATATGCAAATTCGAATATCTCATTTCGAAAATATAGCTTTAGAATTAAATAGAATTAAATATATTCCTCGAAACTCTAATTTTATATTCTAAGAGATAATTAATTCTTTGTATACAATTTTGAAAGCTATAAAGAATTCAATTTTTGAAATATAATTGATATATGTTTTGATAAATCTATTAATTTAACTATCATATAAATGTTTCAAATTACTAAAATAATCTATATTAAATAACTGAATTAAATAATTTAAATGAAATAGTAAATATAAATATATAATATTATTCTTTTAATAATATATTTGAAAAACTACTGATTTATAGCTTTTATATCCATTTAGCATTAATATTCAATATTTGCTTTTTTTCGATTTATAATATATTTATTGAAATATTTCAATTATTTTAAATCTATTTTATTATTCATTTATTTATTAAATATAGATTTATTAATCTATTTTATAAAAAGATTTATTTCAATATATTAATTAGAAAAATGAATTTATTTTTAAAATAATAGAAATAAAAGAATAGTTTTACTTTCCCTATTTCTATATATTATTATTATAATTCATTCTTAATTATCTAATTATATTAATTTGTTTTTATTATATCTTTTAATATTAATAACAATTATTATTATATATATAATTTTTATTTATAAAACTTATTTTATTGAAATTATAAATATCACTATTTAAAATACTACATTTCGTTCATATATTTATAATTAATTGAAACCACTCTTTAATAAATTTAGGATCTTTATAAAAAGCTTTTTGAAGATTATAAATACAATTAAAATACTTATTAAATTCGATTCAATACTTTACAAATCAATATACTTAAAGCTTTTTAATATACTTTACATCTTTCGATTTAAGAATATGATTTACTATATCTTTTATATTCTTAAACTTAAATAAAAAACTTTTCAAATTTATATTAAGAATATATTGAATAATCATTTCCTTTTCTAATTCTATAATATTAAAACGATTCACTTGAGTTTCTATATAAAATAATAAATCATTTATTCTATATTGAAAAGTTATATAAGAGAAATTATAAAGTTTAGAAGCTTTTCGAATACTTAGTTTTTTATTTTTATAAATAGTTTTAATAGTAAAAAAGATTCGAGTTTTTTAATTAGTTGATTCTATAATAACTAATTAGTAAATCGCGTATAAAAGTTAAAGGTGTAAATTGAGGGAAAAGTGGCCCACTCGATGATAAACCACGTTATCTTTTTAAAGATTTTAAAGATAACGTAGTTTAACATCGAGTGGTTCATATCACCGAGTGGCCCACTTTAAATATATATAAAATTTGTCTATACGTAATCGTACACTTTCTTCATTTGTTAATATAATTTGAAAAGGTTTGAAAATATTGAGATTTAACTATATAAATATTATAAAAATTCGAATCATTATAATAGTTATTATAAAAATAACTTTTTCATAACAAAAATCGTAACAATTTCTACTTTTTTTTAGAATATAATAGAAACATTAACTAAAAAAACTAGATTTATAAAAAGCTAAATTTCTATTAATATTTAATATTTTTCTCTTCAAAAATAATATTTTGTTATTAAAATATAAATATTAGAAAATACTCAATTTTAGTATATTCTGAAATGAGCCACTCGATGATAAACTACGTTAATTAACAGTCAATATAGGATTGCTCTTAATAGAATTAATTCCTTCGACTTTTTTATATTATATTTAAGATATTACTTCTTATAGCTAGTAGAGAGAAAGATACTTATCTCTTCCTATTAATCAATCTTTATATATAAACGCTTCTAACGAATAATCATTCGAATACTATTATATCACGGAGAATTAAGCCTATATAAACCCAATTAGTCTAAAGCTATTAGTAACATCACTTTTAGTGTGACAATTATAAGCCCAGTATACATTTATAATATAATAATATAATTCTTCACTTTACCATACTCTCTTATAAGATTTAATAGACTCATTTATAAAAGAGTATTTCAATAAACCCACATTAATCATCTAATTTTAGTCTATTAGAATTCAATATAAAGACGCTACTCTATTGCCCCACTATATTCATACAGCCCACTAATTGTATCCAATCAGAGACCCTAGATTCGGCAGTACAAGAATATAGAAAGAGATCTGCATATATGATTCAATGAGGCTAGTACAAAGACATTACTACCTACAACCAACTAGTTAGCAATTTCGGGGGTGTGTCACGGAGAATTAAGCTTATATAAATCCAATTAGCCTAAGGCTATTGGTGGCGTTACTTTTAGTGTGACATACTAATTATTAATAGTTTATTAATCGCTTGATTCATAAATCCAACTATGCCTGTATTTGCTAGGCGATTTGCTTTCTCATTGCCTTTGATCTTCATATAATCAGATAACTATTTCACTTTGATATTATATTATTTCATTGCCTTGTGGCACTTATGAAAGGCTCATTGCGTTGTAAGCGGTGCGCTTCCGCGTACTATATATCTTATGCACTTTTATTTATTGAATTAAAAGTTAATTTTAATTTCAAAACTCTATATAATATTCTTAAAATTAAATCATTAAAGTAAAAAAACATAGAGAATTTACATTAAGCTTTTGAGAACTATTCAAAAGATGAAATAATCAATAAATTATAATTCGATCATTTATAAGTTAATAAAAAGAGAAGTTAATATTATAAAAATAGATTTTAAATTTTTGAATAAAACTATTTAATCGATTCTTTCAAAAAAGAAAATCAATTTAAATTGGTTTTTAATAAAATTTTATTTAAAAACAACCTAAAATCTCTATAAATCTTTTATAATTATCAAAATGTAAATACTTCTTTGATTTAAATTCAATATAATAAACAATTCGTTTTTTTCCCAAAAAAAAAGTTAAAAAACAATTTTTTTGAAAATATTACATAATGACTATATTATTTAAATACTTGATTCTTATAGCTTTCTAATAAATTCTATTATATATATAATTAAAAAATATCTTTTTAAATTGTTATATTGATTTTCGATATAAATGTTATTATAAAATTACTTTTTCCTCTTAAATATTATAGAATAATTGACTCATAATCAATTTTCTTTTAAAAGAAACTATTTATAAAATTATCTTTAATCTTTTAAAAAGAATTCGACTTTTTTATATAATAGCTTACTTTACTTTATTTTATTTTATATATTAAAATATACTAAAACTCCATATTATTTAAAGAAAACAAAAATAATTCTATTTATATTATTGAATAAATAAATATAATGTTATTATATGTATATTTTTAATATTAAGATTTTACTTCTCATATTAATGTTTTTAATATTTTATTTTCAATCATAAATATAATATAAGGATTAATTAATTATAAATTGAATTTAAAATATTATTTTGAAAAGAAATAAAAATGTACAAGATATTGAGGTGATATAAGATGTAGGAATATCGATCATATCAAGCTTATAAGTTTCAATAATATATAGCGTATTATAATAGTTGGCTCTTCAAGTAGTCGAATAGTTTCTAATCGGGGAAAGCGAATGTTCTTAGAAAGCGAATTGTTCTTATGAGATTTTAGTAGTAAATTTATGATTTTTAGTGAAAAATATTTGAATTTCATGAATCATAGTATAAATTATAAATGAAGTTTGTATAATAAAAATGAATTCGATTTATAATAAAATTTAATAATTCAAGTATTTTTCATTAAAAATCATAAATTTACTACTAAAATCTCATAGGAACAATTCGCTTTCCAAGAACATTCGCTTTTCCCAACTAGGAACTAGTCTGCTGCTTGAAGAGCTGACTATTAGACTAGTAGTATCCCTAGAATGCGACAAATGAGCTCCGTCGCTTAACAGGGGCTTATCAATCAATCAAATTCATAGGATTCTAAGAATTCTTATTATTTTAAAAGGTTTTCATACAATAATTACAAAACGCTTAGGATTTCGATAGAAGTAAATAATACACTCTTTATATTTCTATATAAATTCAACATGTCTTTTTAATTTAATATGAATATATTAATAGAAATTATTTATGAGTCATTCAAAAGTATTCTAAAATTACTTACCTTAGGAAACAAATTATATAAAATATATTCTTTAATATTTTTGAAAGTTTTTAATTGAAAAATATACTTGATATGTTTATTACTAATATTTCAATATATATCAATCTTCAAATTCTTTACGAAGACTTCTATTTCTAATATTATTTACGAAGTTATTGATGTTTTTGCTCGATGCACGGACCACTTTCGGAGCCCAGCTGACGCGTCTTATGGGGTAGTGACATTATAATAGGTGTATCAACGGTATATCAACGGTATTTACATACTGCACATGTCAGATGGTTAGTTCAACATATCCTAGGTAGAGAATCAAATGAACAATGCAAAAACAACAACAAATTATGCGGCTGGGTAGTGATATCCGAGCCGTGTATATAATAAATAAGTATTCGCTGCCCTCATAAAAAACTTGAATTCTGAACCATTCAATATTTCTACATCTTTGTTTTCATTATCTTTTTTTTATAATTAGAAAGCTTTGGATAGGCTTTAGTTATTTAATTTTAGTTTTGGGTTTTATAATTATTGAAGATATATAAATTACTTGAGTTAAAGATATATATTGAATATCTTTTAAGATGTTATTAGTATTTTTTGATAAAAGCAAAGATATAATTATATTATTATTCTTTTTAGATGTTTCAGTATTGTTTATTTTAATTTATATTATTAAAGTTATACTTTCTTGATTTCAAAAATTGGATTTTTCAATTATAAGAAAACTAAATACTAATTATTAATAAAAGATATTATTTAAAGGAATAGTTAAAGTAAGAACATTTTTATTAATTATTTATTTTTTGGGATTTCAGTATTTTAATTTATAAATCAATATTCTAATATTCTCTTTATCCTTTTTAGCAATTCTTCTTTGATTGTTCTATTTCATTATACTTTTGATGAAGTCTATTTCCTTGTTAAAGAAAAAGTATTCTTTTAAAAAAAAATTGATTGTATATTTCTTTTAGTTTATATCAAAGTTGGTTAGAATGTATTTATTCTTATTAAAATTATCAAAAATGATTTAATTTATTATATTATATTAATTGTTAGTATTTTCAAAGATGAAATGTATTATATATTAGAAATAGAATTTGATATAAATGAATCTTGAATTAAAGTGGTTTTGTTTAAGAAAGTAATAAGGATTATAGTATTAATTAATGGGAGAGTTGTTATAGGAAAACTTTTTAGTAGAAATAAAGAGTGGTTTTAAATTAGTATTTAATATATGATTGATTATATAAAAGTGAAGAATATTGTAATTGAATAGCTATTATGGATAAGATATTTTATAGTATTATTTTTATTAGATATTAAAAAAATGAAAGTGTATATAGAAAAGGTAGTATAATTATTAAAGCTATTTATTAATCAATATATTCGAAAATTTAAAGAAGGAAAAGGGATTGGAAAGAATTCGAATAATGAATTTAATAATGATTAGGAAATGTTTATTAGTTGGATTATAAAATATATAAATTCAAAGTTTAAAAAGAAGCCTTATAATTTAATTATAAATTAATTGAATTTATTGAATTTATTGTTTGCTTTAATTTATATAACGATTATAATTGTTTATTATATCTTATTCGATTTCGTTTCCTATTTAGAATTTATTATATCTTTTTGTAAAGAAATTGAATAGGTAATTATAGAAGATGGATTTGAAATTGATAATAATGGAAAGAAATATTTGAAGAAATAATTAATAACAAAATTCAAGAAATTGAATAATCTTTTAAAAAAAAAATCAAAGATTGAATCCTTTTAATATAAGTAAATTGATTATTCTTTTTTCAATTTATATTAAAATAAAGTATGGAAAATAAAAGAAAATAATTTAATAAATATTAATTTCAAATATTTGTATAATAATCACTTTTTTTTATTTATCTATTGATTATATTATTCTTAAAGGAATTTGTATAAAATACAATATCTAAGTATTCAATATAACAGACCCCAATCTTTTTTCACTTTTTTATAATTTTTGTATTATATTCTAATTCAATCCTTTTAATGTTTTCTTTTCTTTTTGTTTTATTTTAATTTATAAGATTTTAGAAAATGAATTTAAATATTAATATATATTAATGAGTAAAAAAATCTTGAATTTTAATTATAATATATATTTTTTATTTTTTATTTTTATTTTTTTCAAATTTATTAAATCTTCTATCAATTTTATTTAAGTTTAGATTTAGAAATAAAAAGATTTTTAAAGAATCAATAATTAATATTTAAATAGATAACTATATATGTTTAGATTATTTCTTTATAAAAATCAAAATCAAAATAATTCTGATAGAGTTTTTGAAAAGATAGGATTTCAGAAATATTAGGAATATAGAAATGAAGGGAGGAGGAAGATTAGAAAACTTCAATATTGATATTATAATTATTTCAAATCAAACAATAGAGATTGAAATCAAGAAAAGAATTTAAAGATTTAACAATTGGAAAGGAGTAAGGAGCAAAGGGATATTGAGAAAATGATTGTTGGAGATGAAAATCGATAAGTGAGAATGAGAAGGATACCATTCATTTGATTACCAATTCGGGGATTATTTTATTTTCATGACATTAAATATTCATAAGTTAACCTCATCAATATAATTAGAGGAGCAGCAATATATCTATCTACTTTTATCCACAATCTACTCAAGTTCAATTATTGGGAGCATGTTTTAAAGCTTGTAAGAAACTATAAGTTGAGGATCCCACTTTCGGACCACCCCTCTTTTGGACCACCTAGAATCTTACCCCATTTGTGACGATATATGCCTTAAAGAGCTGAATAAACAGGGTTGATTTCATCCTTAGAACATCCTTAGAATCTAAAGCTACAGAACTACAGCTCTCTGGGAGGCTCTTTATATACATGTTCTCGCACACTAACGGAGCGGCTTCGGCTGCGTTCTTATTCGATCTTACCACCACCATTTTACTACAGTAAATCACCTAAATCTGATCGTGTGCGAACGGACCATCGGCTTATCCGTTATCACACGTGATTTGCCTGAATGTGGGTGACCTTGTAACACTACCCCTCCTTTCGGAAAAGCTCGCTCTCGAGCTTTCTTATTTACACTACCTAAGCTGGAAAGACTACTTCTGCTAATTCTGCATCGATCTATCAATTCGGATTTAATGAAATAAGGTGTGGTGTTTGACTTGGGCAATTTACTAGAAATCGACCTAATTGGCCACCTCAATTGACCAAATGCGCCAAATCGACCAGATCAATTGGCCAATTGGCCAATTGGCCAAATTGATTGAGCTGGCTATCTGGGATGACGGTGTTGATATAATTGACTACGTCTGTAGTAGGGAGTATGTCGGATATGTTCTGGATAAGAGATAAGAGTCTTAGATAATTAAGTGTATTCCAATTTGATCAGAACTAATCATATGCCCTAACCAAACCCGAACATATGCTAGGCTTTATATAGTTGTTTATTTATATTAATTCCTATTTATAAAATTAATTTAATAATGCTTCAATTCTTTTATTTTGTATTATTGATATTTAACTTTTCAAGTCAAGTTTGTAGCTTTTTTGGATAAGAGTTCTATACTTATCTAAGTTGTAAATTCTCAGCTTTCATTTCGGGCTGATTTAGATTCGCTTTGATTTAATAAGTATATCTTTGTAATACAATATTCCCCTTTATATCTTTATTCTCAAAAACTCTTCTATTTTATTATTTTATAATCTTTTTATTCTATTTCTCTAATTTTCGATTTTTTATATTCAAATCTTTCTCGAGACATGAGTTCGTTTTATTTTCTATTAACTTATTATTTCTATATTTGATTACTAGATTATAATATTGTATTATTTCAATAGCTTTTTGAATATGATTTAATATCCTAATCTATTTTTGTTTACTTTCTTTATTAATAATTTTTATAACTATAATAATTTATAAAATAGTTTATTTATAAAGTTTTTCTATTTTCCTTATTTTCCCTTATCTTCTAACACTCTTTTTTATTTTATAATAGTTATTCTACAAAATTTGTCTACAATCCTATAGTGCTTCTTTTCTACTGATTTCCTAATACGAAATTATTGTCTTCGTTATATCTGTCGTAGGTCGAAAGCATATGAGGGGTGAAAATATATATAATATATATATATATATAAGATGAAAGCATGCTCGGGTGAATGACTAAAGGACTATATAAGCAGTGTGACACGTGATTTTGATTGAAAAATTATATGAGATTAACTTTCTTATTTTACAATTTGAGGGATTAGATCTCTTTTTATGCTTATTCGCTTAAAATCAGCTTTCTCTATTTAAAATCCCTTTTCTAATTCGATTATTCTTTAAATAAAGAATCTCTTATTCCTTTCATTCTTTCGAAATAATGATTAGGTAATTAACTATTATCTTATCGATCTTATCTAATCGATTTATATAGCTTTCAATCTTTCATTATTAAATTATAATTCGAATTCATAATGAAGATTACTTTATTTTTATTTGAATATATATATATAAATTAAAAGATATCAATATTATATTATATTATTATTTTTATTTATAAAAACGATATTATAAACAATATATATAAAGCTTTATAGATATTCAAAATTGAATATTTATTAATTTGTATTTAAAATAGATCTTTATTTTCGAATCGATTTGTTTATTCTATTTTCAAATATCTATCTTCTTATATATATATTATAATTCGAGAGTTTTGTTTATTCTTTTTCAAATCTTTTCGGAAATTTTAATTATTGATTGATTGATATTGATTGTATATATTGTAATTTTGTATTATTGAATTCCAATATAATTTTAACTTTTATGAATAAATTATATTTAATTAAATCTCAATTATTATTTATAATAATATAATATAATTTTTATATCCCCGATTTATATTTGTTTAAATAATAATAAAACTTTTATTTCTTTAAATATATTTATTAATTGTATTACTTATAAAGAGGATTTAACTATAATATTTATTATTATGGAGATTTCTATATCATTCATTCTCAAATCTATTAGAACTGTCGTAGGTCGAAAGCATATGAAGGGTGATTATATATATATAATGTATATATATAAAATGGAAGCATACTCGGGTGAATGATTAATGGACTATATAAGCAATATGACACATAATTTTGATTGAAAAATTATATATTTGATTAACTTTTTTATTTTATAATTTAAGGAATTAAATCCCTTTTTATATTTATTTGTTTAAAATCAACTTTCTTTATTTAAATTCCTTTTCCTAATCCAGTCATTCTTTAAATAAAGAATCTAATCTTCCTTTTATTCTTTCAAAATAACAATTAGATGATTAATTATTATCTTATCAATCTTATCTAATCAATCTATATAGCTTTCAATTTTTCATTATTAAATTATAATTCGAATTCATAATAAAAATTACTTTATTTTTATTTAAATATATATATAAATTAAAAAATATCAATATTATATTATATTATTATTTTTATTTTTATAAAAACAATATTATAAACAATAATCCCTCTTAATATATATTATCTTTTTAATTAATTATATATATAAAATAATAATAAAATAATGAATAAAACAATATTATATAATTTTATATAACTTCGCGAAGTTTTTGCAAAGTTATATTTACGTATTATATTATTTTTTAGAATATTATTAGCCTTATTAAAAACCTTTTTAAAGGGGTAAAAAGAGTACTAATTTATATATTCTAGCATTAGCCTCATTAAAAAAAAAAAAAAAAAAAAAAAAAAAAAAACCTTTTTAAATAGGTAAAAAGAGTACTAATTTTTATTTTTATAATTATTTAATAATTATTATAATTTTGAATCATATCAATAAATCTAAATAATTTAATTCTATTCAATAATTTAATCAATCCATCAGCTATTTAATTATTAATCGAAATCCAATTTAGATCTAGAAGTCCTTTATTTATAAGATTTCTTATATAATAATATTTTATATCTATATACTTACTTTTATTATAATATATAACATTTTTAGATATTTCTTTTACTACTATATTGTCTATTCATATTGGAAATTTTTCTTAATTATATTAATTTAATTCGATTAATATTCTTCTTAAATATATAACTTTTTTAACAACTAAATTTATAATAATTAACTCAGATTCAATTATATTTTGAATTATTATTGATTGTAATTTAATTCTCCAACTAATTGAATTATTTATATATATAAATATATATCCATTAATAGATTTTACAAAACTCTTATTATTAGTATAATCAAAATCGCAAAAACCTTTTATAAAACTATTATAATCTTTTTTATAAATTATTTTAAAGCTTTTAATACCTTTTAAATATTTAAAAATTCTTTTCATTACTATTAAATATTCTTTACTAAAATTAAATATATATCTTATTAATTTTAAAATCGAAAATATAATATCCCATCTAATTTCTAATACTAAATATAATAATTTTCCTACTATTTTTTAAACTAATTTAATATTATTTAAATTTGTTTTATTAAAATTTGTTTTATTAAAATTTATTTTTAAATTATTTTTAGTAATTATAAAAGTAGTTACAGAAATACATTTTTCTAAATTTAAATCTATAAGATATTTTTCAATATATTTTTTTTGAAAAAGTTTTATAAACTCTTTATTTAAATTTATTTGAATATCTAAATAATCTTTTATAAAATCTAAATCTTTTAAATCTAAATATCTTTTTAGATTTTTTATAAAATCTTTTATTAAAACTTTGTTAAAGTTTATAATAACAATATCATCAATAAATATATTTAATATTAACCCTAAATATTTATTTATAAATATATATTCGTTTGATTTTATATTAATAAAATTTAATTTATTTAATATACTTTTTAATATAATATACTAGATTCTAACGAATTATTTTAATCTATATAAAGCTTTATTTAGCTTTAATATTATATTATCATTATAATATATTTCAAAAGATTTAATATATATATTCTTATCAATATCTCTTTAAACAAAAGCTAATATCATATCTATTTTATATATATATCATTCTTTATTTATTATTAAAACAAATATTAATTTCCAAGTTATTTGTTTTATTACATTAGTAAACATATTTAAATAATCTAAATTATATAATTATTCAAATCTTTTAATTATATATTTAATTTTAAATTCAATATTATTTTCAAATAAATATTTGATTTTATAAATCCATTTTGTTTTTAAAACATTTAACTTTTTAATATTATTATTCTTTTTAATAATATCCCAAATATTATTCTTTTCTAAGATTTTTATTTTATAATTTATAACTTTTTCCTAATTTTCTTTTTAATTCGAATTTATAACTTCTAAATATAATTCAAAGATAATTAGATTTTTATTATAAAGCTTTTTTATTATTACTTTTTCTTTAATTTTTATATTAAAATATAATAATATTTTATTTTCATATTGATTGTTATCAATATTATTTAATTTGATTTTATAATTTTGATTTTTTAATTCAATATATAATATATAAACAAGATTATATATATTTAATAATAATTCTATTCCTTTAATATATTTAGATTATTTTATTAGAATAGATAAATTAGAATTATATAGGATTTCCATTATTAATCTTTTATTATTATTTATATTAAAATCATTAGAATTATTATTATTTTTTAAATCATTATAAATATTATTATATTTATCTATTTCTTTTTCTTGATTCTCATTTTCAAGGGTTTCTATATTTAATCTTTCTAATAGATTATTTATAATAAGATTATTATTATTATTTGTATTTTTATTATAATATAAGATATCTTTTTTAATAATATAATTATTAAAATTCATAATTTTATTTCTATTTAAAATATAAAATAATAAATTCTTAAATGATTCAAATTCTATTAAGATTTCTTTTTCTAATTTATAATCAAACTTATTTATTTTCTTTTCTTTATGTTTTAATATATATATTAGAAATCCTAAAACTCTAATTCCTTTTAAATTAAATTCTTTATTTAATATTAATTTAAAAGAAAAGCTTTTTATAATTCTATTATAATACCTATTTTTAATATAAACTATATTCTTTAATATATCAAATCATAAAAATATAAATAGATTTTTATCTTTTATAAATATTAATAATCTTTTTATTAAATATCTATTTAATTTTTCGATTATTCTATTTTGGAAATGATAATAAGGACTTATAAACTTTAATATAATGTTTTTTGATTTAGCAAATAGATTTCATTGATTTGAATTAAATTCTTTAATATTATCGAATCTTATAATCTTAATACTTTTATTAAATTGATTTAATATTAAATTATAAAAATCTTTTAATATAATAAAAGTATTAGATTTATATTTAGTAGAATATACCTATATACCTTTTGTAGTTTATTCGGTAAAAGTAATAAAATATTTTTTCTTTTTTAATCCTAATATTTTAAATTATTTACAAATATCAATATTAACTCTTTCAAATTAATTTAATTTAATATCAAAAAGAGTTTTATTAATATTTGAATCATTTTAATATATATACAAACTTCATAATAACTTAGATTAATATTAGATTCTTTTAAATTTAATATTTTTGTAATATAATTTTTATTTATATAATTTAAATATTTATATCAGAAATCTAAATTATTAAGATTTATATTTTTCAATTCCTTTTTAAATTCTATATTCGAATCTATTTTAGAACTTTCAAATTCCTTTTTAGATTCATTTTTCGAATTTATTTTAGAATCTATATTCCTATTAATAATATTTATATTTATATTATAATTTAATTGATTTATTAATTTATAATTTATATCATATTCTAAATAAAAAGCATTATCAATTTATCTAACTTTGATTTTAATATTTAATAATTTATTTGAAAAATTATAAATATTATCAAAAAACAATATATTGCTAGTTCATCCCTTTTTAGCTGTTTATTTAATACTAATTAGAATTGATTTTAATAAAAATATATACTTAATTATTCAAATAAATATTCTTTTATTATTTATAATAATTAGAATATCCCTATACCCTAATATTAATATAGATTTTCTATTTACTATATTAATATATTTTGGGATTTTATATGTTTTATAATTTATAAACTATTCTTTATTTGAATAATAATACTTTATAGTTTTCGAATCTAATATAATATTATTTTTAGATTTAATAATATAATTTGTTAATAAAACTATAATATTATTTTCATATTTGGAATTAGATATAATATCGAAATCTTTTGAAGAGGTCTGGTTTATTTCTTCAATATTAAAGCTTTTAGAATCTTTTTTATTATTATTATTTTGATTAGCTTTTTTATTATTTTTATTTATATTATAGAATTTATTAGATTTCTTAAGATTATTTAATTCTTTTGTGATTTTATAAAGTTTATTTTTATTATATTTATTTTTATTAGAATTATTAGATTTTTTATAATCTTTATTATAGAATTCGGAGTGCTTTTTAAAGTATTTGCTTTTTAAATAATTCTTTTTATTATAATATATATAATTTGGAATAATGTTTTAAGGCTTAATGATTTTATTAAACTTTATAAAATCTTTCATTTTAAATTCTTCGAATATTAATTCAGATATTAATTTATTTAAATCAATATTATTATTAATTAAATCTTTAGAAATTTCTTTTGTTTTTCTAGATTTAAAAGAATCAAAAGAATTATTTAAACTATTAAATACTATCCAAATTATATAAGCCTTTTGCAATTCGAATTTTAAATCTTTTAAATAAATATATAATAATAATATATTATTTGTATATTTATTTATACTATTAAAATCATTATAATTTGATTCTATTAATTTATTAAAATATCAATCTATTAAATTTAATAAAATTTCATTATATATTTTATTTATAATATTTCAAAACTTTTTTAAATTAGATTTTTCTTTAAATCTTTTATTTAATTTTATTAATATTATAGATTTTAATATAACAAAAGCTCTTTTAGATTTTTTTTTAAATTCTTTTAATTTTTTATTATATTTTAAATGAAATTTTTTAAATATAAATATATTATTAGATTTAAAATAATATTATTTATTAAAACTATTATTTGAATTATCTATATAGAATATAATATTATTAACTTTTAAAAAGAGTTTAACTTTATTATATATATATATAATAGAATTTATTCAAACTAGAACATCTTTATATGAAATAATTGCTATACTATTTATTATAGATGATATATATATATTCATATAGCTTTTAGACACCTAATTTTATTTGCTTAATTAAATTTAGTCTTAGGGATATAGACTTATATATAGAAAGGCTAAAAAGCTAATACTTTTATAGGAATAGGAGTTTGATATTATTCTATTCTATTATATTATCTTTTTTATTCGATTTCCAATATAATAGGAATATTGAATTGTTCCAATTGTATTCTTTCTTTTCTTGATATATTCAATATAAAATCTGAATTATAATTTTCTAATTCAATAAGATTTATATTTGAATTTAATATTTTAATTATATATACATTCAATATATATTTCGATAATTAAGATTCTTTAATAATTAAATTAGAGTTTTTTTCTATAGTTTTTATATTATAAATATAATATATAAATATGCTAAAATCAAAATCTTTTATATCTAATTGATTTATTATATTTTGATTTTTGTTTTAATAAATTATTAAATAATATTTGACTTTTATATTAAAAGTAATATGATGATATAAATTATAAATATAATAGACTTTCTTATTATTATATTGAATTATATTATATTATTTATTATTTAAAGTCTTTATATTACTTTTAATTAATCAATTAGAATAACTCCATAATATTTCTATATAATATATATATATATATAGGATTCGCAGATATATATATAATATATATTTCAATAATATATATATATATATATATAAGAATTGATAATATATATAAAGATTGATAATATATATAAAAATTGCAAATATATATATATATAAGGAAATGCCTCCCAATGATATATTTTATTTAATAATACTATTTTGTAGTATAATAAAGATATATATAATATATATATATATATAAGATTTATATGAATTTAAAAAAAGATATAAAATTGATATTGATTTATATTAGTATATATTTTTTTGTATATGATATATAAGATATTAAATTCTAATCAAGTTTTAATAGAATTTTAAATGTGCTTTGAATATGTCTAATTCCGAATTCGGAAATCGATTTTCTTTTAGATTTTCGAAAGCTTTTTCAATGTTTTTTTGAAAGCTTTTTCGTTGTTTTTTCGATATATATTGTATTGTATATTAAAGTAATTTGCTTTTTAATTGTATATATAAGTTATCAAACTTATAATCTATTGTAGATTGAAAGTATATAAAGAGTGATTATATATATATAATATATATATATAAGATAAAAGCATACTCGAATGAATAACTAATGGATTATATAAGCAATGTGACACATGATTTTGATTAAAAAATTATATATTTGATTAACTTTTTTATTTTACAATTTGAGGGATTAGATTCCTTTTTATACTTATTCGCTTAGAATCAGCTTTCTTTATTTAAATTCCTTTTCCTAATCCAGCCATTCTTTAAATAAAGAATCTAATCTTCCTTTCATTCTTTCGAAATAATGATTAGGTAATTAACTATTATCTTATCGATCTTATCTAATCGATCTATATAGCTTTCAATCTTTCATTATTAAATTATAATTCGAATTCATAATGAAAATTACTTTATTCTTATTTGAATATATATATAAATTAAAAGATATCAATATTATATTATATTATTATTTTTATTTTTATAAAAACAATATTATAAACAATAAGAACAAAGGCTTTTTCTATTAAAACTTTTATATTAAGATTCTTTTAACTTTGATTACAAGTTGAATATATATATAATATAATTAATATAATTGATAAACTGATATTAAACCTATATAAGTATTTATTAAGATATTTATTCTTATATATTGTAATCCTTGTTTTCGAAGTGATTAGGGTTTCTATAATTATTATTTTAAAAAATAAAAATGATTTAGGAATGTGATTCATTTTATTTGTATCTGCTTTATACAATATTTTATAATCTTTTTTGTTAACAATTTTAATTGTAATCAATTTTTTTGTAATTAGAATAATCTATTATTTAATATAGATTTTAAAAACAATTGAATAATTGAAATGATTAATATAAAAGGGTTTATAGTAATTGATGTGTTAAACTATTTTAATATATCGCTAATATATAAGTATACTTTTGTATTTAGTATTTAGTTTATTGTATATTAAATATTATAAGGCTTTATTATAAATGAAGAGATTATAATATCTTAAATAGTTAATATTACGAAATTGAATTTCCTAAGGTTTATTTAGAAGAATCGAATGAGAGCTGTTATTGAACAATCGGAATCGTAATGTTATAATATTGATATCAATAATCTAAATAGCTTTTTTAATAATCAGATTGATTTCATTATATACTAATTGATAATTAATTGATTGTTTATTAGTTTGAATTGTAATCTCCTTTTTGATAAGTTTAATAGATATAAAAGCAAAAGCGTTCTTAATATGATAAAAATTATGAAATAATTATAGAATTATATATATAAATTACTTTTTTAATTTATATATATTTATTATATAAAGGGTTTTAAAAATCTATTCAACATTTTCTGTTTTTATAATCTCCTCTCAATTAGTATTAGAATTGTACTTTAATATTCAATTTGTATTATTCTTTTAAAAAAAAGGGATCTCTATTAATATAATATTAATGATTGCATTTTTTATTTTAAATTTTAATAAAAAAGAATCAATCTTTAAAAATAAAGCTTACCTATTAGTTATTATAAGGATTGTTTTTTAATTCGATTATTTTCCCTTTTGAATTTGTATATTTTAGAATATTTAATATTTATATTTTCATTAGAAATAGAATGTATTGTAATAATGAAGTCTGTAATAAAACTTACTATCTTGAATCTTATTTAAGTTTTCAATGTATTAATAAAGATTTTCTGTATATTGCTTTCTGATTATAATTGTTTTATTGAAAGCTTTCTCTTTTAATTAAAAATAATTTCTATTATTTTTAATAGAATAAAAATGATTGTATTTTTAAATTTTGTAACGAGTTTGTATTATTAATTTTGGAATCCTTATATAAGCTTATTTGCTAATATTGTAAATACTTCAATTATCTTTTATCTTTTCTTTTTTATTTTGTTGATTCTTTCGAATTGTTTTTTAATTGTATTAAAAATAGAGTTTATAAGCAATCTTATGATTGGTAAAAGCTATATACTAGTCTTTAAAATATTAATATTTGATTAAGGGGGAGGTATATTCTAAATTGAGAAACCACTTGATGTATTAAAAACATGTATTGCTATTAATATAGTAGGAGTTTTCTACAAATACAAGATTTGATAGAATTCAATAAGATTATAATTAATTGTAATTTTTATAATTATAATATTGAATTCACAAATCTCAACTATATATAATAAAATGAGGTGAATTACTAATAATAAGTTATAAAATCCATTATACAAAAGTATTTTCTCTTATATTTGAAAGAATCTGAATCATTTTGTAGATTTGAGAATATATTTTCTTTTTAGCTAGCCTATCAGCTAAAATAAATTTAAAGATTTCAAAATGTTTTATAACCTTTTTAATTGATTTAAATTCTTTCAATTGAAATAAAATTATAGTTTTTTAAAGCTTTTTTTTAATTTAAATAAATATAAAAAGTGATTAGATATATATAATAAAAGTTGTTATAATTTCAAATTAATAATAAATTAAAAATATTCGAGTTCCTTATATATTATATTATAGAAAGCTTAATACATTTATCAAAAAGAATTGATATTCATTTTTATTAATTAAAAAATTAAAAAATTAATTAAATAAAGCCATAATATTTATCAAAATAGATTTATATAATAAATATTATTTAAGTTAATTAATATATTAATTATTTTTATAAGATTTAAAAATAATATATTATTATAATTATTTCTTTATTTCCTTTTTTATTGAATTTTATATATAAATTATATATTAAATATATTCAATCAAATCAATTGGATATTTTAATTATATTAAAATTATTGATTTTGTTTTCTATATATATTGATAATCTAATATATTAAAGAAAACCGAAAAGTTTATATAAATTTATTAATTTTATTTTCAAATAAAAACTTTCCATTTTATTATATTTAAATTTCTTAAATCCTTTTCAATATTATTTCATTTTTGATTTAATATTTCTATTAATTATATTATATTATTATTAATTAATGAATATTAAAGAAAAAAGTATTAATATATTATTACAATTGTTTATTATTTAATTAAAATATATTATTTTATATTAATTATAGAATTGTTTATAAAAAAGCTTATAAATAAATTTATTGAAAAGATTTATTATTTATATAATATATTTAATAATATTATATTTGACAAAGATTTATAATTTGTTTTTGAATTTTGAAAATATTTATTTAAATAATTATTAATTATTTTAAAATAATCTTTTTTATTTTATTTTAAATTCAATAATTAAATAAAAAGAATTAATATTATAATTAAATAATATTTTCGAATTTTTATAAATTTTTATTAAAATAATTGATTTGATTAATTTTCATTTGTAGAATTTATATTGAATAATATTATATTAGAAATTATTGATATTTTTTTATTCTTTATTAATTATAATTTTTATTTATATTTTGATATTAAATTTTCTACATTCATTTTATTAAATTTATTATATTAAAGAAAATAAGAACTTTTTAAAATTAATAAAATTATAAATCGTTTTAATTTTATTTTAATTAAATCGAAAGTATTTGTAATTAAATTGATTCAAAAATATAAGAATTATATTAACAAAATCTATTCAACCGTTTTTTTATATAAAGAAAATAATAATATATAAATAAGTATAAAGAATATAAAAATCAATTATTTAATAAAAAAGAATAATAATAAATAGAATAGTTTTTATAAAGATTTTATGATATATAAATATATTTGTTTATTATAATTTCTAATTGATTTTAAAATCTTTTTGATATTTTATAATTTATTATTTTAATTGTTTTATTGTTTATTAGAATTAATAGATTAAAATATTATTAATATTATTAAATTATATAAAAATCAAAATCGATTCTTTAAAAGGAATAATGAAATATAAAAAGAAATTAAATAATAAGAATTCTGAGAAATTTTTAAATTATTATAAAAATAGATTTTATTATTAAATTAAATAAAAATACTATTTAATATTTTAACAATTTATTGAAGATTTTTATAATTAGAAAAATATAATAATTATTTTCTATTTAATGAATTCAAATAAATTAAACCCATTTATTTAAATAAATTTAAAAAGATTAATTATTTTTAATCAATTTGATTTTTTATTAATATTTATATTAAATATAATTTTAAAATAAAATTGAAATAGATTTAAAAAGCTTCATTAATTAATTAATATTTTTAAAAAAATTTATTTTGATTTAATAATAAAAATTAGAATCTTTTAATATTATTTTATTATTTTGAATTAATTTATATTATAATTATAACTTAATTATTATAATATCAATTATATATTTTACAATTGCCTTTATATTTTAAATACAAAGTATTAATATATTTTATTTTTTATAAATAAGGTTTTATTCTTTTATAGTTTTTCTATTTCTATAATATAATATATATTTTTACTTATATTTTAATATTATATTTATAAAGAAATTTCTTTTATTTATAAAAACATATCATTTTGATTATTGCTTTTTGAAAAGCTACAATTGTATATTCTTTTTCTTTATTCAGTTTTTTTTCTTAATAATTTAAAAAGATTTAATCAAAAATATAAGGAACTTTTTAATTTTAATTATCTTTTAAAGCGAATTCAATATTATAAGTAATTCAAAACTATATATATTTTAAATAATAAATCCTTTAAAGATTATTATTATCCTTAATAGAGTTTAAATCTTATTTACAATAATGAAAATATAAAGATATTTTGATAATATAAAAATCAATTAATGAAATGAGAATTAATTGTTTTTTATATTTTTTAATTGTTATTTGAATTCTAATAATAATTGATAATATAATTAAAAGATAAGAAATTATAATATAATATTAATATTATATAGAAATAAATAATATTATATTAATATTTAAAATAAATACTAAATTAAAAAAAGAATAATATAATAATAAATATTATATAATATATTTATATATTATATAAAAAAAACTTTAAAGAATTATATATTTCTAAAATATATAAACCTTAAGAGCTTTAAAGAATGAAGATTTATATAATAAAATAAGTTTTATTATAATACAAAACTTTATATTCAAAATAATTATTAATTTCATTATTGTAATTACAAGAATTGTAATTAATTATAATCTTATTAAATTCCTATTTGAAATCTAATCTAAATCATTTCAAAAGATCTCTAAATACTTTTAATAAAATATAATAACTTTAAAAATATTAATATTTTATTAAATGAATTTAAAAAATAATATTAATCATTTTAAATAAAAATTTGAAAATTTGAAAATAATTTTAGATTTCAAAATTTATTTATAATTAAAAATATTATAATATTATTTGAATATTTCAAAATTTCAATTTAAATAAGTTTATATAATATTAAAATCATATAAACAGAATTATATACTTAATATTGATTTTTATATATTTAAATATTATAAAAATAAAAAATATATATCTTTTAAATTATATATTATTAATATTTAATATTTATAACTTTATTTTTATAAACCTAATATAATTATCGAATTTTTTATCTTCCAAATTAATTCCTAAAAAATTAAATAACCAACTCTAATTACCTCCTTCACCTTATTACTACAATATAAAAATTCATTTTATTTTACTATATATAACTACTTACTTTAATATTAATATATATAAAAGCTTTTCTTATATAATTATTATTATTTTCTATTCTTTTACAATATAAACTAATTTTAATATTATAATAAATACAAAAGAAATTTAAATATAATTGAATAATTAAAATATACTATTTTTAATAATTAAAATAATATTAAATTTATATTGAATCATTTTATATAATAAATATAATAATTTATAAAATTTTATAAAACAATCTTTATAGAAATTAAATATCTTTAATTTCAATATATAATGTATAATAATTACTATCTATATATATTTATATATATCTAAACAATATAACCTAAATAATATAATTTATCAATATATATACTATTTCAAAATATATCAAAATTAACCCTTTTTTAATATTCTAATTTTAATAATTAATTATTATTTTTTATAAAAAAAAGAATATTAAATAATTTTATAAAAATAAATTCTTAAAAATCTTATTTTTATATAAATATTCCTATTAAATTTTAAAAAAAATGAAAATTGTTATGATTTTCGTTACAAAATAATTATTTCTATAATAATTATTTAATAAATCAAGTTTTTTCTTAAAATTAATTAGATCTTATAATTTATATATAATTAAATATTTTATATTGAATTTTTATAAATTTCAATTTAAAAATAAAGGAAGTATATAATTATATATAAATGAATTTTATATATAAAATGAATAATGTATATATTATATAATATATGTATTAATAAACTATATTATTTTATGTATTAATATTTTGTTTATAGATTCGCAAAAGCAGATAAAAATGAGCTAAACTCTATTATATAGTTTTATATCTATACAATCAAGTCATTTTTGTAATTAATCATTTGTAATTTTCTTCTAATGGATTATAAATAATAAGGTAAAGCCTGTGAAACTTTTTCAATTTCACACATAATCTTAAATTAATTAATAAATCGATTGAAAAGGTAACAATTACATTAAAAAGATTGAAAGCTTCTCAATTATATAGTGATTCATAGGGTAAGTTTCATTATATTGATGACAGTAATAATAATAGTACTATTGATTTTCGTTCAACAAATATCGATTTAAGATCTATATTCTATAATCCTCTAAAACATGTAAAAATGCATTAAACTAAAAGCATATTAAACTAAAGACATTCATAGTTTAAATGATAAAATGATCATAAAAAGAATCTTTAGTTTATAATAGATTTTGTAGAACTGTTTGAATAGAATTCTTTTTTAAACAGAATCTATGTATATTATTTTGAAGCAATATTTGTTTTTGTTATAAAAAAAAGATAATCAAGAAATTTAGTTTGATACTATAAAAACTGGAAAATAAAGAAAAAGCTATTCCCAAATAGAAATGTAAATTTTATAGAAAACAAACTAAAACAAAAACTACTAATTATATTTCTTTAACATTATTAATATGAATATTCAAGAATATAGAATAGTGAAAGAAAGGAGAAGAAAAGAAATGTTCTAATATCTAATATATTGATTAATACAGAACTTTCTTGAAAGCAAATATTAATGTAGAAATTAACAAGAGTAAGGAATTTTATAAATTCAAGTGATTCCTTTATAAGCTGTAAAAGATATTTAATACAATTATTATAATAAATAAAACCGTAAATGTTCAATCATAATACACAGTGTTGTTTGAATTTTAATTTATATTTAAATTAGAACTTTATGATTATGGTAATCATTCCTACCTAGGCAGGTACATATCTAGCTACTCATGAATTCTAAAAATCATATTAAAAACAAATATCTTGCTCTATTTGAAATCAAAACATGAGGAAGCATTTATTTACAAAATCAAAGTACCTTCCTTATATTAAGAACATTGAGAAACAATGTTCATTTGGCTTATTTTAGTGATAAATCTCGATACTCTCAACTTATATCATATTATTTTCTAATAGATTTCATGATTAACAAAAATCTTCAAAACACATAATCTAATTTTTATTAAGTTCTAGTTGAAATTGAACAGTTTATCATTGGTTATAGTATATAAAACATAAAACAAATAGATTATTCATATCATTTTTAGTGTAATTTTCATATTTCACAGTGTTTCAATATTTAATACGTAATGAATGAATATTGTTGATTTATTGAATTTCATGAATGTAATCTTTAGATAACATTCAAAATCATAGAAAGAATTTAATTTAATATGTAACTTTTATAATAACAAAATGAATTCCAAAAATGGATGCATAGATTATTGAATTTGAAACTAGAATATATAACTGGAATTTGAACTCTATATAATATGGTTTATCATCGAGTGGATTATATCAACAAATGAATTATTTCAAAGTAAATCTAAATTCGCCATTTTTAAATATTATTATTTTAATAACCAGTTGTCGTTTTTGAAATGTAAAAGAATCTAAAATGATAATAAAAATATAATTTCTAAAACTCTAATTTTCATACAAATACATCTATTCTATTCAGTACAAAACTGAGTATATTACAATTTTTGTCACAAAAAAAATCTTTTTTTAATAATTCTCATATTAATTTGAATTCTGGAAAAAAACTAGATTTTCAAAAGATTCTATTAATAAAGAAAGAAAAGATATAATTCTATACAATAATAACCTCATATAGTAACATTCCATCTATTGATACGTCAAATATTAAAAATGCTACCTGAGGTCTAGTATACACTAATTCAAATCGGGTTTTGTTCAAAACATTGATATTCTAATTGTAAATAAAAAAGATACAATTAAATCACTTTTTTATCCATTTAATTTGTTCTATACCTTTTTTCCAAAGTTTTATTGATTTCTTACTCTGTTTTAAAAAATATCTTTTAAATCTCTTAAATCTTTTCCAGAAATTCTATTCGTTTTCCCTTTAGATTTTATAAATTATTATTCTTATAATTCTCGATCTGAACCAGTTAAGTCATTTATGTCAATCACTACTTGAGCTTTATATAGGATTCAATTCTTGAATTTAAATGTATTATTAATTTATTTTATTGTCACCAAGGTATAGTTAATTTAAGGTTCTTTACAAGTAACTAAAATAATTAATATCTTTTGTTTCGAAATGAAATTAATATATTCATAAATATAAATTATAATGATTTAATAACAACAATAAATCTAAGTATCATTTGTATTTGATATATAGTAGGTATATTTTAATATATGTTATGATCATACACTACATATATATATATTTGGATGTTATAAAGAGCTTAAATCTACTTGAAAGATTTATTTTTAAAAAAGTATATTGTTTGGAATAAAAATTGATATATTTAGGTAATTAAACAAACTTTGTATTAAATTGATGCTCTGATTTGAAAGAGTATAACAAAAGGCCCATTTCTTTAGCTTCGATTACTTAATATTTTTGATCCATACAATAAAGAATTCCTAGAAGTATTTTAAAATATAGATACCTACCTATGTAGGTAGATAGTATAAAAGTATTTTTTGTTAATACTAATTTTTTTGATCATCAAAAAATCTATCTAGGTAGGTATTCGATTAATATTCTAACTTTAATGAGATTATCTTCAATTAATGAAAACCGATTTAAGATATGACTTCAAAAATATCCTGGTATATATATACATTAAAAAACCCTTGAATTTAGTCAAATAATCTGGATCTTTACTATACTTGATTATTTGAAGAAGAACACCTATAAATCTTTTATTAGTTTCTACTAAAACTAAAATTGATTTGATCTTTTTTTTTTCAAATTATCATTTTCTAGAAATCCAATTAATATACCATGAATGTTTTTAAAAATTTTAAATAATATAAGATTGATTTTGTTAGTCAAAAGATAAATAATATATACCAAAAAAGTGTGTCAGAAAAAAAACAAAAAGAAATCTTTTAGATATAAAGAAGACATTTTTCTAATTTTCATGATTTGTGATTTGTGAGAATGCTAAGATAGAGATTTAGGAGTTAAAGGAGATTTGAACTATTCGGAATCTTTTGTTATTCTAATCAATATATATCTGTTTTAAATAGAATAGAAACATTATATAAATAACAGTTGTAATTATATGTAAAGAATAATTGTAAAGCTATATATATATATAATAAACTCGAAATGCTTTCTAGAATAGATAATAGAATTATGATATTGTAAAATTAGAGATTCAAGATTATTTATTAAAGGATCCGTTTTTCTTTCCACAATTTTCGAGTTCTTTGATAGATAATACCTGGGTGTATTCTTATAAATTTCTTATCTTAATATATCTCAGTACCCTTCAGAAGATCTTCCCAAATATAAGTTAATACTACTACAATTACTATCACTGGATTATTTAATATATCAATTTATTGTGATATACATGGCTTAAGACCGAGTGTATTATATCACTGAATGCACCGCAATTTTTCTGTAAAAAATACATCTATGTATGACCATACACTTCACTTATTAATCATTATAGTTTTTTTTTTTTTAAATAATACTACAGTTGTTATATACATGATAAGAATCTCTAATTGTTTATTAAAGATTCAAGTTAATGTTAAATTCACTATTAATATAATTCTTCTGTAATGAAAATTGTAACATTTTTTTTGAAAAAAATTTAATAAAATTAGATTTTTGAATATTCTATTCTTCTTTATTATTTAATATGTTTTATGAAGATAATTCATTATCAAAATATGAATATTTGAGAAAGATTAATTTTGGCATATTTCGAAGTAGCATATTTGATTATATGATATACTAGATATTAAATTACATTAAATTTATTACTGTTTATTTTGTTGAATAGAATTATAAGATTAAATAACATACAATTCATTTATAATACACATAAGTGTCTAAAAGTCTTACCTAGGATTGAGAAGGATTCAAAGATTCAATTAAAGGTAGTAATTTCGCCAATAATTAATTTTATTTATATATCTACTGAAATAAATTGTTATCTAATAACAAGCGGCATTTAATTCAGGATATTAAAGATCAATCTATACCTATTAAAAATTTCATTGAGTTGAAAAAGGTGTATTTGTTAAATACTTTTGGATTGAACACTATTTTTATTGAACCTTTGATATGTAAAAGCTAGTTGGTGTAATTTTCTTTGAACTTCATTGAATACAAAAACTATTACTTTGTTTATAAATTTATCGAATTCATTAATAATCTGATAGTTATGATTACCAAGAAAAATATAGAATGTGTTTCCAAAATCTAACATTGAATCAGCTCCATAGTCTAGTATTGTTGATTTTTAAAATCATTTTGATACCTAGTAAAAACCATTCGAAATCATAATAATTAATCATAATAATTATAATTGTACAAAAACGTGTTCAGTTTTATTTAATTTCCTACGTAGGTAGTTATAGCTACAATTTTATTAGAATTACTGTCAATTGAGAAGTATGAAATAAAATAAAGTACAATAAATATTTTAACAGACCTTTTTATAGATTTGAAATTAAACACGAAATTCTTTGAAGGATTTATACTTCACTAAAATATTATCGATGATTTAAATATAAATTAATCAGAAATAAATTCTTATAGTACATGTTATTAATGTATTTAAAGACTAGTCTATAAATCTTGAGTTTTCATTTATATTGATAATAGTAGTATTTATTAACATTTACTAAGCTGATATGAATCTAATCTTAAAAATCATTACAGGGGTTAAGAATATCTTAAATTATAGATTCACTCAACTGTTATTGCAAATAATCTAATATCTATCAGGATGAAATATTCACTTTTACTGACTATAATATAAGATATTTTTATATTAGGTACAATACTCGAATATAATACAAGAAGGTCCTCTACTAAGTTAATCATACAAATCAAACTCAAGCTATTGAATATTTAAGTGAAATAAAAATTGAGACAGAGTGTACATATTATAAGAGAGGTACATTATATAATTGTGTAAAAATACAACCACTTCAAATAATGTATATCGTAGTTTAACAATAATCGGGGCTTACAACTCATTCTATACACCTTTATAAAATATTTTTCACAAAGAATATCCGTTTCAATATTGATAAATTTTACCATAAACTGACAACTGTAAATGTAGGTATCATTCGTAATGGTTAAGTTTAAAAACTCACTAATATTTTCACTTTTAATTAACTCTATTGTGTTTGAAGGTCTAATGGAGTTTGAAATTAAAGATTTATACCTATGATACTTCGATAGATTTAATCTTTTATGTAAAAAATAAACTTAGTAATTAAATTTTTTATTATATTTCAGAAATTCAAGAATGATAATTTTTCTTTTAGTATTGTTTGTTATACTTACATAATGTTTTTAAGAATAATGTAAAAATAATGATACCTACAATTTTAATAAAATTACGATATATAATTTTGAAACATTAAATTTTTATTTTCATATTTTGTTTTAAATTCTTCATTTTTATCAAAATATTCAATCTTAGAATGCTAAAGTGAAAATTGTTTATTGTGTTAATACTATATATACATACAATGTAAGTTAGTACCTACCTAGAAAAGTTTTGAAAAATAATAATAACAATTTTTTTTTTCACACAGAGATACCTAGGTATATTTCTAATTATGGAAATCAGAATCTAATCAAATATTTTGAAATATGGATTCATTTAAAATTTAGTAATGAAACGATGATTGATATAATAAACAAAAAGTACTTCATATCTCTAGGTATGAATCTATTCTATATGTAAAACACAAAATAATTTAAATTGTAATAATCTTATATGACATCACAATTAAAGTAGCATTAAATATTCTAAGTTCATTTCCAATGTTTTTGTGATTATTTCGACTTAGTAATAGTCTTCCTAATCAAAATATTTAATTCAATTAAAAATCATTTATTTTAGAACCTAATTGATGAAAATTTAGGTAATCATTTATAATGAATTCAAAATTGTTGTTTTTCCAGAATAAGTTATTTCAAGGTTCTTGGAAATAAGAGCGATTGTATTCTCTGCGTTTGACTTGGAAATGTTTTTTATACATTTTCTTATCAAACTAAATTATAAAATATATAAAATGAATATAAGCACTTTTCAATCCTTGGTGATGAAAAACAATAATAGACTTTTTATTTCCTTTATAATTATTTTTCATACCCGTCTCTCAAATCTTTGTTTATGTTTGTATTATAAAGATCTTAGGTCTACATTCTTTTTCCATGTAGAGCTGTGTCTCGAAATTATCTCAAAATCTTAGATTTTTAACACAAATTTACATCTGAAATTTAAATCCATATTTTCTGTTTCTTGTTCGTTCTACATTTCAAGATGTTATTGAAGATATTATTAAGCGCAAATTCCTTTTTTGTTTCAATTTCCAACTTTAGTCTATATTCAAATTTATTTTTAAAACAGTTTTTGAGTTTACCTATCTTCAAAGCTTTAAAATAATATAATAAGTCCTACTTTCTTTTAATTTAACTCGAATATTATTGTTAAGCTCAAATTTTTCAACTTGATGTATATATTTTAAGTAATTGATTAACTTTACCTAAGCTTTTCCAAGTTTACTGACAAGATCCGTACAATGTTAAATTAATAGATAATGATTGGTTTCCAAGATATAAAAGTAACATTAAACAAAAGCCCTGACTTGATAATTTATTGATTTGTCTTACAACCTCATTCTATAAATTACCTTAGTTTTTGTAGTTATTATAATTATAAATAATTTTCTCATTTTGGTTTTATGATATTTCAATGTGTTATCAATGTGTTGAGTATTCATATTTTGCTTTCTAATTAGTTCATTTCCAATCACAGAAAAGAGCTGAAAAAGTTTATTTTGATTCATAAATAGAGTAGCGTTTCTAAAAGATTCTATGTATTGTTCACCATTTAATTACATCTGTACAAATATATTAATAACAGAAAAGTACATTACCAAGGTAATTTGAAAAAACTTAAACATTACTTCTATTGAATTATTCAAGTTATTCGTCTTGATAATTATGCTTTTAAAGGTGTATCAAAAATAGAAATAACAATCATATCATAATACTTTCAATATGCTTCAAGATTCATAAAACAAAACCTAAAAGCAAGATAATGACTTTATTAAGTGTAAAGAAAACATCTCATTGTTATTTAATATATCTTGAAGAATTAAATGATGACATAATACATTGTAAAATAATGTAAACCGTGATTACTTTAGAACGCTTTCAAATAAATACTTAAATTTTTAAATAGGGATTCTTCAAGTTATTATTATCATCAAAATAGTTAGATACTTTTATCTAAAATCTTACCTTTGTTTGTTACACTTTTTATCAAAATCCTTTTCATTCAAACGTTGTTATTTAAATTACAATCTAACTCTTATTAATTAATAGTTCTCCAAATATTGATATCACTCTTAATCATGTTATGCGTAATATTATGACAGTTAAAATTTATTTAATATAGCATAACAAAATATAATGTTTATGAGAATGATTTGAAGTTCTATAGATTTGTTAGACGTGCCAATAAAAAGATTCATAGTTTGATTAATAATATTTGTATCAAAGTCGATTATATTTTTAATAAATAAAATATGAAAGTAATAGAACGTAGGATTACATACCTAAGCATTCATATCAATTCCGGGGAATCTTTTAATTCTTTTTTTCAGACCTTATAAAATTATAACTTGAATAAAGTCGAATGTTTCTCTGAAACAACGACTATTTATATTTTTTAATCCAGATTATTATATATAGTCTTCCCAATAACGATATTATTGGAAAAACGTTTGAAAATATTAATGTAGTTTATCATCGAGCAGGCCATGTCATCAAACGGGTCACTTCAAAATACGTACAGAATTCGCCTGTATGTAGACGTGAAATTTCTTTATTTATTGATACAACTTTTCAATATTTGAAACCATGAAATTCATTTACACCAGTACCTAGGTACTGTATAAATCTGATTACTTGTTTAAAGAATCGAATTAGTTTAAGAGCAATTATTAAAACAGCTTATTGTAATAGAAATCATGATAATTTTGATGTTTTGGAAAATACTATAGAAATATTTGTACAAAAATTAAAATTTTGTATAAAAAAAACTACATCGTTACCGAATCTTTCTTTTAAATTTACATTCATTAAATTACCAGAATATGAACATCAAAACACCTGGGCAAGCTTAATTCTGATACTTTTTGAAGTGACTGATTCAATGATGAACCATGTTATATTAATATTGTTTCATTTCATCAACAAGAAAATCAAATATATTGACCAAATTGATATCACTTTTGATAAATCAATGAGTGAAGTTTCAAGTTCTTATCTTTAAATTGTTTTGTACACATTTAATCAAAAACATGACTTCTCAATCAGTCAGTAAGTAAAGGATTAATTTTTATTCTTCTCATTTTTTAAGGCGATGTCTTTTCATTAAAATTGAGAAAAAAAAAATCGATTTATTATATTCGTAGATATTGAATTTCATGTTTATAGTAATCAAGTTGAAATATTTAAATTTCTTATTTAGTAGTATCGTTATTAATATCCTGATCATATTATATATATAGGTCCTTAAAAGATGAAAAGTTATTTCAATCTAAATTAAAATTGACAATATTTAATTTTTTTGGATTTCTACTATTTTATGAATTTGTATATGATATCATATTCTATATTTTACTGTATTCGAATCAATACAAATAATAATACAGATTTAGCTTTTTAGTGTTTGATTTCTTTTATTATTAATAAAACAATATTTATTTTAAAAATCATTTAATAATTCATCTAACATGATTTATTAACATACAGGCCATATCATCATATAAACCACTTTTACTTTGATTTGCTTTCTTATTTCTTAATACGTATTTTATTAACAATCCATAATGGATTCAAATAACCAAAAAGCTTATGTGCGCATGATTATCACAACTATTCGAAAGATTACTAACATATAAAATATTATAATATAAAATAAACGAATTCACCTTTCATATAAAATATTGAAATAAAATCTATAATGTCTTAGAATTAGAAAAGAAGATTATTTTTAAATATATATCTGATATAAATTCAAAAAGTTTTTATTTGAAATTTAAGATATAAAAGACATAATAAATGATATCTTTGAATCAAATCAGAAATATGTTCAGTCATATTTATAACTTTCAAAAGATTTTTTGTAAGGACTTTAAATTTATTAAAGAATTATTTTGATCGATCAAAAGTATAACGTGGTTTATTAATATACAGATTATATCATCATATAGGCCACCTCATTTTATATACAAAATTCGTTTGTATATAACTATATACTTTATTTCTTTGATAATATAATTTTATAAAATCTGAAATTATAAAATTTAATTATATGATTATTAAAAAAATCTAATTATTTATTAGAAATTCGAATTATTAAAATAGTTATTAAAGGAATAACTTTTTTGTAATGAAAATCGAAACAGTTTCTATTTTTTTTACAATATAATGAAAATATTGATATGAAAACTAAATTTCTAAAGAGCTAAACTTTTATTAATATTTAAATTTTTTTTTTCGAAGATAATAATTAGTTATTAAAATAAGAGTATTGAAAAATACCTAATTTTGGTGTATTTTCAAACGGCCTATATGATGATATGGCCTTCATATTGATAATGATAAACTATGTTACAAATTTAATATATTATATTGAATAAAGATTTTTGTAATTTCAATAAAATTGATTTCATTATAAGAATTATAATGATAGCAATAAACATTATTACTATTAAGAAGTAAAATAAAGATAAATTATGAAAATAAGAAGAATCAAATTATTGTTTAATTTTTAATGATTGAAAAAGAAACTTTAAATTTCTAATCGATATGCTGAAGACGATATTCTCATAAATTAGATTATAAAACTTATATCTAATAAACAAACAAATAATAAAATAGATTTAGAATAATGTAAGAGTTATAGCCATAGCTTATAGCACCCTTTATCAATTCATAACAAAATCCCTATCAAAATGATATTTTATTATATAAAATTAAATATTGAATAATCTCTTAAATCATTATATTATAAATTTGAAACTTTAATATAATATAATTTGCTAAATAATAATTCAAAAAACAATGAATGAAATATTTTTAATAATTTTTATAATTGAAATATAAAGTTTCAAAATTGAAATTTTTAGAAAATTCTAATATATAATACTTTTACTATATAAAATAATCAATTTTTCTAAAAAATTTGAAATTTTCAATTTCAAGATTCTATATCTCAATTGAAAAAAATGTTAAAAAATATTTCATTTATTTTTTTAAACGATTTAAATGATTTTTAGTTAATTTGAAAAGAAATTATAAAAATTACTTTATATTATATCAAATTTTTAAGGGGTTGAAAAGTTGAATAAATGATGGTTTTTGGTGTATTTTCGCTAAGGGTGCTACGAGCTATGGCCACAACTCTTAAATGCTTTAATAAATATTATAAAACCCCTCAAAAAAGCGAATGTCGAATATTGATATTGTATAGATGTAAGAGTTATAAATCAATATCAATATAATATAGTTTATTATTGAATAGATTATAGTATCAGATAGATTACTTTCATTTTAACTATTTATATATTAATTTAATATATCTATATAATAATCAAACTGATAGATTTATTATTAAAATATATATTTATTATATTTCAAAAATTGAATTCTTTATAATTTTTAAGATTTTATATAAAGAATCAATTATTTTTCAAAATATAAAATTTCAATTTTAAAAAATAGATTTAATTCTATTTAATTTTGAAATTGTATTTTCGAAATTAAATATTCAGATTTGTATAACGTGATTTATCAGTGTACGGGTCATTTGAAAATACATCAAAATTAGGCCTTTTTCAGTACTCTTATTTTAATAACTAATCATTATTTTGAAAAAAGCAAAGAATTTTCAATAACAATAAGAAATTAGCTCTTTAAAAATTTAGTTTTTTTATAAATATTTCTATTATATTCTAAAAAAAGTGGAAATTGTCACAATTTTCATTACAAAAAAGTTATTTTAATAATAACTATCATAATAATTTGATTTTTTAATAAATAATTAGATTTTTATAATATTTATATAATCAAATTTCAATATTCTCAGATTTTTTTAAATTATATTATTAAATAAAGAAAGTACACAGTTATATACAAACGAATTTTGTGTATAAAATGAGGTAATCTATTCACTGATATAACCTACACACCAATAAATCACATTATCTATTTTCTCTTTTTTAATTTAAATTAATAAATCTTTTAAAAAATTTGTAATTTAATAAAAGCTTTTTTTTGATTAATATTAATTAAATTTCAAATAATATAATTTATTAATGAATAGATTATATTATTAAATAAATCATTTTTATTTCAATTTATATTTTTCTTTTTTAATATATATTTTATTAATTAACCTAAATATAATCAAATAATAATATAATCTAAATAATCATAATTATTAAAATTATTTAAAAAGATAAAAAATTTAATATTCGAAAAGCTATTAAATTATGTAATTTATTATATATATATTATTGTCACGGAAAAATCTATATCCCGTGTAAAACCATATGAATTTCATGTGATTATAATTTTGTATACTTCTTGTAAAGTTATATTGATTATTACAATTTTCCTTATAAATAAATATATTCTTATCAAATTAATCATTAAGAGTTTCATTTATAATAGTTATATTTATAATCTATAAGGAAATTATTACTACCTATTCAAATAATCTCATTACCTATTCTAAATATATATATAAAGCTTAATCCTTTTAATCATTCCTCAAGTCAATCTAGTATATTACTATTTATTCTTATTATTCCATATTACAGTAATACCAAGTGACATAGCTATCCCCCGATAATTATTTTATTATAAAATGAATAGTTTTGCTTTCTATATTGAAATTCAAATTAATTTTTATAATTTTATAAAATTAAAAGAAATAATTATCATTCAATATATTTGTGTATAAATTTAAAAGGTTTTCTATTTAAATTCAAAAAAAAAATATAGTAAATTATATTTTTAAATTGAAAAGTTTCGAATATATTGATTTCTAAAATATCGAATCGAATTAAAAATATATTTTAATTATATTTATAATTTTTAAAAAGCTTTTTATAAAAATCCTAAATTTATTAAAAAGTAAATTCAATTAGTTACAAATATTTAAATAAAATATAACATTTTGAATAAAGATTTTTATAATTTCAATAAAATAAAATTCCTAATAAAAATTATATATCTAATAATAATTATTATTAATATTGAAAAATATAATAAAAATAAATCAATATAATCGAATAATCGAAAATGAATTATAATAATAATATATAAAAATAAAAAGAATGAAATTATTCTCTTATTTTTAATAATTCAAAAATAGATTCATTTTTTCAATTAATATATTAAAAATCGAAAAAAAAAGTAAATATCAAATATTAACATTAAATAAATATAAAAGTTATAAATTAATAGCTTTTCAAATATATTATAAAAATACTAATATTATACATTTATAATTATTATTATATTCATATTATTTAATTCAATTATTTTAATAATCTGAAATATTTATATAATAATTAAATTAATAAATTTATTAAAATATATATCAATTATATTTTGAAAATTGAATTCTTTATAACATTTAAAATTATATATAAAGAATCAATTATCTTTCAAAATATAAAATTAAAATTTCAAAAAATAGATTTAATTTTATTTATTTTTAAAATTATATTTTCAAAATTATATTTTCAAAAGTATATTTTCAAAATTATATTTTCAAAATTAAATATTTAAATTCGTATATCTATTTCTTCTTTTTTTAATCTAAATCAACAAATTTTTCAAACTCTCTATAACTTAATAAAAATTCTTTTTTAATCAATATTAATTAAATTTCAAATAACTTATTATCAATCAAATACTTCTATATCTATATTCGAAATTATATTAACTCTAATTAAAAAAATAAGAAGATTAGCTTATAAAAATACACTTTTAAATATAAAGAATCATATATTTCAAATAACAAATAAATATTAAATAGATATCAATTTATAAAAAAAACTTAATTATATTAAAAAGAAATGTTTTTTAAATAAAAGGTTTTTGATATATTATTTCAATAAGAAATTAACATTCAAATTCAATATAATAAATATCAAAAAAGGGAATTCTAATAAAAAAGTATTTTTTAATTAATATTATAATAAATATAGAAAGATAGATTATAATATAAGAACTTATTAAAATAATATAATAGATTTTAGATTATTAAACTTTTTATAATTTTAATTAATTGATTTAATTATTATTAAATAATATAATTTTGAAAATACAAATTGAAATGAAAGTGATCTATTTGATAATATAATCCATTTGAAAATATAATCCACTTGATAATATAATTCACTTGATAATAAACTATGTTATTGAAAAAAGTCAGGTAATTTTATTAAAAACAAATGTTCTTCAAACAAAAAACTTTGAGTATATTAGTTTAATGAAAGATTGATGTTTGAATTTAATATAATGAATTTTAAAAAGATAGGGATTTTGATAAAAAAACATTTTCTAATTAATATTATAGTAAATATAGAAAAACCAATTATAATATAAGAATCTACTTAAATCAAATGATGATTCTTAGATTATAAGATTCTTCATAGTTTTAACAAATTAATTCAATTGTTATTGAACAATATAATATTAAAAGAATGAATTGAGATGAAAATAGCTCACATAATAATATAACTTGTACACCGATAAACTATATTATTGTTTTTATTATCAAAATAAAGGTCATTATGCTATTCCTAATCAATATATTTTTCATATCAAAAGTAGAGTGTTTTCAGAAGAAATAGAGAAATTCGTTTGTAATAAAAATAAATGTTAATCTATAATTGAATGATTGTAAGAGACTTAATCAATATCAGTAATTTTTACAATGACATTGAAAAATAATGGGAATCTCTTATGATAAAACGTAATCAAGTTGATTTTCGAAACGAAATTTCAATTTTTAATAAGAGTTGTGGCCATAGCTCGTAACATCCTTTATCAATTCATAACAAAATCCCTATCAAAATAATGTTTTATTATACAAAATTAAATATTGAATAATTTTTTAAATCATTATATTATAAATTTGAAATTTTAATATAATATAATTTACTAAATAATAATTCAAAAAAAATAAGTGAAATATTTTTAATAATTTTTATAATTGAAATATAAAGCTTTAAAATTGAAATTTTTAGAAAATTCTAATATATAATATTTTTATTATACAAAATAATCAATTTTTCTAAAAATTTTGAAATTTTTAATTTCAAGATTTTATATCTCAATTGAAAAAAATATTAAAAAATATTTTATTCATTTTTTTAAACAATTTAAATAATTTTTAATCAATTTGAAGAGAAATTATAAAAATTATTTTATATTATATTAAATTTTTAGGGGGTTGAAAAGTTGAATAAATGATGGTTTTTGGTGTATTTTCGCTAAGAGTGCCACGAGCTATGACCACAACTCTTACAACTTTAAATCCGAAAATTCCTTAAATGATTGTAAAGATGTTTTGATTACTGTTCTTATGATCGAATCTTTTATAATGTTATATAGTATCTTGAAATTTTGGAAAAAAAAAAATTGAACATAATATAACACATTTTAGGAATAAACCGGATTATGTAGGTGAAATTCAAATTGTATGTTTTTATCGAAATTATCATTTTTCATTGAAATTGTTTTGAATTAACATGATAGTCCTTAAGAAAAGTATTTATTCTATTGACAATAAACTTCAAATTGTATACGATATTTGAAATAGATTTATAATACACAAAATTAATATACTTCTTAATCAAAAATTCGTTTTAATAAATTCAAGAGACTACCTAAGTAGTAAATCTTACTTCCGAAAAGTCAAAAAATGTTTTCATACCTAATTAAAAAAAATATATCAAAATAAATATATTATATTATTGGATTTTATTAATATAAGACCTAGTCATTGATTCAATGTAGAAATCTCATTCAGCTGTACTAGGTTGTATTATTTGAAAATTATTTTTTAAAATCTGCATAAATTACTTTGTATATCCATTATTATAATAACTACAATTTTTGAAAAAAAAGAATTATTTTCATATCATATGAATTATTAGATTGATAATAATTTATCATTGAAATTTTGATTACACTTTATTATTTAGAAGAATTTCACTCCACATGTATCAAATTATATATAGCAAGTAGTAATAAACTTAGATATTCTGAAATATTAATTAACAAAATTAATTTCTATAATGTCGTTTATCACTAAGTATACTATATCACTAAATAAACTATTTTCATCTCAATTTATACTTTCAAATATAGATTATTCAATAATTCTTGAATCGATTGATTGAAATTATAAAAATTCTGATAATCTAGAGTTTGTAACATTATTTTGATAGGTTCTTATATTATAATCTGTTTTTCCATATTTATTATAATATCGATTAGAAAATATTTTCTTGTTAGAATTCCCTTTTTTTTAATACTCTTTATATTAAACCTAAATATCAATCTCTTATGAAAACAATACATCAAAGCCTTCTATTTAATAAACACTTCTTCTTAATATAATCTGGTTTTTTTCATATATTGATATTTATTTAATATTATATTTGTTATTCGAAATATATAATTCTTTGTATTTAAAAATATATTCTTATAAGTCAATCTCCTTATACTTTTAATTAAAATTAATATAATTATAAATATAAATATAAAAAAGCATAATTAATAATGAATTATTCAAGATCTTATTAAAGTTAGTTAAGAAAAAGCTTTAATTAAATTTTAAGAGGTTTGAGAAATCTATTGATTTAAATTGAAAAAAAGAAAGGTAAATATACAAATTCGAATATTTAATTTCGAAGATACAATTTTGAAATCAAATGATATTAAATCTGTTTCTCGAAATCTCGATTTTATATTCTAAAAAATGATTAATTCTTTATATAACTTTAAAAACTAAAAAGAATTCAATTTTTAAAACATAATTAATATATATTTTAATAAATCTATCAATTTGACCATTATATAAATATTTCAGATTATCAAAACAACCAATATCAATTAACTGAATTAAATAATTTGAATAAAATAATAGATTTAAATACATAATATCGTTTCCTTTATAATATATTTGAAAACCTATTGATTTATAGCTTTTATATCTATTTAATATCAATATTCGATATTTATTCTTTCTCTGATTCTTAATATACTTATTGAAATATTTTAAGCATTCTAAATCTATATTCTTATTTTATTTATTGATTAAATATAGATTTAATAATCTATTTTATAAGAAGATTGGTTTTAATATATTAATTGAAAAAATAAACCTATCTTCAAACTATTAAAGATAAAAGATTGATTTCACTTTCTCTATTTCTATATATTATTATTATAATCCATTCTCAATTATTTAATTATATTGATTTACTTTTATTATATATTTCAATATTAATAACAATCATTACTATGTATATAATCCCCATTATAAAGCTGTATGATTGAAATTATAAAAATCATTATTCAAAATATTATATTTTATTTATATATTCATATCCAATCGAAATCATTTTTTAGTAAACTTAAAATCTTTATAAAAAGCTTTTTAAAAGTTATAAATATAATTAAAACATATCTTTAATTCAATTTAATATTTTATAAATCAATATATCTAAAGCTTTCTAATACATTTTTTATTTCTCAATCCAAGAATATAATTTGTTATATTTTTTATGTCTTTAATTTTAAATAGAAATCCTCTTTGGTTTATATCAAATATATATTCAACAATCATTTTCTCTTTCAATTCTATAATTCTATAACAATTTATTCGAATCCTTATATACGGAGTTAAACTGTCCATTTAATAATTGATTGTTGTATGAAATATTATATAATTAAGCAATCTTTCGAATATTTAGTTTTTTATTTTTTTGAAAATTTTCAATAGTTGAAACTAAATGTGTTTCTTTACTTGTAGATTCCGTAATAAATGATTGATAAAATGTGTATTGAATATCGAATAAAATATTAATCATGTAAACTTCAAAAAAAAAAACCCTTCATCGAAATTTATTTTATTTTGAAACGGCAAATCTTGAGTTAATTTACTTTAAATATAACATTGAATTCCTTTTAAGTAGAATAGAAAATAAGAGAATTGTATCACCAAAAACCAAATTGATGACTTTCATATCATTACAATTGAATTATATTTCTCAATAGACTAGATTTTATCCTGAGTTCTAGTTTTTAATTATAAATTCTTTTTTTTTTAATTGTATTATCAAGTTTATAACCTCAATCAGTACAATTTTTTTGACTGCTAATATCAAGAGATTCTTTTAAACTACTTAGAATACATTATATAGTTTATTATTTCATGTTAATTAAGTTAATATTATAGATTAAACTTGGGATTTTCATTTATATTGCATCTAATTAAAACTTCTATTGAAAATTATATATCATCATTAAATATAGAAAAGGATACTTTTTTCATGAAAGATTTAGATCAAAAATAATTTGATTTTTCAGATTTTAAAATGTTTTAAAATAATTATTAAAATATAATACCTAACTATAGACGGAACTATTTCGTATCTGTATCTGGAGAGTTTTTGAATGAGTACATATAATTTTAATTTGATAAACTTCAAAGTTATATTATAGAATTAATCAAACTTAAATTCTATTACAAATCCCATCATATTATAGTAATTTAAATAAGATTGAAAATACATGAAATGTTAGATTTCTCAAATAAAAAGTATTCAAATATATACTACCAGATCTACAACATGAAAGAAAATAATTCGAATTAAAATCCATATAACTTCTAATAACATAACTTATGGTGAGCCAGGTTATATAAAGAATCAGATCACATTTAGCCTATCATTAATTTCAAACCCCAATAGATTTTGCTATATATATTGAGTCGCTTTTTACACCTTTTCAATTTGAAAAAAATATATAGAATACTATTGTTATATTTCAATTAAAGAAATTTAAATCAATTAAAAGGATTATGAAGTATTTTGAAATTTCTAAATCAATTTTTATAATTAGAATTATTAAAAGGAAATCATATATTCAATTCTTTGAAATAATTCAAATTCTTTCAAATACAAAAGAAAATATTCTTATATAATAGATTTCATAATTTATTATTATTGGATTCTCTATTATATCTATATTGATAGAGGAAATAATCAACGAAATTCATCTTCAATATATTCAAATTTTTTCATTTCGAATTTTTGCTTTAATAGAAATTCCAAAAACAATATTCAAAATTTAAAATATATCATTTATATCAATTAGAATCTAATCAAATCAAAAAAACAATTCCAAAAAATGTTCAAATTTTATTTGATATATTTCATATATATCTTATTAAACAAAAGTATAAATTAAATGATATATATAATATAAACAAAATCAAATTTGAAACTGGAAGTATTCAAAATATATATATTATAATTATTTTCAAAATTCAAAATATGATTTCTATATAAATTTTAAAGAATATATTTCAAAACGAATAATTCTTTATTAATATAAATAAATGAATTTCAAATAATTATAAATTAAAATACTTAAAAAGTATTGAATAATCGATTTCGACTTTTGATTTTAAATAATTATTCAAATTATATTAGAAATAGTCTCATTACTTTTTATATAAAAGAGAATATTAATTTATTTACATCACCTTTTTATTCTTCTTATTTATTTTAATCGTTTAATATTACAATATATAAACTAATAAAACAATATTAAATTTGAAAAGTTGATCGATATTCTCAAATTAGTATAAAACAAATTCAATAAATTAAATAAATGAAACTCTTTCAAAATATTAAAAAAAGTATTTAATTTTATCAATATTAAAGTCAATTAAAGAGAAACTAATTTAATATTCCTTACTTTATTAAAAATATTTAATTCATTATCATTTAATTCCTTTTAACAATCTTCTATTTTATCAATAAGAATCTTTAATTGAGATTTAGATTTGTTTATATTCAAAAGCTCTTTTCCAAATAGAATAAAGCTAAGATAATCAAATTAGACCTTTAATAAAGTTTTAATAAATAATGATTTTCTTATATTATTAATTTGTCGATATATTAAAAAGAGTAATTAGATTTATAGAATCTCAAAATAGTAAAATAGTTCTATTTCGAAAACAATTCATTGATATTCAAAAACTAATTGAGATTTAAAAAAAGAAAATTAAAAACAAAAGAATCAAATCATAAAATCAATTTATGTTTAGTATTAAGGAAATACCAAAAATAATATATAAAGCAAAAAAAAAAAGAGAAAAAATTATAAGAATGATTATGCAAACACTCAATTGAAAAACCAAAAGAAGAGATTGAAAAAGAAGAGCTAAAAAATAACTCAAATAATTCAAAATTGGAATTGAATGAATATATAACTTATAGAATAAGATTATATAAAGAGAATTGAATTTTGTAATCCGGTTTCTCATATGACCCGGTTCACTATGAGTTACATTATTATAAAAAAAAATTCAAATATTTTCTTAAGAAAATGATCTTAATTAATATTCTCAATTGTTACTTAATGATTTGGCAAAAGAATTGTGAGTACCTAGGTATGTACTTTAATTGTAATCATAATAATGAAATTTTATGAAGATATAATAAATCTTTCGAACCAATTTTTTTTTTGAAAAGATTAGATATAGTACTGTTAAAAATTCAAAGGATTTAATGGAAATGAATTATATTAAAGTTTGGATTTTGAATGTTTAATAAATAATAGTTAAATATGAGTTTTGTACCTACATTGGTAGATAATATAAAAGTTTGATTTATATCCGATTTTTTTCTACCAATTTATGATTTATGAGAAAAAGAACGGGCTAGAAAATGTTATTAATTCTTGAGTATTAATTATTATTATGTTTCAAATTTCAAGAGTTTGAAAATACTATGATTGATTGGGTATATAAAACAGTAAATTTTCTACTTATTTTTTCATCATAATTTTCGTGATTTGTTTTAATTTAAATATAGAAGTAATGTTTTTCTAGAATAATTAAATTATGAAAATTGGAATATTTATTCAAAACATTTTTCATGTATTTATAGAACAAAGATTATCAATAAGGTCGAAAATAATACTTTTGGATTTTTTTGCAATTGAAGATCTTAGTCTTCATTAAATCCTAAGTACTTATGTATTATATTAAATAGAATTGATTTTACAGAATCTGAAATTTTATTACAATTTTATCAATCTTTTATAATTACATTTGAATTCAAACTCTGAGGTTTTTATATATGAAATATAATAGATAATACCAGTGTAATATTTAAGTATGGAAACAGATAAATTAAAATTACAATTCTTTTTAGGTCAATGAAGATTTTTCAATCTTAGTACAAGAAATAAAACTTTGTTCTTAGTTCTCCTAGGAATACTTTTCTTAATAATTACTAATAAATTTATCCTCATAATTGGATATTCATAAAAATAAAAAAAGGCGGTTAAACATTTTCATATAATTATTTATTTCTACGTATCATTAATTTTCTCTGTAAATAATTACCAATAAAAGCTTTCACAGCTAATTAAAAACAATATATTGATATTTAAATAAAAATATTTCCTTCCAAACGAATTGAATTACCTAATATTATGTTTTATATTAATATTTAATCTTATAAAATCTTTATTTAAAACTAAATCAAATTTCCAAGGTTTGTGATAATAATAATACCAATAAACTGAATTAAAAGAAGTAATTAAAATACATTCGGGAACATTTTTATAGATTTACTTAAAACTTTATCTAAAATTGTCTTCGTAGATACAACCATATATACCTTAATACGTTTAGTTTCAACTCTTTTTTTGGATCTTTAATTCGCAGATTTTAATATTTAAATTCAAGCGAAAATCCCAATTAGACTTTGAAGCAATAAAAAACTTAATTTGAAAACTAAATGAATAAGCCTAACTTAAATTTAAATTAATCAATAATAAATGAACAAGCTGAATGAGAAAATATGTGTATAGAAAAAAAATCTAATCATTAAGAGTCCATTCAACGAAAGCTCAAATAAGAAATGTGAACAATTGTTTTGTTATTCTATTATGATTTTCATTACTTAATTGTTTTATTTTCCACCCAAAAACTCAAATGTAATAAGAAGAAAAAGGTCATAGATCTGTCCTTGTGTGGGTATATTATATCAATTTTTTACTCTTATAATAATTCGAATATAATATATACATATGTATAATACTTAGTATTAAATATGAAAATTGAAATTTATAAACTGGAAGGTTTCTGAATTGACAGTAAAAAAAAAAGAAAAAAGAAACTTACACATCCATGAATTGAATTTTATTGTTATTAGATATTTAATTCATTTCCTATGTTATAGGTCGTTTTTGTTAATTGTTAACTAGCAGCTTTTGTAAATATAGAATCTTATAATTTCGTTACTTATCTAAGTATCAATAAATTCATTAATTATTCAATATGAGAATAATAAAAACAAAATATTAATATTCACATTTAGTTTTAGAATTCCAAAATCTTGATATTTTAAAAACAATAATTGAAAAATAACTATTGCAAGAATTATGTTGTTATTGTTGAGCTCATATTCTTCATTATATTATTTTATCGAATGTACAGATTCCACTCATATACAATGATGTATATCTTTGATTTATCTATCATTATACTTTCTTTCAAGTAAGATATATTATAATTCTCTAAATACTCAGGTACATTTCAACAACTTAATTAATATGAAATTCAATTGAAATAGTTCGTTTTGAACTAAAAGTTGTAATATCTTTAATTTTCCCAATCAATAATCAGAACATTATCTAAAAGCTAGGTGTTGAAAATTAAAAGTTCAAATCTTTCTTTAACTCTCTTTTCTTTTCAAGAGATGGGTTTTAATTGACAAAGCTTGAATATCAAGGAGATATTAGTTTTATTTGATTGAATAAGTATTATCCTGATTTAAACTTTATTATATTATAGTAGTATTCTTTATGAAAATCAAATTTCTTAATAATTGATAAAATCTTGAAACAAAAACTCAATATTTTAGATTAGTTTTCAAAGTTATATTGAAAATGTATTGTATTTTTAAGATTCTTTCTAGAATATAAATTGATTGTTTTATTTTACTATTATTTATATTTTAAATAGATCTTTATTTTAAAAATCATGAAAATTCATTATATATATCTAATTAAATATGAATATGAATTGAAATTAATATATTTTTAAATATATTTAAATGATTTCTTTTATTTATTATTATTTTATATTATAAGATTTTTTCTATTGAATATATTATTATAATATAATAAATAGCTTTAGAATATATTAAAAAGATTATATTTTATTTTCAATAATTTCTATTAAAATATTAAAGTATATAATAAATCTTTATATTTATATATAATTTATATACAAATTTTGAAATTAATATTCTTTCAGATATTTGTTTAAAAGAATTATAGAAATTTAAAGATTTCTAAATAAATTCAAAGTATTGTGAACTATATACATTTAAAAATATCTTAATTTCAATTTATATTTATATTCAATTAGATATATATAATGAGTTTTCATGATTTTTAAAATAAAGATCTATTTAAAATAGAAATAATAGTAAAATAAAACAATCAATTCATATTCTAGAAAGAACCTTAAAAGTTGCGGAAACATGAACACTTTGTGTTTTATGATATTTTCCAAAAAAAAATAGTCTAAATAAAATCACAAATTTGGATTTTAATCATATAAAAACTTAAAAATCAACACTTTAACATTTCAAATCTCGATTTGAAAAATTCTCACACTTCTTTATGTAAAACACCTTTAGGTCATGTTGTATCTTAATGAAAATATCATTAATTCAAAAAGGTAACTTTTCATAATAAAAAGTAACCTAATATCGAAAAGTTATTTAGAAAAAAGAGTATCAACCTTAACATGAATTTAAAATATAATAATAATAGAAAAATATTATTATTAACCGCATAGAATGATTAATAATATAATAACTATACTTATAATTAGCATTCTGTTTAATGAATGTTATTTAAAATCTTTATTAATATTCTTATCTTCATTTACTACATTTATAAGAGTGTAGCGATTTTTTTTTTCAACAAATTATTCGCATTTATTACAGATTAACATTAATTTGTATCTAGATAATGTCAGAATTTGTCGATTTCTCAAAAATAATTAAAATGAAATAATATAAAACTGTCTATTGGTTTAGTAACTTTAAAATCTATCTAAAATTGATTAATCAATGAACTAATGATTTTCTTGAAAACTCAATTTCTAATTGAGAGTCATTTTATTGATAAATAAAAACTCTCTTTATATAATTTAAAGTTTGCAATAATTAACATATTTCAAAATGTGTAATATATTGTTTTTATTTTATATTTGAAATGCAATTACTTTGTTTAATGAAAAATATGATTCATGTGTTAAAACATAGACTCAAAATACCCTTGTGCTTATTACAAAATTTAAAATTATTGTATATTTTGTGAAAAACAATTCATTTGACTGTAATTACGATATAGATAATAAATATAAGAAAACATTTCTATATGTATATTTTACTGACACCCTTTTATATAAATTTGATTTTTATTATTATAATTACTAACATCAATTATCTTTTTTTTTATATAGAAAAACCTTTTATTTATATTTGTTTACATCGGAAATGATCTGTCTTTTTATCTACCTAGGTATATACAAAATGTACTGAAAATAAGAAAAATCATTATATATGTAAAGTTTTAGCTTTTCCTCATAAATACTTAGTTTTTTTAGGCATTTTATCTATTTATTCTTTAAAAAGAAATTTTTTAATAAATAATTCTTGGTTTTTGATTTTATAGTATTTTAGTTCGATTGTTCATTTTAGAAAATATTTCGAGCTTATTATATGTCGTTTTATGATTAATTTTTATATATAACTATAACTATTATTTGCATAATCCTTTTATTCTATTTAGAATAGATATATATTGATTCCAATAATAAAAGGCTTGAAATAGTTTGAATCTCTTTTAAAGAAATTCTAAATCTTTTTTTCAAAGTTTTTATAAATCATAAATCCGTAAAATTTCAAAAACCCCTTCTTTATACTTAAGAGATTTCTTTATATTGTTTTTCTAATACTGTTTTCTTCTCATTATGTATTGCTTATTCCTCAATTAACAGATCAGTCTTATATCATATAAAAATGTTAAAAAGATTAATGAAAAAGCAATTCGACCTTTAGATGGTAATAATTCGAAAAAGAAGATTGATATAATCTATAGGTTGCTAGGAATATCAATCAGTTTTAACTTTATACATTTTAATAAAAGAATTATAGATTTATAAAGGACATTATGTATGGATATTGAATTTTCGTTTTCCCATGATAATCATACATATATTACATTTTTATTCATTTGTTTACATGTGTATTAATACTGAAAACAAATGAAACATTTGAATATAAATAATATTTAAATGTAATAATGACTGATAATAGTAGAAGCTTCAAATTTCAAATTTCTTATTTAATAACATCATTATTAAAATAACATTCAAAATGTAATAATGAACTTATTGTGAAATATAAAGCAATTTCAACAATATCAAAGTTAAAAAATTAAAAATATAAATGTGTCTCAAATTTTAGGTATTCTATTTATTTTATATCGATGTATAAGATGTCATTGAAAATAATCATATATTTCATAGCTACATTGAATTTAGAATAAGAAATCCTTTCTCTGAATTACTCACAACATTATTATATTTAGTTTGCATTATTGATTTACTATAAATGAAGAATTTTGAATCTGGATATTTCTTTCTCTTGATAACTGAGATTTAGTAAATTCGATAAATTCAATAGATTCAATAGATTTAAAATATCTTGTATGAAAAGGATACCAAAAATATAGCACCTACGATTGTATAAATCCTAATTGTTCAATTGTATTTCATCTCAAGAACTATCTATATACAGGGGATTCCCTTTCCCGTTTTTCATCGTTTCTTCATATTTTATTAATTTAATGCTGGGTTTATTTGTATTGATGAGATTAGTTAATGCTCAATACAGCTTTTCCTTTATTGTTGTATCAGCTGGATTATTGAGTTTGTTTATTCGAATGATTATTTTTGTTTATTAAGCTTTCATGTTTAATTATGAGTATTTCGTTGGACTTAAAGTAAAGAATAATATTGGCAGCAGTATTAATGAATATTAAGTAAGCTAGTGTAGAAGTAACTACGGTGATTTCCTTGAATTTATAAGAACTTAGTAAATTATAAATCAATCTAAATATTATAGAAAACAATGCTATACCTCAAAAGACACAAGACGAATGTAATTAGTTTCTTTCTGACTGATTAAAATAAAATTTATATAAATTCAAACATTTTCAAGCCCTAAATAAAACTCTTGGAACAAAGGAGTTTTACGAAAAGAATATCTCTAAATTATGATGATATTGCTAAATGAAAGATTTGAAATCTTAAATTGTTTGTTGTAATTTCAAAACTTATTGTTTATATATTTGTTAAACTTGTGATTCTATAAAGTGTACCTATGTAACTAAGAGATAAAAAAAACTATACGATTATTTCTATACTTTAATATTTCAACATTGATTGTCATAATCAAAGTGATAAGTCAATGTTTTAAATATTATTAGAAATAAATTGAATTCTTCGAATATATTATCAATCATTCTGCTTAAATATTATAGCTTTCATAAAAAAAATTGAATTTTTTTATAATGTATTACATAAGATTTACAAATGTCTTAATTGATTTTACGATGATAAACTCATATATCAATATTCCATATATTGATATTCTAAATACTAAAACTACTAATTAGAATCTAATATATGTATGTATAGATCGCTTTGTTTTTTGGAACGTTGATGTTCTGATTTCAATTTGAGAATATTAATCTAATTCAAATTTACAAATATGATGATATTCTAATCTCAATTTAACACATTATTATAATCTGAATGTTGTAAAAATATAATATATACATCTTATATATATGAACATAATTTTTTTTACTTTCAAAATTGAAAATTTTTATTATTATACCGAAATTCTATATCACTAAACTAATTCAAATCGAATTAAGCTTTTTATCTTATAACTCTTAGAAGTAAAATAATAAACCTTTTCGAAATCAAAATATCAATTTTATATTCAAAACAAATCGAGACCAAAATAATAATATGAATAAAGAAAAGTAGTAACTAAAATATTAGAAATACTATTTAAAGTAATATTCATTATGTTTTTGATGTTTGAATATCAATTAATAGGATATTACTATATAAAATTATGATTATTGATTTCATACGACTTATTGTGTTTTAAACTACTATTATCTCTTTTTATTTACTTTTGTTTTTGTTTAACTTTTCAATCTATATTATACCTTATACTGATTATGACTTCTCAGATGTTTAGCAAGATGATCAAGAATTCTTTTTTAAATCTTTGAATAAATGTGGAAGTATATGTATTGTGACTTTATTTTTAGTTTTACATAGTTGATAGAACTTTTGTTATGATTCAAATAGAAAACAATTTATATGATGTTGCAATCGGTTATCATTCTTTTGATAAACTTACTGTTTTTAGATTTTTTTATATAAAGAAGTATCAAAAGTATTAAAGATTTTATAATAATCAATATTTTGATCAAATATTTTGTAATTATAAGTTCAATCTTGGTTTTTATTTGTAAAAGTATTCGAAATATATTTTATAATATATATAGTTAATCAAAGATTCTTTACATTTTGAATCCAATAAACATAACTATATGATTATAGAGATTCGTATTTTCTCTATAAGGTCACACAATAATACAACTATAATCAATTATATTTTCATACTTAATGAAATTTATATACAAATTAAGAGGAATCTAATTTATTAAAAATCTTTTTCAATATGAAAATAATAACCATATCAATAGAATCATATAAACAAACTTTTTCTATAAGACTATCTAGTTCCTTATGTTGTTTAATATCTATACAAAAGTAAAATTCGTAAAATGATAAGCAAGAAATATGTTATAATTTTCTATACTTTGAGTTATTTGGAATATTATTCCTTGTAGATATATTGATTATTATAATAAATTACTCTCATACTATTGAGAATTTAATACATTCTTTTATACTATTCAAATCGATATGTATTTATTTTCTTATAACTTAGATCGCACTCTTGATAAGCTAGATTCTGTTGTAGATTCTAACTCCAAATTATAGATTTCGCTCTTAAATCTTAGGTTATAGCTGTCAGCTATAGACCCTTGCTTTGAATTATATTATTTATCATTAAATAACTATATTGTTGTCTTTTTGAGATAAAAAGTAATAAAACTCAATTCTTTTCTAGCATGAATGGCTAGCTTTTAGTATAGAATACATACTACTATTTTTTAAAGCATCTAAAAACATTTTCAAGAAGTCTCAATAATAACTTTTTTTCAGAAAAAAAATTGAATAATAATTCTAAATTCTAGTTCTATTTCTAGATTTTAATCGTTTTAGATAGCATTTAACTAGAATCAAGATATATTTAGATTTAAAAATAAAAATAAAAGTTAGAATAAGGATCTAAGTGATAACTTTAATATTCTACTACTCTACTCCTCTATCATTCTACTATTCTATTATACTCATTTTATCATTTAAGCATCTAAAATTTCCATTTTATTTTTTAAATATCTACTTGTTTAATCATTCAATTACTTAACTTTTCACTAATGTAATTTATCATCAAATGACTCATATCATTAAGTGAATCACTTTCATCTTAATTTGTATTTTCAAAATCATATTATTCAACAACAATTAAATCAATTAATGAAAACATTGAAGAATCTAATAATCTAAAGTCTATTATATTATTTTAATAAGTTTTTATATTATAATCTATCTTTCTATATTTATTATAATATTAATTAAAAAATAATTTTCTATTAAAATTCCTTTTTTTTGATACTTATTCTATTAAATTTGAATATCAATTTTTTATTGAAATAATATATCAAAAGTCTTTTATTTAATAAATATTCCTTTTTAATATAATCGAGTTTTTTTTTATATTGATATTTATTTAATATTTTATTTGTTATTCAAAGTATATAATTCTTTATATTTAAAAGTATATTCTTATAAACTAATCTTTTCATATATTTAATTAGAGTTAGTATAGTTTTGAATATAAATATAAAAGAATTTGATTAATAATGCGTTAATATAGTTTATTAGCGAGTGGATTATATTACTGAATGGATAACTTTTATTTCAATTTATATTTTCAATTTTATATTATTCAATAACAATTGAATCAACTGATTGAAATAATTAAGAATCTAATAAACTAGGATTTATTATATTATTTTAATAGGTTTTTATATTATGATCTATTTTTTGTATTTATTACAATATTAATTAAAGAATGATTTCTTATTAAAATTCCCCTATTTTTCGTGTTTATTATATTGAATTTGAATATCAATTTTTTATTAAAATAATGTACTAAAAGCTTTTTATTTAATAAATATTCTTTTTTATTATAATTAAAGCTTTTGTTGTATCGATGTTTATTTGATATTTCATTTGTTATTCAAAATATATAGTTTTTTATATTTAAAAGTATATTCTTATGAGCTAATCTCTTTATATCTTTAATTAGAATTAATAATAAATTATTTGATATTTAATTAATATTGATTAAAAAAAACTTTTATTAGATTATAAAAGATTTGGGAAATTTATTAATTTAAATTAAAAAAGAAGAGAATAAATATATAGATTTGAATATTTAATTTCAAAAATATAATTACAAAATTAGATAAAATTAAATTTTTTTTTTTGAAAATTTTTTTTTATATTTTAAAAAGTAATTGATTTTTTTATATGTAATTTTGAAAGTTATAAAGAATTCAATTTTTAAAATATATTTGATATATATTTTAATAAAGAGATTAATTCAATTTTTATATAAATATTCTAGATTGTTAAAATAATTAATATCAAATAATCAAATTAAATAATTTGAATATAATAATAATTATAAATACATAATATTTTCTTTTTTATAATATATTCGAAAAACTATTATTTTATAACTTTTATATTTATTTAATATTAATATTTGAGTTTTTCTTTCTATTTTTAATATATTTATTAAAATATTTCAAATATTTTAAGTTTATTTTATTATTTATTTATTTATTAGATATAAATTTAATAATTTATTCTATAAAAAAATTCATTGTAATATATTAATTGAAAAAATGAATTTATTTTTAAATTATTAAAAATAAAAGAATAAATTTTATGCTTTCTATTTCTATATACTATTATTATAATTCATTTTTGATTATTTGATTATATTAATTTACTTTTATTATATTTCTTAACATTAATAACAATTATTATTATAATATATATAATTCCTATTATAAAATCTATTTTATTAAAATTATAAAGATTTCTATTCAAAATACTATATTTCATTTATATATTTATAATTAATCAAAATTACTTTTTAATAAATTTAAAATTCTTACAAAAAACTTTTTGAAAATTATAAATACAATTAAAATACATCTTTAATTTAATTCAATATTTTTTAAATCGATATATTCAAAACTTTCTAATATATTTCACATTCTTCAATTCAAAAATATAATTCATTATATCTTTTATGCTTTTAAATTTAAATAGAAAATCTTTTAAATCTATATTAAAAATATATTAAATCATAATCTCTTTTTTCAATTTCACAAATTTATATCGATTCGCTTATATTTCAATATTTAAAATCAAATCATTTAATTTATAATATAATATTATAAATAATATATTATATAATTCGATAGATTATTATATATTAAGTTTTTTATTTTTAAAAATAGTTTTCATAATTGAAAAAGTATTCGAATTTTATTATTTATAAATTGATTAATAATTGATTAATAAAATATGTATTAAATTAATATATAAATAATTGAAATAAAAGTAATCTACTTAATGATATAATTTACTTAATGATAAACTACATTATTCAGATTTTGAGATATTTAATTATCAAACTATTAGAAAAAATGAAAAGGCATTAGGTAACAATAATTCAAAGTCGAGTATAATAAGTAATGAAGATCTAGAGGCTTGTTCTTATGTATATTATATTATATAATAAACTACTCTTATATTTCTAATAAACGATTTAATTACTCTTCTACTTTAAAATTGGAAAATAATTTCTGCTTATATCTTTTAGATTCTATAATAGATTCTATTTCCTTATTATAAAATCTGGATCGACCTTTCTGTTGTTTACTATAAGATCTAACTCAATATATAATTAATCTTTCTATTATTCATTATAAAGTCAATTTTCTTATTACTTATTATAAAATCTATATATAAAAGAAAGTTCAAAATATCAAATAATATTCTATCTGAAAAGCTACCTAATTTGATTCAAGAAGCTAATCTCTTTTTTATTCATTTGAGTTTACAATACAATAGTTATTGAATTGAAATTATTTACTTAGGTACTATATTTATTTCTTTATTGTAAAATGTAAAAGACATAAGAATAAATTTTCTCCCAATTTTAGGGTGTATAAGAGTAATTTGTTTTATATTATAACTACAATGATACAATAATATTAGTAGTAAGTATACATATACATATTTATAATATTATCTGTTTGAGAAAAACAATTTAAAATTCCTCTTCCTCAGCAGCTTCTATTTGATTTATAGTAGGTCAAGACTTTTCTATCAAGGAATATAATTATAAGTATTTGGTTTAATTTGAGCTATCATTGAGACATAAACAAGGCATTAGATTGTTTACTATCTGTTATTTATCTATAAGATTAAATACACTATTAACTAAAGAAAAATTAAATTGACTTTTTATTAATATTATTATTCATAAAATTATATATAATAATTCAAACCACAAGATATCAATAATTATTATTTTAATTCAATAATTTGTTTTTGGGAATTTTAAAGATAGTAGTAATACAAATAAATAAAACTTGTTTTTCCAGCTTTAATTTATTAGTAAAATCATAGTTCTGAGATGTAGTTAGTTTTGTTATTTATATAATCGATAAATATAGAAAAAAAGGTATATTATAATGAATCTTCAAATAAAAAAATATATAGTAAAATCATCTTTATGAACACAATATTCGTAATAACATAATTTTGTTATTAAGAGGAACATTTTATATACTAATATATTAATATATATATATATATGAGTATTAAAAGAGTATAAACCTTTTTTTTTAAAAAAAAACTTAAAAGGGTTCAAAAAATTTAAAAGCTTTAAAAACTTTTTAGTTAATGTAAACAATATTTTAATAAAAATTTATATGAAAGAATTGATGTTTTGCAAAAAGTAATAATTATTTGAATACGAATAACAACTCTATAAAAGCCTTTTTAGTAATCAAAATAAATTAAATATTTAAATTGATATTAATTCACTTTATTTTAATAAATTTAATATTATATTATAAGATAACAAAAAACATTAAACAATAATGAAATGTTCTTTTCATAATTTACATAGTCGATATCTTATAAATAGCTTCTTTTTATAAACTCAAAAACTTATAAAAATTATTACATCATTTTAAATGATTGAATGAAATAAAATACGCTACTTACTCTTAAAAACTGATTATATATTCTTTTAAATTCTAACTTTCTTGAAAAGAATCATAACCTGTTTTTCAATTTGAATTATGTTAATCTGAAATATATCTAGTTTATACCTAGGTAGTATAAAAAACCCATTATAAAAGAATCATTACAAATCTAATAGGTCATTCTCAGTACACCCCTCAAATAATAATTCTTGATTTCATTGGTGTCAATACAAATTCTCTTAAATTTAATTAAAATAATTAATCGTATTTGACTGTGAACAATTAAATAGAACGCTCTAAAATTCCTCTTTCTTTATATTTTATACATTAGAGAAAACAGGATTATTAGTATAATAAATATTCGAAATGACAATCTGATATATAGAAATTGTTTCTCTTAATGTTATTAAAACTATATTATAAATCTTAAAAAACTTCAAAATAAATCATAATAAGCTTAAATTCAATTAGTATTATCTTTTCTTCTATTAAAAATTACAAAAAAAGGAAAATATATATTAGTTAGTAATAACTATGAACTTATTATAGTACTAGGGCACAGCTGTTCGTCGAAAACCAAAATCACATCAGAATCATATAAAACTTATATAATTAGTTGATATATTTTCTAATGTTATTCTATATTTAATTCAATAAATCTTACATTAGTTTATTCTATTTCAATTTAAATTTAATAGAAATAGATCTATTTACTTTTAGGATGTTCATTGATTATAAAATCTATATAAAAAGTCAATATAAATTGAAAATCCTAAAAAATTTGAAATTCACTACTCAAATAAACGAAAACTAAAAACTTATTATTATTATTAATTGAATCTTATATAACGTAACTTATGATGAATCGGGTCATATGGGGAACCGAGTTACAAAATTCAATTCTCTTTATATAATCTTATTCTATAAACTATATACTTATCCAATTCTAATTCTTTTTCTTCAATTTTCTTTTCTAATTTTTCAATTTAATATTTATATAATCATCTTTATAGCTTTTTCTCCTTAGGTTTTTTCTCTATCTTATATATCATTTTCAATACTTCCTTATTATTAAAAACAAACTATATTTGTAATTTGATTCTTTTGTTTTTAATTCTCTTCTTTCGAACTTCAATTATTTCCTAAATATTAATAAACTATTTCCAAAATAAAATTATCTAAATATTTTGAAATTCTATAAACCTAATTATTCTTTTAATATATCAACAAATTAATAATATAAAAGGATTATTATTTATTAAAACTTTATTAAAAATCTAATTTACTTACTTTAACTCTATCCTATTTAAAAAAGAGCTCCTAAATATAAATAAGTTTAAATTTTAATTAAAAATTCTTATTTATAAAATAAAAGATTACTAAAAGAAATTAAATAATAATAAATCAAAAGCTTTTTATAAAACAAAAAATACTAAATCAACTTTTCTCCAACCAACTTTAATATTAAAAAAATTCAATATTTTTTTTCTAATATTTTAAAAGAATTCTATTCATTCAATTCTTTGAATTTACTTTACATTAATTCAAAAATATCAATTATTCTTTAAAACATAATATCGTTTCATTAGATCATATATTATAATATTAAATATTTAAAGCAAATAAAAATAATAAAAAGATAATATAAATAAATCAATATCCTTCTCTATATAAAAAACAATAAAGCTATTTATAATATAACTTGAATAATTATTCATAATCAAAAATCGAAACTAATCATCTGATAGTTTTTTGAATTCTAATTTGAAACCCCTTTTTAATTATTCTAATCCATAATTATTTGAAATTCATCTATTTATACTAATAAAGAACTATTAATTTTAAAATATACTTTTTAAAATCCATACAAAATTCATATTTTAAATCTTAAAAATGATTATAAATAATAAAGCCTTCTCAATTATATTAATATATTCAAATACAATTATTCATTCTTACTTATTAACTATAACTTTCTGATTCGATTTTTAAATAGAATTAATTATAATATATACATTTTGAATATTTTCAATTTCAAATCCAATTTCATTTATATTATATATGTCATCCAATTTATATTTTCGTTTAATGAGATCTATATGAAATATATCAAATCGAGTTTGAATAACATAGTTTAATACTGAGTGGGCCATATCACCGAATAGACTACTTTCACTTTAATTTACATTTTCAAATATAGATTATTCAACAACTATTAAATCAATTGATTTAAATTATTAAGAATCTAATAATTTAGAATCTATTATATTATTTTAATAGATTCTTATATTATAATCTATCTTTTCATATTTATTATAATATCAATCAAAAAATACTTTTCTATTAGAATTTCCTTCTTTTTTATATTTATCATATTGAATTTGAATATGAATCTTTTATTAAAATAATATATCAAAGATCTATTATTCAATAAATATTCCTTTTTAACTTTGAAATATATTCAATATATATTTTAAGAAATCTATCAATTCAATTATTATATATCATTTAGATTATTAAAGCAATCAATATCAAATAATTAAACTAAATAATTTAAATATAATAATAAATATAAATATATGATATTATTTTTTTATAATGTATTTAAAAAGTTATATTGATTTGTAGTTTTTATTTTTACTTAATATTAATATTCAATACTCAATTTTTTTTCATTTTTAATATACTTATTAAAATATTTCAATTATTTTAAATCTGTTTTATTACTTGTTTATTTATTAAATATAAGTTTAATAATTTAATTTATAAAAAGATTAATTTTAATATATCAATTAGAAAAATGAATTTGTTTTTGAATTATTAGAAATAAGAAAATAATTGCATTCTTTTTATTTTCATATATTATTATTATAATCCATTCTCGATTATCTAATTATATTGTTTTGCTTTTATTATTCTATTTAATATTAATTATTATTATTATTATATATATAATCTCTATTATAAACTCTACTTTTTTTGAAATTATAAAAATCTTTATTCAAAATGTTATATTTTGTTTATATATTTGTAATTAATTGAAACTATTTTTTAAAAAGCTTAGAATCTTTATAAAAAGCTTTTTCAAAATTATAAATATAATTAAAATACATTTTTAATTCAATTTAATATTTTATAAATTAATATATTCAAAGCTTTTCAATATATTTTATATTTTTCGATTCGAGAATATAATCTGTTTTATTTTCTATATTGTTAAATTTAAATAGAAAACCTTTCGAATTTATATTAAGAATATATTAAATAATTATTTCCTCTTTTAATTCTATAGTCTTATAATAATTCACTTGAGTCTTTATATATAGAAGTAAATTGTTTATTCTATAATTGATTATTGTATGAGGTATATTATATAATCGAGCAATTTATTGAATGCTTAGTTTTTTGTTTCTTTGAAAAGCTTTGATAATTAAAAATTAATTTACTTTTTTATTTATAGATTTTATAATAAATGTTTAATAGAATGTATATTGAATATAAAGAATGTAAATTAAAGTGAAAGTGACTCACTCGGTGATATGACCCACTCGGTATTAAACTATATTATTGTTTGGAGTTGCTTTTTTAATCTGATTAGATTTTAATTAATATAAATAATATATTTCACATTTTAAATAATGTTTTTGGAATTTATAAATTTATTTGTGGTTTGAAAATGGAATTTCTATTGAAATAGGAATTCGGAATAATATAATCTGAATATATCGAAAACGAATTTCGTTGATTATTTCCTTTATCAATATAGATATAATAAGGAATCTAATAATAATAAATTATGAAATCCATTATATAAGAGTGTTTTCTTTTATATTTGAAAGAATTTGAGCTATTTTGTAGAATTGAATATTTAATTTCCTTTCAGCAATTCTAATTATAAAAATTGATTTAAGAATTCCAAAATACTTTATAACCTTTTTAATTGATTTAAATTTTTTCAATTGAAATACAATAATAGTATTTTATATCTTTTTTTCAATTTAAAAAGATGTAAAAGGTGATTCAGTATATATAACAAAATTTGTTGAGGTTTGAAATTAGTAATAAGCTAAATGTTATTATAGTCAATGCAAGGTGACGACTAGTATATAATAGGATCCAGGAGAATATAAGACTTTTTATTAATCTCTTTCAATCCTTTTTGAAAGTGAAATTATATATAAAATGAAAACTCTATATTGAATAAATAATCAACCCGATATCGGTTCTATATTGATATTCCATAATAGAGCTCTTTCTTTTAGGGTTTTCGTTTTTGAAAGTTATAAATATTATAAAAGAATTCGAAAATTTTAAAGTTTATTCAACAAATTCCTTTTATTATATTAGTATATTTTCAAAGTCTTATTAAATTTTATAATAATAAATCTATTGCAATGTCTATATTCTTATTTTATAAGATTCAACTTTTTTATAATTTTGAAAGTTATATTGTAATACAAAAATGCTAAAAGCTAAACTAAACCCTTTAAAATCTTTAAAATTCGAAAATTCGGAGAATGATTATTTCCTTTCCTTTATTTTATTAATATTGATTTGCTTTTAATAAAGTAATGATTTATATTCAATAAAGCTACCTTCCCTTTTTCAACTTTTACCCCCGAAAGCTATAAGAATTTGAAAATCTGAAAGTTCGAAAATCTGAAAGCTCGAGAATCTGAAAAATCAAAAATCAACAATATCCCATTAGTATTGAACTAACCGGATATAAAAATCCCGAAAATCCTATAAAATCTTATAAAATATATAAAATCCTATAAAATCCTATAAAATTCTATAAAATCCTATAAAATCCTATAAAGTACAGAGAATTCTATAAAATCCTATAAAGTATAAAGAATCCTATAAAATCTTATAAACTGCAGAACTCCATTAACTTTCTATTGAATTCTTGAAATCTAAAAGAAATCCTAAAATCCTATAAAATACAAAGAATACTTGAAAGGCCTGAAATTCTATAAAATGTAGAGAATACTTGAGAGGTCTGAAATCCTATAAAATGCAAAGAATACTTAAAAGATCTGAAATCCTATAAAATGTAAAGAATATTTGAGAAGTCTGAAATCCTATAAAATAGTTTATTTGTATTCTCAAATGAATAACTCTAATATAAATATTGTTTTATTTTTTATTAAATATAAGTTATTTAATATAATATCAATTATTTGTAATTAACTTCTATTAATGAATTCTGATTGATTATATAATAGTTAGTTAGGCTCTTTCTTATATAAAAGACCTGAAATATTATATAAAAATATTATTATTTCGATAATAGAATTTAAATATATTATTAACATTTTATAAATATTATTTAAAATAAGATTCGCTTTCCAAAAAAGAAATTCTTCTCTTTAATATTTTCCTCTCCTTTTTTAACTTTTATTCAATTATTCTATTTCATTTCGAAAGGATATCAAAGATATATTATAAAAGTATTTTATAAGCATTTCTGAAAAGTTCGATTTATAAAAACTTTTTTTTTTAACATTCTTTTAATTCAATTTTATAAAAATAAAGGATATCTCAATAATCTGAATATTATCATTTGTATATTGATAATATATTATAGGTATATTATAGCCTAAAAGAGTTTTGAAGCTTTCAAAGCTTTTTTGAAATTATTTCCGAAAACTAATTGACAATTTGTTTTAAAAGGATTAAATGAAAAGAATTGTTAAAATCAATATAAAGTAATGATTAATATATAATAGAATCCAGAAGAATATAAGACTTTTTATTGATCCCTTTCAATCCTTTTCAAAAGTGAAACTATATATGATGTGAAAACTCTGTATCGGATAAATGATCGGCCCGATGTCGGTCCTACATCGACATTCCATAACAAATGTAACCCGGTTTCTCATATGACCCAACTCACTATAAGTTATATTATAAAAGAGTTCTTATATTTAAAATAAAAAAGTTTAATAGTTTTACACTTTTTATTATTAAGTAAAATTATATTCAATTGATGATAATAAAAAGATTTTAGTTTTAGATTTTTTATTATAAAGTAAAACCCTACTTCCAATCTCAATTAACTCTAATGATTTTAAATATTTATTTTATAATTATGAATAACGTGGTTTATCATTGAGTAGCCTATATTATCGAGTAGCCCACTTTCACTTCAATTTATACCTATCTCTTTCAATACATATTTTATTAATAATCTATAATAAATTCGAATAATCAAAAAGCTTATATATTCTTTATTATTGAAGCTATCTATAAAAATAAAAAATTAAATATTCGAAAGGCTATTATATTCTATATTATTTTTTATATAACTTTTTAATATAAAATGAAAGATTTATTTCTTTATATAGAAACTTAAATGAATTATTATAAAATTATAAAATTAAAAAAAGAGGTGATTATTTAATATATATTTAATATAAATTTAAAAGAATTTCTATTTAAATTAAAGAATATAAAAGATATAATAAATAATATTCTCGAATTGAAAAATATAAAATATATTGAAAAACTTTAGATATATTGATTTGTAAAATATCGAATTGAATTAAAGATATGTTTCAATTATATTTATAATTTTCAAAAAGCTTTTTATAAGAATTCTAAACTTTTTAAAAAACGGTTTTGATTAATTGTAAATATATGAGTGAAATATAATATTTTAAATAAAGATTTCTATAATTTTAATAAAATAAATTTTATAATAAAGATCATATATATAATAATAATAATAATTAATATTAAATGAAATAATAAAAGCAAAATAATATAATTAAACAATTGAAAATGAATTATAATAATAATATATAGAAATAAAAAGAATGAAACTATTCTTTTATTTTTAATAATTTAAAAATAAATTCATTTCTTTAATTGATATATTGAAACAAATCTTTCTACAAAATAGATTATTAAATTTATATTTAATAGATAAATGAATAATAAAATAAATTTAAAATAATTAAAATAATTAAAATATTTTAATAAATATATTAAAAATCAAAAAAAGAATAAATATTAAATATTAATATTAAATAAATATAAAAACCACAAATCAATAGTTTTTCAAATATATTATAAAAAGAATAATATTATATATTTATATTTATTACTATATTCAAATTATTTAATTTAATTATTTAATATTGATTGTTTTAATAATCTGAAATGTTTATATAATAATCAAATTAATAGATTTATTAAAATATATATTTAATATTTCAAAGATTGAATTCTTTAAAGATTTTAAAATTATATATAAAAAATCAATTACTTTTTAGAATATAAAAATAAGATTTTGAAAAATAGATTTAATCTTATTTAATTATGAAATTGTATATTCGAAATTAAATATTCGAATTTATATTTTTATCTTCTTCTTTTTCAATTTAGATTAATAAATCTCTTAAATCTTTTATAATTCAATAAAAACTCTTTTTGAATCAATTTTAATTGAATCTTAAATAACTCATTATTAATCAAATTCTTTTATATTTACATTCAAAATTATATTAATTCTAATTAAAGATATGAAGAAATTAGCTTATAAAAATATATTTTTAAATATAGAGAATTATATATTTTGAATAATAAATGAAATATTAAATAAATATCGATATATAAAAAAACTCAATTATATTAAGAAGAAGTGTTTATTAAATAAGAGATTTTCAATATATTATTTTAATAAGAGATTGATTTTCAAATTCAATATAATGAGTATTAAAAAAAGGAAAATTCTAATAGAAAAGTATTTTCTAATCAATATTACAATAAATATGAAAAAGTAGAATATAATATAAGAATCTATCAAAATAATATAATAAACTCTAGATTATTAAATTCTTAATAGTTTTAATTAATTGATTCAATTGTTATTGAATAATATAGATTTAAAGTGGTTGAATAGTATAAAAAGTAACGACCCGGTGATAAACCACATTATACTTATTTCAATATAATTTTAATATTCATTATTAAAAAAGATTTATGGATTTTGTAGATAAGTTTAGTAAAAGATTAGATTATATAGGTAATAATGAAAATGAAGATATCATTTGGCTTTTTATTTTTTAAAAGAAAATAAAGGGAAAAGTATATATTAAAATAATAAAAATCTATAAAAAGAGTTCCAATAAAAAGCTAGAATCTATTAAATTTATTAGAGCGATTTCTAATAATATTTTAAAGGGGTTAATTATTAATTATATAATAAATCATAATAAAAGTTTGAGGTTTAAAGAGTCTATGAACAATGATATATTATTTAAACAAATATAGACTAATATTACAACTAATTTTAGCACTTAAGAAGAAAAAGAGAATAAAAAGAACCGGGATTTTATTGGTTATAACTTATAATTACTAATAAAAAGTATACCAATCATTTCAAAAATTTAGATTAAAGTAGCTACTATAATCGTAATTATTTATAAGTGTCGTAGGTCGAAAGTATATGAGGGGTGAATATATATATAATATATATAATATAAAAGCATACTTATATGAATGACTAAAAAACTATATAAGCAATGTAACATATGATTTTGATTGAAAATTTTTTATGAGATTGACTTTCTTATTCTACAATTTAAGGGATTAGATCTCTTTTTATATTTATTCATTTAGAATCAATTTTCTTTATTCAAAATCCCTTTTCTAATCTGATTATTTTTTTAGATAAAAAATCTATTTTTCCTTTTATTTTTTTGAAATGATAATTAAATAATTAATTATTATTTTATCGATTTTATCTAATCGATTTATATAGCTTTCAATCTTTTATTATTAAATTATAATTCGAATTCATAATGAAAATTACTTTATTCTTATTTGAATATATATATATAAATTAAAAAATAATATTATAAACAATAATCTTTTTTAATATACATTATCTTTTTAATTTTATATATATATAAATAAAATAATAAAATAATAAATAAAACAATATTATATAATTTTATAAAGTTTTTGTAAAGTGATATCTATATACTATATATATTATTTTTAAAATATTATTAATTTCATTAAAAACCTTTTTAAAAAAATAAAAAGAATATTAATTTATATATTTTAATATTAACCTTATTAAAAACCTTTTTAAATAAATAAAAAGAATATTAATTCTTATTTTTAAATATTCAATAATATTTATAATATTCAATAATTATTATAATTTTCAATTATATTAATAAATATAAATAATTTAATTCTACTTAATAATTTAATCAATTTATTAATTAATTGATTATTAATCAAAATACAATTTAAATTAAAAGGTCCTTTATTTAAAAAATCTTTTATATAATAATATTCTTTATTTATATACTTACTTTTATTATAATATATAACATTTTCAAATATAAATTTTATTACTATATTATTTATTCATGTTAAAATTTTTTCTTAATTATATTAATTTAATTCAATTAATATTCTTTTTAAATACATAATTTCTTTGACAACTAAATTTATAGCAATTTATTTAAATTCAATTATATTTTAAATTATTATTAATTATAATTTAATTCTTTAACTAATTAGATTATTTCTATATATAAATATATATCCACTAATGAATTTTATAAAGCTTTTATTATTAATATAATCAAAATTGCAAAAGCCTTTTATAAAACTATTATAATCCTTTTTATAAATTATTTTAAAACTTTTAATATCTTTTAAATACCTAAAAATTCTTTTCATTACTACTAAATATTCTTTATTAGAATTAAATATATATCTTATTAATTTTAAAATCGAAAAAACAATATCCCACTTAGTTTTTAATACTAAATATAATAGTTTTCCTATTATTTTTTAAACTAATTTAATATCATTTAAATTCACTTTATTAAAATTTATTTTTAAATTATTTTTAACAATCATAAAAATAACTATAGAAATACAATTTTCTAAATTTAAATCTACAAAACATTTTTCAATATATTCTTTTTAAAAAAGTTTTATAAACTCTTTATTTAAATTTATTTGAATATCTAAATACTTTTTTATAAAATCTAAATCTTTTAGATTTAAATATTCTTTTAAATTTTCTATAAAATCTTTTATTAAAACTTCACTAAAACCTATAATAATAATATTACCAATGAATAACGTGATTTATCACCAAATCACCAATATCACCGGATCGCCATTTTTTATACTATTCAATTACTTCAATTTCAATACACAATACTTCAACAAATTATTATAGAAATATTATCAAAAAAAATTCGAATCATTTTAATTATTAAAGTTATTCGAAAATTTAAAAATCTATTAATTATTAAAGTTATAAAACTTTATATAATATTTCAATCTATATTATATAATAAAATCAATAATTGAAATAATTAAATAGAGATTTGAATAAATAATTATAATATTATAGAATTAGAAAAAGAGATAATAGTTTAATATATATTCGATATAAATTTAAAAGGATTTTTATTTAAATTAAAAAATATAAAAGATATAATAAATTATATTCTTGAATTAAAAGGTATAAGATATATTGGGAAGCTTTGAACATATCGATTTGTAAAGCATCAAATTGAATTAAAGATATATTTTAACTATATTTATAACTTTCAAAAAGCTTTTTATAAAGATTCTAAGCTTTTTAAAGAATGATTTTGATTAATTACAAATATATAAGCGAAATATAATATTTTGGATAGAGATTTCTATAATTTTGATAAAACAAACTTTATAATAGGAATTATATATAACGTAGTTTAACACTGAGTGGCTTATATCATTGAGTGGCCTATTTCAAAATATATCAATATTAAGCTTTTTTTAATATTTATATTTTAATAATTAAATATTATTTTTATAAAAGAAAAAGATACTAAATAATAATAAAAAATTAGTTTTTTAAAAATCTAGTTTTTATATAAATATTTCTATTATATTTTAAAAAAAATCGAAATTGTTACGATTTTTGTTACAAAAATATTATTTTAATAATAACTCATAAATCAATTTGAATTTTCCAAAGCAAATTAAATTTTTATAATATTTATATAATCAAATATTCTAATTTCAATTTTTTAAAAATTCTATCAATAAATAAAGAAAGTGTATGGTTATGTATGGACGAATTTTGTATATATTTTGAAGTGGGTTACTTGATGATATAGGCTATTTGATGTTAAACTACGTTATAATAATAATTGTTATTAATATTGAGAGATATAGTAAAAGCAAATCAATATAATTAGATAATCGAGAATAAACTACAGCAATAATATACGGAAATAAAAAGAATGAAATTATTTTTCTATTTTTAATAATTCAAAAATAAGTTTATTTCTTTAATTGATATATTGAAATAAATCTTTCTATGGAATAAACTATTAAATTTATATCTAATAGATAAACAAATAATAAGATGGATTTAGAATAATTGAAACATTTCAATAAATATATTAAGAATCGAAGAAAGGGTAAATATCGAATATTGGTACTGGATAGATATGAAAATCATAAATTAATAACTTTTTAAATATATTGTAAAAAGAATAATATTATATATTTATATTTATTATTACATTCAAATCATTTAATTTAATTATTTGATATTAATTATTTTAATAATCTGAAATGTTTATATAATAATTAAATTAATAGATTTATTAAGATATATATCAAGCATATTTCGAAGATTGAATTCTTTATAGCTTTTAAAATTGTATACAAAAAATCAATCACTTTTCAGAATATAAAAGTAGAGTTTTAAAGAATAGATTTAATTCTATTTAATTCTAAAATTGTATTTTCGAAATTAGATATTTGAATTTATATATCTATTCTCTCCTTTTTCAACCTAAATCAATAAATCTTTTAAATCTTTTATAATCCAATAAAAGCTTTTTTTCAATCAATATTAATTAAATCTCAAATAACTTATTATTAATCAAACTCTCCTATACCTATATTCGAAATTGTATTAGTTTTAATTAAAGATATAAAGAAATTAGTTTATAAGAATATACTTTTAAATATAAAGAATTATATACTTTGAATAGTAAATAAAAAATTAAATAAACATTGATATATAAAAAAAACTCAATTATATTAAGGAAAAGTATTCATTGAATAAAAGGCTTTTGATACATTATTTTAATAAAAGGTTGATATTCAAATTCAATGTGATGAATATTAAAAAGGGGGGAATTTTAATAGGGAAGTATTTTTTGTTTAATATTATAATAAATGCAGAAAAACAAAATATAATGTAAGAATCTATCAAAATAATATAATAGATTTTAGATTATTAGATTCTTAATAATTTTAATTAATTAATTCAATTGTTATTGAATAATATAAATTTAAAATAATTGAATAATATAAAAAGTGGTGATCCGGTGATGTTGGCGATCCGGTAATAAACCATGTTAAGTCAACCACCTTATTTTCTGGCCACCCCTGTTTTGGGCCACCCTTTTACACCAAAAATCGCTTTTTTGGCCTATCAATATCTCACTCAAAATTTAATATTATTATACAAAATTTAATATGATGAATCTATATATTGATATTAGTAATATACTAGATTTTTAGAATTTTAGGATTTTTCTGGATGGAGAGCTGAAGCTTCAAAATATCGATTTTTCAATTTGTATGTAAATCACATACAATTTCAAAATTCCATTTAAAACTCTTATAACTTTTTAATAAAAATTCATAAAAATAAACTGAAAATTTTTATTATATTAATAAATTATAATCAATGGAATAGATTCAAAAATATATTGAAATTTTTATTATATAAATATATATAGGGGTACTTTCGAAATTACAGGGATTAATAATCCCTGCAAAAGATTTATATCTGTAACTGTTAATTTTTTGTATATTTTTTTTGAATTTCTATATAGATATAAGATCAAAACTACTAAAAAAATGAACAGTTTATTTTTCCTTATTTTTATTGTAGTTTTATTAGAGTTCTAATTGAAATTTTGAATTTGTATGTGATTTACATACAAATTGAAAAATCGATATTTTGAAGCTTCAGCTCTCCATCCAGAAAAATCGCAAAATTCTGAAAATTCGTAATTGAATATAAAACAATTCAAATTATACTCATATAAAATTTTATTAAATTATATTGTGTTTTGATAGAGATATTAATAGGCCAAAAAAGCGATTTTTGGTGTAAAAGGGTGGCCCAAAACAGGGGTGGCCAGAAAGTAGGGTGGTTGACTTATATTTAATATTAACTTTGAATTTTTATTTATAAATATATATTTATTTGATTCTATATTAATAAAGTTTAATTTATTTAATATACTTTTTAATATAATATATTAGATTTTAATGAATTATTTTAATTTATATAAAGCTATATTTAGCTGTGATATTATATTATTATTATAATAAATTTCAGGAGATTTAATATATATATTTTTATCAATATTTTCTTAAACAAAAGCTAATATTATATCTATTTTATATATATACCACCCTTTATTTATTACTAAAACAAATATTAATTTCTAAACCATTTATTTTATTACATTAATAAATATATTTAAATAATCTAAATTATATAATTACTCAAATTCTTTAATTACATATCTAATTTTAAATTTAATATTATCTTTGAATAAATATTTAATTTTATAAATCCATTTTGTTTTTAAAACATTTAGCTTTTTAATATTATTATTCTTTTTAATAATATCGTAAATATTATTCTTTTTTAAAGTTTTTATTTTATAATTTATAACTTTTTCCTAATTTTCTTTTTGATTTGAATTTATAACTTCTAAATATAATTCAAAAATAATTAGATTTTTATTATAAAGTCTTTTTATTATTACTTTTTCTTTAGTTTTTATATTAAAATATAATAACATAGTTTATCAGTGCGTACACCATATCAATACGTGCACCATTCATTTTACATACAAAATTCGTCTGTATATAATTGTGCACTTTCTTTATTTATAAATCAAAATTTCTGAAAATTTAATATAAAATATTTAATTATATATGAATTATAAAAGTCTAATTAATTTTAAGAAAAACTTAATTTATAAAGTAGTTATTATAGAGATAACTATTTTGTAACGAAAATCGTGACAATTTTCACTTTTTCTGAGATTTAATAGGAATATTTATATAAAAACTAGACTTCTAAAAATCTATCTTTATATAATTATTTAACATTCTTTTTTTTTCTAAAATAATAATTAGTTATTAAAATAAGAATATTAAAAAAGGCCTAATTTTGATGTATTTTGAAATGGTACACATACTGATGTAATGCATGCACTAATAAACTACGTTAATATTTTATTTTTATATTAATTATTATCAATATTATTTAATTTAATTTTATAATTTTGATTTTTTGATTTAATATATAAGTGAGATTATATATATCTAATAATAATTGTATTCTTTTAATGTAAAAGAGTAGAAGGTGGTAATGGTCACACATGAAAAGCCTTCGCATATACCAAGCTTAGAGCACGTGGCTACACATAGTAGAATGGGGTGAATCGCTACATCGGGACAGCGAGGTGAGAGAGGCGGTAAGAGTTGGACACTCAATTCTTCAGGAGACAACTTTAGAGGGTAGAAAATTCGATGATTTTTGAGTCTACAGAAGAGAAGCTATAAATACTAAATGTTGGTAACACGTGACCTTGAAGTCACGTGTTTTAGCCTCACATTAATATATTTAAATTATTTTATTGAAATAAATAAATTAGAATTATATAAGATTTCCACTACTAATCTTTTATTATTATTTAAGTTAAAATCATTAGAATTGTTATTATTTAAATTATCATAAATATTATTATATATATCTACCTTTTCTTTTTGATTTTCATTTTTAAAAGTTTTTATATTTATTACTTTTAATGAATTATTTATAATAAAAATATTATTATTATTTATATCTTTATTATAATACAATTATCAAAACTTATAATTTTATTCTTATATAAAATATAAAATAATAGATTTTTAAATAATTCAAATTCTATTAAGATTCCTTTTTCTAATTTATAATCAAGCTTATTTGTTTTCTTTTTTTTATATTTTAATATATATATTAGAAACCCTAGAATTTTAATTCTTTTTAAATTAGATTCTTTATTTAATATTAATTTAAAAAGAAAGCTTTTTATAGTTCTGTTATAATATTTGTTTTTAATATAAATTATTTATTTTAATACATTAGGTTATAAAAATACAAATAGATCTTTATTTTTTATAAATATTAATATTCTTTTTATTAAATATTTATTTGATTTTTCAACTATTTTATTTTGGGAATAATAATGAGAACTTATAAATCCTAATATAATACTTTTTAATTTAACAAATAGATTTCATTAATTCGAATTAAATTCTTTAATATTATCAAATCTTATTATCTTAATGCTTTTATTAAATTGATTTAATATTAAATTATAAAAGTCTTTTAATATAATAAGAACATAAGATTTATATTTAATAAAATATATTTATATATTTTGTATAATTCATTCAATAAAAATAATAAAATATTTCTCCCTTTTTAATTCTAATATTTTAAATTATTTACAAATATTAATATTAATTCTTTCAAATTAATTTAATTTAATATTAGAAAAAGTCTTATTAATATTTTAAATCATTTTAATATATATATAGGTTTTATAATGATTTAAACTTATATTGAATTCTTTTAAATTTAATATTTTTATAATATAATCTTTATTTATATAATTTATATAATTTAAATATTTATATTAGAGATTTAAATTATTAAGATTTATATTTCTTAATTCTTTTTCAGATTCTATATTCAAATATATTTTAGAACTTTGAGATTCCTTTTTAGATTCATTTTTCGAATCTATTTTAGAATCTATATTCCTATTATTAATATTAATATTTATATTATAATTTAATTGATTTATTAATTTATAATTTATATTATATTATAAATAGAAAGCATTATTAATTCATTTAGCTTTGATTTTAATATTTAATAATTTATTTGGAAAATTATAAATATTATTAAAGGATAATATATTGCTAATGTATTCTTTTTTAGCTGCTTATTCAATAGTAATTAGAATTGATTTTAATAAAGATATATACTTAATTATTCGAATAAATATTCTTTTAATATTTATAATAATTGGAATATTCTTATATTCTAATATTAATATAGATTTTTTATTAATTATATTTTGGGATTTTATATGTTTTATAATTTATAAGCTATTCTTTATTTGGGTAGTAATGCTTTATAATTTCCGAATCTAATATAATATTATTTTTAGATTTAATAATATGATTTGTTAATAAAACTATAATATTATTTTTATATTTGAGATTAGATATAATATTGAAATCTTTTGGAGAGATCTGATTTATTTCTTTAATATTAAAGTTTTTAAAATCTTTTTTATTTTAATTATTTTTATTTTTATTGTTATTATTTTGATTAGCTTTTTTATTATTTTTATTTATATTATAGAACTTATTAAACTTTTCAAGATTATTCAATTTTTTTGTAATTTTATAAAGCTTATTTTTATTATTATTACTTTTATTAAAGTTTTTAAATCTTTTATAATCTTTATTATAAAATTCGAAATGCTTTTTAAAACATTTGCTCTTTAATTAATCTTTTTTATTACAATATATATAATTTGAAATAATATTTTAAAGCTTAATAATTTTATTAAACTTTATAGAATTTTTTGTTTTAAATTCTTTGAATATTAATTCAGATATTAATTTATTTAAATTAATATTATTATTATTATTAATTAAATCTTTAGATATTTCTTTTGTTTTTTTAAATTTAAATAAATCAAACAAGTCATTTAAGTTATTAAATATTATTTAAATTATATAAGTCTTCTGTAATTTGAATTTTAAATCTTTTAAATAAATATATAATAATAATATATAATTTGTATATTCATTTATATTATTAGAATCATTATAATTTAATTCTATTAATTTATTAAAATATCGATTTATTAGATTTAATGAGGTTTCATAATATATTTTATTTATAATATTCTAAAACTCTTTTAAATTAGATTTTTTTTTAAATCTTTTATCTAATTTTATCGATATTATAGATTTTAATATAGCAAGAATTCTTTTAGATTCTTCTTTGAAATTTTTTAATTTTTTATTATATCTTGAATAAAGCTTTTTAAATATAAATATATTATTAAATTTAAAATAATATTGTTTTTAAAATCATCATTTAAATCGTTTATATAAGGTATAATATCATTAGCTTTTAAAAAGAGCTTAGTTTTACTATATCATTCTATATAATTAAATCAATTATTCAGAATTGGGCTTATATATTTGATTCTGTAATTTATATTCAATAATCTTTTAAATATATAATATAATATAATATAATATAATAAGTACTATACAAATTAGAATTTTATTTAAAAATATTTTTTAATTTTATAAAAACTTTGTGAAATTATATTATATGTTTCAGATATTAATATGAATTTCGTATTAGATTTAATTGTTATCTTTTGATATAAATCTTATTATATATATAATAGAATTTATTCAAACTAGAGTATCTTTATATAAGATAATTACTATATTATCCATCATAGATGATATATATATACTAATATAACTTCTAGGGATTTAATTTTATTTGTTTAATTAGATTTAGTTTTAGGGATATAAGTTTATATATAAGAAGGTTAAAGAATTAGTGCTTTTATAGAGGTAGGAATTTATATTTTATTCTTTTATATTTTTCTTTTTTATTCGATTTCTAATATGATAGGGATATTGAATTATTTCAATTATATTCTTTTTCTTTTTAATATATTCAATACAAGTTTTAAATTTTGATTCTTTAGTTTGATAAGATTTATATTTGGATTTAGTGTTTTAGTTATATATGTATTTGATATATATTCTGGTAATTAGGATTTTTTAATAATTAAATTAAGATTTTTTTTTATAATTTTTATATTATAAATATAATATATAGATGTATTAAAAATAGAGTTTTCTATATTTAATTGATTTATTATATTTTGATTTTTGTTTTAATAAATTATTGAATAATATTTGATTTTTATATTGAAAATGATATAGTAATATAAGTTGTTGATATAATAGGCTTTTTTATTATTATATTGAATTATATTATATCGCTTATTATTTTTTATATTTATACATTCTTCAATCGATTAATCGGGATATCTGCATAATATATATAAGAATTGTAAATATATATATATATATATATATAAGGGAATACCTCTCGGTAATATGTTTTACCTAATAATATTATTTTGTAATACAACAGGGGTACATATAATATATATATATAAAAACTATATAAATTCGAAAAGAGGTGTAAGATCGATATTGATTTGTATTAGCGTATGTTTTTTTGTATATAATATATAAGGCATCAAATTCTAATCGAATTTCAATAGGATTTAGATGCGTTTTGAATATATCTAATTCTGGATTCGGAAATCGATTTTCTTTTAGATTTTTGAAAGCTTTTTCAATACTTTTTTGAAAGCTTTCTTATTACTTTTTCGATATGTATTGTATTGTATACTAAAATAACTTGCTTTTTAATTGTATATATAAATTACTGGGCTTATAATCTATTATAGGTCGAAAGCATATAAGGAATGATTATATATATAATATATATATATAAGAAAAAAGCATACTTGGGTGAATAACTAAAGGATTATATAAGCAATATGATATATGATTTTGATTAAAAAATTGTATAAGATTAACTTTCTTATTTTACAATTTAGAAGATTAAATCTCTTTTTATATTTATTCATTCAGAATCAGTTTCTTTATTCAAGATCCCTTTCCTAATCTAGTCATTCTTTAAATAAAAAATTTATTATTCCTTTTATTCTTTTAAAATAATAATTAAATAATTAATTATTATGTTATCAATTTTATCTAATCGATTTATTATAACTTTCAATCTTTTATTATTAAACTATAATTCGAATTCATAATGAAAATCACTTTATTATTATTTGAATATATGTATATAAATTAAAAGATATCAATATTATATTATATTATTATTTTTATTTATAAAAACAATATTATAAACAATATAATTATTAGTATTTTCCTTTGAAGATATCAAATGAGTATATTTAAGAATTTTTGAAATAAAAGTAGAATTTTGATTTTGTGTATTTTTGATAAATGTTTTGTAAATTTTATTAGAATTATATAGAGATTGGTTATATTTCCTTAATTCACAACTAATTATATTAATATATTTATTTATAATGAAATTTTCTAGATTATTAGTATTAAAGATTTTTGTATTAAATATATCTTTAATTAGTTGTATTTGTTTTATTTCTTTTTGTAATCGATTTTATTTGTTTGATTTAGTTTTCAGGTTTATTGTTTTAATAAGGAAATTTTAAATTTTATAATTGTGAATAATAGATAAGGAATCTTCTTTTACATTTTTTAGTTTTCAAAATAGTTTGTTATATTAATTATAATATATATATTTATAATTAATATATTTTTTGAAAATAGAATAATTCTTTTTAAAATTGTAATCTTTTTCTTTTAGAATATTGATGTTAATAAAAGTAATAATATCTTTTTTAAATGATATTAATATATCTTATATTATTATTTATATTATTTTATATATTATTTGAATTTAGAAAGGGGTAATATATTGATATTTGGGATTGTACAATAGAAAGGATTTTATAATTCAAATAGGGATTAAATATTTATGTCTTTTTTTTATTTTTTTTAAAAGCTTTTTTTAATTGAATAATTGTAAAAAAGTTTTTAAGTATTTTTGTAATTTATTTGATATTGCTTATTTTAGGGATGATAGAATTTTTGGTTTGTATTTTGGTTTTTTTAAATAAAACAATAATATTGATTAATTCTTTTAGATTTGAATTTTTTTTAAAATTGTTTATTTTGAGGATTTTAAATTGGGATTTATTATTTGTATATTGTATTATTTATTAAAAAACTTTATTTAATTTATTATATTAGAATTTTTTAGTTTTATTTTGAATTTAATAATATATTTATAAATAGTTTTTTTTAGAAATGTTTTTCAAAAAAGTTTTAATGATTTTATTTTTGATTAAAGCTTGATTTTTAATTAAATATTGAATAATTTGATTATATTGATATATAAAGTGTATAAGTGTATTAGTATTGTTTTTTTTATTTTGTTTATATTTTTTAGTAAAGTGTTGAAATAGTTTTTTGAATATATTTTTTAATAAATATTATTTGTTAAATGTTTTTTAAAAAAGATAGGTTTGAATTTATAATTTCAATTTCAATCTTTTTATTATTATTTTTATTATTATTTTAATATTCTTTTGAAGAATTCTTTTTATTTATAATAAAATTCAAAAATGGAAGTCTTTTTTATTTATTTTATAATTATATCAAAACTGTTTTATATTTTTGTATTATTTTATAATATTGAAATTTTAGAATTATAATATTCTTTTTTATTTAGAAAAGAATAATAATAAAGTATTTGCTTCATTTAATTGTTTTAAAATAGTAATAAATTATATAATATTAATATATCCTCTTTATATAAAAGCATTAATACTTTGTTTTTATTTGATAAGTTTAATCTTTTATTATTTCTTCATTTATTAAAAAAATAATCCTTCTTTTTTTAAAGTTTTAGAAAAAAAAATTTATTTTCAAAAATTAAATATAATAATTAAATTTAATATATCGAAAATCAAATTGAAGATTGAATCTCTTTTTTACATATAATTAATCTTTTTTTTTAAATTTAATAAGTTTTATATTATTTGAAATGATTTTTTTAATGTTTTTATTTCTGATTAATTATTATAGATTATAATTTTGAAAAAATAATAAAACTTTATATTATTGTTTTTGTATAATTTCAAAATCTTTTTATTTTATTTTATTTTATAAAAAGTTTGTAAAATTATAAAAAGATTTATTGTATTTATATTAATCAATATTTTTATTATTTTTTCATATATTGTTATTAAGTTTTTGTTAATTTATAACTTTTTATTTTTTAAGTTTTTGAAATACCTTTTAATTAAATTTTTTTTTTGTTTTTTATTTCTTGTTTATTATTAAATAAAAAAAGGTTATTTGTATGTTATTAGTAAATATTCTTCGGATAATTTTTAGTTTACTTTTATTCTAATTATATATAATTAAAATTCTATAGGGATTTTTTAATTTCATAGATTTTTAAATTTTTATTTTGTTTATTTTAATATTCTTTTATTTATATAATTTATAGATTCAAAAAGTAATAATTCTTACTTAACTTTTAAATAATATCAACAGTTTTATAAAAAGCTATTTCATTCGAAATAATTATAATATATTCTTTTGATATTATAATAAATATAAATATAAATATAATAATAAAGTTTTTCCATTTCTTTTTATTTTTATATTATAAAACTATATATTAATTTTGAGTTTTTAAAGAAATAATATCTCCTTTATTACAACAATTACAAATTATAATATTATATTATTTATAGATATTCTAATACTTTTACTATTTCGATCTATTTATTGTATTTAATAACTATTTACTTTTTGAAAACAATTTAAATGTTTAAATTTATATATAACTATTTATTCTTTTAATATTTTTATTTCTATATAGATTACTAATATAAAAGAATAAAAGGTAATAATAATTATATATAAAAAGCCTTTATATATATTAAGTATAGAGTAGATAGCTATATATAATAAAATAAAATAAATTGCTATATTATAATAATAAAATAAAAAAGGTAGTAAAAATTAGATATTCAATTCTTTAGGAGATAACTTTGAAAAATAGAAAACTCGATATATTTTTGAGTTTACAAAAAAAAGCTATAAATACTAAATGCTAATAGCACGTGACATCGATGTCACGTGTTTTAAACCTCATAATAGTATTATAATAGATTAATAATAGATTAACAAAAGTTATATTTAGAATTAGAAATAATCTAGAGGATTAATTTTAGGGATAGAATAATAAATTAGAATATTAGAATTTATAAAACAAATATTATGTAATGAAGTTTTTAGAGTTTAGGATTTAAGGAGTTAAAAGTTCGGAAATCTAGAATCTAAGAGAACTTCGAATAGAATAGAATCTTGAGTTTTATAAAGAATGAAGCTTTATATAAGAGATGGAATTTCATTATAATATAAAGCTTTATATTTAAAAACAATTATCAATTTCATTATTATAGTTATAAGAATTGCAATTAATTACAACCTTATTGAATTCCTATTTAAAATCTAATCTAAATTATCTCGAGAGATCTCTAGACGCTTCTATATGACCCTAGAGGCAGCTCCTGTAATAAGTTGACTAGTTGATTTATTACTATCATTTACTCTAACATATTCTACTTTAATTTTTTTTGGAATAAAATGCATCTTTATTTAAATTAATATTAATAATAAACAAATCACTAAAATATCATTGAAAATGTAAAACACTGTTTTCAGATCTATCTGTTATTACAACTAATATTTTTTTTAAATGCTATTCAGATTATAGTTTTAATAAGCTTGATTTTAGATGATTCTAGTATCTAATTATAGACTTTGTAATAAACTTTTGATTATGAATTCCTTTTTGAAAACTTTGAAAACATTTCTTTAAAGAAAATCCTTATGATAATATTATGATTAGAATTAAGATATTAAAGAGTTTATTATATTAATAAAGTGTTCACTTTTTAAATTACTGATTCTGCTACCACAGGGTCCATGACCTTACTGATGGTTGAGTTGAAGTGCCACAAGCTAATGCGGAAGGAGGTATACTCGTAGAGACCACCAAGAAATCACAAGCCGTGATCATTAAGTTAGATTCGACGTTTATTATTACAGTTCAACTACTTCGGGCCAATAAGACTTCAAGAAGGTTCAATAATCATATAGGCAAATTAGAACCCGCAGCAAAGTATACTGACATGGTTGAAAGCGAAGTTCTCTGAGCATGCTAGATTTTCTTCATTTTTCCATAAATTAAGACAAACTTTAAGCGATAAGGTCAATGTCCGCCATCGCGGTAAAATGCTATTTGCAGAAAAACTACCCCTCCAACTCTCCGTCACCGACTTAAGAGAGCTCAACTATCTGGAACCAAGTGAGGTCATACAGACTATGAGTTGTTATGTTGCCCCGCCCTCGATATCTAATATGCAAAACCCAATCTTCTCCGTCCTTGCTATCATGGAATGTGCAGCTAGAGAATATTCACCCTGAACCAAGCATTATCCAGACTATTCGATCGTCGGCATCTCGGTTCTGTTCGCATCACATTAGGGCCGTCTATCAGCAGATATGACATTGTACTTACAGAAGATCATGGTCCATAATCACTCCTCAGTCTCGACTCCTAACTGAGCGGCAGATTGATTATCGCTTTCTTTCTTGACCCGCTTCGATTGAATCTTTAAGGGTGCTTCCTCATCATCATCCTCTTGTCCCTCCTCAATAGAAGCAGCCTTGGACTTGCGTTTCTTGGCAGAAGTAGCAACAGGAATAGTGCTGGCGGAAGCAGAAGGAGAGCTGGTGCGCGATTCTTTTCTAATCTTCTGGAAATGTTGCCTTTCATTGCTTGGTCAGTTCTTGAGCAAAAATGATTTTGACAGGGGCAGTGGTAGAGACAGGATTTTCGAAATTCCAAAAAGTCAACTATTATGTAGACGAAGGAATACAGGGGAGATGACCTCATAATAGTAGTGCACAGTAACGGAGAAACACTGGGCTTCGATATTGATCTGAACTTCCTTGGTTGGAGATAGACCATTCAAACCATTCAAATCAAGCCAAAGACTAGAATCTTGGATATAAATCCAAGGACGAACACGAACCAGGGACAAGATATGAAATAAACCTTTGTACGTACCTGCAACCCTCATTGTTAAAAGGATGGCCTTTTCTCTGGAGCTCATGGGCAATTGTGGACCATTCAATAGCCTTGAGATTGTTTGCTTCAATGATAGCTAACAACAAATCCTTGTCGGCTACATGATCCCATTGAGAAGGCATTATTGATGAAATAATGGAAGATGGTAGGTGGCGTTCTTGTTCTTTTTGTTGCTACCTGGGTTTGTAGATTGATGAAGTTGTAGGGATGGGAAGAATATAAATGGAGGATATAATCAAGATCGGGAGAGATTGTGGAGGAGCAAACCGTGAGAATAGTGAATTTCCAAATAAGTGACATGATTTTTCAAAGTGGGTAGAGAGCAGGTATATGCACTTCAACACTTTCAATCTTCACTCTATCATTCATTCAGCTATAGTCCATAGTTCAATAGAATTTGACCATCTTCACACCTCTGGGGTGTACAGCTCAACCTTCACATTCCTTTGTCTACCTACATATGTATAGGGAGGGAGGGGAGGAGGCAGGTAGGTAGGTAGGTAGGTAGCATTCATGCAATCATGCAATCATGCGATGTTGAGCGCGGCTAAGCAAGTGTAGAGTGAAAGCAGGGCAGGGAACCAATGCAAATAACCGCAACCTTTCCAACCATGATTAGTAAGTAGCATTATCAAAAGCAAATGAATGCAACTATATCAAACACCCCCAAGAACGTTTGTCCCCATGTCGTTGGTGTCTCGGGTATTGTTTCCATCGCCAATGAATCACTTGGCTGTTGCTGCCACACTCTTGCTTGTTCCGTTTGTTTAAGCTAGTTAAGCATACGGAAAAATGGAAAGGAAAAGGAAAAGGAAAAGAAGTTCGTCTCATTGTTTTTTTGTTTGACAATTCTTTCAGGCCCTGAGGTTGTATTCATCGGTCGACCGCAAAGGGGCTCGAGCGATGGTTGTGATCACTGTGCCACACATTAGCATATTGAGTCTCTTTCTGATATCTTCAACTACCTTTCAGATCATTGTTTGAACACTTACAGCCTCACCAAAAGAGATGTATGTGTGCAGCTCAAAAGCATATCAAGTGCTCTTCAAGTTCTCTTTCAATAAACCCAGCCTGGAAAGTGCACAATCTACTACTCAATTCTGCGCAAGATTGGTGCATCAAGATGCATATTTCTATAACTTCCCCTCACAAATCCTCACATGCTTCTTTCCAGAATCACCATTCTTGCTACCCTCTAAGATTCTTGCTTCTTCGCCTTGGAAAGCAAGACCCCAAAACGCCATTTGCGCTCTATTGCATCAGCGAGGGAAGCATCCATACCCCGCTGTCTACACCACAAGGCTTCCCAGTCCTCCCAGTTTACTCTCGTTGTCCCCCCCTTAAAATAAACCGAAGATACTCGAAGTTACGAATTCTACCCTGCGGTCATCAAATTGGCTAGTCTAAGAGTGAATCAAACAATGACCAATGACGGAGCCATTAATCGCTTGCTATATGCCATACTCAGTCAAAAATGCCTCAAAGATGTATGGAATTCCCATTGAATGAAACCTCTCGTTGTGAGTGGAGCATTGACAATGACTGTACAGATTGATTGGAATAAAGTAGCGCATGATCCTATTCTTTCTCAAGAAATTACCAACGGTCACGCTGCTCGAATGCGCTACTCTCGATTCAAGAAACAAATGGACAATGCAACACCATCACCCGTCCATGCCAGGAAGATTGCTACTTCTCGACGTTCCAGGATTGAGAAGAAGAAATTCGCCAAACGAGAGCCGAAAATAAAAATCCAGAAAAATAGTCTCGATAGTGCGGACCTCCCTGTTCACTTGAAGTATGAGTCTCAGAACGCCCATACACGACTCTACACGAATACAAGTAACATTGAGACAAACCATAGCAACTCATTCCCCATACTAGAAGTCGCCAAGCGCGAGCCCACCACACCCATCACTTCCCAGTCAAAGATGAAGACCGAAGCCGAGTTCTATAAATCTCTCTCTAATCCAGCAGATTCCCCCTGTCTCCCAACCCTCTTGTCAACCAACTCATCCGCGTCTCCAAACAGTCCCAAGTTCCCTATCCCTGGTGTTGTTAGTTTCAACAGTCCCATGAGTAGCACGACAAGTCTTAACAACCGTATGACGGATGCTTTATTCTTTGGTCCGCCTATTCATGGAAAAGCTGGATACAAGGAGCCCTTCGGAGCTGCGTATCGAGACGAGCAGAGATATTGCTTTGATCCTTGGGTTCAAAGTGTTGGTGGATTTGATACCACCAGTATCGAGGACAGACATGGCATTTTGTTCAAGACGGAAGAAAACTATGATGATGGTTCTTATGAATTCTTATCGAAATAGAGATTCACGGAAAGTTGGGAAGTAGGAGAACAGAAGAGCTTGCTCAGCTTCGATGTTTAAAACTTGCTTGTCGATTTGAATGAACATATTTATTTTTATTTTTGGGACATCCGTGACTTAAGCAAATGGATCATTTTCCTCTGACAAATACTCCCGTCTGTCAATAAAGCCTAGAACCTGAGGATAATACATGCTTGACTAATCATGCTGTCCCAGAAGTGTCACGCCTCTCTCTTCATAGGCATGTCAATAACATAACAAATTTAACAATAGTACCAATTTCTCTAACGATACATCTTAAAGTTGTATCATCCAATATTACAGAGATGAAATTGAGTCATCTTCCTTCACTAGTCATGCAATATGTCATGTTCTCATTTCTTTCATCATTTTCCACCTCTTCCTTCACTCTGACATATGCTTCATCCAGTTCTTCATGATTACAGGTGGGTTTGTAACTTCTTCGATTTTTGAGACTGGTCGGAAAACAGTGGCTGGCCATCTGCGTGTCGATCTTGACGAGACCGTTGACACCGAGCTCATTTCGGTGGTGGGCTTCAGATAGCCGAGAATCAAGTGTTTGTAGAAAATTTGGGCTCGCCGCACATCCATTGAATCTCGTTTTGTAACTCTCTCTCTAGAAATTGGCGCTGTTATTCTTAAGGGAGTACAAGGACGGCTTCCAGCCTGAGATCTCGGTGCTGCTGTGACCCTGCTCCCACCAAGTGAGTGCTTTGTTGGTATACGGCCGATCATTCCAGAATTGTGTTCCAATTTTAGTATGGAATGGCTCTTCATGTACTTTGAATTAGTGAAGTATGACTGTGAGCTACCGCTTCCCGAGGCTTTAACATTTTTGGTGTCAGACCCAGATGGTGATTGTTCCCTTTCAGTTTCTGTAATGAGACCCTTCACCCATTGGCAATCTCTACCCTCATCTTTGACTTCCAGTGCATCCGTCGACTTTTGGATGTGATACCCCCTGCTCCTTCCAATGAATGAAAAGAAATACTTAGGATGAAAAGAGGGATTCAAGCTCCCCGACCTGCCTTCTCCGTAAGAGTGTATGTAATGTGCTGACATACAGATATACTCCTCGTAACCAAATTGCCTAGATATACGTTCCCATGAGTAACCGAGATGACGTGCCCTGCTGAGTCTCCTCCTATCTGACTCAGTCCACATTATACGATGAGATTCATTCTCGTCTTCATCTATCCCGTTTCTCCCCAGAAAACTCTTATATGCCACAGAAGCTGTCCCAGCGTTGGTACCAAATGCCTGGCCAATTCTTCCCCATGTCCACAAAAGACTCGATTTGCGTATTTTAAGCATATGATGCATCATTTCTTCAACTCGAGAAAGAGTCTGATGACGATGACCAGAAAGCTTTTCGGCCCTTCGAAATAGTGACGCCGAACTATGGGGATCGATCCAGAATTTCTTCTCGTACCTGGCAAGAAACTGAGCCCATGATTCTGAAACTTCTTCATTTCGCCATTCTCTGAAATTAGAAAGGTACATATCCTCCTGAGAAGAAAACTTTTGTCTTCTGCCACGCAAAGCTGGCATTCTGAGTGTGACGGAGCCTCAGCAAGGAGTAATATATAGAGTATCTTATCAGTAAAATCGTCGCTGCGAGGGATGTATCTCTTCCGCTAGGGTCTAATCTCTAAGATGAAATTTTTTAATACTCATCCGGTCTGTTAGCCGTGAATGTCCATGCCTCTTAGATTTGTTAAAAGGCTCACGCTTCAAAAGGCGCCAGTCAGCGCCAGCAGCAAACTTACAACAGCGTATGTCTTCCAAAAACTCAAATGTGGCTAGTCTTCTACGAAGCTGTACTTGAATGAAACTTTATGGTAAATGGGTATCGATAACTGTGTTATTGATGGTTTCCAACAAGAAAGAAGTCTATACAAGCACAAAATAGTAGAATGATGTTGCATTGAATAACTGAAGCATTGTGTATTCCAAGAAGGACACAGAACGAGAAGTTTAAGTATGTGATTACATTGATACCATTAAAGAAGGAACGCAGATGCATCCGGGATAGCCTGCTCGAAAAGTGGCCTCGGATATGGCAGGAACGGGGGGTTTGATAGATACTTGCACAGTTTCATTTATGCCTACCATATTGGGAAATGGAACCATAAAAGATGGAAGGACGCCGTGGATAGCAAGTCTCGAGGGGGGTTGTGCCCATTATGAAAGCTATTCTCCTATACTGCAGTCATGGGCTCGGAAGAAAATGCAATTGGACGCTAGACAATGGATTGTTTGACATACGAATGAAAGGTCTCCGAACAACTTTGGTGGACGTTGGTCACTTAAACAATTTGCAGTGCCTCTTGACTACAATATAAATTGTTTCACAGAGTTCTATACCTACTGGTATGATCAGAATGCAGATTTTCTTTACTGCAAAGATCTAAATAGCATAAGATGTCCTCCTTCCCATGCAACATTATGTGCCAAACCTCCGAACGCCAGAGACGTTACCCGCCTTTAAACGCCAACGTCATCGTGATATACCCGTTCCTAATCCACTACTTGCTGGCATCCTTTCCGTCCAGCCTCCGTCCTGTACTGTCGCCCTTGGCTTGAGGCTCTGGAGCCGGTTCGCTTTTGGCCTCCACTTTCTTGCCAGTCTTCAATGATTGTCCTTGCCCCGAGAAGTGGGGCTGTTTCGCATCTGCATTCTCTTTGTCCTTATCGGCTTGGGTTTTGACTGGTTTGACTTCGTAACCGAAGAAAAGTTTGTTGGGTGGTAACCGAAGAGGCTGAGGACCATTCGTTCTTCGAGCCGAAACAGCAGGAGTGTTCGTGCTAACTCCAGCAACAGGAGTTGACGCAGTAGGTGTGGGGGTCTTTGTGCCCTTCTTAGCGCTCAGTTTGTGACCTCCAGATACAAAGTTGGACGAGGCCGCCTTTGCGCCTTGCGCGACAGAATTAGACGTTGGTGCAATGGCATCGTAGTTGATGGCCTGTGCCATGGTTCCTTGACTGTGAAGCATACCACCTGCAGGTAAACCGCCGATGGCACTTCTGGGTGTGCTGGTTCCGCTGCCATTGCCCCTAACCGGAGTTGGCTCGACATAGCCTAATGGAGCTGCGAAGTCGACCTCAACATCCGTTTCGAGCATACTAACCCCCATCTTGTCAGTAACTGGTTTGACCTCTAAAACCGCAATATCGTAGATAGTATCATTATAGTGGAAGCTGAAGATATCGCCTTTAGTAACCGTAGAAAAGTCACGAAAGGCTTTTTCGAGTACGGCCTTTGGGTTGGAGATATCGAGAAAATTGACGGATTGAGGTTGGAGTTTGATAAGGGAGGCAGGGGGAAGGTCGGTCGATTTGATCTGGAAGAGATCTCCAGTTTCAAGTCCAAGGGTTTGCATCATCTGGAATTAGGAGGTTAGATCAAAAGTATACTATCGACGAGACAGAAAGGGTGCGTACCCAGTGTGGAAGATAAACCTTTCCTTCATCCGCAATAAACTCCAGTACACCAGCGTGCGTTAATTTTGGTCCACCAGGATGTTGGCTATTGATGAGCTCGAAAAGCATAGGGTACGTAATGTGCAGTCGAGTAAGCTTTTCTAGAGCAGATGGTGGCATAATAATCTTCCCTCCATAATTAAGGTTGTCTCGTTCAGGGCCGGGGATCATGACAGTTGGATAACATCTGTAGTATTCATCGAAACGTTTGGGAGGCCCTCGCATTCCGCGCTGCTGCAACATTTGATACATGGCAGCTGGGTCATCTCCTTCATAAAAGCCCGAGTACGACTATTGATTTCATCAGTATGCGAAGGGATACATTGCCTGCGGACCATTTCACATACCATTTTCTTTGAATGAGTGAGATCTGTGTCCGATGGTATGATGGATCAAAATCTGTATCGCAAAAAAATGAGAGCCTTGGAAATTCTGGTCGAGAAGCAAAGTACAGATATTCCTGTAAATCTTGTTCGCAATTAAATTATTAATATGGCCGTTGTAAGTAGATGTGGTTCTGGGAGTTTGTTGGTGTAGTGTGGAAGTTTATGGTAAGTTAAGCTCAAAGGCTGTCAAGAGATGACGCAGGAACCAGCTCTCTCTCTCGGTTGCTTTAAATGGCGGGGACTCTTAACTCCGAAACCTTAAAGCTTCAAATGTTTCCCGATCCTTGCAAAGAAGATACTCAGCATTTACTTCATATTATTCATATACCAGACTCTCGAAGCTTCTCAATTTATCGGGATAGCGAATTCATCAATAAGACATGTCTTCCAGATACGCAGCTGCGCGACCGAAACGTGCTGGCGAAGAATTTGCCCGTTCATATCGGAATGAAAATGAGGATGGTCCTTCAAAGAAACCAAAATTCGACTTACGGAATCCATCTGCTTTGGTAGCCGATGAACCGGAGGAAGATGCAGTTCTGGACGCAGATGTTATCGGAAGTCGAGGAACTGGTACCAAAAGAGGAGCGGTTAATATCGATGGTTATGATTCGGATTCTGATAATGAGGGTTTCGACGCGCGTGCAGATGAAAGAGCTAAAGGAAAGAAGGGCGAGGTAAACCTGGCGGAAGCGCTAGATGGATATAGCAAGGAGAAATCTGGTGCGACAAATGGGAAGACGGATATAGAGGAAGACGCGGACATGTTTGCAGACTTGGAGGATGAATTTGCGGATGGTGATGAGGACGAGGGTGAATTGAAGGCTCGCAAGAAAGGGAAAGAGGTACGATTCTTGAAGGAAGATGAGATCGAAGGTCAGGTTTTAGGCAGCAAGAGCGGAGGCCATGTATCTGGGAACTTTGCATTGGATCCAAAAGGAAAGTTATCAACGCATGCGATGGACGACCAAGAAAGCAGCGATGACGAAGAAGATGCCGTGTTGGCCGCGCAAGAAGAAGACGTGGACGAGGAAGTTGGCGCCGGTGGATTGAAGAGGAATGCCCCTAAGGTCGACGCCTTCAACATGAAGGCTGAACAGGAAGAAGGCAAATTTGATGCGAACGGCAATTTTGTGCGAAATGCAGCGGATCGAGATGCAGTGCACGATACTTGGCTGGAAGGAATTAGCAAGAAGGATATGAAAAAAGCCGCAGAAGCACATGAAAAAAGAGAGGAGGAACGACGGCAAAAAAGGCTCGAGGATGATGCCATGTTAATCTCAGACATTTTACGAACATTAATACTACGACTGGACAAAGCCGAGACAGTTCTCGAGGCACTGGCAAGACTTGGAAAGAGCCAAGTGAAGACGAAGAAAATACCGAAATGGAAATTAAAGAAGCAAAACCAAAAGGATGATTCTATGGATGTGGATGCTGAGAAGATTGAAGATCCAGAACAGACTAGGATACGAGAAGCTATAAACGCTATTACAGGCGCTGCTGATCAGTTGCTCATCAGAGGCCAAACGGATGTCTATGAGCAGGAGAGAGAGATGCTTATACGACAATACCGGAGAGAGACGGGCGAAGATTGGGAAGAGCCATCCGAAGAAGCTGCCGTGAACGAAGAGAACGGCCCAGCGCCCACTAAAATGTGGGAATATAGATGGACAGATGGTCGGGATGGGGCTGCCAAACAAGGTCCTTTTGATGGCCCGACTATGGTAGCATGGCGAGATGCGGGCTACTTTGGAGAGGGAGTCGAGTTCAAAAGAGTAGGGCAGGAGGGTAATTGGAGCAGAGTTGCGGATTTTGTATGATTATGACATGATACCCGGGATACAAATAAATAATGGGCGTAATTAGTTTTTAGTTGCATCTTAATGTTGGCTTATCTTGCTGCGACAGTGCAAAGACAAGTACATCGTTCTCGACTGATCACATGCGTTATGTCATCTCCAAGCGATTCACATATCATAGGATTAGTGTACTGCACCATATCTCAGCTAAAGGAAGTTTGCCCATTCTATTACATCTCCGGAATTGCGCCCACTTTTAGTCAGCCCTAATATACAACATAAAGTTCTACTATCTGCATTGCTTGCCACAGCAAATAGGAACGACCAACGCCAAATGATCATATCTAAAACCCTTCGAACCCTTCGCCATTCATGAAAGTTCCATTGCATCGCCATGACCATTGGTCACTGACAAATTTACACCGCCCTCCTCCCCGATGAGACGCTTTTCAAAGTCTGTAACAAATTTGACGCTACGTGCAGAGTCGAAGAAGAGAGTGAAGCTTCGTTGAACATCTTCAATACCGATTTGCTTGGCCTTTCTCTTGGCACAAATGAGTTGCGATGTGGTAATGAGATTGCTGGCATATCTGATACCAGTTTCTTGTCCAATCTTAGTAAGTAAGGCTAATGCATCGGGGGAAACATCGACTTCTTCCTCTTGAGCACGAATTGAGAGGATCTGCTGAATCTCTTCCTTGGCGTATGGGTGAGTGCTAACGATGACGACCCGATCCAAGAAATCAAGAGGTAATCCATGGGGACTTTTATAATTCGTGCCTCGAATTCTAGAATTTCCGCGGTTGCTTGCCATTATGACGATGGGTGCGAGCTCATCTTCCAACGCGCGATTAATATACGAAAAGCATTCGATATCCAGCATGTGCACTTCATCGATGAATAGAACGCCAGGTACAATCTCGGCTTTTCCTTCTTCTTTCCATTCTGCAACCTTCGTGTTGATCTGATCGCGAACCTCGCTTCTGATTTCTCCAGTGTCTCCTGAAAAGAGAGCTAAGAAACCTTGCGTTCTCGAATTGATGACATCGATCTCGTGTAAACTTACAGTGTGGACAACCTCCTTGCGCTTTTGCAGCTCTCCGTCGGGGCACTGTAAGAACTTTGTGTCTACACCCATTGCATCGTAATCTCTTGATTTCGCGTATGATCGTCCCAGCTTGGTAATTTTGCCCGAGGATTTGTCAATTGAAATAATATCACCTGCCATTACGCGCTCCTTTGTCATGGAATCGATCATCTTGCTTCCCATGTCGTATATCGTCTCCATGTCGGTGGTTTTAATGGTTAATTTGCCCTGCTTCGTACCACCCGTTACACTCCTGTCGGTCTGGATCTCAACGACCTCTCCTTCAATCATTTCACTCTCCTCCTTTATGCGCACGCCTATCGATTTTCGGAAGGCTTGAGTAAGGGCTTCAGTTTTTGACATTTCGAGGGAGAATATTTCTGAAGAAGCTAACATGGTAAATGGCACATCCGAGCCTAGAGATTGTGCCATTCCCATTGCTATCGCCGTCTTTCCAGTACTGACAGACACAAGTTAATATGGATTTTCACGACGAACTCTACAGTCACATACCTCGGGGGACCCGCAATCAAAACTGCTCGGCCTGCTATCTTCCCTTCCTTGACCATTTGTAAAATCACGGCAGCAGCTTTACGCGCCTTTTCCTGACCTACAAGTCCCTGGGAGGATGCGCGGGGCTCAAGACTATCCGGATCGACACCTAAGCCGCGAATATGAGAATGTGCGGCGATTAAATTGAGCCCGCGCAACTCTTTGCTCTCCGAGATGGTTTGAATTGACTAGAACATTGTGAGTTTTGATACCGATTTGACTTGGAATGAATTAATCTTACCGCAGCCATGGTGCAGAGTTTGCGATATGACGGAAATTTGAGATCTGAAAGAGGTGAACAGGCAGGGGAAAAAAGAGGACTTGTTGATGGGGGTGTGTGATGATGAAATGGACGAGGCGGAAGAGAAGTTCAGTTAGTTTAGTTAGTTCGTTTCTCTTATCCGATAGATAAAAAAAAGTTTTGGGGGCAGGCTTCAGTATCTGATGAGTGCCGCGTCGCGTTTCTTAGGCGTTGTCAAGCGGGATCAAGCACTGTTACTTGGAGGCCGTACTCGTCCTTCTTGTTGTTGTCGTTGTTGCTGGTGGTGTTGTTGTTGAGCTTTAAAACAATGATCGGATGACAGAGACAGGCAGATTCAAGTGCGAGTAAGCATTTCCAAGCTCGAATCTCTACTACGAGATCTACGACCAAAAAGACAAGACCACAAGGCAGTACAAAGTCTAACTGGATGCTTGTAGGCGGCCGGTCGGGATAAGTCATCAATCGTCACGCTGATCCAATGAAACACAAAGGTGGATATATCCAATCGATGTGGAGTTCTAGCAAAGAGTGATCGCTGACAGCCCACCTTACCTAAGTCGTGGCACTAAGCAGGTCCTGCTAAGCCCTTTGGCTCTTAGCTCCATCGTCCAGCATACAGTATCCCTGCTAGCGGAAGATGGACTTATTATTACCATTTTACCATGTAATTATCTAAAAACGCGTTGGATTTACTTGGCTCAGATTATATTCGATCGATATTTATCTGGTCGCCTCCATCAACTCAACCTTTCTTTCCTCATACGTTCCTTACAGATTCCTTACCTTTCCCTGCCGTACACCTCTTAATTCAAGTCGCCTGCGTTGTCTGCTCATCCATCCATCCATCCATCCATCCATCCATCCATCCATCCATCCATTCATACATACATGCATATTGCCCACAGCTTTTTTCACAAAGGTCTGAAATAAGGAGCGGTTTTTTTACAATACCAATATCAAACAAGCCCTTTCAACCTCACCCAAACTAAAAGTGATTTATAACCACAGCCCACACTTTTCTCCCCTACACTTCACAACCTACAACCTCTCAGTTTTTCACCATCCTCTCAAACTTCACGCCGACGAGGGCCATTTTCAACTACCCCTTACAAGTCTTTCAACTCTACGGAGAAAACTTTGCTAACAAGTCATCTCCGAGGATTTATCAATGCTGGCATTCTGCTTGGAGAAATCGCTTTCTTGTTCTTTCAGTCCGTTGTGCGGAAAGCCAGTCTCGCTTTTCAACATATTCAATTGAACATTGATATTGGGGTTTCTAAATTCGATCCGTGGCGAGCAAGGAGAAGAAGTACTTTTCTGTCTTTGCCAACTATGTCTAGCCGCAAAAACTCAGAGGATAGACCTCCTCTACGAGGACCAGCAAGTTCTCATCGTGGTGATATGCATAGGCCGGATAAAATTTATGGCACCAGAGACAGGCAAGTTAGTGAAGATGGACATGAGAAGCGTAGATCGGATGGAGATCACGAAAAAAAAGACAGCGGCACCAGGAGAAATGTGGAAAGGGCAGATCGAGGGAGCCGCTCTTCTGAGGAGACCAGCTCGACAAATATTCAACTTTCTAAGTCTGATAGATCCTCTCCAACGACAACAGGACAAGCAACAGTAACGACTGACATTGAATCAGTATCGAAAGGCAAGTCCAATTCATTATTATCTTTTCGAAGTTGTTTAAAGTTTGATTGAATAAGAAGCTACGGAAAGCTCCATTCTTCACACTAGCTCAAATATTGAAAGATTCTGTGAGGAAGACATTACTTTCCTCTTGAACAATCTTGTTTACTCGTCTTTGAGAAAGTGGCAACAATCTGTCCGATTTTGGGAAGGGGGGGGGGAGTAAGTCAACTAAAATATTTTGACTTTTGAACTTGAGTCTTTATTATGTTCGACAGAATTAAATTATGAAATCTAAGCTAACAAGCTATAGAGACATCTGTCAACCCTCTCATCAACCTTTCTAAACAAGTTCCTGTCACAGAATCATATCAGTTAGAATCTCTTATTGACGCATTGATGCAATTTGCCGACCAAGGGGATTCTAGGAGTCTTCTAAATCAAGTACGAAACTCGGCTGAAGAGAGTCTGAAACGGCAAGTTGAGGAAATACAGAAAATGGGTCCCATAATGCAAAGCTTCCCTACACACATGGATGTACAGAATAAGCGCAAAGTTGAGGCAGAAGAGGTTCTTAAGAAAACTAACGAAGAGCTTGAGAAGGCCAAGAGATTGCAGAAAGAGGCAGCTAAAACCATTGCCTCTCGCCTGGTTATCAAAGCCTCGCCTCCTATCGCAGATGACTCGAAGTACCTTCAGGAACGTTGCCGGAAGTTGGAAGAGAAAGTGAAGGACCTTGAGAAAACAATGACTGCCATGGATCAAAAAAATAAATTCTCAGATATCAACGACCGCTTTCAAGAAAGTCAAGCCGAACATCGTAAAGTTGTTACCGAGATCAAAAGAAGTGAGGCACGCTTTACAGAGAAGATTGAAGCCAGCGAATCCAAGATAAAGCGTGAACACCAGAATCTGTCTGACCAATTTACAAATCTTGATCAGCGACATCAAGCTACCCGCAGCGAAGTTTCTTCACTAGGTCCCCGCCTGGATAGACATGAAAATTCTTTGAAGAAGCATGACGCGTCGATCAACGTCTCAGAAGAAGAGATAGCAACAATTCAGCAGGAGGCTAGCAAACAATCTACTATCTTAAAAGCTAAAAGTGATGATATTGACCTCCTTACAAGAAAAGTCACCTCCCTTGAAAATTCATCGAAAACTCATAAGGTTTCCCTGGATGATTTTAAGTCGTCAAGTCTGGAAAAGATTAGTCAACTGAAGGACGAGACGACAAAGTTTTTTGAACTCCAGACTGCTCAAAGAGCCGTCCCCGAAGAATTTGGAGCTTACGAACAGGAACTAAACGCCATGAAGGACGCTCATAAGACCATCCTTAAAAGTCTTGGAACTAGTGTAGAGGAATTAAACTCCCTGAAGGACAAGGTTGGTCGATTGGAGCAGATTCCTCAAGCTCCATCTATTGCTATATCTCAGCCCCCCTCTAAAATAACAACTGGATCAAGCGCAACAATGATCGGGGTGATGCAGACTAGAATTCGTAATGCTCAAGAAGACATCAGGGTTTTGGATGAAAGAATCGACAAGATCGAGAGCTCTCTTGGATCTCCTAACCGCGCTACGCCCCAGGAAGATGCTAAAGTTAATGAGAAATTGAAAAGCACTCTGGAAAATTACGAATCTAGGCTAAGTGAGTTAGAGGACTCTCTCAAAAAAGTGGATTCTGTCAGCATGAATAAGCCAGTCACGAAAATGTCGCCATTTTCCACAGCAGGGCAGGATGTGACAGATGTCAAGAAAGCCTTTGAGTTTTACAAAGAGCAGCGGGAAAAAATGGACCAAATTTTGTCTAGACGCATCGAGGAGCATGATAATCAAGTCAAATCAATGCAACGCAATGATATCACTACCAACGAACAGATCGTTCAGATTCAAATTCGTATGGATGTATTCGTGGAGGATCTAAATCGCATTGCTCATCGAGTCACTGATACGGCCAACGACCAAAACGCCAATACTATCGCATTAAGGCACCTACATAGCCGATTCAACAATATATCAACAGATGATCTAGCGAAGAACATGCTACGTCAGTTGGAAGTTATTTATCCCGATGTTGGAAATGCCGAAAGAACTTTCTTAGAGTTGAGGAAGCTACATTCCAACCATATCACCCAATTGGAGAGGTTGAAGAGTCAAGTAGTGGCTCTCCAAAGCCACCCTGTTAGCAAGCAAAGCCCAGCAAATGCAGGCAATGGAGCTACTGAATCTTTACGCCAAGAAGTAGACTCGTTGACCAAAGGTCAAATTAAGCTCGGATCAACTGCTAAGAAGCTTGATGAAGCTACTACGAGCACTCAAGCTAGGTTAAATACGCTCGAACAGTCCCACACAGCCCTGGATCTTAAGATTCAAAATGTCAATGAAAAAATTGAGACTCAGCAGAAGAGTCTAACCGAAATGAGTGCGGATCTCATCGAAGCAGTCGGAGATCTGCAAGCTGGCCTAGAATATCTTCAAAATAGTATCGGCACAGAGCTCGAAGGTGATACTCCTGCGCCTGCACAGCCTACTCTGCTCCGAGCCCATCAATCTTCGGCCCAGGAAGCGGTGGCAAATGGCAAGAAAAGAAAAAACCCGACCAGTGAAGAGCTCTCAAAACCCGAGAGCTTGAACAATGGTCGCAAACGAGGCCCTTTGAGAAAGAGAACTAAGAGAGCCGAGGATGGTGAAGATCTTGAGTAATTGAACCAGAGACTCAATACAAAATAAAATACACCTTTGTAACTTTGCAGATAACACAAATCTTATGAAGCCCATGAGGCTTTTGACGGCGTACCAGCCAGAGCTTTTAGCTTTTTATGCTACTCGCATGCACAAACGACCATGGAAAATTCTAGCCTATAGCCAAGTCTAATTTTGCTTTTCTGTTTTCAGGAACCTTCAACCGCGGGATAACCAGTGTACGCAATTGGCAGCGAAGCTAGGAATTGATACTGGACTTTGTTCAGGGCTCAAAATGACGACCTTGTACATAAAAAAGCGAATTTGGGTTGAGGGATACACATGAATACATGAAACTGGTCTTTGCTAACTACATGATGAATATGTATGCTACCTGTTAAATACAGCCTTAATTTTCACCTGCTTTACTTTGAAACATAAGTGCGTTGATTAATATACTCTATGAAATGTAAAAGGGCTTCTTTAGATCTAAGATTAAAATTATGAAATTATCGAGAGAAAGAGTGAAAAAATTGATAATTAGATTCATACTAAAGAAAAGTCAAAATACTTATAAAATTAATATAAAGTTTTTATTATAAGTGATATAGTTTAACACCGAGTGACTTATATTACCGAGTGACGTATTTCAAAATATATTAAAATTAGACTTTTCTTAACATTTGTATTTTAATAACTAATCTATATATTTTTTAAAAAATAAAAGAAGATTTAATAGTAATGAGAATTTAAGTATTCTAAAAACAAAATTTTATATTGAAATTTGATTATATTAAAAATAAAGTGAAAATTATTATAATTTTCGTTATAGAAAAAATATTTCTATAATAATTACTAGAATAATTTGAGCTTCTAATAAAAGATGAGAAATTTATATTATTTATATAATGTCACGGCGCCAACTACATGTTCTATAGTTGCCTTCGTGCCTTAGGCACGGACTACTAGCGTGCCCTGCTTCCTATAAGTAGGGCCTCACTCTTTCATAGCTCTTTCACCCTTATAATACAATATAAGTCTTTACTCGTACCTTGACATATAAATAATTATAATTATATTTTATTTTAATTAACTTAAATTATATTAATAAATAAAGAAAGTATATAATTACATATAGACGAATTTTATATATTATTCTAAGAAAAGTTATAACGTGGTTTAACACCGAGTGCACCATATCACCGAATACACCACTTTTACTTCAATTTACACTTTCAATTTTATATTATTCAATAACAATTGAATCAATTGATTAAAACTATTAAAAATCTAATAATCTAAGATTTATTATATTATTTTGATAGGTTCTTGTATTATATCTTGTTTTTCCGTATTTATTATAATATCGATTAGAAAATGCTTTTCTATTAGAATTCCTTTTTTTTTGATGTTTGTTGTATTAAATTTGAATATCAATTTTTTGCTGAAATAATATATCAAGAGTTTTTTGTTTAATAAGTATTTCTTTTTGATATAATTGAGTTTTTTTCGTGTATTGATATTTATTTAATATTTCATTTATTGTTTGAAGTGTATAATTCTTTGTATTTAAAAATGTATTTTTATAAATTAATCTTTTTGTATTTTTAATTAAAACTAATATAGTTTTGAATATAGATGTAGAAGAGCTTGATTGATAATGAGTTATTCAAGATTTAATTAATATTGATTGAGAAAGAGTTTCTATTGGGTTGCAAGGGGTTTGAAAGATCTATTGATTTAAATCGAAAGAGGGGGGGGGTAGGTGTGTGAATTCGAATATTTAATTTCGAAAGTATAATTTTAAGATTAAATGGGATTAAATCTGTTCCTTGGAATTCTGATTTCATATTCTGAGAGGTGATTGATTTCTTGTATATAGCTTTAAAAACTATAAAGAATTCAATCTTCGAAATATAATTGATATATATTTTGATAAATCTATCAATTTGATTATTATATAAATATTTCAAATTGCTAAAACAGTTAATATCAAGTGGTTGAGTTAAATGATTTGAATGTGGTAGTAAATGTAAATATATAATATTATTTTTTTTATAGTATATTTGAAAAGCTATTGATTTATGGCTTTCATGTTTATTTAGTATCAATATTCGATATTTACTCTTTTTTCGATTCTTAATATATTTATTGAAGTATTTCAATCATTTTAAATCTGTTTTATTATTTGTTTATCTATTAGATATAGATTTAATAATCTATTCTATAGAAAGATTTGTTTCAATATATCAATTGAAAAGATAAACTTGTTTTTAAATTATTAGAAATAAAGGAATAGTTTTATTCTCTCTATTTTCGTATATTATTGCTATAACTCATTCTCAATTGTCTAGTTATACTACCTTACTTCTATTATTTCGTTTAGTATTAATTACTATTATTATTATATATATAATTCCCATTATAAAGTCTATTTTATCGAAATTGTAGAAATCTCTATTCAAAATACTATATTTCGCTTATATATTCGCAACTAATCGAAACCACTCTTTAAAAAACTTAAAATCCTTATAAAGAACTTTTTGAAAATTATAAATACAATTAAAATGCGTTTTTAATTCGATTCGATGTTTTACGAATCGATATATTCAAAACTTCCCAATACATTTCGCATCCCTCGATTCGAGAATATCATTCACTATATCTTCCACATTCTTTAATTTAAACAAAAATCCTTTTAAATCCATATCGAATATATATTGAATAATCACTTTTTCTTTTAATTCTATAATCTTATAACTATTCACTCAAATTTCCATACAAAAAAATAAGCCTTTCATTCTACAAAGAAATATTGTATATATTATATTATATAGCTTAACAGCTTTACAAATACTAAGCTTTTTATTTTTTTGAATAACTTTGATAGCTAAAAGTATTTGAACTTCTTTTCTTATTGATTGCATAATAAATAATCAATAAATTGTGTGTTGAAGTTGAAGAGTATAAATTGAAGTAAAAGTGATGCATTCGGTGATATGGTGCACTCGGTGTTAAACCATGTTACACTGAAATGAGTTATATACTAGTAAACTATATTAACTATTTTTAAATAGCTTTTTAGTTCTCTATTACATTTAGTGAGAGCATTAGTAATTAATTACTAATCAAACAGACACGCAGTTTCATTGGTTGAGAAACTGTGACTGAGTGGCAGTGTAAGATGCCCCCGCTTTGATAGATAGGGTATATATTTGATAGTTACACGGTAAGGCTTATCAGAGTTCGTATTGACTGAAGCTACTAATGGCGCGAATGGAATGTAATGATTGGGTATAAGTATTGGTGGTGACACAAGGGTGCAAACATAGATATCAATATTTCGCAGAATGTTTTCCTGACAGGATTTGAAGGGTTAGTACATGCGTGTGTAGTTTGTGTCACACTATGAAGATTTTGTATTGGTTCTTAACACACACCGCAAATGAGCAGTTAGCCGGTTCCAAGTTTCGCAAGAAGTAAACTTTTCTTTTAATTTCTCCCCTATACATATTTTCCATGCACCAAACGCCATTAGGGAATCTTCTCAGTCTAAGCAAACAACTCGGCATTATCCAGGGCATCCTTTGGCGCCTGTCTTCCCCCACTCGTTCTGAGTCCCAATTCTCCCTTCTTTGCCAGTCTCTCAATACCCTGTTCAGCTCTTGCATTATATCTTCCTGCCTTCTTCTTTCTGATCTCGCTTCTGACTTGGTTGGGCGACACAAACTCCTTGTTCTCGTAGATGATTGGTCCACCAAAACTTCCCTCTTGAATGACAATGGGTGTCAAAACAAATCTTGGTCCGATCTCCACCAAGTTGCATTCCGTCTCGCTGGCTCCCGAGCTTTTCGATTTGGATTTCGTGGAAGTTTCTTCTTCGGCGCCCTTCACTTTCGATGGTTCCGTCTCGCTGATCTGATAGTTTCGAATCCAGATTTTGCCATCTGCCAAAGTAAATCCCATAACATGGTCAATAAAAGGTTTCGACTTTCTTGCACCTTTTGGTACGCCGAAGATATGGAGGAAAAGTTCTTTCAGTACGCGGAGATGAGGTTCCTTATCAAAAGAGGCATCGAAAGAAAGGATGGGTCGGGAGCCCTTGAGGCAGTTTCCGGTGAAATGGAGTTCTTCCATGGTATGTACTGAGAAGCGTTAGAAAGACAGACTTTTGCATCGAAGGAGGATGATAAAATGAACATACAATTCTGCATATGCATCTTTACGGTAGGTCCATTGGGTGCCTTGCTCATCCACAGGTAAAGATCCTTTCCTTTTCTTGCCTCGAAGAAAAATACATTATTGCAATTATATAGTTCGGCCAATTCGTTCAATTGATAAAGCTTCGACTTGGTATCGAGTTTCGCATCTTTTTTACCGTGAGGAAGAAGGGACGCAAGGTCATTGAGCAGATGTCGATGTCTAATTGTGCAGAGTTAGCGTTTTTCTTGAGATTCTCTGCAATGGCACAAATTTATCTACCTGTAAGTAATTCCTCTCGAAGACAAGATCAAAACTCTTTGCTTATTTTTCTTCACCCCATTTGCAGGACCATCTTCCTTATGACCAGTGGTCTTTGATAACGACTTATAGACAGAAGCCATTGTAAATGGTGTATTGTGTTGTGTATATTAAAAAAATATATGTTCAATGCTATCAGGCGCAAAAAAGTTCTTGAAATCTCCAAACTTTCTTAAGAATTTCTTGATAGCGTAAGCGCGACCTTTAATCTTAGCGCGATCCTCAGTGTACATCCTTGCTAGCACATTTCGGTGATTCGGATGATATCTAATCGATCATTGGTTCTGCCGACCCAGCAGGTATTAACTGTCACATCGATCAAATCGCAGTCTGGTGGCCAGGTGTATTCGTTGTAATAACATGGAGGGACATATGGAGACGTGGAGACCCGGTACCGAGGAACTTTGCTTGGTATCGTATCGGAGTATTTGGTTCCCTGGGCGTAGGATAGATGAAGATCTTCCCCATGGCATCATGTTCCTGCATGCAATGTGAGTCTTTATTAAGAACACAGATCTAGAACTCCCAACTGGGATTCTGCCTACCCATTTCATGATTCTCGATGTATGTTCGATACCGGTACTCTATGGTGAACTGGATGGATATACATGATGGAGTCAATTTATGTTTTTCAAGCCTCCTTTGAAACCCCCTCTCCTCACGTAATGACGTCTTCCATTACGATCTCAATTATCAAGTGGTAAATCATGAATCTAGCTTGTCAATTTTCAGACTTGTATGGTACAAGGCAATAATCAAGTCTCCATGCGATGCTACCTACCTACTTACCAAGTATCTTCTGTTCTTCATCCAAATCAACCACAGCATACTCATATCCATTGCCACAACATCGATCATGGCAACTTTCAAATCCATCCACAATTGCCTTCTCAAGATTCCAGCCCCACTACTTCCACCTGCCTCACCTCACGATCCAACGCTTACCTCGAAAATCGCCTCCCTTCAGCTTCATCCAACTCTAGAGACTGCTCTCCACCTTTTAAATCTCGATTTACCATCAGCACACTTCTTAGCTCGCCATATGCAGTCGGCGCCAGCTTTCGAGGGCATGTATCTGCATGGGATTCTGCATCGAATCGAGGGTGACTATGATAATTCAAGAGCATGGTATAGCGATGTCAAGGAGTCAGAAATATATTCAAACCTTTGGGGACAGGGTGGTCAGACTTGGAAAGCGTGGAAGGAGGAGCATGGCAATGACGGCAACAGGGAGTCATTAGATAATGGTCAAAAGTTTTTGGATGCTGTCCAGAAATTCAAGGAGATGAATGGAAAGGGAAGCGAGAAGGAGAAGGCATCTCTCGAGAGACAAAGTAAGGAGGAGATTGATGGTGTTATTGAATGGTGTGTGAACAAGTTCGGCACATCCAGGATGATTGATGCTAGTTCTGCTTGGGTCAAACCTAGTGATGAGATCAAGAAAATGGGTGAAGATCAAGTCAGCGGAGACAGTGGAAAAAGAAAGTTTTGAAGAGAGAGTCTTTAGAACAGACATATTAAGACAAAAACCATTGCATTAGACAAGCATAGCGATCGTTGCAGACGTGAAATCCCAAAGAGGAAGAACCACCGGACAACATAATTGGAAAAAAAAAGGGAAGATATCCTTGAGCCCGCGCTCATCGAGTGCTGAGCGTTTTGCTTAGCCCTGACTTCGTAACCCCCCATGCTCCCGCAATGACACTTAAAGACGCCACACCTTTGTATCAACCATCAACCAATATGTCCGTGTAGTTGCGCGAAGTAAGAACGCCTGACTATTTAACAACATTTTCCGCCTCCCTTTGCTGCCTCGTCCGAAGGAGGAGGCGTAAGTGTAATATTTGTACCACTTGCAATAGTGGCCTGTGCAGAATCACCGTTATCGAGGGCTTTCTGGGATACAATTCGATAAATTTCTAGAGAAGGCAGACACTGTTAGGATTTGTGAATACGTAGATGAGTTGAAAGGAGTCATACCAGTTAGAATATTTTGGAAGGCAAGCTCGACGTTGCTAGCATCGAGAGCTGAGGTCTCAATGAAAGATAGGTTGTTTTCGCCTGCAATAACAAAGATCAGCATCACATCTTTGTCGTAGATATGAGGAATTCCTTACTGGCAAACTGCTTGGCCTCCTCCGTTGGCACAGCTCTAAGATGCCTTAAATCGCTCTTGTTTCCGACCAGCATGATGACAATGTTGGAGTCAGCATGATCCCTCAACTCCTTTAACCATCTTGTAACATTTTCGTAGGTTTGGTGTTTGCTAATGTCGTAAACCAGAAGAGCACCGACGGCACCTCTATAATAAGCGGATGTGATGGCGCGATATCTTTCCTGGCCAGCGGTATCCCAGATCTGCGCCTTGATTGTCTTTGCATCCACTTGAATTGATCGAGTTGCGAACTCTACACCGATGGTTGATTTCGAGTCTAGGTTGAATTCATTTCGAGTAAATCGACTCAAAAGATTGGATTTACCGACGCCAGAGTCTCCGATAAGGACAACTATGAGAGAAGAGATTAGAGGGAGCGACCACGGGAAGAATTATTATCACCAGGCAAGGCAGACGGTTGAGGGGGAGAGGAGAGGGATGCGGTATTTACCCTTGAACAGGAACTATCACACGAGACGTTAGCATATTCTGGTGCGTGGGTGAGAGGAATAGAATCTGATGGAGAGGTTGTCTACTTACGTCGTATTCGTCATTCGCCATGGTTGATGTTGAAGTAGAATAGTATTTATTATTGAAGGGGGGGAGAGGGTAACGGATTTCGTTGTTGCGATGGATAGATGGATGATGGGTGTGGATATGCGAGAAACCGGGGTTGGGGGGTTGTAAGGTTGTTTGGGAATTTGGGAATTTTTGGCTTGGGAGGGGGGGAAGTTTGAACTTTGGCGATTTTGCACGTTGGGCGGTGCTGTTATATCTCTGTTATATCTCGATTATATCTCGATTGTGCTTCACCCGTCTGAAACTTCTATCTGGACGATATTAGACAGTGAAAGTTAAAATTCAATTAACTGACGGATCGATCAGTGAGTCTTCGCGCAGTCAATTGAATCATGAGTATGATTAATACTCGGAGAGCTTCACTCGCCTCAATAAGGACCGCCAACCGTGTGCGTGTCTAACTTGATGAATGTCTAGTCTTCACCCCTCTGGCCCCTGGCTGGATGGTGACGCCTTGCTGGAGTGACGCTGGTTTTGTCTTGTCTTATCTCTCCTTTTTATTTGTCTGATGCTGGAGGGTCTGGCTGCGGATGGATAATTACTGACCAGGTACCCAAGCACGTCTCCGTCTGCGCACTGGACGGATGCTGGAAAGGAGTAGAATGCTGTCTCGCTGTCTATACTGACCATCTATCTGGCTACTGTTACTCCTGAGTAGTTAGTTCTCGGATAAAAGCGATGCAATACAAGTCTACAGATGCACCGCTGCTCAGATTCAATACGCAATCAAGAGGCGATGCTCTCGGTTCCTTTGTTCTCGTCCCCATTGGATTGTTTGAGAATGCAGACAGGTGGTTTCGAAATTCCATGTCAGAGCGGTTGGCTGCACGTGAGACGATACGTTGGGGAGCGTAGGTGTCACGATCATGAGCAGGTATATAGATACTCAGAGGAGAGGGAGAGGGGCTCTTTGAGGGCGCTTTAATGCCATTGATACCATTGATACCATTATTCACTCCACTCGACTTCCTTTTGAGCTTCTCTACACACATACCAGGCCCACTAATCAATTTTCATTCATCAACCACCAGGTGAACTCATGCGATTGACCACAGTCACGTGACACCGCATTCAATCTTTGTTTGCGGTCGCGGTCGCTCGACTTCAAGTTGTTGCAGTCAATTCAACTTATCCCCAAGCAGATAGCTTCCCCCAAAAGGAATCAAGTAAATGGAAAATTTCGCTCTCTTTATGTCCTGCAATGCAATCCTTCAATCTCTGGTGCAACCCATTCTATTCCGTCAACAAAATTTAATTCATCACACATCAAAATACTTTGTGCTATCTAAAACCCAACAAACCATTTTGCCTTCTGGCTAGGTACCTCTCATATTCTTCTTCCGTTTGACACCCCCAAAGTGAATTGGTTTGACGTTGGCAAGATTGAATACATTCTACCTCCCTCTACTTCTCTCGACCCCGTCATTCGACCTTTAGTTTGGCATCCTTCGTGCATCTGAAATTCATGGTGCCAAATGACTTCCAACCAACCGTCAAAAGAAGGGAGGTTCTCCTCACTTGAAGAAGAGGAGCTTTCCAAAATTTCATTAGAAACAACGGATGATGAGCAATATGGTTCGGATCACGAGTTCATTGTTGAACGCATTTTGGCCCAAAAAACAGAAGGCGGCCAAAGGCTGTTTCTAATTAGATGGTCGGGATTCCCAGAGGAAGATTCATCGGTAAATACCCTTTCTTAATATGAATCCCCAGTCAAAGGAGTACCCTAGTGCTTACATTCTGGTAGTGGGAGCCCAGGAAGAATATATTAGGTCAAAGCATTCTTGATGCTTGGAAAACACGACGAACTCGTGAGCTTCAGGGCTTAGATGCACCGTATGATGTCGGAAGACTGGAATCTTTAAAGAAGATCGCTGGTGCTGAAAAAGCACAACGTGTTCGTTTGCGTCGTGAGAAGAGAAAGCGCCTGGGAATAGTCGTATCGCCTCACGAATCTGATGCAGATAGTGTCGATGAGTCGCAAACTTCAGTTCCTGGCCCGCTAGTTAACTCAGCTGCACTCAGGGATGCAAGGATTTCCGAAAGACAACAGCAAGTTCAAGCTACCAGAAAATCTAAAGTAAGCCCAGTTATTTATTTGAACCAAAGACCTATCTGCACAGTGTGTGGTATTGGCACCACCCTCACATATCAAGTCTCTTCCAGTAGTGTTCCACGTTCATGGCTGGCTGGCAGAAACAGTCGCCGTGTTTTAGGAGAGATAGTATATCGAGCGGCGAGGGGCATGGTTTCCATTGTCATGTTTTCTGATAGCCTGTGATCCATATTTAGACAACAGGACATTGATTATCTAATTCGGTCGAGATATTAGATCTCTTTGACTAACTTCATCTGAAATTCAGGAACGTCAACAAATCGACTCTGATTCATCGTCTGACGAACCACTATTCGTAACTTCGCAGCGAAAGTCAACCTTGAGTGTCTCATCTTCCAGCAATCCACAAGCGCAGAAGGAGTCACAGAACGACGTTGTTTCTCATGTGACCGCCAGCGATGACCGACAGAAAGCAACAGCCGAGAGCTCTTCATTATCTAGAGGCAACCCAAAGATTCGAGGAGGGGGAGGTGCCACGAGGGGAGGCTCTTCTTCACTGTCACAGAATGTTTTTTTCAGTGGAAAAGCGCCCAGAAAACAAAAAGCGAGTTTAATTGAAGCAGCGGCAGATCCGTCAAAAGACCAGCGTCATTTCAAGAACAGGCATATCCTCAGAAAAGCGGAACTGGCTGCGAGAACTTTACCAGACCAGCAACTAGATCGTAGTGCTCTTCACCTGATAAATCCTTCGAGGGGTTCATCCTCGTCCGTACAACGACCAGAAACTCTTTACAGAACTTCTTCCGCTCCTCAGACCGAAGAGCCAATGGAATTAGTTGAATCACCTCTTGAGAAGCAAAATATCTCCCAGCGACTGCCTGCACTGCACCCATCTGAAATGGCATGGGAAGAGGTACAGCATATTCCGTACGAGAAACGAACAATTTGCTTCTTCTTTACTCAAGCCAGTGGGTGCCTTGATAGTAGCTGTAAGTATCTCCACAAGAACGATCCCCTCCTACCCGTTGCCCCACCCCCAGATGGATGGTTTGGGTCGCAGAAAATCTGCTTCTTCTATAACCTGAATGGAGACTGTAAAAATGGAGATATGTGTAGCTCTCTGCATGAATCAAACCCCAATATTCCGGTTAGGAAGCCGCCCCCCGGATGGGCAGCGCCAGATCCGTCTACTAAAATCATGCCAACGAAAGTACGGCTCCCAGCCAGTGTCGATGGTCCACAGTGGGTCTGCTATTACTGGTACCATGATAATAGTTGCACGAAAGGGGTTGACTGCAAAATGGCACACTCAGCCGATAACGACCTCCGAGTAGCAGCAAAACCTGGTTCTGTTACTTGTAGATACTGGATTCAGGGTCACTGTCGCAATGGTATAGACTGTTTTTTTGCGCATGAATCTCCTCATAACGGTCGCTCGATATCCTACACGAGCCAACCTTATTCTAACGCCGTTGATTCCGAACCCCTAGTGGAGAAAAGTGTACAGCCTCCACTACACCAGTCAAAGGTTATTCCGATATTCGGTGACGACGATGCCATAGATTTTGAGATGGACACATTGTCTGACCTTTCCCCGCTTGAGTCAAATATTGAAGGCCTTGAAAGATGTTTGAATGATCATTTAGTAACCGAAACAGTAAACATTACCAGTACCAAAATTAAGACAGTCAAGTTTGGTCCACAGACGCAATCTATCAAGCTCGACTTCACAAGCCTTCCCCTACATACTTCAGACTGGGCAAGAGCATTTGTGAGTGCAGAGATTTTGGATTTCAACCAAATATGTACCATATACGACTTCAAATTGAGATACAGCCATATTCAACACTCTACTTATTGGCAAGCTAGTATCAGCACCGATCCTACTGACCAAGATGTATGTGATACGGTCAAAAACATAGCTAAACATCTCTGTCTTCAGATGTCTGGTTTGGCGTGCATCTCGGACAATTACATTATTTTACTCTATCCAGCCGTGGCTGAAGAATGGAAGTATTTGGATGCAACACCTGATTTATCAACTGGCGCTACACTGAAATACTCAGTTTTTGGTTCTCAAAGCCCTATTCCAAGTTCCATGGAATCTGCCACAATTGACAAAATTTCAATGACGGCTCTCTCCTCCAGTGACATGATGATGAAAAGCTTCCATCATCTTGATTACGAAAAATTGACCATAGACTTGAAACTCAAGGACCAGAAGCTCAAGAAACCTATCACCTTCAACTTTTGTTTAATATTTCCTGTATCTAAACAGCCTCTTGCGGGATTGATAGCATCCTGGCTCAAGAGTTGTTCAAAAGACGACGGCAAGGTATACAACTATCAGAAGCCAGGATGTTGGAACCATTTCAAAAAGCATGTCAACGCTGGAGCTGTGCTGATACACTCATCTGCGCTCAGTCTTATCTCTGATACAGATCTCACACATGGCATGACGCTGGACGGGATGAACTATACATTTTGGTGTATTCAAGATAGTACATCTAAAGTGCCATTCTCCCAAATGCAAAAACAATCTGAGCTGGGCCAAGTTTTTATAAAACGTCTCTTACCTTTAGGGTATACTATACTCCTCACACCAAGTTTCTTGGTTGCAGAACCAGTCATGACACTCAGCTTTTTGCAATGGTACCAAAAGAAACTCAAAAACTCAATAAGTGGCTCAATCAGAGTATTGTGCTGCCACGAAATTCCGAGCTTTCTTTTAGAACTTGCGATTTCGAAGGCCGAGGAACAACAAGAATTGATGAAGCGCCTTGCTGGCGACCCGTCGATGCTTTCAAAATTAAGCGAAAGGGGATTAAGTCACGAACAGTGTACAGCGAGACTCGACCTATATTGGCTTCTTTGTGATATGCTCAGTAAGGACCTTCCTGCAAATCTATCTCCATTTGATCGTGATCCATCCGAAGAGAATTCGCGGAGTTCATTTCTCTTTGCGCCTCCATCCATCGATCAAAATGACGAGAAAAAGTTGGTCGCTTGGTTTGCAGGTTGGGCTTATGCGAATCTCGATAAATATAGACGGTTCTACGTCTTTGGTTCTGGAAAATCGAACAGAAGCTCTGGGGTTCCAGTGAGAATGATTCCAGAGTGTGAAAGCTTCCCACAAAATTCCAAGGCCTTCCAGGAAGGAGGTGCGTTAGCGTGGGCCAGGCGAGGAAGAAATCCGGTTTCAATTGGATGTACTACAGCACCATCGGGCACAAATGAACCTCGGGTTGAAAAAGCGGAAGTGAAGTTGAAGGAATTCAAATATGATTTTACGGATGAATGGTATCCTGAATGGAGGGGAAAACCAGGCGAAGGACGAAGTTCAAATCATATCATCGAGTATCGATGGAATCGTGTCTTTGAGTTGCTCAAAATTCCTTTCGAGGCGGGAAAAGTTGAATATTGATTTATGAAAGGGAGTTTTGAAGTTACTTGTGGATTTACATGAGCGTTCGTACACCCTTGCCATTATGATACCATATGCTTTGTCTTTCGTGCATGACGAAGCTACACAGAAAATAACAAGTTTAATGCCGTTGTCTGTTCAGACGATTTAGAGCCTGTGAGATAATCATCGTGCCAAAGTTTTTGCTGAACATTTATAGATGCTGTAAGTGTCATGGGTTTCCTGTAATAGTACATATTATTGGATTATATAGCAACATATAGTCCTAGATATTGTATTAGTGGTATGCAATAATTTTGAGGCGCTTTACCAATGAAGAAGCGGAATCGGGAGAAAGGAAGGAGCGATCTATTCCCCCGAGTCTATACCAGGCTATAATGATACTGCGGGCCAGCTCGCGTTGTTTCAGAGCCCTTGTGCCTGGGAGTGGGAGTACAGACACAAAGGCGAAGCTTTTTGTAACCCCCTCCAATTCCCTTTGAAGGCTCTATGGTTTTCCCAATTTATACCATAAAATGGCTCTCATCCTCTCATAAATTACCTACCACATAATCATACAATTAGCCTAATAAAGAGACCCTACGCCACACACAAAATTTCCATTAAAACTTTGGTACGATGATTTTATCGGTAGGCTCTAGAATATTTTGGAGCCTCCTCGAGTAAATTGAACAATAGAATGATAATAAAAGACTTGAGCAGCACATTAACTGCATTCAGAAGTATGCAGTTCTCAAAGATAGTCCCCTCGGAATTCATGAAATGAGGTCTGGGCTGGGCCCTTCTCAGGAAGATACAAATACAAATATGATCATGCATTCTATAAGTTATATATCCTTGGGAATATAGTAATCGAAACGATTGATAAGATAAAGAGAGACTTGTGCGAGGTGAAGGAAAGGAAGCGGTTAGAGTCTTTTTAAGTTTTTTTAGTTTTTTTTTTTTTTTTTTGAGCTGGTGGTACTTGTCTAAGTCAGTCGCTTGGTTGTAATATCACGAGGATGGATAAGTGTAGCCTCTTCGATTCGCTCTACTGACGCGTCATTTGGACTGTTAAGAGCAGATATCTATGTTAACTTTTTCCTAGTAACCCACTAGGAACGTGATGGCTCATAACATCAAATAGATAGTGCTAGGGTAAAAGAGAACAACGATGAGAAGCAAAGAACCATGGAGTGCACCAGCCCTCGCCCCTCATTTTCGCATCTCCATTGAACACGGCGTTCCCCCCAAACCTTGCATGGATATTAGCCGAGTTGTCGATGACAACAATTCAACTCTCAAGCCCCTTTTCGCTTGTAGAAGTGCATTTGGATTGATTATGTTGATGATTGTACCCATACCCCTTCCCAACTGTAATGAATTGTTTTTGCTTCTGATAGCCTGCCTGCTGAGATACTCAAACCGGAGGCTGTTATGAATACCTGCTCGTAAAAGGTAGCTGACGCCCTCCAGGTTAAAGTCCGCAGGCGACGATCTGCCTGCCGTAAGCGAATTGCAATTTTCCCTTCTTGTTCACATAGCTGCAAGGTTATTGGGTCAGACTCATGAGGGAGAGAAATTATGTATCTTGGTATCGCGGGCCTGTGGTTGTGGCAAAAGACGGAGAAGTGCCTGATGCTATTGTACAAAGGGAAGAGGAATATTGTGTGAATGAAGTAAATCCTTCGTATCTGTGTAGTGAGTGAGGTAAGCAACGTAGAGCATAGTCAATGAGATTGAGATATCTTATTATGGGATTGCATGGGATAAGGAAAGAGGTCGAGCACGAATACAATAAGGGGCCAGAAACATCAATGGTTCGTGACAGGCTCGCAGTCACTGGCTGTGCAGCTCGGAGATGAAAGGGCGATGTAAATTTAAATTTATTTGAAGGAATTGATCTATAAGAGGTCATTTGCTAAGAAGTATAGAGTGTGGTGTATGGATATTTCATATAACTCTATGAAGTATAGTAATGTAATTTGCTAGACTTATTAATGATCTAGTCCTCTTTATCATGATTTTTTGTATAGGTTATGTAGGAGGTGAATTAGCCGAAGGATTTAGAGGATTTACTACCACAATGTTATTCTAATGCTGTGTTACATACTTGTCAACTTCACAGAGTCATCTTGTAACAAATACATAGCATGAAGGCATCCCAAGGAGATACACCTGGCTGTTTCTCTCATTTCCAACCGCCTGTGCTGCTTTGTCTATCAAGCCATCCTCATGTATACCACTGTACATCGGTCGACTTTTCTAAGCACACAATAGTTGATAGATAGTTGAAGTATTGGGAATTTGCTCGCATCACTGAAGTCACCCATCCAAAAAAGAGTAAAATATAGTGAAGGTATCTTTAGATGGAGTGCGCTTAAATAATTTTGTATTTTGCCTGACAACAGAAGAAGGCTATTGATTCTTTTCCCTCCAAACCCAAAACGCCAGTATATGTAACAAGTATCATTTCCGAGAAAGAACTCATACACTCGTCACGAAACCTTTAAAATTACTACACTACTTGGATTTGCTTCCCTTCTTCTTCTTCTCCTTACTTTCCTTCTTCGTGGTATCTGTCTTCAAAGTCTCATCTTTCTTGACCTCTCCCTCCTTGGCCTCTTCCTTCTTGGCCTTCTCTTTAATTTCCTTCTTGGGCTTATCGGCCTTGGCCGACTTTTCATCCTTGGTCTCCTCTACTTTGGTATCTGCCTTTGTCTTGTCTGCTTTGGGATCAATACCCTTTCGTTTCAAGGTGTTCTTTCTCGCCTTCACCATATACTCTTCATCTTCACCGTCATCCCATCCTCCAAATGCTTCCTCTTCCTCAGTTTCTCTAATAGGTGTCTTGTCAATGTCCAACTCATCCAACTCCTTTTCAGCGTCCTTCTCGCCAGGCTTGCTCTTAGGAGATGGGCCTGTCTTCTTGAATTTAGAAACGAAGAAACCATCAACATTGTAAGCATGGGGGTAATATCTTCTTGTCATCTTCATGTTCTTGTCAAAGCTTTTGCCCATGTATGATGTGAAGCCCTCCTTACCAAAAGCTAGGCCAGTCTCTACGAGCTTAACATTTGGTCTCTTGTTGAGCACATATTGAACGACTTGCTCGTTCTCCTCAACGGTGACACTACATGTCGAATAAACGATATAACCTCCGGTCTTGCTTGCGTGGTCAACTGAGTCGATAGCTGAGAGAAGGAGCTGTTTTTGTAAATGAGGAAGCATGAGGAAATCTCGTTCTGTTTTGTTTGTCTTCACACTAGCATCCTTGGCGATGACTCCCGTACCAGAACATGGTGCATCAAGTAAGACACGATCGAAACCTCCAATAACTCTGGGGAATTCTCTCGCGTCATAATTGCACACGATTACATTCTTGGCTCCTAGACGATGGATATTACCGATCAAACCTTTAGCACGAGATTTGTTGCTATCGTTGGCGAAGATGCAACCTGTGTTCTTCATCAACGCGGCAATGTGTGTTGTTTTTCCACCGGGAGCAGAGGCCATATCGAGAACACGTTCATTTTCTTGTGGTGCGAGAGCCATCACGGGAAGGAAAGAAGAAGCGGCTTGTAGAATATAATGTCCGGCAAGGTACTCTGGAGTGGCACCCAAGGGTACAGCACTCTCGAAAATTTGCAGACCAACTTTGGACCATTTTCCCACTGGCTCTAAGACTACTCCACGGTTGATCAATGCCTGTGCAAGGTCTCTTCGATGTGTTCGCAAGGTGTTTGTTCGGATGACGACAGGTCTGGGGGTTTCGTTGGCCTCGAAAAATGCGTAAGCCTCCTTGGGTGGAAACAAGTTGAAGAGCTTCTCCGCTAAGAACTCCGAGTAACCGTAATATGCGCAAATGTCTTTAATCAACTGAGCTGTGTATTCGGCTCTGGATCTACCCTCTTCGGAAAGATTCGAGAAGTCATCCAAGACTCGGATAGTATCGTTAATTCGAGATCGTAGAAGCTGTAGATCAGGTGCCAATAAAGCATTAGTCTTGGGCGCCTCTCCGTCTTCGTCGTCGCTGTCGAATATATGGGGTCTATCTCCTGCAATGTTTGTTTGCATAGCAGCTTCCTCCAATTCAGCCTGTGCCTCTGCGGCCTCCTCAGCTTTTTGCTCATCCAATTTCCTTGACAGTCCAGCAATATTGGCAGCAGTGAGCTTTTCCTCGGCATCAGACTCGTCCTCATCCTCAGAGAACATTGCTTTTGGGTGATCATCATCCGAATCATAGACATCACTTCCACTGTCCGAGCCAAGGAAATCATCTGGAAGCCCAGGACCATCATCATCTGAAACGTCCAATTCATCAAACTCGTCATTCATGAGATCCGCCGCATCGGAGTCGACATCTTCCATCTCCTCATCTGACATGGGCAATGGTGCAGCCTTTTTCGACTTTTTCGCAGAAGGTTTCTGAACCGGTAACGAGTTTGTAAATTTTCCCTTTGTTGCGTTCTGTGCCGCCGAGTTCTTCTTGCCATTGGCAGCTCCATTGGACTTTTTCTCCGAAGTTCGACGTTTCTTATTAGGATCGGGAGCATATTGCATTGATTCTGCTCTCGATTCTGCTACTGACATTCCAGCTTTTCTTTTTAAATTGGTGAAATGTGCTTCATCGAGCGGTTCGGGCATGCCCTGCTTCTTCATACGTCTTCCGACACCCATTTTGAATGATTTCTTTGGATGTTCGTACTAAAAAGTTAAAAGTTGAATGTAAAGATTCGCAAATGCAGCAAATGCGACTTGAGGGAACTTTTTTTCTAGACGAATATAATTTTCTCGCAGATAAGGTTTAGCGCACTTAACTTATCAATCTCGGTCGCCGTTATTCCGATGCCAAGACTTTTTATCTGGTGCTATGGTCAGGTCACACAAACACACATGATGGAGTGGTGATTGTGAATTTGATTGTCTGTAGCTTGTTTTGCCCGCAGTTGAACTCCGAAGAACTATAAACCTCTCTACCCAACTTCTTCAAATATTATTCATAATGACTGAACTCACATTTGCTAAGTCCTTCATTCAGACTCTCGAGTCGCGGTCTCCCAAAATCACTGCCGATCATGTTGAAGATCCAAGAAATTATCCCTCAAGAGGGGCAGTATGTCTCCCTGGCACTCTTGTATACCTCGTTTTGCGTCACTTGCGTCACTTGCGTCACTTGCGTCTCCTTACCCTTCTCTCCCCTTCCGCTTTGAGTTGTTGCTTCCATACTAACAAGCGTGATAGGCGATTCTCCCAAAGATGAGAAAACCTCCTGCGAAACGTCAAAAGTTGAGTCCGGGACAGGAACGTAGCATCTCGGTATCTTTGAAGTCATCGCGAAACCCACCTCTCGACGTAACACTTTCCGCACTGTCGCCAAATACTTCTATTCTTAATTTGAAAGAGTCTTTGTCTGAGAAAGAAGGGATCCCCGTGGACAAATTAAGGTTACTTTACAACAAGAAACCGGTCGGAGATGCGAAAGTTTTGAAAGATGTTATTGGCGAAGAGGAAACCAAGATCGAATTTAGTATTATGGTAATGGGCGGGGCTGCTTCCGTGAGAAAAGTTGAAACGCCCGGAAAGGAAGTAGAAGCGCCAGTTGCACAAGGGCCCAGTGGACTCGAAACTCTTGCTGGGGAAGAGTTCTGGGGAGATTTGAAGGGCTTTTTGGTGCAACGATTGAGGGACGAAGAGCAGGGAAACAAACTACATCAAATATTCAAGAAAGCCTGGGAAAGTAGCGCTGAATGAGGTACATATATTCACGGGGAAACATAGCGAGGAGTTTGGCAATGTACAATTGGAAAGACACGGGCAAATTTGCCAATTCAGAAAGGAGTACTTCCGCAAAAGTCGCTTTTAATGTCTTCATATATCATCACGCTGAAATGATCAATCCGTCTTCAGAAGAATAAATTCACACCCATGCATAACATCGCATGCAATAAGCACCCAATGAAATACTGTTCCTTCCTGTCAAGTTCATTCCAAAAACCATGACGCTTGTATCTACTTGAGAGCGGCTGTACCCTTGCTGACTGTCTTCAACATCTCATTCTCTTCGAGGTCGGCTTCATCGTTTGCTTGGAGTTCATCGCCCGAAAGTCCGGATAAAGCACGCTTGAAAGATTCCTTGGTGGAGGCGTACATCATTTTAGGCTAGAAATTTGTTAGTGCTAGAAGGCGACAGTAGAAGATGGGACTTACGAAGGTACTGGCATCATCAGGGGACCACGAAATGAAAGTAAGCTTGGTTCTAGTAACAAATTAGCCCACAATCCATAAAAAACAAATGGTAGTAAAATTACCTTTGTCCCTCTCCGTTGGCCAAATCGTAGTTGAAGTCATAGACAGCATATCTGGGACCTTTACCCTGGGTTTTCTATAATCCTTATCAGCGCTTGGCCCATAATAAGAAGCTTTCAAACATACGTTCTTGTTAAGTGCCTTTGCGTTTACGAGGACCTCACGGAATGGTTCCCAGTCTGCCGACTCGCTGGAAGTGTCGACAACGACCTTTGTGCCTTCATCGTTGATCTTGTAAACAATCCACTTGATCTTCTTTTGAAGCTTCATCTCGTTGAACTTCTCGATGCATTCTTCGTCGACGGTGATACTGTAGACTTGTTAACTAATGGTCTGCGGCACTGCTCGGATTATTGGTAGGAACAGATTCGCATCAAGCTCGGTTGTCACCGCAAGTCACTGATGGTAGTGGGTTGAGTAGTGGGGTGAACTGACCCTGAGTTAGACTTTTAAAACGAGATTATTAGCAAGCGGTTGCGTGAAGGTTTGTACAATAGAAGCTACATACCATGATGTCAAGAAAGTCTATGCGACGGTTTGTGTTGGTAGAAACTGTCAAAGCAACAGAAAGTCAGCAAATGCCTAACACTTAACAACTAGACAGATAAACAAGTGGAATGACTTTGAGTCCAGATCAAGCTCTCGAACTGAGAACGTACGTTAAAGATTGTTCAGAGACCTGTTTTCCAAAGTCCACTGTATGTTGTGGGAATTGCGAGGTAGTAGGAGGAGCGAAAGAAAAGCTTGGGAGATGTTTATCTTTGGGAGAGTTTTGGATTTTGCGAACGGGGATGAAGGTCAAGAAATTGGTGGGGTTACTTGCCGGTGTGCGATCACCTGAGTGGGACGCTAAGAATACCTTGTCGTGCTTTCACACTCAATCTGGATGGGTGAAAGCTGGCAACTTGGAGAGGATTCTACCCCTTTCAAGACACACAAAATGCAAACGGCCTTTGGTGGACAACGAAGAAGACAGAAGTCGAGTCACAAACACGGATGGTGTGTTTCTGGATATGGATATGGATATGGATATGATAAAATGTCAACGGTGCGGTAGATATCTGTGGCTGGAGCAATTCCCCCCTAGAGGTGCTTGTACACTTTTTGGACGTTTTATCGGCGATTTTGGGGCAATGAAGATGTGCATATATATATGAAGCTCTTGTTGGCTGCTCAGTAGACATGTATGCACACTGTAGAAGCTACGACGGAAGACTTGAGGTTGCAGCCCTACGAGTAACAAGGCAATAATCTATTTCAATGGCTGCCTGGGTAGAAGCCACAGAAATACATCTGAAGCTGTGAGCTCCTGATTATATTTAGATGGCTGCATTTATCTCATCCATGACGAAACTACCTAGCCACCTGGATAGATGGACAAACCGGATTCGCTTACCACGTAGATATGTAGGAGGTAGGCAGAAGGATAATCGATGCTATCTCCAAGAAGCTGCGGGTAGATACCTCCACGAATATCATCAAGTGGCATGTATCATTATGAAGGCAACCCACCTAACTGATGCCATCTTACTATCTTTCCTAGATTGGATCACAAGGCAGATACCTTCCAAGAAAATTGACACGCAAACGAACACATCACCGATCTTGTATAATCAAAGTCAGCCACATTGTGTGGCCATAGAAATGAATTTGGAATTTTTCATATTTTAATTTTAGTTTCATTAATTTACATGGTCATAATCTCTTAAACACATCATATCGCTCCGTGATGCCATGCAGGACGAGGAACGAAAAGGGGTGAGTGGGGTGTTATACAATGTTTTGTCCGGTACCAAATTGTCTGGTAAAATCAAATCGCACAGACGGATGAGGCTCAGACGGGTATTTTATTTTATTTTGGCCAATAACTTTTTACATCATTCCTGTCATGTTGTTAGCATAAAGTTCATCACAACGTGTGAGATGATGTACTAACCTCCCATACCGCCCATTCCTCCCATGCCACCCATACCACCAGCTGGTGGGCCCTTCTCTTCTGGTGCCTCGACAATAGCAACTTCAGTGGTACCCAATAATGAGGCAACACCGCTGGCATCAACCAAGCCAGTGCGGACAACCTTGAATGGATCAACAATACCAGCAGCAATCATGTCAACGTACTCTCCAGTTGCGCTGTTGAATCCCTTGTTGAAGTCGGATCCAAATTCATCCATGAGCTTACCAACGACAACCGATCCTTCAGTACCAGCGTTCTCAACGATAGTGCGGGCTGGTTTGGTGATAGCGCTCTTGATAATGTTAATACCAAGTTGTTGGTCGAAGTTGGCAGGCTTAAGACCTCCAAGAGCTTGACCAGCAGCCTTGAGGAGAGCAGTTCCACCACCTGGGAGGATACCTTCTTCAACAGCGGCACGAGTAGCGTTGAGGGCATCAACGAATCGGTCCTTCTTCTCACCAACCTCGACCTCGGATGCGCCACCGACCTTGATAACGGCTACACCACCAGAAAGCTTAGCAAGACGCTCTTGGAGCTTCTCCTTCTCGTAATCGGATGTGGTAGGGTCGTTCATGACACCTCGGATTTGCTCGCATCGCTGAGCAATGGCATCCTTGCTTCCCTCACCGTTCAAGATGATGGTATCCTCCTTGGTGATGGTGATGGATCCAGTGGTACCGAGCATGTCTGCGGTAGCCTTCTCGAGCTTGAGATCAAGCTCGTCAGTGAAGACGGTAGCATTGGTCAAGATACCGAGATCGCCGAGGATGGACTTTCGGTTATCACCGAAACCGGGGGCCTTGACAGCGGCAACTTGGAGTTGACCACGGAGCTTGTTAAGAATGCATACTGCGAGAGCTTCTCCATCGATATCTTCAGCAATGATGACCAAAGGACGACGAAGTTGAGTAGACGCCTCAAGTGCTGGGATAATATCTTGGACGTTTGAAATCTTCTTCTCAGAAAGGAGAATCAATGGCTTCTCGAATTCCACCTTTTGCGACTTGGTATCGGTGATGAAGTATGGGGAAACATAACCGCGGTCAAATCTCATTCCCTCGGTAATATCGAGTTCGTCCTCCATGGTCTTTCCTTCCTTAACTGTGATAACACCTTCCTTTCCAACCTTTTCCATAGCGTTGGCAATCAATTTTCCGATGTGGGTATCACCGTTTGCACTGATAGTCGCAACTTGTGCGATTTCCTCGCTTGTTGTGATATCACGCTTGTTCTTTTGCAAAAACTCAACAACGGCCTCCACGGCAGCTTGGGTACCTCTGCGCAAGTCCATTGGGTTGCATCCTGCGGCGACGTTCTTTACGGTCTCGGAGAAAATAGATTTAGCAAGGACAGTAGCGGTTGTGGTTCCATCACCAGCGGTCTCGTTGGTTTTCGAGGCAACATCTTGGATAAGTCTAGCACCGAGGTTCTCGAATTTGTCCTTGAGGGAAATAGCTCTGGCAACGGTTACACCATCTATTCACCAATAATTAGAATCTTGAAACTAGGTAGCCGGGAGTTTTGCAAACCTTTAGTGATCTTTGGGGAGCCATATGCTGACTCAATAAGAACATTTCGGCCTTTGGGACCCAAGGTTGTAGCAACAGCTTTTGCCAAAGTCTCAACACCAGCAAGAAGAGCTGCTCTGCCCTCAACACCGAATTTGAGCTCCTAAATTAAAAACATGATCAGTTTACAATCACCAGATATCCATGTCGTATCTTAGAGCGACGTGGACTGGAGTTAATCCAACATACCTTGTGGGCAAATCTCAATTGTTGTAAAGGACGAAGCTTTGAAGCTGTCGATCCGTTCAGGATCGAAGCTCTTGCTCTAGAACTCAAAGCACGTTGCATCTTGAATCAATTGAATGAAAGACGCTTATGGAGTATAACAAATAAAAAATTGGATATTTAAAAGCTCTCAGAGTTTATAGAGAGAAGGCCTTTTTGTTGTTCAAAGTAAATAGAAAGAATGGAGACTTTGACATCTTGGAGATAATTTTTCTGGGCCCCATGTTCGGCAGAACCTTTCTCCATCGAATCTGCGAGAAACATTTGAGCTGGGTGAACGGAAGTTCCCGAATGGAGGGGCCGAGCTGCCGCACATGTATGCTTGATGACTAAGGAAATTGACTCTCGTTTTCAAACCTCACTCTAAACTTCACTCGTACTTCACCTCACTTTATTTTCAATGCAGTGGCTACTTTAATCTTCATTCATTGGACGATTGCCGATGAATGCAGGTTTATGTGTACTTGTATATCGTACTACCCAAGGTATAAAGTAGGTTCTGCTTTAAGAAATATTAGTACCAGTGAGTGGGCATGTATAGGTATAGTATGTAGTGCCTGCCACCTCCGAGATTTATGCAAAGAAGGAAAATGACACTTATGCGTGTGCATAGGTATGTAAATGTACGCCCTTAGTATTCATGGTGCTTTCTTGATCTATGCCGATACTAATATCGAGATCTCTTGACGTCCCTACGCCTCTCTTTGGTCACTTACCTCCCGGCGTCTTGAAAAGATCCGAATCGCCCTGAGTGTGATGACCATATATCAAACCCAAGTCTTTTATCTACGTTTCGAATCTGAACTCGGTGGAAAGTATTGAAAAGGAGTAGCGATTCAGTGTACGAAAATGTTAGCGAGTGCTTCCCGCGCCGACGTGAGAGTTCAGCATGCATGTACCTAAGTGAACATTGCATTCGAATGATACTGGCGCTGCATCTTTTTAAAGGCTTATCAAAGTCGAATAAAGCTTTTGCCGCTTGTACTCATGTGTGCTGTTAGTTTACTTCATTAGTGCGTTAGAAGAAACATACACACATCTTGATCTTCATCATAGCAAAGTGGATGAGCTTAAGAGCAGGTCCCAACTGCATATAGTCTTATTACTCTGAATTTGATATTGTGGTTTACGGACAATGGAAAGAAGTAATAGTGTTGCATGATTGCGACCTGTACAGTGACATGGAGCTGATACTTTTCAATTTCCACTTTTCAACGTGAGGTCAATCAATTCCCAAATAGTAAAAGTAAAAGATTCTCTTTATTAAGCAAAATAAGATGAATCCACATCATGTTTGTCCATCAATTTTCTAGGGTTATCATCCAAGCGAGGGGGTATAAATGGCCAACCCCGCAGTGGCTTCCTTTATCCACATCAGTCCTCCAATCAGCCTAGCCAAGGATTGATTCTATCGCATGTTATTGATATCATCTACCTGTATAAAGAAGCACTTTTCACCTTTTCTAGAAGAGCATATTATGTCAAGTGACCGTGTAAGTCTCAACCGCTCGCTCGTATGGGAGCCTGTTAGTCAACAAATCACATGGTAGCTTGCTTCTTGATCACTCATATGGAACTCTGCTAGCATTATATCTTATAAATCAGGGCTAAGCACCTTCTACCACAAACCAATGAGGAGTCTTGACTAATTGCACTGCTTCAAGCCCATATGGATATCAACGGATAGGAAAGGAAGTGAGGTTGAATTGTCGTAGAAGTGTTAGATTTCTATGAAAGATGGCAAGCAGGAGGAATTCTCAGGTGACAGTCATCTGATATGTAGTATGTCTTTGTAGGCTGAGTTTATAGGTGAATCCAATTCATAATCAGCTTTGATCATAATAACCTGGCTCGATCTGGAGCTAAATAATACAAAGGTCTCAAGTTTTTTTCATTCTTTGGATAACCCATAGCCTTACTGTTTACTACCAGATAAGTCTTCCAACTTCTTTAAGTCAAATCACAGCTAATTACTTGGCATTCTCATTAGAATTTCCATGATCCCTGATACTCCAAATGAGATCAGTTACAAGAAAAAAAGACAAGAACATTTTCTCATTCGAAGTACCCACTGACCAACATTGATCTCTGTGGACACCCACAGCCAAAGTAATTCGAGAAGGTGAAGGAGAGGTCGGAGTAGCACGGACCTCGCCTGTTGACTCAACAGTATTATCTAAGGTATATGATTCACCTCCACAATTCTGCCTATTGGCTTGCCAGTTTTTGTCTTTCTTCACAGATTGTTGCCTACCTCGATCACCTCTTGTTACTCTCCACCATGAGTAAAAACTAAGAGACAACCTTCCAAGCAAAAATGCATCTTGGGATTGAGAAACAAACTAACATACTACACACTCCTTCCAAATGGCAAGTAAACTTTTAACACTGCATCTTTCCTGACATTTCATGTTGAAGCATACTGATTTATCACAGAGAAACAGTCTTTCAGCCTCGAAATTCCTACAGGCCTTTGCTTGCTTTCAACTTTCTTCGACTTCAAACTACCTCATACAGCAACGAGCACTACTATCTTGGTTGGATAAAGGGAGAAAGACCACCCACATCTTCTTGATCAAGAATGCGAATGCGTTTGGAAGTTCCGTGGCATGGCCTAAATTCGCCAAATACACTCACTACTCAATTCAACTCAAGTGGAGACTGCTCACTCAATCAATCTGAGTCAAAAGTCTTGTACTGCCGTTGAAATTATTCTTCTAATACCTGCCAGGAGAAATCAATCGTGGCCACCTACAAGAACCTTAAGATGGAACGTTGCACGATTGTTGAGTCATGGTTCTGGGAGACGAATTCCCACTATCACTTGTCAGTTCTCATTCACAGCTCATCTATGAAGCGAGAAAAAGATTGCGCGTCTGCATAAGCTCACCGTATAGCTTCTGAGCAAATATCTCTTTCTAGTTTCCGAAAGAAAGAAGATTGCGTGCGTGTAGCAGCGTGTCACAGACGATTCATTGAAGTAACTTCGCCATCTACAAGAATATTAAAAAGAGAGGCTGCACGAGCTTTTGAGTCGTAGCTTAGTGGCCCGATTCTCCACCATCACTTGACAGTTTTGCCTCGCAATTTATCCACATGAATTGGGCAAAGGATGACACCTCTACATAGGCTCACTATGTAGCTGTTCTGCAAATCCTCCTCTCTCGGCAGTCACATTCATGACGACGGCATGCAGCAGCATCCAGCGGTCTTTCGTCGACAACCTTCTGAGGTAACTTCACTGACCAAAATCGACGTATTGAAGTGTCGCAGAATAGTGCCTTTCCTACCCTTGGCATTGTTCTGCAAAGCGCAGTTGAACTCTTCCAAGGGGGAGACATGCTGAGTCGCAGGGTGTTAAGTCAAATACAAAGTCGTATCACGCTGTGGGAGGCACACTACTGCCTGACCCGATTCAATAATGTTAGCATAAAAACTCACACGCATTTTCACAAGGCAAAAAATGTCATGAAAGATTGTTATTTAAAGCATCTATCTATGATACAAGGTCTTGTGTCCTCCGCTTTCTCTACTGCTGAACGAATGACGATGAAGATTTCCATTCGATGCGACCGGCAAATAACTTACGAAAACTCCTGTTGACCAAGAAAATTTCCGGAAACAAGAGCATATCGTAGTGGATTGAGGAAGCAAACAGGAAAGACTGCTCGCGCGGATACAGCAGTTTTGACAAGCAAAGCAAATTAAGGACCATATGTTTATGTCTATGAAACCGTTTACGCCCTCCGCCAAGCCCAAAGACTTCCTAAATATGATAACCAGGTTTGCCACAGAACGATGATGAAGTATTACGAAAGGAGTTTTGATAGCCAGCGTTCCATGACAACTCTAGTGCATCCAAACGCCAAAAAGACAGCGAAGAGACTTTAGATTTGTGGTAAAACAAGCATGAATCCAACTGGTCCAAAACCAATCGTTAATACAAAGAAAGAAAATGAGAAATGAAATGATTGCAAAATCGATATTGCTTTGAAAGTTACTAGACCATTTGGATGGATGAGAACTGGTATGAAAGTAACGCCAATACCAGTTGTGCCAAGGTTGTTCATCTTCGAAGGCAAAAAAAAAAAAAGACTCAAAGGTTGTTGTCATCGAAGTTGGAGGGTTGGTTGGAATCATAATCTTGAAAAAGACTATTGTCGGGAGATTCAAAATACTGTCCAGAAATTTTGATGGGATCGATGAACGTAACTGGTGCTCCATCATAGTCAGTACCGACAGAGTCAGCAAAGCTATTGAATGCGCCGGCGTTGTCTTCAAAACTAAGCGGCAAGGAACTCATGCTGTTAATGCCACCATTCAAATCTTGCATCGTCTCACCCGAGCCGTCGAAGTTCAAGCCATGATTCATAACAGGTGCTAAGCTGGAGTTTTGAAAGCCAAACGGTAGACTGTTGGAATTTGCGTTATTGAAATAATGGTAGTTACCAAGGGTGCTTTCATACAGACTCGTCTCAGCATTCATAAAGTTATGATTACTATAAGAGGTTTGGCCGTAAACTGGATTATATGCTTGAGCATTTAATGCACCTTGTGGGTTGTAAGTGCCGGAACCAGGGATAATGCCTCCATTGTAGCCATAAGGATTGAAACAAAGCTGGTTTTGAAGCCCAAAATTACCATTGTTGAGATGTGAGCCTCCTTGGCCAAAAACATCATCAACATCGCGAGCATGAGCACCGACAATTGTCTCTGAGTCATCATCACCATTGCCATAATCGACATTATACTCCATCTCATTGACTGCAACTTCCTCTTCAGCTGACTTGATAGAAAGGCCTGCAGCAAACTTCTTTAGTTTTTCAGGTGAGATTTTGAGCTTGAGTGGCAAACCGGCTAAAGGTGCCATAGCATAATTTCCGGCGACCTTCTTGCTTGGTGTCTCTGCAAGGAATTCATCATCGTCAGAGTATCCAAATGATTCATTCTCGAAATCGCTGGTCTCATCCAGATCATATTTACGCTCGGTCTTGACCTTAACCTTACGCTTACGATGACCCTTGATCTTAAGACGATTTCCGGGATCGTAATCCTCGTCTGATGGCATCTCGGCAGGATCAATTGACTCGGATCGCTCCTTCTTGATCATGAAAGACTTCTCTTTTTGGTCTGTCTTTGCCTTTGATGCTCGCTTATCGGGACGAGCTTGGGTGGAGAGGGTTTTTGTCGGAGTTTCCTCGACGATGGTCGCCTTGTTGTTTTGCCATTGGGCCCTATTGCGACGATAAGTTCCTGACCCTCTGGTAACACCAGGAATAACTAGACTCTCCTTTAAGTCCTCAATCTCTTCATCCCAAGTGACTGGACGAGTTGCTTTTGGGTCTTCAGAATTCATATCGCGAATGTATCCACGAATATTTGGATCAAAGGCATTCTTTTTTCCGAAAGGAGGGGGAACAAGGTGACCTTCAGTGATAAGAATCTCACGCAACTTATTGACATGCTGCATTGCAGCCGCACCAGAACTTCCAGGGCGTTGTCTGTGAGCGATCTTGTCCCATGGAATGGTTGTTTCAGAACGGCGAAATTCATACACCATGTTTAGAATAAATTTTTCCATCATTCTTGGTCCTATAGTTTGATTAGTTCTTGTTATTGAAGTAAATATGAGGAATGAAAGCTTACTGTGCCAAGGTACAAGCTGGCGTCCTTCGACTCGACCATTTGGATGAGTTGGCTTTCCAGCAGAGCCAATCACCTTGTCAACTTGACCCCAAGTGTTGTCGTCAGACTTGACCCCATCGTCTTCAGCCTCCCAGTCATCGTCATCGTCTTCAAGACCCTCGCGCAGTAGTGTGCTGCTCAAGTTTTCAAGGTGTTTTGTAGTCTCTCTCTTTCCTATTAAAAGATTAGCTCCGATACGACTTCGGTGTTTTTCCTCCTATTGAAGGATGTGTATTGATGACAATTTTTTTTTCTTGGAGCGACTTACTTGAGGAGTCAGTGATTCTAGAGCTCTTCTTACGCGTGCACTTAGTACTAGCAACTTTTCTTGGCGAGAGAGATCTGACTTTCTTTCTTCCATTGCCACGGACAGCTTTAGCTGGTGACTTGGATGGTGTGACTGGATCATAGCTGTCATCTACCTCGATCGAGGCCAAGAGACGATCTTTGGGTTTTGGTATAGCTTTGGCATTAGAGAAAATGCTAGACTTGGCAGGTGTAGCGACAGAACTACGACTGGAAGATTTTTGCTTCTCGATACTTTTGGGGTTCTGGTCATGGCCAAGCGCCTCGGTCACACTGGCATCTCCATCAATTGAAGTCATGCTTGCTGTAGATTGACCGTTCATGCGACTTGTGGTTGTCGTGTGGTTATTGGGCGAAGGGAAGGAGAATTATCTGGATCGAAGAAATACTTGTTAGCTTTTGTTGCTTAATTGAGCACCTTGTCAGACCTCCAGCAGATATGAGGTAGCTATTCCGAAAGCGGACTTGAGGAGCGGGGAATCTTAGATTGAGGGAAGAAAAGAGAGTGAATTTAGATTGGAGATAGGTAGGTGCGAAGATTGAAAATAGAATGAGATCGTGGAAAAATAACAACTGGACGAATCTACCAAAGGGGAAATGGTACATAAGTCTTAAGATCTGAATCCAGATGAAACCTGTCCCAGAGTTGTGGGTGGGTTTCCCACTACTCTGGGGGTTTCAGTGGAGACATCGATCGAACATGACGCCAAGTAAGAAAGCCCTTTGGGATCAGAAGCCAGATGGCAGTAGATGGTAGTTGATGCAAACACAATACATGAACGCATACTAGTGCGCAGAAAGAATTGAGTGCTTTCAATCCTGTTGATCTTGCTGGGCTTCAGATCACCGCAAAACCTCCGCAAGACAAGTATTGTTTCGGCGACGCTATCATCACCAAGAGGAAGAGTCCTCTGTGAGTCGGCAGAGCCTTAATCAGATACACCTCGATTGACTGAGGCTATGCTGATTTGAATTGGGCGTTGGGATAATGCAACTGCTAGATCGGGAAGGTGGGGTAGAGTGGTAATGGGGAAGTCGCAGCGATACTGCCATCAAGACGACGCAAAGAAATTTGAGTCTTTGGAAACATACCTGATAGAAGGCTTGAGATAATTCGAAATAGCAGAGCAGAGACAGAGGGACTCTATTTGCTCAAGTGATGAGGTGGAAAAAAGAACCGATGGTGGATTGTAAAAAGGTTGGGGGTTTGGAGAGAGAAAGATAGAGAGAGGGAGAGGGAGAAGAGCCGCAAGCGAGAACCAAATTTAAAGTATCAACAACTTCAAATTTGTGCCGGAATCTAATCGGGCCGGATAATCTTGAATTACCGGCCGACTCAAAGGAACATTTCGGGTGAGGTCAAGGACATGTAGATACTGTTGAGGTTTTTATGACTCTCTCCTGGAGTGTGAGTAAATGTTTGAGTCAAAGATTTACACTTAAAGTGGCCGTCATAGACTTCGACATGCATTCTGCTTCCGGTCTCAATACGTTTCTTATGGCAATGGCATTTTCAGAACATCCAGTTCACGTCTCGCTGATCTGAGGAGGCTACTACGAAAATTTGTGATACTCAAGGTTAGAAAGAAGTATGCGAAAGCCTCTGTTTGTGCTGGCTACCGGCTATCTAGTAGTATGGTTGGCAGAACTCGAATTTCTTCTTTGGAATAGGAAAGGGTCAGTCTAACTAATAGAGCTCATTCATAGGCTGCAAGGAATACAAACTCCGCAGAAGTTCTCCACGACGGCCCAGCTAGATATGCAGCAAGATCTACGGCGATCACTGCGCGAGAAACCTAGAAAATGCACTTCAACCAGATCACGCTGGCACTATTCCTCGACTCTGAGTTATCAATTGCTTCTTGCAATGATTCCACCTCCATTGACCCTATCTTTACGAAGAGAGAAGCGATTGACTAGATCGTTGTACGCAGGATCTTCCACCTTCCTTTAGTCACGACGCTATTCGAGTTAGAAATTTAGAAGACGACTCAATCAATAACTCCAACCACCTATTGAACGCTGTAACTTCACTACCGGAAGTTCCAATCTACCTGCACAAGTCGTTGGTGCCACCATATATTCATTGCAACGGAACCGAATATCTAGATGCTCCAATTCCACAAAGCAAAGTAAATAACGGATATTTTGGCCACTACCCAGGCAATCATGAAGCCTGAAATAGCTGCTAGTGAAATGCTATATCTGAATATTAGTATCTACGAAGCAACCACGACAACTGCCATACCGGCTGGTGCCTGTAACGACGGGAAACTTAATATGAAATACCAGGAGCTACTCGAGATGCTTATTCTACCAGCTAGCCTCTCTTGTCTTGAGCAAAGGCCTATATATACGTGCTAAAGCGATCCATCAGCCAGTATGTACCACAGTAGCGTGCTAGTAAACGTTGCTTCCCTACTGTATCCATCTTCTAAATCTTCATGACCCCATTCTGTGAATCAAATATCTAATCGACGCCCCGTGCTAACTGTGAGAAAGTAAGAGTCATGAAGTAGCCATTGAGATCGTGTAAGCCTGTTGGACTAGATGGAACGAATCAACACTTGGATAGTTATACTGTTCATTGTGGCTTTAGACGGCACATTTTGAAGAGAGTTATGTGACGAGCAAAAAGAGCCGAACATCACAATTTACATATGGGAGCTGTACTTGTGCCTAACAGCTTCTATCTACCGAGGAAAGATGCAGCCACAATTTTTACCATCATTGATGAGTTCGCCCAGAGATCCAGGGGCCAAATGGTTCACATTCAAGATGCAAATGGAGTAGAAAGACAATTTAGATGCTCAAAAATAGATTCATTAACTAGGGAATCGTATCAATGATAGCTTGAAAGTTTTCATTCAACATTGATTCCATGTTTTGAAGGCATAAATACTGATTTCGTAATTCACCACCGGTCAAACGAATTGAAGATCCGCAAATTCCATGCTACGTAAGAAGTGGCCACAAATTTCTCTCCTAGAATGTCATAACCGCAGACGCCATAAGCAACGACATTCTTCCCGACGGATAATTCCCACCCTCCAACGACCAAACAAGACCCAGCGTCTTCTATTCAACCAACAGAGGACTCTCCGAGCCGCCTTCGCTCTCATAACCTTGCCCAACAGACCAATACTGCTCCGCACTCATAGCCATTCCATTCGGTCCTGCAGCATGACTTCTAGATGCCATCATATTCTGTCCACCGTGACCACCCATACCAGTGCCGCTTCCGATCATACCGCGTCCGCCCATCATCCCACCATATCCACCCGCGCTAAAACCATATCCACTCTGCGACTGACCATCGGCATTCATAGCACCAGAGCTCGCACTAGTAGCACCCATACCGCCCGCACCCCCAACTCCAGCATACCCCTCCACATCGCCAAACTCAAGCTCACCCACCTCCCCACTAACACTCCCCGCCGCACTGCTCTCCCCACTATAAAAGTTTATTAATTCTTTATTGATATCGCACAATCCTACTCCCAGTTCCGGCCCCATCCGCATTCCCTCTCTCAACTGCGCGCTCGGAGAATCCTCTCGGTACATCTCTTCCTTAATCGCGTTTCTCGCATTCATCTCGCTCTTCACTTCCCTCTTGACTTTGTTTCTGTTGGAGCCCTGCCCGGAAGAAGATTCCTCCTCATCGTCTGCATTCTCATCTTCGTTGGAAAACTTGCGTTTCTTGTTGGAAGACTTGCTGCGGGGTGCGGAGGTGGGAGCCGAGGAGTTCGGGTTGGGCATGTTCGAGGGACCTGGGGCGGGCTTGATAGATGCGGCGTTGGGAGCGATGCCGTGGGAGCGCATCATGCGTTCGTAGCGTTTTGCGCTGGGAAATGAGAGGGTTAGTTGGGGGTGGACTTGGAAGTAGGGATATATGATAGAGGAATGAGAGAGGAAGATGGGTGAGTGGAGAAGAGGAAAACTTACGCGGCGCCTTTGGTGACGATCTTGCATTCTTTGGCTACTTGACCGAAGTCTACCTGTGTGATATTAGTAGCCGTCTTCAAAAACAGGTAAAGTAGGATTGTGGCGGGAAAGTAAATAGACTTTAAATGCGGCAGAGGAGGAGAAATACCTTTCCATTGTTGCTGTATCGAATACAGCTAATAAGGAACTTGAACTGCTCTTCGTTGGAAGCTGGAGCCATGATGAGCAAGCTGTTGTTGTATAGTGTATATCTTATGTGTATGGTTGTATTGTTGAAGTCTCCTAACTCGATAGATAGACTATTGAAGACAATGTGATAAGCTAGTCTTCTTTAAAAGTGAGCAGGGTCCTTGGTGTCTAAGTGGGAAAGAAGAAGAATTTGGCGGCAGCGGACGGAGAGATGGAGGAGGTCTTCCGATCTTGCAAGACTGACAGTTGGAGATGAGGGGAATGGTGAGAGAACGTCTTTCTTTTAAATGTCTAGACTGTGGGAGAGCGGTTGCTACTTACTGGCTTGTCTGAGATAGTCAAGCTATAGATCTAGGGCAGGCTGTCGGTGTTGAGAATGATGTGTGTGAAAGAATTGGGAATGTGGATATGAGGAGTTGGGCGATAAAAGATTGGTTTGGTTGTTCAGCCTCGGGTTCGTCAAAGAAGGTGGATTGTGGCATCATAGTTTTAACAGTGAATCTGAAAGATTTTTTTCCCGTAGATGAGGGGTCTTTCACATGGAGAAAGAGCATTTGTGTGTCACGGGTCATGAGTAGACAATGGAGTTTGATTCATGGGATATTGCATTGAATAGCAAACTCTGGAATAGCCGCAGCTATGATCGTTGATTCTGCACTTTTCCTTTCTCCTAGTTCTCCCTATGATATCATATCCTCCCTATCGCATTCCTAGAAACCCAATATCTCCCTCAAAATATGCTCCTGGCAAAGGAGGAAAAACGTGCCGTGCTTAAAGCAGAGCCAACTTGCAAATCAACAAAGTAAAATCCATCTTAATCTTGTCCATCCTTTCGACCGAGAGTAGCGAGTTGAATGAGAAAAGGAAAAGAGTCGTATTCACTCGAAATCCTCTGTCGATATAATGAAATTAGCAAATGTAGGTGTGAGTATAAAGTAAGAAAACACAATGCCTGTGTCTGATAACAATGCCCCCGAGTTAAATCAACGCAAAAGCCCACAATAAAGGCGACTCCGGAAGAAAGTTTGAAGCTTAGAGCCAAGCCTAGGACATAGCTCTCTTCAGGAATTCTCCAGGAATGTGTAATCATTGAGAGCCTTCCAATGTCGATAAGCATCAACACTCATATTAGACTGGGCAGCTAGGATTTCTTCGTCAAGATCAACCTGATTATCAACAGGACGCTCTCCAATGAGAGTAGGAGATGGCTCTTTGGCTTCGATGACAGACATTCTAGCAACGACATCTGAAATCTGAAGACTTTCAGAACATCCAGTAGAGGGGGTAACAACGGCGTTCTTTCCAAGAATTTTGGCATTGAGGGAAGGAACATGTTCTGGTAACTTGCCATCTTCGTCATCCAATACTGGCTCTGCTAACTCATCACCACTATCAACTTCTTCCTTCTTGACTTCCTTCTTGACTGCCGTCTTCTTTCCTCTGGGCTTAGGATTGGCTTTGATGGGACCGTTCTTTGGGCCAACCTTCTTCTTTGGAGAACTTCTCTTGACGGGAGTGGGAGGAACAGCACCATACCCATCATCTGGAGAAGGTCCGGCTTGCTTCTAGTAAGCATAGAGTCAGTAGTGTGTAGCTAGGTGTAGATGAAAGACGCGTTGTTGAGACAGCATCATACCTTCAACTTTTCAAATAGATTTTTGAAGCTTTGACGAGCGTTTCTGGCAAACTTGACATTAACTCGAGCGGCGACACGTTCGAAGTTGATCTATTTGACCAGTGATGTAAGTATGTAGTTAATGTTGTATAAAAATCAATGCGACGGCAGTACACGCAATTGAGATAGACGATGTCAGATGAGTGCCACTCTCTGCTATCATGTGGCATCAGAAGCCAATGAATCCACATGATATGAGCACAAACGAGCGCAACAACAGAATGACCCAAGTGATGATTCAACACAAAGAATCCTGTGCCACAAGGGGAAAAGGGAAAGAAAACTCACAGTGCTCGGAATCTCCCCCATCTCAGACATAACAGCAACAAGCATTTCAGTCTCCTTCGCGGTCAAAGTCAAGGTTGTCATATTTGCGAATGTCGATTCTGTACTCAAGTCAGCTTGAGTTTACCTGGGATCGCCCACCATCACCATCACCGCCCATGGAATCTTGAAATCCTAGGCGAAGAAGGAAAAACTTACTTTGTACGAGATGAGATAATTCCTTTTCGAATTATTGTTTCTTTGCGACGATAACTTTGAATGCGCAAGTTAATTTGTAGGAATGGCGAAGTTGTGGCTGTTTTTGTGAGATCGCGAGGTTGCGTTTGGATATGGTTTTGGTAGAGAGAAGAAGCGAAGCAGTTGAGTAGCAGCATAGCCCAGATAAATCGAGATATTATAATGATAACCAAAATAGCAGGCAGTCATGGAAGTAAAAGTGAAATTTCCAGCCATTTCTCACTTTTCTCTAGAGCATACGTGGTAATGTCTTTCCGTTTCATGAACCTTTGGGCCGAGTTTGAAAATGAATACCAGCTGTCCTATGGGAGATTCCATCCACTTCGGGTATCACATTATGCATGGAACATCGCGTGTTTACCTAGTTAGTTCTTTAACAGCGAAGGCAAAAGGAACTCATAGTCATGTAGATATTAAAAGAAGTAATGATTTGTAGAGATCCTAGATAGTGCTTTCCAGAACAACTTGAAGTTGCAGTAACCAACACCTATCTATGAATCGTCCCTTTTCCTAACGACGAGGAGTAGACAATTACTAGTATCCATAGCTGATAGCAACCTTCCTCTCCGTAATTCATAGTATCTATCATAAACCCGAATCGTCATGAACATAAAAGAAGAAGAAAATTGTCAGAACTTTAGAGATCCAACGCTGAACAGAACCACCTTTCGGCACCCACGACGAGCTTGGCTAGCACATATGTAACCTCGCTCATAGAAGCCACCAGTGACAGCCCAGAAGGATTGATGACTAGATATGGTTTACTCATCATCTTCTTCATTAGCTTCTTCCTTGACATCCTCCATCTCATCATCTTTAACATCAGAGAGTTCCTCGTCGGATTCCTCGGCCTTCTTGGCGGGTTTCTTTGCTGGTGTCTTCTTGGCACGAGGTCTGGGAGCAGCCTTGGTTTTAGTGACGCGGTTCTTGGAGGGTGTGGTAGGAACAGCAGGCTCATTGGTGCCATTGACATCGGATGCCTTCTTTGGAGAGCCGTCACCCTTGCCAACCTTGCCACCGGCCATTTCATCAGCAGTGCGCGATGAGGCACCAAAAGGAAGATCGTACTTCTTCTTAATGAAAGAGACCTTGTTGGAAACCTGAAGCGGAGAATTAGTTAAGAAAATGTTTGATGGCAAAAAGCGTGACTTACTGAGCGGGGATTCTTGTACTGCAAGAGTTGAGCGACCTTTTGAGTATCGACCTTTATAAAATTTCCCTAATCAGCTATTGGAAACAGTATTTGAATGTGGAAAAGCGGGCAAGGTAAAATGTGATTTGAAAGTGAAGGGTACGTGAGATGCGGTGCGCGCGACAGTTTTACACGCACAGAGAGCTACCAAGTGAAGGCGAGGCGATGTGGTAAAGCGCGAGAATGAAAAGCTTGTATTGATTTTCAAAAAAAAGTTTTGATTGAAAGAAAAATGAAGGTATGACACATGATTGTGATGATGAATTGTGGAAGTGAAGGATAAACACCAGAATGAGAGATTGCAAGGCGACGAGATGACTTACCTGGATAGAACCGCCGGTGGTATTGCGAAGACAACACATAAGGAAATCGACATCAGACTGGCTCATACCGCCGTTGCCTTGAGTCTGAGAGCTTGCGACATCGTTGTCGGACATCTTGATTGTGGTTGATGAAATATTTTTGGTGGAGGAATGGAATGCGACGAGATGATCTACGTATGCAAGACCAGTCAGCACGATGAAAATGTCGCAAAAGGATGAAAGGAATGATACGTACACGATGAACTTGCAAAGTAATGCAAGAGATTGATGTGTTACTGGTTGAAGTTACCGAAAGGTATGAGAACTTGAGGATGCAAGTTGATCGAGGCCGAGGAAAAAAGTTGTGTGAGTGGGATGGAGAAGTTGGGTTGAATGTGCGACGAGGATTTTCTTATATGTCTCCATGGGAACGGTGCTCACCGGAAAATTCTCTCATATCTCTCTCGCCTAATTGGGTGAAGCGGGAAGCAAACTTCACTATTCACTCAACATCATGTTCATTCTGGGAAGTTGGCCATTCTCACATGTTTTGTTTTTATTTGTATCAACTCATACTCATAGAATGAATGGATTCAGTAGAAACTTTGCTTTGAGCACCCATAGATATGGTATCAGGCGCGGGGTAATGCCTCTGGATGAATGATTTTATTGTTCCCAAAAAGCTCGAGTGGTCTCATTAAGTTACCCGAGACTACTGACCCTATCGAGTGATTACCAGACATGTTAGATCTTGATCTAGTGAGTCAGGTTAGAAGCCAACATCATTGTGCTAGAAGGGGAACGCTTGAGAAGGAATGTATCAAGTTGAGCAAAAGTCAACGACGTTTGAGTAGGAGAACATGTACTAGCAGGCTGTCAATAAATCCAAAGCCTTCGGACTTGATCTGTCCAGTACTCTCGGGATGGCTGTTTGTACATGTACGTGAAGTGAACATACGTCCGTCACCATGCATTTTCGAAACGCAGCCATAACCCCTTCGAGAAATGACTCCCTAAGAACACGCAGTTTCTTCTAAAGAAACTGTCAGTGCCGAGGAGATAATGCACGTATCCATGGTGTGATACACTGCATCATTCGCAAGACGACCTTCCAGAGAAAGAATAGTCAGTTTTAGAGACAATTTGCATGGAACTTCAAACGGATCACCACGGAAAATGGCAAACGAAACCACGAACAGGGCCTGTGACTCTCCGCTTCTGTGAGCAGAACCATGAAAACGACATAGCTACTGGATATACTAGTACGAATTTGCTTCCCCTTCACCTTAATATGTCTATCGAAGGACCCTGAGGGGTAACGGCCGCGGAAAATCATTTTTTCATCACGTCAATGCTAAGTGAAGGGTAAATTCACCATTATTTGTCTTGGCCCAAATGCACATGGAATATTGAACTCGAATCATACATCTACTACTTCTCTTATCCATCCCACATTTTTGTGTTTTTGTCCTGATTCCACGCAACAGACATTCTATTTTTTCTTAAAGGAAATGTGATTCAAAATATCACCGTCGAACAAATGAAAGCAACCCCATTCGACTTCATATGATTCCTGAATCCACTGTGACCATGAAAACTCACGCGTCTACCATACTCATATAATATCGTCTGCTGATGTATCCCCGAGCTACGAAATGAATCTTCCCCTGCAAATGATGGTTAGCCCGCTCCGCAGAAAACAGGCAACACAAATTACTTACAGGTTTGGAATATAGATAGAGATTACTGAAAATTGTGTGACAGCCCATCTAAGACCACGGGAGCTGCTTCCTTGATTTCATTGTCGGAGCCTTGATCACTGACAGTAAGGGTGTTCGTTTCTTTGTCAAATCCTTGATAATTGTTCAAGTCGAATTCCTCTTTGTTCTGAAACTCATTTTCGGAGTCATAGTCATGGCGCTCATTAGCAGTAATGATTAAGTTCGCTGCTGTGTCATTGTTCTTAGTAAGAATATATCCTTGACCACGATTTTGTTTGAACTTCGAGGGCTTCTTGGGGTCAATATTCTGGAGGTTGCCAACTCTGACCGCCTTGCGTCTGACGAGTCTGTCGTAAGCCGGGTCGGTCAGGATTTCTTTCTCAGCATCAGGTATAGGAGGATAGGTATATATTTCTGGAGGACGCATTCCAGTAATCTTAGGAACCAGCGGCTGTGCCTCTAATTCGTAATATTTCCTGAGTTTGGACCTGATCTGCCCAAAGCGAGAACGCGCCATGCAAGCATTGGAGCATCCAGCACGCTCAGCAACAAGTTTCCAATCAATCTGTATATGGAACGAAGATGTTAGTAAACTGAATCACATGATCGCTTATTAAAGGGAGAATGTCTGTAAGACAAAGTCAAAGGATGTGAAAAAATGAACAAGATGTAATATGTCGTAGACTTTTGAGTTAGTGGCATAAGAAGAAAAGGAAGCTTACATCTGGAGCAATATCGATACAATCAAAAATTATGAAAAAGAATTTGGCATCTTTCGCCGTTGGTCCGCGTGGATCAAAATTGTTAGCTCTAAGGTATGTTAGTAGAATAGAGTTGGAAATGTTGTAGTATACTGACATCTTAATTTGTTCATCAGTCATTGGAGGTATCTTGACTGCTCTCTTCTTTCCTTTTTCCTTTTTACCATCTTCCGCCTCGTCATCAGCTTCCACGCTTTCTCCATCCTCGTCATCCTGGCTTTCCTCCTCTCCCTCATCTTCCTCATCTTCCTCATCTTCTTCCTCTTCCTCATCTTCCTCGTCTTCCTCGGATTCCTCACTTCTCTCATCACTCTCATCTTCCTCGTCTTCTTCGGATTTATCTGAATCCTCATCTTCCGTGTTCTCCACCTCCTCTACCTCCTCTTCCTCCTCAATTTTTTCGGGCTCCTTACGTTTTCTAGACTGGATGAGTCAATCAGCATTAGAAAAGTTTCTATGAGTGAATCTTTCAGTTTTACCATCTTGGAGTTACGAAAGATTTTTTTGGTTTGGATATGTTGGAATGAATTTTATGGTCAAACCGTTGCTCAGTACCCGATCGATTTTTTCTTTGAGATAGTTATCGCAGTTTTCTCACAAGGTAGCAAATGTAGAAAAGATTATGTGTTTCGGTTGGACTAGTTTAAGGTTATAAATAAGCTATTGCAAATTTCTCCGTAAGCATAGGCCGATTTACCGAAAGTGAATAGCAACAGCATGAATGGGGGACGAACTGGTAAGAAATCACAGTTGTTTGGAATTCAAGACAAGATGTTTGAGTTAAACAAACTTTTCAGGAAACAGTTTTATGCTTCCAGAATATACCTATTGTTTCCAACATCTTTCAAACACAATTTTTTGGAGGGAACTAGAAGAAAGTGGAAATCGCGCGAAATTCACTTAGGCATTATTTGCCGCAATTTTATTGGTCGAGCGACGGTTCTGTGAAGTGAACAACATATGGACGGATTGAGAGTTTGTGATATTCTACCACTCCGAAGAATCTTGAGTAAACGTGCTTATTCTGCGAAAGGAAGCTCACGTATACCTCTATTGTGCAGAACAATTATGGTGGGAAAAGTTCCGTCTTTCTGCATGTCTCCCGTTAGTTCTATTTTTTTTTTGAAAAGATAAGAAATGTTAACATTGGGGAAAAGAGTCCTTCCAAGTCTGTGACGACCAATACGTGAAGCATATTTTCCATTGCTATGCTCCTGAAGATGTTGCTACCCGAAGATAACGGTGATGGTGTTCCGTTGAGCATCCAACCTTACAAACAATTTTGTTTCGTTTGCATGATCTTGCATCCGTGTTGAGAAAACAGGTTAGTGTAACCCGAGGAATAGTCCGTAGTCAGTGTCGGATTATAGCTGGAATGGATGTACCATATCAAGGATATCTGAGTATCTGGACTTGCCAATTAGATGGAAGTTTTTATTATCTAGAGATACTTCAACATGCAAAATGCGTTTGGCATCTCACACCAGTTGCAATCACCAAACTGAATCCGGATATAAAGTTCTCTATTTTTACTCTGTGTATCAGAAACCCCAACGATATCACATCTCGTTAGTTGGAAGTCGTCAATTCAAGCCCCGATTATTTTCGGCGCTTCTAAATCTCACGCGGCGATCTAGCCGCCAATATTCATGATTTAGCACTAAAGTTAACCCCGCAAAAAGAAACTTCCACAGGAGTAAGAAGACTTTGAGAATCTAAAATGTTAGAAGTTGATACGCCGATCTGAGAATGCCCAAGCTGATGTGTCAAATAATCTATTGCGCTCGTGTATGTTCCCTCGTTCATACTACCATATTCCCTTAACTCTCACCGAGAACAAACAGTATTGTTTCCAGACAGCTCAATTTGTTAATGTGGTTGCAGATGCAGAAATCCCTTAAGGTGCAGGGTTTCTCGGAAAGCTGCATTTACTGATTTGCCTCTCCCCTGCGAATATTTGCTTTGTTCAGGTGTATCCGCTTCCCCGTATTATGAAATCTAGAGATCTACTTCTCAATCTATTCTGAATCGATAGTAGTCAACGCCATTTTCTGCAAGAAACCCTTTTCCTGGCAATTTTCGAAAGGGAAGGAGAGATTTCTCAAATGATCCTGGATTATCGCTTAGGGACTCAGGAAATCAGGACATGACTGCCGCAATAGTGAGCGTTTGCAAGTGCATAGTAGACCGATCGAAACCGAAAACGCTGAGCTGAACAAGAAGATATCTACCTGGTAATAACCAAATATTATCTGGCTAAACAAACTTTGAGATGTTTTTTCACCCCTCATCTCACCATCTTTATAATTACTTTTAATTTATCTACCTGTCAGAATACTCGCTGCTCATCTGACAGAATACCTACCATCTCGTAGGGGGTCAAGTGTTCTCAATACATCAACTATTCATCGCCACGGAAAACATGAGTTCTTGTGTTTACGAGTAAGTACAAATGTCAATCAATGGCTTGTTATCTATGGTCCGCCTAGCGTCTTTGATGAATTTTCCAATTCTCAATGTTCCAGCATAATTGATCGTTTCTCTTTTTCTTATTGTCACACACGCCCTCAGTACTCTGCGATATGCATCATAGTCTTTTGAATTTAAGTTACAAACCACCAAGTCTGACACAATCACCAGACATGCCTCTTCAGGAATAGTCACCGTAATTGTAGGTCCAGAGGGAAGACCATTCTTCTTCCACGAGAGTCTCCTCTGCCAAAAATCTCCCTGGTTCCGTTTGCAACTCGAGAACCAAATGACCGAAGATTATGACTATGATTCCGCTAATGAACTCTCACCCATCGAATCATCCTTCCAACACTTCCAACACTTTCAACAAATTCAAGGAAAAGTAATATACCGCTACGAAGATGACATTCATACATTCAATCAGTTTTTCAGTTGGATGTACGGACCCATGTACCCGCTACCTCGACGTGATCCAGAAAACTATTCTACCTCGACACATATATCAGAATGGATAATGCTCCACCAACTAGCCGTTGAAATGGGAGTGATGGACTTGGCACATCAAGCTTTTTCCGAGTACGTTCTTTGTAGAGACACTCTACGGACAGGATATTGGATGCCCCTTCCCGCAGAAATCCAATTTATATATCAAAACCGAGCAACAACATATGATTTACGCAGTCTGATCGTGTTAAAGATGCGGCGTCTTTATTTTTCAACTGGGTTTGAAGGATTGCAAAGAGAACTGTCTGATATTTGCGGTTGTCATCCTGAGTTTCACACCGATGTTTATGTAGAGTTACAAAGACATTCGGAACAAATAACGCAGTGTGACCATGCGGACTGCGCTATTCATAGCCCGCAAACTGCAACTGCTGATACCTTGTACATTCCAACTACCAGCCACTTCCAAAATCCAGAATCTCCCTTGGAAGTCGAGCCACCTCCTACCTCTTCCTCTGAGTATCTAGATAACATCTCTAATCTTGATCTGAACAGCTCACCACCTTATTTATCCGATTGCGATACGACATCCACAGGAGAAAAGGATGCAAACTCCGAGCAAGCGAGAAGCGAAGCAATGGCTGAATATTATGAGAGTAGGAATACATTGATGTCTTTTGATGTGGGGAGCGGAAGGTCGATTTTGAATTAGCGAGACGGTTGGGTGTTGAAATGATATTGAGAAAATTACATTGATATTTTGGTTAGATGATGATGACGACGACGATGATGTTGATGGAAGCTAGTGTGTAGTCTATTCATATTTTGGACTAGTTCTGGAAACAGGGGCGGTTATTGTGGATACAACCAAATGGGGTTGAATATTCGCGCATCGGGATGAAGTAGAAAATTGACACAACGGCGCTATCTAAGAGCGGAAGACGGGAATCGGAATTTTTTGAATATCTTTAAAAGTAGAGCGAGAAGTATTTTTAGTGCCACAAAACTCGGATCACTAAGCTACATGCAATCCGAAATTGTGAGCAAGTACATGATCGGATGCACGGATTTCTAGATCTTTTATGCGAAACGAAACAAGCCTATTGCATGGATACCAACTTCCATTCAAGCCATTGTGTAGATGCGATTCATGAACCGAAGATATGGAACCTCCCAATAAGCTCACCATAAACTAAATCATGCCATAAACAACGAACGCAGAAAAAATTTGTAGCTCAAAGAGCCCAAAACACCAATCCAGCTCTGCCATCTCCCTCGCTTAACCTCGACCACCCTTATCTTCTCTGATCCTTTCCATTCTCTCCTCCACTCCCTCCCAAATCCTCATCCGAACAGCTTCCTGAAACTCTCTCAACACACTCTCACTCCTCAACCAGTTCTCCACACAATCTCTAGTATCTCCCGTATGACCCTCCCCCACCACATTCCACAATTGCCCCATCTTAGCCATCGCATCAACCAAAACCTCTCTCACATCCGAGCCCTCCCCCGTCATCCCAAATATCTCCACAACCTCCTCCTCCGTCGGGATTCCCCGATGAAACTTCCTCTCACCCAAACATTTCGCAATCCTAGCCAGCACACTCTCGCAGGCCTCCTCCATCTCCAAATACCTAGCAAACTTATACACTTTACACCACGCCACCAAACACCCCGAATGCCGATCAACATCAGAAGTCGGACACCCCAGTTCATTTCCATACATACAACCCACCAAATGAGCCACCACATCAACAGTGTAGAAGTGTTCCGGATCGGGATCATTATCATTGCCGTCTTTATCCTCGACTGTAAAAGTGATTCTCCGCGCGGTAGGATTCGCGCTCCATGTGTTGGCAATGAGTTTGGAGGCGTTGATGGCGATATCTTTGGGGATTTCGAAGACGTGAGAGCGCACTATGAGGTAGAGATTCATGGGGGTTTTGTTATTCGAAATCTTTTCTACTTTCTCAGAGATGTGACACGCTTCAGCTTCGGATTCGGCTTTGGACTGCGTATCAGGAGGCATCATTGGCAGTGAGGATTTCTTCTCGCAGAGAGCTGCTTTTCTCATGTAGGATTCGGGGGATCTGTGACATGAATACTGCTAGGATGGAATTTTGATGCGAGTCTTGGATTGTGGAGACAACAGTGAGAATTGTTGTGCTGACCACGAGAAGTGATATGGTGATTGATGGTGAAGGGAAAGAATCGTCTTTGGTGGCAGTTTGTTGTACTGCTTGTACTAACTTACGCGAGTGAATGATTCAGAGAGTGCGAGAAAATTATCTTGCCGACGTTTTGACGGAGGGGGTTTATTATATTGCATGGAGTCAATACCTTTACTAGTCTAATAAATGATATTGTTATATAGTAAGATCGTTCGAATGTTGTATAAGTATTAGACAATGATTCTCTTGATACTGAGGGAGGGGGCCGCAAGGGCTCTAAAATGACTCGTGCAAAGCGCACCCCAATCGATGTAAATGATTAGGCCTTGTGGAGAATTGTTTGAATTTCTTGCAATTGTATTTGAATGAAGATAGAGAAAGCTATGTCTTTCAATACCCGGTAGCTTTACAGTACGCAGCAAATGCAGCAAGTGAATATGATAAAAATTTGCACCGCAACCACAATTATGCGTGCAAGGCTGCGCATATTTCTGGTATCCCGTCTAATATTTATTGTATCAATCGATCCACTATTTATAATCCTACTCTGGATCGCTCAAGTTGAATCCCATCATCGCAGATCCCATGAACAGACTGAAGACATCGAGTCCTTCCATCTTCTCATCATCTCCTGGATGAGAACAATCGATGAACGAAACTGCACATGATTTGTGTCCTTTGTGTGCCTGGCCAGTCTATATGACAAAAGTATGTAATCAGCTAAACAACTCGACTTCAAGATGGAAGACTAGCAGACTTACAAGGTGTACATGAAAATGACAGGGGCAGAGTTTAGATCTATGAAGCATGCTAAAACTCTCATTTGAGTTCCATGGATCCGCCACTTCCTTTGAGCGTCGGCCCATGAGATGAAAGTTTCTGGAAACCCATTTAAGCATGCCTTGGAAGTATCCAGGGAAAGTAATGCAATTTGTCATTACTTCTTGCCGAAGCTTAGTACAACCACGATCTACATCGGCAAACTATCAGTGATTGCGTAGATTGATATGATACAATGGAATGAGCAAAAAGACTTTGTACAAGGGACACATGTTAGGCAAAGTGGATTGTACTTACCCATATGCATAACTGTGCTTGCAATACAAAATTCCCGCAGGATAGAATCTAACTTTGTCTCTTGCCAAATTTGGGCTGCAAGACCGGGTCCGAAGACAGTACCAAACTCAAGGTAGCCATCTTGAATGGCATCAATGGTACGATTCATCAAGTTATGAATTTCCCATCTTTCTGCAAGTGAGTACAGACTAACCAGAATTCTGAGGCTTTCATTGAACTCTGTGAGTAGCTCTAACTCGAGACGATTAATTTCGGCCTGAGATGGTTTGGTTTTGATGTATATCTTGGTTCGAGGCTTTTGAATAGTTCCTGTTTGTGATGATGGTTGTGAGTGATATGCACAATGAATCATTTCCAAATATTGCGCATGCGAGAGAGGTGAAACATACCATTGTATGTTCAATCGACAAGAAATTTGAAGACTTTTGGATTCTCATCATTGAGAAAGATCAATCCTTGCTTTCCAGCCATAGTGTCAAATAGTTTGTTGGACTCAAAGTAAGTGGTACATTGTTGAAGTATAGATTTGTGGACATTGAAGTTTTGACGCTGTGAGTTGATTAGAGAGGATATTGTACTGGGACGTAGAACAAGGATACATACAGAGTCACCAATGCCAACGTTGACCGATATAGTCTCATCGCCTAAGTTCCTGCGCATGTTAACTCTTATCCTGGCACTTTCCAGAAGAAAGCAATTGGCTACAGAGATAGCCAATTACTTGAGGAACTTGTTAGGCTTAAGACTTTGGCAAAGCATATTAAATCGATCGATCACAGCGGTGAAGTTGTAGATAGGATGGGGATATCGTGAGATATGTTCTTGCGTCCTACAGAGAACGAGCCTCTAAAGTGAAAGAGTGCTATGTATTGAGGGAGGCTTGAGGAATACACTCCGTATCTTTCTCAATTTCAAAGTCAACGTCTATGCCGTGCGATAATCTCAGTGAAAGGGTTCTGATGACAGACCGGGAATTCGACGAAGGGAAGAAAGAAAGAGGAAAAGGAAGAAAGAGTTTGGGTGAGTTTGAGAGGAGAGCTTGGGTTACTTTCATTGAAGATGCAGATTGGATGTGAAAGCAAACGAAGTGTTTGAACAAACGCAAGATGCTGTCACGTGTGTTAGGAAACATTGCCGACTTCAAGCATAAACGAGAACACACCAATTTCTACTTGAGGAAGGAGCGACTATGCACGTTTTAGCTTCTTTCCTATTAGATCACTAGACATTTAATTGCTGCTTGCTAGCTATTGACTGTATTCAAAGTAGGTATTCTGCATGGCTCATGTCATCGATGATGATTATCGCTTGAGTAGGAATGCATGTATACTTCTGATGAACAGTTTTCTAGATACCTTGTGTCTCACTGCATGGAAGACTACGGCATAAATTCATTCCATGAGTAATCCGATGGTTTAGTGATGGTCGTCGAGCAGCAATACTTGATTTTCCTGCTCATACTTCTTCGCCATGATCTCATCCTTGAGTATTTCGACTCGCTCACAGCATTACCTTTTGTGTACCAAAAAAGTTTCTCGGCCCGGTCTAGCGACGATCTGAAACATATTACCATCGTTAAGATACTTTCAGCAATTAGCCTTGCGTATTTTAGATCTCCGATCTGCACCCATGAAATGTTTCTGGGGAGGTATAAATCCCCTGGGCACATTGCATTTTCCTGGAGAAGAAATTAGATTGTGGCCCGAAAGTTTTTGGAGTATCGCCATCAGCAAGCGATCACGTAAACAGCTAACCTGAATAGCTGAATAAAGTGACTAACTCTTACCTTTGTTTTCTTGTTTGTAACTTGCACTGAGAAAAGAACCGCAAGTCAAAGCCTTCCGAAAAGGCTTTCGGTTCATGGTACCGAACCGGCTATCTGCATCGGGTCGGCTATCATAGATGTATGATTACATAATAGAATACTGTGAATGATCGTTGTCGTTCCCTATTTATAATCTCTAATATCAAATATTAATCTTCAACCTTGAATCAAATGTTAACGACAATCAAAAAGACCAGAGCACCACCATCAATTTTCCGTACATTATCGCAAACACACAGAAACCTAAGCGTCAAAGTGAAAAGATTTCATTCCCTAAAGCACAATCAATTACATTCCCTTGGAAATGAAGAATTTCATCCTCGAGCTCGGCCATTTGACCCCCGCCAATTGTTCTCCGACGGCACTCTAGTGACTCCCAAAGATATCGTCGAATACCATAAATCTAGTGGGATATCCTACTTGGCATATCCTGAAGCCGATTCTTTTTATTATGAATTCGGATTTTACTCCCCAAGAACAGTAGTGGTTGCAGTTGACGGTGCCTGTCCTGGCAATGGAACCATACAGGCTCAAAAATCCTCCTTTGGCGTGTTTTTTGGTCCAGACTCGCCTCTTAACACTTATGATACTATTACTCGACCATCCGGAGAGAAGCATACGAACAATTACGCAGAGTTAATGGCCATGCTTCATGCACTCGAGCTCCTCAAGCATCATAGCGAATTACGACAATGGATCTTCAAACACCCCCTGTTAATCGACTGTACGTTCAAAATAGGGGTAATCATCATTACGGATTCCAAGTTTGTACATGATTGTCTTATCTTGTGGCTTCCCAGCTGGTTGAAGAACGGATTCAGAACAATAGAGGGAAATCCAGTAGCAAATAAAGACCTCATTTTACGAATCCATCACATGATGGAGCTACTCTCAGGTGATCTAGATATCCAAATCTGGCACGTTAGAAGAGAGCATAATCGAGATGCGGATGAGCTGGCTATTCGAGCGCTTCGTACGTAAGTTATACATCGGGTACAATATATTGCCCCATGCAGCTGTCAACACGTTAGAAGAGAGCATGATTGAGATGTGGATGAACTTGATGTTGAAGCCCTTCGTGTGCAAGCTATACATCAGTGAAAATATATTACCTCACCAAGCCTTTAACATTTCAGATCTGGGATTATCTACCCTATCCCTCGAATAATGCATTTGGCGCATGATATTGAGATATTCCTCGAAAGAATTGTATGGAGATGAATTTGGGAGCAATAGCAATGTCCATGGTAGCGACTGGAAAAGACTGAGGAGCAAATTTCAGAACTCTCTTTGGACCGGAATACAAGTGATAATTCTTACATGTATCGAAAGCTCAGCCGTGCAGTTGTGTTTATCTTTCACTAGATGAGCCTGGCCATTATTCGTGTCCGGAAAGTGTCATCTGGAGAGCTAGGAGTTCATACAAGTATAAACTTGTAGACAAAATGCTCGACCGATTGATGATTGTGAGGCGGGAAAGCTACAAAAATAGAGTATTGACAATCAACTATTTTCGGATGGGAAGCTTCTCACTTCACCGTTGGAACTTATGTACAAGACTAATAAATTGGAATTCAGTCTTGAGCGAACATGATATGGTTTCGGGAGTGTTATCTTACACCACCGCACAATCTTTCCACAGCTTCGATCTTAACATAGATGATGTTTTTGAGGCTAGATTTCCCGATAGTATTGTCCTGTAGAGAACTCCACATTGAGTTCTATATTTTCCATAATGCATTTCAAAACGGATCCCAATTACTCGAGCAATCATTTCTTACTCACACCAGTAATACACACTCCCAGGAGATCAAATTGGTGCTGCTATACCATCTCCTCAATGTTCATCCCATTTTTGGATCATGGTACTATTACTACTCTCTCTAAATTTTTGTTCCCTACCTGAACATTAATAATATTAGTACCCCTCCTATATAAACAAAGATCTTTATTGCAACAGCATCCCGCAGTATCCAGCTTCCACAATCCATCCAGCAGATGCAGATCGAGGCTTTCGTTACGAGAGGAGAAATGGACTCGAAGTCCAATCTTCACGCACAGAAATGTAATCACACATACTACTCTACCATTCGACATACCTCCAGCAACAAGACGCCGACAGGTATATTCATCCACCGAACAATCTTGACGAGCCTTCGAGAAAATCACCGCGCCGAGGTTTTCCCCAAAGATTTTCTATAGTGGGATGGCTTACAACCAAGTCAGATAACATGGTTATATAGCGTAATAGCTGTATCAATCTCAAACGAGAGACCGTTTGGCCCTTAGGAGAGTCATAATCTCGGCCGCTCCTAGCTAGAGAGAAGAGAAAACGAAAAAGGATCATGAAGTAAATCAGATTCAAATTTATAAATTTGAAAGAACAAACAAGAAACAAAAATGAAATGTTCCACACCCCTTACTTATCCTTTCGTAAAAAGCTCAAAAAGTACAGAAAAGTAACCTCATGTCCTGCGTCTCCCATAGAAAATACATCTAGACAGACAATTCCAATAAACGTCGATATCTTTCCATATTAATATTATCTACCCCATATCCATATCCATTCCCACATCCATGCCCGTAACCATCTATATAAATCAAACTCCATTAAAAATTATTCCCTGTTCAACCCAACCCAACCCAACCCAATCCGATTTGATCCAATGTGATTCCATATTTAAGAGTTTCCAATACCTCGAGTGCAGTCTGATGATCGTAGTTATGTTACTTGTCGAATATGACCCGAAAAGTTAGCGATTAGAGAGATTGATTACATCTCGAATCTCGAATCTCGAATTTTAAATAGTCTTCGGATGTCGAGAACTCTTAATTATCAGACTGCAGCCCGCAGCTCGCAATATTAGAAACCGCTTTATTAATTGGGACACGCAACCCATTGAATACCCAACCATTGAACTTCTCACTCGAGACTGGCTCTTAACCGAATACCATCAGAAGTAAATTCACCAAACTCAAATCTTCCTCGACAACAAACACTCATCAATCGGTTGTTTCCACTCCCTCTTTTCATCCCCACAATACCAGCCCTCCTCAACCAATTCCTGTTCTTTCTTCCTCCACGACGAATACTTCCTCGCAGATTTATAATCCAGATCTCCCAAACGAGCTTCTACAACCTGGAAATTCCGATCCATACGAATATACAAAGAACAATCTCTTAGCGTCATCGCCACACAAAGTTCATGAGATGCTTTTTCCGGCTTCAAAGATGCTTTACCATCATATTCTGTCTGGAGATCGCGAAGGCGTTTGAGTAAAGGATTTTCGTGGATCCATTTTGCAAGTGATTGAACGGCAGGTGATTCACGAGGTTTGTGTAATATATGTGACGCTGATGCTTCATAATTTGCAAACTTTAACTTAGGATCATCATCGGTAAGCTTGAGTGGACAAAGATATGATTGAAGATCAGTGTTTTTTCTCTCCTCTCCAAAAGCGATCCGACGTGCGTGAAGGGCACACGTTCGACATCGTATGGCTTTCGATGGCATTTCATGAGATGGAGAGAGCCATTTTGGTTTAAATTCTACGACGGTTTCGTGTGCTGATTTCCCTGTGAATTTATTAATACGTGTAGCGAAAAAGAGCAACTATCAACTTACTGGGTGTCATATCTGTTACCAAAAGACCATAATCATCTTTCGCTAAGAAAGTACCACTTTGCGCCCTTGAACGATAGAATTTCCCTTTTGGTGGGGCAAGATGATTCGAGGTAGATGTACCACCAGGATTATCAAAACGTCTGAGATCGGTGTTCAGCCCAGGAATTACGTTGAGATGACCAATATAGACCAATTCTTGAGTAACTAATTGTTCTGGGTTGAACAGGGGTAAGATATATCCGAGCCATTGCTGGTGTGAATCTGAAGTTGGGGCTGTAGTAGGAACATCTTTTCGAAGACGTAATAATTTTCCTGGGCATCATTTAGTACCATTTTAATGTTATAGACCAAAAATATGAAGATATATTGTTCAATATCATTTGTCGAAAGGAAGTGAGAATAAGGTACCAGAGAGAAATTCTAATTCTTGATGACCCTTGTTCACTTCGGCAAGGTCTTGTGATCCTGGATCAAGCGTGATTTGATATATAACATTTGCAGCACCTTCTGCAAGAACTTTGATACTGATACGACTGGTGGGGAGACGATAAGGTTGAGCTGATAAAGGATTCATTATATTTGGATTTCTATCAAATTGATGTGAATGGAAAATTGGGGAAAAGATGACCGAGAAATGACTGAGGGAGGAATGAGTGGAACAGAAGAACAGAAACCGGATTGGGTCTTATGAAATAACGGGAACGAATGAAGCTTACTTAGTAAGTAATGTAATGCGTCATATCGGGCTTCTTCCGTTTGCCGTAATCGAAATTTAGCTTAAGCGCAAATGACGCTTGGACTTTTAGTGGTGGAGGAAGATGGGATGAAGTGGGAGGTATGAATGTATTGGAGCAAAAAGAGTCATAGAGAAATGAAACGTGATGAGGATTCCAGTAAAAGAATTCGGACGGATTTGGAGATGGAGATGGAATCAAATAGAATGGCCATTTACTTGGAAATACAATAATAATATGACCTAGCAGTGTGGTAATATAACGTTCTGTAGGTCTTGGACGAAAGTATGGTGAACATTTGCACCTGGAGACTATGTTGTAAAATGGCCAGCAGTATTGCATGGAGACTTTCGAGCTCAGTCATTCTCCATGCATCAAATGTAATCCCGACTAGAGTAAGACCAAGAAAGGAAGTGAGGTTTAATGAGATGGTTGGCTTCATGATGCTGGGAAATATGGAATGCTATTATCATATTGAAGTGTATGAGGGAAACATAGAGACTCATGGATCTGATATCACCGGAGAAAATTGGGGAAGAAGAAGCCTCCTACACTTTATCCCAATGTTCCTGCCAGAATCGCCCTTGAATGGAAGAGAACTCTTGGTGTTATTGATGTTATGGACATTATGGATGGAGATGAAGATGCATACTCCGGTGGTATATTGTATTCATGCTTCAAATTACACAACAACACTCCATACCTTCTCCGCAAACCATATAACACTTCATAGCTTCTCTGCCCATCGCATAACAACACTTCACACCTCTTTGCAAACCACGTAACACTTCACACCTTCTCTGCAAACCACCATGAAGCCTTCAGGCTGACGGCAATTGAAGGAATGACCCTGAAGAGGAAAGATCAAAATGCTGCATGAAGAGAGATGGTGGGCTAGAATTTCTATAGAACTTTCTATATGATTGAGTATCCATGTCTCTTTGGAGAGTAAAAGAGCAAAAGAAGGAGAGACGATGCAGAGATGCGGAGTGTGAAATGGACGAGATCAAACTACGATCTCTCGAGTGAGAAGCTGTATCTAACGAATGCCAAGCGACATTACATTCTATATGGATATTTTCCAATACTTTTGGTGAGTCGACATGAAACTGAATATTGTTGTTACCTTGTTAGCAATTCATCTCTTATCTCATCTCGTATATCAAATTAAAGCGTTCATGATCGGGTGAAGGATGAGTTAGTGAGACAAGTGCTGATCAGTGTTTAAGGTTGTCGTAAAAGTCCGATGTCAATCAAACAGAGATGGGACGAAAGGAACTGGGGGGACGTAACGGCCATAATACCATAATACCATAATACCATAATACCATAATACCATAATACCATAATACCATAATACCATAATACCATAATACCATAATACCATAATACCATAATACCATATTACCATATTACCATAATACCATATTACCATATTACCATAATACCATAATATGCATGAATGATTAATTATGCAAGGGTTGTACACATTCGAGACAGTAACGATGATTTTCCGGGATCAGTTCTGTTCCACGATGATCAAATTTCCGGGAAATTCCCTGTTGGGTTTTAAATAGAAATTTCTTCTTTTTTGTTTTTCTTTTTTACGAGGGACGGGAGGGGAAGGAAGCTTGGAGGGGATTGAGAGGCCGAGCACGTGCCGAGGAGAGAAGGAAGAAAAAAGATCTGGGTAGGACGACCAATGAGTGGTCAGGGCACATTTGAGTCTGTGAGCTGAGTGAAGTGAAGTGTGAAGTGTGAAGTGTGACGGGAAGTGAGGGGAAAGAAATGAAAAAAAAAAAAAAATCAAAATATGACGACGAAAGTTAAATAGGAGGAGTCGGGGATTTATTACTATATTTGCTGTCGTGATTATCGGAAGGACAGTAAATAGAGCAGTCTTTGCGATCGAATATATAGCACAGAACACAGAACACAGAACATATAACATATAACATAACACATAACATATAACACACAATATAACTATAATATACCAAACATAATACATCCTGTTGCGAAGAGATACATGTGTGATTATTCCTATTCCGTGTGAGTGATGGTATTATTATATTACTCTATCCTATAAAAAGGACCGGACATCGGCATAATGGCTTTCAAATGCCAGGGGTCCTACGGCGGGAGAAATGCGGAATGAAAAATTTACAAAGACTGGGAGGAGCTTCATTATCACTTTTATCGCTTTTTACATCCAATCCAATCCAGGACCCAGATCTTGTCCTGTCTCTCATCCACACGCACGCAAACATACACGACAAGAACATCAGACATTGATCATCTTCTGCTCGAGTGCCTATCGCGTCATCAAACTCACACCCTTCATCCTTTGCTTCTTTCCGTCGTCGTGCACACTAAGAGGATTAGCATCGACCGTTACGTCACACGATCATCAACAGCCTTTTTTGCTCGCACGATCAAATCCATCAACACCCCTCTCGAGTCGACGTCTTCTTCTATGAAGCTCCAGTCGGCGGACATCAATCCATAACTCCTTCGACATCGACCATCCGTCCTCAAACGACCTACTCCTGCGTAGGCACGTTGTGATCGTCGACATCTAATGTCACATCAACATGGCCTTCAACTTTAACTGGTCGCCGCTCACGGCCGATGCGGAATTCTATCAAAGAGCTCAAGAGATGCTCACGGCAGCTCTCAACAAATCTCCCAAACCTCCCATCATCAAAGATGACATTCTCGTCAACGAACTAAACTTGGGTTCGGTCCCTCCCGATTTGGAAATACTGGAGATTGGGGATTTGGCAGAAGATAGGTTTAGAGGAATCTTCAAGATGTGCTATTCGGGGGATGCTTTCTTGACTTTGAAAACAAGAGTTCAGGTACGTGTGCTGTGGCCTTTGCCGTCGTTGCCGTTACATTCTACATTCTACATTTCACACATTTCACATTTCACATTTCACACATTCCGCATCAACCTTCATTCTCCCACTTTTGATCGAACCCTTGATCGAACGACAAATGAGTTGTCATTGCAGAATTCTCGACGCGCATAGAGGGGAAGTCGCGTTTTAATTTAACCATCCAACTCGCATATCGCACATGCTTGACATATCCTATAACGCATAGCTAATATATCAACATAGGCTAATCCGCTCAACAATCATTTGTTCTCGAAACCATCATTCACATCTCCACAACCCCTCGCCGCAGATGCGGGGCTTACCATCCCATTACAAATCACGTTGTCGGATATCAAATTATCGGCGTTCATCATTGTCGTATTTTCAAAGTCCAAGGGATTAACCTTGGTCTTCCGAAATGATCCCCTCGAATCCCTCAAGGTCTCCTCCACCTTTGACTCGATACCGTTCATCAAGGATTATTTACAAAAGGAAATTGAGCAACAGCTGAGGACTTTGATGATGGATGAATTGCCTGCTATCATTCACAGACTATCATTGAGATTATGGTGTCCGGAATACAGAGCAAAGGAAGATCAAGAGATGGCCGAAGCGGCAAAGAAAACGAAAGACGAGGTGGCGGTAGACCCATTTGCAAGTCCACCACAAGATGCCGTTGATGCCCGTGGAAACGTTCTAGATGCGACGGAAATTTCCAATCTATCATTAGACGGGGGATCAGAGATTCACTCCTTGTTCTCGCAGAAGAACTTACTTCGATTAGCGGCACTGACTAACTCTCATCGAACATTGTCACTCTTCACTCCTTCTATTCGAGATGCGGTCTTCCGAGCTTGGGCACCTTCTGAAAGAGGAGATTCGGCTGGAACTACCACACCAGCAACTCCCTCACTTCAAAGACCTCAATCATCGCTTGGAAGTCAAAGTACCACTTATACATTTTCGAATAGAAGTTCCGATGATGGTCATGGCGGGATACCATCCAGACCGTCTTTGGTCAACATGAATTCGGCCACAACAGGATTAAGTCTTGGTGCAAATCGGGGTTCAAGATCACATCCTACAAGGAAGAAGAAGAATAGAGTGGTAAACTTGAGAAAGCCTAAAACTACGGAAAGTAGTGAGAGTGGAGAAAGTGAGACAGCTTCGACGACTGCAGTATCTGAACCAACTGTTCCATCCCGTATTCCAGAAGAGCCAGAAGATCTTCCAGTTACTCCACCATCCGGCAAGGTACGATTCAATAGTATTGATCTTGGAGATTCACCAAAGAAACTTCCACCATCTCGTTCTATGACTCCCGAACAAGTCAAAATGGATCAAATTCCATCACTTACTGTGCAGCCTTCTACCCCAATTAACACTCAGGAACAAAAGCGTCCTGCTTACAATCAATCCGCTTCCACTTCATACACCCCAGAGAAGTCAGCAATAACTCCACCACATACACCATTCTCATATCCACATGGTCTTCACTTCTCGACAACTGAATCACCATCAGGAATTCTCGAACAAGCTTGGATCATGAAGATGGCTTCTGAACTTGCTCGTCGTCAACATGATGATAAAACAGCTCGTCAAGGGTTCTGGTCTACATCAAGCAATGGAGATGATGCTCCTCCAGCCTATGAACCAAAAGCCTTGTAATGTAGGCTATATTACATTCAATTCAACCCATGTATAACATCTCGATTCTTTCCTTTGTTAATCATTTGACGGGAGTTTCATGGGAATAATTACGGACTTACGAACACTCCACTCTTTTGTGTTTTTGGAAGTACCTAATATCGATAAAAACTTTGGTGCTGCGATTTAGCGACTTACTTTTTTTGCTGGTCAAAAGATATGCTATACCTCATGGGAGGTTTGGCATCATTTGAATGTATGGATTTTGGGATGGGTTGGGTCGGGCAGGAAAGGGGTAGTATATCAATATTCTGGGTGGTTTTGGTGGTAGGTACACAAAAGTTGGTTCTTGAGGATTGTTTCGTTTTGAGCGATTTGGTTGCTTGGGGATTGTTGAGTCCTGATTTTCGAATTATGCGAAGAGGAGGAGAGAAGTTGGTTTGGATTTTTTATATACACGGGCTTTACGATTCCTTTCCTTGCAAATCGTTTTGAGCGATAATTCTCGCGTACTAACGAATTTCATTTGTCTTTGCCACCTTCAGATACCTTTCTTGCTTCGGTGCCACTTGTAGCATCATTTTAGAGAAGAGAAGTTTGGAGAGAAACAGTAGAGAGATGAGATGGATAGATGTAGTGAAATCCAATCCAGATATTATCTACATTTTTATGTGTGAGGGTTATGATATTGTGAATGTAGAGTGATTGTTAATCTGATAAATCTTCAATGAATCACTTTTCTTGTCTTTGTAGTTGAATGTACTGTTACTGAATGCCTACCCACCTACATACCTAGTAAGTATCCCGGTTTTACAGATCTAGTATCTAGTATCTAATATCTAATTATCTAGTATATCTAGATAATTAGATAGAGTGGGAGTTTGAATTCGAATTAAAGAGAATTAGGGAATTCTATTATCTGGATAGTGCAAGTAGTTAGTCGGCTAGTGAGTGAGCGAGTTAGTTTGTTTATTTGTTTTATAAGTAATAAATAATGAGGAATGAGGGTTTGAGAATGTTTTAATATTGTATTTTTGTGGGTTTGGTTGAGTAGCTGTGTGGGTGGGTGGGTGGATGGGTGGTGAGAGAGGGTTTGTGGGATGGGAGGGAGGTTTGGTGGGATAGGAGAAGGGAAGAGGGAAGAGGGAAGAGGGAATAGGGAAGAGGGAAGAGGGAAGAGGGAAGAGGGAAGAGGGAAGAGGGAAGAGGGAAGAGGGAAGAGGGAGGGGAGGGGATTTTAGATTTTTGGATTGTGGGGAGTGAGGAGTGAGGAGTAAGGAGTGAGTTAGAGAATGAAAAAGCTAATGAAATAGTAAGATACGAGGAAACCAGGAAACCAACAGCCCAGTATCGTATCCGAGCTAACATACCAATAGAAATGTATCAATAAGTTAATGTATTGACATATATATTCACTTATTAGTAATGTATATATAAGCTCACAAGATAACATAGGTATAGAGTATAGATATGTTAATATACTACTGGTACATCCACAAGTCAATATGCTAACGAAATAGGAAAGCTCGAAAATTAAAAAGCTAGAGAGAAAAGAACCTACCTACCTAGTATGCAAGCTAACATACCAATATTTCCACACACCGACACATAAATCGATACATTACACCCGCAAGTTCAATCAAGTCCACGAGATGACAAATTGAGATATCAATGGACTAGTATACAGTAATAAGCTAGCACCGTAAGATATTATAAACAAGCTATAGCGAGCGCGCTCACGCGTTATGAATATCGATATCGTGAGCTAGTGAGGGTAGTGTATCAGTATACTAGCGTGGTGATACATTGAAGGTGATAGATATATCATATCAACATACCAACAAGCCAAGGCAGCCCAAGAGTCACCACACTAACCAAAAAAAAAAAAAAAAAAAGGATGAAGTGAGAAATTCATGAATATAAGCGAATTTTCTAATCCCAAGCGAATTCGAACCGAGCACCTATTCAGATCTAGGTATTGTTTCAAGATGCAATATTTGATAATTTGAGAATTTGATGAATGGTTGATAGATAGATAGATACTAGGTACTCAATAAATTAGAGTAGTAGTAGCAGTAGAAGTAGAGGTATAAATGAAATGCAATGTAGAATTTCCATGATAGATGATGTACGAGACAAGATACATACAAAAAATAGACGAGTTTCTTTTTCTTTTCCTTCACAGAATTCAATGTGTTTGTATGAGTCCCAAGTATCTATCTACTTCTAATTACTTTCCTGTACTCCTACAAACTGACAAACATCGAGATGCTACTCTGATGTCTACCTTGACTGCCCCTCTCATCATCAGCCTTTATTTTACAACATTTCACCTCCTTTCTGATCCTTGTAAGACCCTTAGATATCGATTGTTATGTTGTAAATCGTGCTGACTCAATTTTGGTCGAGCATCTGAAAATGACCCGTGTACCCATTCTTCCTAATCCAACGCTTCCCTCGCAATATAGTATCAATATCGGCGAATGCCAGTCTCCGGTACCCTACCCTGTTTTGAAAACTATTCTTGGGACCTGTGCACCGTCCGTAATAGTGGGGAGAGCCTTCTAGCAATTTAAGCCTATGCAGTGGTGCGCCAATACTCCAATTATATGGATTTCCGATAGACTCCCAAGATTGCTTTACCCCTCGCGCATGTAGAATCGGGAACTCATTTAAACGTCCCCCAAACCCAATCGATGATTCGTAGAGCCCAAACACAATAGTGATTTCCATCCCCATTCCACTCCATTCCTATAATCAAGAATATACCCCTTCACAACGTTTCCAACTCTGCCTTTAATCTTTTCACTTCTTCCTCCTTCTCCCTTAATTCATTCCTCAACTCCTCATTCTGCCTATCCACCGTTTTCTTCCCCTCGGCCAGCTTCTTAACCTCCGCCCTCTCCCCGTCCTTACTAAATGGCTGTCCCGGTCTCTGCGTCATCGGTATAAAAACCGTTCTCTCCCCCACGCTTCCCACCATCCCTCCCCTCATCGTCCTCGTCGCTTTCCCCTTCCCCCCATTGTTTTTCTCTCTCGGCACGGGATTTGTTAGAACCTCATAGAATTGTTCATAAGGTTCATTAAAAACCATCTCGTCATATACCCAAGACCGAACCTCATTATCTCGATTTTGGGTAAATTGTAGTTGGTCATCGCCATAAGGTTCGAGGACGAGTCGATGCCAGAAACTTTGGGCTTTTTCGTTGGCGATTGGATCGTAGTAGATTTTTATTTGGATATCAAAACCACCCCAACCGGTCTCGGTGACTTGGAATGGATCGCCTGGTTTGACATTTTCGACCGCTAGAATCATGGGAAGATGAATCAGCACATTGGTTGCCATATAAGTAAAAGAGTACTGGATTCACAATCAATAGAGCGTGAGGCGCAAAGACTTGCGCAAGTTGACCAACACAAAAACAATAAAATACATACATCTCAAGTGCTGCGGATAAGTATCGTGTAGTTTGAATTGCACTTTTCGACACCAATATGTAATATCCACGTCGTCGACTCCCTTTACAAATACAGTCCATTGATGCGTATGTTCCTCTGGTGTCCCCTCTGGTTTTGGATATTTCGGACTGAATTTGTGAGATGTCGTACCATATACAAAGGGTCTATAGATTGAGACGCCTTTTGTGCGTTTTTGGGTATTCGGCGGTGCCATGCTTCCCGCAGATAGATCGATATGTAGCTGTGGTGATATTCTTGTTGTTGTTGATGAGGGGCAGACTGAAAATCGTAGATGAAGATTCAAAATGGCTGAAGTCTGAAGTCTGAAGTCTGAATTCTGAATTCTGTAGCTCGGTCGATAATTATTAAGGTTTAAGCCAAGCTAATATATCCATCCCAGGCTTGACTAGCCCTGGAAAGTTCTAGATCATTAGTGGTCAATGATTCACTTACAGAGGGCCATGACCATATATATACTGACGTCTACAAGAATACGATGGACGGGCGTTAGAAGATCCGATGAGTACCAGGATTGGAAGAATATCAAAAGATCGAGAATAGAGATCCATCAGATGTTTTCCTTCTCTTCCTTTTCTTGACCATTCTATACGAAATTCGAATCGACGACGAGTATACAGATATGTCAGTCACCAAGAGAATCGTCGTTTGTGGTGGGAATGGGTTTTTGGGTTCGAGAATCTGTAAATCAGCAGTTGCAAGGGGATGGGATGTGACCAGCATTAGGTACGTTGAAAGATGGAGTTTGGAGCTCCAATGCGATACCCCTCCATTCCTTTTGATTTTCACCAATTTCTCATATTCTAATACTAATGGTCTTCAATTCAGTCGATCCGGCGAACCAACTTGGTCTTCGGTATCATCTTCTCCTACACCACCCGCGTGGTCTCATAAAGTAACTTGGGAACGCGCCGATATCCTCAAGCCATCCACATATGCTCCCCTCCTCAAATCTGCAGACTATGTCGTTCATTCCATGGGAATTCTTCTCGAAGCCGACTACAAAGGTGTCATATCCGGTCGCGAATCCCCCATTTCCGGACTCTCTCGCGCATTTTCTTCATCCAAAGCCGGTTCTCAGAATCCATTGACTCGTCAACCAGGCGAGGATTTACATTCTCAAGAGAGAGATGGCCAAATAACCTACGAACTTATGAATCGAGATTCTGCTATTACACTCGCTTCTGAATCTTACAAAGAAAATGTCCCAGCATTCGCGTATATAAGTGCAGCAGGCGGAGCACCAGTTTTGCCTCAAAGATATATAGATACGAAGCGTGCGGCCGAAAGTACCATTGCCAGCGAGTTCCCAAAGATGAGGAGTGTGTTTGTTAGACCTGGTATGTTATATGATAGCTCGAGGAAGATTACTATGCCATTGGCGGCGGCGACAGGTTTGGGTGCCGCGTTTAATGAGCTCACGGGAGGAATGTTTGGGGGGATCATGGGGGCTGCGGGTGTCAAACCGCTCAAGGCAGATGTGGTTGCTGAAGCTGTTGTGGAGGCTTTGAGTGAGGATAGTGTTAAAGGTCCTGTCGAGGTCAAAGAGATTGAAGAATTGGCCGAGAAAGCTTGGAGAAAGGGTATGTTATAAATGAATAATGATCGAAAATTGCCTATTGTGGCTTTGTATTTGTATTTTAGACTATAGAGTGTTTGAACAACTCCGCAAAATCTATCCACCCAATCCCTCGCATAATTATATAGCTGTACCACGCTCAAAACTATCTCTAACTTCCGCAGTGTACTAAAAAATGGTTAGCAGATGCAAAGGAAATGAGAGCGTGAACTTTGCTTACCTTGTTGTAAAACCTCGACAGCTTCTGGTTGAACTGCTTGTTTTTATCATTGATATAAGTAACATCTCCATCCTCTCCATTTGCCGCATTCCTCGCCCTTTGTTTCTTCAATCTTGCCTCTTCCGCCTGTTGTAAATCCTTAACCAATCTATCCACGGCCGCCTTCTCTGGTTTGTGTTCCACAAATCCTGTCGAATCAGCCGTACTATAGAAAGTTCCATCCTTATCCACAGCAACCAATTCCCCATCATCTGTCTCCACAATCTCAAGACCTCCAGATGCCGCAGCTTTCTCTACAGCTGCCATCTTTTCCTTTTCATAAAATTCCATATCGGGCTTCAGATCGCGGATCTGTCGTTTATAAACCTTTCGACTGTCTTGTCGATAATCTTGAAATGCTTGATCATCTCGATGCGCCTCCTTTTTCTTAAGTCGCTTATCCCATCTTTCACTCTCATCGATAGTCCAATCCCAAGCTCGTTTGCGCTCGAAATCTTCGCCAGCAGCTTCGGCGTCGGCTTTGAGAAGATTGTGGGATGCGACCGCAGATTTGCGATTCAAGGATGTGAGGAGATTAGGATCGGTTGCTAGACGTTGCGATTCGAGAGTGGCCTCTTTGAGATTCGTTTGAGCGGACGATTTGGCGCGGGCTTGAAGAGCTTTGAATCTTTCTTGTCGTTCTTTGGCTTTGGCGGCGGCATCTGAGGTGGCAGAGGATGCGGTTGATGGCGTGGGTTCGCTGGTTTTCTTAGGAGTTGCGTCTGATGGTGTATCTGTTGGTTCTTCTGCGTTGGTGACGGTATCGAGTGGTTGCACTTCCTCCGATGATTCAGCTGTTGCGCGCGTCTTTCTCTTCTTTGCTGGTGGCATTTTCAGAAGATCTATGATAAATTTGCGTTTTTGGGATTGTAAGTCGAGTTCTGAGGGGATTTGACGTTCTCAAAGTAGTTGTAGAGACCCAATTTGGTTTGTGCTTTTAAATCTGGATGGATGTTTGCGGTTTGTGTAGAAATGATGGGATAATTGTGGTTGTTGTTGATGAGAAAAGAGCCTAGAGGCGGACGCTACTAAAATGGCGGTCTTGCTGACTAAGATCTCATCTGCTAATGTTACCCCGGATTTACTAGAGCTAAGGCAAGTGGAGCTTTCGCTGTTAATATTGCCTTATTAGCCGTTAGCTTCACATTTAGGATAATCAGCTGTTATTTACTAATGTAATCCGTATGAAGACACAACTTCAAAAGATTTACTCTCTTTCCGCATCGTCTTGACATCACAATGATGAATTGCCAAAAAGCTATATTGTCGATATACCGGCGCACTATCAAGTCCTCCAATTTCCCCGCAATCTCGAAATCCACCAGGCGATTCAAAGGTTATAAAAGTGAAGAACCGCTGGTCCTCCCAAGAGTAGTAATCGACCTCGACGCTCCCGAAAATCCTGCCGTGCGCGATTACGATGAAATAAAAGACAATGTCCTAACACCATTCCAACAACAGGTTGTCAGATCCACGGAAAAGGCCAAAACTAGACGTGCAAAACTGGTTCGCAAACAATTAGAACTGGGAGTGGAGGGGTTTCCTCGCAGAGGTGGAAGGAAAAACCAGCGAATTAGAGATCAATCTCTAGAGCATGAGTTAGCATACAATCCAGATGCTTCCCCGCCGAATGTCACAGCCATGGATTTAATGACTTATGCGCTGATGGGGAATCCATTCGTGGCTAAGGCATCAAAGAAGCCTCCCCATGTGAGGGACGTACATATGGAAGGGTTATTCACGGCTCATAGTATTAATTTTAAGGATACAGCAAATATGACAATCAGGGCTTTGACGGAGGACTTTGATATTTCGACGGATGGGCAAGGTGGAGAGAATGTGGATACAGAGGGGAATCGAGAAATTGTGAGAAAGAGGAAAGAAAGAAGTAAGATGCGAGAAATTGAAGAGGGAGAGCTTGTGGAGCACGAGGTTGAAACACAGTCTCGGGAACTCAACTGGGGATAGAAAGGGGCCTGGAAGATAAATCAAAAGGTTACAATCTAGATTATGAAAAAGGTCGGAGAGGGAGCCAGATAACAATCAGATCAGCTCTTACAATGAAGGGCCAGAATAATCTATAAGCTATCAGAAGATGATCCTGATCGTCCAAGAGTACCTACCCTAGACTCATTTTGATATCCCTTGTTCTTACAGCCTGAAAGTAGAGTCCCTAGAGCCCAGTAAGTATCGACAACTATCTTGTTACTTGACCTTGTATCTAAATGCTAGCCTAGAATTTGTTCTGATTCCTAATAGCGTTGGGAATCGATTTTCGAGAGGGAATTATCCGGAAGACAATTAATCATAAGCACACGCATTGATGGCTTTTTGGATTACAATTCCCGCATCTCTATAAACGCAACGAGATAGAATTCATGATGCAGAAGACGGATTAATTACAGAACTTCGATTCCAACAAAAGCTCATGACCCCTGTCGAAAGAATGCCTCTGCGGCAGCGTATTAGAAATTTTCTACTCAAGATGCCGTGGAATGCTAGTTCTACACGCTCATCAGTCATAGACCCTCGTCATAGGGGAATTAGTACAGTACTAGCTCATCTACGAGACTTGGCAATTATGATAGACTGAGATAACCATACAGGAAGAATTAGTTTACACTTCAATGGCTGATTTTAAATTTATGTAGTTTCCTATTTCCTCTCTTCGACCCATATATTACTGCTTGAGAATCATAATTCTTTAAACCTCAGTATTTCAGCCTCATCTCTCTGGCGATTATGACAGACATTACCGTGATTCCTTCTTTAAACTCGTCCCGTCTCCTTTCAATCTAAGGATCTACTAGCAGAGATGATCGCAAATCGGCATCGGGTCCGAATCCCGGTGCACAATAAATTTCAGTCACATAAGCCGCAATTATGAGATCTCACATCAGCAGTTGCTAGCTTCATATTGATTTCATGCATTTGTGTAAATCCATAGCCTCGTCGTACATATATACTTTTTCCACCATCAAAACAGCCTTGCTTGTTTCCTTCACGTGCCAATATACATCCTAGTCACCGCTATCCTCGAACTTCTCACCGTGCTTCTGACCCCAAGAGACTCACAGGGACCCCGAGTCAAGTCCAAGAGAACTCATTGCACAAAAGGCTGATACAGCATTGATTCTCGATTCTCCAGGGATCAGAAAGCTAGGCAGAATTTCAGCTCGAATTTGGGGCGTTTGATATATCGCTAATTACTTCTTCCGGATATGTAAGGAATGGAAAATGAAAGACAAAACGGGGAGGCGGGATGAAAAGTAAAAATTCGGTACGGAGTGCTCCGTGCACTGGTAAGGCTTAGAGTGCCAGGGCTTAGAGTGCCAGCCCTCGTTGCTTATTTCTACACAGCATATGCAATGAGCTATTCCTTGTCAGAACGAATCCGGAGGTGAGATCTAGTCATCATCTATTTTACGTGCGGCTCAAGAATGTGGGATTTGGAGATGTAACGTGGGGGTATGTGTAGGAGTGGCACGGTCTCGATATCCTTCCAGAGATATATATGCATGTGTTATGCAGTCATCATTGTGCAGATGGGTGAACGAACGGACAAGTGATGTCAGATGATTCTTTGAAAAATTATTTTGGCAAGCTCAGTAGAACGGCAACATAGAAGTCAGGCTCGCAGTAAATATGGACTATTCGGATTGTGTGTTTGATAACTAATACTTGCAGAGGTTGAAATAGCTATGGACAATTCGATGTGAGAATATGAAGTATGAACAAGTGACTGCAGAAAATTGCTCGCTCGCAGAGACGAAGAAGAGCATAAAAAGCGTGAAGAGAAGGGTTCGTAAAGTCATTATGAATATTCAAAATCAGATCCCAGCTGAAAGCAATGCGAGAAATATAAAATCTGAAACCTGCAGATGGGAGTGGGAGATGCATATTTCCCATTCGAGATATCAATCATCATAAAAATGACGTGATTTGCAGTCCATCGAAGATATGAGGAATATATATTAGGAAAATAGAAGCATGAATGGAAAATTTGTGATATTTCTTGGAATGAACAAGTGTCTGTCGGAACGTCATGGATCATGAAAAAACGTGAATGAGTATGTATCAAGAGTTTGGATCCAGCTGATTTCCAAACTCGTTTTTAAAAAAAGAAAAACTGATACAAGAAGTAGCAGTGAATTATCCCGAAGAAGATGGATATCATTGACTCTCGCTTGGATAGAAAGGGCATCAAGGGTAAACGAGCGAACCCCTAAACGTATGGCAGTGGCAAATTACCTAAGTCTGTTAGTTAATAATATTTTCTCCTTGGACAATTAGTTGAACCCACAGGTTACTGATTAGCTATTGTTGACCAGCACCGCTGCCTGGATCATATGTACCTTGGGGACCGTAATTATATCCTTGGCTTGTGCTGTTCGTGTATTGTTGGTGCTGCGATGTGGAATATTGTGATGAAGGGTGTTGTGGAGGGTATTGCGGAGAATATTGGGGCTGGGAATACAGCGGCGGAGCATGATCTGGGGTGAAGTATTGTGATGAGCCGTACATATTCGAACTAGCAGGTGCCGCTCCATATCCAGCTCCATAGCCGGGTGTCGATGGGGGCATTTGATTACCATAGCCGAGTATTGAAGGGTAAGATGGAGTGGAAGAATAGCCAGCTGTGTTTGCAGGGCTGCCCGGCGTAGCATAGGTGGAATTACCATAAGTAAAATTGTTCGTCGAGTAGGCGGTAGGATCAGATGGTTGAGATGATAGAAGTAATGGCTGGTTAGCATCGTCGTAAGATCTCCTCACTATCTGTTCACAACTTCGATCAACATGACCAATAAACCACACCTTGACATTGTACTCCACAGTATATATCTTAGCATAGTTTATTCTTGATGCTTCATCGAGTACGTGTCGACTAGATTCCGGTATCATTTTGACTGGATCAAATATCATCCTGCTCCCATCCTCATTGTCAACTAATCTTGGTTCAGGGGTCGTGTAAATTATTGCATGCTCTTCAGGATGTACGCCTGATTTGCTTGTCGCTCTTCCCTCGTAGGACATGATAGGTCTAGCCTCATGGTCAGTAAGAACGCAAAACAACAACAATACAGGAGGAAAGAACCCCATGATAGAAGACTCACAAACAAAGACAATGACCCTGTTTAGGGGATATAATAACAAACCTACGAACTTTGGCAAATATCTCTTGGCCATGCACCTCTCTACGTGACAGAACTGTTCCGCCACCGCCGCCAGCTGTGCTTCCGGATGGTTCAGACCAAAGAACTTTGAAGACCTGCTCCAGTTAGTACATACTACGAGATAACGAGATGAATTAATGTCATGCCTTGCCAAATCTGAATTCCCGAGCGCTGTGCAGCCTGTAATCTGCTATAATTTAGTAACAATTTATAATGTCAGACTATGAAGTACTCACGGGGATCGAAGTTCCTGTGCTGGGTAGAAGTGTTGTTCCGCTGAAGGTTAGCTACAATCGGTGGATCCCGATTGGGCCTTGGATCCAAACTCGTAGTGGCCAGCGAGTCAGTCACTAGTCCGATATTATTATTGCTTGTAGTATAATTTTGCTCGTTTGAATATTGATTTGTGTCTTCGGAGACTGTATTCAGTGGTGAGGCACCGTCAAGCCTCGGGATATGTGCAGCAGCCGATGAGCTCGAATGCAATTGGTCGTCATATTTCCACTCGATTGCACCCCCAGAATTGGTGCGATAAGATTGCCATTGTTCTCTTTTGCTATCCCATTTCCACTCACTCCATGGAGAATTGGAAGGTTCCTTCGACTTTTTTTTGTATTTGTGAGAGGTATGAGACGACATTACCACATTTGTATTATTCAGAAATCAAAATGCGAACCACAACACTAGGGATTCTTCCTGCCTTTATGAACGGCAAAGTGGGCACTCAGCAATTGCGGCTCAAATGTCCACAAAGTGGTGTAGAATCTCTCCATCTTCTCGAGGTAACATCATACGCTGTGACAAGAGCTATTGCTTCATTGCGGTATACTATTGGTACGATTGTCGGGAAACAGTATGTCTTTGAAAGTGGTTGCATTTGATGCGGGGCTATCTATTCGCTTAATTTGGCACCACCTTCACACCTCACAAGCTTAGTGACACCCTTGCTAGAAAATCAAAATGCCGCTTTAACAATTGACTTGAATCAACAATAAGACTGTGGGGGTTTGAAATGTTCTACACACCATCGTGCAATTCCTTTCTGGCATGGATTTGCATATGTTTGTACAAGGGGATGTACCACATTCAGCCTCAGTTCCGTTCATTGGATAGGCGGAGGCACACATAATAGAGGATATTCTGAGATCTCAAGGCTTCGTGCTTTTCTCTTTGCCATGTGTCTATTTCGAGTTTCCAAATCAGCCTCATTGATATCAATTAAGCAATTCTACACTTGAGAGCAAGACGATTCTGTGCCGTCAAGAGTTTCACCGGCAACAATAATTAGTTTACAGCAATACGGATGCGGGTAGCAGCCAATGGTTCTAACCGGGATACCAAACGGTCATGCGGCATTCGACAAGAGCGGATAAACATCCAAAACACGTTACAAGTGAAGGAGATTGCTCGAAACCCTCAGAGACTTCAAAAGCTTGATAAGGTCCCATCAGTTGCTGTGGCATCTTGCACCTCTTGCACATACAACTCCATGCCGTATAAGTCCAAAGGTCGCCGCAAGAGACAGAAGCCTTTCATCACGACAAAAGCAACTACAAAGCAAGACTGCCGACACACTGTTCACGATGAAGAATTGATGAGATGTCGTGAGGCCAAAGTCTCGGCGATAGTAGGGCAAGAGAAAGATCGTGGAGGTGTTTCAAATTCCAGCTCAACACCACGTGTTCTTACATACAACGAGCCACGAGAGAACCACCGTTCGATTAAAAAAGAGGATTTTGCACCCAGAAATCATCACTTGAATGGCATATACAGTGAAAACATTCTTCATATGGCATCTGAACTTAGAAGAGGAGATCCACCTTTGCCAGATATTCTGCATGAAGTTAACAGCACAGACAGTTCTGGACCTATTAGACAATCCCGTGAGACAGTAAAGCATTCGGGGCAAGCTATAGATGACAATGTCTGCAATCGTTCGCCGTCTGCCGCCACACTGCCATCAAGCAGAAGTCGAGTCCAATTGCACGAAAACTGTGGACAGCAATCCAACTCAAATCACGTGCATTGCAAAGTTTTGTCAACCAAATCAGAACCTTCCACTATTTACAGACAGACAAGTAAAAAAGCTGCTGCGTGTGATAATTCAAATCTTTCCGGGTCAAACAAAATTCTCAACAGACAAGCTGACATGAATTATTCTGTGACAACGGTGGATTCACCCAACGCGCAGAAACTTCTCAAGTCATCACCTCCCAGGCATGTTCAAGATGCTTCTTCTATATTTGAAGCGTCCATAGTATATGGTCAATGGCAAAATATTTCAAGGATGAGATCCCACATCGCTTCACTTCGCTTCTCACTTCAACATAAGCGCCATAGTCTACGTATGCTGCAAAATGAGAAATCTCTTGCAGACGAGGCGTACTTCAAACAAGTTAAAATGAGGGAACTTCACATGCCTTTTCCAAGCAAATGGTGGTCTGAAAAGACCACATCAGAGTTGCTTTGCGACTGCCAGAAAGCCAGAGACAGATATGGTTCTTTAGAAGATGAATACAATTATCTTGAGCGTGATCTAGACTCACAAGAATATGAACTTTCACGGCTTGAAGAGCATTTCTATAGTCAGATGAGGGACCCTTCCCTTTATTTACCTCCATCGACAGAGCTTTTGAGATATCCCGAGTGGACTGAAGAACCAGAGCACTTTGAACCACAAAAGCCGCAAGAATTGCACCCATTGGTGGATGCATATTTTTCGAAGCTCGGAGAGCTTGACAACTTTCGGGAACTTTATGATGATATTTTGGATGAGAAGTTGAGCCTCGAAGAGAAAGTAGACTTGAGAAACCGGTTCGATATGGAACCCCTTACTACCGAAAACCAGGAGTGGCTAGATAGCTCTCAAGCTCAATTGGACGATCTAATCTCCAAGATAACAATTTCCGAGGACGAGGAAAGAGACTTGCATCAAAAGTGCTTTTCATTAGGTCTCATAGATGAAGCTGGAGAGCCGGTAGAATCATCGAAATTAGACCAGTGTAGTCCATCCTTGGATTTAACTCTCAAGCCACTCGAAATTTCTGACCAATATTCTCAATCATCTCCATTGCACCTTTCAAAGCCAAACGACTTGGAGAAAGCCATCAAAGTATTGGATTCTGAGAATAATCACTTAGCACGAAATGAGCGATTCAATCGATGGTCACTGGAAAAGCTTCAAGTTTCTCTCCATGAGGTCAATATTTACACAAATTGCTTTGAGAAATACGATGAATCACAAGATCTATGTAAACTCAAAGAGGAAATCTGCGAAGAAGATTTCAGGAATTCCTGGTTTGCAGATGGCTTTACGGATCGTGATGCAAGATCTACTGTCTTGACGACTACCAATTCGACCTCTCAATAAATTACCTGCAGCAACTCAACTCACAGCAGAGTTTTCCCTTCAAATCTTGTATTCCTTCATGGTTCAGCTCACAATCGTACTGGTAATTTGAATAGTGCCGAGAGAGGTGTCAAGGAATGTGCTGTACCCTTTTCGAATATTATTCCTACTGCGATCTTTGGATGATCTCATTTCAAACTTGAACTTCAGTTGAGCACTTTCGACAAGCATTTTTTTCTTATTCCTGTTTTGTTTCTTTCACGAATGTTTGCATCAATCAAAGCAAGCAGAATTCAAGCGGGAGTCGGGATACATGGTGCTTGGGCTTCCAGGGAGTTATGTTCTAACACTTATCAAAGTATCAAAGTATTTCTTTGGGGGGAATTTCTTATCACGTTGTTTGAAACTATTTCTTTCCACATGCTTCTCCTAAATTATCAATCGCCTTTTCAATTGATTGCCTTTTCACCTGCTCAAATGCATAGTCATTGATATCAAATCTTCAACCAGCAAGGGGATGAATTTATCTTCATTTCATCTACAATTCTACATGGATGTACCATATCAGATGATCCGAATGATAGAAACCTTGCAATTTCTTTCAGGCTAGATAGAATTTCGACATCAAACTTGTACCCCCATCTTGTAAGCGAGCCAACTAATTGAGTCACATGGCGGAGATTAGAGACGGGTAAATAAGCAATCAGCACGGCCAACCGCAGATACGTTTGCACAGGCCAGCCCTGTCAGACTATCATTGAAGAAAATTCCGGTAATATCACATTAATAAATGAAGCCTCAGCCTATGGACTTCCCCATCTATAGAACACTACATATACCCGTAGTAGCTTACAGCTAATACTAGTCCCCCCCACTAACCCGGGCCGTCCCATAGCTTTGTCCTACATGTCACGACTTTGTTTTTATTCCAATCAAACATCTGATTAGTACACAGATCTAGTGTAGGGGTCTTTAGGCATAGCTTGTCAAAACGAAGTAATGTTAAGCCATTGAATATTACCCAGTCAATCATAAGTCGTCACGTCTAAAACCTCTCACAAAACATGTAAAGTTTCGAACCAAATCTTAAATAGTCACTAAAGCCCTTCCTCATTCCGATAGGATCACACGAGTTATGACGAACAGGGCTGTAAATCGCTGCTTTAAAATCCGTATAAGATACACGCCCGTCCAATTGTGATTAGAAATATGTATAAGGCTGAGGTATGGAAAGTGGCACAGGCGGTGAGAGCCCCTTTTTCAGACCGCTTTGATTGATATAAATTTGGCGGATTTCGTGCATGGAATTGAAAGTTTTCTGAGAAATTAATGCATGACAATGCACAAGGTGCAGTAACTCAGAATCTGAATGCAGTCTTGCCCAAATTATGCGGATGCTTATGTCTTTGGGCCTAATTAGATGTGGCGTGAACGTGGGATCAAGTGAGTGGCTGGACTACGATTAGTTGTTTATTCTGGCTTCGAGATTGCATTAGATTTTTTTAAGATTTTTAGATTTTTTTAAGGAAAAGCAGCGAGTTTCTTTGGAAGATAAAATGATCTGTGTCATATTTTGTATAGTAAACTCAAAGAACATGACGCGTGTGTGGTAGACCGTTGGCTTCTGTTCATTTTGAGGTAACGAGGCAGCAATTTTTGATCTTGTTAGTTGATTGTTGAGCGAAGATTATCACATTGGTATACCATTAAACTGTAGAGGGATTTGAACTCTTGGAAATGTGCCGCTTAGTGACAGCTGGGTTGAATGTTGCTCTCTCTTTAATACAATAGAGCCCACCAGTGGGTGTATGGACTGACGGGACACTACAAACCCTGACTTGGAAATATATTTTGAGTTATTGGTTGTAATATCCTAAAAACTGTAGCAATAACCTACAGGGGATTTAAAAAAAAGAAAGATAGATTCTGATATCAAACAATTGAAGAATGAAATAATCAAAAATATCGAAACTTGAGGAGTATCCCATCAGTCCGTACACCCACTGGTGGTCTAATATATCCAAAGAAATGGGTGTCATCAATCATGAAAAACTCGACCAAATGAGTGAACGAGCGTAAGAGTATTACCCTGCTTCAATAAAGAAAAAAGTGCTCTGATACTTGGGGAAAGCTTCGTATATGCATTGGTCTCTCGACCTCCAAGAAAACAAAATCTGGGAAGTTATCGGGAATATATGGACAAATAAGATAGGAAAAATGATTCAAGATGGACACAGTTATAGAAGAGAGCTGTGCCAAACGTTTGGCGCTAAAGAAAATAGACAAAACTGAGATTCGTGGCGCCAGAAAATATTCTTGCAGCGCATGAGAAAACTTTCGGATGTGGAACAGCTTAACGTATCGAGTTGACTGTGAAGGAATCTTTCTGTAAGCCAGTCGAAGATACCCCCTACTTATGCTCGCGGCGATTCCTACGATTGTTGGAAGATTGGCCAGATATTCTTCTGGATGGGCGATTCGAATGAGGACGCTGTGATCCAACTGGTTGGACATTTTGAGGCCAACCCGACTGACTGAGAAAGGTACCAATTGAAGTGATGGCCACCATACCAATATTTAACACACGGACATAATGCTCTACAGTATACACCTTGCTGTAATTTAATCGACTCAATGGGTGTAATAAACCCTCGGGCTCGTGACTTCGTTCACTATCGACCTGGATAGGATCTAAGACGAGATGCTCGTACACCGACTGTCCGTTACTGGCGACGTAGCTGTGCTCTTCGGGAGCCCGCGGTGTTGTATGTATGATTGTGTGTCGACCAGGAGCTGGAAGATTGGGCTTGAGCGTCGCTTGCCCTGAGTATGTTTGTATAGGACTAGCATCATTAGACCAGCACGTCAACATAGCGTAAGCATATTGTTGGGAAAACACACCAGCAAACAGAATTTCCATAACCCTTTATCACAACTACGAACCTTCGAATCTCACTATATGCTTGTTCTCCGAGAAATGTAGTGCTGAAGTGTGATCCATTGCGTGTCCCTCCGGCTGCAGGAACTTTTGGCTGTGCTGGCTCAGTCCACAGCATCATGAATACGCGGCCAACCTTCCAAAAATCATCTTGTCGATGGAGTCCACCATAGACCGTGTATCCTATATCCGATTAATGCTGGTGGTTTCAAAACTTAAGGATACAGACTTACTGGAATCCAAAGTTTCGGCATTGCCGGTGTTCGGGGCTTTGGAGATATGCTTTGCATTTATGATTGCCTGATTCACCTCCGGATCAAATGCTTCTGTTGTTTCTATTAGAGTTATGTTATAATGGAATTCAAGTGGCAATCATACCTGTAGGTACAGAACGGGGCGTTTCCAACAACATAGTTTCAAATGCACGCGCTGTGGCTTCAATTGATGAAGAGGTTGCGTCTGTGTTTGATTGGTATGCAGCATTGCTCGAAGAAGGATTTTCGGGTTGCCAAGCCACGTTTGAGTTATTGATAGCATAGTTCTGGGCTGTAGAATCTGAAGAATCGTAAAAATTGTGATTCGAGGTCGAAGTAACGTGCGATGGTCTTGGGGTTGCATTATTGTCAAAAGAATTAGAATCGCCGGTTTGGGACGATGGATATACATCTGTCAAATCTGATGTTCTGGGCGTGGCTGCTCGATTCTCAGTTCCTTCAGGGTAGCGATAGTCGTACTCCTCCTTTCCTTCGGCATTTACTCGATAAGAATACCAGTAGCTCTGTTCTGGAACCCAAATCCAACCACTCCAAGAAGTACTCTGGTCTAATCCATTCCCTTGACTCGTATGATAAGCCATGGTTGATGATTTGCTTATTTGTTACTTCAGCATGCGAACGTTACCTACATTATCGGGAAAAACGTGGAGCTTTTATAATTTGCATAAAACTGACTACCCAATGTATCAAGAGCCGCATTCGGGACTCCATTAGCCAGGATTTCTTCCTCTGTTAATGAATCAAAGCTCAGTGTAACGAATGTCCCAATATTTCATAATTGTGTATCGATTCACCAATACCGATCTAGTGGTAATGTGGACGGTTATGTTATTGGAAGTTCATACTAACTGAACCGATTTTTTCTTCATGGTTGCATTGTGGAATGTGGTGAGATCATTAGACCATCGGGCTTTCCTAATGAGGTCAGGCAGAGACCCTGTCTCGCAGTAATACAGCGCTGCTTTTGAGTTGACACGAATATTCACCTACCTAGATAGTTGCACACCTCTATTGGTCTGATTAATCCAAATATGTGTAGCTATCAGGCAGATTAATTTGATTTAAACAGATCCGCAGCTTTTCAGAAACGTTCAATGCCTTTTGTAACGCGAAGTATAGCAATTATTCACGCAGTTGAATGGCTCAACAATCAAGTGATACCACAAAGAATTCGCGAAATGAGATTCAGAACACATATTCGATGCTTCGTAAATTTTTCATAGTATCCGGTAATAAAGGATCCGCTATGAAGTCTCTTTGGGTAAAAACACATCTTCCTTGCCAGTCAATTTGGGAATCATCTTCTGGTGCATACTAACCTCCACCACAGGCGTCTATCTTTGGCAGGCCCAAGAACACCGAAGATTCGAACAATGAAAGCCATCAAAATAAAAGAGCCGGTATTCTTCCTCCCGAGAGAATAGTTGAAGAAGTTTCAGAAATTTCGAAAAATCGGAAGGAGTCCAATTGGGATCAGGGTGATGAACTAGACGAGCGTAGTGATGACGGCGAAAGTGAATCACGAACCGAAAAGTATAGATCTCGCTTTAATAATCTATTACAAGGAATAGATAAATGGCAAGAAGTCTTATCGGCAGAATTGCAAGCCAGGCAGAAGATGAGAGAGGTGGGGTTCAAGCGATCAGCTGTTTCCCAAGCAGATGCTAGCTTCATGAAAGAAGTTCAACGACTACAAGCAGAAGGTCAACTAGGTGCTTTTGAACAGCTCTCTAAGCTTGCAGATGCTTGCCAATCAGCACGCGATGGATTGGGACCTCTAGAATATGAAGGTTTCGAAGCTCAAAAGAAGCTCCAGGGACATGTGTGGGAATTGCAACAAGTAGAAGATGTGCTCTTTGAAAGCTTTGCATCCGAGCTTGGAGAAGGCTATGAAGAGTCTTCAGTCACTTCAGACTCAAGCTCAGCACATGATATTCTTGGTATTCCTGATAATCCTCCAGCCATTGCAAATAATCATGGAATTCGAAATCAACAAGACGAAGACACTGGAGAACAGTTTCACCCACCGACAAACATCATCACTGAGACTGAGAGACAACAAAGCTATTCTAATACTACACTTCCCATCAATGATCTCTCGAAAATAAAGTTGGATATACACAATTTAAGAATGCTAATCAGCCATGATGAATCTCAACCTCTTCCCGCAGTACACTTTAGACACTCAGTGGAATCGGTGTCTAGCAAAAATATGTTGAGCGATAGACCACTTCCGCTTGATAACAGTGGCATGGAAAAGCAGCAAAATCCGCTTTTACTGGGACTGGGGAGCCAAGAGGAGCTTTTGCACCAAGAGCCGCATTATGATTCTACATTGGTATTGGATCCAGAAGTTATTGAGCATGTTAACGGTGAAGGGCGGCAACTTGAACCAACTTCCGGTTCAGATTCTGGACTATTTGACCTAGATATGCTCGAAGAAAACGATATGAGCACTCTCACTACGAAACAACATTCAAGTACAGAATCATTTCCCGAGTTACTGACACAATTTGGTACTAAACGCGATCGAATCAACAAATGGTTACTGCATAAGATCCTTATATCTAGATCAGAAGCGAGTCTTATTGGGCTACAGCTACAAAAAGAGCCAGACACATCGCCATCCCCATGGGCGGAATTGATTGTTGCCTATTTTCAGTTTGATTACGATAGCTCGAAGCCTACAAATAGCCAGAAAATGAAGAACATGATCACGGAGAGAAGAACGTCAGAACTTCAGCAGTCTCCAAATTACCAAGAGGATATAACAATCACTTCACATCCTACTCTACTTTCTAAGACTACTATTGAAGATACCGTAGCTGCTCCGATAGCACACCCCGTTGAAAAAAACCGAAACTCTCAACAGCCTAACTCATCAATCGATATGCGAAAGACTGGCACAATCTGAATCTTCCAATCCTCGTTCAACCAAAGTCGATATACCCACTCTAATTCCGAAATGCGAATTATGATGATCCATGAGAGAATGGCAGCTTGACAGCACAGAATTTGTAAGAACCGAGAAGGAGTAGTGGGAATGGACCAGCAGCAGAGCTGCAGAAGATCCAGCAATGAGGGCATCGCAGGACAACCAGCCAAGAGAATCTCTACTTACAATAGCCATTCTCAAGAGTTATGGGTGTCGAATTCTGATGCCTCCCTCAACAGAGTAGCAATCATACAACCCTTGATTAAGGCGATCTGCGATTCGAATAATTCTTTAAAGTGGCAAACATCTAAGATATTGGGTTAGGTTGCGTGCGTGGTCATCTGGACAATTGTTTTATGCACAATGCTATAGAGGAGTTAATAAGATGGAAAACTTGATTCGGGATTGGCAAGAGCGTATCACATTAACTCGTGTAATCTTTAACGGATTGTACCGCATTGATGAGGGAGCAAAGTAAATTACGATACCCTGAGGGTCTTCATGCATTAGTACCGGGTGTCAATTCGTTGGCGATAATGAAGTGACATGTAGTAAGCGAGAATTATTCATAATGCGGCGAGGGTTTTGATCCCCCCCACCACCGCCCCTGGTCTAACGTCCACGTATCACTAATCTTAGGGAAAAAAAGACGTACTGAAATCTATCATCTCTCAGAAATAGAAGATCTAAATTCATCGCGCGCAAAGCGTTCATATCATGATTAGCGAAAGTGGGTCGCTATTATGACAGATATACGACAGATCATAGACTAACAAATCTTTCTACATCAACTGTTGATCAGGCTATCTTCACTTTAACTTTCAATAATCGTTGTTTGGATGGTTACACTCAATCTTCATGTCTTGTAACCACGGAGTCTATGCAGGGTTCATTTAAGACTCGGAGTTCCCAATTGGTATATACAGGGTATGAAATCATTCGATAAGCAATCACCCACATCATCTCTCCCGAGTGTTCCGTGCTGTGCTCACTGAGATCGACATTTCGCACCTAAAAATAATCTTCAGGGCGGTATACATCATCTTTGTTCAAAGAGTAAGCCTCATTTCTTTACGGATCACTCGGAAACAAAGAATTAGTCCTAATTCCATTTGACAAGAAATTAATCGCGAAAACGTTCTTGTAGAGGTACGTATTGATCTCAATTTGATTGGGCTGCGAAATTGCATCTTGGGGTTACGCGAATCGGTAATCAGGGGAAACCCTTGGAATGGTTGTATTGTCACACTCATAGTATAGGGAATAATTGATCGATTGCAGAACTTTTACTTGTCAATTTTTTTGAGAAAATAGCACATTTTGAGTTATCTCTAGACATTTAAAAGTCTTGATTGCTCAATCTTCGAAGTTTTAATATTACCATTGGGAGCTCCGGTTCACTCTAATTAAGACCAGAGGCTACAGTAAATCCGCCGGACTAGTTTCGCAGGGTGTAAAAGTCATATTGGTTGTAATACAACCGTTACAGTATATAGGCATCTCGTACTTCCATCGAGAAATTATATTACTAACAAGAACAAAGATCGCATTTCAGCCTATGGCTAGTTCCAGAATAATGCAATTTCAATGGACCCAGCCTAATTATCGGCGATATACGCAACTCACACAATTTCGTTCTCATCAATTTGTGTCACACCATTAGGCAAGAATCGGGCAAAAGAAGTTCTTCAATTCGTTGGATCGTGCATGTAGATTAGCCACAATTTCGTTTGAAGTAGGTTTAGAAGCTGGTATATAGCACAAGTTGTAGGTGGACCAGTCTGAGTACTGTCCACTCATGGATATACTGTTACAACAAGAGTTGCAACATCTTAGAAAAGCTTGTGGTATTCTCATTCGGATGTTCCACAGAGTGAACTAAACGACAATGGTATCATAAAACAAGGCTTTAGTTGTGGTAGCCTCCATTACCTCTTGGCAATGTAAGCAATCCCCACCACTGCGAAATATTTCGCTATCTCAGTCTTTTTGAGCAACGCTTTATCTGGAAAAATAACTTTGCTAGTAGGTTTTCTGCTTGTGGAATCGCCGTGAGACTGTTAGTTGCGGCTCGGGCCGCTAGCTCATGCATTAGCGCAATGGGTCCGAACATTTGCGGGGTATAATTAGATTATTTTGAGAGGAGAAATTCTGCGATTAGATAGTAGAAACAAAATATAAACGATGAAGCTACTGTTAGTTTTCGATATTGGATATGCTCTTGATTCAATAAGATTTAATACGCGAAAATATTGTAGTTGGATTCATATGGTACAAGTTTTGGATGCCTAAAGCCAAAGATTGACACGGAGACTTGAATTCATCACTATTTTCCCCAAGATCTTTCAACTTGGATCAAATTTGGGCCATAGGATATCTCGCATGTGAAAGTGGGATAATATCAACCACTGAAGCATCAATCTTAACACTTCAAAACGACGTGTTTGTCGCTTTAACAATGCGGTGATATGCAACATTAGTTGAATATTCATACTTTTCATGCAGGATAAAAGCGGCGGAAATATAGCACTGACACAGCGCATGAGCTTGTGACGTTCCTCTATGCATCATGTCAGCTGCACAGAATGCTGTTAACATCCGAGAAACGTGGGACATCATAACTCGGTTTCGTTGAAGTTTTAAGCCTCAACATCGGAGTTCTAGAAGGTTTAGATGTCCCCACGGCATCGGAACGATCGGATCACCAGACCAATACTAAGAACCAGATGAGCGGGCCGAGCCCTTAATGATATCTTTTGAATCAGTAAGTACTATGCCTGCATGTTGTCATAGCACGGGCTGCAGAAATTCGAGCTGTACGCCAATCAAGTTGTTGTGAATGTTAATTTAACCAATCTGTCGTGTCAACATACATACGTGTCGCAGAATTCTGGTGTAGATAAGACACGAGACGCGTCAAGATACACGATATACGGGTTCCCAATTGTCTGGTACCAATTAGCTGCCAGGACACTGATTACCTGTGATAATCGGTTTCATCCGCCTCGCAATGTTGACAAGCGACTACGGGATTGAGTATGTATCTAGACCTATTGAAGACTTTCTAACTACTAGCAAGCTTTGTTCTTACACAGATGGCGAGGAGCTTTGGATGTGAGGATGCAAGTAGTCATCAAAAACGCAGTTTGAAGTGGACAGGAAAACTATGGTCTAGCTAGCTTTTCGACAGCGTTCGCCATATGAAATCACCCTACAGATTGATTGGCTTTGGAGGTAATGAATCGGTCAACTAGCTCATCTCTTTGAGCTTCCGGACGTCTTCTTTGCACCTTTGACAACGATTCGCTAGAATTCCCACACACGTTTTATTTCATTATGGAAGCAATACGGAAACCTGTGCCGCGAAGAAACTAATATCATGACTCTCGCAGACATGTGAGTTAGGCACCAAAACGCTCATGATACCAAAATATTAGCCTGATTGAAATCCGCTCGAGGGTTGTTAGACTAGCAACCAATTGAACCATCGCGACGTTCGGTATCGAATAGGAGAATGCTAGGCTGAATCGCCACGAAGGTCCTGTGCATGGAAACTCAAAGGGTGGGATAGAACAGCCCGAATTGCGCCCCTTCTGTGATGATCATTCCATTTCGCGATTTGTGGTATCGAATTGTAACCTTTAGTTCTCAGCGCGTAGGTGTATCTCGTATGCTGTGATGAAAGTGACGAAGCCACAACTATGTGATGCAACAGTCTTCAGTGGCTCCCAAAACTTGTTTCTTCGTCACATCTCCACGTCCAAGAGATTCCGGTGTTATTTGAATGGAGAAAGTAGACCTCGGTGCGCTGATGTGATAAGGGCGGCGATAAGCAAGAGTCCTTGGCCCCCTGTAAGCTTACCACTCCCACCTTCTGAAAATCCTCCAACTGCCTATTTTAGGTAAACCTCCCGAGTTCATCTCATTGCAATCTTGTGCATGACACATAATAACCATGAGGACTACGATTGGTCGAGGTCGAGGTTACTCTCCAGAATGTAGTGGGAGAGGGAGCGACAAGAGAGTTCACCCCCTCATCGGACTTGCTGCAAGGCTACGATTGCACCTAGACCACGCCAGATCTTCGAACATAATGAATAACTGCTGTATGTCATCATGAAACTCCTCCAAAAACTATTAATGGCCACAGAATCGCGCAATCCTGTGCTGCGCCCCCATTATTAAGTTTGAAACTCCTGTTTCTGACTGTAGCTATTTATCGCTCGCAGCCCCCATTTATCCTAGTTGGGTTACATGGAATGGCATCCTTCCGGGCAGACTACTCTTCAGTGGAAGCTACATATAGATTTATATAGGAATTTCTTCATGTCTGTCATCAAATCTTGACACTGTGCCACACAAGTTGTCAGCGGCGTAGATTATACCCCGCTTCAGCTATATTTCTCAAGATGCGAAATGAGTGATTTCGTAAGATCCTGACTGTGTGAATCCCTATCATAATTTTCCTTGGGAGCTTAAGGTGAGAGTTGTCGCACAAAGAAGTATTCCTCACCGATCTTGTCCTTGCGTTCTTTTCCCTTTTGGCCAACGACTTTACGAATTTCGATGCAGTCAGATTCTTAATGCTTGATGATAGATACTTGAGTTGGGAAAATGTTGAATGATCATGAGGAGGGAACTTCACGATTTCCTGAACTATTGAGAGGCGATTTTGACGAGATTCAGTTGAGAGAAATACCACCGACTCCAATAGAATCAAGCTTCGATGTCGAAAGGATACCGAGAACGAGAGCGAATTCGGCAGTTTCCGATGTCTCAGAAGTCTCAGCACTATCAGTGGCAGATTCGGAACATCTTATGAAAGTAGATTCACCATCGCGAAACGCTTCTAGAACTCGAGCACGGAGTCATTCGAATGAATCACGATATTCAATTTTCCCTGTTGATTTACCAAGACGCAAGTCAACAGCATCTATCAAGACAACGAGAGCATCTAGAGCACGAGCAGCTTCTTTGGCCGCTTCAGAATGGTCGACTACGCTTGATGTACCGGTACGCTCGGAGACCCGGGCATCAAGAGCCGAAAGAGTCTCCAGCGCTTCAAGGGCTTCGAGTTCAAGCTCTGATTCAAGGTCGAGATCGCGTTCAAGGTCACCTTCTAGATCGCCCTCCAGATCGAGGGGAGACTCCAATGCGGATTCGGTTAACACGATTAGTCTTGAAGTCCCTCCGAGATCTGGCACCATTTCTTCAAGACCTAGAGGGATCTCTAATTCAGAATCTATGATCTCCACGCGGTCGTCAATTAGTCAGGATTGGGGAGATCATAGAAGTCTTTTAACGACCCAGCATCCACCACCTGCTGTTCCTCAAAATGACCTAATGGCCCAATTTGAAAACTTTGTAGAGTAAGAGTACTTATTTTTGGAGAAGAAGAAGAAACTAACGACGCGCTTTAGTGCTATTGATGAAGTACCCACAAGGAGGATAACGCTGAAGCGAGTTGTAGCACCTGCGAAGAAGACGGTCAAGTGGATGCAATTAAAAAAACTTCTTCGAAATCCTCTACGAAAAGAGTCGAACTTATTCGATGAGAAGACCAATGATTCTAATAGAGCCAAAGTTCCACAATGGAAAAGTCGATGTTCCATTGCAGCGGTACTCATGGGTGTTGTGCTTGCTGTATATGTAGTCTTCATCATCTGGGCATCGCAAAAATCGACTGATAACGTAAGTATCAGGACGATAGTTGAAGGAAGTTGCTCCACGGTCAACGCAACAAATTTTGGCTTGCACGTACTGATTAATGTATTGGGCATGGCTGTGTCCATTGCAAGTGCTTGTGCGCTCTATTTTTTGAGTTCTCCGACGAGAAACGAGATAGACGAAGCTCATGCAAAAGGAAATAGCTTCGATATTGGAGTGTTGAGTTTTCGAAACCTGAAGAGTTTCAAGAAGAAGGTTTTATTTGGTCTCCTGATAATTTCTTCTTTGCCTATTCATTTTCTGTCAGTATATGCATGTATGATTCCCCTCTCGAAAGCCCGTTGCTGACGACAGCAGTGCAAATTCCGCCGTATTTGAATCCAAATTGGAAGTGAACTATGACGTGGTTGTAGTTAGCCCGGAATTTCTAGCCCAGTCGTCCGTAGACTGTTTGCAGGATGTTGCAGCAACTTGCACAGAGATCGATGGTCACCCCAGATCGTGTGAAACCCACCCCCTCAACTTTACTACATCTCAGGAATCATCAGACCTTTGCAATACCTCCACGGTCTTACATGAAAGCGCAAATCAAAACAAGCTTCAGCGCCTCAACACAACGGAATGTCTCACGGCTTACTCAACTGCCTCGAATCCAACTTCAAATTATGGAAATCTATTGGTTGTAACGCAAAAGCAGCCACTATTTACGAATAACACAATCCTCCTTGCGTTCCATCACATGTCATATTCATCTGTTCTCAGTGGTCATGGATGGACCTGTGGACCTGACGATCCGTTGCCTGGACAGAATACATGCGATATCCCTAATCTCATCCTCAATGCCGACATTTGGACACTGGGACCTTTAATGCTTCCAACCACCACTAACTCCACATCGCTTGCATCTTATGAAAGATGGGATATCGATCATTGCCTTGTCGAAACCTTGCCAGTCCAGCCTATGTGCAGACTGCAATGCAGTCGCTTAATAATATTATGTATCATCATCGCACTCGCAGTCAAATTCATCTGCATTCTAGTCGTAGCTACTACCATGACCAAGCCAGTACTTTCGACAGTCAAAGATGCTGTCACTTCATTCCATGACCGTACGGACATGGTGACATCAAATAGAAATTTCGTTCATCGTAATTCCGCATGGAAGTCCAAAGATGGTCTATTGATTCTAGAACCAGAGGTGGAGGGAAGGCCTAGGAATTTACGATGGTTTCATGGAGCTAGTTTGCCGTTGTGGTCCACTACTCTGTTCTTGTAGGTACCCCAACGTATTTCTCGGGGAACTATCTAACAAATTCACAGAGGCGCCGTATTCCTGGCTATCCCCCTTGTTCTTCTCACCACCGCTACCGTCCCCATCCCTCACCCATATTCCATCGGTCTCGGATGTTACTCGCCTCTCGCGATAATAAGCATTTTTTCGTGGTCTAGCAAATCCTTCGTTCCCCTCCCTGAAATTACAAATACGCAACTCTTTCCGACCGTTTTCCTCGCCAATCTCCCTCAATTGGCAATTTCCGTTCTTCTTTTTCTTTTCGCACAAGTATACACTCGTATGCTATCTGCAAACACATTTTCATGTCTTACAAATCCTTCTCCGAGCTTAAAGTCCCGGAAAATCATGGGATTTTCATGCGCATATCTATATATCTCTGCGCAAGCGGTTTTGGGAACGATTCTTCACTTTCTTGCGTCTCAGGCATTATTTATACACCATGTTGAAGTTGTGGGGAGTGACGGGTTCAGGGAGTCTTTGGAGTACTTGGATTTAGCTTACAGTCCCCTGGGTATCTTGATATCTTTGGTGTTTGGTGGCATTATGCTTGGGACTTTGATGGCAAGTGGCTTATGGCGGTTGAGCGGGGGTCAATTGGTTGGAAGTGGAAGTATGGAGATCGCAGCTGCTTGTAAAAAATAAATGATGAAGAAATGTGAAAATGGGACTTGGGCATCACGATGGAGTTGTTTTTGTTAGATATGGATGGAATCGGATGGAGTGCACGACGGTATTGGTTCTACGACGTGGCATGCGGCGCTTTGTATATGATGATACCAATATGTATATATCTTCTATTCATGTATATAGTTTTGGTTTAAACTACCTCTGTACTATGGCACTATTTGTATTCTATGTTAACTCATTTTGGTTCATGACTGCGAAAGAAGTTGTGCTTGAGACTTGACAACAATAACAAAGGCCGTATTGTTTACAGGCATACTTCCCTTATAATCGTCAAATGATTATTTCTATCTGGAATTTGGAATTTGGAATTGCGTGTATGTAGCTGTTGGATACTATCGTGTGGTTCACAGAGAATGACAGCAGAGTAACTTCTCCTCTCAAAGTTTTCAGCAAGGTTTAAACGCCGAAGTTTCATCATCTCGGTTCAAATGAGCATATCATATGGCCTACTCGCCAGCGTAGATATTCCATCAAAAAACTTATTCGATTTGTGTGAGTACAAGAACCTGTACTCGGTTTCTGGGGGAATCTCACCAAAACGGTAATATAGAGTCGTGCGCATTCTTCACCCAACGCCCTGCCCCCCAGAAAAGCATTTGGACGGTACCCAATGATAGAGTTGCGGTAATGTCAAACCAAAAGAGGATGGTAATCGAGGTCACATTCTCGAGGCTTAAACAACTAGAGACAGACATGTGTCTTGGAAGAGAGATCAATTCTTTTCTTTTGAAGAATCCTGCCGTTCATAAAGCCAAAGCGGGTGGTAGAAAGTAATTTTCTCAATGTCTCAACATACCACGAAAGTTCGAGGCTGGGTTAATCACCCGAACGCAGAACTCATTATCACGTGATAGAAACAATGTGGAATGGTATCACTGCTGGAGGTCAATGGATGAGATTGATCAGCCACCGAGTAAACTAACTTCAAGATTCTGTAAGGTTTAATACATGAAACAATTGATCGTTTACTGAACTGAGTTGTTTTAACCCCTTCCATTTTGTTCTACGACGATTGGCTGATCTGAGTCCTCATTGAGGATCCCAAGCTCAAAATCACTTAAGTGATCCTCAATCTGCGCGCGGGCAGGACGGCCGACGCCTGTTTCGGTGCAGACAGCTCTTCAAAGTCTTCAAAGATATTTGGGAAACACTGGGTTTGTTTGGGACGGGCCTCGAAGCCGCCAAACCAGGCTTGATCGAGGTCGGGAATCATGCTTCAATTTACACTCAGGAAGTAAACTGCACAGGCGTGGAAAATGTACGATCAAATACGAAGATAGAACGAATTGAGACAATGTGGGTACTAGGTATATCTGCCGTCTGGGAACTAGTTCTAGCGGCAAGATCATCCACTTCTCAGAACACTCTGGGAGAAATCGTAGAGGGATGATACGATAACGTGGACTGCATCAGCCAAAGGGAATTATTCCAAAGCGATGCAGATGACTTAGATGCAGTGGTCTTCCACACTCAGACACTACGTTTGAGTAGTGGCCTCGCAGCATATCCTAATCATTGCCACATCTTTGATAAAACTCGGGAATCCTGTGCCGGCCAAGAATGCTTCGGACGAACAGCAGAAATAGCCAAAATGAGGATAAGAATCCCAATTTTTACCCAAACCCTACATTTGCCAAATTCGGCGAGTGTCAGCGCGACGAAAGCTAGATGTCAAAAGTTAGATGTCAAAACTTTGATGTCTATTGAGAATACTAATCACCATTGCCACGCGAGGATACCATCAAAACAGAAATTCCACCCCGCAAATAACGGAGGAACCGTGCGATAAACTTTCATCAGGGTCCAAGTCAAACCGAAGCATCATCATTGCAAGAGAAGCGCGTACGCCAATGTTTCCACCGGCCCTTTTGGAGTCCGGTTGCGACTTGGAATGCTTGAATTAGCTCCAGAAAAGGACCAAGGGAAAGGATGTTTTGAATAAACTGGTTCTCTGTATATGTCCCGAGCAATGAGGTCAAGTTACAAGATTTCGATGGAAGTATCGAGGTTTGCCAATTTCTTTGTTTGGGACAACACGACATAACTGGCTAATTAAAACTCGGTTCTAAGCAGACAATCTATTATCCGGTCCAAACCCCCAGAATATTAACCCACAGTGGTAATATAGTCCAACGTTGTGAAACTAAGCTATTATTGATCGTGGGGTACGGTTTCCTGAGCAATAGAACATTGCAAGCAATTTCTATCAAGTAATATCAAGCCACATGATGCACTGTGCTAAGAGGTTGGCACAGAGCATCGAAGCACACCTAGCTACTCACCTAGCTACTCTATTTTCAATGTGGCTGACGTGACTCTAGAGGGTCTAGTCAAGTTGATGTACGACTTCATTCGGAAATGATGGCTATGAATCAATTGTGCATGTTTTGCGGGGACAATGGCCTTCCCAATATAGCATTTCAGATTGGAAGATCGGTTACCAAGGTTTCAGCAATGTATGGCGTGTATGGGAAACACGATGGAAAAGAGAGGAAGCACAATCTTCCAAAAAGTGCCTGCCAGACTTCGGATTAGTTGTTGTTGCTTCACATGCTCGACACAATTAGCTTATAGCCCGAATCGAAGACGGATGCAGGTTATACAGCAGTGTTATGCAACGCATATTACACCATAGCTATTCCAGAGCTTGTGATCGGTTGTATCTTCCACCACCAAACAAACTTTTACTCGGCGTGTTCTTTCTAGTACGTAACTCTACGCATCTCAAATGAGGAGTAAATCTCGATGAGAACACCAAAGCTTTGTTCCAGAACATCTTGTCAATTCACGTGATGCTAATCCGCACCCACAGGTTCCATTTATAATTCGGTTTTGATCGGTTGAAGATCATGAGATGGGTCAAATCACATGGGGTCCCCTCACCAAAGTCATCAAAGTCCATTACCACTCGTTTAGAAAAGCGGGATTTCACCAACCACGAGTCAAACATTGGTCCACGAGTCCACTCACAGCTTATTACCATACAATAGCCAAGTCCAATACACAAGTACACCATGCGTGGTCCCAAGTCCCAACATCATCATTGTCAAATTGATTGCATAATGAATCCAATCAGAATGTGAATAGGGTCGACGGAGAACCTCAAATGGGAAACTCGCAGGAATGATACCAAGTTTCAAGAAAGTCGACGATACTTCTTGTACACCGTATCTGAAATACTTCAAGTATCAAGATAGCGACAATCACAGTTCCACCAAAGCTTATCTGGCGGTGAGGTGGCCACCCAATCCGAGCCCCTTTATTATCACGGAGCACAGGAACGGACCTTCCATAGCACCATTGCCCAAGCACCAGAATGTCGAGGAAAAACCGAACCCAATTACTCCTTTCAGCTAATACTTCGTACATTTGCTTTTAGATTGATTGGATTTCGGTCGCAGCTAATTCGGTCGATTTTTATGTGCTTCGTAAAGTTGCGGTAAGGTTTATACAGGCGAGATAGATTGCCATTACCCTTTTAGATTTTATATAACCTTGCCGGGCTATTTACCTACCATGTTTAGTGCTAGCCCAATACACAAGCCATCCACAAGTGCCCAATTTTCTGTTGGCGTCTTTTCACATTCCTCATCCCTCTAAAGTTTGATGGACCTGCGTGATCAAATCTATGAGGCATTTCAATTTCATCCACAACCTAAACATTCTATATATTGAGACATTTTCCCACCATTAATTCGCTCTTACTTTTTGACAAAAAAGAACCATACAATTGTTACACCATATCAAGCACTGCAATGGGCTTTGAACTTCATACTCTTTTAAATACCGCTTCGTCAGATAAATACTCAAGTTCGCCCAGAAGTTGATAATAACGAAAGCACTTTTTTTCTACACCGTTACGTTGTTACACATATTAATATTCATTCCAGTCTTCAGCCTTTCAACGTCGTCGACCAGATCTGCCAATCATCGACTGCAATTCCTTCCCTTCATATCTCTACAGTTTAATTTCTCCTGGATCCATTTCATAAATACCAGAATATTCAGAACAGTCATCACCATGCAGATCTCACCACCCCGTAACGCCCACGCTTTCTCCAATAAGCGAATGCTCAACTCAACTCCCTATCCGAATTACGCCTCTTCTCGACCACGACAAGCATCTTCGTCCTCGTCCCTTCGTATACCTATGGCTGCTACACACCGTAACGCTCGAGAACGGGCTCCCATTCGTCAGGTTCAACAACCAGAATCGGAAGTTAGTATTATTGTCACGACGTGGGATGATGAGGGGAAGTGTTGGTATCCGGTCGAGGCCTATGGTCCTATCGGGGAACACTTGAACAAATTTATTGAAGCCAGAAGAAGGGCTAAGCAGATGAGTGAGAGGAGAGACTCGGAGTAAATAGGGAGGATGGATCTTCATACCAAGTGTTGGAAAAGAGGATGGAGTTTCTGCGGATGTTTTCCCCATCCTTTGGGTGTCTCTTTGGAGTTTTATGACATGATGATGATGATTTTCCTTTGGGGTTATGGTATCAGGGGGTGTCGATAAAAGATTGCGTCAAAATGGTAGATGGCACATGCAATATGGTTGGTCACTGGCAACAAGGACAACTGAACTGAACGGGTATGGGGATAATAGAAGGGGTATCGGAGTTCATTTTGGGCATTTCTATACTACAGTAGCTAGTAATTCCATCTTCTAAATGAGTCGCAAGACTCGGTGCCTTCTGGCGCTTCTTGATTCGCTTGCTTGTTTGAATGATCACACTTGAAGCACCTTTTGGTTTCACTCCTTTCTTGAGTAGTCTAGGCACTGCCAAGATCCAGTCACTCACGGCCATGCATAAAACCATCCACAACATAATGTCTCCGCTGTCACGTCCCACCAGTCCGGTCAACCCGTTCATTATCAAATGAGAATAGATTGCCTACGGGACGAAGCGTCTTATCTCGTCCCGCCCATGGAACAATTTTCCCTGGGCTGAATAGTCTCCACCCGGGCTGAAAATGACAGCTATCTCCACTCCTTGGCATTCACATGCAATGCACGCTGAAGTTTTCTTCTGCCGTGCTTCTATAGATGGATCTGGATTTTTTAGAATTTTTTTTTTTCATCACGTTGGTGGTGAGGTTTTTGTGGGGATCAAGGGGTAATGGTGATGTGTATGGCATTTATACTTTATGCAGTGTGAGTTTTTGGTGGAAAAAAGGGGGGATTTAGAAGGTGGGCGGTGAGTGTATTTTGTAGCAACGACTGATCGAGTCTTTCAATTGGTTCCTGGCATAGCTAGGACCTGAAGTAGCATCGAGAAGTATCTTGTTATTCGATAATTATCCGATTTTTTTCCATCATCACTTGTCGAAGGTACAACAAGGGGACGAAGAAAAAAAAAAACGTCGAAGTGGCCAATAGCAGCCGAGATCACTACCCCGCGTTACCCCGCCATGAAAGGTTGGAAGGCACAGCATCATCTCTCGCATCATTAATATTTCATATTTTTGTTCATTAAATCATAATTTGAGATGCAAGTCATGCGGATAAAGGGAATATGCACATCACATGAGTATACACTTTAGATCTCCATCGATTATACAAATTGGTTATTGTAAAACCTAGCTCCCTAAAGTATTTGCGAAGTAACGTAACAGCATGGCATGGCATTTCCCAAGCGACTTGTGTGTACTGTATCAGGCCAAACTACCATCATCTGAAAGCTTCGCCAACTAACTTCCTGGTGAGAACTGATGGTTGATCATGCGAGGAGCCAACCATCTTCTTCAACCTCATCCTCATCCTCATCGTTACCCATAACTTCAACCCAATCATCCTCCGCATTCTCGGCATCATCCTCATCCTCTGTTATAAACTCAATTCTGTAATTATCCATAGATCCATAGATCTTGGATCCCTTGGTGGCAGTCTCACTAGCATTGTTCTTCGCATTGTTTTCCATCGTGTTGATGACAGTGTTGGAAGTCTGGGGGGAGCCGGCATAGACGTCCTTGATGGTTTCCGGGACATCTTCAAAAGGAGTGCTAGCCAAAGGAGCAACTGCAGTCTCCGTAATCATTTCTCCAGACAGTTTGGCCCCCTCAGAAGTCTCCTTATAAGGGATCTCGGCAAGTCTCTGTGCAAGAGCTTTTTCGATTCTAGCTCTGACCGCTTGACTCTCCATGATGACTCTTGTGGCTTCTGCTCTAGCGATTTGACTATGTTCGATTGCTCTTGTCGCATTGTCTCTTATCTCTTCGAATGTGGCCGGATTCTCATTGCGTGTTGGCGTGGGCATGTAGGCTGAGGTGTACAATCGTTGGTCTTCTCTGCCGCTTTCAAGACCGTAATTTTCTGGCTCGGGATTCTTTCTGGTGTTGAACTGATCTTTTTGTGGTTTCTCTTTCACATATCGATCATCGATTCGTAGATGATAGCGATCTTTTTTTGTTTTCGCTGCTGTAGCAAGGCGAGGGTCTTTCTCCTGATGCTGTTTGTCTGTTCTCTTTGTACCACCTGCATTGTGAATCCAAGGAGAATTAGCTGATTTCGTGTTTGTCTCTTGATGATGCATTCCCTGTGTTCTCGACTGGTAAGTGACTTGGGGTCCTATGCGAGCTGCCTCATACTTGGCTTGAGAGGATTGTGCAACAGTGGATGAGACATGAGAGTAAGAATTCTCAAAAGCGGCGGACTTTCTTGGATTACCACTTATTTTCTTCTTTTCTTTCATTTTGCTAACGCCTCTCTCCTTTGTATCATTGAGAGTCTGATCATATGTCAGATTGAGCATGGAATTCTTCTTGTGTCCAGATAGACTGTCCAGAAACTTTGCCGATTGATTTTGATTCATCTCCATGACCCAACGTCCTTGGCGCTGTTGTTCCATCTTCCTGGTGTTGTATCCTTCTTTAGATACCAATTCCATGAAGGTCGCATGTGAGATTTCTGTCTTGCCACGGGATGATTTGTTTGATGGCGGTAGTGATTTTGTGTAGTCTTTATCTACACGCGAGTTGGATGGTAAAATGGTTGACATGATCGAGTTGACTTTGGAATACTGAATATCCGAGATATGTTTTTGTTTGTGAGACATGTAGATGGACAGCTTCGAGCTTAGAGATGACTTTATGCCGATTTCAGAAAAGCAAGGCTGTGCAAAGGTGCCGCCGTATGGAGCTAGCGTGGGGTTTGGCGTTGTGAAGATTAGCACGTGTTTCTACCAGCAGTATTTAGGTACTGTAGAATTCATTAAGAGAGAACTCAATGTGCTACATGCTTAAATATTCAGTGAGTGGTATTGTGTAGATACCCCATGTCCAGTACTGTTTTTTTCTTTCATTCTTTATTTGAGAATAGTCCATAGTCATTTCCATGATACATATTAGCAGCATGTGATACTCCTGTGTGGCATGCTTCCAAGTATAGTGAATAAAATAACTGTGCTTCTAATTACAAAGACAGGTAAGAGAACTAAGCAAACTACTCTGATTTATAACCCTCCGCAGAGTTCATTTCTTGCACAAGCTTTACTTAGACAAGAATTGCATCATCATATGAGTGACAAATAATGTATAAAATTATTAAAGAGAGTTGAAAGAAAAGATACATCCACAATGTGATTGTGCACAGGTTTGACATTGATCATGTCCATTGTTTATTATTGTCATGGCAGATTTTGAACGCAGTGAAAGAAACCATGAACATTGCAGCTACTGAAACATTGACATTCAATGCATCATAACAGGATCTTTGACCACAGAAGAAACCATTTGTTGGTGATATCTCAGCCAGCCATCGTAAATTTAAGCTAGAAACCAATTATCATCGTCGTCTTCGCTCCCAACCGTAACAAACTTTTTGTCCACAGTGCCACCATCTATCTTCAATATGAAAGGATCATAGGCCCCATAGATCTCGAATTTATGATTGGGATCCAAATCACCAGAAGTTTCCATGAGGATTCAGACAGAATTTCTCGCGATAAAACGTTCCTAAAGTTTGTCTTGCTCAACCACCTCCTTCGAAACAATATCTTTGGAATCGGTTTGCTTCGCGGATTCTTCGTCTGGAGTAACCTTCTGGATGAAAGCTTCGTCCAAGACTCCAATTGTGACCTCCTCGATAACTTCCTTGATGGTATCTTCTATGCCATCGCCCTGGACACCTGTCTTCTTGGTGTTGATGCTAGCTGCGACATGCTTAGTCGATTCATATTTGTTGATCGCACCGGTGGAAGTAATGAAGCGTTGTCGAAGCTCTTGAACCGTGTTATTCAATGTACTTTCGGCATTCTCTATTTCGATTGCCATTTCTTGAAGGCAGGTTTCAGACTCTTGGATTCCAAGTTCTGAATCACCTTCTGCTGCTCCAGGCATCATGGCTAGATACTTGGATTTTCTGGAAGGAGCCATTGTATTATTGTGTGTTGTTGTGAATAAAATGTTTTTATTACGAAGTTTTGTGATTGCTGAGGTATTGTGAGGTACTGTGAGGTATTGTGAGGTATTGCGAGGTATTGTGAAAGTCTTGCAAGAAAGAACTAAAGTTTGTTTGAATTTGAGAAGATAGCTTCCTGTTAAAATAAATAGCCTGAGCTCCACATGCTACAACAGCTCTCAAGCGAGAGCAGCCAAGGTCGTAGCTAAATCAGGTATCTAGTGCGGCTTAGCACTGCGCCTTGATCTACAAATATTACACTAAGGCAGCTTGTTTGAATTTCTATTGATTGGATTCATATATAGTTGTGATGTGAATGTCGTAATCTTTAAGCTAAACTACAGTGAACTGTATTGATAGTTTCTAAGCTTATATATTAGAACAATAAAGAGGTGAATGACCATAAAAGCTTGTTCTACCCATCATAACCTAATCGAATCTTTTAGGGTGTGCAAGTTCTTTGATCTGACAAAGATGTGAAACATTGGAGTCAATATAGATATTCGACAATTCTACATGCTTATTAATAAGTGAACATTACCATTCAGACCAATTTCAATTTGTCCTTCTTTGCTTTCTTCAAAACTTTAACTTTTAGTTTCAATCAATTGCTTCCTGTCTTGCTTGTGAGCGCGTGACCTCCTCCGTTGGCACATCAAACTTCACGGAAAAGAAAGATTACATATCTGCTTCTCTAGCAGTAAATGTTTTATTGAATTTATTTGCTAATAAATGTGCTATGTGCATATTGGCACTGAGGAGATCTGTCAAGTTGAAGAACATGATTCTCGTTATATTGAATCTAATTCATATGACCTTGTGATGAATATAACCCAAAAGAACAAACTGAAACTGCAGCTCTAATCAAGATCCGTTCATCACTTTGATTCCCTTTCAACCATGACCCAGTCATTGTCTTGAATATCCTTGACCATGACCCAATTACCGTCTAGCTCCTCGCCCAGAATCTCGGTAACGGTTTTCTCCATAAGACTCTTCAGTTGAGGAGACTCAACATCGTAATCCTCCATAGGAATATCCTCAGAATTCCTGTCTTCGTGATTTCTCGTCGGACCCGTGCTCTGATCGTCTGCTCTGTTGAAACTTACGGAAACATTGCGGGGCGAATATTTCGGGGGTCTGCGCGTGAGCTGAAGCTGATTATTATATACCTTGCTAAGGCTAGTCAAGACATCCTGTAAGATTGAGATTAGCACCCTCCACTGAGCTTCAAGGCTGGACAATGAGTACAATTTGCTCTATTACATGAACCCCACATTCATCCATCTCGTCTCTGACCTGCGCTTGCTCATTAAAGTATTGCGCAAAGACTTCGGACTATGATGATTGAATTAGATTCCAGCTTCCAAATTCCAAAGATGTAGGGCGATAAACTCACATAAACTGGATCAGGATCTGATCCGACAAACTTTTCACCGGGAACTGAAGTCACACCATATTAGCAATTTTAATCTAACTAGTTTTAGGTTATATAGCACTTACAAAAATAATTCGAGATAGATTTGTCCCAAGCATACACGAAGTAGCTATGGTTGACTGTATCACCATAGTATTCGACGCATTTTGCCTTGTAGTTATCTATGATAACCTTTTGGTCCTTGCCAGACATCACGTGGCGAGCCAGTCTGTGAATAGCCGTTTCCCAGAATATCGAGGAATTATATGAGTCGCTTTCGCCAGGGTGCTTGTTCTGAAGCTGGATGAATTGAGGTACGAATCTAGGGACATCCATCATAATATTCTGATGTTTTGATGTTTTTGTGGTACTTTCAGAATGACCCAAAGTTGACAAGTGAATTTTTACTAATATTTTGAGATGGAGCTTAGATGCGCGAAAGAGACGCCAATGTATTATCAAACTTGGTGTAGAGTTTTGCAAGGAAGATATCAAAGAAGTTGTTTGTATTAGATTTTAGTAGAGTTAGAACTTGATATAATAATTATTCTACACCATACGGTCCACGTGTAAAGTAGTGTCACCCCGGAAACTCGGGTTTCGAATGATTCAAAAATTGTTGGCGCAGTACGATTCTATTCAACGTTTCAGATTGTATCTCGAAAATGTGAGTTTACTGGTTATTAGCATCAGGCTTGGTATTCTATTGGTTCGATATTTGGTATGGCTGTAGGCATTTAAATCTTGTATATCGTTGGAAGATCCACGTGGATTCTTCCATAACTTTTGTGGTGCTTGCAGTAACGTTGTCCCAAACTACGCTAGTGTAAATTTGCCGAGAAAGAACTAAGGGGAAGGAACCAACGAAGAGAACAAACGCAAGATATCATTTTGTCGACCAATTGAAAGTGGAGTTTTATCTTTCCATTAATATATTAACAGATGCATCTGAAACGAGAAAAAAAGAAGTACATGAGATCCTCGCGCAAGATACAATAGTTCGGACCGCCAGACTCGATAAGTGCCAGTTGATTGTGTTTATTCATATTCATCCGCACATCGTAGGTAATAGATACAATATATAGATTTTGTATAATCAAATTGATATGAACAATTAAAATGATATGACACAGTTAGTATGAAAGGAATAGGTTATCATAATATAGAAAGCTTAGTTGCTTGAAATGGGTAATCATAAAATCAACAAACAAGTCATGAGATATTGGTAAAACAGGAAACAACATGATCAGTATATCATCTGCCTTTAATTGCAGAATCTCTCCATTTAACATCCATACCCGTAAGGATACAGAATCATGCAATGGAAAATATAAGTTAGAAGTATCAACTAGACATGTGACAATAAACAGCGAACGCAACCTCATATCGGCCTACTAGAGTGCTGAGATGATGATTTCTCTCCTACGGATCATCAAGACCTAATCAATCTCTAGCACCCTTCAAAAGCCCCTCACAACATATCCCAATCATCATTCTCCCAACCGAACTCTTCATCATCCGCATCCTCCACCTCTACAACCACAAACTCATCGTCCCCACCCTGCTCCATCATCTCCTCTCTCTCTTCCTCTGCCTCAATCTCCTTGATTCTCTTCTCAGCCTCCTGAGACTCCTGAGCCTTCTTAGCCTGAATAGCGCGAATGCGGTCAGAGAAGCTCTCGGTACTAACCTCAAGTTTTCGTGCTAACATGAGTTTCTTGTTGTAAGTTTCGTTGAGGAAAATCTTCTATTTGTCAGCAATTACATCCGTTAAGAGAAATATCAACAATATATGCACGGGCGGAAAAGACTCACAAGGGCACCAATATCATCCTCTCCCTGTTCTGCCTTCTCATTGATTAATCGCTTGACAGCTGTGCAGTATTTTCTTCGAATTTGTGTCTACCATCTGTCAGTTTCGTTCTCCTCCTTCGCGTTCTCCTTCCAGGAATACTCACATAAACCGGATCAGGGTCTACACCCGGGAATTTTGCATCCTCCCAGAGACGTCTGACAAGCATACTTTGACTTCTCCATTTGATATATGCCTCTCCAACATTTGGATGACGAAGTCTATTGACTGTCTCAAGACCCGTGAGCATTTGCTGCCATGTAATCATCTTTGCTTGAGAGAGAATGATGGCAGAGGGGGCGTGGTTGTTCGCGTGGATCTATAATGGTAAAATAAGCTGGTAAGCATGAATAAAAGGGCGGGAAATGATTCTGAGATTGACGAGGAAAAATAGTCTTGGTATTGGAATAAATAGAAAATTATATACGAACAGCAATCCAGGAAATCTGATCCTTATACTCGAGCTGTGGGGGCGTATCTAAACCTTCATAGGGTTCCAAAGGAAGAAGTCCCTTGTTGAAGTTAAGGGCTTGTGATATTTCACTCAAGGCACGTGCTGCTTGATTCATGATCGATAATTTATTCTTTATGTTGTGTGATAAGACTTTTATCAGCTTCGATCGTAAATGGAGTATGAAATAAGTCGTTTTGTGTTCTTTTCGTTTGAGACTGTTCTTTTATGCTGTGGAATCTTATTTTATGTTACTTGAAGAAAGAACTCAAGGATTAAAGAATCGATATCAAGGTCTTAATGGAGAGGAATACCAGAAGTTTATACGAAATTTGATGTGCCAATACGGCAACGAATTTTCTAATGCATGGTTATTTATACCATTCAAAGGAAGAGATCAAGTGAGATGATTGTATTTTGTACGGCTAAATGGATTGTATTCTAGCCATTCACCATCACTGTGGAAATAATCTGTTTTATTGTGTCACGAGACTGTTACCTGTTGCTGATAATCCATTAAATCATGGGAGACGCATATTGTCCTACAGGGAAGTATCATGGATCAACATGGAAACCTTTCGCTGATTTTGTCGACACTAACGAACCACATCAAGCGTAGCGACTATGTCGTTGAATCATACGCCGGAAATTCGAAAGATTTTGTTTCTAGTTTCAGGAAAATGATGACTGGCCATGGCTGGAAGTTTTGTATTATGCCTTCTATACTCTATATTTCTAGCTGAAAAGATTGCTCAACGCCTTGTAAAAGCTTGGTGTCATGAGTGACTCCCATTAGCACCAATTGAACCTGAATATCGTCCGAACTAAGAACCTTGATCACCCCAGAATCGTCCCAGGAAATATCTACACTTCCACCTCCCACAATCACAAATGTCCCTTTCATTTGCTTCACCAAATTCTGTCTAGGCTTGATAATCGTTGTTAAACCTCCTTCACTATCTTTCGTGGTTGGATATTGAATGCCAGCAATTTCCCTCACAATCTCGTACATCGGAGTTGCACTCCATCCATGGCAATCACTTCTGACCATACTTTCACTTTCTGCCCAAGTGGTCAAGTTCTGGTCAAGCATCTTCTTCCACGGGCCTATTAACTCCTCCCAGACTTCTTCATAAATTCCTGCTTGTGCGACAGCTCGGAACATATAGAAGGACATTGCAAATGATGCCTTTGCAAGTCCCAGTGCTTCTCTTTCGTGGATGGTCTTTCTCATTAGGTCTTTGGCTGGCTCTCCGCTTATAGCATCTGCAAGCACTGCGAAAATCTGGACATGTTGTGAACTCTGTCCGATAGCGCCGGGCCCATCGAGATACAGACTCTTGTTGCTATCATAGCAATTTTCATTGACAGATCGAATGATAGCATTAGCTCTATCAAGGTATTCACTTGCAGTATCCTTCCTGCTAACTGCTTCACACAAAGCTGCGCCAGACCTCAAAGCTATTGCATAAACTAAGCTGTTGATAGTAGCAGCTCCTTTGTCAAAGTACGCTTTGGGAACCCCCATACTAGAAAACCCTCGTGATGGAGTAAACCACTCTTTCACCCAATCAACGAAGGCCCATGTGCCCTCTTCATGAAACTGTCCCACAAGGCCGAGATCATTTAAACGATCGCTGAAATGATCCAGAATTCCATCAATAGTACCCAAAAACTTTTTGATAAACGTGATATCTTGGAAGTGTAACGAATGATCATGAACCATAAGTATCCAGTACAAAGAGAACTGGGGTATGTTCATGGAGCGGCCAGGATTTGGAAAGTTCGTTTCCAATAGCCCGTCATCTCTACGAGATGCAAAGAACTCGTGAATTGTTTTCCGGGCAAGAAGGTCCGAGTGAGAGATTGTGTAGGAGAATAAAAGTTGGGAGCGAGTATCCATGGCAAATTGATTTTGTTCATAATACGGACAGTCCTCATGGGTTTCATGCATGCAATTGAGGAGAGTATTAACAGATGTCGAGTGGAGCTTATCCACAAGAGGGGTACTACTGATAGTAGTAGTGATAGGTAGAGGATAATGAGTGGAACGGTATGTGATGGAGTTGAATTGGAGTGAGGTATGTGGAGGGCACGTTACGGAAATCCGAATATATCGGAATGTGCGCCACCAGAAAGGTTCGTAAGAATATTTTGTCTGGTTCGCATGACAGATGTATGTATCGATCGGTCCATACAACTTTCCAGTCTTGAAATTTGTGCGGTCCTCTTTTGATCTTGGCTGGCCACCATCCATATCATTCTCGTAGGATTCAGCACAGAGAATTTCGATCTTGGGTGCAAGATATGCATGACCTTCAATCTCGAAGCTGAATTCAAGGAATCCAGTAGTCAAACTATTCGATTCAATTTCGACAATTGAATTTGTACCAGCCGCTAACTTCATAGGTCTGTCATTTTGCAATAGCATATTCCAATCGCTCAAGCTCGAATTTTCAGTGCATGTCACAGCATTGTCAAATCGTCGAGATATTTCGGGAAGATGGGGTATTGGCCTGGGCGTGAGTTTTCTTGGATCCAGCATCGGTGACATCTTTCTCTTCATGGTCCTTATCTCGGCATTCTTCCAACATGCATCATCAAACTCGACTTCCCTCCATCCCAACAATTTATTGTTTGCGTGAATCTCTTCGTTGAGGTCTAGAAAAGGAGGTCCCATCCGGAAATCCCATTTTGAAGATGGTAGGAGTGACGTTTCTTGGTCTTTGGCTGCCTTCCAAGTGGCATCGGTATGAAGCTTTTGCTCCTGATCACACAAGTTAGCTTATGAATTTTGCAAGCCGCCGCCTCAGAGTCTACTAACCCCTATCTGACACCAGAGGATGAGTCCTGGCAAAGGAGTCCTGGCCATCGATGTGCCAGCCGCATTGGTTGCGGAGAACCTCAAGACTTTGGCGCTGAATACATTCTTTCCCGGCTGTAGCAATGGAGTGATGTCCACCGTCTCGTAGTACCATCTTGTTGGATAACTCTTGCAAGGTCCGAAACTGATTCGTTTGCCGTTCAAAAACAAACGATACCGAGTATCCGCAGAAACATGAAGTACAGTTTCTTCAATTGGAAGCTTCTCCAGAGTGAACGACTTTCGGAATAGAACAAACTGGCCAGGATCAGTGGTATCATCAAAATCTGGCACCCAGATCCATTGTGCTTCGTCAGTGAGGAATGGCGAGGATGTCATGGTGAAGTCTTGAATTGTAGAAACTATAGCTCAACTGAAAGTAAGAATGAGAGCTCATGGCTACTAAGTATGTTTGGAGGTAGTCAAAGATCTAAATTGCTTTTCCTCATGAAGCTTTATTAGTCCGACTGAAGTTTGACCGGCAGATGTAGTGTACCCCATATCGTCCACTACCCCATGTGGAGGAAAAGTGGAAGGAGTGGAAGAAGTGGAAGAAGTGGAAGAGTGGACGTTCCTGGAAGGCCTATCACTCGCTTAAACACACCACGGACGCTCATGAGGCACGTGCTTGGAATGGGCGAAACAACGTCGACCGAAATGTACCAATGCATCCCCACATCTCTCTAGTACTTACCCCGAGAGTGCGATATTAGTCTAGCTGCCGACAGATATCTATAATCTCCATAAGACATGCCGTCACGAAATTATGGATCTGGAGGAGATCTCCGTCAGTGCTTTTGCCACTGCACTGGCAATGGCAACATTACAAAGCCTCGTTGATATTACTCAGAGAAGACGTAGTCTTGTCACCTCGTCGAAGGAGTCTTTATCTAATTGTCAAAAAGTCACCGACAAGTGTCCTCGGCTTCCTTTCCTATGACACGACCCTGACTTAAATCTCTCCAAGCGGGATCTGGCAAGCTTGTCGCTAATGTTGGCAAGCCATGGATATCACCCTGTTGAAGGCAGTGGCAGGGCGGCTGAGAGGAGTCGTAACCCAATCCCCACACATCCCAACGCAATGACTTCTACAGGTCAGCCACCGAAAATCTTCTCCATACCAAGGCTTTGCTTTGCTGCACTCCACACTCCCTCCACATGAACGTATTTCCTCCTCACTCCACCTAGTCCACTCTCGACAAGCCTTTCGCCTTGACTTCAAATAGGGTTATTCTCTCCCCTTATTTTCTCAATACAAATCTCGTCATCTGACGACTTTCATTACTTCAACTTGAACTGCACGATGGCGACAACAAACCCACCCGCTGCAGACAGCAAGACCACAGATGACGACGTTAAACTGTCAGCACAGCATCTCGAACGTGTGGAAACTGTTCATACAACCCAACCCGATGTTTCTGACCTCAGCATTTGGCAGACGATCAAACAAAATCCGTTCATCGTGTTATGTTGTATCTATGCTAATATGGGGGCACTGATGTATGGATTCGATAATATTGCACTTTCACTTTGTTTGAACATGGTGCCATTCCAGTTAGTTTATTTCGAATTTCCATTGGCTCAAGAGTTGACAATTTTTTTAGAGCACAGTTCGGTGAACAGGTATCTCCTGGTACATATATAATACCTGCTTATTGGCAATCGTTGTGGAATGCCATGGCACAAGTATGCACAGGTTTTGGTGCTTGGGGAGCTGGACCTATCTCAGATCGTTTCGGTCGTCGCATTTCTTTCTGTGTATCTGGACTCATATCGATTGCCGGAACTGCTGTCATATACACGGCCACAACCCCCGGGGCCTTTCTGGGAGGCAAAATGATTAATGCTATTGGGCTTGGCATGGCTTTGACTACTGGTCAAATCTATGTCTCAGAGATCACTCCTCTGAGGATTCGTGGAGTAGCATTGTCAGCGTATGCATTTAGCATGGTAAGATTTCTCATATTCAATCATTGGACTGTTTACTAACTATTTGAAGAACTTAGGATATCTCATTGCGGCATCGGTTGCTTTCGATCGTGTAACAATCATGGATCAATCCTCATACAAAGTTCTCTTCGCCTCAAATTGGGTTTGGCCGCTAGTCATCGTTTTATTCTGTTTCGTTATTCCTGAATCGCCCTACTATCTTGTCCGAAAAGGCAATTTATCATCTGCCACCAAGGGCCTTTCAAAACTTTACAACAAGTCTATCTCAGTTGAGCCCATTCTCGCTAGCATGGTCCGAATTACTCGGGAAGAAGAGAACCAAGCCAACGCGAGTAGCGAGACTTCTTACATGGACCTTTTCAAAGGCACAAATTGGCGCAGGACAAGAATCATTCTTTACACAAACGGTCTCAATCAAATGATTGGTGCTACTTTCATCTCTAATGCTCCATACTTTATGATTACAGCCGGTCTCTCGTCATCGCAAGCTTCAATGATGATTGAGTTGGGTATTGGATTTGCGCTGATTAGTAGTTTCTTCACATTTTGGTTCATGACTTTCGTTGGAAGAAGAAAAATGATATTATCTGGTATTTCCCTTGCTGTTGTCCTCTTCTTGATCATGGGTATCGCAGCAAGTGTTTCTTCATCGAAAGCATCCTTATGGTAAGTCACATCCCATTTGCCATTTATCACGCTTGTTACAGAACACAGCTAATCCCATAAACAGGTGCGTGGGTGTAACGCTCCAATTAGTTTGGTTCACCATTGGCCCCTCTATCGGCCCTTCTATCTCCCTTGCCGGAGAAATCTCCTCTCTTCGTCTACGAGCTAAATCACAATCTCTCGGTTTCTTCTTCAACTATTCTTATTCTACCGTCTGGAACGTAGCTGTACCATACATGTTCAATGCCACTGAAGGAAATCTAGGTGGAAAAATGGGATGGATCTTTTTGGCAACATCTTGTATTGCGTGGTTTGTTGTGTGGGCAGAGATACCAGAGACGAAAGACAGAACATATGGAGAGTTAGATGAGATGTTCAATGAAAGAGTGCCAGCGAGGAAGTTCAAGGCGTACAGAACGGAGAGAAGAGTGGCAGATGCAAAGGTTGAAGATGAGAATCCCGGGGTTTGAGATTGCTGGGTTCAAGATATGATGATTATGATTTCCTTTGTTGATTTCTAGGTATACGGCACAGTTAAAATTAATAAAATATAAGAAAAAAACTTTAAACAATCACAAAAAAAAATAAAAAATGAAAAGATGGCGTTTGGGGATTTTGTTTTTTTTTTTGTCATCGTTCTAGTGTTCGAGAAAGACATGTCTGTCAATTGGAGATATCTTGGGATTTGTTCTTGAATGATTTGGAGAATGATTTCTATCTAAATAATACTGAGTGATCTATCCAGAACGTAACGTTTCATTCAGCGCTCTCATTCAGGGACTCAATGAACCTATAATCTAAGAAAATTGTGCTTTTATCTAGAATCTCAGGCATCTCATCCAGGTTATGTCAGTTGTTTGCCAATTCTTCTGTTCCAGAAACCTTGCGTGTTGTTTGACAATCAAGTCACAGCTGGATTGCTTACGATTATGTGCTTCTCAAATCCTAGATTGGGTATTTGAATGATTTGAATGATTTAAGTTAAAAAAATACAGCCAAAATATTATGTGGAGACATTTGCTTCCTTCAATCAGGAACTAGTCGGCCGCTTGAAGAGCTGACTATTATATGACTGACGCTAAGTGGTGGCGTTCAAGTCAAGCACAGTCATCAAAGACGAATGCGGGGTTGAAAGCTGACAGCTGGCACCGGATAATTAGGCTAGAGGCTCTTACAACTACTACTTTTCGTCGCAATATTAATCCCTATTTCAAGTCCACAGTTGCGACTTTCTTTTCCAAATCTTTAGATTGAGATATTCTTGGACACGAGAACATGTCTTCTCGACTTTTCTATCGTGCTTACTCACCCAACAGCGCTGGTGACATCGTTTGTGGCAAAGCAAAGACAGGTTTGCGTCCTTCTCATATAGACGTAACACGGGAATTCGATAAGCATAGAGATATCGAAAATCGAATACCAACCGCTTTAGTTTCTGTGACTTCCAGCATCGTCAGAGCAATAAAAACTGCGTTCAATAAGCACTACAAAGACGGTGAAAATCGTGTTGGGATCTGGATTGTCTTTATTAGAGTCCCATATCAGGATGCAGATGCATATCACTCTGCCCGAAAGATAGCGGAAAGGTTTCATGGAATAAACCCTTTGTGGTTCAAGGATGAATATCTCTTCGAGTGGGAAATTCCAATGAAATATGTTGTGCATAGAGTTTCTGTGGGGACACTCGTTGATCGTGGTCTGGATATGAAAGAATATTGCGAGGAAATATGGGATAGAGAGTTAGATCGTCGGGTCTCCATACTACCAAGGACTGCAATTCTACGGAATAGGATTGCAAACACTGTGTGTGACGTCTCTTATGGCCACAATCTGTTTGAAAGTCATGTATACCTCGCAGAAATGGCACGAGCTTTCGGAGCAAGAGTATTCTGTTTGAACATTCCGTGGGAGATCTTCGCAGATTGCTGTGTGCATAGTTACTCCTGTCCAACAGACTTTGTGCAGCGTTATGACGCTATGCAAGAGGATTGTAACATAGTGTTGTTGGATTGGTGGCTCATTGGAGACGTGTTCAACGATGAATATGAGTCTCATTTGGAATATGCCGATGAACTCCAAGAGATAATGAAGTCGCAATGGGTTGAGTTGTCAGGAAATATGAATGACACCTCTGAGGATTCTGCCTGGTTCAAAGAAGAATATGAAAAACTCATGGAGAGAAATGAAGAGATCGAAGCTGAGATTGAGGCAAATGCGGTTAGGATAGGGTTGTAAAAACTTCATGTGCAGATTTCTTATATCATGTCAAGTAGCACTTACGTCGAAGTTAATTTTTTTCGCAAGCATATTGGGGTCAAGTTTGAATACACCGAGGGCTTCCCAATATTAGCTAGACATGTCATTTTTAAGGTTTATAAAGTATACCCATTGTCTTTTCTTACAAAACTTTCGTCATACAATGTGGCTCTTTAGAATTCCAGATTTTTTATACAAGGGTCTGACAAAAATAAATTATCAAATGAAACATTCTAATATCTACAAACCACCCCCTTCCCCCCCCCCCCCCCGAACTAATAACCAAAAGGAAGTACAATCTCATGATCTCCTTATCAATAATTTCTGACCCACTTTCTAAAATCCGTCTCTCATAGTAACCATACACTTGTGTCCCTTGGGTGCAATCAAAAAGAAATTTTCCATCTCCATTCCACTATCATCTTGGCTCGAGGCAATTCTCATTCCTTTGCACTCCCTGAAAATTAAAGCGAGAGCTAAATGCATTTCCATTTTCGCCAAATGAATACCGAGACAGGTGCGTACTCCTGCACCAAAGGGATGGTTTGCTGTTTTGAAATCATCTGATTTGGGACCAAGCCAGCGCTGAGGGTCAAACCTATAACAGAAGGTCCATGAGTTAGCTATTTGTTCTGTGGGAAGAGTGGAGCACGCGTAGTTTTTATTTTAATTATCCGGGTTGTAGTCCAACAATTTGAGGCTTTCAACCTGTGAGTCCGGCCATGGAAGCTGGCCGCAGTTCTGAATAGTGGATATTTTTGTTTGAAAAGAATGAAATGAGATCCGAATGAATGAAAGGACAGTTACCTTTCAGGTTCAGGGAAGATTTCCGGGTCGCGATGGATTGTGTAAGCCTGCGTAGAAACTGTTATGGATCCAGGGAGAAAGTATCCATCTAACTCAGCACCTTCTCGAGGAACCATTCTAGGGAGACTTGAGGGCGCTGCTCCCCATAGCCTTAACCCTTCATCAATAACCGCATTTAACAACGGCAATTCCTCCACATCCTTAGATTCAAAATCATCACCTAAAGTGCCAACCTCATCTTCTAGTTGTCTCTGCAATTCAGGATATTTCAAAATGTTGTAGACCAGATATGTGAGTGTAGTAGCAGTCGTGTCAGTCCCCGCTACTATGGAATTTGTGGCCTCCTGTTGAATGTCCAAATCTGAAAGTGGTGCATCCGCATTCTTCGATTTCCCTTCGGTGACTATCTTGTGGAATATATTATGAGCAGTACCACTCTCTGATTTTGCATTCAGGACAGCTAATGATCCATACTCATTTAATCGATCTTCGGGAGTTTGAAAAAAAGAAAGATGTGTCATCTTCCCAATTTTGAAAAGTAACGGAAATTCAGCGCTAATACCGGCTACTACGCTTACACGTTCTAGATCTTCGATGTATTGAGTTTTCTAGATTTTAAATGAGCAATTAAGCAGACGGTAGGAAGTGAAGAACTTACCCGTTCCTTTTCTAGTGTTCCAAAACTCTTTCCAAAACTGAGATGCCCTATGACATCTGTAGCCATGAATATGAAGAATTTCAAGATGTCCACTTCTCCTATCAAAGCATCTCTTTTAATTTTCTTCACCGCCATGCTTACCTTTTGTCTGACATCATTCTCCCAATTTGTTCTCAAAGAGCTCTTACTGAAAGAATGCGCAAACAATTTGCGACGGATACCATGTTCTTTCGAATCAATCATACTAAAAACACCTGCCGGTTCAGACACGAAGGTTTGATACCAAGGAGATTTGAGAAAGGGCTTAGAGATACGGTGGATTGTTTTGAAAGAAGGAATTGAAGAACATGATACTTCGGTTGGAGCAATGAGGACTATGTGCCCATAGGTCTGATGGAGGTAATGGATATAGTGCAAGCGATGCCCGGTGATTACATAGTACTTAAGAACGAGATGGGTGAATCGCGCATACCATGGGCCGGGAATCTTGCGTAGAGGTGTGAGATATGCTCGATAAATGATCTGGAGTTGTTAACATATAGAAATTGGTATCTTGGGGATTGTTCATACTTTGACAGAGAACGCCAAACAGATGAAAACGAAAGCTATTTGCGCTATACTAGAAGATTGAAACCAGACAGAGAACGCCATGTTGGGCTGGGCCAGATCAGAAGAGAAGGTTGTAACTTTTGATTGATTGATATTGAATATGGCTTTGAGGACTTCCTCTTTATATATCAGGAAAGCGGAGGAGATCAGGGCACCACTACATCATTGTCATGTCATGCCATGTCTTCACTTCCACAAAAATGCATCATGAGCATTTTCGGAGTACAATGCAACATCTTGGAAGACAGTACAACGTCTGGACAATTCTGTGTCTATCGTAGGCCGCAAACTAAGACATCGCGCGCACTAAACTAACTCTGACTCTTGATTCGATGCATCTTGTAATTGTTTATCCCTTCAAAACTGGTTAACAAAAAGTAAAGTCTTCAAGATCCAATCCTAATCCAATGCAATACAAGATGACAAATTTTCAGTGGTGAAAGGGCGAAAACCCGAGCGGAAAAAAGGTGTGGCGGAGACTCGGAATCCGCTCTAAACTCCGTCAGTTAGCGTCTAAATTCATTGGTGGAGAGCTACATCCGCCCCTATTCTCGCTAGCATGCTGAGACAGAAATCGGACAAAAGTGTTGCAATGACATGTTTCTGTCTGGAATTTTCAAATGCCGATGCAGAAGGGCGGCTATTCAGGTACCAATAAAGTCCGCAATGATCTACCCGTTAGCGTACAACTACGCCCACGAAATAGGGCGGTACCCCAGATTTCGATTATGAGATCTTTTCTCTCATTTTACATTTACCATTTGATTTTGTACGCATTACGGTGAAACTGGCAGTCATATCTGCTAATAGTCGCGCGCTATCCTGAATCAGTCTCTTCTGATGGCGGATGAAGGTATGAGACATCAAAACGCCAAGTAAGATAACTGTTATAGACAGGTACACTGATAAAGCTAATTTAGTCTAATCTATAGTTCATCCCTGTGGACACTCCCGCTATCATGTCCGGAAAAAGTAGTGGCAGATTCTAGAACAGGATTAGATTTGAATATTTTAGATTGTTGGTGGGCGCATTAGATTTTGGGGCACTAACTAAGATTCACCACCAGGATGTCTACTTCCAACCCGGCCAAACCCGATTTCGACAGTTTTCCATCACTGACGGTCCAGCCAGAGTCTCCATACAAAGTCTGATTTAAGGATACCAAATCTCGTGGCAAACTTATTACGATATCATCTACGGATCCAACATACTCTCCATTAACAATACCAACCATCATCTGCTCTCCTACAATCCACGCACTTACATCTAACAACCCACTTCCCAGTCCTTTGATTGCTTTTGTCTCAAACAAGAAATCAATCGCAGGTGAATTTTGCAACACCTTGCCCAAATTTGCACTCCCAGCGTTGGCAGAATCTGTACTTGGATAGATCCAATATGTAAGTCCCTTTGCATCATGATTCACACTCAACATCATCATAGATTCTACTTCCGCTGAACTGGGTATACTTTGCCAATACTGCGATTCGCCAAACGCTTGGACTACTGACCATGTGGGTTTATCTAGGCCTCCCTGACTACCTGGTCCTATATTTGCTTGGTAATTTTGGATGTCATCAAGTCGAGTCGCTACATCCTCTAATTCTCCGACACAATTGTCGCATCCGCAATCTCCATAAGTTTCATTGCAAGGAGTTCCCCACGTAATGGACCAAGTGGCGTTTATCGCAATCGGATAAGCGTCTTGAAATATTATATCTGCACCAGCTGAATATTCGGTGTAGTAGAAATTCTGGCAATTGAGAACAAGACTGACGGGATGATACGGGTCCAGTGATTTAAGTTGCGAATAAGCAAGTTGTGTAGAGTTTAGAGGATATGCCCATCCATCTGGTTCATCAGCAGTATACCAAGAGAGGAGAGTGGTTCTGTTTTGCCAGAGAGCTACTTGTTCCGAAATGCGCGTTGAGTTTTGGAACGCAAATCGCATATCGTAGAGATTGAAAAGGTTCAGCTCATCCATTTTATCCCAATATTCTACGAGTTGTGCAGTGGGATAAGATTGATCCGGAAGACCACCGTCTGGTACGATATTTATGGTGTTGAAACCGAGTGCCGCATATGCCTCAAGATTCGCCAGTGAAACGTTGTCGGGTGTTACGTAAGAGCCGTCGGCGTAATATCCATTTGGAAAGATAGCATACCAGCCATCCCAACCATTTTTATCATTTTGAACATAGAGTCCTCCATAGAGATTGTCGATTTTGACAGCACTGCCATATGTACGTGGTGGCAGGAAATAGACCTTAGTGCTTGCAGTGTAAGTTTGTTGGCCGTCGGGAGAAGTAGCATATAGCGAGACTGCATAAGGCTGCAATCGTGCAGTAAACGACGAAAACGAAAATTCAATTAGATTCCCAGTTGAGTTTACAGGAACCTTGTTGGTGACAAGTAAAGCACCCGACTCTTCGTTGTAAATTTCAATATCAAGCGACGTGAAAGGCGAGCTAATATTGCTTCCAGGCGTATTATATGTAGTATTTGTATACGATCCGCCAAATACATGAGATATGCTGGCATCAACAATGAAAGTTGCTTCTTCGTCACTCTCAAGGAAAATTGAGTATCGAGGCTGTATCGTTACATAGAGTAGCGGATCATGCTGAGGCTCTGGAAATTTAAACTGTCCTCCTGGATCTAACGAGTGATTTCTAATCATAACAAATGTCAGAGAAAACGCGACCCGGAACACTGTCACAACTCACGTGCTCATGTATGGCTTTCCGCACCAAGTTGGGACATCGGACGGGGCATTGAAAGCGACAGTTTGAGATATCAACATCAATAGGAAAGGGAGATACATTGCGAAGCTTACTTCTAAAAAAGAGAGAAAATGAACAAGAGAAGCGTGAGATTTTTGGTTCTACTCATGACAACAACAGAGTGGAACTTTTACCCCTCTTCAATGTCTTCAATGCACCTGCTCAATCAGGACGAAGTGCGGATCTATGTCACGTGTCGTTGTTACCCTCGTCTCTCCACTGAAAAGCCGGGGTCTGCGATAAGAACTCCAAGACATCGTCGGATCGCTAGAGTTGTACCACAGCCAACATCAGTCAATGCAGCAAATCATCAGCGGGTGCGAGTGATAGACCAACACGATCTTATTGCCATGATCCATACCCACATACGTGAAAGGAAGGTTGCTGTCTAGGGTTGAAGCAGCTGGTCAAGTCAAACAAGCTTTGACAAGCTTCGATGGCTTCGATGGCTTCGATGTTCCTTGCACATGCGTTGGAGCTATCTCTCCGCATGTAGTGAGATAAGCCGGCTTGACACCCTAGACGCAAGAATTCCCTATCACATAGCTCAACGCTGAGATAAGAAACATAGATATAGAGTATGGTTATGCGTTATTTAAAGTCGTCTCTGAATGTTTTGCAGCAGCATCGAAAGATACGTTTTTGCTTTGCATTGAGGTCCGCTGATTGAACATAGTGGTCGTCTAATCTTATAAATTTTGAGTCTGCAATGGCGGAGACAATGCTGACCCGAATAACTCGTCCAAGAGTTTCGGGCTCGTCATGGGTAGTATCAGTTCTCATGGTCCTATGTTCGTGCATCACGTCAACTACTTTTGGTTACGATGGGTCGATGATGTTAGTCTCCCCAACAAATCCACCTTTCCCGTAATTATTCCTTAATGCTCACAAAAAGATAGGAACGGACTCAATATCCTCCCCAGCTACACAGATTATTTCCATTTGAACACCGCAACTCTTTCTCTGAATACAGCCGCGCTCTGGATTGGTGGCGCCATTGCTGGCTTGACTTATGGACAAGTAACCGATATTATCGGGCGCAGATATGCATTATTTTGGGCTGCCGTTGGGACATTGTTGTCTGTAATCCTTCAGACGGCTGCGCAGAATACTGCCATGTTCGTGATAGCCAGGATTTTAGTAGGGTATGGCACTTCGGCGTCCACTCTTACGGGACCGACGTATGTCGCTGAGACGCTTCCTTATAATTGGAGAGCCTGGGGACTAGGAGTACTAAATGATTGTTATTATGTTGGTACGAGCTTTGATTGTTCAACATTAAACTAAACATCTAACAAACAGCAGGAGGACTGATTGCAGCTGGTGTGACGTATCGAACGGCTACTTACAACTCGACCTGGGCATGGAGAGTTCCTTCATTAGTCCAAGGAATCTTTAGTATTCTTTGCATTGCCATTTTGCCATTTGTGCCAGAATCACCTCGATGGCTGGCCTATGTTGGGCGTACAGAAGAGGCGTTAATCGTTATAGCCCAGACTCATGCAAACGGAGATACCTCAAATCCTATTGTACTTGCGCAATACAAGGAGATCATTGACACAATAGAATATGAGAGAAATGTTGGTGAGACCTTGAGTCTAAAGCAGATGGTCAAAACACCGGTTGCAAGAAAAAGAGTCTCTCTAGCAATCTCCGCTGCGGTAATCTCGACAATTTCAGGTTGGTAATTGATTCGTCCATTGTCCAATATGGCATTGACTTTGATAGGAAACGTAATCGCAAGTTACTACTTGGGAACAATGCTTGAGAATGCCGGCATTACTGATACCACCACGCAACTGCAAATTGTGAGATTCTTAATATTTTGGTGTAAAGAATGAGCATTGACCTTTAGCAGAATATAATACTCAATGCTTGGTGCCTCTGTTGTGCATTGGTTGGAACATACTATGCTGACAAACTTGGCCGGCGTCCAACTGCTATCATTAGCACATCACTTCTCACTGTCTTTCTTTTCATTGTCGGTGCTCTTACCAAAGGTATGCTCTTCATCTCTCGAATCTCCGCTCAAATCTTCTGACGTGTACTAAGTATATGGGACATCAACAAATAAGTCCGGTGTGTATGGGACCGTCGCTGCAATTTTTCTCTTTCAGGGGGCTTATTCTTTCGGATGGACACCACTCCTCTACTTGTACCCACCCGAAGTACTCAATTATCCTATCAGAGCTAACGGGATGGGCCTCTTCACTTTCGTCCTCAATGGTGTTGCGCTCCTGATCGTATTCTCATTCCCATTCGCGCAAGAAGCTATGGGATGGAAGATATATATGATGAATGGTGCGTGGGATGTCTTGGAGGTGGGATTGATCTGGAAGTATTGGGTTGAGACAAAAGGAAAAACGCTCGAGGAGATTGATGAATTATTCGAGGGCACCAAACATTCAGACGCACCTGATTTGGAACGCATCGTACAAGCTGAAATGCAACCAGAAGAAGTTGTTTCTGATAGCATTGAGGTTGTTGTATCCAGAAAGAGTGTTTGAATTGAGGTAAAGCCCCGGAGCAGATAATGTATTGAACGTTTTAAAGATATTGTCGGTCAATTTACGATGTTTTACAACGTAATGAAGCAGGACTAGACAACTCCTTACCTACGTGAATGGGTAACTGATATGAACATTTGAATTTCCATTGCATCACTGGTAGAAGTCGCCCTGAGAAATAGTCAAGAAAATACGCATAATCATTATGTAGAACCTATGCTGAACCTCAAGCACCGTGACAGCTCAGTTAGACAAAACCCTATCCCTAATTCTCAAACAATTTCAACCCCTCAAATAAATTAGAACAACCAATGGAATTGAGGGAACAAAATGAAGTTGTTTCAATCCAAGATATAGAAAGGAACCTACTTAAAGAGATTTTGTAATCGTTAATCTACTTTGAGAAGAGAAAAATGAATGTGAAGCTAGTCCAAGTCGTCCCATTCTTGCAACAAATCCGATGGGAGAACTCGATTTCCTTCCTCGATGTGCTTCGTCACACGCAGCGGACCTTTACCATCCCAGCTGATCTCCACGCGATGATCTTTGGAATCTCTCATGACCTCTATGATTCTCTTTAGAAGAACGTGAAATTTGCTCAGCAAAGTAGCATGTCCCTTTTCCCATTCCAGAACCTTGTCCTTGACGCCTGATACTTGCGGGTTGTTGAAGAGCCCGGACTTGTGATAGGCGATCAAGAAGTTGGGAGTCTGATTCACCCAGAGTCGAGGAAGAATTTCTTCTATGTCAAAAATTTTGAAGCAACTTCGAGTCTTCATATCAAAAATTTGACTTTGGGGCTTTTTGACGCCTTGCATTCGTAGGTCCAGCTTTGAATTCTTGGTTGTCGCAGTGGCTTTACCGACTTCCAGCTTGGTAAACAATTCATCTATTGATGTTTTTGCATCTCCCCCCCCTGATTTTGGGGAAGCAGATGCACGTGGCTCTGGCTCCTTGAGATACCCATCGGTCTCGCTACGAACCAAAAGATGAAGGTCTACAAAATCATATTCGATTATGCGTTGATGTGAGCAGGAGCCTCCCACATCTCTGTCCCATGTAGTATATCGTTCTGGAAACGTATGGCCGTAGCCTCGGAGATCCTCTATGGTTTCCGTCGGGCTTTTTCCTTTTCGGATGAAGAAAACAGTGTCTCCGACGAGATCTGCATCAAATCGAAATGGCATCTCCAGTGAGCCTGCAAATCGTAGAAGATTTCCAATTGTAGACCCGCATGCCACCAGATCTACAGCCTGCAGATTAAAATCCGGTTCAAGGGCCAAAAGTGATCGAACGACGGGCTCCATGGGATAATCAGGATATCGTGCAGCATTGATGTCGCGATATACGGCTCCGCTATCTTCGGAAAGCTTCTCATCTTGAGCAGGAGGAGACCAAGCTGGAGGGGAGCCTGTTACTCACGTGTTAATAGTTAGATACGTGGAGGGGACAATTTGTGTACAGTCGAGAGAGCATGCTGCAAAACGGCAGAGCTGGTGCTACTCAATTATGAGAATAACATTTTGCATACCTGGGACAAGAATTATGGGACTTTTCCCATCGACCCAGTTGTAAGAGGCGACATAGTTGACATTTTCAATAATGGGAGCATTTTCTTCAATCAACAGAGTTGATATATCGATGCTGTCGATCTCTGGTCCAAAAGGCTTATCTGATACTGGCGGCAGAACATGAGATGCTGAACCTTGCCTGAAGCCCCCACGAGCCCCACGAGCCCCACTAGTCTTATCCCAGTTTCTTTTTCTGTAATTGCTCTCTTTGTAGGACAACATGATCGATTGCAGTTGTCGCAAATATGAGCTGGACGATGATTTCTGCTGGTTCCTGGTTGTTACGATACGATGAGAGTTTGAGTATCAGGAATACTTCGAAATCGAAATGCTCAGCTTGGGATGAAGACTTATGTCCATTTGGTGAAGGCAAAAGCAGGAATCAGCCTCGCAATGTAACCCTGCAGGGAAGCCCATTGGCTTTGCCAACTTCTTTCTGTGCCTCACAGCGCATAGCAGACGGAAACGCCTTGCCATTTGGTTTCAGTGTATGCTGGTCGCCTTCATTGGCCTGCAGGATCTGCCATTCATATGTTTCTTTTTGAAAAGTAAATGGTGGATTGGATGGCAAGCATACTCCGCGAGGCTTTCCATTTCTGCAGCAGGCCGCAAATAGATAGGACGCTTTATCACTCGATGTGATTATGCACATTTCATGCCGCTATAGCAATGTCTATCAGAAAGGAAAGAACCTTCGAGCGTGAAAGTTATCCTGCCTGATGCTTGTCATACAAAAGAACGAAGTCGTTTGCAGGAACCAAATCTCAACTTCCAAAACTTGCTGTAATACATATCAGCTTTCCACAATATCAAAGCAACAGTTATCTTATGATATTCTATTGACAAAAAGAATACCTTTTTCTTGAGCATTATTCACAATCTTCACAGTCTTCATGGCTTCCCTTGTCGACGACCCTCGGGTCGCTCGCCTTGATCGTTTCTTCCATGACGTTATTAACGGACGAAGGATCCTATCCTCTGTCCGAGATGGAAAAACTTTTATTGAAGCAATCTGCTCTCAGAAAGATCCAGCTACAACAGCTTATAAACTATTATCTGGGCCATCGGGCCTTGATGCAATCCAAGCTTCGATGCGTTTTGACACTACACCATCGTTCCTCAACGAAACCTCTGTTCTCTTACTTCAATATTTACAATCGCCACTCTTGAAAGCCATCAACTCCGGATTAAGTTTATCAGAGCTTGTTACCGCGATAGCCGAGCCTCCCTTTTTCTGGGACGGATTCGTCAAAGCATTCAAGACTGGGCAACTGAATGAAGAGGCATCCTATTCATTTGCGTGGCTTTTACTCGAGCTCATCAGTCGTCCTGGAAAGTCACCAACTACTTATGTCCTTGTGGCGAAATCCCCCGGTATCTTGGATGCGATTCTGTCATCTGCAGACGGAAAATGTAGAAATTTGGGTCAGAAAATCAATCACACCCTATCCTTGGATGCATCCGACCTTGACAAAGACCTCGACGTTGGGCCCGGTGGAAGACACAATAACGACCATGCGAACCACCGAGAAATTTCAATCATGCCCACAGCAGATGAACTTCTATCTAAGGAACTGCCATTTCTACGTACCCCGGACACATACCTCAAAAATGCAGATCCCACTCGACTGGGAATCCATATTGATAACCAATTTCGGCTTCTTCGTGAAGACATGCTGGGCGAAATTAGGGATGAGGTTCAGAAGCTCCAAGGCTCGAAAGCGGGATACCATCGAGGTCTAACATTCGACAATATTCGAGTGGCGAGCATACATATTAAAGGAGATAAGTTCCGAGAGCCATGGGGCCTCATGTTTCAATGCCAAGATGAGCTACCGTCTTTGAAAAAAATAGATTCTAAAAATCAAAGCAAGCGCGTCAATTATCTCAAGGAGAACAGGAACATTCTTAGGCAAGGAACAATCGGATGCTTGTTTATTGATGGTGAACCTGTCGCCTTTCCATCTATCGATAGAAACGAGGAAGAATTGGCAAAAAAACCTGCTAACATTGTTTTGCAATTTCAAGATGAGACAACTGTATCAAGAACTTTGATAAAACTCAAGGTGGCTCAAAAGGTCAAATTGGTGCAAATGGACACATCAATCTTCGGCTTTGAACCATTTCTGAGGCGCCTGCAAGATATGAATGACGTTCCTTTGGCCGAGAAGCTTCTTTCATGGAGTGAGGACCAGTTCGATTCTGGACCGCCATTTCAGCCTTTACAACTGAAAGATAAGATAGAAAGAAGTTCTGGGAAAGATCTAAGTTCTCTTCTCTCGACGGGAAAGTCAATTATTCTTGATGACTCTCAGATTCAATCTCTACTTGCTATCTTGTTCCAAAAAGTCAGTTTGATTCAAGGGCCCCCAGGTATGAATCTCAACATCTCGTCATAGTTTGTACACTGGAAGAATTTTCTTGGGTTTCATAACACTTTTCAATGTCCAAATTCCAATACGACAATCAGTTTTTCACATTTCATTTCTATTTTTATTCAATTTATCAATTTATGCCTGGGCAGCAAGCTGCAAATGAATATTAACACATATCGCCAGGCACAGGAAAATCATTTATTGGAGCTCTAGGGGCGAAAATAATCCACAACTTCACATCTGAAATAATATTGGTCGTGTGTTACACAAACCACGCGTTGGACCAATTCCTCGAAGACCTTATGGACATCGGTATACCACCTTCTGATATGATACGACTTGGCGCAAAGTCCACCCCTCGAACGCAGTCGTTATCACTTAGCAAACAAGGTTCATCAAAACTTGATAACTCCCAATGGAATCGGATCCGCAAACTAGAAGAAAGTCTGCGTCGACACGAGGAGCGATTGAAGAGTGCTTTCACAAGATATTACTCTACTAATGTGAGTAAGCAACAAATATTGGATTACCTTGAGTTCCTAGATGATATCCCATTTTACGATACTTTTCTGGTACCACAAACGACCACGAATGGTATGACGAAGGTTGGGAAGAAGGGTAAAGCTGTGGACAAATTCTACTTACTTGATAGATGGACCAGAGGGCAAATGAATGCCGGATCCTTTGAACATTTACAGCACAAGAACTCGAAACTTGTTTGGGGTATTAGCCCTGATCAGAGGGCAAGGATGCTTTCAAGTTGGAAGTCGGCTGTTACAGAGGAGATGGTTGCAGAATTGGATAAAATTGGAAAGCAGTTCAATGCCGAACAGGCAGAGAAAGACAAACTTCTTGGACAAAGAGATGTAAACATCATTAAGTCAAAGAGAATCATTGGCTGTACAACTACTGCAGCTGCAAAATACTCTACCGCGATTCAAGCAGCATCTCCTGGAGTCTTGTTGGTTGAGGAAGCTGGAGAGATTCTTGAAGCTCATATCTTTACAGCCTTGGGGAGGAATACTGAACAGCTGATCCTCATCGGAGACCATAAACAACTTCGTCCGAAGTGCAACACGTACGGCCTCAAAGTTGAACAAGGCGACGGATACAACCTGGATATGTCTTTGTTTGAGAGACTCGTACTTGATGGTTTCCCACATGTTACCTTGACAAAACAGCATCGTTCTCGACCGGAGATATCGTCAATTATTAGGCATCTTACTTACCCTGACTTAGTTGATGCCGATTCAACAAAAAATCGGAAAGATCTCGTCGGGTTTAGAGACAATCTTATCTTCGTAGATCACACGTCTCCGGAACACGATATGAATGTCAGAGAGATGAGGGATAATGTGGAGTCGACATCTTCCAAAAAGAATGATTTTGAAGCCGACATGATACTCAAATGCGTCAAGTACCTTGCTCAACAAGGATATGGTTCGGACAAATTGGTTGTATTAACCCCCTATGTAGCTCAGCTTAGATTGCTGCTCGATAAACTCGGGAAAGAAAACGATCCCGTCCTTAACGACTTGGATAAATTCGATCTCATCCGTGCTGGCCTATACATTGACACTGGCGTTAAAGCTTCCAAGCCGTCACTTAGAATTTCCACTGTTGGTAAGTTTTATCTTTTCTTCTGTCTCGCTGTAATACTCCGGTCTACAATTCAAGAGTTAGAGATCTTTAACTTCTCAATCCTGTGGTAATATTCAACTCCCTGGATATCGTATAGATTTCAGGAAATTAGAACTTACATCTCGTCCTTTGGTAGAACCTTATAAGATCCTCTGATGATTTTGTTTTACCAACCAGATTAGTTTTGTGTTGTAAAGGCTTTCTGTGGCTCAATTCGTGTTGCTTTTCTTGTTGATCTTCGTTTCTTACTTTTGTTATGGGATGTTCAAATCTTCAGATTTTGCCACTAATTACGATACAGACAACTACCAAGGTGAGGAAAGCGATATAGTCCTCGTTTCTTTAACCAGAAGTAATTCTAGACACGATATTGGCTTCATGTCGCAGCCTCAACGCCTGAACGTTCTAGTTTCTCGTGCTCGAAATGCGCTAATTATGATTGGCAACTCTGAAACTTTCATACAATCTCGGAAAGGAAATATCCTATGGAAGAATTTCTTTGACTTATTGAAAGATTCAGGCCATTTCTATCCTGGTTTTCCTGTAAAATGTGCGAATCATCCTGATCGAACGGCAACTCTGACAACACCGGAGCACTTCGAAGAACAGTGCTCAGATGGCGGGTGCAATGAACCTTGGTTAGCCCCACGAATCCTTTGATTGAAGTGGACATTGGAAAGGCTAATTTGGAAACTCACAGTGGTGCTCTATTGAATTGCAATACTCATCATTGCCCTAGCAAATGTCATCAAGTTTTCGATCACTCTAAAATGCTATGTATGGAGGTCTTACAGCAAAAGTGTCCTGAAGGACATACAAACAAATCGAAGTGTCATGAAAATCTTCCAATGAAATCCTGCCCTAAGTGCGAAAGGGAAAAGCAAGATGCTGCTAAACAGGCAAAGAAAGAATTAGCTGAGCAGCTGCGACGAGATGAAATGCGGCAAAAACATCAGAAAGAACTTGAAAATCTCCAGAAAGAGTTGGATAGGGTACATCAAGAAATTCAAGACTCCCAGCTGAGAAAAGAACAGGATATAGTTCTAGCACAGAAGAGAATGGACCTATCGGCGATCAAAGATCGTCTAAATCAAATTCAGTCGACACCGATAGTAAATAGCTCGGCATCTACCACCAAGAGTAAATCGCCGGCTACTGCTGCTGCTTCCCCCATCATTCACAGTGGAATACCTACCAGTACCTCAAATACTAATCCTTCGCAACCCCGCGCAGTTCAAGCACAGTCCCCTCAGAAAAGTAAGAATGTTCCAAAAAAGCTTCAGACGCGAGTTGGCCAGAAAGTTTCGGCATCCAAGAAAGATTGGCAACGACAAAAGGACCAGGAGAATGCAATAAATCCAGCCATAGACAAGATCATGGAAATGATTGGCCTTGAAGATGTAAAATCTCAGGTACTTCGAATCAAAGCAAAAGTCGATACTTCAAAGCGCCAAGGGACAAATCTCAAAAAGGAAAGATTGGGCTTGATTTTATTGGGCAATCCTGGAACTGGTAAGTGCTCATTTATTTGATGGATTGTCAGCATTAGCGATTGTAATTCAAGTTCGATAAATTGAGTCAGTTCAATCTTCTATAAGTTCCGGATTCTCCAATGCAACTCAATAATCCGAGTGGATTCTGTAGTTCGGATGAAATCAATGACTCAACGGATTCGAACATTTCACAAGCGCTGCATCACACACATCAAGGTTCGCATGAACAGGGGCCTACATGGACTTTTTTTTTTTTTTTTTTTTCAAAAAAAAAAAAAAAAAGAATTGCCAAAGAACTATTGGAAACCCATCACTCAATCCTGATACTTGATTTCGGTCCGTGTTAACTTTAAGCAGGTAAAACAACGGTAGCGAGGCTCTATGCAAAGATCCTGACAACACTCCAAGTTCTTCCCGGCGATGAATTTGTTGAAACAACTGGGAGTCATCTTGCGCATGGCGGGGTAAATGATGTCAAAAAGCATTTAGCCATTCTTGACAGTGCTCAAGGCGGAGTTTATTTCATTGATGAAGCTTACCAATTGACAGAAGGTCATAACGTCGGTGGTAAGACAATCTTGGACTACCTTCTTACAGAAATAGAAAATCTTGTGGGTAAAGTTGTTTTCGTCTTCGCCGGATATCGCAAGCAAATGGAGAAGTTCTTCGAGCACAACCCCGGTCTACAATCACGCCTACCGTACACGCTTCATTTTGAAGATTATACCGATGCTGAACTCCTTGAAATGTTGCAATATCAGATCCATAAATTTTATCCATCTCCGATGATGATAGAAGATGGCCAAGATGGACTTTACATGCAAATTGCGGTGCAAAGACTAGGTAGGGGAAGAGGCAGAGAGGGTTTCGGAAATGCGCGAGCTCTAGAGAATATGTTTGCGAGGATTCGTGAACGTCAAGCAGATCGCTTGACAGAAGAGCGCAGGGATGGTCTGGGTCCAGACGACCATCTTATCACCAAGGAAGACCTGATAGGACCAGACCCATCTCAAGCAATTTTGAAGTGCAAGGCATGGGATGAGCTTCAAAGTCTTACTGGTCTGAAATCTGTCAAGGACTCCGTAAACTTCATGATCGATGTTATCAAAGCGAACTACGAACGGGAGCTGAAACAGAGACCAATCATTCAGGTGTCATTGAACCGTGTATTCCTTGGCTCTCCGGGTACTGGTAAAACAACAGTGGCCAAACTATATGGCCGCATTCTTTCAGATCTGGGGATACTGAGCAATGGAGAAGGTATGAGCAAATTTTTTAATTAATGTTTAGAGTTTTTAAGTCATACAAAGTCTCATATTTTGCTTCGTTGCGAGATTTCTGACTGAACATAGTGGTTACGAAAAATCCGGCCGATTTCATAGGCAGCCATATAGGACAATCGGAAGAAAACACAAAGAATATTCTTGCTACTACAATTGGGAAAGTCCTCATCATAGACGAAGCATACATGCTTTATCCTAGCTCCAAGGGTAGTCATGGTGGACATGGCGGCTCTGACATCTTTAGAACAGCAGTGATAGACACGATCGTTGCCGAAATACAGAGCGTACCTGGTGATGATCGATGTGTGTTGCTTCTAGGCTACGAAGACAAAATGAGTGAGATGTTTCAAAATGTGAACCCAGGCTTGACGAGACGTTTCCCTCTTGCAGATGGCTTTCAATTCGCCGACTTCAATGACCAAGAGCTCGAGGAAATTCTACAACAAAAGCTGAGTGTATATGGGCTCGAAGCAACTCAAAAAGCAGTATCTGTTGCCATAGATTTACTCGCACGAGCCCGAAACGGGCTTAATTTTGGAAACGGGGGTGATGTGGAGAATTTGATATCCAAGGCAAAGAAAAACTATCTATCTCGACAGTCAAAATTGCCCATTGCTCAACGATCGATTGATTTCTTGTTTGAGCCAGAAGACTTTGATCCAGATTTTGATCGAGCATCTGGTGCGGAGACAAATCTAAAAGATCTTTTCAAAGATGTCATAGGATGCGATACTATCATTGCGAAGCTGGATGGATATGTGAAAGTGGCAAAAGGCATGAGAAATCTGGGGAAAGATCCTCGGTCACAAATTCCAATGAATTTTATATTTAAAGGCCCTCCAGGTATCTAATGCTCTATCAAGATTTTATGCAGCCAGATGTGCTAATGCAAATACCAGGAACTGGGAAGACTACAACAGCACGAAAAATTGGTCAAGTTTACTACGATTTAGGGTTTCTGTCAGAGGTAAAAGTTGTTGAATGTTCCGCATCAGACCTTGTTGGTCAATATGTTGGGGATACTGGCCCCAAAACAATTAAACAACTTGAGCTTGGCCTAGGGAAAGTTCTCTTCATCGACGAAGCATATCGACTTGGGCAAGGACACTTCTCTCAAGAAGCTATTGATGAATTGGTTGATGTGAGTTGATGTCTCTTCTGACGATTAACCACTCGCGCCATAATGTGGCGTACTTGGCATACTTTGTGGTCTCCTGTTGCAATTCCAAGCATTGCCATTTATATTTGTGAAGTCAACAGGCTTTCTTTTGTACGATCACTAATTGTCTATTTCTCTAGTCCATGACTAAACCGAAGTTTTCCGGTAAAATGATTATAATTCTTGCAGGCTACGAAAAAGATATGAATACGCTGCTTACAAAAAATGAAGGCTTGAATAGCCGATTCGCTGATGAGATAAACTTTCCGGCTCTTAGCCCCAAAGATTCTCTTCTCGTTCTACAAAATGCCTTGGAAAAGGAAAATATCTCCATCGATGGGTTGAAAGATATAACCGATCACCAACCTTTCTTGGAATTGATAGCAGAACTCTCTAAATTGCCTGCTTGGGGCAACGCAAGAGATATGATCACACTCGCTAAGAGCATGACACGTGCATTCTACCAATCTGCCACGAATACTTCGTCTAATAATCCCAATATCAATCTATCATACGATGATGCCATGGCTTCTATTCAAGCTATGATTAATAGCAAGAAAGATAGGGCTTTTGTGCAAGGACAACCAAGGGGTAATTCGTCGAAAAATCTACCAGTCATGAGCAATATTCAACAACCGCCTACACCGCCTTCAACTTCTGTTAATACTTCTACCTCGACTAAGAATGCATCCAATAAAAAAGATGATGACAAGCCTCCCAAGCCCTTGTTCGAAGATGACGAACTGGATGACGACGATGGTCGTGATACTGGGGTTTCCGACGCAGTATGGACTCAACTACAGCGGGACAAAAAGGCTGCCGAAAAAGAAGCCCAACGCTACGCCGACGAAATGCGCAAGAAGCAAGAAGAGATACAAGCACTTCAAGAAGCCGAGCGAAAGGCTAGAGAGGAAATGATGCGAGAAATCCAAGCAAGGAACGAAGCCGAACGTCAAGAGCAACTTCGCTTGCGCGAGGAAGCGCGACTTCGTGAATTGAAAGCTAAGGCCGAGAGAGAACGCCTTGAGCAGGAACGAGAACGCATAAGATTGGAAGAGGAACAGAGAAGAAAAAAAGAGGCTCAAGCACAGGCAAAATTGAGAAATCTGGGGGTTTGCGTCATGGGGTATCAGTGGATTAAACAAGCTGGTGGGTATAGGTGTGCCGGGGGAAGCCATTTTGTATCGGACTCTCAATTGGGGATGTGAGGACATGAATGAGATGGCGGAAGTGAAGCTCTCTTTTCTTAGGCTTGTAGGTTTTGAATATGGGTTTATCTACTTAAGTACTTGTTGTTTCTTGACTTTCAATTTTAACGGGACATCCGATACCATGTCATCCACCATCCATTTCCACCACATGTTTGTTACACGTCGGTTCTCCAAAATTAACACATTGGAAAAGTGATTCTTCTCGTACTATCGAGACCTCTCATGTCAAGTTGTATCAATGTTCCTCGGGACACTGCAACGAGACAACATGATGAGCAAAGATACTCATTATGCTATTATACCATCACGCCATCACCCGGAATCCGCCACTCACGCACCTCCCCCTATCATCTCATGCTCCTTAACATTCCTCATCTCAATCTCATCTCCCTTTGTATCCCTCATACTTATGGTTTGTGATCCAGATTTAAGTTGTATTGTTCCAACCTCACATTTTCCAATACCTTTCTATCTTTTCAGCATTTCCTCACCGTTTCTTCTTATTCCTCAATCACCCATCCCATCTCGCATCTTGCGTCTCCATTAACCCTAATGACCTACCTTGCATAACACCATACAATCCAAGTTCTATAATATAGCTATTCACGAACCAACTCTTCAATTATCAAGACATTTTAATCGTCTCAGCAATCTCCTCAATCACATTCAGTAATTCAAAGAACTCAAGTGTTACGTAAATAAAATACAGTTTCAGATTACTGCTAACTAATTAAACCATCTCAAGTTATATGCTGAAGTTCCTCAGCTATCCATGATATATGAAAAGTATCTCTGTTAGATCTGCCATCTTTGATGATGATCCATTAACATGCCAGCTCCCAGAAAGAGCATCCACCATTCACTCCCAACGCCTTGAACAGATCTAATATTAACTCCCCAGCAAACACCATTACCCACAAACTAAGCAACCATAGATTTCCGCACCCATCAAGCATCCCGAAAACTAGATCTGATTCAAGAATCATTGGATAAGATTGCTATTTATCCATCACTAAGAACAAAAGAGGTTTTAGCACTTCCAGTGTCAGCAACGGGAGCACGCGAAGCATTCAAGGTATCCAAGCCAACAGAATGAGTAGCGGACGCACGATCGACGAGATCAGTAGTCGCAACGCCACCTTCAGCGGCCAAAGTACCCGGACGTACCAATTCAACAGGCTTCCGTGTATCAATCACGGATCCATGGGCCTCACTCCATGCCCAAGCAGGCTTTCGGTTTTTGACGACTTCCTCTTGTTCGTTGGCACCATCAATTTGAGCGTCTCCACGAGAATTAGAACGGCGAGTCCTGATACCACGAGATGTACCGGCAGAAATACTACACCTGCGACGCTTATTCTTCCTCATTGGATCATTCCAGTTGTACTTCCTCTTTTCACGAATTGGACCCGAGCAAGTTGCTCTCTTCTTCTTCTTCTTGGATAAAGTAGATTTACCGGTACCAGACATTTCTACGTCAACGCCAAAGCGACGATCATCATCACTATCCATTCCTAATGGTGATTCAGGATCTTCAGATTCATCGCCACGAGCTTCCGCAACATCGAGATGCAATCTCTCCGCAATCCAAGTTGCCCGTTCGGCACGACAGATTGGCGCAGTGTAAGGACAATGATCAAAATGTAGTGGAGCGCGAAACCCAGAGCCGTATGAATTTGCTCTCGTAGCTTCTTTCTCTGCATCAAGGCGATCTTGTACCTCTCTTTCATGTGGAGTCATGTCTTGGAAGCCAAAGAAGATATCGTCGGCATCGAAGAGATCTTCAGGTTGGACTGCAGCAACATCGGGGAGCGATTTGTCTTCTCGACGATTGGGGTACGGAAGAGTGCGGTCGATAATACCAGGAGATTTAATGAGGTAGGATGGGGGTGGAGAGTCGAGATCAGGACCGTAGACTTGATAGGGTTGATATCTAGGAAGATCAGGCGAAGGGGTTCTTGGGGGGTCGCCGTTGTTGACAGAGGGGCGACGAGGAACGGAGTTGGAGGCACGTGCGTTGATATGATTTGTTGAACGACGACCGGAACGGGGGGCCTCGGTTTCTCCAAAAGAGCTACCGGATGACTGTTATTTGTTAGTATATGCATTCGATCATAACTACACATGATAGAATGAGATGATCAACTTACACTCAACTCGTTGCCCTCGAAAATTGAATCATCATCTGAATCAGTTAAACGGGTTGCAAGAAATCCAGTAGACTTCCCCATCTTCTTAGGTTCACCATAGATTTTCCTACCCACACCAAAATATTCTCCAGCACGAATGGGCTTAACAGACTTGCCGGCAATAGCACGACGCTCTTGTCTCAAGACGTGGCTTGGTCTAAGATCTTCCTCGTCAGAATCTTGATCTCTATGCAACGGCATGTTGGCAAAGCCTCGAATACCTAATACGCGGCGAGAACCCTTGGATTTATTCTTGGCTTTATCGGGTGGCGAGACGAAGAGACCCTCCTCCTCCTCTTCTTCCTCTTCTTCATCAGAGCTAATAGGAGAGGCGCGACGAGAAGAAGCGGGAGAAGAGGTTTGAGATCGTCTTTGGGTACGCATTCTGGCATTGGCCAAAGCGACAGCAGGCTTTGCGGCTTGTTTGCTTCTAGGAGGTGGAGGACTCATACGACGGGTGTCCATTGCACGGGCGAAGATTCTCTGAGCGGGAAGGCCAGTTGCTGTCTTCCTGCGTGGGGTTTTGATTAACGGGCCTTCCGCTGGACCAGAAAGGTTGCCCGCGGAATTAGCCAAGACGTTGGTGGCTGGACGAGCGAGACTAGATGCGTGACGTGGAGGGGGGATAATGGGAGGACCGTTGTTAGATCTTTGAGTGCGACTTTGAGGGCTTGCTGCTGCCGGGAAATGAGAAGAGGCGTTGGATGGGGTTGATTTGGCAGCATTTTGTGCGTTCAATTCATTCATTTTTGTATCCTGCGAACGTTGAATTAGTCTATACTGTTGTAAAAGATGTTCTTGAAGGAGAGAATATGTTGCAAATATCGAAGGCTGTCAAACAAGATCCCTGAAAAACTAATAAATAAAAGTCGATGAAAGAATAACAGGTCTGCTATTGTCCATAGTCTATTCGATAAACATACAAGATTGAATGTCTGAAATTGATTGAAGAAAGGAATCAAGAGACAAATGTTTATAAATGCTACATTGATTCAAACAAAAGGAATTGATCAAGCATACCTTGTTTCCTGTAGTATTGGCACTATCCTCTCTCTGTTGCTGAGTATTTGGTCCTCGGGCACCATCATTAACGTTACCTCGAGTTTCCTCTTCTTGGTTGGGGCGAGCTGGCTGATGAGCAGAAGCGGACTGTCCTACATTTGCACGACTGTGTGAGTGAGCGGGTTCATCACTACTGTCTTCTTTTATATCATCCATTTTTGTAGTTCAGTATGAACAATAATACAAACAAAAGCAATGAAGTAAGAAAGTAAATGGAAGTGGTGTCATTGTTTAAAAGAAGAAGCAACAATGAGAGTGGGGAGCCGCAAAGAAGTTATCATGTAGTAGAACTGCTGTATGATTAAACGAAATTATAAGCTTACCTCCGAGCCGATGGTCATTGACCCCAAATGTAGGAGTGGCAGTATTCTCGGATGACTTTGGACCATGGACAAATTCAAAATGAGCTGGTTCTGGTATATCACTGTGTGCCTCCTAACAAAGTAGTACAGTTAATAAAAATGCTTGCTTGCTGTACAGAAATGAAAGAGATCTGTATGTCATATCAAAGAATGGGAGATCTATGCCTTTATCCCAGGTGAATATCAAGTAGATTGATGAAGATTGCATACCTGCCAATGAGTAATAAGGTCAAACTGTACTTTGCGACAGACTGTACAGCCAGGTTTGGGACATTTCCAGCCTTTGCTGTTGGGTCTTGCAGGATACTCCGTATGTAACGAGGCTCTCTTTGAAATGCCATTTCTACTACTCTTCCCGTATGTAGGCGTCTTGAAGGGAGAACTATTCTCAAAAGTGTCTTCGTCCTCGGAGAATTTCGCACGTAATGGATTTTCATCAACAACGATCTCATCACCAGTCTCTTCTCCGCTTGAATTTTGTGCAGATGAATCTTCTTTTTTAGATATTCCTGTTGGCCGTTTGCTAGTACGATCTTCATATAGGTCAGATTTTGTATGGTTACGCTTTAAGATGTGTTAGTGATCAAGTGTGTTTTCAGTGTGCGAAACGCTGTAATGAACTGTTACCTCTCTGTGATCGTACAACTCTTGCTCGGTGGAATACTCATAGGCACAGTGCTTTGCAGTGCAGCGGAATACTCCATGTTCTCTTTGATGCAACTTGAGCCCCCTTTCTTCAAAAAAAGAAGAATTGCAATCTACCGTAGGACAATTAAACCAGCCACTTTTGTCTCTATGTTTGGAATTGAAGTGACGGGTAACTCCTCTCTTATTTGTATATCTTGATAAGCATCCTGGATGAGGACAGATGAATGGCTTTTCGTTATCAGTAAAATGAACTTTATTATGGTTGTCAAGTCCATGCTTGGAAGCGTAGGATCTGCCACAATCTGGATGCTGACAATGAAAATAACTGACATCAGGTTTTGTTGTTGGCGACGGCGATAGTGAAGCCAGAAAGCTGTCGCTGTTACCCTCGATAGCATGATCATCATTAGCATTTTCGGCCATGATGAAATATTTGACGGTTCTTGTTGTGGCAATGTTAAGATTATAGTTCAATGTAAAACGAGATAGGGTAGGAAGTTGATTTTCCAGTTGCGAGTTAAACTGCTTGATTTAAAGAGAAATTTTGTGTAAGAAAGAACAAATTCAGTGAGCTTCAAAACAAGACGCTCAAATAGAAGAATATGAATGAACCAGAAGGCAGAAAATAGCAAAAAAGCAGAAGAGTATTCAGCGCAGGAGTCTGTGTGTGCTAGTAGAATGGTTGATAATGTGACAATTCAAAGCTTCCAAGTGCGCGAAATGTGGTAAGGCTAGCTGAACAGAAAATAATATGCCTCGCAATCCTATTCAGTGGTTTTTCTTTCGAAGCGTCGAGTTGTTGTGGAAACTGTGAGTAATTGTGAGAAATCGAATGAAAAAGGGTCCTTCGATTATCCTCAGAGTTTCAATCAATGAATTTTGATAAATCTCGTCAATAGGCCGTTCAGAAGGAAGTTAGATGGGCCGTACAATCTGTAATCGTGTGTTAGTGGTTGCAATAGAACAGTATCAAACCTCGATCATGGGAAAAATGTGGAGGGATTTTACCCGAGGGGGTAAATTTTTTTAGAAATTTTGAAAATTACTGACCTTAATAGATCGAGCCCAAGGGCCGAGAAATCTTCGGGTCAACTCAGTGATTGAATATTGGCAAATTTGATCCGCTGCTATAGCAAGGAATCTAATGGATTATCAGTTGGAGTATCGATGCAACTGTAGAGATCTGGAGTGATTCAGAGGTAGATCTGCCCAAAATCAGCTGCTATGTAATCGGGCACTGCTGCTAATATCTGTATCAAATACTTTAAGTAGATCCCTCGCAGACGAGAAAGACCTCAATAGAAGTCTGGAGACAAGAAATAATCGTGAAAAGTTAGATCGAAGTGAAGAACTTAGAATCTCTAAAACTAAGTTTCTCGAGGTGAAATAGAAAAAATGGTAGAGAGACCAAGGGAAGTCAACACGGACGATCTTTATACTAAAGTGGGATTCAGTTTATAGCTTGGGTGAATCCTGCACAATAGCCTGTTGAGGAAAAAGGCATTGAGAGTTGAGCACGAGGAAAAGTGTAGTTGGTGAATTTCAGGTTGAGATAGAAATCTCTCTCTCAACAAATTCTGAGTCCTGTTAATTGTCGTCGTCACAGCTCCCTACGTAGAAGGTACGAGCAAGGGACTATCGGAAGAAAGAAGATATCTACGATTAATGTTCCAGAAGGGAAAGAAGAGAGGAAGGGTTACGTCCCACCTTAGAGATTCAAGTCTCATTGCCAGACTTGTGAACGTGATATTTTTCCGCTGTATCAGAAGACATTAAAACTGAATAAAAATTACTCGAGAAGAATATCCTACTTTAATCAAGAAGAAATGGAGTCAACGAAGATTCATACATTCTCAGGTACTTCTCAAATGGCATACATGTAGAGTTAATTGAGTTTCAGTAATAGCCAGATATAAACACACGGGACTGAACTGGCCAGAGACTTTACTGCCGTCTCATTATCACTTTACAAGATATTGGCACAATCGTCTCACATCAAACAAAGTTATGTAAACATTGTAGAATGTCAATCTGAAATTCTTTCGCTATTCTCATGTAAACTTGAAATCCAGACTCCCCTCCCATAAATATCCCATGATATAGACAATCTTCGTCTCAGTCATTAGTAAAGTATTTCCCAACGCCAAGCCATGCATTATATCCCTCTAAACTCCATCCCGTAGATACAAACCAATGCTTATATAAGTAGACGTTGATGGATTAGGAAATTCCAGCTACAGCAAAGCTGAGTAAAGATCCAGCCATCAAACCTGCAACCAAATTGGTCATCATGAACGACCCACTTGCTTCTCGCTCTTCTTCATTAACATAATCAGCAGCTGCCATCATGCAAGAACTGCCGAGCCAGCCATTACTCAATCCGAATCCAGCCTGAACCACGAGAAGGTAGAATACATCGCTATTGACCTTCGCTCCCTTACCTTCGATGTTACAGAGAAGGTACAAAGGAACAAATCCAATACGAAGGATAGAGAATATGAAAAGCGGAATAGGTCGTGCCTTGGCATGAAAAGGTAGAAGTGGAAGCAGACGGCCACAAAGATCGCCGATATTCCAGACCAAAAACCCTAGAGGAATGAAAGCTTCGGGTTGAAGTATTCGAGGGGCTCCATCGGCAGGCCTTACCGAAACCACCTTTGACGTGAATACCGGGAAGAACATTGTAACAGTAAAACACATGAATACTCCTCCTGCAAGCCAATGAAGTTTTTTGAATAGTCTAACCATACCGACAACCTCGTGCTTACTGTTTTCGTCAATCTCTTCGTCACTGTCAGCTGACGACGCCGCGCGACTCTCGAGGACTCGGTTCTGCTTCCGAAGCAAGGGGTAGACAAAGACTAATGTTAGAACACTGATGACTGTAGCCGTCAAGAAATAGACAAAAGCTGAAGTTGTATTTTCCTTCACGTCTGCAACCTCTGCAGTTACATCAGCCCAATGGTCTGGCGGTGGAACAGCTAAAACAGTAGCAATTTGTGCAGCTGATGGCAGGACTCCGGCGATCGCCTGTCCCGTCATGATAGCCTGTATATATTCTGGTCGGCCGAAACTTGATGCGAAAGCGAATGCCCCATTTTGTAGGAGCCCCGTTGCGCAGGAAGTCGCAAATACCATTATCAATGTGAAAGTTAGATAGCCGCTAGACGAAACATCGCGAAAGTATGAGGTGGATATCGCAAGAAGCGTAAAGACGACAGTATTGAGGACGAGGGAGGCTATGATTCGCTTTGGGTAGGAGGCGTTCGATTGTAGGTGACTCAGGAGTAGCATGGAGCCAAGATTCGTAATCGTTCCAACAGATGTAATCGCAGATTGGAAATGTTGAAGAATACTCTCGCTGTCTTGGAATCGGCTCTGAAAGTATGGCGCGGCTGCTAAGAACATGTTCCTGTCAAGATATCAGCTTCTGCGCTCTCCCGAGACGCCCGTGGAACATACCATGCCCAAAGCATTGCCACTCCGATCAACATGAAGATTCCATACTCGAACCATGAGAACGGCTCGGTTTCGGCTTGATCTGGTAAGACGAGGACGGGTCTGCGTACATCGTCTTCGTGAATGCTGGAACTGCTCGAGATAGGTTCATATTCGGGTTCAGGATTAGGATTGTTGAATAACGCTCGCAGACGGTCGACAGCCGTTCGATTATCGATTGAATTACTCATTTGAATGATTGTTGAATTGATCGAAGATTAACTAACAATCCAGGCAAAGGCAAGGAGATTGTTCGGAATGAAGTTTATTGAAAGGTGCAAAAATACCAAACCTCATCTCATGTTTAATTTTAGACCACCAGGACTTAATGTGATATCGGCGATATCAACACGTGTGATTCACTCGTAAAGTTAATTGTGAAACCTTTGATGAATGTTTGCCATGTGCTCACAGTATTGCTCCAAGTATTGAATCCAATAGAGGTGATGATTATCGTAATCTGTCTCGGCAACCTCCGTGCTTCGAGGGTAATTCATCCGACTCCCGACTTCCGAACATCAAACTTGTTGATTGTTGAAAATGTATGACAGTTACAAAAGAACGATAATAAAGCCATCACAAGTAACTTCTTTCACCTGTCAACACGATCTTGAAGGAGGTGGCACTCAAATCATTTGTTTTTATCAAAACTATAAGCATAGGTGGACAACAAGTATCATTTCTCATGATACTTTTGATCATCAGTTGAGACAGGCCTGTGTATACGTTACAGTGCTCTAATAACTGTTGGTGCAACGTGCAACCATTATATTACCATTATAGAATTCTTTCATAGCATAAAATCACTCTCTACTAAATTCTTCACACTTTTCTTGACCAGACTTTCATGGGATATTAGTTCGTCAATACGTACATGTTAGCGCGCGCTCGCTAGCGTACAAGCGTATTACATATAGCTCTTGTAGCTCCGAACCTAGAATATATACACGCAATACAATATGATCTATTAGACCTATTATCAAGACGTCGTAATCACCACTGAGGTGATACCAATAGATATCTCTAATCTCCAGCTCTCTCAATTCTTTCTAGACCCCAGCTATCTATTTACCCGTCATGAAAATCACTCTCTTCCGTGGCTGGCTAGATCCTGTAAATTATGTATGGCCTCCATTTGTCATCAAAATTGAATTCCACTTCCGCCAGGCCAACATGAAGTACATCTTGGATGGTGGCTCACCTCGATCGGTACCAAAAGGAAAGATACCACATATCTCAGTACACAATGAGGGATCATCTCCTTTTATACTTGCCGATTCTGCACTCATTATAGCAGGATTAGTGAAATCAGACATCCTTCCAATTCTCAACTCGTCATTGGCGCCGGCACCAAAAACTCAAGATATGGCGATTCGTGCGCTTCTTGAGGATAAGCTCCACTTCTATGGGGTGAGTACAACAGTGAACTATATCCTCTCATCAGGTTGCGGTATATTCTAACTGGTCCTGGGCTCTAGATTCGAGAGCGGTGGATGGATAATCATTATACTCAAAAAAATAAAATTCTCAGATCTATCCCTTATCCGATGCGTGTTCTAGTCGGATTTCTCGCTTATCTTCAGATAAAAGCTACTGTATGGTCAAGGAACTGGACGATTCAACTCCGAGGAGATAATTGTATTCCGAGAGGAGATATCGCAAAGTCTCAATGGACTTCTGGAATCCTTAAGGAAAACCAGATCAGATGCCGCTCCCGCTAAAAATATATCCATTTTGGTGTCTTGGTGGTGACCAACCAACCCAAGCCGACGCAAGTCTCTTTGGCTTCATCGTATCAATACTCGTAAGCAGATGGGTAGACAAACTTCCCATGGCTTCGAATAGTGTATTGCTCGCTGATCCATTAAATAGTGTCACAGTGTCTAGAGAACCTGTACGATACCTTTCTGCCACCATGGATTATGTTGAAAGAATACATTATCGATGCTTTCCTAACTACGAGAAATGGAATAGTAAATCTCGCAGGACATTAATCTGAACATTGGAATGAATTTTGATGACCCATCTACAATGCCCAAAATCATGTTTCATTAGACTTCAATTGTCTGGAATGCATCAGACTCCGTGTTCTGCAGGGGTCATTGAATATTTGCTAGCGGGCCGTCCTCTCCAATACAAATTTTGCTGGGCAAAGTTGACCGCATAACGTGATCAAAATCTCATGCGATGCAGGTATGTTTTGCATGCTTCATACTGCAAATCTCGAGCGAGAAATTCGGAGATTTTCCGTTGTTGACAAAAAGTTTGCTTCACAAGAAATTGTCGGTACAACATTTGGAGGTAATCCTATTGATAATATTGGTTGTTTATTATGCATATTTATATTCGTCTATGTATGGTTGTGGCACAGTTTGTGTAATGCAAATCAATTTATTAATATTTTGGCCCCCAAGTATGACATTGTCTTAAAATTTCAAGTAAAGCTGTAGTTTTAATTTTGTAAGAAGCTTTTTGATGTTGAAATTGGAATCTTGTAAGTACAGGAATGAGGAAACGATATGCAAATGAGGAAAAATCTACTCTCATCTCAAAAATTAGATTCTTCCTGGGTCAGCTCAACTGGCTCCCATTCCCATTTTCCAGTTTTTTTCTTGATCTCCTTGACCTGAACTATTGTGCATTTATCGTGGTAAATAAGAAGGGCAGTTAAAGTTCGATACTTATCAGGGTTGAGTTTGTCTATACGTTGCGCACCAGTATCGAGACCAATTGAGAAATCTTTTATGGTCAAGCCCTTCTTAGATTCATGGCCATACATTACAGTCATCCGTTCGTTTGGTGGCAACCTCTTTTGCTTGTTCTCCCAACACTATATTTATCAGGATTAGTACTGTACATTACGAATGGAATTTCTGGTGGACATACCTCAAACCAGGGTATCATCTTGCTAAAACGTTTCTGGTCTTTCTCATCCAAGGCTTTCCTCTCTTTATCATCTTTATGCATCGAACTAGTATATCCTCTCGCTGGATCTATAGATTTGATGTTCATGGTCTCTATGACTCGTTGATCCTTCAAGTCAAGAAATGGATTCAATCCAGCGTGCACGACAGCCATGTTATTACGACCACCACATTTCCCCAGAATTAGGATGTCAGGAAGGTCTTCAAGCCAGTGTCTCTCCCCTGGCGTAAGCGCATCGTACAGATCGTAATCGCTGTCATCCCTGTGATCTGGCGTCCTCAACTTTTTCCTTGCTTGGATGTTAAACTGGTTATCCATTTCGCGGTCGATAGGTTCTTCCCAGCCATTCCTCTCGTGTTTAACATTCAGCACCCAGTCTTCATGATTACCGCGGACTCCTGAAGCTCCATCTCTTCTGGCCTGGTGCACGACATCTTTGGAAGCCTCGATGGTAATCAACTCTTTAGTTGTAGCATTCTTACTTGGGTTACTTTTTCTCCCTTTGGTTATCATATCACCGCCAAAAATCTGATGATCCAACGTTGGATCATACTTAATCCAAGCCAACAGACGGTTCTTGGCATCGGGCATCCCATGTACATCCCCAAAAACAATTAATCGCCGAGCTTTCCCATCATTGCAAGGTTGATAACATTTCGGAAGAACACCAATTCTCACCTTGTTATGCGGAGAACTGGTAGGTATCTTGGGAGCCGGTTCATCACGGCTTCGCTTTTCGCGGTTATCTGTAGCCGCAGCTTTTGATGTTTTCGAATCACTGAGCTTGAGTTTTTCCATTTCGTGATTGATAGAAGGATCTCTTCTGCCTGGTTTTAGATCTTGAGATCGATCTCTTCGACTGGAAGGAGGCACCGTCACTCTCTCGTCCTTACTCTGATTTGGTATGTCTTTGGAGATATCACCTCTTCCGCGTATTTGACTGGAATCTCTATCACTTCCGTTCGGGCCTCGGTTGCTGCTGTGATCTCTTCTTTTAATTGGTAGTGATGTATTGCAGACAGTGGTGGTAGGTGGCTTCTCAACCCTTTTGATTGAATTTCTGCTTTCATGGCTGGGAACAGGGGCAGACGACCTGCTGCCACTATTGACTTGACCTCGCTTGAGTCCGCTGTCAACGCCAGAATGTGGTTTATCACGTCCAGTCTCAACAGATTGAGATGTTCGTCTAATTTCTTTCCGTGGCTCCGGACTAACCAATTCCCTTCGTGTTTTCGCTTCTCTCTCCTCTTTATCTCTCTTTTCGTCTCTACGTCCATCTCGTCTTTTCTTACTTTTGTCTTCCTCACTGCCTTTATTTCTTCTCTCCAACTCCCGACTCGATTGATACCCCTTCTCTCCATCCATCATTCCACACCTTTCGTATCTTTTGGATAGTTCTTTCTACTCTTTTGAATAATGGTCTTGAGATAAATTGATATGAGACCGCCCCAGAAAGTATTCTCAGCATAATCATCCCATTTCAACACCAGACGCAGCAGAAAAAGCTATATAAGATATTCAAGCCCCAAAAATAAATACACGTATCATCAATTACTCACCATGACAACAATCCACGATACATAAACTTCACGCTAGGAAATGTACGAAGTAGTCACAAGGACACGAGCACCTTGGCAAAAAACAAAATTCCAACTCATCTCCCAAAAGTAAATTCCATCACGTCTGAGTTTGCTAAAATAAGATACTTTCTCCTTGCGAATTATCTGTGCGATGGCTCGGAAGGATCTCAGGTCAGATTGGGTCGTACCGTTTTATAATTTCCCACGTGAAATAATCCATCACATCATGATTTTTGGCTCGCGCATCCGGTCGCGATTTATTTCATGGCCAATTTTGAAAACCCGATCCTGTTTACCCGATATGTTTTACATCATGATGGGGGCTATAAGTATCATACTTCTAGAAAAATCTAAGAATATCTCAAGAGTGATAATTTGCGTGGGTCATTATGCGCTTGTTTTTTTGCCGCCACGTTAGGAGCTACTGTTTGTTTGGTCGTCTTAGGATTTTAGTATGGAGATAGACGAGTTTGATTGAGGCGCCGCGCTTAGGATGTTGTGGAGATGGGTGAGATTTCTTTGGCGCTGGATTTATTTCCGTTGATTGTTTTCAACCTCAAAAAATGCGTCATCATGAATCATACAGTGTTTTGAATTCAAAAGCGCATGTATTGAGTCTGAATTATTCTTTGTCTTATGAATGGTGTATAGGTAGTGATTACAACATTAAGCGAGAGGTGTTTAACATGATTGATATCTACTTGACAATATTAAAGACTCATGTTGTGAGTAACTCGAAACAGTAATCTTACGTATCTTTTCAAGATTTGAGGATCTTATCTGTTATTTTGAATCTTGAGGGGTGTATGTATGAGTCAGAAGTTGAAAAGAAGGGGCTGAATTCAGTGTTCAGGAAATGATAAAATCACTAGTACCATGGCCGATAGAATGAAATTATACAAAGAAAGAATATTAGAAAAATACAAAAATGATAAGGAAAAGAAAGGAAATGATCAGAATGAAGAAGCTTTTCCTTGTTGATGAGTAGGTTTCGTTGCATTGATGATGTTGTTAGATTAACTTATTTACCACAGTAAGTATTAACTACAGCTTTCATCTTAATATCATCATCACCATATCTATCTCTCTCAGTCTCATCATTAACTTCCTGTTATCTTCATCAATCCCCTTTCTTTTCTCCTTAACCTCTCCCTCATTCTCATTCCCCTTTAACATAACAACAACAATCACCCACTCCTCACTCTCGCCCTCTGAATAGATCACTCAGCACTATTCCACACTTTTCTATCGCAACCATGCACAATATATGCATGAGCAAGAGCGATTTCCTAAAATATAAATGCGAGGGATAGAAGATGGATATAAAGTGGAGAGTGGAGCGGGGAAGGAGAAAAGGAGAAAGCCCCTAGCATAAGCGATGTGGGGTAGGATGATGATATTTGCAACCGTGTGATAGTTTCCGATGCGATTTGGATGAGAGAGTAGGTATAAATGATTAGATGAAAGTCTGGGCTCCAGAAAAGCTAAGATTGCAATCTAACAATGAGAAGAGGTCGAGTTTGTCTGTGTCCTAGTTTACATTGACAACGGTGTGGCTGGCCTGGTAATAAGTACTGTGATTTTGGGAATAGGAGAAGGGATAGATATGGTCCAGCGATAAATCGATTTCGAGCATATTGAACACATATCACTCACATTTCGACCCAACACAATGATTGATAGTTTGCGCACGTGGAACAGGGGTACACCTTGTGTGAAGTTGTGAAGTATTTCGGGTATGTCAAATATATCTCCACCAAAACACATGCAATCTATCTTTGAAAAAAATGGTATCATTATTAAGGTGGTGATGGTGGTGGTACACTGTCCTCTACCTCTCCTCTATGCTTCTTTGGTTTTACCAATAGCAATATAAACATACCTACAACTAGTAGGATCAATAACAAAATAATTCGTCTCTTCGTTCCCTTTCTTTGGTATCCGCTTGCAACTTTTAATTCCACATTTGCAGCCTTGACGTCTACTGCCATTCTTTCCACGTTGTAGTCTATACGATCCAACATTGTTCCTTGATCTATAATCATAGTTTGAAGTTCTTTAAAAATGTCGGCGAGTTCGATAATACCTTGCGCAATATCATTGATTTCACGTTCCCGTTGCATGATGGCTGCATCATTGGAGGTGAGTTGTTTTTGAGAGGTTTGTTGGAGGGTTGCTTGGGAGAATGATTTATCGGCGTCGGATTCCATGATGGAGGGGTCGATGTAATTACTGTAAAGAGGGGTAGATGTTCGTTCGATAGGTGCATTCATACCTCCCAAGCCTCGTAACTCTGATGATTGGTCAGTATAAATTCTTTCCCGTCTTGCCATGGCGTCTTCAATCAATATAGTGTGAACTCACTCTTCAGATAAGTACTTTGCTTTTTTCTGAATCCCGCACTTGCTTCTTGTACCCTCGATGCTAGTGAAATCTGGATATTCCTTGCCATAGTTTCCTCTCCTTTACTTATGCCTCCTTGATGCCGCGAGTCACGAACAATTTGTTCTACTCTTTGAATTGACCTCTGACAATCGTGAAATCCCTTGGTAATTTGTTGCGTCAATAGTTCAATCTCCCTTTCTTCCTTTTTCTTGACTTCCTCATCATCGAATCCTGGCAATACATGTTTTTGATGTAACTTCTCCAATTTTTGACTCTTGTTTGCGATGTCCGTAAGATATTCTGTGACTTCGTCGCTGATATCTGCCCATCTCGGTGGCAGTAAATCCATTTCTATTATCGCATCGCCGTCATCTTCGAATGCGCCAGCGGACATGAGTCCTCTGCGTTCCTCCGAGGCTCCCCCAATACTGTCTGAGTATCCATTGCCAGAAGAGCTTGAATATTTTGGTTTCTTTGCGGGGTGATGTGCATATGATTGTCGATAGGAGATATAGCTGATAGATTAGGTGTCAGTATCTATCCAAGCTTGTGAAAGGGACAACAGCAATCAGAACATACAGATTTGTACGATCACGCCACATGGCGATTTGAAAAGAATCTCACAGTATCACAAGATATAATAGAGGAAGAATTTCGCATAGAAACTCGAAGGATTGTAATTTATATGGGAGTTTGTTATTGAATGTCGCATGTTGGTCTTGTTTTGATACTTCCAAGCTCTCCCCAGCTTCGGCCTCTTCGCCTGAGGAATCCCAGACACCCAGACCCTTATGTCATTCGGCTACCGTACAACCACTACCTTTGACCATTATGGTATCTATGCTTCACCGAATCCAAGCATCTGAACAGTTGAATCGCAATCACAGCCCACAACACAACAAGATCCTCCTTACTTTAACCGTACAACCTTTCTTCCCGTTTTCCATATACCTTAGAAATACTACAAACCCCAAAAGTTATTATACTTACTTTCAATCAAATACTCTACAATGGTTTGTTTCCATCTCCCAAAGACGGCTGGGCCTTGAACAACCCCGCGGTTTTCAGCATTCGACTTGAAGCTGTAGCTGCAAGTTGGAGGGAAAGAATGTGATAATGGAGGACAAAAGGATCGCAACTGACATGCGCATTTATACAGGCCGATTCTCTTACTGAAGAGCAAGTCTCCGAGTTCAAGGAGGCCTTCTCCCTCTTTGTACGTTGATATTCCCTACTTGATACTCTCAGCCCTATGGACACTTGGCAGGGCATATTTGAAGATTTGAAAGCTAATAGCTGTGACTCTACAGGACAAGAATGGTGATGGTTCGTACTTCCATATTATTCCTTTGAAATTGCAGATCTCGAATATCCTCCTGTGTTTACACACTTGCCCTCTCGACCGCCCCAGCCCCTATCTCGAACAATTGTACCAATAATGGGGACAGCGACGCAAATCGGCAGAACAATGTAGAGAGACAGCACTGATATATGGATCTATAGGACAAATCACTAGCAAGGAGTTGGGAACCGTCATGCGATCCCTTGGTCAAAACCCTTCCGAGTCCGAGTTGCAAGACATGATCAACGAGGTCGATGCTGACAACAACGGTACCATTGATTTCCCAGGTATGGCGCAACACAATAAAGCTCATGACTTAAAATGCTGACGCGACCAGAATTTCTTACTATGATGGCAAGAAAGATGAAGGATACCGACTCTGAGGAGGAGATTCGTGAAGCATTCAAGGTTGGAATTCTACAAGTCACTTGATGTGGCAGAGGCTGATATGTCGTTGGTATAGGTCTTCGATCGTGATAACAACGGTTTCATCTCCGCTGCTGAACTTCGTCATGTCATGACCTCCATCGGAGAGAAGTTGACTGATGACGAGGTTGATGAGATGATTAGGGAAGCCGATCAAGATGGTGACGGAAGAATCGACTGTATGTACCCCTTTTCCAACAATTTTTCTTCAAGTTCATATGCTAATGATCATTTACAGACAACGAATTTGTACAGCTTATGATGCAAAAGTAATCGAGCTTGCTTTTTTTGCGTGGTCTTTTGCTGCTGGGAGGGAGAATAGTCGGCGTACACATCACGGGTCTTTTGGACATCCAGAATTCTTGTGGGCGTAGGACTGGACTGGTTGACATTCACGTAGAGCGTTCCCGTTTTTAGTGACCTTCATGATCAATGATAACCCATCAGACATCTTATTGTCTTGTTAATACCCTTTACCAGAGTCTTCATGATGCGTTGATTGCTATGTGAACCTTGGATAGTGACAAATATCTTGGTAGGCTAACATTGAGATCAAGCCCGTCAGCGAATCTCAGTCTCATATCTAGGAGAACTCGAATCGTGCAAATATGGAATCAAGAGAGGAGCGGAAGACTTATTATTAGCAAAATTGTGTATATCTTTTGACAACTATTCGACACGACAGATTTTCAGGGGAAACCTGTGGATCATCCTTAGTGGTACTTTGCAATCAACTTGATGATATCACAATTAGAAGTGGGTACAGCCGTTTAGCTTTTAGTTGAAGGGGAGGGAATGAGAGACGGGATGGATATCGGAGATATATAACTTCAAAGAGAACCATTCATACGGTACCGAAATCGAATAGTAGCCCTGCTCCAACAGATTGGGATGTTGGTAACCATAAGCGATTACCCCTAATGGAGACGTCGATTTCCTTTCGTACGGAGTATGCTTCTTTTAAACTTTCTATACTATAACATGTGGCGAAACACAAGATTGGATAGTGGGGAGCAACCTAGTCAATCGGTCCCGGTGGGTACGGAGATGCGAATGTCTGGCTTTGATCCCTTACCGCAGGGTTCAATTATTTTCTCTTGGCGAGTCATCGACTCTTCAGCCATGAAGCAGAAGAGACGAAACTGACTGATACATTCCTCGGCAACATGTAGATCAATTGGATGTCCAGCTCACCCTGTTTTTAATGGTAGGTTGACTTTCTTTTCTATCTTCTTTCGTTCCTGCTATTTCGCTTCTTGATTGTTCGTTTCTTGGAGTTCTACGGAAGGTGTTCTATCAACTTGGGAGTTTCAACGAAGTACATTGGATGAAGCACAGCTGCTGTCAAAGCAATCAATTGATGAAATCGGGTTACACATTCTAGGAATGTGACACACAACACTTCCAAACTTCTCTTCTTCTATTTTGCCTATTCAATCGTTCGCGCAGTAAATGCTGCAGCAGACATGCCGTCAATCATTAAAAGATGGAGAGCAGCATTCATAGCTGCAGTGTTCATGATTTTTACTCTTCATTACCTTCATTCACGGCGTAACACTTGGAGCTATGACGCGAATTACTTATCTTCGATAGGAAAACTTCATCTGCCAGATGGAAAAACCCACTGGTCGAAATTACCAGAACGATATCCAGTAACTTCATACATTCCTTTGCCAACTGGAAAACCGAAGAAGATCCCGCAGATCCAAAGTGCGCCTCCAAAAGAAGACGCGGCGCAGAAGGAGGAGAGATTAAGGCGGTTGGCGGCCGTAAAAGAGAGTTTCGTACACAGTTGGGAGGGATATAAAGCGCACGCATGGTTACGAGATGAGGTTTCTCCTCTATCAGGGTCCTGGAAAGATACCTTTGGTGGCTGGGCCGCGACATTGGTTGATTCTTTGGATACTTTGTGGATTATGGGGTTAAAGGAAGATTTTGAAATCGCGGTGCGATCAATCGAGGGAATTGATTTCACGACAACGGAGCAAAATGATATTAATGTTTTTGAAACAACAATCAGATATATGGGTGGGTTCCTGGCTGCGTACGATATGAGTGGAGCGAAATATCCGGTTTTGTTGTTAAAAGCTGTGGAGGTTGCGGAGTTGCTGATGAGTTGTTTTGACACCCCGAATAGAATGCCAATTCCTAGATGGGATTGGAAGAAGTAGGTCCTATTTCTCTTATCCGAAAAGGAAGCTATTGACAATGCATAGGTATCTAGAAGGAGAGGATCAACTGGCGCCTAGAAGAGTTCTTGTTTCTGAACCCGGTTCTCTAAGTCTCGAATTTACTAGACTCAGTCAATTGACCGGAAATTCGAAATACTATGATGCGGTGCAACGTATCTCTGATGAATTTGAGAAAAGTCAGAACTCCACTCGATATCCCGGATTATGGCCTGTCAGTATTGATCTTCAAAAGCTCCGATTTGATGAAGATACCATGTTTACCATGGGTGGCATGTCGGATTCTACTTACGAATATTTACCGAAACAATACATGGTTCTTGGGGGCGTCCTAGACCAACCCAAGAAGATGTATGAAAGTTTCATTTCTGTAGCCCAAGAAACAATGTTCTTTCCAATCCTAAACGAAAAAAACCAGAAAATCAGAGTATCAGGAGATGTACGCACCAAAGGTATAGCTGAGAGCAGTACTCCGGAGCTTATTCCTCGTGGTCAACATCTCACCTGTTTCACTGGAGGCATGATTGGAATCGCCTCGAAAATCTTCGACCGCCCCTCCGATCTCGCCTTAGCTGAGGAACTCACAAATGGATGTATATGGGCGTACGATAATAGTCCCAATGGCATCGCACCCGAAATCTTCAGCGTGGTTCCATGTCCTAAAGATCACGATTGTACGTATTCGAAACAGAAGTGGTATGATGCTCTCGCAGCTGTATACACACATCCGATTACGCATACAGAAGAGGAGACGGAAAAGAAATTGAAAGAGATTATAGAGGAAAGAAGATTAAGTCCGGGGTTCACGGCAGTAGATGATCGGAGATATATTTTGAGGCCAGAGGCTATTGAAAGTGTGTGGATTCTGTGGAGGATCACGGGGGATAGAAAATATATGGATGCGGCGTGGAGAATGTTCCAGGCGATTGAGAAGATTTGTAGGACGGAGATCGCATCGGCAGCCATACTGGATGTTACGGTCAAGGCAGTGGTGGGCGGAGAGGGGAAGGGCAAGAACGGAAATAGGAAGCAAGAAGACCGTTTCGCGCATGAATTGGATGAGACCAATGGAGAGGAAGGCGTGGAGCAGGCAGATAGTATGGAGAGTTTCTGGCTAGCAGAGACGTTGAAGTATTTCTACTTGGTTTTCAGTGAGTGGGATGTGGTGAGTCTTGATGAATGGGTGTTGAATACGGAGGCGCACCCACTGAAGAGATTGAAAAGGTGACGTTGGTAGGTAGCATGAAAGTTGGTAGAGATAATTTCTAAAAGAGAATAAGATATTTCAATTTCTACGTGGCTTGCATGACACGCTGTGTCGATATGAGGTATAACAATTCATAGTGACGGCGTCTCAGGGCGTGGTCTATAATATGAAAAAATATGAATTAGTTCAATATCACATGAAATGGGCCTTCCTCAAACGCTCCAACAAATAATGATTGGCACGGTTTTGATTAGCTAAAGCCAAGCTTCATCATATAGGTGATCAAAGTGGCACAATCGAAAGAGGTACTGCATGAAGGGCGAGAGGGGGTGAGCGGAGCGCGCCCCTCCGTTAATTCACGTTTGATCTGTTGACAAGTGTCATCAGAATAGATACAATTATGAGAAATATTCAGCGAGCAAGCATTTCTTGATTTTAGCATTAGAATAGCTAGTGGTGTCATGTGACAACGGTGAGCGCCGATCACCTCGCACCTCAAGAACTGTTACAAGGTAAGGAAACATACAAATCACAACATCTCAATTTACTTCCATCAAAAACCAACGCAAAGTTTTCTCAATCCCTTATACCAAAAACAGCATACAGAAATCGGACACGAACTTCTCCAATTAAGAAATGTTTTTCCCAACATAAACATAGCGAATAAACAGATAAACATTTTCGCTCGCGACCGCTGCAACTGGAACTGCGTTCGCCTTGAGTTTCCAATTTAGGTTCCTTTCAGTCATTGTGCATTGTCTGGTAAAGAGATCCCCAGAGTAGATACCATCGGTTCCATTGTACGCAGGTGAATTTGGATCCACCAATATACTTAATCTGTCCCTCACGTTTTTGTTTCGAGACATCAACGTGAAGGACTGAACCTGAAGTTCTTTTTGATGACGTGACCAGAAAGGTAGACGGTCTTTCAAATTGCCAAGGTCTAAGGTTGCTACCACGTTAGGAGTAAGGAGCGTTTTTTCAAAATCTGCCCATTTTCCAGCAAAGTCGGTCTTGAGGTCCCAAAGTGCCCAGTATCCTTGATGTTGACCTTGAGCTTCAACGGTTTGAGCTGCCTGGACAACTGCGTCCTTCGCCGCCTTTCTCAGTGTTGGGCCTCCCTCGTAAGCAGTGTACTGTATGTGTAGTCGCACATCAGTGATTGACTCGTAATTGAAATGCCGGATTGGTGCCGGAAACTCCAGACGCCATGTTGAAATGGCACCGGCGCCCTCGAATGGCATGTACCGGGGACCAGAGAAGTCAAGCTCAAAAACCCCGGAGTCTTTAGCACCAGAGCTGACCGCTATTGCTGTTATCGGAATTCGGTCGGTTCTGAATGCTTCACTTCCAGTGGCAGATTGGGAAGCAGCATAGTCAGCTGCGCTTTGTGTTACGCGATACTTATGCTCTAGCAACGTCAAGACGGCATTTGTGTTGGTCTCACTCTCTATATCTGATGGCACAGAGACGCTAACAGATCGAATTCTGCGCATGTAATGACCTGGAAAATCCATATCATAAAGCAGTTCGCCAATGGAGAAGTCCGTTGTTCCCGTGATTCTGAGTTTCATCAACGCCATAGGATCAAAGTCTTTTAGAGATACAGTCTTACTGATGTTGTAATCAGCAGCTGTACAATCTAATTGCGCGCTTTCTAGTCTTCTCAGGTCCAGATAAAGACTCTCGGCAGCAAGAAGGCCATCTTGAGAAGGGTTCCAATACCCCCCTTTGTTGATTATCGAACTTCTACTGCCGGCTTCGAAGTTGAACGAGCTTTCCGCCCGAAGTGCCATGGTCATTGAGAGTTCGTAAGCCTGGAAATAAAGATTTCTGAAGATTTTCTCCATCCATGTATACAATTGTTCGCTGGTGTACTTGGTACGGTACCACTCCTCGGCCCCAGCTGCATCTTCTATTTCAGATATTTGTATCTCAATGTCCTTCTGAATTGAAGTGATATGAATTTTCTGGATTTCGACCTCCTTGTCGATTGACTTGATTTCACGACCACTCATATTTGCTGCGAGTCTTCGTTCCCGTAACTGCATCGTTAGGCTAGCTTTCTTGTCTGCTCGACCGGCTTCATCTACTAGAACAGCTGAAATTCCTCTCGCCAATGTGGACCCAGCCGCTACTGCATCAGCAATTGCGCTTCCAGCGAAAGAAATAGATCCACCGACACCAAGAGGTTCAAAGTTGGTTGTTGCTTGTGGAACGAGATAAAGAGGGATTGAAAGTGCATCAGTGGCTACGGCCGCACGATTTTTGGCCCCAGCAGAGAGGGATTGTGTCACTATTAAAAATCATGGGGTCAGTATTGCCTGCTCAAGAATATTTTTGGGGATAATTAAGAACAAATATTGTGTTAGCAAACGGAAAGGATATGCTCGAGGGAAAGGGCACAGCAGGGCTTGAGATTTTGAACACAATATTCGAAAGCTTGTGAAATATTCAAACAACGTACTTTCCGCTTTCTCATATGAAGACATTCGAAGTTCATCTTGTGTGGGGGTATCGATGCTTTGTTGAATATCGACCCAATCATCCTTGGGCTTTGGAATCATGGAATCTGGCTCGCCGATAAGCTGGAGATAGTAATTCAATTGCGCCTCGAGCGAGCTACGATTGATCAAGAGCGATTCGACAGTCTGTTGTGCCTCTTCAAGCTCGACATTCTTGATATCCAGCATCATTTTCTGTATGACCGAAGCGTGCTGAGCGTTGCCGATATTGAAAGTTTCCATCTCTTTCTTTTCAACTACGGATACAAGTCGTCCTGAAAGTTTGCGCACCTCGATACATAATGCTAGGGCCTGCTTCAGAAGAGCATCAAAACGCTGCCGTGGTAGTGGACTATTTCGTTCACCAGATACCATGCTGAGAATATCAGATACTCCCATACCTCCTTTGCTGAGAGCTATCAAGGCTCCCGGATCAATGGGTGGTTCACGAAGGCCATAAATTACTGGCTTCCCTTGAATGTCGAAAGAATTTCGGAGATTGTAAAGGCGTTCGTGAACAAGGCTTCGCATTTGCTTGAACTTAGGATTTAGAGGGGCGCAGAAATAGTTCGTTCGGAGGAAACAAGCGATGTTCTCTTTTTTTGGATCCCTGTCTGCTATTTCGGCTGCGCCTTTCTTTAATTTGGCCGAGAAAGGCAAGCCCAAATCGAATACGACAGAGTCATACATAATATCTTCTTCTCTCAGTTGCTCGAAAGTCATTGCCTTTCTTTTTCTTTTTCCCAAATCTGGTACTTTGGGCGGTTCCTGACCCAATACTCGAGCAGCCTCGATATATCGCTGCGTAGCTATCGGTAAGCTCTCAAGCGAAGCCCGGCGAAAATAAACATCGCCCATTGCAATGAGGATCTCTGCGTACTTCATCACTATCCACTTCATATAACTGATTGGTCTTCCCCTGGCTGCGGCATGCACAAGTGAGCCATACGAACGACGCTCCTTGATGGCAAGCTGGATTTCTTTGCTTAAATGGTCAAGATTCAAAGGATCGAACGAAGTCTCACCCCGGATGGCAATTTGTCGGGCCATTTCCTGGAACGGAGGAAATCGCCAGCATGATCGATAGGTCAATTTGTCATCCACGTTTAGTTCTAGGTCTGCAGATGGATCAAAGACTAGTCGCGCAACTTCCAATGCTTCTTCGTATTGCTGGGTGGCAGAAAATCGATCGACTGCCAATAACACTGTGTGCAGGCCAACCTCCCAACTGTAACGTGATTAGCTGTCATTCCTAACAAATTATTCAGATGGGTTGAATCTTTTGGATCCATTGCATCCCTCTAAAACAATGGAGGCCATTTTAAAGATGACTTCTCTCAATCCATTTTCGTGCCAAAAAGACACGAATCATCAAAAGCAACGTGTTATTAAAAAGAAGAAGAAAATTGTTTCTCTTTAAAACCTGCAAACAGGCTACTGTAACCTCGTTTCCGTTTTTTATTTTGGGTTTTTCTCATAAAAGATATGAACTTACTTGTACAGAGCGGTGGGACGTCCTAGCTCATGATACCTGTGTTGATCCGCGGTTAGTTCACTATTGGAATACTAATATTAAAGGTGAAGTGAGCTAGGGTAAATTACCATGCCTCATGACTACCAGCCCCAAAACTTTCTCTCATCACGCCAGCAGGTAGCTGTGCTATCTTGTTGTACAAACAGCGTAGCGGATCAATTCGGTCAGCGGTAGCTTCCATGAGTTCGTGCGAAAATATGTGGTCAATAGAAACAAGTTCCGTATTGTTCTTGATGACGTCTTTAGTCCACGTCGAACTGAGAAGCTCCATTTTTGGTATATTGAAGAAACTTGCTCTTCTGCCTTCGCTAACCTTTGCGCTAACAACGAGTCCTGTCACTCTCTGTGGCAACTTTGACAAAGTCCAGGAGACATCTGAAGCCCCTTTGGCACTCTCCAATTCAGGTGGTACCCAAATCAAAGGTGAGGAATTGGTATATTTGGAACCTCCAGGGAGTGATTCGAGATCCATGCCTTGTTTCAATGCTTTTTGAAAGTATGTTGCAAATGAACCCGCCTGAGTAGAGGTTGCTGCGGCGTTCGAAATACTTATTTGGTCGTTGCAGAATATGAATGATCCAATAACCTTGGAAGTGGTTTTTTCAGCCTCTCCATAGCTGACCTGGAGTGTCAAAGTATTTTCTTGTAGTGTGGGATCGACCCGGAGTTGCGATGAGGATGCCTCTAAGCCTACACTGAGACTGCCAGAGGAAACTCTCTTGGGTGTCCAACTGTCGTTGACGAACTCTGTCCACGCCATTGTTATTTCCCAGATGCGTACAGGCTCCGCCATGTTCGGCTTTTCTTTGCGCAGGTCGTCAAAAGTCGTTACTTTGGACATACTTGAGATATTCTTCACTAATGTCTTGGGCACAATTGAAGGCATAAACAAGTACAGCCTACCCTTAATCATGATTGGAAGGAGATAACTGCCTGTATCTATAAGTCTTTGGCCCTCCCATTCCGTCTCAATTGACGCAATGTCGACCTCGACCTTGGACCATGGTTGCCAAAACACCTCAGCGGTTCTCAATCTTGTCAGGGTGCGGTAGTAGAAGGTATACGGCCCACTGCGGGTCCGGCCAAACAAGTGAAAGATGTCCGAGGCCGATGGTTGCGGTTCATGAACATAGGCGACTATATCGAGACTTGAAATTCCATCTAGATCATACAAATAACTCTGGATCGCTTGGAGAAACGTCTTGATACTCAAGTCTTTCTGCATTAAAGTGGCCTCAAACTGGTCAAAAAGCTCGGATTTGTCGTCTCGGAGCATTGGGTCGATCCAGTTCTCAGGATATAAAAAGATCTTTCTATGCACCTCCCAGAGAGTGTATTGTTGTAGCCAATCCCACTTTTCATGACCCAGAACTGACTTCGAAACTCCTTCTTCCATCCCGAGGAGACAGCGTTGGACAAACATTTGCACGACCGAGATAGCTGTTTTTATACGTGAAGTTCGAATTTGTGGCCCCATCTGTACATCAACCAAGAAATGCTCGAACAATCCATCTGCATCCCAAATCCCAAGGTCTTGGGTGATGAACTTTTGCTGTAGAAGATAAGCTACGAGTGTCTTGCGCTGGCTCTCCATCAACCCTTCATCTGATGCCTCTCGCTGCGAAGGCGTCAATCTTTGTTGCAGAGTTTTGGCGGCTTCCATATATGTATCTCCACTGTTGAGCTGTGATAGAGGTTTTGCAAGGTAAAATAATTCTGTCATAAGAGGCTTGGAGGTAACATCAGATGTATTTCCCAAACCGTCGTATATAACAAGAATAGCTTTGAGGTTGATAAAGGCATTGTGGTTGCGCAAAACTGCTACAAGATCCGCAGGAGTATGATTTGGGTATTTTGCCTTGAGGACGCTTTCTACCAACGTGTCTTTCCAACCAGTGCTTGCTGCGATTTTAGCTGTAATTGTCTTCATGTCTGGATTTTTAGGGTTGTAAAACCACGAGAAAAGGCTGATCAGGTCATTGTCTGGGATCATCATATTATCTGGGATCATTATATTATCTCTCAGCTCGCGGTACTCTTGAAGCTGCACCAAGTTTATCAAAGAAGGTGTATTAAGATTCATTGATAGCATCTCATTCTCTGATTTCCCCACTCTGTCAATATATTCGAGCTCTGATTTCGTGAGTTTTAAAGTCTGGCAAATACACACTGCTCTCTGGATGGCCTCCAAAATCAATGTTGCTTGTTGGATAGATGTTGATGGCTGAAGCTCTTCATCAGTGAAAGGTGACATCATTGATCTGCATGTTGACCATGAAATTTCGGAGGGAGGAATGCTACTCTGCAGAAGATATGGCTGTCTGGCATTCATGCGAAATACGTTCCAAGTTTTCGAGTTTTGATCAAACGGCACTTCAATCCCATTTATCATTAGACTGATAGTGCTATTCAATACACCAGTATAGTGCAGTTTGAAATCATCTGTTGTTGAAGGTGTGAAGTATGCATCTAGCGTCTTAGCTTTAGTCACGGTTTCAACTGGTACGCTGAGTTGTTTTAGAGCTGCCATAGCTGATTCGAGCGCATTATTCTCGTTTGTTGATACCTTCACAGTGTCTGTGAGAAGGGTTGAAAGAACTGTTATATCAACACCTTCCACAAGATCTTTCATTGTATTGAGGATAGATGTCGTGAGAGTGTCTTGAATAATCACAGGTTTCGCCATCTTGACAAAGGCAACTCGTCGTGCTTGTACTTGTGACTCGGTCTCAATCGAAATTTCATTCACAGAGGGGATTGGATCGGCAGAGAGCTTGGTTGGAGCCCAGTCTTGCAAAATGATATCATCTGTTAGTTCGTTTATGTTGCTCTGAAAACGGGACTTGATGACGGCTTGAGGAAAGAGAGAGTTCTCAACAAGATTCTGTAGCGCCGTCTTCACGGCAGGAAGGCCTGCGGATTCATCCATAATTTTCTTCTTCTCATTCGCCGCCAATATGCCTGTGAGTTTGAGTTGAGCAGACCACGTATTAGCTGTCGAGGAAGGAATTACAGAAATTTTGGTTGGCCAGTTTTTGGAGAAGTTTATGAGGCTCTGTAAATCTTGCTTCGTCTCAAGCGTTGCAGTATTGGTTCGAACCTGAGATCCCTCCACAAATTCAACGACTAGGCTGGCCGTAATTGAGTCAAAGCTACGTCCCGCACATTCGACGACAGTTTCATGAGTGGGAGCGGCCCCATTGAAAAGTGATGAAAATGATTTCCTCGAGTCTTTAGTCCCATCTAGTAACGCACTCGCTAGCTTTTGTCCAGGGTTTCCTAAAGTAATACTGCTTTCATCGCTCGTAGATTTACCAAGAACTAGTACAAGCGTTTCAATAGTCCAGCCTGAATTTAGTAACATTGTCCAATTTGTGATAGTACCAAGCGTCTTATTGGGATTTGCTAAGTGATCTTCCTCATCGAAGAATATCTTAAAGAATGGCACACATTCTTTGGGAGGGACAGAAAGCATTCGACATATAGTAACATATCGATACAAGATAGAAAAAGTCTCGATATTCAGATCATCATTTGCAAGATTTGTGGCTCCGAGTAGATCATTGAAGTATTCAAAACGCCAGTTGAGGCTTGCACAAATGCTCGCACCGCACTCTTGAATTTTTACTACCTTCCCTCCAGGTTGGAAGTATGCACCGTCTTTGGGAACCGCAAATACTTCTCCCAGAGAAGAGCTGAGAAATTTGCGATGAAGGAGAGATTCGTCACCAAATGAATCGATAAGACCCCATAGGGGAATAAGAGCAGCAGGTTCTAATCCGCATAGGTCACTCAGCTTCACAATAGAGGCAATTCCTTTGATGACGTATACGGAGATCGAAGCTACTTGGGAAACAGTGTTTGATCTGAAGGATGGCGAACTCTCCATTTCCTTGTTGCGTAAACAGTGAATAGCAGCATCGAGTACTTTGGTTGACCACCCAAGCTTGGCCTTCAGACGCAAGAAAGATTGAATGTTTCGGCATATGTTTGAAGTAAGAGGCTGAAACGGTGGACTGGATGCGTTTGATAGCAGTCGAAGCTCGGCAAGTGACTCAGTGAACTCGTTGGACCCAGCTTCATTGGTAATAACAAGCTGTTGGTCGAAAAGCTGGGTCTTTACAAGGTCGAGGACATCTTGAAACTCCAGCCCGGACCTCTGCATCAATTGATTCTTGATTTGTGTTAAGCCCTCAGTAGCGCTTAACATGGTTTCGTCATCCTCGTAACCCCACATCTGGCAAAACTCGTGCTCTTGTATTTTCGTATCAATGATAGTGTCGCTTGAGAGACCTTTCAGCAGGTCACTAAAAGATTGTGGGTAGAAGGTTTCTCCGGTGATAGCTGCAAATTCCATCTGGTGCAGGCCCAGTGCTTCTGCAGCTCTCTGCCTCTTCAAGACTTCTTCCGCTCCTAAGTTCAGCGATCTCTTCACTTGATCTGTAGTTGCTGCCGTTATTGTTTGCAGAATAATTTCTGGTGCTTGAAATTTCTCAACGAAGTCAAAATGGGATACTTGGAAGATGTCAAAGTAAGAGAGTACCATATTACGCGCCTGATCGTATGGAAAGTTGTTAAAGGGGAATCTTTGCTTTGAGATGATCTTGGAATAGACCTCATAGTCTGTATTCCCGGGCAGATTGAGTGGTGTAGGAGAATGCTCATCGTCTTGGGCATCAATAGGAGTATTGAACACTCGAATAGAATCTGGCGAACCAAGACATTTATGTCGGATGAAAGATTCAAGCACCTCGTTCACAAGACTGATGTACGGAATCAAAGTCTGTGAATTTGCACAGGTAAGCTCAAGATTCCTGAGATCTGGACGCCGTTGCGATAGAAGATTCAACAGGCTATTCCGAGTTCCTGGTGGGTCATCATATTGTGAATTTGTGCCCGTCGGTGTCGTGTTACTGAGCAAGCTCAAGAGATCGGCGAAATAGGCGGACAGGGATGTGATAGAACAGCATTCCTCACAAGTCGTATCTTCGAGCCGGAAGATATCAGTGAGATTGTTATGGGATTTGCCCATCCAGCTTTCATCACTCGGTACGTCTGTAGTATCCCCTTCAAAGTAAGGGTCAATCATGACTGAATCTGCTCTACGAGAATTCATCAGATGTAGCCAGAGTTGCTCGTTCCAGCAATCGACACGTTCTGCGCAGTCATATATTTTGAGTGAACTCTCGACGCTGGCACCAGCTGTGACCAAAGCATTCTTAAAGTTACTCTTTGACTGGGCTGTGATGCTTCGTACAGAATGGTAGTTGGAGTTGTAGAGATGCACCACGTCTTCAGGATCTTCAACAAGACTCGAGAAGATTTTCAAAGTCTTGATGAATTCAATCGCAGCTGAGAATTCCGCATCCTTCAAGTCTGAAAAGGCTTTCTTCACATAGGCTAAAAGCTCTGGCGATCCAATTTCAAGCTCATCACCGATCATCGCGGTCAGAATGCAATCGGCAATTCTTTGAAGGCGCTCTTCGATGGAAAACTTATCCTCTCTCAGCAGGATAAGCGACACAATGAGCGAGTGATTATCGAGGAATTCAGCGCGTACTTCTTCCAATTTGGCAATGGTCAAATTGGTGGTTGTCCAGTTGTATGGAAAGCTGGCTGGTGTCGCTGTCACTCTTTGATCCAACAGATTGCGAGGAAAAAGCAACGCTGCCAGACCCTCAATATTATAGGAGCTCAAGAGCGTCAGAATCTTCCCACAAACGTACTCTTCGTCGTCAAAATAAAATAAGAGCGATCTCACGAAAGTTATGGCGGCAATGGTTTCCGCTGGTACATTTCCTCCCTCGAGGAACCAATCAATGGCTGATCGAGGATCTCCAGGCCAAAGTTCGCTGGCATGATTCAACCTATCTCTGAGGTCACCAGGAAGAAGACCATTTTCGATAGCCTCAATGAAAGAAGACATGGCGGATTTGTTAGTTACTGCAGTATGCTATTGATTTAGATTTTGATTTTGGGCGTGTTTTTTTTTTTGTTTTTTTTACAACATCAAATGTAGGAAGCAGTTCAGAATGAAATTGGTGCTGGCTTTGAAGTTTATTCTTCCCAACTATTTTGAATGTCTGTTACTCGTGATTTCTATCATTTTCTCGATATTATCTCATGCGCGGATCCCACAACCGATCTAAACCCCACGTCCCCTCCTCCCCCACATCACGTTCTGCAGCGGAACGAGGTGCCATAATGCACTGCGATCGGGTGAGTGAATTAATTCAAAATTTTCAGCTTGAAACAATTTGCATAAATTGATTGTATGCAATGCAGTCCGCAAGGGTATGCGGAGGCGTGCGCTCCGTGATGGGACCGGTGATGCTTGAGGATGCAGTGCAGAACTATACGACGACATGATTCAGGTAAATCGAAAACCCCTCCTGCTCTGCAGCTCCATTTACGCAATTTGTACCGCCAGATATGCATTCGTGTCTGGATCAGTAAGGTCGGTTCGTGCTTTAAGGGCGAGGAGGTCGTAAGTGAACCTCCCAATGTATTTCCCGGACCCCCACGGCGCAATCCGTTACCTTAATACGAGAGGTTTATCAAAGCCCGGTATTGATCATCGCGCAACGTGCATGAACCGATCTGCAAAAGCGACAAGAACCTCGATAGCATCGTGATAGGTGGAAAACATGGCACGTTGAATTTGCCTCCGCATCCAGTGTTCACCAGTCCTACGCCGGATGACCAGAGAGTGTCGCTGCCCGGATTCAATTGGCGTATCCGACTGGCCCAGAAGATTGCATACCTGAACGTGTTCGATATAGTGGCGGGTAGCTATGCGCAGGTTGCAAATGCTTTTGATTCTCCAGCTGAAATGTCGACTACCAGAAACCCTGCCGGTCATCTGCCACACTTTACCGCAGTCAAGCGCAGTCAAGCGCAGTCAAGCGCAGTCAAGCGCAATTCCTAAAAATAAGCTTATTCTCGGAACCTCTTCGGCACCCCAATGTGGTAAGACGTATGCATGCAAGCCAGCACTTCCCGCTGTATTCTGTCTCGTTAATCAAGATCGGTTAGTTGTTCCGAGACATATGCAGGTCATGCTCGATGCGTGCCATGTTGATTCATCTTGATCTCGACGGGTAATGTTGCATGTCTTTACCCTCGGGGCTTGCTTGTTTGCATCCCTTACGGCAAAATCAAGCCAGTAATGCTTGTTCCACTCGATTTTCGACAAGTAACCTTTTCCGTATTTCCTATGTTTGCGTTCATGCTCTTGCTTCACTGCTGGTGGAATAATCCGAAAATTTCACAAATCTCTCCACCCTCAAAAGTCATGGACTCTTTTACACAATAATATGCCAAAATCTTCAACTTACTAGCTAGTCAAGTATCTTTTTTGCATTTCGAACCATTTCGCTTTACAGATCCCACGATGTCTTTGAGTCTTTCTTCCGGCCCTGTCAAGCTCGACACCAGTGGCAATGGCGACGGACTTCAGCATTATGATCAAGTTTGTGCCATCTCTCAAGCTGCTATCAACAGAGGCTTTGTAAAGCTTTTCGAAAAGCAGCCGCTTGCAGCACGGTCAATTCACTGGAGCAATGAAGATGTTTTTGATGGACAGTTGGTGGCTACAATGCTGCCCCCTCAAATAGGTAAAAGAAAATTTCAAAAGTCATTGCTAGTCAATGAATCAGCGCTATAATGCAGCCAATGAGTTTGTCGAGTACTGATTTTATGATTGTGCAGAGCTTGATGTAGAATCTGGCGATAGCTCCAAATTTATGCTCCAACTTCGCTTTGATCAGGGGAGAATTTTCCTTGGCCAAAATACCTATCAGACTATTGATGGCTGGGTGATTGCTTTCACACCACTTTCCTTCGCAGATTGTCTAAATGCAACAAGCGGAGATCTTACTGCGGCGGCGAATGTGGAAGATACGGAAGACAGTGTGGTCTTTAAATCCGACACGCCAACAAAGCTATGTCCTGGAGAATACTCAATCCATCGCTTGTTTGCTGCTATTGCTGGTGAGAGCTTATGAAAGGAATCGCGGAAGCTAAAATTAATTCATTTTGATATAGATCTCTCATGGGGCAGCATCATATGGGAGCGCTCATACATGATGCAACCCAGTAGGCAAAAACTCTCTCTTGAACAATGGGCCAAAGACCCCGCAAACAACGCTCTTTACAACGAGGTCCAGCAATGTTTGAGGGAGTGGACCTTGGAGAACAAACTTGCCTCTTGTTTTACACAAGGGATGTTGTTGAAAGTGCCCAAAGCAAAAGGTTAGTCTACTAGCAATAATTGTTGCTGTCACTAACTCCTCTGAAGCTAGTAGTGGGAAGGTGACATTCGGTAAGTCTCTTTTGAGCGCCTCCCAATATTGCCATTTTGACTTTGAATCAAGCTGCGAGGGCATTACGATTGCAGAATTACCCATACATAGATGAAGAGAGACAAATACAATTATCAAGTAGCAAGCAAGCTATGAAGGGTATAAATGGAAGCCCTTATAATTGTCTCTGCTTTTGTGAAGTGGTGGGAAGCAGAGTTGACCTTCCCACAACCAAATTCCTACCATTTACTGTAAGATAATGACCTGAAGACTTTGGTCGGTCGATTCTGGAGACAAAATTGACTTTTTTTTTGTTCAATAGATCCTGCAGCTAACTTTCTGATACAGGGGAACTTAGCAGGGCCTGGCAAAGGCACAAGTGGTGAGTATCTGGGAACTTTCATACTCGACCGCCGCCTTGTTTCCGGAGGAACCCAGTTGTTATCGCCACTACAAGATCTTTGTCTTGCAATGCAGACGATACCGTTCGGACCCGAGGCAAGAATTGGTGGAAATTATCTAGCTTCCGGCCGACGACTTCGCGTCGTTGGTAACACGGCAGATTTGACGGCTGGCAAACCGTATCGTTGGGAACAGGTAAAGGATAATACGGGGGCGAGCACCCGTTATTTAGCGAATATTTCAGGAAGAAAGACTAGAACAACATCTATGGCGAAAATAACGATAGAAGCTGGACCGCAAATGGCCGCTTTAACGGTAAGAGGCGAATATGGCTATACCTGTCGGAGCGAATACTCGAGGTATGTAGGACACCAATTCTCCTTCGAGTAGGGACTGACCAAGCAAAGCCTTGTTATTAGTGACATCGCTTCCTGGACATTCACTATTAGTGTCAGCGGCTCTCAGGATATGGTGGGTAACCTCGCAGTCTTAAATAACCCCAAAGCTATTTTGGGGGGATGCACAATAGAGAAAGACCCATACACTGGACTTGATATAATCATACCCAATGACTTCTCTGCTAATCTTACTGGAACCCCATCAGATCCAAGATGGGTTCTGATACGGTCGGCCATGAGAGTCAACATTGGAAGAGCTTTATCCAAACTCGCTACCGATTTGAAATTTCTTCAAGGAATCAATAAGCTCACGTATGGAGGGAATGGCGAATTCACATTCGGACCCACCATGCTCAACGAAGATCTGAGTGCATTTGCAACTATCAACTTCTCGTAAGTGCAACAAACCCCCCTGATAGCTAAATCTATCATTGACATGTCGAAAATTACGCAGTCCAAAAGAAAGCCGAGTTGATTGGCCTTCCTTGGAAACGAAGGGCGCTGGAGACAACGTTGTCATAGAAAAATATACCTCCGACACCTCTGTGACAGACCTGCACCCGCGTCTAAATTGGACTTCTCTCGTGAATGTCTATGACTCCGCCGCGCAAACCATTGATCTCACCTTGACTGCTTCGAACAGCTCTAATGACGGAATAGCTTTTAAGTCCATTTCCGTCATCTGCCTTAAAATGAAAGGACTGGAAGGTAAAATGTTGTTTGACACGGGACTGGAGCATTGGAACGTTGAGGACTCCAGCGTTCAGTCTGTCAAGCCTTGGTCAATTACGACTGAAAAGATAACCCAAGCCCTCGATTTGAGTGCAAGTGTTGTCAATGCTGGACTCCAATTAAAAGTTTTCCCTGCTGTCCTCGGTACTTTACATGATGGCACGGATTTGCCATCCAAATTTATAGTGCCTTCAAAGGGCTCTTTCACATTGAAATTGAAGGGACCAGTTTACACGAAATCGGATGCCGGCCTTTATATCGTGCAACTAGATGAAGTTTGGACAGGTATCAGGGCAATCAAACCACTGGAAGGACGCGCGAGCACGTTTTTGGTGTTGGAATTGAAAGCGGATAGCCAAAATCCAACTCCCTATACTGTCACTCAAGCAGAGGCTGACGAGAAACGAGGAGTCTCACACGCTTGATCACTCCTAGGGCAATTTAGGGAATTTGCTTCATAGATTGAGTCTGACTCAATTCCTGACTTTGATTTCTATGCTTTCCTTGGATATTTTGTTTCATTTTGATATTGTTTGGTCATAGTTTCCAATGACTAGGTTGTACTTTTGGCATGAAATACCTTGAATTATCGGTTGTTGTAAATACGACGAAATGATTCCTAGATGTCTTGCAACATGCTAGCTTAAATTGTCTCTTTTTGAGCAGTAAAATCTAACCTTTACAATGCTTTCTGATAGATCTTCAAATTACTAGCAATCACATAGCACAACATGATCGTAAACGAGTGCTCATGCACATATTACTTTTTGCCGTCACTTCGCTTCTGTAGGACCTCCCATACTGTCACCTCTTACAAGTCAGCTTTTATTTGAAGACAGGAAGACTCAGTTCCGAAATCCAAATTGGTGTAAAGCGGGGAAATAGTCTGAGTACAAGCATCGATTGTCGGTTGAACAAGGTACCAAGACGCAAACTTGTGAACATTCCATGTCAATGCGTGGCTGTCGTATCCTTTCTACCCCTGCGCGCTTCATTTGGTGACATGCAGAAAGATAGTCATGATGTGCATCATTTGTCCAAACTCGTTTCAACGGGCATCTACACTCCGCTATAAACGGCCCATTTTCAGGTAAATCATGCAGTCATCGCGGTTGTACTCGGCAACAAGAAACAAGGGCTGGATCCCTCGACTAAAAGAACTACTTGCATTAGCATTACGTATCTGTGACATTGCATGAGGCCAAGTACAAAAAGGAAGCTGATTCAATTTATTTGCAATCTGTGGTTACAATCACTAGTTGCGTGATGTGTCAATCATTACACCATACTTGTTTTTCTTCCACGAGTAATATCTTATCATATTTCTTAGGTGAGATAAACTCAAAGTCCCTTGAAACAAGACTAGCATAAGTTAAAGCTCATTGAACTTTTTGTTCCATGGTTTCTTGTTCAGCTTTCCAACTTTTCGTACGTTAATCCACCATATCCAAAATAACAGACGTCTAGAAGAACAGTGAATATCAGTACATTGCAGGCACTCTAGGTTGAAGTATATCTCAATTGATATATATAATATAGAGATGTCTCAGGGAGTCACAATTTCAACAACGCTGAACGAGGTGGAGTCCATTAGCCCTGATGCGTGAGTCCTTGTTCCAATGGAAAATTATCTTTCTTTGTCTCTTTATTTGTTTCTGATCTCTCATTTCCATTGTCGTTCTTCAATCTTGATGGACCTCCGATTCATTACATGCCAAAACTTCTGGCTAACGAACCCTCTCAGAGCTCTTTGGGTGCAAAGTATGTTTCCTGCAAAATTCCACGGAAATCTATGATTTTGTCGTATCATAAATCGACGTAACATGGCTAATAAACCTAGATTGGGAGGCAAAAAAGTGGTCTGATGTTGACACAAATGGTGTTTCGTGAGTTTGTTTATTTGGTGATATACCCTTCTGAAACTTTCATCTCAATTTTGTGGCTTTGGGAGATGGTAGTGGAAGCTTTATTTCAATTCCAGAGTCGAAATTTTGTGACCTATCTGGAGCATCTTCCCCTTTAATTCTTATCACATCTCGCTTTCCATGCTGATTATTTTGTGTTACTAGTGGGGGTATCTTTATTGATGGTAAGAAAACAATCCTGTCAACACTACGTACTCGTAGCTCGTAAGGTTTAACGAACTTAGATCCTGTGATTTTGTCTCTACCAAATGGAAAGGTTCATGCATTTGCCACGTAAGTTTCTTTACTTTAAAAAAATGTTATTAAAAAGAAATCGATCCTGACTTTGATAGCGGTACCGATTACAATCTGAATCACAAATGGTACAGTCAATCAACAGGATGGTCAAGTTGGGTCTCCACCGGAAGACAGACTTTTTCTCCTCCTGTTGTCACACATTATGGCGCTGCCACTGCCAATACATTCGCTGTCTTAATTTTGGGATTAGATCATCTCCCGTACGGAGGGATTAGTACTTCTGAGTATGTTCTCCGTTTTCATCCACCAAATATAGAGGATTCAATTTGAAACTAAAATTTATGACAGTACCGCTTTCACCTGGACAGCTATTGGTGACGGGGCTAAGAAGTTGTGAGTAACTCTCTAGACATTACGGCTTCCAGATGAAATTATTAACGTAAAAAAGACGACATAACTCTCTAGTAGCCTTAGATCGAAGCTACGACCAATCCATGTCCATTGTCGGCGTTGAGCTTACTACAGGACAGCTTTTCCACACATGGACTAACGTAGGTACCTGGGCGACCACTTGGGAAACGTGGACTGGAGTTAGCTATTGCTTGAGTAAACCCACTATTGTGTGTTCCAAAGCATCATGTATCGATATCTTCGTGTTTGCAGCAGATCGCGGTTTATGGCAATTACCCCACCGACCTGGCACTGGGTGGGGAACTTGGAAGAATCTTTACGGCTTATATTTATACGATGTGAGTCTCCTCAACTGTAGTGAGAGATACAAACTCATAATGAATGAAGCCTACCTCTATCTCGGTATCTCCTGGCCGAGTTGATGTCTTTGGAATCGGTAGTGATGGGAAAATTTATCAAAATACTTCGACTGCGAGTGGGAATGAGGTTGCAATTTTTACACAGAAATGCATCGGTGCCCCTTCTGGTTCATCTCCGAAGGCACAAGTCACATCACCTGGTGTGTTTTCGGTGACTACTAGGAAATCAAAGGGTGTTTACCAACAGATTGTGCAAGTAACTATGAGCCATCTTGGAACTTTCTTACTGACTTTTATAGTTACGAGTCTTCTACCGGCGTATGGGTACCCCAAGGTGGCGTGACGGAAATAACCCCATCTAATTGAAGGGATCATGACCGATATCAGGATGAGAAGCGAATCATGTGACATGACACTAGATCCAGAAGCGTCGAACGATACTAAAATGTCTCACGGTGGTTTCATGATGGCTTTATGTGATTGTCAGCAATCGATTTTTAATGAACACTCTTTCTAAGAACTTGAACTACTGTAGTGTTTGAAAATTGGCTCTCGGCAATAGGTCAGAGCAGGTATAAGCTTTTAGAAAAATCAGAGATAGCCTAGCGTTTTCCTACATCCCATGATTGTCTCATAGACCTCCTTGAGAAGCTCTTGCGTGAATTTTCCATCGAACTGTCCCAAATCCTATTCGATGTACTTCCCTTTGGATACACATGTATTCAAAGCATCAAGGACAAATCTTTCATACGTGGTCATTTCTCGCCACTGTAAATTGTTTACTTAATGAGAATCTTCACCACCAACTGCAAAACAAAGAAAGCGCCAATATTTATACATCTATCCATCTAATGAATAACACCGTGACATATGATACGACAATATATAAACATGAATTAAGGCAAAAATCAAATTCAGCCCATACCAAACAATTCTATCATGCTAATCCATTCCATGAAATCCAAAGGAACTTGCCTACCCAGAGTCATCGACGCCATAAAGATTATCCGCAACCCACCTGCTTCCATCCTGTCAAAAGCCATACCATACCTGGATATTCAAAGCGCCGCCAACAACACAATTTCCGTCCAAACAAAATATGTCCTTGATTGACTATTTTGGAGATGACAGAGATTTCTTTTTCTTTTCTAACTCAAGAGATGAATCTTCTCGTAGACTTAAACGACTTGTGTCTGCGCCCCCTAAATCTTCTTCGCAGACCCATCCCATATCAAACGCGTATTGTAATACGTCTCCCGCACAGCCCAGTCCTAGTTCTTCTTCCTCTTCCCCCTCATCTCCACATTCTTCTTTGTCATCACTTGCAACATTTCCAGGTACCCAATCTGGATCTAAAAGCCACCTCAACTCCTCCGTCTCCTTTACCCATGCCTGTCTCCCCTTTTTCCCCCTGCCTCCCTTTGGCGCTACCTCTGTCAGATACTCCATCAAGAAGTACAACCACAACACATTACTATACGGCATGTATTCCTCCCAGGAATGTTTCTTTTGTTTGATAGCATCTCGTATAGCCTTTGAAGGTGTGTTAGCGTTAGTATTTGAGAGGCCGCCTGAAAAAAGATAGGCTCGCATCCGACGGTAGGTATCGAATTGAATTCCGGCAATGCTGGACGGTTCAAAAGAAGAGAAGACAGCAGTGTCGGATTCAAGGTTGTAGAAAACTGTTTCGGGGGCTGGAGAAGGATTTGACGTGGAGGAAACGGGATAAATGGTGGCGCGGGATAAGCCATAGTCGAGGATTGTTATTTCGAGACCTGAGTTACCAAATTTGTGGGGAGATGGTGGATTTTGGGGCTTGGTCTTTGATCTTGATTTTGGATTCGCTTTAGGAGCATCCGACGGAGGTATGCGTTCGAGGATACAGATATTGTTTTCGTGAAGATCACGGTGTTCAAATTCATGTTCTATTTCTGCTCTTGCGAGAGCGATGACGACACCGAGGAATATGTCCCATAGCTGGTCGACATTTTTTATTGGGTATTTCTCCAAAACATGTCCTGCGTCACCAAGTTCGATAGCTAGGAAAACCGCATGTTTGGAAATTTTGTTTGGATGTGGAAAATATGATTCTCCACCAGCATCCAAGTACCCTTCGTATGCTGTTACAAACGCTGCTGGTGGTTTACCTTCTACTATGTGGGCGTCTTTGAAATTCACAAACCCGGGGATTTCTGTAAGTGCATTCATAAGACGCATCTCAGATACGACAGTGTCGACCTTGATTGCGGTATCCGACTTCTTTGATGTAGGATCTGTAGGAACCTTGAGGCGTAGAAGTTTAAGAATTGAGGACCCGACTGGGTTTGTTATGCGAAATACTTCTGCATATGATGCTTCGGCAATTTTCTGAATACTCGAGCCTGGTGCCAGAACGTCGTCCCAGTTTTTGGTAGCCAGAGGGTAGCCATTATCTTTCTCGTAGGCGGCCAAAAGAGGCAATAGAGAGGCTGCGAGGCGTGGATTAATTGGGAGTGGCGTGGGAGAGAGGGAAACGGGTGTCTGAGGAATTGGGATTTCGATTTTAGGTTCAATCGCTGCTAAAGATTTCTCTAAGCAGGTAATAGTTTCGATAGTACTGTCCAGAATTGTCTCGTCTAAGATTCTGGGAGCGTCTTTAGAAGAAGAGTCTTGACGAATGTTCTCGAGGTCAAGAGGCTTGTTAAGATTATCGACATGGCTTTCTAAACTCGTCTTCTCAAGAAGCACGGCTACCTCGTCGGTACTTTCTTTAAGCGTTGTGTTTTCCAAAAGATCCGTGACCTCTGTAAGATCTCTCTGTGGATATTGCGATTTGAGTATTGTAGTGGAATCTTTAGTTACCGAAGCAACTGATTGAGGCGTGGATCCAAAAATGGCTACAGCTGCCGCACTTGCAGCAGGACGCTTCTTTCCATATTTTCGCGTCATGACACTATTCAGAGTTAGTCATTGTTCGTTATTGCTCACACCACAGAGAGATGTGTGTAAAATGTGGGCGGGTACTAAGACGATGAGAATAGAAGTTCATGATTTGAAACTTAAACTTCAGTAAGTCTCTCATAGCTGTATGATACTTGAACATCAAGCAAAAGTCCTCACATCGACCAATACATCTTACAGCTTCATGAAATATAGAAGACCTCAAGAAACCACACTGACACCATCATTGAATGTTGTTATATTGCGAGGTTCCTTGAGTAGTTTGCTCGTGGCTTTGGGTGGAAAAGTACCCAGATCCCAGCTAGGAGTATGCACTTACAATTTAGTGACTGATCCAGCAGTCGTTTATTTTGTAGTTATGATTTCAGATATGGATACTTCATATACGTGCTTGGAAGTAACAAGAGCGATATCTGTCTGAGTAGACATAGTTTGTGTAAAACTTCATATTACCATATTCGGTAATGGGTAAACTTCGGAATGTTGGTTGTCCAAGAGACAAACAAAAGGGCGGTCAAAGTTTGCCATGCGGCAGAATAACACTACATCACATTAACCTTGATACAGTTAGCATGGATATCGGAAGTAATTTACCCACAATCTCAAGCTTCGAAACGAAAGCTCCAGCTCACCATCAATTCAAGATCAATTTCACCAACAATGGCGGCATTATTGAATGGTCTCTTCGGAAGCTCCGAGCCATCTGCAGCTCCTGTTCAAGCTGGAGATTCTGGTAAATTTCTACTCAATGCTTCGTCGTTCGTAACATGCACTAAATTTATCTATCAACAGATTTCGCCGACTTCGCTGGAGCTCCAGATCCAACTCCAGCGTTCTCCGCAATCCCTTCGGCGGCTGACTACACTGGACCAGTAGCAACTCCTACTGGTGCTGCAGTTCCCTACACCAAATGGTACAATGTTCATGAGCGACATTCTCTGAGCGAGTTTAAGCAAGAAGGTATCATTTTAGGATTGTTGATTATCATTGTTTCTATCCACTTGTTCGGAACAGGCGCAAACCGCAAGAAGGCGAAAAAATGGATGAGCGCACACGCACCAGTTCTGCGCAAGGAATTTGCATTGGTTGGGTTCGGTGGCCGCGCTCCAACAACTCAGGAAATCGAAGACCAAGAAACCGCAAAGTCAATGGCTAGGCAACTCGAATTGCCCGAAGATATGTTGAAGGAGAAATCCCCACAAGACTACGCAACCTACGCGACTGGTCGTCAAAATATCGCATTTCTTGACGTCAACATCAAACTTCTCAAGCGTTACAATCCTTTCGCACTCGCTGTTGAGTACGCCTTCAGTCTCTTCTTTGACACCATTGCAACACCTGTTGAGCGCATGGAAGCTATACTTTATCCATTCGATGGCAGAGAGAACCTTACCGTTCCTGGCCAAGCTCCCGGCGCACATGAATTGCGCAAAGATAATAAGAGCACCTATGACAACTTCGTTTGGGCTATTGTAAACAAGGAGACAATGAAATCACTTCGTGATGACAGATATGACGTCTCCATCACTGGTACTAAGGATAGTCCTAAGCTTCCAAACTGGGCTACCGTCATGAGCGAGAGCGCTGAGGTTACCGACTTCTTACTTACTCCTGCATTAATTGAAGCAGTCGAATTAGCCGGAGATCTACTTGAGCATCTCATTATTACTGATCAACCAATCGATCAACCTTTGAAGTAAGTACCCCACATTTTACATTCTGGAAACGTCAATTTACTTACAATTTCCACAGACTTGATGATACTGTTCCAAAGAAACGCATCTATCTATCCATGAAACTTCCTTCCGGTGACGATTACTCCCGAGTTCTTCCTCTCTTTGAGCACTTTATCAGAATCACGGATCAACTTGCATCTGGCGCTCATTTCCGACCGGAAGTTATGCGTAAAGTGCGCATGACCCGTGAAGATACAATCAAGAGACTTCAAAAAGCGGATGAAGAAGAGAAAGCCGAGGAACGTGCATTAGAACGTGAAAAGGCCAAGAAATTGAAGAGAGATCTTGAACTGAAGGGTCTTGACGCCAAAGCACAAAAGAAATACCTTGAAAAGGAAAAGGAAAAGGAGATGAGAAAGGCTCAAAAGAAACAAACTCAACGAGGATGATCTTGTCTATAACATGATTTATATATTACGTGAAATGTATACAGGTTTGGCAAAATCGTGGATTTGGGCACGGGATCGGCGGCGGCGGGGGGGCGTGGAACGGGGGCAGGTGAATGATTTGTATGATATCAAGTGTAAAGAACGACTTATATACATCTACTATTTATTCCCTCGAAATTAATGAGTAAATTTATTATCATTTCATAATTTCAACTCAAATCTTGCGTGAGCATGCAATCACCTTGCAGTTTGTGGGACCGGAAGCTCAATGCTTATATAATGAATTTTGCTATGTAATCGGATGTTCCAACGACATCAGACTAACTAATCCTACAATTATCATGCATTCCTGGCCCCCCATCCGATGGATTCCTTGCATTTTATATCAACCTGAACTTGAATTCTGAGTTCTTGAGGTTCTTCTAAAGGATTTCAATACTAGTGCAGACTTCTTCGAATGCTGTATGCTGAATGTCCGAATGCGATTTGGAGTATAGAAGCTTGACTGAGATGACGGTGCACGAAGATTGGCATTCAGCTCTCGAAAAGGAAGGTCATTGTTGATTGTCGAATATCTGAAATGAAGCTGATGATTCCATTGTATTATTCGCGATCCTATAGAATGTTGTATGCCGAAAGTCTAGTCTGAGGTGGAGTCGATTATTTCAGGACAATTTGAGGCTGCTTCGAAAGCTGAAAATTGACTGCTTGATGTGCAGCGGATGATTTCAGGGTACAGTGTGAGGCTCCATATCTCTCATGAGAGAAACAACTTTTATCTCTTGGCAAATCTCGTTGTCTTCTCCCACAACTCCTTGACTACAATTCCCACCGGTCTCTCTCTTAACATCCGAGCCTTGTAATAAATTCCTGGAGTCTCAAGCCCAGACTCCTTCAAAATTTCCCATACACGAAGCTTTTCTCTCTTTGTCTGGACCAATAGCCGCAGATACGGGTCCAATACTGCGGGATCTGCAGCTGCAGATGCTTTGACTAATCCTACGCATACTCTAATCCATTGTGTTATTCTTTCCGTATCGAGTGTTGCTTCATGCTGGCGAAACTCAATCGTACGCTTGGTACTTCCGACGTTCTGACTCGGTTGTAGATTGACGAAGTTGTAGGCACCGCTCTGCATGCAGATAGTGTCGAGGAATTCACGCACTGTGGGAGGTGTTCTGGTTAAAATCCAATCGAGTACCTCTCCTTCTGGGTCTTTGAGCGATTTTTCTCCAATCTCGCGTCCCAAGTTAGAACAGCGATGGAAGCTTTGACAGAATGGATTGTTTCTGCGATGGGGAGGGTGAATGGTCTCGATCCATTTCTCTGTAGTCCAGATAATGCTCCACAAATTTCTTAAAGTTTCGCCGTCGAATGCATCAACTCCGTTACCAACATGAACATGCAATCCCATCGATTCATTTGTAATGACTTTATAGGTGGAAGCGATGATCTCCCAAACTCTCTTAACATCGTTTAGCGCTTCCTCGCTGTAATAATAAACTGGAGATTTGATTTCGAGCTTGTGGTAGTCATAGATAGACTCATCTGGGAGGTCAATACTGATGTCAGTCCCAATGATCCACTTGCTGGTCATTTCATTAGTATATCCAGTTTTCTGGTATTCTGCATCCTCCATATGTATAGCTGGAAATCCAGCGCAGCTGAGGGTTTGTGCAATATTTTCATACACACAAAGACGGCCCTCCAGTCTATATATGCGTTCTGCGACGGAACTCTCGCCAAAGTTCGCTGGTCTTGGATCATGTTTCAATGGAGCTGAGTTGGCAGGACGACCTACTCCATAGACTCGACGAAGATCTTTTGGTGTTGGGTTTTCGCATATGTCCCTTAAAGTACCAACAGCAATCTCCAATTCCACACCGAAGGTTAAGCGTGGTGATTTACCAGTTGATCCTGGTTTCGGATATGTGTTGCTTAATTTTACGTGCGAGATGTCGAGAGTCTCGGCTTCAGCGTGCGACTCGAAGTCGACCTCCACCATGTGAGTTTTTGGGTTTCTCTTGGTGTTTGAATCCATATTGACAAGCTATGGCTTCCTTCCACAGCTATCTGCGTTGTATTTTCACTGCAAAATATCTCTGAGCCAACTGGGCTTAAGAGATTGGTCCAAGTGGATATGGAGGAATAATTATCGAGATATGATATGATTCTTTGAAAATCGATTATGATATCGCGAGGTCGTGGTGGTACTTGATTTCCAGAGTTTCCTTGGTAAAAAAAAAAAGTTGAGATCTTTGTCTGGGTCTTTCGACGTTAATTATCTTTTGGTAAACTGAAATCTGCAGTTGCTTGAAATCTTCATTTCATGTCTTGTACCCAAGAAAAGAAATTTAATCTGTTGATGGAAGCTAGTGGTTTGTATTTTTGACATCGGCAGGGCGACCACCATCTCGGTGCCTTGCGGCCTCGAGGACGTATGAATTGTTCACATCTCGAGGAGACTGTCACAAGTTTTGTCTCTGGATTGGACCGCATACTTTCAAATAATAAGAAGTTCTCATCATTATTTACATATGGAATGTTAGTTTCTATTAATGAAACCCCCTTTCAGGGGCTCGGCTGGTGTTGATTGTGGTATCTTTCTTGTTTCCCTTTATTTTGGGGATATTTCCATTTGAATTTTCTTCTCAGATGGCTGATTCCCTATCCATCAAGTGGGTTGTGTAAACAGTATTTATAAAAATCCTCATCAAAGAATGTTGTTCAACTTTATTTCGGTGTTGCATCTGTTCATCAAGGGAAATTGATATTCGCTTCGCCTCAAGAATTCAAAGGTCCTAGAATGGTGGAGTATCTCTTGTGCGAGTCTTCCAGCATTGTTTTGGGAAAGATCTTGGTAGTGACAACTTTGCAGCAAGTCGTTCGTCACTGAGCTCAACGTATTTTCTGCTTGGATATAGTTGAAGAAGCTGAATATTCTGTGGATAGTGTCGAAAATATCCTGTAAAGCATGCGAAAGCGAATGGGGGGCTCAACCCAAAGATATCCATAAGCTCACTCCTTGCAACCTAGATATTGGTAATGGGCGTTGGATTATGCTCATTATGAGAATGTCTCAAATTGCATTTGCAACGATGTGAAAACTCATACAATCGTTGGAACTGATCGAAGTCAGCATAAGACTCATGTTAAGGAGAGCGGTGCAATTACCTACCCTGATATGCTTATCCTGAGAGTCGTCGGTGATCTCAACTTGAACAACCATTGACGACTTATAGTCCTGATTGTTTTAAATATAACAGTCATTTTCGCTCACTGCTTTGGAGGAAGTATCAATCCTCGTTGTCCTCCAGTCGAACGTTGTGTGTTAGCGAGGTTTTAGATGACGAAATAATCATTCTTAACGTTGGTTGACGCTCAATTGATATCGAAAAAAGTTAGTTTTCAACATTAAGACAAACGCCTTTTCGAATTAGTATATGATGCAACGGTTGTGTGAGCAGTTTCTTACCAATTTCGATCGTATAACCTCTCGACTAGGATAAACTTTTAATGCCATTTAGAAGACCTTAGTAATCGAAGATGAACTGTGCTATAACCCAAAGCTAATATTTCGAGTAATGTCTACCAGAGCGGTTTCTAAGGTATGTATGCCAAGGATGACACCAGCGGGCAGCACAAAATGTGCCAATGCACCGTTCGAATCATGTAAAGCCTTTTATTGCACCCTGAAAAACTTCAAGATCGTCGCATACAGCCAAAATGTACCATGTTTTTTTCGATGCACACGAGTTGATATCGTGAGGCTTGGCTTTTATCGTTTGAGGTTGCTCTAAGATCTGAGGCAGGTTAGTATTCTACTTCAATACCTCGATTCTTGAAACCACTCACATTGGGTAAATCCATAGCTGTGTTGATGAGTAATGACCAAAAAAGTCGGCTCTGAAGATGAAGTCATAATCGACCTCACTTATCGATCCCCATTCAATCATATTTCAAGCTCGAAATGGTGCCATGGTAAATGAGGCTGTCACTCTCTGCCTTTGTTCCAGAAATCTCTGAGAGTCATTTGAAAGCTAGAGACAGCGTGTTTCAGAGCGATCCTATTTTCAAAATTTGTGAGCCCAGGCTCTAGTCTCTTAACAATTCTCCAGAGTGAGCGGTGTTCTACGATTCTTCCGAACTCCACAATTTGGTTTGCCACTTTCGCGGAGGCGCCAAAAACTATCGAGACTAGATCGATAGCAGCGATGAAATCACCAAAGGCTACTCCCAACTCAGTTGACATACTGATAGGCTTTGGAAAGGTTGATAGAAACCCGACGATTTTAGATTTAAAAATTATTCTGGGTTGAAAAGAGTTTTAAGAACATAATGTATTTTAGACATTGCATACTTAGTGAGGCTCGCGAAATATTGAAGTGCAGAATATTGGGGTATTGTAGATATTGCAGATGGATCTTCGGGAACAAATTTGTAGATATTTGTGGGAAAAAGTTAAAGATCAAGGGAAGTTGAATATAATTTGTGTGCTCGGTAACCAGGCAGGCAGGCGGTGGGAGGAAAGTGGCAGTTCTCTGAGCTCGAGATTGTTCTAGGAAGACTCATGGGATTATTAAATTGCTTGAATAATTTAATTGTGAATCACCTGGACTTTGAAAGACTAATAACTGAGCAAGAAAACTAGAGCTTCTTTATGCTTCTAGAGTATGCGTTTTGTTCTTTCTTTACATACTTCACGATTTACAAAGATTGTCCTTAGTGGCTCAGCACATTGTTGGATGCAGAATTTGGTCAAAGAGTGGAAATCAATCTTGTCGACATGGGTACAACATGTTACTCTGATTCTCCTTGGTACTATAGGAGAACATAGATTGATAAGCTCAAAATTCAGACATCGATTATAGGAGTAGATTTATAAGGATTTCGATTTCAGTATGAATCTGTAAGCCCCACCTGCTTCTACATCGTAAGCGACATATCCACTCTACCCCCCTTTCTCACTTCAATGATGTCTGCTAAACGCTCCACGACTACCCCAGCGTCCTCCAAGTCCATTAGACCCTCCTGCATGATGGATCTTCGACCCATGATGAAGCGAAAAACTTCGTTGCCTTCGGTATGCCAAATTGCCATTATGTAAAGGGTGGTGCGGAGATTGATGTAGTAGGTGTCTGTCAAGTGGCATGGGTACAATGGTTCTGTGTATGTATGGTTCGACAAAAATCGGCATTCTGGTTGTGCCGAGATTGGAGCTGTAGGTGGGTGGGAGTATACTGTGGAAAAGGAGAGGAGTGTTAGTAAGTAGTTTGTGGTGAATAGGGAGTTGAAGAGGGATATATGAACCGATTCGTCACAAAGTAGCTTACTCGATGACTCGGGGTGGAACAAAAGGACGTGAGTGGAGCGGAGGAGATCCACTGGCCATGCCAAAGCAACACATTTTGGAAGAGGATAAGTGCTTTGATAGTTGGGAAGTTAAGATTAAAGGAAGAATGCGAACTACTGGCTATATGAGTCAAGTACGCTTTCTGGGATGTTCAGATCAATTTGGACTCCTGGGCCGCTTAAGGAATCACTGTGAATGAATATTTACCCTGTTACACGGTGTGCCCATTGTGGTACAAAGTACTCGGTGGAGTGGTACTTGTGTCTTCTATGTCACATTTTGACAATAATGGCGGCTCTCCGGAGAGACATTTTGTAGACATTTGATAGACTTTTTGACCCACTCTACTTGCACCTCGTGTTATAACTCATGAGCATGAAGCTACTTGCTAATTTGGGCGTTCGCTAGAAACGCAACCATCTTCACACGAGTAGAAGCGGGGTATAGGATGTATCACTCACTAACCACTAGAAACATAGGATTCGTGTTTCTGTTCAAGATTTTTATGAATCTCTGCTGCCACGTTTGTAAAGATTCTTTTAAAGTTAACAAAAGCTCATTGTAGTCAATGAACTGCGGGGCACTCGATTTGATCTGAATTCTACATCCACTTCGGTGTCATCCTCACAAAAATCGGATTGACATCGAGGACTCTCTGATGACTAGACAGTCATTCTGTCTCAAAACCTGCTATAGCAGATTATATAGAGTTTCTTTGTGTATGCCTGGATGAGAAGTAGATTTTGTACACATCTCTATTGATACATGCCGAGTTTCTCCGAACCCCGCAGCTTATGCAGTTCCTCTCGTAAAGATTTTTATTCCATGTTGACAACAGCTCCCAATTCCTTCAAAGTTGCAATGATCTTCTCTGCCTCCTCCTTTGGTACGCCCTCCTTCATCATCTTTGGCGCACTTTCGACGAACTTTTTGCTGTCCACCAAACTTAATCCCAACATGCTCTTGATCTCTTTGATAATCTTAGGTTTTGCCCCCGCATCAAATGAGGCCAACTTCAGGTTGAACAAGGTCTTCTCTTGTTGTACTGGTGCCGCATCTTCCTCTTCAACAGGTGCAGCGGCTTGGACAGGGCCAGCAGAAAATCCCCCCATTGGCATATCGGGAATATTTAGTCGTGACTGGAGAACAGGTTGATCAGTGACTGCGAAAAACTTCCTCGGGCGCATATATTCGCGAAGAATTTCCTTACCTTTAAGCTAGCAACTAAATCGGCTGTCTCTAATAAAGTCAATTGGCTGATTTGGTCCACAATCCCGGAGATCTTTGGGTTCGCTGACGCTGCCTCTGTTGATGCCCATCTCGCGGAAGGATTTCTTCTTTGTGCAAGGGAGGCTGTGGAAACGCGGAGGGATGAGGATGATCGGAGAGATCTTATGCAGCTGCGAGCTGCGGACTGGCAGGATAACGACATCGTGTGTGGGTATGGCAGGCGATATGATAGTACAATCTATAATAATTGTTGACGAGGACTTTGTAGACTTTCTGCATTGTGGAGCTAAATTTCTAGCGCGTCGGTGAAACTTCGGCAGAGTCAAAAAAAGTTGATTGCGATTAAGAAAAAAGTTCGAGATAGTTGCATAGATTTAAACAATTGATATCCCACGATTTTTATGATTGAACGAAATGGAGGCTATTCAGGATAGAAATAATCCTGATATAACCATGGAAAGCAACCTACAAACAAACCTTCCCGAGGAGATTCTGGAAATCGTTAACCTTCAACAATCCCCTCACTTCCTCGAAACTCTCGCCATATCTGCATTGAAGCCCAAACAAACACTCAAATTATTCACATATTTTAATTCCTTAATCGCGGACTCGGCTGCAAGATGGGTTGCCAATTCGCACCTTGGTACCCAAAAAAATGAAATCATTGAAGCATTTTCACGAATACTATACCTTGCGCCGCACCTCACTACCTTTCTCGATAAATATCTCTCCGAAACTACACCCTCTACAGAGAATGGCTCTTCTCGCAATATAATCAGCCTGGGAGATGGTGCAAGTGTGTTGAGTAATGGTCAGTCTGATCTGGCGCTGCAACGGATTCTGCTGGCAACATGGAGGCTTCTCAACTTCGACAAGCAGGCCTACTCTGGGACAGTTTCAAACTCCACGATTCAAAGCCTTCTCGGACATACTGATATAGCAGTTCGGTATCTTGCGGTGAGAATTTTCTGCCAGCTTCAATTTGCCTCGGACGATAGGTTGGAGGCAATGGTTGCGAAATTCGTTGGAAATACAATGGCAGTAATGGGGGACTTCGACGGCGAAATGGTGGACTATGGATTCCTTAGTATCTTCGAAGAAAAGCGGCTGAAAAATGCTGCTTTGTGCTTGAGAACGGAGACAGAGATGTTTCAATCTCAAAAGGTATTACAGGAGTTTTCACCACTGGTTGTGCAATATTCAGATGTGCTCTTACCTCGTCCAAACGGCTATCCTTCGCAGCCATCTAAACTCATATCAACAACCACAACCGCGCAGAATAGGGAATCTTTTGCCAAGGCCCTTATGTCTTCATCGCCAATCTTACTTCACGGGTTAGCTGGCGCAGGAAAGACTTCGTTGGTTAATGACTTCGCACGGGAACTTGGGATGGATTCAAGCATGGTTACGCTTCATTTGAATGAGCAGACTGATGCAAAAATGCTTATTGGGATGTACGCTACAGGTTCTACACCCGGATCTTTCACCTGGCGAGCAGGCGTTCTAACTACAGCTGTAAAGGAAGGGCGCTGGGTTTTCATTGAGGATCTTGATCGCGCTCCAAATGAAGTTATCAGCGTGATACTGCCACTTGTGGAGAGAGGCGAGCTTCTAATACCAAGTCGGGGTGAATCTATCAAGGCCAAGGCAGGTTTTAAGCTCCTTGCGAGTATTCGAACCTCTTTGAATGTGAGTGGGGGAGAGATTCCACCCGCATTACACATGCTCGGAGCACGAATGTGGCAGCGTGTTCCTATTCACATGCCAAATCAAGACGAGTTTCGAGAAATAATTGAAGGTACTTACCCAATATTGCGCCAATTTTTGCCTGGAATCATAAGCGTCTACGAGAGACTCTACCAACTCTCTGTTAAGCCTTCTTTTGCATCTAAAAGTCGAACTTCAATTGGACGCCCAATAAGTCCTCGGGATCTTCTCAAGTGGTGCAGAAGACTAGCAAGTGTTCTTACATCATCTGGATCCAAGACCGGCAGTGAGCCTATAACCGACAGCACAAAATATGAGATGTTTTTAGAAGCCGCCGATTGCTTTGCCGGAAGTCTACAGTCTGAGGAATCTCGGAGGTCGGTGGTTTCATGCATTGCTGAGGAAATGCACATTGATCCTCAGACTATGGAACATTTTCTCACTGGCCATATTCCGCGTTACGATGACGGCGATAACGAGCTTCTGATTGGTAGAGTGCGATTGTCTAAGAAACGTAGTAGTCGTGTTACGAAGCCCACTAAAAAGAGCCGCCCCTTTGCGAACACAACGCATGCCAAAAAGCTGCTGGAACAAGTTGGAGTAGCAGTCCGGATGTCTGAGCCAGTTCTATTAGTTGGAGAGACTGGTATTGGTAAGACTACCGTCGTACAACAGCTTGCAGATTCGTTGGGCTTCAAACTCACTGCTGTGAACTTATCACAACAAAGTGAAGTCGGTGATTTGCTTGGAGGCTTTAAACCTGTGAATGTCCGGAGTCTTGCAATCCCACTCAAAGATGAATTCGATGATCTATTTGCGTCGACAGGCATCTCTGCCACAAAGAATCAAAAGTACATTGATCAACTTGGAAAGTGCGTCGCAAAGAGTCAATGGAGCAAGGCATCGAAATTGTGGCGTGAGGCTCCCAAAATGTTTGAAAAAATTGTATCTGAGCTTGCAAAAAGAGAAGAAACAAGCACGCCCACCACCTCTGAGCAACCAACAAAGAGGCGAAAGACGGAGTCAAAGTTACAGTCACTGTTGAAATTGAAATCTCGTTGGTTAAGGTTTTCGCAGAGCTTGGACCAATTCGATATTCAGTTATCCGCAGGCTCCAAAGGTTTTGCTTTCTCATTTGTCGAAGGTAATATTGTCAAAGCAGCTCGCAATGGAGAATGGGTACTTCTTGATGAAGTCAATTTAGCATCTCCAGATACCCTTGAGAGTATAGCTGATCTGTTGCATGGTGGTACTGGTTCTCCCTCAATTCTTCTTTCTGAAACTGGTGAAATAGAGCGGATCCAAGCACACCCAGACTTCCGCATATTTGGTGCCATGAATCCAGCAACAGATGTTGGAAAGCGTGACCTTCCTATGGGGCTACGTTCTAGGTTCACTGAACTCTACGTTGATAGTCCAGACAAGAATCTAGATGATCTTTTAGCTGTGATCAAAGCATATCTCAAAGGGACAAGTAGCAACGACGAAAGGGCTGCTCATGATGTCGCACGTCTTTATATGAACACCAAACGACTCGCCGAAGAGAAGCGATTGGTTGATGGTGCAAATGAAGTACCGCACTTCAGTTTGCGGACATTGACTCGTGTTCTCTCCTACGTCACCGAAATTGCTCCATCTTATGGCTTACGTAGGGCGCTGTACGAAGGGTTTGCGATGGGGTTCTTGACTCTTCTGGATCGAGAATCCGAAAAAATGCTAACTCCACTTATCGAGCACCATTTGTTAGACAGCCATGGCAACCCACAAGCTCTTTTGGCCCAAACTCCAAAACATCCAGAGGATGGAAAACAATATGTACGATTTATGAACAAGAAAAGAGATCGTCAATATTGGATGCTTCAAGGTTATGAGGCCCCCCAAGAGCAACCTCACTACATCATCACGCCATTTGTCGAGCGTAACATGCTCAACTTAGTCCGTGCAACTTCAACTCGTCGCTTTCCAGTCTTGATTCAAGGTCCAACTTCATCCGGAAAGACTAGTATGATCGAATATCTTGCTAAGTTTAGCGGAAATAAATTTGTGCGAATCAACAATCATGAACATACTGATCTACAAGAGTACTTGGGCACTTACGTCTCCGATTCAGACGGAAAGCTGCGCTTCCAAGAAGGTTTGCTCGTTCAAGCTCTTCGTCAAGGCCATTGGATTGTTCTCGATGAACTCAATTTGGCTCCTACCGATGTTCTAGAAGCACTTAACCGTCTTCTGGATGACAATCGTGAACTTCTCATCCCAGAAACGCAGGAGATTGTTCGCCCACATGAGAACTTCATGCTCTTTGCAACACAGAATCCTCCAGGACTTTATGGTGGTCGTAAGACTCTATCTAGGGCCTTCCGTAACCGTTTCCTTGAGCTCCACTTTGACGATATCCCAGAAGACGAACTCGATTTTATCCTTGAGAAACGAAGTCAAAAGGTTGCGCCCTCAGATTGTCGAAGAATTGTCGCAGTATACAAGGAGCTTTCGCGCCTTAGGCAATCTACACGTCTTTTCGAACAGAAGGATAGTTTTGCTACCCTCCGTGATCTTTTCCGATGGGCACTACGAGATGCTGACAATAGGGAGCAGCTTGCCGCTAATGGGTACATGCTACTTGCCGAACGTGTTCGCAATTCGGAAGAGAGGGCAGCCGTCAAGGAAATTATTGAGAAAGTCATGAAGGTCAAAATTGATATAGATGATCTTTACAGCAACAATCTTGCAGAGATCAAAGCCTACAATTCAACCACGAATTCGCAAGGTGTAGTCTGGACACAGGCAATGCGCAGGCTTTATGTTTTAGTCTCTCATGCTCTCCGAAATAATGAGCCTGTGTTGCTTGTGGGTGAAACCGGATGTGGTAAGACTACAGTGTGCCAGATGCTAGCTGAAGCATTCGGAAAGACTCTCCACATTGTAAATGCACATCAGAATACAGAGACAGGAGATCTGATTGGAGCTCAAAGACCAGTGCGAAACAGAGCCGCTGTCTTGGAGCAGCTTAAACAAGATCTTCTGCAGTCCTTGGACGGGGTTGGTCAAGGTCAATCCGAATCTGAGAGCCTCGACTCATTATGGGCCACATATAAATCTCTTCCAGAAACAACTCTTTCTCGCGTACCAATTGATCTGTCATCGCGAATTCAACTCAATCAAATCAAGGCCAAGGCTCTTTTTGAGTGGTCTGATGGAAGTCTCGTGCAAGCATTGAAGGAAGGACAGTTCTTTTTACTTGACGAAATATCACTCGCAGACGACTCAGTGTTGGAGAGATTAAACTCCGTTTTGGAGTCACATCGAACAATTTTGCTCGCAGAGAAGGGCGTAGAGAACTCCTTTGTCCAGGCTGCTGACGGGTTCCAATTTTTCGCAACTATGAATCCTGGGGGTGATTACGGTAAGAGGGAATTATCACCCGCTCTTCGCAACAGATTCACGGAAATCTGGGTTCCAGCCTTATCAGACCATGCAGATGTCATACAAATTGTGGAAGCCAAGTTGAATCCCAAGATGAAACAATTTTCGGAGCCCATGGTCAAGTTTGCAGAATGGTTTGGTGAAACATACCGGTCTACATCCTCGACCTCAATATCTGTTCGTGATATCTTGGCATGGATCAAATTCATGAATGAATGCTCGACTACCAACCCTCATTACGCTGTTCTTCATGGTGCGGCTATGGTTTACATTGATACCCTTGGAGCAAATCCAGCTGCTCTCTTGGCAATTAATCCGGAAACAATTCATGAGGAACGTGCAAAATGTCTCCGCCAGTTGAGCGCTTTACTCAACTACGATGTCAATGCCATATACTTTACACCAATAGAATTTCAGGACCAGAATAGTCATATCTCTATGGGTGGCTTCCATGTTTCAAAACAGGCTGGCTCTGATAGCGACCCAGGGTTTGCCTTCGATGCACCTACGACAAAACTCAACGGCATGCGGGTACTTCGTGCTCTCCAAGTTCAGAAGCCCATACTTATCGAAGGTAGCCCTGGTGTTGGCAAGACGACCTTGATTGCAGCATTGGCACGTGCATGTAATAGACCATTGACTCGTATCAATTTGTCAGAGCAGACTGACCTTATGGATTTGTTTGGATCAGACGTTCCTGTTGAAGGTGCCGAAGCGGGACATTTTGCGTGGCGTGATGCTCCATTTCTTCAAGCAATGCAGCGAGGAGAATGGGTACTTCTTGACGAAATGAACCTTGCATCCCAGTCGGTTCTTGAAGGTCTAAATGCTTGTCTTGATCACCGTGGAGAGGTATACATCTCAGAGTTAGACCAGACGTTCAAACGCCATCCGAACTTCTCTGTTTTTGCCGCTCAAAATCCTCATCACCAAGGTGGCGGCAGAAAGGGTCTCCCTAGCTCTTTTGTTAATCGATTTACTGTTGTCTATGCTGATGTGTTTAGAGATGATGATATGAAGCTAATTTGCCAGCATAATTTCCCTTCCATGCCACAGGAATTAATTACAACCATTATCAATTTCGTCACACGACTAGAAGACGAGATTGTACACAAGCGGAAATTTGGCTCCCAGGGCGGTCCTTGGGAGTTCAATTTGCGAGATATCCTTCGATGGTTGCACTTGTTGACATCGTCAGCTCCATTCCTTGCTAATCGAGCTCCAGCCGATTTCTTGAATTTGATCTTTCGACAGCGTTTTAGGACTACCAAAGACAGAGAAGAGCTGGATGGAGTGTTTGCGCAGGCATTTGGTTCAGATGTACCATTCCGTCAATTCTATCACAATATGAGCCCAACCGCCTATCAGGTAGGAATAGCATATATGCCAAGACATGCACTCTACCAACGCACGGCATTTCCACAAGTTGACCTTGTTAATCGTCTTCCGGAGTTGGAGTCACTAATCATGTGTGTTCAACAAAATCTACCTTGTATTTTAGTAGGATCATCAGGCTCTGGAAAGTCTACACTTCTTGAGCATGTTGCGGCTGCTAGTGGTAAATCCCTCACGGTATTCCCATTGAACGCAGATATCGATACCATGGATCTAGTGGGTGGATTTGAACAAGTCGATCCGCGACGGGCTGCCAGCAAGTTTTTACAAGAGCTTCTCGAGTTTATGGAAGGTCGTATACTTAGCACAATTCCTCAACAGATTCCCGAAGATGCAATCAAAGTTCTTGATATTTTGAGAAAGAATACTACAAACTCCTCTTTCTCGTTCCAGGAAATTTCTCTCCATCTTCGAAAGCTGGAACAAACAAGCTCTTTACCAGAATTTGGAGCATTGGCAGAGACGTGCGAAACTTTTGCAAGTCGCCCTATGGGCGTCGAGAATGCCAGGTTTGAATGGGTGGATGGCATCTTGATCAAGGCATTGGAGCAGGGAAAATGGTTGGTGCTTGATAATGCTAATCTATGTAGTGCTTCCGTATTGGACAGACTCAATTCGCTACTTGAACCAAATGGATTTCTTAGTATCAATGAACATTGTGGACCAGATGGAGAGCCAAAAATTGTCAAACCACATGCCGATTTCAGAATTTTCCTAACCATGGATCCTCGATTTGGGGAGCTATCGCGAGCTATGAGAAATCGTGCTGTGGAGATTTTCCTGGAGCCACTCTCGCCAGAGAGCGACCCTATTTTCGGCACTCAGTTTTCCATTCGACCAGAAGCCACACTTCAGAGATATCGCCAGATGTCAAAAATTCTAGACCTTCAATATTTAAATCCTACTCAGGCAGATCTTATTAACCGCATTGCACTGGATAATCTAGCTTGGTCCGATTTACCACTTCTTACAAGATATGCCGAAAGCGTGGCCCAGAATCTTGAGCAACAGGGGATACCCACCGCGAGGTTGTCGACAATATCTCGACAATATATGCAGTTATACCAGTCCGAAGATAGCCGCGATTTGAGAAATGCAGTGGGAGATTTATTAAATAAAGTTGCGAAGAAGACCTTGTTACCCGCAGGCTTCAGTGACGCACAGGTTAGTGACCGTGCAGTCCCATTCATAGTTAAACAATGTACTGATAGCGCAAATAAAATATGTAGATCATCCATCCTCTCCAAAACTCGCCATTGGTGCCATTACTGCAATCTACTTCCAATGAATTACAGGTTCATTGGATTGCAGCATGCCTGGAGTATAAACTTCAAATTGCAGCTGCGTCAGAGGCCCACCAAGAACAAGAATCTGTCATTCAAACCCTTAAGCCTTCCCAAATGAACCGCCTCCAACGATCCATGGTCAGTGACAGAGTAGCTTCAGTAGCAAAAGACTCCACATTACGAGTCTCTCACTTTTTGATGCATACACTTCAATCCATCAACTCTTATCTGAATGCTCACGTTACGGCAAATGATCATTGCAAGGTAAGTTTTCAGGCAAACATCGTTGCACTTGCTTGCGCTCTTTCTAATTCCAATCTAGTTCCGAAAGCAAATTATCACTTCTCTAATCCGCTATTGGTGGAGTACTTTCAATCTTGTCACTGCGCCGACGTTTGAAGAAGCGACATTCCAGTCCCATTTGACAATTGGAAATACAGTCATGGAAGAACTAATCAAGAACAACCCTCTGGTTGCTGAGCAGAACTCTCTAATCACAACCTTTGTCTCAGAATTACAAACAAGTTTCGCTTCCGGATTCAAGTTGACGACGGGACTAAGCATGGAGTCACTCTGGAAAAAACTCCGGCCTATGGTTCCTACTAAATTTGAAGTTATGCAAATTATGGATCAGATGGAAAAACTGGCTGTTAGGTTTGATGCTCTACGATGGAAAGCTTCGATCTCAGTCGCTGAGCTTGGAGGTATTATGACTTCCCTCGTGAAAGCACATCAACTCCTCCTATCTTCGGATGTGGATGGAGCTGCTCTCATTCAAACTTTGACATCGGAGATTGAAACCCTCGAAAAGAGTGTTGATTCTGAGGAGGAAAGTCCTCGTCCTTTCCTACATGACCAATTCGAAGCTCTGAGGCAATTTCAAGTTCTTGCAGCTCTGGCGTCCAATCAGCAAGCTAGTGATATGGTAGACATCGATACTGTTGTTCTCGCCGATCATCCAATCACATCACAAATGCGTCTGAATACATCAAGCACAACTTCATGGCTGCTACAAAATATTGACTATCTATGGTCTGGTGATCATGGCCTTCAGCCTATTGCCGGCAGCTTTTCGACTGATTTCCTGCATCAAATGAATATCATCAGCGAGGTTGACCTCAAATCCCTGAGGTTGCTCGAGTCCGAGCTGCCTGTCATGGCAGAAAAGCTTGCAAAGTCTAGTGGAATATTGTCCAGCAGCCAACTGGTGGCTACCAATCAAGTCCTTTCTAATCTCGTGTCGAGAATTATTAGTGCACACGGTGATCAAAGTTTCAATAATTATCTGAACAGAAAAGAAATTCTTGCTTCGCAGGATGTTACTGAAGCCTGGCACAAATCCACTCTAGACAATTTCTATGAAACGGTTTCTGCTTACCAAGCGAAACATTTCAATGGTCAACCGTTGATTGATACAGATATCAATTCTGATATTGAAAAGGCAGTTTTTGCCATGGAAGCTGCAATTAAGTCGCCTAAAGATAATATGCAGTATTCAGCTCTAGCGTGGGTTCATTTTGCTGTGGGCTGCATTTCCCTTTACGTCCCAGATCGAGCGTTTGATCCCGACAAGAGACAGCGACTTGAGCAACAGAGGCACGAAGAAGTAATCCAGGAGTTGCAAAATAAGCTCGATGCCCTTCAGAAATTCGAGCGTCTCTTCTCTGGCCAAGAATCAAATCTCCGCTGCCAACTTCTTGAAGAAGATATAGTAGAAATTGGTGCCCCTCCAGAGGCATCAGAGCAAGTTTATCGGCCAGCGTTTTCCCAGTTGGACAAGCTTCAAGGTGAATTCAAGAACCTCTTGAAAGTTGTCTTGCCCTCACCTGCTATCACGTCGAAAATTTATCAATACTTGATAAACGACGATCAAGATATCTTGAACGAAATTAAGCTCATTCAGAATAACGTCCTTCAAATCATACGCCGTCTTTCGGAACGTTTCCACGCATATAGCGATCTTACCACGCCTGTGATAAATATTCTTCGCTGTCTTCAAATAGGATTGTACATGGCTGCACTTATATCGAAGGATCCATCAAATAACAGCAAGGCAGCTTTGGCTCTAAGTAAAGCAACACCATTCTTGGGGGGCACACCTAAGTCTATTGATGAAGAGATTGTATCTGGTCAGCCATTAGAGTACTTGACATTGATGGCTACTACTACGACAATTGAGAGTGTCGATTCCCTAGATCCACAAACTCGTGAATCACTCTTTACGTCTATTCATTCATGTTATGAGCAATGGGCCAAAAAGCTTGACGCCGACCGACTTGAGGGAGAAACGAGGTCTGGTTTGTACAGATTCCGCGGAAGTGCTGAAGACGAAGACGAGATCGACCAAGAACAATTTAATGAGCTTTTCCCCTCTTATGATGAAGAGAATCCAAGCGCGTCAAGTGCTATATCACAACAACAAAATGTCAGAGATACTGCTGTCTCTTTAGCTCGTGTGCATGGCGATATATTTTTGGGTGGACCATTGCCATCTGAAAGTATAATGTCTTTGATCAAGCACATTTCTACTCATATGGGCAAACTCCATGGAAGTGACGCTGGATTTGGGGATCAGAATAGGATCAAATCTCTTCTTCCAGGCTCGATATTGCTATTGAGTGACAAGATTGACGCTCTAAGTTCTTCCGCCACAGTAGCCGAGAATTACAATTTTTACACCGACGCAAATCTTCCGGAGACTCGCAAGTTGGTCAGTTTGATTCATCAAGTGCAGACAAGATTCAGAGAACTCCAAGCTGTGGACGAGATTGCTCACATGCAACCCCTTGAAGATGTCATGGTCTCATGTAAAGAATTGCTTCAATTCCGCCACACAGAGCCACTTGCGAAGATCATCACCAAGGTAGAGAAAGTCCATAGCTTCATGCACGAATGGCAATTTGGTGGATGGGCCAGTCGTGCAAATTCTGCACTCCCTCTATACGACAACTTGACTGCTACAATAGTAAATTGGCGTCGTCTTGAATTATCAACATGGGCGAAATTGTTTGACATGGAGAACAAACAGTGCGACGACGATGCAAGATCCTGGTGGTTCGTCGCATACCAGACAATTGTTGCCGGTCCACTCTCAATATGTGAGTCTGTTGAGGAGCTCAAAGCTTATGCCCAGAAGCTCCTTCAAGATCTTGAGACCTATTTCTCAACAGCCATAATGGGTCAATATGTGCAACGTCTCAAGTTGTTGAAGCAACTAGAAAAACACGTTGAACTCCTAGTATTGGACTATCCAAACCTGTCTATAATCGGGAGCGCTCTGGCCAATTTCATTGCTCTTTATTCGAGGTACGAAAAGTTAGTAGAGGATAGTTTGAAGAGAGGTCGAGTATCACTAGAGAAAGCCATGCGTGATGTGCTACTTCTTGCAAGCTGGAAAGACACAAATATTGTTGCTTTACGCGACAGTGCCAAGAGATCTCATCACAAGCTTTTCAAAATTGTTCGAAAGTACAGAGCACTTCTTGGCCAACCTATGGATTCACTTATCAAGCAAGGCCTTCCTGATGAAGTCGCCGCCAGTGAAGACAAAATCAGCTACCTGCCCCCAACACAATTCCCTACTGTCGACCAATCTGCCCTCGCATTATGTGCTTCCACGGTTCCTAGTTGGACACAAAAGCCCAAGAGATTTATCAATGTATCCAACACTGTCAGTATGATGGCGGACAAAAGTCAATTGCTTGGGTCTTCGGTGGATGGATCAACCTATCTTGAGTCATTCCTCGAGAACATCATCACGTCAACGTCGGAGTTACAAAAGGCCACCCCGTCAATACTTACGGAAGACAACAAAGATACTGTCAAACATCTTAAATCTCAAAAGCGCAAACTCTTTGCGGATACATTGAAAGATCTTCGTCAAATGGGAATCAAATACAACTTGGGTGTCAACGCACTTGCCAAGCAAGACTCATTGTCTCTTGTTCTGGCCAACACAAATTATATCTCTCCAAACGGTTCTCAAGATCTAGAGTACTACTTTCATAAGACAGTGGAGCTTGCTCCAAGAGCAAGAGAGGCATCAAGACAACATTCTGACGATCTAAGCGGCGCAGAGGTAGCAAGAAGTACTGGATTCTTGGAAGGCTTATTGCAAGTTCTCCTGGACCAACGCAACAGTCTCTCAAATGCAATGACAAACATGAAGGTCTTGCGAAATATCATCAAAATGGCGAAGGGACTTTGGACTCCGGAAATATATGAGCTTAAGACGGCTAGTACGATCTCTAACCACGAGAATGTCCTACAGTGGTTGCCCAACATTCTGAGTGTTGGACTAGAGCTTGTCAACACGCATGCAAAACTTGGAAAGGTTGACGCTAAATCAGTTGTGGAAAGCTTGTCCTCGTGGAAAGATATATTCGTTGATCTTCGGACCAGATGGTCTTCGTCGTCTGTTCTACCATTTGGAATCGTGTCAACTCAACGCCTAGAACTCGAGATGGCTATCAATGATGCCACTAAGCAGCTAACAATTGATCTGAGGAATCTCATCGAGCAGCGTCCAGACCTAGGTTTCGTCCTCGATCAGATCTTACCTTGGACTGTCATTGACTCGTTATCGACTACAGCAGTTCCTACAAAAGCCCGTTTGGAAGATCTTGACCAGAAGCTTTCCGCTGTTTGCAACACGATCTTGGCCGCCATGGAGAAATATCACGGATCCATTAGTGATCTCCCGACGTCAACTGAAGATCAAGGCTGGCTTATCAAGAGCGATACTACCCTCGTAAACAGCATTAAAGCTCTCCACTGTGACAATATTGCTGGTCAGATTAAGCAATCATTTGCCATCCTTCAACGTCTCAATCTTGCAGATGACAATGTTAGTCGAAGCGCCGGTGCTATATTTGCAGTTGCCCTTCCAATCATCCAACAATACTACAACACATTGGAAGAAAGTATTACTCGATACGCGACGTTACATCGTTCAACATGTAAGACTTCATACGTTCTTGCCAAGACCTTCACACAAATTGCATCACAAGGTTTCTGTACACCATCAGAAAAACAAGATGCTCAAGATGGCAAGACCGAGAAATTAGAAGGGGGAACTGGACTGGGCGATGGAGAAGGTGCTGAGGATATAAGTAAAGATATTGGAGAAGATGAAGATCTTGATGAATTGGCTCAAGAACCAAACAAAGAAGAGAGAGGAGAAATTGAAGATGAACAAGATGCAGTTGATATGGCTGATGGTGAGATGGAAGGTCAAATGGGAGAAGCTGAGAAAGAAGACGAGGAAGGCTCGGGAGATGAAGAGAAAGATGGCGATGAGATGGATGAGGAAGCTGGAGATGTGGACGATTTGGATCCTAATGCAGTGGATGAGAAGATGTGGGATGGTGATAATGAGCAAGCTGAGAAAGATCAAGAAGGGGATGAATCGAAGGGAAAGGCCTCAAAAGACGAACAAGTCGCTGCTCAAGAAAATAAAAAAGAATCTGGAGAGGGCGATGAGGGTAATGATGGGGAAGAAGATGAGGAGGAGATGGCGGGAGCTGAGCAAAGTGAGGAAGTTCAACAACAAGATGATGTAGAAAAGCATGACCCCCATGCCGATGAAGGGGATGCTTTGGACTTACCTGATGATATGCAATTGGATGGAGAAGAGAAAGAGGGGAGCGATGGCAGTGATGATGGAATGGACGACGGAATGGATGATCTTCCTGATATGGAAGACGAGGCCAAAGAAACAGATGAAGTCGCGAATGATGGAAAAGAAGAAGCGGATGCCGAGAATGCCGATGGCCAGGAAGATCAAGATATGGGTGATGAGATGGATGTTATTGATTTGGATGAAGAAAAGGATGAAGAAGGAGAGAAGACTGAAGAGGCCGGTGAGAAAGCTGATGAAGAACCAGAAGAAGAACAACAACCGGAAGATCAGGAAGGGTTGTTGCGTGATCGCGAGGATGAAGCAACAGCTGATACCGAGAATGCTGTTCCCAGTGATGTTCAAGGCGTCGGCGAGGACCAGGACGACAATGAAGCTGATAAAAATGCCGATTCCAATAGCAAGGCTCAAAGAGATGATGGTGGTCAAGGTGGCGACTCATCTGAGAACAAGCAATCAGCTGCCGAAGATGGTGAAAAGGGTCGACAAGCTGCAGGTGATGCGCCACAGAACACACAAGATGATACTGAAGATAGCTCTGCTCCTCAGCCATTCAAGAAGCTTGGAGATGCGCTCGAGAAATGGCATCGTCAACAATCTCAAATCAGAGAGCCTACCGAGCAAGAAGATCAAGCTCAAGATCAAGCTCAAGATCAGAACATTGATATGGGAACAGAAAGCAATGAATTTCAACATTTGCAAGATGAGGATGCCGAAGCGGACACTCAAGCTTTAGGCACTGCTACAGAGGAGCAAGCTCATGCTCTTGACGAGTCTATGGCTGTCGATCCGGAAACTCAAGATATGCCAGAAATATTCCAGCCAGATGAAGTTGAGAAAGATGCCATTGACGAAGATGTTATGGATCTCGAAGATGATACTCTGGAGCCGAAAGAACCTTCCAACGCGTATGAAGGCCGAGCAGGTGCTTCTATCCATCAAGCCAATAACAATATGGACGAAAATATGGACGACAACACTCACGCCAAAGCCAACGAGGATATGGATGAAGAGATTGAAGAAGTTGATACCCAGCTTGATAATACTCATCTTGATCCTAGTACCACTGTTTCCATTCGATCTGCAACAGAAGCTCGCGCTCAATGGACTCATTACGAATCTATCACGCGTCCACTTTCCCTTTCCCTGACTGAGCAACTCCGATTAATCCTCGCTCCTACATTGGCAACCAAAATGCGAGGTGATTTCCGTACTGGTAAACGTCTTAACATCAAGCGAATCATTCCTTACATTGCCTCTTCGTTTAAGCGTGATAAAATCTGGATGCGTCGCAGTATCCCCTCCAAGCGTTCTTACCAAATCATGCTCGCCGTCGACGACTCAAAATCCATGGGAGAATCCGGTTCTGGAAGTCTCGCAATGGAGACATTAGTCATGATCTCAAGGTCTCTCGCTATGCTTGAGGTTGGTGAGATATGCGTCGTTGGATTTGGAGAGAACGTTAAAGTGGCACATGAATTCGATGTGCCCTTCAGCTCTGAGGCTGGACCTGTTATCTTTGAGAACTTCGGATTCGAGCAATCGCGAACAGATATTACAAGACTCATTCGTGAGAGTATCAATTTGTTCCGTACCGCAAGACAGAAGGCATCATCATCTCCAGCGGATCTTTGGCAAATCTCCTTGATTATCTCAGATGGTGTTTGTAGTTCTTCTGAACATGACAACATCAGACGATTATTGAGAGAAGCGGAAGAGGAAAGAATTCTGATGGTATTTGTGATTGTGGATGATGTGAGAACTAAGAAGAAGGGAGAAAGTGTGTTGGATCTTAAGGAAGCTAAGTTCGTGAATAATGAGATGACAGGAAGAAGTGAAGTAAAGATCGAGAGATATCTAGATACTTTCCCATTTAGATACTATGTTGTAGTAGGAGATGTAGGAGAATTGCCAGGTGTGTTGGCAGGTGTATTGAGACAGTGGTTTGGGGAGGTTGTTGGTAGTGGTTGATAGATGGTTCTGAGTGGAGAAATTAGATTGTATATTTGTATTGATGCTTTTGCGCGGTTTGGCATATTTGCAGGAGCAAGGGAATTGGCTGGCTGACTTGTGGATAGTTTGGAGTTCTGCTGTCCATATATGGTTTTTTGTAGATCGCAATGAAAAGTTATTTGATTTTCCAGCCGCCGTGCATTGAATTGAACATTCAACTCATTCATACATACTTATTAATATCTTCCTCAAGCACAATGATGATGGGACCATACTAAACAATCCCGTTTAAAAGAGACTAGTCCAATTAGCCAGCGATGATGACTAATATAAAAGGATAATGATCACAAATCGTATGTCGAAATATAAGCACGATCAAACTATTCTCTGACTAAACTGTATCATTTTATATCAAAAGAAACAGGCAACGAAATGCTCAGGTTGTTGAGGTAAGCACATCCAATGAAGAATGCTTGATGAAATGGAAGGTCAGTCTCCATCTCGGATACGGAGTTTCAAAACGAGCCTAAACTCCGCTTGATAATTGAAAAGACCTCAAATCGATGTGTTATTGTTCGAATATTCAACAACTTCTCATTCCAAGCAACTCCAATATCTTCTTCTCAATCTCCGTACGATAGGAGACATCAGTTATCAAATTCCGAAACCATTTCTCTTCCCCATCTTTGTACGTTCGTGTATACTTCACTCGCCCTCCTAATTGGTGCAACGACTTGCCGGTTCGTAGTGCTCAGAAAATGGAGGCGTCTCCTGTGCAGAACAGTGTCACGCCGAAGATATCGAGACATGGAAAATCTTGTGTCAATTGTGCGAAAGCCAAGGTTAAATGCGTAGAAAAGAATGGTGTTGCTTCTTGTGAAAGGTATGTAGAATCTAATCACGTGATTCTATCCCGCTTCTATGGTCTTGGGATTGCTAGTGGATTCCCTTCTGTGTGTACCAATTCTGTCTATGTTTGTCAGAACGTCGAGTCAATATGTCGATTCTCAAATATGGAAACTGGATCATCTGTTGTTGTTTTGGATATGGTAGTATTGAAATGAAAGATTTGCAGCCTTTGAACAGCACAACATTTTTAAAATTCTTGTATTGATTTGGAAAGGGTGTGATACTTTTTAATCTAGTGTCTTTTTTTTCTCTCGGGCCTTACATGAATAGACTAGTTAAGAAACAAACTGATGCTCTCCAGATGCCATCGACTCGCGAAGGATTGCCAACCGATCACCAGAACAAAGAGGCGGAAGCCGGCGAAGAAAACCGCAGCTGCGAGAACTGCCGAGCTCGAGCAGAAGCTTGATGGGCTAGTTTCATTATTGACTGCAGCCACTCAAGATCAGAATACTCCCCATTCTTCAACGGTCTCAAATCATAGTGTGTCATCGGACCCTAGGAGTGAAACTCAATGTTTCGAGTATCAGACTGGATCAAATGTTGGTAATCCGCCTGTAAGAGGACTTGCAGCGCTCGACATAAAACTTTCCACCAATAGCTCTTACAGTTTGAATTCTATCCCCGTTGATCCGCCTCTACCAGGGCCAGCGAGTGAAAGACCTCTTCGTGATACTAGTGGTGATTATTGCGCTACCGATATACCAACGGCAATACCACCCGTGTCTCTAATTCCATCTGGCCTAGAATTGTCTCCGGCAGAAGAAGAGAATGCACTACATTGCTTTCGAACTAATTCGATAAAATACCTTCCATTCATGGTCATATCATCAGATACAAATGTCCTCGAATTCAAGAAAGAAAATCCATTTTGGTGGCTGGCTATTGTAATGGCTACAACAAAGAGGACCTCAAAACAAATAGCATTGGGGATGCATATTCGTCAGCTTTTAGGTCAAAAACTGCTCATTTCCGGCGAGCGCAATCTTGATCTTCTGTGGGGATTATTAACTTATATTGCATGGTATGTGAGCTAAACTTTATAGTTGAGGGTTTGATATTAATACTGAGTAGGAGCCAGTGTCATTACCAACAGAGACCAGTAGTAAGTCATCTTTATTTCTATACAGAACCTTTACAGTATGAAATACTCTCTAACCCATTGTTTTTTAGTGGAGTAGTATGATTCAGCTTGCTATAGGAATAGTATTTGATCTCGGATTAAACAAAACTCCACCGAAAGAGGCACCTTATTTGCTCTTGAACTTCGATGCCCGAGGATGTCCGAAACCGTTTATACATGTTGTTGGATCGCAACAAGAAAAAAGAGCTTTACTTTGCTTATACTCTCTAAGCTCCAGGTACGTCACTTCGATGTGGTTTGTGGGGCGTGTCTGATTTTGTTTAGCTTTTCGTTATATGTCCAAAAGATTGAGACTCTTCGATGGACACCGTACGCAGACGAATGTTTGAAGACACTCTCGGAAAATCCTGAGTCTCTCCACGATATTTTAATGACTCAGATTGTCCGCTTGCAACTTATTCAGGAGCGTGTGAAGGACTCTCCGTGGTACGACACAACAGGCGATGGGAGTACTGCTTTCAAAGCACCTACTATTTTCTATCTAAAGGCCTTGAAAAATCAAATGGAAACTTTCAGACAACAAATTCCGAATGAAGTTCGAGAAAACTGTATGTGAATGAATGAAAGTTATTCATGCATGATTAATAGTCACTAATCACACATAGGTACTTTTCTGATGCATCTTTACAATACTGAACTAACGATCCACGAAGTCACTCTCTCCAAAGAGTACCTTGCTGACATTCCGGATTCCCAACGCTTGGAATCCCTTTGCATTTGTTTTCAATCTGTAAAATCATGGTTTGAACTTTATTTTTCAACGCCATGTAGGGATCACACATCATTTACTTTCCCAATCTACACACATATGGCGCATTGCATGGTGGCTCTCTATCGTCTATCAGTATTCGAAGATCCACAATGGGATATCCAACTTGTGCGTCAACAACTCGATCTCTCGCTCATTCTAGGTCAAATTATAAAGACATGGGAAAATGTCAAAGTTGAAGCTGGACTGGATGCTGGATTGGCTAAGGTAGAAGATGCTGATATTTATACTTCTAATTCGAAGAGAATCGGATTGGTCAAGACTTGGTGGGATGCCAAAGTAGCAGGGGAAGCTTCGAGTAATGCGTCAAGTAACAAGTTTGCAAATGCAAATGCAAATGGGAGTGAGAACGGAAACGGAAATATGGGTACGGAACCCATATCTCACACTCAAGGTCAAACACTCGAGCCCCCAACATTCAATATGGACATGGGACAGGACCTGTGGGATGATGGATGGTGGCAGGATGTTTTTGGTACCTGGGGGAATCAGTTTGATATTATGAGTGCACCGGCTCCAGTCCAATTTTAGACATGACGCCGAGGATAGCGAATTATTTTTAGACGTTCCAGGAATTTTGAAAGCAAAGGGTAGGTACATGTAATATAGAATAGCATTTGAACGAAGTCCAAAAACTGGACTAGAGGGATCGAGCTTCTCATCTCAACCTGCATGTACTTTGTAATATCTAGATAAAAAAAAAACCATCAACAAAATATCTCGAGAGAACAGATAAACCCCAATGAAGCGTTTTCTATATTCTGGAATTTTGTAAAACTATACGACAGAGAAGGTATGAGCATCTAACTAAGTATCAAACACCTCAGATGTCGACATAATTAACGACTCCACCCACCAACCGAGAACTAAACGTCCATTCAATCTGCATTCAATACGCCTATCAACGAGCCATTCTAATCCTAGGTAACCATAATGATATAGATACCTCAAATTCCAATCCATCCCATCTATAAATTAAAAAAAGCGCTATTCCCTACCAAACACATGATCGCTTACACAAAAACAAAAGCACAGCATCGGAGTTTCCCCTGAAAAATCAAAACTCGGCTCGGGAATTTTCTTTTCCAAAATTCCCGATGCATCTCAGATTTTGAAGTTTCGTCTTACATGTTGTAATGTTATAAATACGTATAGAATGGCCGCTTGTTGAACTCTATCTTTTTTGGTTCCTCGGGATTTTATTCGTCTGTTTGCTTGGGATTCGACTGTTGCTGTTATTATTCTTCAACTGGGTTATCATTCTCGTTTTTTTTGGGTGTATATACACAGTTGATTCGCATCATCGGTTATCAATCACCTTTAAATCTCTCCGGATCGTCAGCATATAAACATATACATACACAGATCATATCAGTCATTCCTATCTATATCTATAAGATAAGCAAGCAACATCAAATTCCGCCTTAACGCACACCATGTCTCCTAGCAAAGGCTCAGAAAACGTCTCTGGAGAGAATTCAAATTCCCACACTACATCTAGCGAGCCCGACATTCGCAAGCCATCAAATACGATTTCGAATGTAGCCGAGAAGAATATAGACTCGGAGAAAGAGGAAAGTGCAATTACGGAGTCTTCTTTGAGAAATGAAGATGTTTCTTTGGGAAAAGTGCATGATGTGGATAGAGTGGATAAAGTAAATGGAAAAGAAGATGGTAAAGAAGAGGAAAATCATGAATATATCTCTGGATATAAGATTTTTGTAGTCATAACTGCGATTACACTTACGACGTTTTTGGCGCTGTTGGATACGACGATTGTTGCTACCGTGAGTATCTTTTTCTTTCTCTGGTTCATGAGGGGGGTGTATGCTCCATCTTGAGGTTTGCGTTGGAGTCATATTAAGATCTGGCGTTGTTCGGTGGCTGAGTAGCTATCCTATGGTTGGGAATGATATTTTAATTGGAGTCGGGATGGTAATGCTCATTGATGAGGAAGTTTGCTTCATCCCAGGATTCAACAATATGACTTACATATAGAAATATCCGATACAAGAAACAAACAGGACAAACACTAATCCAACACAACACAACTACAGGCCATCCCCCTTATAACAAACCACTTCCACTCCCTCTCGGACGTAGGCTGGTACGGAAGCGCCTACCTCATCACCAACTGTTCGCTACAACCGCTCTCAGGAAAACTCTACACATATTTCCGTTCCAAATATGTATTCCTCTCCTTTTTCTTCCTTTTCGAATTCGGTTCTTTATTATGTGGAACGGCCGTTTCGTCGAAGATGTTGATTGTTGGACGAGCGGTTGCGGGGATGGGCTCGGCGGGCTTGATGAATGGCGCGATTACGATTTTAACGCATTCGGTGCCGATAGAGAAGAGGCCGGTTTATTTAGGATTTATGATTTCGACCTCCCAGTTGGCGTTGGCGGTAGGCCCGTTGATTGGAGGCGCGCTGACGCAGTATGCTAGTTGGAGATGGTGTGAGTTTGGTGTTTATATTTCTTGTTTTCTGGGGTTTTCCGTGGCGGAATATGTCGCCTCCTTCATTTGCTGTCTTGAGTTCTCATTTGAGATTATTCTCTCAAGATTATTTTTCAAGGTTCAATTTGAAACCAAGAAGACGATTACTTTCATTTTGTATCTTAAAGATGAAAGTCCCCCAGTGGCTGATAATCCTAGGCTTCTATATCAATCTTCCATGCGGCTTCCTCGTCAGTCTTCTTCTCCTCTCCATCACCATCCCAGAGCGTCTCCACCCCGCCGCCCTAACTCTCACCCCTCTCCAACGAATCCAACACCTCGATCTCCTAGGCTTCTCTCTCTTTGCTCCCACTGCCATTCAATTACTTCTCGCTCTAGAATGGGGTGGGACAACGTATCCTTGGTCATCTTCTCACATAATCGGACTTTTCATCGGATCGTTCTTCAATTTTCTTCTTTTCCTCTACCGCGAATATCGCGCGGGAGATGAAGCTATGGTTCCTTTATCCCTTGTGAGAAATACTGTCGTGTGGACGTGTTGCTGCACGAACTTTTTGTTTATGGCGGGTATGTTGACGTTGAGCTATTACTTGCCGATTTATTTTCAGGGGGTAAGGGGTGTACAACCGACGATGAGTGGAGTATATACTTTACCGGGGATTTTATCACAGATGTTCTTTGCGATTATCTCTGGGTTTGCTGGTATGTTTCTCTTCGCTTCTCTGAGATTGAGAATGGAATTGGTGATTTGACATTTCTGCAGTGCAAAAGATAGGTTATTACCTTCCATTCAGTATCGTGGGTGGATGTTTCGCCGCAATAGGATATGGGTTGATATCCACCTATACCCCATCCACTCCGGCATCGAAATGGATCGGCTATCAAATCATCGGTGGAATCGGGCGTGGTCTATCTATGCAAATGGTATTTCGAATCCTCTCCCCTATCGCCTCCCCTATCACCTCCAGCTCTCCCGCTAACAAAACGTAGGTCATAATAGCCATCCAAAACAACCTCACCGGGACCAAAATCGTCATCGCACAAACCCTCGTGATATTTTTCCAATACCTCGGCGGAGCACTCTGTCTTACCTTCGCATCTACAATCTTCACCGCGAAACTCAAATCCGGATTGCGAACATATGCGCCAACAGTAAATTCGCAACTGGTGATCGAGGCCGGCGCAACGGCATATCGTGATGTAATACCGAAGGATCAGGTGACGAATGTGGTGACGGCATATAGTTTAGCGATCAATCATTGTTTTTACTTGGCGGCGGGGTTGGCGGCGGGCGTCATGTTGTTTGTGTGGGGAATGGGGTGGAAGAAGATTGGGACAAAGAGTGACGGGAAGAATGTGGAGGCGGGGCAGGAAGGCGGAGGAGCGGAAGCTTGAAGGAATGGGCTGTGATGCATTTGAAAATTGGAGGATTCCTGGAGGATAAATGTCGGTTTTCTTTTCAACACACAAATACCTTCTTGTATTTCGATCACATAGGAATAGATTTAATGATTCTCCCACCATACTCGAATCCTGATAACTTGCAGATACGTATTTTTGCCATGATGATATTCACATTTCAATCCAAAACACCCAGAAATCGATAAACCTTGAATTTGCAAGGACCTTTTCAATGCAAAGTATCGTCCTTAGATACGCGATACCATCTCGTGCATACATCATAAGCAAGCAACCATCTATCGACCGACCTCACGATTCCAACGCATAAACACATGCAGCAAGGCCAAAGAACTGCTTAGCTACTCGGTCCCATCTTCTACAACACCAGCGCCAATAAACATCACCACACAACCCATCCGCAGCGCTCCCAACCACCCCCCCCAACATGCAGCGAGCATCCCTCCCCCATGCAACCACCAGCCCCATCACACGACCTGCGCATCCGCGATCCGACTTCTGAATCACACATTAGAATTTCCCCGCAACTCTTTGATTATTTTGGCTTTTCCACTTCCATGCGTGCATGTTCCTCTCCATCATACTGCAGTCGTGCATCCACGTCATCGATTTCTTTCTGTGCTGCTTGCGTTATAGTCCGGGTGTTTCTGTCTATCTTTCTATCTATCTATCCCTATTCATCTCACCCATCAACACATCAACACATCAATCTATCAATCCATCAATTTCGATCTTGATTCAAGTCGTTGCGCATACAGACAGCAGACAGACAGACAGACACACAAGAAACGCCACCCCGCCAGAAGATCCAACTACCGACAATCAAGACAAGATAAGATAAGCATCGCACCTGTCCAGTCACCTCGATATCTCCTCTCCTCCCGAGAAAATGTTCGAGGCACGCCTGGAGAGGAAAGAGCGTGTAAAGCCACAAAGCTTGGGAGTAGCCTCGGATTCAAAAAGAAGTGATGATATGGTTCTTGACACATCGGGATTGTTTCCTATCAAGGTTCGTTGGATTTCTGGTTTATCTATTATTGTTGTTGTTATTGTTTTTGTTATGGGTGGACCGCACGTGGATGTCACGTTTTGTTTGTTTATTTTCGTCTGGGAATTGCTGTGCTGGAATTTGGAGGGATAGTGAGGAGAAGAAGGTTTCATTGGGAATGGGAATTCAAGAGTTTCGAAAAGCTCGCGGTGATTTGAAAGGAAAGGGATGATGCTGTTGATACATGAGAGATCGAGTTGTCTCTATCTATTATCACACAGCAAAAAGGCTTCCATCCACAACGACATCGAAACACCAAACCACTCAAAATCAAAACCCCCTACTTTTCCAGTTCCGACAAACAGCAAACAACAATTTTTGAAAATTCATTCTCGTCAGCCGATGCAAAACCTATAAATATATATATATATATATACTAACCCTACCCCACAAACAGGAACCCTTTTTCGTCACCGCAAAATTCTGGAAACGATTCTCCGTCTACGCCTCTGTAATCCTCTCGGTAGCCTCTCTCGTCATATCCTCCATCGCCTCTCTAAAGCCCACTACTGCAGCCGACATGAAAGGTCCATCACTCTTTCTCTCCCTCTTTTCTCCCTCCCCCCTCTTTTCCCCTCTCCCATAAACCCGACTAACCACTCCTCCAGCTCTAATAGTAACCAGCATAATCATCAACGCACTCTCGGTCACACTTTCCGCACTCACGTCTCTCGACTGGCAAAGCCAAGCGACGACGGATCGCCAATTCGCACAGATGCTGAGTCAGATAAGTCATGTGCATGATGGGAAGGAAGGGGGGAGGATTGTGGTTTTGGGACGCGAGAGGGAGAGAGAGGAGGAGGAGAGGATGATGAGGGAGAGAGGAGTGAGTATGGGAATTGGGAGAGCGTTGTGAGGTTTTGCCGGCGTTTGTGATGTGAATAGGACGGGCGTTGGGTAGGGAATGAGGGGTGGGATGTATGGATTCTCAAGTGTTCTGGTTGTGTTTAGAGGAAGATACAGAGAGGCATTATCTCCATTTTCAACTTCGCTGGAAATGGAGATTGGGAGTGGGCGCCTTGATAACGAAAGATTGATAGACAAGACGTGTATATTTTTGGCGTTGAAGCTAATAGCTTGCTGGTATGCTGGGATAATGGATGGCTAGGCTAGATTGCATTGAGGGATTGCGAACATGTATAACTATATACCCCGTTTTTTTTTCTTCCGCATATGTATTAATTAATAATTCACAACCCTAAATTCATGATACAATCCAATATATGGAATAATAAAAAATGGTTTAGAAATATGCATTTTATTTCAACCTCATCTCGTACACATTATCGACGCTCTACTTAATTTTTTATGCAATACCTAGGTAATCATCTCAAACCAATCACATTCTTCTCCACCACTTTCATACCATCTCTAACCGCAGGACAATAATGCAGTCTTAACAATTCTCCTTCCCAGATTGTGCTCGCCATTGGATTACTTCCTTCTACTTCAGTACTACATCCATCGAACATTCCATCACCCTTTCTCTCTTCTGTATTCCAGAGACTCTTCACCTTGGTCTCGTGAATCTTGGCAACTTTGCCCAACAAAGCCATCATTGCGGTAGCCGACTTCTCGGGCAGTTGGAGAGAGCATGTCATGAGTTGTTTAGTGAAAGCCGCGATTCTGAGAGGTGGGACTGCGCGGGCAGCAAGGGGCGGTAAGAGAACGGAGGAGAGCGAGCGAAGGAGAAGAACGGTGGTGGTTTGGATGTTGACTTTGTTGTCGGTTGTTGAGGGGGCGTTTGGATCTGGTAGATGGAGGGATTTGGAGGAGAGTTCGATGTCAGGGTTGAGAGATAGGGCGTGGAGAGTGCGGTAAAGATGAGTGATGAAGAAACTCAAATCTAAGCTTAACGATGCTTGAGCTTTATGGGCGTCTTGGCCTTCTAGAAGTGCGAATGCGGTGATGATACAGAGGAGAGATTCACGGGTGAGATTGCGAGAGGTTTCCGAGTCCTCATCTTCTGCTTCAGTTTCCTCAAGATCATCTCCTGTCTCGGCATGACCAATAAGATCTTTAAGCGCTTCTAGAAGATCACCGAAGAAATCTTGATTGATGAGATGGGCGTATCGAGCCAAACCCTCAAGTACGGCACCCATGAGAGATGGTGATCGAACTTTAAGAATGCGGAAATATGTCACAAACACTAGTTTCAAGGTTTCTGACTGCATCCTCTCGCGATCTTCGTGGCTGACCGTTGCGTCTGCTTGAACCATCTCCTTTTCAACTGCTTTTCGTTCCTTCATCAATTTTCGCTCCTTTTTGGTGCGGAATACTCTCTTTTCCTTGAGTTTCTTGCCCCCGAAACTGTCTTCCTCATGATCGACATGATTCGTTGATGCCTTTCCAGAGAATTCTGATAATAATCTCAAATGTAGGAAGGTATTCAATACACTTTCGTCGACTCTGTATCCTCTCCCTTTCATCATTCTCGTTAAAATGTTCACCGCATCCAGAGATGAGGTTCCATCATCATCATTCTTGAACAACGTTTCGATAGTCTCTCGACACTTGACAAATTCGGCATCCACCTTTCTCGTACTGAGCTTCCCTACCAATATCTTCAATAGATCTGATCTGAAATTGAAATGAGGTACAGCTTCTAACAATGCGCATGCACAAGAAATGGCAACCGTAGAAAGACCTGCGCCGCCATCACTCGTGTTGTGAGATTTTCCAGAAGTTGCGAGCCTGCCCAATTCCTTGACATATCCTTGATATCCTCCCACAAGAGCCTGCTCGTACGCCCTCAACTTTCGCACCTCCTTCGAAACCTTCTCTTCCATATTATCTTCTGATAAAGGTCGTATCCGATATCCTGGAATAACATCCTTATAAACAGCCAATTGCGTAGCCAATGCCAATTTCTTGATCGTAATGTTGTGCGATTTTCCAAATTCTGCTATGGCTCTAAATGCTCCTACGTTTTCTTCTGGATCTTCATTTAACATCAATGCTATACGAGCCAATTCCTCCTTTGCTTCGAGAATCTGCTGTCGTATCGGCACGGAAGGCTTTTTCTCGACCTTCTCTTCGGGCTCCTCATCCTCCTCAACATCATCCGCACCAATCCATTCTAAATCACTTTCCTCCTCGTTAACTTCCACTGGCGCTTCTACTTGTTCAACCAATCCTTCCTTGGTCTTAATTGGCAATCTTGTACTTTCTTTCTTCTCCTTCTTTCCTTTGCGCGGTCTCATTTCGTAATCCTGTTCTAAATTCCATTTCGAAGCCGTCTTGAAAAACGCATTCGGATTTGGCGCATTCTCCAAAGTCGACGGAGTCGAATCTTCTCCCTCAGTTGGCGGAGGTGTAAGCTTGCGCCTCTTGACTGCTGGTACTTTTGCCATCTTTAATTATGTCGCAAAAAAACCAATCGATGATAGAAGATTGTTATGAAAGTTATCGTTCGAAAAAAAGTTCCTACAAGGGTTCTGTAGAAAATATTCTGAAGCGGGCACGAAGCGGCCGCTCGCTCACCAGCCAAAAAAAAAAGTTTCCAGCCTTATCAGTAGGCCCGCCAAAAAAAATTCATAGGAACTCTGCAATCTAGAGCTTCAACTTCCATCTCGCAAACTTCACAAACAATTATTATCCCAACACCACAATCCCAAGATGCGTCCTCTCACCGAACCAGAAACTCAAACTCTCTTCGCCAAGTTGGCAGGCTATACGGGAAACTCATTGAAGAATCTGATCGCGCCGTTGGACAACACCCCAAATGCTGATCGATATGTCTTCCGAGTCCAACAATCAAGATGTTATTATGTACGATTATCGCTCGCAAACCTTGCGACTTCTATCTCTAGAGACAAGTTGTTGTCATTAGGAATCTGTCTTGGTATGTATTCCAATTCTACCATTGCAAAAGCGTCACGTCTAACATAACCCTCGCAGGAAAATTCACAAAATCAGGCAAATTCCGCATTCACATCACCGCACTCCCTATCCTCGCCGAACACGCCCGCTACAAGGTCTGGGTCAAAGCCAATGGAGAAATGCCATTCCTCTACGGCGGTCACATTGTGAAAGCGCATGTTGGAAGATGGTCGGAAGATTGTCCCGAGCATCAGGGTGTTGTTGTTTACAGTATGAACGATACACCATTGGGGTTTGGGGTTACGGCGAGAAGCACACAGGAGGCTAGAAGATTGGATCCTACCGGTATTGTTTGTTTCAGACAAGCGGATGCTGGAGAGTATTTGAGAGATGAGGATACGCTTTTTGCGACTTCTTAGGGGGAGGTCTTGTACTTGGAAGTGCTGAAACGGAATGGAGTTTGGGATATAAAACGGCGTTTATATGGTGCAGGGAAAAGCATAATTATAGGCAAGTTGCCATTCCTGATGCAAGCTTGCTTAGACAAAATGACAATATTTGATGATCATTGCGATCTCATATGAACAAGCTACTATACTTCCATCTTTTGTTTCGTTCATCCAATCTTACATGCCATCGTTCTAATGCCTGAATTGTTGGCTACATTTTTTTGTTTGATGGAACCAAATGAATTCATATATCTCAATGCTATGTCGATCATACTGCATCATTACTTTCGTCATTTTCCAGATCAAATTCAAGCCGTAGCGATGGAACATAGGGGGCGTTGTTATACAAACATCGAAAGACAACAAACCTAACGTGTGCCAGGTGCAAAGTTGACAATCGATGTGTCCTTCAATTTTAGTTTACCCTACACTTTCGGTCACGTCTACTTGAATGTAATTTTGGGAGTTACAATTGATCTTGAACAGTAGGGACGCAAGCAGCGACATGAGCAAGGGGACAATTATCAAATCTTATAAACTCACTTACAAGAATCACCTGTCGAAACAATAGGAATTGCATTCCACTGCAGGGTGAGAACACTTACTATAGAATACAAATAACTATATAGAACTGAAACCCAATGATGGACTTTGATTTCGTTCACACTTTATTTGTATAAAACTTACCTGCTCACTTGTACAACTTTCAAATTTTTACCGCGAGATAAATTAAGTGATTGTTCTATTTTACTATATTAAAATATTTCTTTTCGCTCTCCCAATACCAAATCAAATGATAACAAACATGACTAACTTCTAAGGAGGGTATTCGTACTGTGGAGCCGTCATTCGTATATACTTTTCTTTGCTCTTCATGCAAATCATTAACACCATCCATCATACACGCCGTGCATACTCCAACGTTCAATAGAGAAGGGAATCCATCCATTATACAAACCGTGGCTATCATGCCATTCCCCGTAATAAACCTAATCAACTCTAACGGGATATCTTTCTCTCAATCGCGCACCATACTTATAAATGAAAAAGGGCGCTGGAATTAAGCTCAGCCCAATGAATCCCAGAACGCTGTTTCCCCAACCCAATCCCAAATTATTATACAACGGCCGACCTGCCAGCGGTAGGAACGCCGCAAACAAACATCGAATGGCGGTGAGACCAGCCATGGCGGATGCTGCGTATTGCTTTCCCGTATCGATATAGTATGTTTGAATACCAGCAAACACACCCATGGTTCCGAAACCGAAAGGTATCAAACCGAGAATCGGAACGATCCAATGGACGCCGTAATAGGAGGACCATCCGTACCAGAAGAAGGAACCGGGGATGAAAAAAGCAAAGAAGAGACCATTACGGAGACGGAACTCAGGTTGGTATACACCGTTGTTTTTCTTGGTTAAGGAAATTATGGTGGGATCTGATGTTTTGGCAACTGTGAACATGCCAAGGAAGAAGCCGAGACCGAGACCTAGATATGCTAGCGAGGCGATCTCGATAGAGAATCCGTACTTCTGCTCAAACACTTGCGCGATGGATGTGAGGAGGAGATAGATCAACCCAAAGATAAAAGACATCCATAATGCGAGCATAGGCAGGATAGGAGAGGAAAACATCATGCGGAAGGGTCTTGCAATACCCGTGAGGAGGACTGCTCTGAGCTTCAATGCAGCAGCTGGTTTCTTGGCATCGTATGCGGATATGAGAGATTCATTTCCAGTTTCCTTGCGAAGAGCGGCGGTTTTGCGACGGATGAGGACCGGAGCAGATGTTTCTTTTCCGACGATCACGTAGAAGATGGAGAGACAGGCGCAAGCGATTAAGAGGACCCAATACACCCAGCGCCATCCCGCACGCTGGGCGATGAATCCTCCGATCACGGGACCGAGAACAGGGCCGAAGAGTGGTCCCATGACGAACATAGCTTGTGCTTTACCACGTTGCTGGATTGGGAATAAATCTGCAACGACACCGCCACCGATAGCGAGACAGGCGGATCCTCCTAAGCCTGCAAAGAAGCGGAAGAGGATGAGGAGGTGGATGTTTGGAGCAAGTGCGCATCCGAGTTGCCTGTAGTGGGGTTGTATGAGCACTGTTTCAATTGAATGACAAGCACATGACAAGTGTTAGACTTACCATATTGTCAATAGGAAATTGCAATACATGAGAATTGGTTGACGTCCATAAATCTCACTCAGTGGTGACAAAACAAGTGGCCCGGCCGCAAATCCAAAAATGAACATACTAACAACAAAGGTATCTAGTATATCGGAAGTAGTACCAAACTCTTTGTTCATGAGTGTAATACCAGGTGCTACAATCGATGAAGATAGAGGACTACAATTGGTTAATCAAGATGTGGCATGAAGTAATCATTAGGTAAACGTACCTCAAGAAGGTAATCAGACTGACAGACGCCAGCATCAACCATTTCTTTTTATCCGGAAGATTCCTTTTTCAGGTCAGTATTGGTGTAACCATCACGCACTATCAATTCAAGCATACCTTGGATGTGATGGATCATCTTGTCCTGACCATCCTACTAAATTATTTTCCATATCCATCTCCGGGAAGATCTCCTTTGGTGGTCCTCCAGGTCCACCTGGCCCTCCAGGTCCTGGAGGACCTGGTGGACCTGCAAGCTCCTTCTTTTCCACAGGTACCTTGATTTCTTCTGATGTCGGCCTTGAGAGCTTCAGAGATGAAGCAAGTGTGTCCTCTGAAAATGGTCTCGAAGGCTTCGAAGACGCAGCAAGTGATTCCTCTGAAGTCATTGCGAAAATTTCCGGATAGGTATCTCGTATACTTTTTGATGGAGGTTCTGGAGGAGGAGATCGCTTTAAATTCCTGATTGACATCATTTTGAATAACCCTGGCGTGCTTTTGAAGCTCTTCGTGCTTTTCGTGCTCATTTGCCTTTCCATCTGTGACGGTCCTACGGGTGATGATTCCGGAGTAGTATATAAAGAACGTGCATTCAAAGCTTCCAGCTCCAAGCTATCTTTTCTCTCCATCTTTTCTTCGTAGGTATCTTCGTAGATGGACGAGGTAAAATCTTGCGCCGTTTCTAATGCTGAGTTGTAAGTCGAAGTTTCAACGTCGTATCCATAAGGAATGTCTAGATAATAATGGTAATCATAATCTTCTGGATTATAAGGGAACTCGTATAACGGTTCCTTCTTCTCGGGTGAAGCCATGTCTTCGATCAGCATACGAAATTTAGTGTGCAATTAGTGGGGACGCAAATTTGCGGTATACAGAATCAGGAAAAGAACGTGGGATCGAGCAGGTAGTAAATGATTTTCGTCCTGTGCAGATGGCACTATTGGATTGTGCCTTTACTAGATATGGACTTTGGCTTGAAAATAACAGCAGGCTGGGTGTGCGTAGGTTCCTGCCCGTGCAGAAGGGGCCTTAGACTTCAACTACTTCATAAATTGGTCATTTGAAATCGCGGATAATATACACACCGAATGATGAACTTTCAATCTCATTGGTTGATCCATGAAGCTCTTCATTAGATTCTGAAGCTGTGATGAAGAAAAAGGAATGAAAGATTTGGAGAGAGCATAGAATCGGAAACCAAAGCGACCGAGCACCGAACTCTATTAGTTTCAGCTCCTACTCGAATATAATGGCACTAACGAAGCTATAAATAAAGATCTGGTATGGCTCTGGGCACATCTTGATGTGATCCACAGATATGTTTCAGGATTGATGAATCAAAGAGTTTGTTTGTTTGAAGGAGAGCTGAGGTTCTTCCCTGCGTATCTTCTTGTTTATCAGTTGAACGCATCGCAGAACAGAACGGATGATAGGATCAATGCAAGACGTGTAAGTGTTGACACATCGATCCTGTACAACAAGTCTCAATCTGAGTAAGCTTCCAAGGTTCGGGTTGTTTTGTGTTGATGATCAGATTTTTATGTAGTTGTATAGTTGTATAGTTGTTCAGTTGTTCGCACGTGGAGAAGATTGACGATCTGCGGAAGCGAAAATGGATCTGAGCCCAACAAACAAACTAGTTTAGTTTGGTTTTAGTCCAGTAATAATGAATGATAATGTAAACACGGGTAACTTTAAGGTCGCAGGTAAAACATTGTAAAGATGTAAGATCTTAGAACAAGCACAGACCGATGGGGCTGGAAGGAGAAAAATGATAAAAAGATAAAAAAGATACTTCATAAAAAAGAACTCTTATCTCACTTATCTCGTATCCGCATACCTCCCACAGCATTTTGTGCCGTGCTGCATATACCGAGAGCATCATTGTGATGTCTGCCCGTCTAGCCAAGTAGTAGTAAGCGATATCCAGGCCAGGACTATTAGAGTTCGCTCGAACTTCGATAACTTTCGGTGGCGGCACATCGACTGGTGGTGATATCATCTATAAGGTTAAGTTCAAAAGCAACGTAACAGAAAAAACTCAGTATCGAAGAGTGTAACTAATCTGTAACATGTAGATTTTTCACATCGTATTGGCACAATACAAGCACATGAGTTGCGCAAGTTCGGAACAGTTACATATACACTCCGTCTCCGCCAGACTTGTCCATTCAATCTGATATATTACCTTGCGGGGCATTTCCACTTTCTATCTATGACACTCGGTGCCGATTGATGTTGTACTTTATGTCTTTCGCTCTGGGTGTCGAAAAGTTTCACGATTCGGGGTAGTGGATGCAACTTGCAAGAAACTGTTGCCCCACACAATGTACGAAACACTGCACGCCAAAGCATTCCTTCTCAAGTTCTCTGAAATTTTATATCAAGTTAAAACATCTTCAAAACTAGGAGATCATTTGTTTGCTCAGTCTTTTTTCCTTGGAATGACGAATTGAGTTACATGTACGTAAGCAAGGGAGGCTGTTTTAATTTGTTGAGTCTCGGTTTAGATTATGAAGAATTATGTAGAATGTCTAATGAGTGTATTCTTATTGAAACTAGAGCTAAGGTCTAAAATGACAGATAGTCATGTGGAATGAAGTCTCTGTACTTCATGGGGTTGGTGAATGTTGAAAATGCCAAAACGAATATTGTGGCGGGTAAAACAAATGCATCGTCGTCGTGATAGTCTTTGCGTATCCTCATATCCTAGTTTGACAGCTCCAGCATGATCATCTTTACCATTCTATAATATCTCAACGGTTGTCTCCCCCGCCCTCTCAACTCTTCGCATAAAATTGTTATGCCAGCCGTAACTCTGAAAGCCAAAAGCTCTGACCCTGTTGTGCAAATATCCTACTCTTTCAAACCGTCGAAAATTTGCCTTCTCACGCTCTTTCAATATAAGTGCGCATAATCCGCCGTTAACAATATTTCCAACCAGGCAAATCCATACTTTTGTACTTGAGCACAAAAAATCTTCTTGGACCTGGTCTTCAACCACGTCTACGCTCACAAGAGCCTCCTTGTCTTCAAGATCTCCAGCGATGGGCAGGTCAAGAACATTAACAGCCGGGGAGGGCTCATTTGTTATTGGTTTGAAGGAACCCTGAACGTCGAGATAGACATTTGGCCAGAAACAAGGATAGTAGTCATCGTCTAATGCATCTGCTTCTAAAAACTGAATAGTATGTCTTGCATCAGCTTCCAAGTATGGGTGTGTAAATATCTGGGCTGCAATGAGGATGCCTTTGATTCGTAATAATCCACCACAAACTGAACCATATGTGTACTTTCCCACGTCCGATGTCGCCAGTTGAGTCTCGGCACGACGAATACGGAAGTTTTTAGATTGTTCAAACTTCTTTCCAAAATTTGAATGGTAAACAACCGGGCTACAAGGCGATTCTCCGTCAAAATCAACAGAAGCCCACGACCAAGTAGGAGCTCTGTACGGCTCCGCTCTTGAAGGAACACAATGACCTTCAATCACCTTGACCCACCAGCAAAGGTCACTCGGAAGATTACGCATCCACAGCCCAGCGAGATATCTCTGTCCAATGTATGAATTGGGGAGTAAAAAGTAACCCGAGAAGCGGGAGGCCATACCGGATGCTGCCAGTAGATAGCTGTTATAGAGAGAGTCAGAAATTGCCAACTAATAAACAGAACCTTAAGTAGTTCGGACTGCAGTCTGAGAATGACTCCCTTTCAATTCTGAATCCACTTGGAACACTTGATTTATGTCGATGCCAAACCATTCCAGAATACTGAAAGTTAGGATACGTTTCACTACTACTCTGGGCTGCTAGAGACTCCGACAAAGCAATATGAACGTGGGAAGTGGTTACAAACTCTGAAGAATGCCTGAATTTGAGACTTGAAAATAGAGTTACAAAATGGTGCCAACAATCACTAGCTACCACTTCGTCAAGGCCGTAGAACCCTTCACTCGCGAGTTGTGATGGTGGTCTTACAGTCGTACGATTCAATCTTTGGTGGAAATAGATTGATGTACCACATTCACATTTAATTTCGGCACTGTCAGGACAATCATATGCTGGATAAAAGCTGATAGACCGAGGGAAGGATTCCTGTAGGAAAACATCACTAAAGAGAGTCAGCAATCAAGTTAAGTAATAGGTCTCCAATAAAGCGAACTGTCTACAGCCTAGGACAAAGTCCATATCGAGCGTCCTGTCGCGATTAATCATATCGAGGACTTGTTGATGATCAGAATAATGATGTGAAAAAATAGACAAGTTTGAATTTTGGAACCCTTGGAGAGTATTTTTGAGACGGGAAGAATTGAAAATCAAGAACCCATTCAAGAACTGCGATTTTGATGCAGCTTCCCAAAAGCTGAATAGGAAAGTATGACTGACCTTAATGGTTGCGAATCGTCACAACGGCAAGTCCTAAAAGACTGTAACTTCCCTGGCAAAAACTATATGATGGTTGAATTTTGAATTGAAAATCCCATCTTTCAAGTTTGGAGGGCTAGATAAGCACTATGTATAACAATCCTGATGAGTAGAGATAGATGTGAGCATTCAATGCCAGAAGACAAATCAAGATTCTAAGTGGGATCAGGAATTCGAGAAATGTGATTTGGGATTGAGATATATTTCACTGTCACACTACAGCGCGGGCTATTGGAGATCCTGGACAAGATATCTGCAGTTTCAACGTGAAAGGAAAGTACTAGTATTCTATGGTGGGCTCCTTCTCCAATAAACTCATTCCCTCATTGATATGCTCGAAGCGAAGAGACTTCTCATGCCCCATAACGTAGAGACACTTTTCTTAACAAGAATATATCATAGAACAAACAAGGGATGGGTAGATCTGAAGAAAAAGGAAATTGTGCATAGATGAAAATGAATATGAATAGGGACATGGAAGCTTTCACAGAACCCTTACAGCAAACATCTCATCTGTCCTCGAATCAAGGATTCAGCCGATACATCATTGTTCGCAACCTGATGGATTCTGCATATATGACCTAGTAGGTGTGATTCCGAACTTCTCAGATGATAAATTAGAGATTGACAGCGAGCGTATCTCCGAAGAAGTGTGCAGATCGCCTATATAAATCAAAGGAGGCCGAAAGAAATAGCTTGAAAGTGGTTATGATGGAGTCTGTCAATACCAGCTCAAAAATTTTATGTTCAAGAAACTGTGCAGTGGATAGTGCAAACTGAGTTTTTCGTAATTTGAAAGCAATGCAAAATCGTAGATATATCTTGTCAGACTCGAATCCCAGGATGAGACCGATTTGAAAGGAAAGCAACAGCAACATTCAGAATTGCCTGTAACTGTCGTATATTGAATACTTTATTATGAAAAGTAGATTGTCAAGAAGTCACCGGTAGATGAGCGTGTGATCCTGGTAGTTTTTCTCGTCTCACCGCCTTTACTTTTGCCTCCAACTAATTAATTCTGCCAACACAGAATAATTTCTCATGGATAATTGATCAAGAGCGGGAGAAAATATACTAACACATTCACAAAATAGTTTGTTTTTATTATGCTCCGGCCGAAGCCTGCAAAATGTCTGCTCTGTTCATTCAGAGCAGCTCAGAACCCGCCGATCCAAAAATGGCCCAGCAGATCCATGTCTATGAGATCTAGACTACCCAGTCGACCAAATCGCATGAGTCTGGCGGGCGCAGGAAAAGTTAGCTCGTCGCCAACAAAAGAGGGACCTACAAGAAGAAAGCAAGATGGACCTTTTGGGGGAATGAATCTGCGAGAGGCGAAAATTCGTGGAGTTCCAGAACGACCATCAGCGGCACAAGAACGTCGATCATCGAGGCTCGATCGCGGAGATAAAGATGACAAGAAGGGCAGAGGGTTTCATGCATTGAAGATGCAAAGGGCTCTTTCGCCAGTTTCATACACCAGGAGGTCGGATATAAAAGATAGAATAAAGGAAGTAGATAGCTTCGAACAATTTGCCCTGTTAGACAGTGTGAAGGAAGCAATCTACAAACAGGCTCTTCCAGAAATTGAAAGCCATGTTCCGACACCGGTACAAAGGATTGCCGTACCAGCCTTGCTTGGGAATCAACAGAAGAAGGGAAAGCAGAGTGAGAGTGAGCAGTATTTGATTGCTGCTGAGACTGGGTCAGGGAAAACATTATCATATTTAATACCAACGATAAATGCAGTCAAAATTGCAGAGGCAAAGGATGCGGAGATTGAGGCCTATGAGAAAGAGTTACAAGAAGAGAAACTACGACAAAATAACTTAACACTGGTCTCACCTCCTTTATCCAATATGCCACATCCTACAACAGGCAGACCAAGAGCAATCATACTTGTGCCCACGTCTGAATTGGTAACCCAGGTGGGGACACTTGTAAAGGCGTTTGGGCATACTGTTAAATTTAAATCGGCCATGATATCTTCTAATTTCTCTGGGAAGGTCATTCGTAACCGTCTTTTCTCTCCATCTGGAATTGATGTACTTGTATCTACACCTCATCTCCTCTCGTCTATTGCCGACTCCGACCCAAACATTTTATCTCGCGTCACTCATCTTGTGATTGATGAAGCCGACTCTCTCTTGGATCGAGGCTTCTCCCCCCTAACATCAGCAATCATCGATCGCGCCACTCCATCGCTCGAACAACTCGTTCTCTGCTCTGCAACAATTCCTCGTTCTCTCGACTCATTCCTTCGAAAGCGATTCCCCTCCATTAATCGTCTAGTTACACCAAACCTTCACGCTATTCCTCGACGTGTCCAACTCGGCGTCGTCGATGTTGAACGTGATCCATATCGTAACAATAAAAATCTCGCTTGCGCAGACACTATCTGGACCATTGGCAAAGCGGCTGCTGAACACGATGGGCCCGTCAAAGGAGTAATGGATGTCAAGCGCATCTTAGTATTCGTTAATGAGCGCGAGAAAACCCAAGAAGTGGCTGATTATCTCAAATCCAAGGGTATAGATGCCATCGCTCTATCTCGTGATACTCCGGAGGAACGTCAGAGTGAGATGTTGGCGTCTTTCACTTCATCCGCCAGACTCAGCATGCCTAAACCAGAATCTCATCCTGGATCTTTATCAGACAATCAACCAAATTATGTACCATTTGGAAAGGTCGCTCCTCCAGTTAAGAGACAATTACCTAACACCAAAGTCTTGGTTACTACGGATTTGGGCTCGAGAGGTATCGATACTGTGGCTGTAAGACATGTTATTCTATATGATGTGCCACACTCCACGATTGATTTTATCCATAGACTGGGTAGAACTGGACGTATGGGGAAGAGAGGAAGAGGCATAGTTTTGGTTGGAAAGGGAGATAGAAGGGATGTGGTTAAGGAAGTCAGAGATGGCATGTTTGAGGGCAAGGCATTGATTTAAAAGGATGTAATTGTATAGATATGAATATATGCATAATGCGTACAGTATATGAAGGGGTTTGGAACTGGGTACATGGATGTTTGAGAATCTCCACCTGCAAAATATATGATCATGACGTGGGAAAATCAATCAAGAGATATGTACATACGGACTTTCACTGTAAGCATAGAAGACAAAAAAAAAGGATATCGGAACACTAGTACGAATTCTCAACATACCAAGACTACCTCTTATAGTATGGTATGGTCATTTGCTCTGTAGTCTTCGCCACTGACTTCTACATATCATCTGACTATTCCTGTTCGTTCCTGCTTGTATGTCCCTTTGATTCTATGATACTAGCCTTTACTCCCTCAATTCACCAGTTATCCCCAGTACCATGGATGTTACCTCATCGGGAGACCAAATCCCAATTATAGAACAGGGGTAAGATGTGATCGGCTATCAACCGCATCAAATCTCAAGTTTGACATCAGTGATAGGAGTGGACTTTGAGTGGAGAGGATTGTATCTGGGACGAACTCCAAATAGAACCCTCATCTCCAAGTAGGGCAATCGAATTCTGCCCAAGAACCCGGGCCACAACATCGAGAAAGACTCTGGCAAGTCGGTGCGATGTTGTGAAATTCATTGAGGCAGCGCTATTTATGGCTTGCGGAGAGACTTTGAGTTTCGTCCTGGAGGAGACATTGGCGTGTTAAGGGGCCAGCTTAACCAATATATGAAGCTTCGAAAAACGCACTGCAAACATGTCACTCCTCGGGAATGGTTTGAAGGCTATACACCATTTTCATCCCTTCACGTCTATCCATCCTGTGGCCTTTCAATCCAGATCGCGAATTTTTATTGTTCGACGAGATATCGCAGCGAAGAAACATGAATGTGGTAGCAATGAGAGAAAATGGCGAGAAAGGAACTAACATACAGAACGTCGAGTGGGTTTCGGACGGATAAGCTGGACTAGACATTGAGAGGGTGCTTATGAATAAAGATGAGGTAATTTTTGCAATGATTACAAAACGCCCAGTGGGCTGGTGGGCATTAAAAGTCGAAGTCTTTTTGGAGAATCGGCGGGAAACACAAGGCAGCTCAACAACACTATGTGTTTTCCAGAAAAAATGTGCGTATCCGCGCGGGTCTGCGCAGCATTCCAGTTTTGTGTTTGGAATGACCTTTTTGTCCCGAAGTCTTTCAATTGTTGGACGGTGGAATGATCCTTATGATTACAGAACAACAGGACGTACAGGTGGGCGGCCAGCGCTTACATACTGTGGAGTTGAGGGGCAGCTCTCTAGAGAAGCGCGCTTACATAAGCTGGATCAAAATTGTCCAGCTGTCGACCAAGTGGCTCGCAAATTCTATGGATTGAACCGAACAGAATCAAGACATACATCTTCAAGTGATGCATCCCCGCCTAAAGCTTTGCTAACTCTATTAGTATCTAGTATGCTTAGCTGTATGGAGACATTGGGCGGCGAAAGGCATGAGTTGAAACTTGCGTTTTCCTTGCCTTTGAACGACTGACTCCTTGGCCGAATTGTGGGGCTGAACAATTCCTCACCGAGTGCAAATATGGAAGTGAAGGGGATACACACGAGGAGGCGACCTAGTTGGTTGAATCAGATGAACGTTCCTCAGTGTATTAATGCTTGCACAAATTCCGGTGCAGGCTGGAGCAGTTGCGCGAGTAGTCACCGTTCAATGAGTTGAGCCTCCACGCAACAGGGTGTGCCACCACATACGCAATGGCAATATACCGTGAGATTCTTCCACAAGCCAAGCCTTTTTCACAAATATACGGAATTGAGTTTAGTCAGCAGGGTCGTGACCAATGATGTGACCGTAAGCGCACTGAAGTCAGATGCTAAGCCTCACTAGGTCTGTTCAACAGCCACAGCAAACACCGGGGTCTAATCGGTTAAGACCGTTTGACTGTGTGTGTGCCTGTTGGTATAGCAGAGCGACAAGATGTCCAAACGCCAACATATTCCTGAATATAAAGTTCATCACCTCATGACTCTATCGGGAATATCACATTACATCCTTTCTCATTACATTCTTACCTGAAAAGAAACAAGTATTGCTACGTATCTAGCGAGAAGAGGCCCTCCTTTACGTATACTACTTGTGACTCCACGTTCATACAGACTAGTCCACATATTCTATTTCTCCAAGTTATCTACATATTTAGACTCTTGCATCTCCACCAGACTGCGAGAACTCATCAGAGTTCATCGCCAACATGAACGATTCCGTTCCTTACGACACGATGGGGAATCCCGGACACCATTCAGCTGGAGATAGCACCGGGCAGGCAACTTTTGGCTACTCACAACCTCACATAATCGATATGTTTTTCCCGGGATTCTCACTCTTCGCAACTGCTCTGAAGAACTACACCGCCATCGACCTTAATATCTACATACCCATGCTCGTGATTATGGGTATACTGATATTCTGTTGGCAATATCTCGAAACATGGTTTTGGATTGAGCTTGACGCTTATTTTATGTCAACTGCTGATGTTCGCATGGATGATGAAATGTATAACATGGTAATGGCATGGATATCTGAACAATCTTTTGCGCAACGATCTCGTCATTTTGTCGCCAGTACCAATTTGAATAGTCGTATGTGGTTCATGTGGAACTTTAATGAGGACGAAGAAAATGAGGAGGAGGAGGATGACTTTGAGATCGACGAGGATGGAAGTCCCGTTCCAAAGAAAGCATCTGAAAAGGAGAAGAGAGTCCGATTCACACCAAGCTTTGGAACTCATTACTTTTGGTACAAGAGGAGATTGTTGCAATTCAGACGTTTGCAGACTCAATCATTAAATAGTTCGGCTATGAGTGAGAAAGAGGAAATCTCAATTTCTTCCTTTGGGAGAAACCCTCGCATTCTCAAGGAGTTACTTGATGAGTGCCGCCAAGCCTTTATCAAAAACGATGAAAACAAGACAATCATCTACAGAGGCGGTGCCAAGGGTGGTTCCTTCGGGGAGCCGGGCTGGACTCGTCTTCTTTCCCGCACCTCTCGTCCCTTCTCTACAGTTGTTCTCGATGAAGTGGTAAAACAAAACATCATTGCTGATATGAAAGATTACCTGCATCCGTACACTAAGCGATGGTATTCTAACCGCGGTATCCCATATCGTCGTGGGTACTTACTTCATGGGCCGCCTGGCACAGGAAAAAGTTCTCTGAGCTTCGCAATCGCAGGATATTTTAAGCTCAAGATCTATATCGTTTCTTTAAATTCCGGTTCGATGAATGAAGAAACCCTCAGTACACTTTTTGCCGAACTTCCCAAGCAGTGTGTTGTACTTCTTGAAGATATTGATACGGCCGGTCTTACCCACACTCGTGACAATGACGAAGATGAGGATAGTTCTGAATTTGACGAAGAGGCTGGCCCTGCATCTCCATTGACCAAGGCAACCAAAGCTATGGAGGCTATGGCAAATAAAAACGGCGACAAGGATCATTCAGGTAAGGTCTCTCTGAGTGCGTTGCTCAACGTAATTGATGGAGTTGCATCGCAAGAAGGTAGAATTCTCATTATGACGACAAATCACATCGAAAAGCTAGACGAGGCACTTATCAGGCCCGGTCGAGTTGACATGACTGTTCACTTTGATTTGGCTACTAAGGAAAACATGGAACAAATCTTTAGAAGTATCTATGCAACTCTCGAAGGAGATTATCCCGAGCTCAAGAGCTCTGAAAGTGGATCTTCAGATGGCGGAAGCGTCAAATCAGAATCTGCTAGAGGGAGAAGCCCGGGCAGTGAGGTACCAGTCAGCAAGCGGGGCATGCACAAGAAGAAGCCGAGAAGTCCTTCAAAAGAAAGAAGAATACAGGCAGAATTGGATCGAATCATTGCGGCGGAAGAGGAGCAAAGAAAACTTGAGGATGAGGAGAGAATAGCAAAATTAGCAAAGCTCTTTAGCGAGAAGGTTCCTGAAGCAAAGTTCAGTCCAGCAGAAATTCAAGGTTACTTGTTGAAGCACAAGAGAAATGCGGAAAACGCTGTTGAGGGAGCAGAAAAATGGGTTAAGGAGAGAGAGGAAGAGAAAGAGAGAGCGAAGTTGAAAGAGAGTGAAGAAAGAGAGAAGAGAGACAAGGAGAAGGCAAAGTTGGAAAAGGAAATCGAGAAATTGAAGAAAGAAAAGGAGGCTGAAGATGGCGATGGTGGCGAGGGGGATGAGGATGAGAATGAGGGAGAGGGAGAGGGGGATTCTGAAAAGGCAATGAAAGAAGTTGAAACTATCAAGGAACAGACTGAGATGGTTAAGAAAGAGGTCGAGGCCTTGAAAGATGAAGTCTTCAATGGAATGGAGAAGAAAATGCATAAGATGGAGAAGGTTGGAATTAAGTTGAAGGATATCGAAATGGCAAGTGGGAAGAAAGCCACGCATAAGTCCGATGTGGAGATGGTTGAGTTTGCGGAAACTGGATCTCAGACTGATCCAGATGAGATTCTTGTCTAGGAAAGATATCATATTTGAGAAATTGATGTAGGATAGATATCTTAAGAGCGAACAGGTATTGAAAGTGGCAGTTGGGGAGTTGGGGCTCAAGGAGAGTTACATTTGGAGTTCTGTATTTTGCTGTTGTCTGGTGGCAGGCATTGTTTGGTGTTCATTGGCAAGGAATGGTTGGCATACAGGAAATTGTATGAGAAAACTCGTTGAGATAATCAATATGTAATGAAACTGATATTATAAAACGTTAGGTATACTTTTGGTGTCCTTTGAAATAGCGAACAAATGTATGTGAATAATTTTCATGGGCAGGAACGATGTAGCGACCATCAACCTGGTAAGTTGGCTGGGCTGAAATGAGATGTCTTATCCACAACACAACTTTGAAAGGAATCGGAGTGATCTTGCAAAAGTCATTACTCTGTAGATTTGTCAAGAGAATAATAATAAGCGTTGGAAGTAATGCATGTGTATCATATAGTTATACAGTGTGTCATACTACCTATCTACCGACCAACCAACCAACCAACTAACAAGTGAATCATGCGTCGATCATTCTAGACGCTCGCGTGATAATAAGTATGTCTGTCTATGTCTATGTGAGAGGGAGGAATATCGTGTGTGTGTGTGTGTGTGTGTGTGCGTATCAGTGAAATCTCAAGTACGGTACGGGACGATAACCTATGCCCTAAATGCGGGGAGGGGAGAAGTGCTTGAGTTGAGTCGTGAATTGATGAAAGAAATTTAGATGGGAATGGAAATTGGAATGGAGAATATAGTGGATATATAAGTAAATGAATGTATTTATATAGAGATTATAATATTATATTATAGAGTATGTGATTAATGGGATTGGATTTTGGGAATAGATGGAATATTATTGTATATTGTTTGTTGTAATGCATTTTAGAGAAGGGCTTGGAATTACGTGGGTGAGATAGTGAGGATATATAGATTGTAGGGTGCTCTTTACTATACTATTGTATACTGCTCTATTCGCCTGCTTTTCCTTATTGTAAATATACTAATTAAGCAAATGAATAATGCATTTATGTAGAAATTATAATATAGAGTGTTCGACTATAACACATTGGAGAAGAAGCTTTAGAATTACCCAGATAGTAGGGATATATAGATTATAGTAGTTATACTCGAAGACCTAAAATCTCTAGACTACTTTGCTATACTACTCTATCTATACTATTCTGCATATCTACTTTTTCTTATTGTGAACAGATTAAAAAGAGTTTTAGAATTACTTAGATAATAATAAGGATAGTTAACTAACTTATGTAGATTACCACTCAAGTATCTAAAATCTCTAGAGCAAATCAATCAATGCATGCGGCAAGTACCTCCCACTAATAAAATACCACCAATGCCACCCACCGCACAACCACTCCTACCTATTATAGTGCCTCGTACCTAGTTCCTAGTCCCTAGCACATACCCTTCCTTATATTCACGTCGAGGTTCAACGTTGGATGCAAAAAATTCCCCCCCTCCCATCAACAACAAGAGAAAAGGTCGAAAAATTGTGCGTTTTCTTGAATTTTCCACAAAGATCAGAATTTCAAGTCTTTTCCTTCTTTAGAATACCTCATGACGACACGAATTCGCAAATGATCTTAGTCATTCCTTTTTCCAACTTCACCTAAAAAAAAACACAGCAATTCACCTACCTACCTACCGACCTACCTACATCTTCGGAATCACACAGTCGCATTACGGAACCTTCGATGCTTACGAACAACACTTTGGATTCTTCTACCATCTACGAATCTAGAGCGGCAAAGGCTGCTCGCTTTCACGACGTCTTCCACAAAGAAAAGAAAGCTTTCTTCGCAGATCGTACCTGGCATAGAAACCGATAGAGGCCCTGACTTCCCCATATCGTCGGTGGAAGGTCGCGAATCACAATCCCCCACCGATCTGCCTTTATTCGACACTTCTGCCCAGGAAATCCACCGTGCAGAATCTCTACCTCCTCATAACATTCCTTCAAGCCGCCTACCTTCTTCCATTTTCATTACCGGCGATCATATTCCTTCTGCTGCGAGTTCACCAACTGGGGCCTACGCGGATCTCTCGTTAGATAGCGATAAAGGCGGGGAATTCACCAGCAGTAAAAATCGAAGACGATTTCCTTCCGAGGCTTTCGAATCAGAGCAACGAGGAAAATCTCCACGGCACAGGGCGATCATGGGTGGTGCAGAAGATATGCCGCAGAGGTCGTCGTCACCGTTGAAACGACCCGCTTCGGAATTAGAACCAGATGTACCGTTGTCAAGCCAGAAGGAAGATGTCGATATGGTCATGGTGCCAGATACACAAGAAGACTCAGAGGTTGCTATAGCAGCTCCGACCGCAATCAGAGCAGTATCAATGGATATGTTGAGAGATGAATCTACCAAAGAAGATGCTGCTCAATCGGTAACTGCCACGGAGAATGTTCAAAACATTGGTAACATCCACTCGTGTTGTATGTGTATCGAAGTACTGACGTGCAAGTATAGATCCCAAAACAGAAATTCCACCCATCGACGTTCAGGTTGCGACTGTAACAAGTTTAATTAGAGCAGCGAGAGATGGTCCACTCACCGAGGGCGACAAAACGTACCTGGTTTCGAGGAAATGGCTTGAGAAAGTTACTTCGAATACCTCAGAGGCTCGAGCGAAAAGCAAGAAAGTGGTGGAAGAAAAAATCGGGCCAGTTGATAATTCTAACATCATTCAGCAAATCATCCCTCAGCCCGGACGTGAGGACTTTGTTCAACTGAAGCATGGAATCGGGGAAGATTTGTTCGAATTGTTTCCAGGCGACGCATGGGACATGGTTCTAGAATGGCATGATATAATGACGGGCACGAAACCAATCGTTCGATTTGCACACAACACAAATCCCGACAAGGGACCCAATGCAATAGCGAATGTGTCCTACGAATATCATCCTCCAATTTTTCACATCCACCGTGTATGGTCCGAACTAGGCGATAAAGTGGATGCAGCCACCAAGTCTGCAAATCCGGATGCGCCTGTAGTTGTTGCAAGTAGATCTATGAGGATGCATGACTTTTTGAAACTCATAAAAGAGATTGCGGGGGTCCCTATCAAGCAAAAAATACGGCTTTGGAGAGTGCCAAGAACACTGCCCGCTGCAGACCCGGCCCTTTCAATTGCTAATGGCGCCGCTACCCCTCCTTCATCCAGACCTGGGACACCAACAGTCGACACTAATGCAACGGCTCCTGAAGTACAAGATTCATGGAAGAAGTTATTACTGGGTGTCGCAGATTTCACCAAGGTGGAAAGAGATTCGGGGAGAATGAAGATTGAGTTCGAGGATTCGACAGTGAACGAAAACTACAATGGCAATTTGAATCTGGGCCAATTAGGCCTTGGAGATGATCAAGCAATTGTCATCGATGAACTTGTCGAGGGCAAAGATGGCTTCGTTTCGAACACCAGAGCCTCGCCAAATGGAAAAGCCAACGGTGTTGGCCGTAAAAACAATTCGAGCATCATTGTTAGCAGCCAAAACAATAGCGGTCGTAATAGCCCAGCACCATCGTCCAGTTATAACCTTCGCTCTTTTAACCGAAAATCGAAAAATGGACGCACGCCAGGAACTGTTGGTCTTGGTAACCTTGGAAATACCTGTTACATGAACTCTGCTTTACAGTGTGTTCGAAGTGTGGAAGAGCTAACCAAGTATTTTGTGCACGATGTGTACAAGGCAGAACTCAACAGCGATAATCCTCTGGGTCACGGAGGTTGCGTTGCTAAGGCATATGCAGACCTTCTAAAGGAAATATACAAGGAGCCTGCACCAGTTTCAGTTCAACCTCGGAACTTCAAGAACACTGTTAGTAGATTTGCCACTCAATTCTCAGGATATGGACAACAAGATTCTCAAGAATTCATCGGATTTTTACTTGATGGTCTCCAAGAAGATCTCAGCAGAGTGAGGAAGAAGCCATACATTGAGAAACCCGATTCAACTGACGAAATGATCGGAAATCCGGAAGCGATCAGAGAAATGGCCACCAAGGTTTGGGATATTACGAAGCAACGGGACGACTCAGTGATTGCAGATTTGTTCACTGGAATGTATAAATCCACTCTTGTCTGTCCACACTGTGATAAAGTCAGCATCACTTTTGATCCTTTTAACAATATGACTTTACAATTACCGATCGAAAGTATCTGGACCCGAATCGTCAATTTCTTTCCACTCAATGACAAGCCAGTTTCTGTAGTGGTTGAGACAGACAAGCATGCAAGCGTTGGGACGCTTAAGCGTATAATCAGCCAAAAGGTCGGAGTTCCAGCGGAGAGAATTTTCTCCTGTGAGGTATACGAAGGGAAATTCTACAAGTGGTACCTTGATCATGAAGTTGCTTCGGAAGCCATCGAAGGTGCTAAGGACATAGCCAACTTTTACGAGCTGGAGACAACACCTACCAATTTGCCAAAAGACTCGGGCAATAAGCATACTGGTTTCGGCAAAAACAACTCCACAGACAACGAGAATTTGCCCTGGGACTCTCCAGAGGCCGAGAAGTTGCTTGTTCCAGTGTTTCATCGTCGCCCCAAGCGTGAAAGATTTGGCAAAAAACCTACTTCGGGCTCGTGGGAACTGACACTTACCCCTCATTTCATAGTGGTTAATCGTAATGAGGTAATAAATTCCTATCTACTTGCTCTTATACTCTCTTGCTTTTAGACATCTTTTGATCAAATCATTGACATGACACATGACAGGCACGAAGCGAAGAAGCCATCAAGCGCAAGCTTTTAGAAAAGGTGTCTACATTCACCACATGGCCCAGTATCAATGATGAATATGATCCTTCCAGCGCGTCTGAGAGTATTGACCCAGACTTGGTTGTCACCACTGGCTCTGATGCAGATTCATCTGGGGACGGTAAATTTGTTGCTCAATCTTTGGACGGGGAAGATGAACTAGTCGACGTGGCCATGAAAGATTCCAATCCTGTTCATGAATCTACCGAGCAAAGTCCTGGGTGAGTCGACTCTTCTCGTTGCATGATATATCGTACTAACGCTAGATAGTGCACCTCTGAAAGTCTTTAATAGCCGTCGGCCGAAATGGATTGATCCAGCAGAGTTCCTTGCGCCTGAATTGCAGAATCTTTTCGAAATCTCCTACATCGTTGACGCAAAGGGAGGCATACCAACAGCTTGGGCTGTAAACCTAGATTCTACCAGGTACCCAAAGATATCCGAAAGGAACCCACAAGTACATCAAATCAATGAAGATGACGCTTCAAACGATTATGATGCTATAGACAGTACAGCTGGATCCATCTCTAGCAAATCCAGTAGGGAGAGCAGCGATGATACTAATGGGCTCGCTCCAAGCATAACGAGGATGACTGAAGATTTAGAGAGTGACGATGATGCTCTGAAGCCAATCTCTCCTCATAGAGTAAGTTGTTCAACATCAAAATTATTGATAGCACGTTCCATCTTTTATTAAAAGAATGGCTCTTTGGTTTTTAGTAATGCTAATTGTGAAATAGGCTCTTCCAGTACGACCGGCTGCGCCAAAGTCGGGCGCTAGGGTAGGTCCCAAGAATAAACGTCGCACACGTAACATGAAAACTTACTCAAAGAAGGGCAAATCAGTTGCACGAAAGCGACATCAATCCGAGGCTGAGTCTGAACAAGATGCTCCTGATGATGGCCCTCTGATCCGCCTGGGTGAAGGAATTGTTGTTGACTGGAATGAAGATGCATGGGAAACGTTGTTTGGCAGTTACAATGACAGCGATAATTTCCGTGGCAGACCTACTTATGAAAATCCTCCTACTCTTGTCGATTTAGCTCTTGACTCAAAGCGTCAAGCTCGTGAGTCGAGAAGAAAGCAAGGTATCACTCTCGAAGATTGCCTTGATGAATTCGGCAAGGAAGAAATCCTTTCCGAGATGGATACTTGGTATTGTCCTAGATGCAAAGAACATCGTAGAGCAAGTAAAAAGTTCGAAATTTGGAGAACGCCAGATATTCTTATCATGCATCTTAAACGTTTCAGCGCTAGTGGCTTTCAAAGGAATAAGCTCGTCGACCATGTTGATTTTCCGATTGAGGGATTGGATCTTTCATCACGAGTCATTGAATCACAAGATGGCAAAGAAGAGATATACGATTTGATAGCTGTTGATGATCATTACGGTGGTATGGGCGGAGGGCATTATACCGCTTTTGCGAAGAACTTCTCTGATCAAAAGTGGTATGAATACAATGGTATGATCTTTCTCTGAACTCTGTCAATACCAATAACTAACTTCTTCAGATTCTTCGGTGTCAGAAACGAAAAATCTCAACAGTATGGTCACAAAGAACGCATATCTTCTTTTCTACCGAAGACGTTCATCAGAACCTCTTGGTGGTAAGGCTTTGCGTGACATTGTGAACTCTCTTGATAACGCTTCTTCGGATGAGGAAGATTCGGGGGAAGGCAGACGCCTCGGCGAAAACTCCTCCCAGCATGGGTCGCCGAGCGCCTTGACAGGAGTCGGAGCAGCTCTCCGTCGGCCAGAACTTGGTTCGGAGGATGGCGGGGCGAGGACGACAGTAAATCTACAGGCTCTTGAGCATGCTCCACTCGATAACGATGATACCCAAGGTGATGAACTATTCTACGACAACCCTTTATACCTACCTTCTTACAGCGACGTCCAAGCAAGTACTGAGACTGACGAAGCTATAGACATGTCAGATCAAAATAATGTTGCACCAAATCTTCATCAACAATCATGGGGTTTTGAAGCATTTAACCATAATTCTCCAACATTTGCTTCTGGTGCAGCTTCTGAAGCTGGCGAAGCTGGTAGTTTATATGGTAGCGATGGGATTGAACATGGCTCGAATCCGGATCAGGCTACCAAGGATGAGCGAGAGCTAGAGTTTAATAATGCCATGGTTGACGAAGATTATCAAGAGAGTTATATACCCGATACCGATGTCGAGGGTCCGAATCCCCTTGACGTGATGGCGGTATCAAATGCTGTAAAGCAAAGGAATCGAGCAGAGCAACGCAATTACGAAATCCCGGTTGATACCCCAGAAGATGAGGAACCTGCTACTGAAATACATGTTGAGGAGGGTGAAGGGGTTTAGACTTGATTAGGGGTCCTTTGATTTATCATATTTTCTTGTATGAGTGTCGTTCATGAAAAATAAAGGAGTTTTGGTATTGCTATTGGCAAAAGGGGGGTGGAGATGAGAAAGTTGACTCTATACAAACAAAGAATTGGTGGATGTGCACAAATGATGTTGTTATTAGACATGAAACTAAATATGCTGTTATGATATTTTATTTTTTCTTTGCTCTGAATAGCATATGATTTGATGAAGAGGGTTGGGTAGGATGGGGTAGGATGGGGTGGAGTGGGGTGGAAAATATCCGATGCATCTATGCATGCATGCATACATACAATGAAATGAAATGTAGTAAATATTGAATTTTTTTTATCTTTTGGTTTTTAATTTTTTGGTTTTTAATCTTTTCCTTTTCTTGATTTGAATTGAATTGTTAGTTGGTTAGCTGGTGAATGAAGAAAGGGAAGAGAAAAGAAAGAAATTGAAAACGAAACAGGAAAGTCTATAAACCAGATTCTAGGACTGTGTATAGTTAGTTGTGTTGCACCCCCCCATCCCCTGATTTCTCGAACATCTTCACGATCTAGATCTAGCTTCTCGGCGCGCCGATATTTTGACTTTTATCATCGTTTGTTTTTAGTATAGATAATGTATTATCTTGTGGTTATTTGATGTGGTTCCTGTATTGTAGTTTGGGGTGTGTGGTGTGTGGTGTGCTCCTTGGGGGCTTTGGTGGTGATGTTTGAATGTTTTTCTGGGGGGGGGGGGGGGGGGGAGGGGGATAGAGAAAGGAGGGGAAGGGAAGGGAAGGGAAGGGGGGATAGGTTAATCTTGTTTTGTTTTGTTTTGTCTTGTGTTTGAGTGGGAAATTTAGGGTTGGGTGTTGGAATATTGTGAGATGAGAGGGATTATGGGGATGGGAATGGAGATGGGGATGGGGATGGCGGGTTTGGCTTTGTGGACGAGGATGAGGATGTTTGGATTTTGGGGGAATGGGTCATTATGGTGGTGAGTGCATCGGGTGTGAGTGTGAGTGTGAGTGTGAGTGTGAGTGTGAGTGTGAGTGTGAGTGTGAGTGTGGGATTTGTATATGTATTTGGGATTCGGGGATTCTTAGATTTTGGATTTTGGGTAATGGGAGATGGAGATGGAGATGGAGATGGGGATACATATTCAGGATGGGAAAATTTGTGTAGATTGATTGATTGATTGATTGACTTGGGGGAGAGAGTTGGATGTCAAAAATACTTTTGCGATATATGGATGGATCTATTCGGATGGGATGGATACTAGAGTAATTGGTTCTTGAGGATTGAGATCTGGCTTAGGTGTTCTGGATGGGGAGGACCGAAAGAATGGGTGTATGATTTAATGACTTGGGAATATTAGGTTATGGAATTATTCCTATGCTTGCGATAGGGTGATAATATCTGATAAATGATCTAATCGATATTATTAAAATCTGTGAAGATGTTGAAGCGAAGATGCTTTTCTTTTCGCGAGGGATAGAAATTTATATATGATATCGCGTCAGATTTAAGTATTGAAGTCTTCTCAATGTAGCATGCATGTGGTCTTGATATTTATGCATCGCGGGGTGTTTTGATTAATTAGTCACTCCTTGGTGATATTGTGGGGACTGCTCAGGGCTCTTATAAGGGTTATTGTAGGTAAAGTAGTTGAATGATGAGTTGTGAATCGAGGTTATATTCCTTTGTTGGGTGTAGTTGGTGAGTGGATCAGTATTGCTTTTATTCTACTTTTTCCCATCAACTCGTAGACCTTGTGGATATTTTAGTCACTGCTATGTTCCTATTATGTGACATTGTTGTTCGAGTTTGACTGGTCAATTGAATACAAAATTGAATAAACACTTCATGTATAAAAGTATCAATTCTGATTTCGTACGAGATGATGATAGGGTGTGGTAGATAGGTATCTGGGGAGGGGGCTTGGTACTTTTGGGGGGGAGAAAAGGGAAGAGGAGAAAATGTGAAGTTGGATTGCATTGTATTGTGTTGTATTAATTACTTAGGAAGGAACATTGACAATGGGATTGGTGTTTGGGGTTGATGCTGATGTTGATATTGAATAGAAGGAATAACTTAGATGATAATTGAAAGAAAAGAATAGTGTAGCTTGTAATATCGGTATGCCGTACAGAATATATGAGGATTATTATCATATGAACTAGAAAGGTTCGTAGAATATTCTACTTTGTGATATACTACGAGGGAAAAATAATTTCGGTCTGCCGACTCTATTAGCTAGATCTTATCAGCCGCCGACTAGTGGATAGGCGGAGATTCATGTCATCTCGCATCGTAGAATTAATCTTCGAACCATATCAGAACATAAAATATTATAAAAGAAAAAGGGAACACTTACATCATTTCACATTCTCGGGGATTTATATCCACAACATAAGACTCCAGTATCGTATCTCAGACTATCCAACCCTCTGTTGAAAAGATACGACACGTACACCTTTATTGCATATATAATATGTTTCCTTCTTAGTTAGACTTAGATCACTACTACAATTCTACATAGTCCATAATGCATGCATTCCACTGGCCTGCGCCTTTAATTGTGAATACCCTCCTCTTTTCCGAAAACGTCTAACGCCCAGGCAAGTATTCTCTAGACATCTCGGTACGTACCGAACGCACGGACTTATTCTCGAAACCTTCTAGAACTTTGCATCATCACTAACCCCTGAATAGATCTCTACCATTCTCTGGTCCGTTCCGCAAGATTGCGGGACGTTCTGATCATTCCTATTCGCTTGTTTTGTTCGCGATAAGTGTAATGTTATTGACCGCGCGTCTGATTGGCTTATGGGGGGAGTGTGGGTAGGAGAGCTTTGTTGGTAGCAATTCTACGCTGATTTGAATGTGGATGAATCCTACCTATCATATTTACTTTGATCTCGTGATCACTTTCCATAAGTTTATCATCTGAGGAGCCGGATAAGATGTCTATTGTGATTGAATTATATGTATAACTCGAAAAGTTTGATAATACCTCCTAAGATCATTGTTACCTCACTATCGCTGACGGATAATGCCTGGTGAGTAGATGGCATGGTAGTTGGTTTGAGCAGTTTCCCAAACTGATATCTCTGTCATAAAGCTCAACAGATATCTTCAAAGTATTCGCGTATCATACACAGTGCTATCTTATAATGTCTCTGAGTCTTTAGTATAATTCTGTTTGAACATCAATATTTTCACGTGACTGTTCGGGAGCGGCTAAACACTAGCCCCGAACGGTTTGACGTAGCCTGACGTCGCTTCTTCTTTTCGCCTCACATTTCCATGACATGACAACAATTTCTTCGCGACAAGACAATAGTCCGCAAAGATGGTCTCTGGGAACGTCACGAACTATACCTGGAGCTTGAATGCGGCATTAATCAACTCGATCGGGATTTTGTTGAAGACCATTAGAAATTAATGCGCGAAGAGCCATATCATTCTTGCAAATCTGGCGACTTGCTTATCTCTGTTTTCGACGTTTTGTCCATGCTCAAATGCACGAAATTGGACAGACGCAAAAGATGCGCGACTGCTTGGAATCCAGACCGGTCAGCGAGGCAGTGCAACAAAGTTCAAGCGTACCTCAAACATTGGTATGCCTGAAATGGTCGAAATCGCCGTGAATTATGAACTCGTAAGAATTAAGTCATGTCAACGCACAAGTCAGGTGTGCTTGTCGAACATCAATTCAGAGGTCATTGTCCAGATATGGTCACGTGATAATATTTGGATCTCACTACTTCATTCTCTATCAGACAACGAACGAATTGAACGCTTTATACACTAAATATGCAGTAATTTATAGTATCAAACGCATAATTAAGTTATCGCGATTCTACCCATATCCTTACGCCGCTTATATATACCAACTCCAAACCAAAAATGTATATGCCGTCTGTGGGCTTCTTCCCCTCCTTGTCTTCCTCCTTCGTCTTGTCCGTCTGTTTTCTTATCGTTGCGCATGCCAGCGACGTACTGAATGGATTTCCTCCATCATCATATATCCGCGGGGGGCTTGGTGTGCGTATTGCTCGAGGTCTCCTAGTATAACAACTAATTAGCATGGTTTCCAACGAAATGACATTCCGGACTTAAAACATGCCTGTATCAAGCTTTAACCTTTTTCTGAGATATTTTGGGAGAGAAAAATCCATATGCTTGAACTCCTCGAAAGATTGCGCTATTAAAAATATAAAAATATAACTAACCTGATGGGTTGTGTGCTGAGGAACGGTTCCTCAAAATAATAGCTGTGATAGTAGGTATGGTTATTGATGCAATTCCGAAGACTACAGCGAGAGTATTGTCTAGAACTAGAAGGTATCATTAGTATGGAGTATTTAGTTGAGAAATACAACTCACTCATAGCTGAGCTCAGGAATAAAGAGAATTAGGTCTTTGGTATGATGCTTCTGATTTTTAAGTTGGACCGGGCTATGAAATGGGACGGAGGATGTATCAGTACTTGAATAGAGTGCGCCGTCTCATAATTGCAGATGCGAAAGCTTGGACCAACCAAGGAACGTTCGACATCAATACTCATAGGTGCAGATTCACTAGGTGAACCTATCACCACCATGCTAAGACGAATGAGACTGAAATTCCCCTGGACTTATTACAGTCCTAAGGTCCGGTGGTAATCATGTGCATTACATTAAAATCCATTTTTCTTCTACCAATCCAATTAGCCCCTGTAAACTTAGAAGCCAGAAAATCACTGACTCATCAAAAATCTACAAAGCAAGATATCCTTCGCAATACTCTCGCGTTATTACTGGGCGGACGCCCAAAAAAAGGATTCGAACGCTTCATCTAACGTTATTCCTTCCGTTTCCCTTCCACAAACTTACAAGACGAATCATAATCGAAATTTAGATCTCAGATCTTATTAGCTTATCGAAGTGAAATCAATACATGGAAAATTCTATAAAACTTCCAAAACTTTGAGACCAATTTATCGTTCAATTTCAGACAATATCTTGGTTTAGTTAGTCCACCAGTGGGTGCACAGACTCACGGGACAACGTGACAGGAAAGCACAATTTCACACTCAAATTTATCAGCTTCAGAATTCAATTAAAATTTGAAACGTGACTTTATATCGATTAGATTAGTATATTGTATTATTAAAGCATTCAAAAAGAAGGGTTTCAAGATTTATCCCCAAAAAATGAGATTTGAGCTCAAAAAACAAGTAGTACGCTCTCTCACTAAAAGTTTTGGTGGGTATTATATATTCTTTTATAAAAATGCTAATATCAATCTCTTTGAGTCAATTATGAAACTACACGATACTCTCATGCTCGAAATGTATCTAGGTAAATTTCAAAGAAATTCATAGATATTTTGAATTTTAGTTAAATTATTAAAAGCGCTTTTTTGGTGTGAAATTGTGCTTTCTTCGTGAGTGTCCCGTGAGTCTGTGCACCCACTGGTGGTCTGAAATTCGGGAGCGATTGAAATGGCGACACGCTAATTGCGAGTTAAGCCTAATAAGGAATCACGGAAAATCCTAACACCAATATAGGCATACATTACCGAGCCCTACAATTTACACCCAATACAATATATAGCAAATAGAATACAATAATTGCTTTCTTTTTTATATTATATTAATAATTGATTTAGAAATAATAGACTTTGAAAACCTTAAAAATCTTTAAGTTTAATTATTGAAAATCAGTAAGGAGGCTTTGTATTATAAAAAGAAGAAAAAAACATTGAAGTCAATTTTTTTTACAAAGAGTGATTGAATAATACTTAATTGAGTTTAGTTTATTTAATGTGTTGCTATTTCAATCGCTCCCCTGAAATTCTGCTTATCTAATTAGCGGAGTGGTAATATCTCTCAAGATCTCAATAACTGAGCGAGAGATAATATTTACGAAATTTCAATTCCTAAACTGTGATCCTAACCCTTTTTCAAAAGCTCAATCTTTGCTTCACTAGTACAATCCGTGGAGCTAATCCATAGCTAGCTTCAATCATACCATCAAAGTCGCGCATTGACATTTCTAGACTAGTAGAATACTGGCGAGCCATCAAAATGATGTCATTTCCACTGGGAAGATAGTTCTAGACATTCGAAAGGCTGCAAATGCGCAACCGAAAATGAAGAGGACTTTGTTAAGGCCGGTCCACATAGTTCCTTAAACAGCTACAAAAATTGAGATCTAAGTTTTGCCCGGAATCTTCGATTAGTCTCAGTTAATTAGATGCAAAGGGATTGAAAGGCTTTATCGCTGGTATACAAGGAGGAAGTTCTAGATTTCTCCATGAGTATTTAGCGAAAAATGAACAATGAAAACAAGGAGCCTAGCCCGTAGATGTAAGTTCGGACCCGGGAGATTGGACAGAAGCCCCAAATACTATGTCGGGGAGCTGGAAGATTGGCGGAGTGAAGAATTAAAAACTAACTAGATGACGTGTTTAGTTATGATAGTATAGGGTCGTATTTGCAGCATTAATATTAGGAGTTGCTAGAAATATTTGGTTAAGAGATCAATTGTTTTCTTGGTATGTAAAAATTGCCTTCTCGCTCACTGTCGTTCAGAATAAGTTGAGGTCGGAGATCCATTGAATCAATGAGGGGATTGTAAAGACACTTCCCGTCCTAGGTTTTAGGTAGGATAGATTTTCAGTAAAGGCTGAAGAGATCTTCGATCTGCAGAAAAACTTTAAACATTCATGCGACTGATTAGAACATAATCCAAGGGTTGGAAAACAAAGTCTTCTTGACAGCAAGGAATGATCAGGGGTATCTATTCATGTACAATCGGCACAATTTGAACAGTGATTCTAGTGTAAGAACTCTAATCTCTTGAAACATCCAAAACTTTTCAGACATACGTATTCACTTAAATGCTTGTAATTCAGACCCTCCCAGGCATTCAAACCTACTCAGATGTTCAGTCCCATGAACATTCAACTTAGGGCAAACATCCAGAGTGATTTAAAAGCTTGACTTCAATTAAACATTCACATCTGATTGTGTATTCCCAACCAACTGATCGATTGAGAAAATCGAACTCCCCTAAGCGAATGGAATAGATGTTTGGTGAACTTCTACCAACTTCCTTGGCCCTCTCTGCATGTGAAAAATTATGATATAATTTCAAAGCCAACAAGTTGTGACCTGCGTTAAAGGGTAGTGAAATTTGAGAATGTGCTTAATATCTTATGGCAATCAACATTTGAGAAAAATAGCATTTGATTGCGGATCAATACACATATGAAAAGAATTCGGAAATGCTTGATGAACAGAGAGAGCGAGACTTTTCTGAGTTAAATCAGAGTGTAATGAGGTCTTGGTCAGCACTGATTTAACTCGCCGAGTATCTAGTGAAGAGTAATGACGTCAAGTACATGACGTCCAGTACATGACTCCAAACCGATACATTCATTCCGTGCGACACCCATAGCCATGCAGAAAAAGGACACGAGATCTTGGGAGAATTGACAGAATTGGATGGAAAGCAGAGATAGGAGGTCTCTGAGAATTATGGGGTTCCTACGAAAGTGATCGAGCAGAAAGTGGAGAAGAGAAGAGCAATGTTCTGGTTCAACTTTGGATTCTCGGGTGTTCAACGTGGAATTAGAGGTATGATTAGGATAGGAGAGATTTCGTTATTTGACGGAGCTATCAATACGGTCAGAATGGCCTTGGAAGTTGAGGAGCTTTTTTGCTGGTTTTCAGTTTCAAGGACAATTTTCATAAAGCGTGTGTCATGTTGAATAGTACAGAACTATTCGTGCCGAGATAAAAGACAATTCTAAGTTCTCAGAATCTGTCATAGTCTGGAAGATCGAATGCATTCAATATACCTCTACCAATGGAACTCGACATCAATTTAATAGCTAAGTATTAGATCGAATTCGAGGGAGGTTCTTAAAAGATCCTGAATCTCGATACACTTATTACAAGAATATCATTTTACACGGGCAAATCTAGGACAAAAGTGCCCTAAAAATCTGCGCGGAACACTGCAAGATGAATAATGAACAACTTTAAAATCTGCGTAAAACTTTCAAGTCTCTGGAGTCCCTCATCATTGCAGTTTCCGAACATCTGGATTCGTAGTCCGCAAGAATTACTATCTAATGCTTTGAGCGCTAATACAAACTTATCTGCACCATATATATTCTCAAGACACAACACGTTAAAGAATTCTTCTACCTCAACGTTCTCTAGCACTTCCACATAATCTGCAGACAGAACAGCCGCAGTTTATCTCTTCAGATTTTAAATTACCCGCCCCGCTGACAGATAATCCGCAGATTATTTGTTGGGTCTATAATTCGCGAGGCAGGTACACATTGCGCAGCTTAGTAGTTAATGGGTTTCTGTGAGAGACTGTAATATTGATAGGTACTCGAAGGATTCTGGATGTTGAATAAACTGTAGACAATAGACATGACTCGCTCAGTGGATAGGTACACTTCATATGAGTACATCCCAGACACTGAAAAGTTTTCTATAGAGTATGTATCTACTGAAAACCATACCACTCACGAAGAAAGATAGAACACGTGTATGATAACCCTAAAGACTAAACACAAACAACAAGACAAGACGAGAAATCCAGTGCAGACCCACTCTCTAAGTATTTCATTTCTTACAACGCCTCATCACATCAACGCATATCATACATATTACACACTTTTACAAACCCATCATGAACATGACCATCACACAAAGCACGAAGACAAACATGCGAGACGAGAGCAAACCAAACAATCGATTCTAATTCTAAGTTACAATACACCGAAACCATAAACAAAAGCAAGCATGACCAAATCCCCACCCCCACACATCACCATCTATCTCACACAACCAGATCCAACCCCCCTCCCAAGCAAAAGACAAGTAAGTTAGACAACCCCCCCCCCCCCCCCCCCCCCCAAAAAAAACAACCAACAAAGCAAAATTAAAGACAAGAAATCAACTCTCGATCTTTCGAGACCAGCTCTCATTCTCTCACGCAAGCACCCGCCATGCTCCAGCCAGTCCCAAACACCCTCCCTCCGAGCAACCATTCTCTCTGTTCGGAATTGAAAACCGTGCATATAATTGACACTAAGAGCGCCATCATATCGCACCGGGCTTCTATGCCCACGATACCATTATCCGCATTTAACAGAAAAAGTCAGTGGTCCAAGTCCAAACCTCTGGCTTATCCCCGCTACCACCGCTCACTGTTTTATCCCCAAGGTAAAGACCCGTGTATTCGACTGTTTTGGGTGAATTGACTCCTACTTCGTACTGGTAACTGTTGATGACGTTATGCGACTTCTTATACCCCTTTTCCACCAAATCGAGTTGGATTTCGCTCGAGTATTTATACACGCATCCTGTGTATGTATCATTAAGTTTAATCCCTTCTGCGTTGGCGACGAGGGGATAAGCCAGTTGGTGGCCGGTAGGTGGGCTCCTCTCGTTGTAGTAGCAAGTTACTCCTCCGTTATCTAAATACGAAATAAAAAGATTGCTTGGAGCGTTGTCGGTTCCAAAAGTGTAAACTACACTAACGTTCATGCAGCCGAGAGCGGATGGAATGAGGGCTGCGGCCGAAATGAGAAGGGTAGAGAATTGCATCTTGAAGTTGTTACTCGAAATAAAGTGATTGACAAGAAATGTGTTTCTGAATGAGTGTGTAAGTGTGGTTGTGCTGTGAAACTTTACAAAAAAATGATTGTTAAGACAAAGGAAAGTTTAAAAAAGATTGTTTGATGGCAATGCCGATGGTTGGATGTTTTGATGTGGAAGTGATTGTTGATATGAGTTGTCTACAGGATGGTTTGAAGTCTTTTATATATCTTCAAATTTATTTCAAGCATATTCGAAAACTGAGGATTAGACGTTTTTTGGCCATGCGCTTGTATTTTTAGGCACGCTAGGCCATATCATCCTAACGACAAAAGGGGCCCTTTGCAACGCGTTATTCTTGGGTCAATTCCATAAAGACCCGCTGTTGTCCGGATTTGAACTTCGGCTTACTTTGAAAGGAATTAAGACCAGCAATGTGGTCGGCTTGGAGATCAATTGAGAATCTGAGACCGAAGTAGATGGTCCCTTCAGGGCTTGACAATGGCGTCTGGAAGGTGGTATTTTGGTGGAAACATACAGATATTCCAAGTACGAGAAACCGATAAATTTGATATCACGAGTATCAAGACATACTTCTTGGTAAAGCATGGCTTTGAAAATAAACGTGATACCGAGATAAATTCACGGAATTTGTGCCCCTCACCGGTTTGTTCCCAATCAAAGTATTTGCTAAGCAAATGTTAGTAAGGTCGAGGCCAAGCGAATGCTCCTCCCCGCATTGACCAGAGATCCACCCATGGAGGATTAATCGCATCGCTTTAGATACCAGAAATAACTTCAATCTGTGGAGTAAGCGTTTCGAGAGTTGGAAGGATTGACGTAATAATATAATCTAACCGCCTCACAACGGCCATGTTCGGCCCATTCTCTTTACGTAGAAGGACAAAATCTTGTAAGCCCCGAACTTGCTCATGAATTTCGGTACCGTGGAGCTGCACCGAAGCAAGCCAACCAACAAGTCCGGATGCTTTTCGCATAGACTACTTTCATCTGTGGGCTCAACATAGGACATAGGAGTAAGGACTATGGTCTCTCACGAATAGCACTACTTGTGCATCAAGGGGCAGTAACACAGGAATGGCGAATTAGTATACGAGCTTGCTGCTATACCTAGTAGAACTGGCAAGTGTATGCTTAATTAGAGTGTCAACAAAATGTGGTCCTGGTGGAATGTTAAGTGGGTGCCGGCGATTCAACTGTAGAGGTATGGAAGCTGTGGAGACTACCGCTTTCACAAAATAAAATTTCGCCTCACAAAAAGGATTCGTGTATAAATTGTCCTGTATTTGATTTTAAAGCATTGCCGCTTCTTTCCTCGTACTTTTTTTTCTATTTCTGCTTACACTTGCTGAGATTCTACTAACATCGAATTTTAGCTGTTTCAATCTCCGTCCCAACGTTGGAAAAAGATTTTCTAGAAGGCGAAGACTTGATCTTCCAATTTGCTGACTGGCTTTGCCTTTTTGAAGCCCAAACCTTCAGAGGCTTTCTTCATAGCACTGATCATGGGTGGTGGTCCACAGAGCAAAAGTTTAACATCTTCTGCTGGCTTAGGAAGCCATTTCTGCATAAAATTAGCACTGATAATTGGGTATATCAAAACTTTTCAGAGACTTACAGTGATCATTTCAGGAGTGACAAAACCAACACCGCCGTCCCATTTCTCGGGTGGGTTGTTCAAAACGTAGTGAACACGGAAACCCTTGTCCTGAGCAGCCAAACTATCCAAGTCATCTTTCAACAAGATATCCTCAGGATTAACATTTGCGAAAATTAAATCGACCTCAGTCTTATCTCCAGCAGCTCTGCCTCTAATGACAGCACGAATGACCTGTAACATGGGTGTAATACCGGTTCCACCAGCGATCATACCAAAATGACGAACCATGTTGGGAGTATAGACCATTGCACCTTTTGGACCCCGGACCTTGATAGTTTGACCAACAGTGAGGGAAGCCATATGTTTAGAGATATTTCCGGTGGGGTAGGACTTGATGAGGAGGTCGAAGTAGCCTGGTTGGTGATCGCCAGAGACAGGTGTATAAGATCGAACGATTTCCTTGTTTGACCCATCGGGTTGGGGAAGAACAGCGGAAATGGAGATGTGCTGACCGATAGGAAGACCGAGGATAGAGGTAGGTTTTGGCAGACTGAATCGATAACTATGCACATGTTAGAAACATCCAAGGTGGCTTAGAATCAAACTGACATTGCTACATTGTGAGAGATGACAGTCTTCTCCTTGAGCTCAAAATCTTGGAAGACAGTTGGCTTGAGAACTGGGGTTTCTTCTGCATAAATTGTCAATATGCATTCCATTGCTACAGACCGCGTGCAAAGCGTGAACTTACGGCTTGACCAAATCTTGTATCCCCCGAGCACGGCAGCAAGAGCAACGGCGAACGGAAGCCAATCTTTTTTGACAATAAAACATCCAAGTATCAAAAGGCCAGACGGAATATAGATGCCATCAACGTATGCCTTTGACAAGAACTTATTTGCTGGTGCTGTACTCATTTTGGCAGGTTTGGTGAGAGCACAAGAAATTGTTGGGCTTTTGTTGCGATCCTTGCACTTTTTGCTCTTCCGAAGATCCCACCGAATGAAGATCACAATATAGAATATACTCTTCTCACAGTTTCGACAACTCTCGAGCGTTGGGAGACCCGACTTAAAAGGAAAAGTAAGAGTGGTGAGATGGTAAGAGAGAAGTATAACGTGCGGTTCTTCTCCGCGGGAAAGTCAGTACCAAAATAATTTAGCTCAAGTCTGGCTGTCATTGTTGATTTCGGCTGGGGTCAGAGCTCGCTTGCCGAACCTTACCCCGATGAGGATAAGGTTTCCTCAACTCGAAGTCACTCCGATAGATGAAACTTTAAACCTCACCATTTTGACAGGGCTGAATACATTTCTAATCCAAGCAACTTTCAGCCGCCGTGTGAAGAAATGGGCGAATCGATTCATCAGAGTGGAGGGAATGCAGGTGATAAATCGGACGATTCGCCATTTCCTCTCACGGACACAGATAGATGGGTGTTGTCACAAACTGACGATGAATTTCATCTGCACGATTGGGACGAGTTGAAAGAGATTATAGGTGAGCTATCCTCAAGCATATCCATTATAAGAGCTTCATTTCTATGTTAGACATGAATTGCAAAACATCAAAAGATACAAGAAGGATCACCAGCGTGATGATAATCGGCCTCCCGGGTTCTATCCTATGCAGCTTTCTCACATGACATTGCGTATTTTAGCTCAATTCTCTCTCTAATTCTTGTCAAGCAACGAATAATCTATCAATCCTCAAACGAAAGCCCTCTGACCTTCGTCGATATATGTCTTGGTCCACAAGCATTAAAGCCGAGTATGGAAGTATGATGAATTATATCCTCCAACACCGACTTCCCTGGGGTTCGCCACCATTCACCTACATCTCCTCAATCCCATTTGAGAATCCCTCGGATTATAAAATTTTGCTAAATGATTGGCCATACGGTCTCTCGAAAGATGTTACCCATTTTGTGGTGTGGTCAAAAACACCCATCGCCACCGACGATGAGAATGGAGATGTGACGGATGAGAGCCGGAAAATAATTCAAGATTTCGTGAAGAGAACATTTGCTGATAGGTTGGAAGGCACCGATAGAGTGATGTGGTTTAAGAACTGGGTCGCATTGCAGAGTGTCAGGGCCCTTGAGCACATCCATGTTTTGATCAAAGATGTCCAGAAGGATGATATTGAGTTCTGGACCGAGAACAGGGTCTAGAACAATGGATATGCACAAAAATGTATCTCATATGTACATTGCTCACACCGCCTAGTATATCGAAGCTCTATCTTGCATGACCTTGGCTGGAACCATATACAGTAAACCATCAAACACAAGCAGAAAAGCGACTCTACTGTCTCCTCTGTCTTCTATTGCCTGCCATTGGCATTTGTTCTTCGGGTGCTTGGGCTTTCTGACCACCGCCCATCATGCCCTTTGCTCCCGACCACAGACCAAAAACCTTGTAAAGTCCATATATAGGCACGACCGAGAAAATGAGCCAGCCCCAGTTACCAAATATAACAACAACAAGCAATGACAGCCAATGCATCCATATAATGTCAAACATGTATTCTGTTAGTCCTGGTGCTGCAAGGTCTTCTCCTGCAGACACCATCTTGCCAGCTTGATCGAATTTGGGGCGACTGTTCTGTTCAAGGAACCATTCAATAACCCAGGGTGCAAGTGAGAAAAGCACGTATGCCCACATATTTCTTGATCGTATTAAGAAGTGGAAGAGGCAGAACAAAGCATTTGCAAGAAATGTCCCATAATGGAGGTAGTTTAGTGCTTGAATGTTGGCCTTTGCCCGGTCTTTCTTCGCTTTTTGTGCCATTGTGTGTGAGGATGCAAGGTGATATCGGATCTGAATGAGTAGATGTGTTTAGGATCTGGCCTTTTCTAGATGGCTGAGAAGCGAGGTCAATTCGATACAACGTGTCGCCGATTGAACAATGGAGAGGTACCTTTTCAGTAAAAGACTCCCTCAGCCCAACTTTCCCAGGAGATCAACCGGATTGGAGAATTGGGACAGAATGCTGCTTTTCGTAAAGTCGAGCCCCTCGTGGTGGTGTACTGGGTTATTGAGCTTCTTCACAAGGCTGAGTCTGCAAGGAACAATTCAGAAGCAGAAGTGCTGTTGTGTACCTTGCTGACTAATACCCAAATCCCCCAATTGACTGATTGTTGCTGGGTGGATGGTCTGCAACCAATCAGTTCCACCGCGATCAGACAAACAACAGAACAAAAATCGAAGAGGTCGAGGATGAGCAAGGTTTTGATGTTATCCTGAACTAATAGCAAGGAATATTCGACTATACCCATACAAAATCGTTTGTATTGGATTTTGGATTCATCGCATTTGCATTTGCGCCGTATACAGCCCTGTATACAGCCTTCCCCTTTCCTTTGGTCTGGTCTTTATTCTTTACTGCAACTTCATACGATCTTCCTTCCTTCCAAAGCAAGTCCACCTCGATACCCATACACTATACACCCACACGCATACACGGTCCTTATTAGAGTCCCGATTCAGCCTTTGCTTTTGGATGCAGGCAACGACCGTTTTCTGCCTACCTTGCCTTGTCTTCTCACCCTCATCGTTACATGATAAATAGTAACCAGCAACGACAACAACTCTGTTTTTACGACCTTACGATCGTATTCCCAAAGTTCCTATTTGCTTCTTTTCACCTACCACTTTCAACAACAATACAGCCAGATAATATTAATGCCATCGATCCTGGGATAGCTTTCGTGGAGCTGCGAAAAATTTACACTTATCAGATCGACCAAACAACGCAAACAACGCCACGCGCAGGAGAGTTATTTTCCATTGTTCGAAGTTCAAGGGAGCTCCTAACTAAGGAGACCTTTCGACCAATCCAGCTCGACTATAATCGAAAATCGGAAGCTCTGTTGACTTCATGGCGAGAGATTCACAACAAATATAAAATTCGCGATTTGGATCTACTACCTCTCTTCACCACCCTACACAATGCCCTCCTCTAGGAAGGAATCAATCAATCCTTGTATCACGAATCAACTATGCCAACTCATCTACTACCACATTGACAATAACCTCCTCAAGAACGCCTTGTTCTTCGCAGAAAGATTGCATGCATACACCCCGAAAGGTCCCGAATCTTCTTACCTTCTTTCCTTGTGCTATTTGCGACTTGGCGATTATGCTTCCGCATTTGAGGTTGTGAAGAGCCCAAACACTAGATCGGGGCATCTTGGCTGTGCATACATCTACGCGCAAGCATGTCTTGCATTGGGAAAGCTTAAAGAGGGAATCTTGGCATTAGAAAAGAATAGAGGTTGCTGGGGGGCACAGAATTCATTTGGTAAACACACACAATACTCACGACATCCTGATCCTGACGCATCTGCGGTTTGTTGTTTACTGGGGAAGCTCTATCGTGCTTTTGATGACAAAAAGCAGTCGATCGGTTATTTTGAAGAGGCGCTGAAATTGAATCCATTCATGTGGGATGCATTTACTAATCTTTGTGATATGGGTACAAGCGTTAGGGCCTCGAGTACTTTTAGAATGAGTCTAGAGATGGAGGCAATACTGAAATCGAATACACAAGACCGGGAGGGGCCAATAGAAACACTGTCAGTGGAGGAACCTAGGCCAAGCCGACCTAGCGCGCGATCTTACCAGAGTGACCCTACCGATCCTTTCAATAATAATTCTTCGTCTCGATCATTCGCGGGTGGACTTTTCGGATCACTTGCGACTTCTGCATCATCGAAACTCGCTGAAAGCAACCCGAGTCTTACAAATCTCCCCGCGACTGGAGGCATCAGCATTAGCTCTGATACAATGGAAACGCCCACTGGACCTAGCGCCCCCCTCGATTATACCACTGCGCCCAGTCGAAAAGACACTAGTATGACATCTGCATTTCCCATCAACATGGAACCCCCACAGGCCCCCGTTCGCAGAAATCGAACTTTACAAGGCCTTGGTATGGACTTCAGTATGGATGTTCCCAAGATGGGCCGATCTATGACTTCAAAACGACTTCAAAAGGCGGCTGCTGAAATTTCGGAAGATAGTAGCGCGGGGCATAATTCTCGCCACAACTCTGTTACGGTACCGGGTGGGGATAGGAAACGAACGGTATCCGGACAAGTAGTACCCCGGCAACCTTCGGAAGATCCTGGAGCACCCCAGAGAAGAAGCGTCAGGTTGATTAACCAATTCCGACCGACAAGCAACAAATCCTCCAGTAATCTTGCGACTGTAGGGCCTGCGCCTGGAAGAGAATTAAAGAAAGCTAGGCCTCCGATATCAAAGATGATGCGTCCGGCTGGGTCCTCTACGGCTGGAAGACAGGTCAGTGGTAATCGAAAACCAGTGGAAGATTCTATGGAATTAGATCAAAGGGAAGGGGAAATAAGACCCCGGGTATCCACAAAATCTTTTGGTACTAGATCGTCAGAATCGGACACTGGAACCCGAGAGGAAGCTTTGAGATGGCTTCTCGATTTGTTCAAGAAGTTTGGGACTGGTTATTTTTTACTTGCAAGATTTCAATCTCATCAGGCTTTAGAGGCGTTCTCTACACTATCTACTCAACAGCAAGATACCCCTTGGGTGTTGTCACAAATGGGACGTGCTCATTACGAGCAAGCGTCATATACCGAAGCTGAATCCTTGTATAAACGAATTCGACAGATAGCACCAACACGCTTTGAGGACATGGAGATCTATTCTACTGTGCTGTGGCATCTGAAGAAAGAAACCGATCTGGCCTTCCTGGCCCATGAATTGGTGGATTCTTCGTGGCAGTCGCCAGAAGCTTGGTGTGCACTTGGAAATTCCTGGTCACTTATGCGTGATCACGAACAAGCTTTACGGTGTTTCAAACGGGCTACACAATTAAATCCTAAGTTTGCTTATGCTTTTACACTTCAAGGCCATGAGCATGTTATGAATGAAGAATATGATAAAGCGCTTACTTCATACAGACATGCAATGGCTGTTGACAGGCGACACTACAATGCCTACTACGGAGTTGGTAAAGTGTATGAAAAGATGGGTAATTACGACAAAGCATTTATACACTTCGAAGCCGCCTCCAAAATCAACCCAACAAATGCAGTGCTTTTGGGTCTTATGGGAAGTGTTGTTGACAAGAAAGGAAACAAAGGCCTAGCACTTTCATACTTCAAGAAGGCAATCGATCTGGATCCAAAATCAGCGCTGACTCGTTTCAAGAAAGCCCGCTGCTTAATGACGATGGGTAGATTGGAGGATGCCTTAGATGAACTGAAGATCTTGAAAGACTTGGCTCCTGATGAGGCAATGGTTCATTTCTTATTGGGGAGATTATATAAGAGTATGAAACAAAAGGGCGCTTCGGTTCGGCATTTTACCATTGCTTTAAACCTAGATCCAAAGGTATGTATATATATGTAAACAATGCTGATCAAAAGACCTACCACTAATCAAAAACAGGCGAGTCAACAAATTAAAGAAGCGATCGAAAGTCTAGAGCAAGGAGATGACGATGATGATGATGAGACCAGCATGATGGGCTGATTTGAAACGACTGTGCTCGAAATCTTGGCCACAATGGATCTCCTTCAAATTACATCGCCCTTTTTGTTTTTGCGTTGCTTTTCGAATCGTCTCTTTCAAAGATACCCATTACTTATCGAACTATTATTAACTCCAATCATTGAATGGCCTTTTAATATCAGATTGGCTTCATTGCCCCAAATTCACTACTCACACTGCAATTGAGTATTCCCACAAAAACTACAAAAAAAGCTGTCAACCCTACAGCAAAACATGATGATACGATAAAACTGGAAGACGACTCGGTTACGATAGGAAAAGAATCTTAGCATTTGCATTGGGTTGGCGTTCTTGTTTCCGGCATAGTTTCTCATCGTAGATGAGTCGATGGATAGTAAAATCCATTTCTCTTCTTGACCACACAATCTGCCGATTGCGTTATATCACTACGTTAGAATTGCTCTAGTGGCAGGTGGCCATTATTCAGTGGCCTGAGAGCAATTACAGCGGGACTTGACATACAGGGGCAGGAGGACGTGTAAAATGAATTATTGTAGACTATAATCATCTCTTTCATTGCCCTTTCTAAGGGTCATAGGAAGAAGGGGTGAAGGAGAAAAGTTGAAGATCAAAGAATTGTGTCATACTTTTCTACTAAAAGAGATAAGACTTGCCTGGATTTATGTGATTGCCATTATGTGAGTGATTGAATGCTTGGATCGTATCGAGAAAGGCTGGCGATGTCCTAAGGTGACGAGTGCCACCCCATTTATTCTTGAAGCTACTTGCTTCTACTTTGACTTTCTCGTGCCTCGGCCGTTTTACTTGATTTTTCAATGGAGATTATCGAAGTGAGAGTTCACATTTACTCTAACTGTCCCTTGATTCCGATGGTTCTCTTTGTTCTCGTTAAAACAATGGCGTTGTTCTGTTGTGCTCAAATTGTATGGATTTAGCATATATATCGAGATTTGCGGAGACAGCTTTGTTTTATTCCTTGACTTGGGGGAACAATGACCTTGTTAAGACAGCATTGCTCAGGATCCCCTAGCTCCCACTAAGTAAACATCCTGCAAACTGTCCTGGACCTGTTATTCAGATCGTGAACAATGCCATTGAGAATTTTATAAATGTCCAGGTGATATCTCTGGGTTCTGCTATTAAAACTCCAGTCATATCTAAACCTTCATCTACTTTAAGAGACTACTGAACCATTACAACAACTAGTACTAGCAATCTCCTAGTTACGTTTTGAAAGATGTGTCTCACCATTACTCTAAAGTATATGACGTGTGGTCACAAAGAATTATACGTTCGTCCATGCGGACCTGATAGCATTCGTTGCAATATGATGTCAACCCATACCTGCAATATAAGATCCAAAGTGTGCCGCACTTGTTGGATGCTCGATGACTTTAGACAAGCTCCTGGTTATTGTCCTGAGCAGTCAATGATGGAGAACGACGTATCACTTTACCAGGCTTGGAATTTGGAAGCTGAAACACAAGAATTAAATGCTCAGCTCCCAACCATACCCCTCCCCAACCTTCCTAATCAATATGCTCACTTCTACTCGACAAATACAGTGGCTTTTGATTTACTTAATCAGAATGCTTTAGAAGTACTCTTTGAGATTGTTTATCAACACTTAGATCCAGCTTTCCAGGCGCGTATCATTAACGGTGAGAATATTTCACTTGCTGACAGAATACAGACCCTAAATATCCGTCAAGTCTTATTGTTAAATTATGCTCTGGCAGATGCTTCTCAATCTCTTCACAGCGATGACTGGCGTATTGCGATGGGTTACAGGGCCATCATAGACTTCCACAATTCGGAACATTTTACTCTGCTTGAAGACCTACAAGCACTCGTGGACGAGTGCGGTATTTGCAGAACTTCTTTTGCTCACCCTGATGAAGGAGAAACGAATCATGCTGTAGTAAAGACAAGCTGCAATCATATATTTCATGAGAGTTGCTTGGAGCGATGGTTTGTATCATCCGATCGTGGCGACTGTCCCATGTGCAGAAGAATGATTCGAGGCGCAGAACTCCCAGAAATTCCCGCCCTCCTGGAAGCAGATGGACCCTTCCCAGAATGGCTGGCGATTCTAAATAGGTGTATCCGCCCAGTTATTCCTCGTCCCGCAGCTGTCACCCGTCTAGACATCCTACGACTAGAACTCGAGGTTTTGGAAGTTCTCGAACTTGTCGAAACCGCCAGAGAAGAATTCACCGCCGCCGAAAGAAGTGTACGCGCGGCATCCGACGCCTTGCAGACCCACGAATTCGTTCCTCGGGAAGAGCTCCGTGCATTCCAAGATCAATTGTTGGACCATGCTGCGGATATCGAGGAGCAAGCATTTCGACATTATCAGTATACACTTCGTCAACATCAAAGAACACGTCTCATACGCGAGAATCTTCTTCGTGATTGTTTGCGTATGAGAGAACGGTGCGATCATGTATATGGTCTTGCTCAGTCGAGATACTATACTGTTGCGAGAGCGTTGAGGATGGCGCGGGATGTTGTAGCAGCGCAAAATGTGGAGGAAGTTGAAGAGGCTCGGGGAGAAGAGGGGATCTGATGATTCTGATGCAGGTGAGCGTGCGATAGAACGGAGAATGATGGATAACTTGTCGATTAAGTAGACTTTGTGTACCATCGCCATATTTCATTGTTTGCGCTCTACACAACGGCTGGTTCTGTCTTCGTTCGTGTCTTCTCTTTTACTAATAACTTTCACATTTATTTACAATAAAATATAAAATACAAAAAATATATATATCAATACCAACAAATTTTAATCGTATACTCTGCCACGTGATCATGTACTAAATCCGACTAAAAACCATCATTAAGAATATTCTACTTCCAGATCCTGCTTTCATTCCAAGTTGATAAAAAAAAAATCGTGTGAGAGTGATGAGTAAATATCATATATCGATATGAATAATCTTTCTATAGATATTTGATCATATCTTATACTTTCACAACTGATCACTAATAGTGAGTTGATGAACCAAACCCAAATTCTGAATCACAAAAATCAACAAATAGTATTTCGAGTATGTACTCATCAGCCTGATTGTTTTCTTCTTCTTCGAGATTCTCTTTGGTCGATTTAATTGGAGTCAGAAGAAAAGGTATCTCGAATAGTGCTTTCTTTGTGTTGTTGAAAGAGGGTATGTCAAACCCCCAAAATTAAGCGAGTGCGGGAATACTGGGGATGAAAGTGAAGAGGAGATGAGAGTAGAGGAAAAGAGGAGTAGTGTTGAGACCAAACCCCAAGGAAATCCAATTGAGAAAGTAAACTGAAGTACTAGTAGAGAAGAGAGGGGGGGAGAATGAAAGATTGAAAGGAAAACGGGGTGGAGTAGCGCTAGGAGAAAAGTTTTTGGATTATGGAATTTGAACACCAATGTTTTGTTTTTGCATCTACTTGGTCGTAGAAATGGTGACCAGGAATAAGTCAGTCTGTCTTATTCTTTGTTTTGTTCACAAGGAAAATGTTTGCTTTGTTGGCGTCCGTGGGACCTTTGTATTAATTCATTACTTTGTTGGTGTGCATATATATATAGGTGCTTTGTATCAATTGATTGTTCTGTAAAATTCCGTTGATTCGAGTCGACTGTAACATTTTTTCTGTTCCTTCATCCCTTATATTCAGTAGAAATTTACAATTAAGTTGAAACTAAGACAAATCTACTTGTATTTTGAAAGGTTGTTAAATTTGTCACTTCGAGAACAATGCCATGAGGAGCATGTCAAATAGTCGAGAGTTTCCTAGAATATTTATACTTCATTCTCATCATATCTAGACCACTATACCTAACATCTATTTATCTTTAGAAACTTTTAAGCTCTTTGAAAGATAGACCTAGTGCAAGATGTGTATCACCATTGACTTTGTCTTTTCAGAGTGTGGTCATAAAGCCACATTCGTCCGCTCATGCCGGGAAGATTTTTCTCTCTGCGGAAACATGGTGACTGACCCTTTAGTATCAACACATGCTGACTTCTGCAATGATTGCTTTATGCTTCCTGATCCCAGAATATCTATAGCTAGAGAATACCAACCTGAAAACTCATCAATTGATTTGATGACAGAGCTTTATCAGATGCGTCATGTTGAAGATGAAACCATGGATCTACAGGTTCGACTCCAAGACTTGCCCCTTCCTGATGATGTCCAAGATCCCAGTTACCATTCATCCATGTTTAGAGCAATGTTTCTACTTCCCAGAGATAGTCTTGATTTGCTATTTATTATGGTCAATCAGCGCTTGATTCCTGATTTTTGGCTTCGCGTGCTCAACGGCCAATCCCCTTCTCCTTTGATCAGACGTTCAATTTTACACCTTCGACAAATTTTGATCTTGAACCTTGCACTTCATCGTTCGAGAACAACCCTTTCGAAAACTGAATGGTATATTGCTATGGGCTATGAGCTTTTTTACCAGGTCGATTCTACTTCCTCTGATGATGATTGTGGAATTTGCCGCCAACCGCTCAACGAGATAGGTGAGGAAGGCGTACCGGTAAGAACCCAATGCAGTCATGCATTTCATCTAAAATGTCTTGGAGAATGGATTGACGTGTCCCCTCATAGCGATTGTCCAGCTTGCAGAGAAGTGATTTTAAAGACACTTGAGCCTATTCATGATACTCCAGCACGAGGCCCACATCCAGAATGGCTTATCTCTTTATTCCCTCCCGTGCCACAAATTACTCCCAATAATCCAACCCTTATAGCACAAGAACTCGCACAGTTAGAGTATGATAGCGAAAATGCGCGTCTGAGAGTCTTGGAGACTGATCAAAGTCTCACTGCTCTCGAGGCTGAATTACAAGTTTCAAGAATAGACCTTTCCGGAACCGAAAACCTAAGTAATGTATACATTCACACTGCAAGCGAACATATTATTAGAAATCTAACAGGCTTGTCTTCCGCAGCAGATTTTTTTAGGTATCAAAGTCAGGTTCGTCTCCATCGAATGAGTCTCGCACGGTTTGACATGTCTTCTCAAAGACTTGCTGAGCGGAGGCGAGAGGTAGAAAGATCCAATGATCACGCTCAAAGAAGATATCGTCCCACCACACTCGCGCTTGTAAAATCTCAAGTTGATTTTCTAATCGGTATTATAGACTCGTCATTGGAATAGTACATGGAGTATTCTGTATATACCCCATTAGAGTGATATATATATATATTCTACACCATAACCCTAGCCAATACTACTCCAATGACTAGTATAGACCGAAATATTTCTTAACTCTGACGAATTCGGGCAATTCGTCACAGAAAACCCCGATGAGTTGCATACCGGATTATTAATGCTTTAATTTCATTTCACTTTTCTATTTTATAGCATCATGAACTCACTCCTTACACGTATAAAACAACTCATATAAACCACAACCCCCAAAATTTCTCATAATTCCCACGCGTCAAAATACCGAACTTGACTGATTGAAACTAGGTTCATGGAAAGACTCAAATCAAAGATAGATTGAAATCTAGAAATTACAATGTTCTATTAAATGTTTCAATGTATCTTGCATAATATATATTTATTGTTTATTACTTCATAAGCTGCAACTTCGAATAATGATATCATTCACATTCAAATTTCGACTTCTGAAAAGACTATTGATATTAAGGGCCTGTTCAGATCGTTTTTTGAATTTGTTAACAAAATAATTTGTTGATTAATAATTTAGCCTAAATTTTGTAGATCTACAAAATGTAGAATATCAAATGTTATCAAATGTTATCAAATGTTAATAAAAGTTGTATTACAGATTTGATAAGGTTTAGCAAAGCTGTTATATAAATTTTCAAAATTTGTAAATTCATATTTTGTAGCTTTTTGTAACTCAATATAAACATGTAGCTCTATATCGCCTAAAAAATCGATCCGAACGGGCCTTAAGAGTTCGTTCTGATATGATATGGAATGTTCGAAAAGATCAATGTTTCACAGCTCGAGTCTGTATCGTTGCAAATCACAACACAGCTTTTGTCAAGTGTGCATATGGCCATTCTTTCCCGCATTTTTGTACCGGCTATGTAGCCTAGCTTGCTTCCAAAACCTTGCCTATAGTATTCAATCTCATGGGCTCATTTGAATCTGCCTTATTGTTGGTGCGAGAAGGATACGAAAGACGTAGCACCCACGAATTGCATAGGTCCTGTATGTCTAATTGTATTCTGTCTAGAAAGCTAGCTACGTATTGAAAGTAGTAAGTCTTATATAGACTTACTGAAAGAGCTAGTCTCTTTCGCATTCGCTTAGGGCTTTACCACAGTAGCTATATTACGGTGGCAATTGAATTGAAGTCATTCACTTCGTTCACACACTTATTTCGCTAATATGCGGCTCTTCAAATCTTCTCCAACCACACTCTCATTAATAATCCTCCAAACCAGAATCTTGATCAACAGCCCTCCCACTTTCTTCCATTTACCCAGCTTACAATTCCAGCTCTTCAACTCCACAACCCCCTCTTGACCATCCATCTCATCTACACTCATATCCCACGCTTTTCTATATCAAGCAAGAGAGTCATCCTCGTTACCATATGATCTCATCACCAATCGCTGATTCTCCTCGTTAAAGTCACCGTCACATCCAACAGTCAAAACTAGTTATATCATCACCTTACCATCTCATACCTCTCACCCACAACTTAACCACTTTGCATTTTCTATCACCAGAAACTTCGAATCTCTAACTCCAGCGATTCCACTAAGTTCAAATCCATATTATCAATAATATCTATCTATCCAATCTCTCATTTTACATTTTCTACATTAACACCTAACAATCTAACGATCGCTATTTTTTCTGATTTTTTTACTTTATATTGCACTTCAATATCCTATATATCAGTATAAATTGATTTACTTTTGTTACAACGCTATTCACCAATCCCTCTCTCCTCTCCTCTCCTCTTCTCTACCCATATTGTACACATTAACTACCTAGATAACGCACCTCCCACGCCCCAAAATTCTACACCATCTAATCTCTAGAATCTACCCACACCCCACCCCATCCAGCAAACCCAACATCACAACATCCACAACTCTTAGAATTTTTTTTTCTTTCACTTCCATTCCCTCCTAACCCCTCCAAACAAGCCACACAACCTAAACCCCCGTCAGATCCCATTTACCCATCCATGCATCCATGCATCCACCCACCAAACTCCCATCCAACAGCATCCATCTCTCTTTCCAAATCCAAATCCACAACATCGATATCAAAACTCTCCTCCTACGCAACTCCTTATCCCAACCTCCTCACTCCTACCAGCCAGCTTATTATTAAGCTACAATCACCACCACCCCCTTCATTTCATTACCCCATCAACAAACATGCATTCTCTACCTACCTATCTACATGCACACACCATCAACACAACAACTAACCAATCACCACATCTCGAACATGACTCCCGTCGCCACACTCAATTTTCCATCCTCCATCTCCATTCTCTTCTCTCCACTCCACTCCACTGCATTCTCTACTTCACTTTACTTTACTTTCTCCTAATCCCATCCCATCCCATCCCATCCACTCTACTCCATCAATAAAAAATATATAAAATAAGCGAGTTTTTCCTCTTTGACCCCTTATTCTTCTTTTACCCTATCTTTTTTATTTCCTCATTCCTCATTCCTCATCCCCCATTTCCCATTTTCTATTCTCCACTCGCTATTTCTCAATTTTTATTTCTCAATATATCTATCTATTTCTATTTTTTCTTCCTCAATCCCCATTCTCTATTCCCTATTCCCATTCCCAAACAAAAATATCTTTATAACCACCACCAATTTTATTCTCTAACTTCACTTCACTTCACTTCACTTCAATTCATCTCAACCCATTCCAATACATCTCATCTCAACTCTTCTATTTTCTCACTATCTTCCTATTTTATAATTTCAACAACTTTCTAATGAATTTCTCTACCTTCCAGCACCCAGCACCCAGCACCCATCCACGCATCTACCCCTCATTATACATCTCTCTCGCTACCCCACCCACACCCCTATCTACTTCTCGGTTACGAAACAATCACCCCCCACTCAAACATCAAGGAAAAAAAGACAACCCTATCCCATTTATTAATTCCATCCCTTCCTCACCCTTTCCTCTACGCAACCAATATTAACATTCCGAATTCCCACAGGGTATAATATCCCCGCCCGTCCGCCCATCCATCCGATCCACTCTCCCCCCACCCCTACCTTCCACAACATCATCCCATCCACCCCGTTTCCCAATCCCATATATTATACACAAATCCATCACTCCTTCGAATCCCATCCCATTCCATCACCACCCAAATCCCTATTTATATAAACAAAGTATCCATCGAACTGAACTGAATGGTAACATATACATTCGTACCCTCGTACTTCCATCTGTCCAGCCCTTTAAACCCCAAACCAAAACCCATAAACACCATGCTATGAACCATGCATACAAGTTCTCCATGAAAAACATCGCAGTACAAGCGCAAGCAAAACTCACGTGAAGAAGAAGAAAAAAAGGTCAAATCTCGATCTTTGCTGTTTTGATCATAGAACGTGAACAGAAAAGATGTCATGAAAATAACGAAGCGAATAACCAATCGGTAGACTCAGGTCGAAGCGAGAGTTAATATCGAGAGCATGCTAGGAAATTTGAGGTTGCATGTCACTCTTTGAGTCAATTCACCCTCTAGAAATCCCCACCACCCCTGACTTCCTCAGGAATCACTTCTTCTCTCCATTTGACACCACCCTCCACATCAACACCTCCTTTGATCCACTCATTTTCCTGAACTTTTTCCAATGTCCACCTACTCCTTGCTCTCTTCAACAATCCCTCTGTAATCTCCATTGCACCTAACAATCCCTTTTCCTTGAATTTATCCGGGTCACTCTCATGGTCTCCCTCTTCACCGAAATATTCAATCCATCTCCATTCAACTCGTGCAATTCGATGACTTGTTCGACTGCGCTGTTTGTGTCCTTCTGGCATTCCGGGGTTAGGATCGAATGGCAATCTACTTTCCAGTAATGCATAAAGTAAGACACCAAGAGACCAAGCATCAGTGGCGCGTCCATCATATGGTTGACCCATAATAACTTCCGGGGCAGCATAATCATCCGATCCACAACGGGTAGTAAGTTTTTCATCATCAGCTACCCGGCGAGAGAGACCGAGATCGGTGAGGGTAATGATGGAGTAAGGGTATTTAGTCCAATCTTGAGATTTTGCAAGTTCATGTTGAGGAAGGTTGACCAAGACATCTGAACAAGGGGACTCGGTTAGTATGTGGTGTTTAAATTCCAACAGATCATCGAAGAAAAAATGTAAAAAAAACTTACTTTCTAATTTGATATCCCGGTGAACAATACGTCTATCGTGCAAATATTGAACAGCACCAATCAGCTCTGCAAACATCCGCCTAAGTAACGATGGGACGAGAATATCTCGATGCTGACTGGCCACTTCAAATAAATCTCCACCGGGACAATAACTTAGAACCAAAATAGCTCTTGTCTCTTCTATGCTCCATGCTTTGAGGTGAACCAATGAAGGATGATGTATCGATTTCATGATTTCCAATTCACGCTTTAGCGACATTTCTACTCTTTCTTCCGACGCCCCTCCTTTCGGACCGTGTTCACAAATCTTGATCGCTACCAATTTTTTTCGGTCGACTTTCGTCTCGACAGGTGTAACAATCGATTCAATTCCGAACACATTATCTTCATCTATGCGGCCTGCATCATCTTGAACTTGACTGGTAGCCAAAATCACTTTGCTGAAAGTGCCTTGGCCCAAAACTTTTATACCTCTCCACCTTCGTCGTTTAGAATCATTTCTAGTATACGCATCAAAGTATTCATATCTCGATCTTCGAAGAGCTCTAGGAATGGGGTTAGTGGTCAGTGATGAATCACTATCACTGCTTTCCCCTCCTGTTCGACTCGATGGTGGGGTTGGTGGTCTTGGTATGGGAGCCAATCCTCGTTGAACTGCTAAATGTGGTTCTCTCCGCATATGCATGTCTGATTGTGGACCATCTACCGCTCCGTCCATCATTGGAGCATGTGAGCCCGATACCGTGATATTTCGAGTTTTTGGTGCTTGAGAAGCTTCCGGAACATATTCGCTCATGCTTCTATTCCTAGTATGTCCTTCTACGTTCTTTTTGCGATTGATTTGAGCATCCGTCAACCCAGATTCGCCAGCATTTGTTATTAGTCCGTGATATGCCCTTCTCTTTTGTTGATTTGCCATTGCAGAGGAAACCGATTCACCATTGGATGTGATCAGAGCCGAATCCGAGTGTATCGGCAGCATCTGCTCGCGGGATGTTCGTCGCGAATTTAATCGTTTCCATGGACCAGGCGAGTCTCCGGACATGAGTGGTGAGGGTAGAGGGGTAACATCTGCCATTGCGTTCAACATTGGTGAGGATAATGCTGAGTTTGGCGCCGAGCCGCTGCTACCCATGCTACTCGCCAGGACATTCTTCACACTCGGAGTTCGCGCGAGAGACATTCCTATCTGCCCACCGGATCTTGACTGAGTTCGTGTAGTATCGGGAGATTCGCGCTCACCAATTCCGGTTCCGGTGCTGGCAGAAGTGATTGTGCAACCTGGAACGATATCGGTTTGTATTCGCAGACCCGCGCTTAGAGGACTCGGAGTTTGACTATATGACGAATCTATATTTGGGTGAAGACGAGAAGTGGTGTCAAGCGCAAGTGGGGTGTATGCGTCGTTTGTTGAAGTGGATCTGCTGTGAGGGGGCGAAGGTGCGATAGTATTCGATTTGAAAATGGCAGTGAAAGCTGGAATTTGATTTGATTGAAGAGGCAGAGGCACGGAAATGTTTGAGTTTTGTGTTGCTTTTACATCGTTCATCAAAGGTGTTGTACTATGCCCAGCTTGGTCAGACATTAGACCTGACACAGCTTCGAGACTTCCATTTTGTATTCGGCTCTCGAGCATTCTTTGTTCCGAATTCGACATGTTGGGGGGGGAGGGAGAATGCGGGTTAATTGGAGAGAAAGTTAATTTTCCTTTAATTTCTTTTGGAAGAAAAGAAGAGGGAGAGGGAGGTTGCGGTTGAGGACGAGGGCTTTTGGGTGGGATAATTAAAAGCAAAGTAACGTTATGATAACTGTTTTCCAGGGATTGTTGTGATGAAGACCGTAATTTGGATATACTGCAGTGTAACTGGGGACCTGGTAAATCTCAATCAACAATCGACAATCAATAAAACGAGCCAACGATCCCACAAGCCAGCAAGCCAGCAAGCAAGCAATCGATCAATCAATCAAATGCCACCTCGAGAAATGACTCAAAGAAGAGGAGGACAAGGCGTGCGGATAAATTGACTGGTTGCATGTGGCTGTATTGTGTGTGCTGTGTCGATATTTCTGTTTGGACTGAGAAATATAAAGTGAGGTGGGGGGTTTTGCGTACAATAAATGAACGAACGGATAAGATAGGGATGTGGATGTGGAAGTGGGTGTGGGTGTGGATGGAGATGGGGATGGGACAAGATAGGATGGACAAGATGGGATGGATGGGATGTGATGGATTCCAAGGTTGGCGGGAGGAAATGAAGCTAGTGACGACAACAAGCCAGGTGGTGAAGAAGAAAATATATAACAAATTAGATGGAGATGTGGTAATAGTGTCGTAAATCGGCTTTTCTCATAAAACACGTAGTTATATAGGTAAATACGAGTAAATATAAGAATGCCGAGAGAGAGGGGAGAGCAGAGAAGAAGAATTGACTAGATTGACCAAGTCGAGTACATCCACCAGGTGATCAAGTAAATCAAGCAAAGGTCTTTCTTTCGTATTCGTGCGTTGACGTGAAATTGCTTGCAGACTATTGTTTGTTCTGGCTCTGGCTCTGGCTCTGCTTCTGGTCTGGGGTGGGCTATTTTCTCTCTCATTTCATTTCATTTCCCTTCACACTTCACCAATCTCAGGCTTCACTGATCTCAGGCTTCACTCATCTCAGGCTTCACTCATTTCACACTTCACTCATCTCACACTTCACTCATTTTACCCTCCACACTTTTCACACTTCACTTATCTCAGGCTTTACTCATTTCATACTTCACTCATTTCACTCTTCACTCATTTCACTCTTCACTCATCTCACCCTCCATTCATCTCACCCTTCACAACCTGCCCGCGCTGACGACCTCATTTCACGGGTCACAGGTCACAGGTGACAGACCACCTTCGACGGCTCGTGTCACATCTATAAAGTTTCAATAGTTACACGTACATGCTCGATGCCTCTCACCCACGTACCCAGTCGCGAGAGCTACAAAGAGCTCATCACTGACCGTCGCATTTTAATTGCGTCTTGGTTGAGAACTCATAAGCGACGATGCGACCATGGGTGGATTTCCATGCTCGGTCGGTAGATAGATAGATAACCTTTTCTCCCGTACATCTTCAGCAGTCACAAGGAAACCTCTCGTCTGCTCCTCTGCTCCTCTGCTCCTCTCATCCGCCCGCCCTCCCGCCGCGGCACGAATGAAACAATGGGTTCAATTGACACACCACCAATTGACTCCTTTCCCTCCCTGGCTGGTCCTCTTCCAGGGTCACGCTTTAACGTTTAAGCTCAAGTAACGTTGGAAACCTAAAAATCGATAGGCCAATTTCACTTCCAACGTGGGTGGAACGATAGGCAAAATGATATTGATATCAAATTAACAGGGGATCTATCTTTGACACACAAGGGATCATTATCTTCTTGAAAGTACCCAGTCACTCCAAACTCTCCTTCATGATAAGAATCTGACCATCCTGCTTCTCCTCCTTGGCCCTTGGCCTCTACTTCGTGGAAATATTCCGGAGTCGTCCCTCAGCTGTTACTCTTTTCTTCTGTCACTCGGACTGGTATTGATGAATGCAGTAATCCGGCCGTCTCGGATATGCCGATATTGGAATGGGCAAACCACTTCTTTTGGTCCAGAAAGGTCGATTTCGGTAATTATCAATGACAAACGCTCGGTGATAGCTCTTCACCCATCGCAGATTCATCCTACACCCATACCCATACCCTCTTTTTTTTCCTTCTCTTTTGGGCAAGACTTTCAACGAAGAGGACCTAGGAAGCAGAGTGACGTCTTCATCAGTCTTCGGTTCTTCCATTCCTCGATGCTTGTATAAGTTTCAGATGGGAAAGCATGCATACCAGCCGGTCTAGTGATTCAGAATTCTTGGTGAACGATGAAAAAGAATGGGGAAGAGAGAACAAATTCCTACCCACTCTGCTGGTATCAAAAGATTACCTACGAGGTGTCTTGAACCGACTTACTCATTTGCTTCTTGTGCCATGTTCAGCGTGTGTGTGATTGGAAATAATTCGACTTTGGGCCATTTTTGCTGCAGAGTGATGGAGCAGTCAAGTCTTGTATGCAGAAAGTGGATTTTGGCGTCACCATACATTTTAATGACCCTCACCCCCTTCATCGAATCCGCTTAACCACACTGTCTTACAAAAGTATATGTACGGTGATATGTACGGAGTGCTATCTATCCTACAAACTCAATGCCATCAACAAATCTACCATGATACCAAAGCAGGTCCTTCACTCTCCATTTGCATTCTCTCGTGGACAAATTGTACTCGGGTTTTCATGCTCTACCCAAGTCTCGAGGATCTGAATTCTGAAAATGATTTCTCAGCTGACCCCTCCCTTCTTTTGATTTGGTACCTGGATCTCCGGCCCACCCAATCGACGTGCCCCACCATATCAAAAACATTTTGATATTCAAACCATCCCATGCTCCCACGCGGCGCCAAGACAACACAAACGCCCAATTGAAATTGATGTTGGTGGTCTCGAGGGATTTAAGACGAGAATCCCGAATCGCCGGCTTGTCATCCATCCTCGTTCTCATTCTCATTCTCATTCTTCAAGACATAGGCAGGTAGTGGGTAGGTGCCGGCACACACGCGTGAAGAAGTCATCACATCAACAGAATATCCCACGTTTGAAAGCATCATCTCCAATTGGATGCGTACCTTGGATGTCATCAGCAAGGATAGGTTTTACCCGCAACCAAACCACCATTTGATGCTTGTTTGTACGACATGATACGCACTCCTGTGCGTTGTAGAATCCGGATAGATGTGTTTCATGTGTTTCATGGCACTCAGTCATGTGAATTGGCGTTGTGGGTAATGTGAAGATATTACGTATGTGAGATGCACTGCTCTGTTCTCTCTCATTGGATGATGATGTAGACTTCGGATGCGGTGGTGCTATAGGTTGGGACTCAAATACAAGCGTATAATTGTATGCAACAGCTTCGCAGAAGCAAACATTGTAATCAAGCACCGGATGTCCGTACTTTGGTGACAAGATCTTTGTGAGTAGGTCTACTTGAGAGAACATTCACAAACTGATATGACAATAAGCCAAACGTTGAATGTATGAGAGCTTCTGTTTGCGGTCTACATCTCTCTGACACTCTGTTTGATAGTCTCAACGTCTCATTCCTCGTAGGTGTTCTCCATATCGACATTAGCTAGCTAGCTAGCTGACTGACAATTTGTTCTCAAAAACTCAAATTATGCTCGATTGGAACAATCATATCATGTCGGAAGGAAATCTTGCTCTGTTCTCGCCATCCGATTGCTTTCAGATTTTCTCCGGCTAACCACACCCCTCATGCATTCTCTAGTAAAAAATCAAGCACACAGACCAAGCTACCCACACACCCTCAGCAATGCTATCCTCGCGGCAAATTTGTTTACTCCGACCTCGGTAAAAAAAAGAATTGGCGTATCGCGAAAATGAAATTTAACATCACTCCCTTATCACTGTCATTAAAACTCCATGATTCATCGAGTTGACCCACAATCTTTGTATCATTCTGCCCCGGTTTTTCACAAGACAATCGCGCGGTAAAGGAATTAGCATATGAATGGGGGATTCGAGGTAGGTATTGCCGCGAGCCTCGGTATGGCGTCTCTTTGGTCTGAACTCTTTTCCCTAACTTTTCCTCGTGTTTCCCCTTTACTTAACTTTTGGCTTCCTCTATATTGTCGGTGGCAATTTACTCTAGATTTCTTTTTGTTCGTTCACTTTCACATTTCATAGATATTCCATTTCGGGAGTTGTTCAAAGATACAGCAGTTACTATGAGTAAGAAAGGGGATTTTGCCGCCGTCCGAAAGGATATTGTTGGCCTTTTACACCAACCGGAATATGATGATGGCAGTGCTGGACCAGTTCTTGTGCGCTTAGCATGGTATGTGGTCTTTTACTCAATTTCCTTTCCAGACTGTGCGCAGTCAATGCAATCCCTCTCGGCGCAAACGATTCCTTTCTGTTCACAAACTAATATCATCTAGGCATTCGGCCGGAACATACGATTCTGAGACAGACACTGGTGGATCCAATGGAGCTGGCATGCGATACGAGAGTGAAGGAGGAGATCCAGCAAATGCTGGTCTACAACACGCGCGAGTCTTCCTCGAACCAGTCAAAGCAAAGCACCCCTGGATAACATATGCGGATCTATGGACATTAGCAGGAGTCGTGGCGATTAAAGAGATGGGTGGACCAGATATCCCATGGCAAGGTGGACGAACAGATTACGTTGATGATTCGAAATTGCCCCCGCGAGGACGTCTACCAGATGCAGCACAAGGTTCCGATCATCTTCGATGGATTTTCTACCGCATGGGATTTGATGATCAGGAAATCGTTGCGTTGAGTGGAGCTCATAATCTGGGACGATGCCACAGCGATCGATCTGGTTTCGAAGGAGCTTGGGTTAATAATCCCACGAGATTCTCGAATCAATATTACAGACTTTTGCTTTCCCTTCAGTGGCGCAAGAAGAAGTTGCCAAATGGAATCGAACAATTTGTCAACTATGACGAGGATACCGAGACGGAATTGATGATGCTTCCAACGGATTTGGCTCTGACGCAAGATAAGGAGTTCAAGCGATGGGTCGGAAAATATGCAGATGATAAGGAGAAGTTCTTTGAAGATTTCAGTAAAGTCTTTTCGAAGCTGATCGAGTTGGGTATTCGAAGAGATAGCAAGGGTAATATTACAAATTTGGATAATGAAAAGGGCGGATATCATTCAGCGCCAAAGAAGAAGGATACTCCTGGTAGTCCAGCGAAGAACACAGATGATAAGAAAGTGAATGTTAGCGAGGCGGCTCCATTGCAGGAGGAGAACAAGAAGTTCAACTCGAAGTTGTAGAAGTTGGTTTTTGGGTTAGATGTATGGATGCCTGGTCTTTTTCCTTTTCGCAACTATAGACGTATAGAGACAACTAGAGAGGGCGAAGATTTTAGACTATAGAAAAGATAAACTAGATCTAGACATAGAAAGAATTAATAGATAGTGCACAACTAGTCGACGCTATACAATCTGGGAAAGTACAACCCAATCGTTCCTTTTTTTGCAGCATGTATACCTTATTCCATCTCTCCATCTCATTTTTTTCAATTATATTCCTAAATCCATTCCCCTAATTCAAAACATCATCAGCACTACCATCCATCCCTACAAAAATAATTTATCCCCCGGTCCCCAAGGCTCCCCCCCACCATGCGCACCTTCTTCTCTCGCTCCCCCGATCTCGAAGGCGGACAAAATCGCAGCTACAAAAAAGGATTTACAGGCGACCATCGCGGCCGCTCCCACATCCCCCCCAACCCCTCTCCCCTCTTCACCCCCCAATCCCAATATTCCCCCTTCAGCCTCCCTTCCACCTCCTACCGACACGACACCATCTTCCGCGCGCCTCCCAGTCCTAGCCCCAAGAGCGTCACCTTCAGCGAGCCTTCGTGGAGTGCGGTTCCCGGGCCTGGAAATGTTTCTGGACATGGTCCTGCGGCTGCGTCTGCGTCTGCGTCTGCACGTGTGGGGGAAAAGGGATACTGGGATTTGGACGACGAGCAAATTTCACGGCTTCGGGAGGTTTTGGGCGGGGTTCCCGAGAGAGCATCGCCCCGGATGCAGAGGGCAAGGAGAGGGTTTAGTTGGAGCGATCCTGATGAGCGGGCTTTTTGTACTTCTCCTGTCCCGCTGTCGCCACACTCGCGGCTGAAGAAAAATCTCAAGCAGAAAGTTGCGGAACAGCAGTTTCGGAGACGGAATCAGAGTGGGAGCGCGGTGCAGAGTCAGGATGGGTTGCTGGGGGATGCGGAGAGGGTGGAGTATCAAACGAGGGTTTTTAGGGAGGTGTTGGGGATGGCGTTGGGGAGGAGGGGGGAGGAGGAGATGGGGGGGAGGGAGATGGATGCGGATGGGGATGGAGATGCGGAGGGAGAGGGAAAGAGACCGGTTGTGCAGAGGAGGGGTGCGAGTGAGGGGGTGAGAGAGGGTGGGTTTACGGGAAAGGTGGAGAGGGAGAGGGAGAGTGCGAGAGAGGAGGATGTAGGGCCGAGAGATTTGAGTGAGTTTTTGGAGAAATATGATCCAAGACCGGAGGATCTACCGGATGTGTGAGTTTTTTTATAGAAATTTTTTTTTTTGGTCTTTGGCGGGAGGGGAGGAGAGAGATTTGGTGTGATTTGATGATTTGATAATGTGAGGAGATGAGAAAATGCTAATACCAAAACCAAAAAAAATAGTTATCCAATGGGTGAACATAGAGCGATGCTGAGAACTATGTACATGGAAGATATTTTGCATTCGACGGCGAAATTGCATATGCATAATTGGATCTTGATGAGTCGGAATGAGGAATATGATAATTGTGGGTTGGGTTTTCTTTGTTTATTTTACTTGAAGCTTTTTCTTTCTTTCTTTCTTTCTAAGTTTGAAGTTGGGAGTTGAGATTTGCATTAACAGCTAACAAAAAATCATCTCAAAGTACGCATTCCCGCGCGCTGGGACCAAATCCAAGAAGATCTCGAGAAATACAGTCCGTCTCACCCATCTCTCATTTCTCATTTTAACCCCACTAACACTCCCCCCCCCCTCCTTCTAGCCCGCTCAATCCGCAACTACGAATACTGGCTCACGTCTCTGATCCCTCGTCTCGAACTCCCCAAGACTTCTCTCCCCCCGCGCTTCCATCTCTACGGCAAACAGCTTGCGATTCTCGAATGTGCGCGCGCGTGGAATCGTCCGTGCGAAGAGCCGTTGGTGGCGGAGTTGGAGCGGAAGTTGGTGGCGTATCAGACGGATTGGAGTGTGAGTAATGGGGTTTGGAGGGGGGTGAGGAGGGAGACGAGGAAGAGGGGTTGGGGGAGTGGGAGAGGGTGGGGAAGCGGTGTGGGGAGGGGATTGGGGGGTGTGATTGGTGAGTATTTTTTTGAGTTTCTCTGAGTTTCTTTGAGTTTGGGTTTGTTGTTGGATATACTTGTACACCAGAAACTTACACTCTACCATCTACCCTCCCCCGAAATCATAATCACAATCACCACTAAACCCCCTACTAACCACCCTCCCCTCAAGGCGGAAGCAGCATCCTGGCGCCCATCAGCATTCTCCTCCTCTGGCCAGGCGGCATATCCAAAACCGGCGGCGTAGGAATCATCGGTGTAAGCGTCGCGATTCTAGGGATCATATTAGTATGGATTGTGGATGGGGGAGGGCCGAAAAAAAGTGGATGGGAGGGGATTGAGGGGGAGAGGGAGAGGGATGGGAGAGGGCGAGGAGGAATTTGGGGAGGGGGTCATGGGGAATGGGGAATCAAGGATGTGATGGTGGTTTTGGGGGCGTATGCGGGGGTTTTGGCGGTGTTTTTGGGAGTGGCGGTTGTGTAGTTAGATTGGGATTGGATTAGATTGGAGATTGGAGATTGGAGATTGGGAGGAAAATAAATGGTTTTTGTGCTGCTTGGGCCCTATTAATGTGATCATCTTATGTGATTGTTGCTTTTGCGTGTTGTACTGTGCTATGCAGTGTGTTATTTGCAATATTCTACCGTAACTGAACAAATCATGAATCATGAATCATGAATCACAATGTGCAAATTTGATATGTTTAATCAACTAACATGTCATTATTATAGCACAACTTAAGGTATCACCATGTGCCTGGGTAGATGGCTAGATATTACTCGCTAATTCGATAAGGAGTCATAGTAGCGTTAAATAGATTGTATGATATCGATATATCTGAGCATGTGTGTACGTATACATGTGTATGAACCATCAAGCTAATTTCATTTCAAAGAATTTTTTTTTTTGGATAAATTTCATGTAAATTATTTTTTCAATTTTTGAAAATGACAATATATCAATTTGAGCAATATTAAGTTATATTTCGAATTTCGATTGAATTTTGAAGTTGATCAATTTCAGTGTGAAATCGCGCTTTGCTGTCACATTGTCCTGTGAGTTTGTGCACCCACCCACTGGTGAACTACGCTAGTGAACCCGTGACATTATGTTCGATCTTGAGCTGGCATTGACTTCCACTGAATCTCTGGCATATTGTAAGAGAGTAGAAGGTTGTAGAGATCACGCAAGAAAAGCCTTCGCATATACCATAGCCAGCCTAACAGCTATGCCTAGTGATTGGAGGTGAATCACTACATAGCGACAGCGAGGAGCGAGGACGCACATGGGCTAAAAAACACAACGTAGGGGTCAAAGTAAGAGGGAGTAAATTCGATTCCATTTTCAGTCTACAGAAGGAGGAACTATAAATACTAAATATTCTTGTCAAGTGACCCATACACAGGTCACGTTTTTCCACGCACAATATCATCCTGTACCCACGGTCGAATGGGATTCCCGAGCCAGCGAGTAGCTGGTGGAATTTTCTCACCCCGCATTACCAAAGAAGAGGGACCAATAGTCGTAACAGATCCAACGACTGTGCCCGGCAAAGATACTGAATACGGACCAAGAGTGGCTCCAGGTTGTAAGTCGACAATGTCCAGGCGCATCAGACGGTCATGGAAGAGATGAGTTTGGAGTACAGAGCCTCTGTTAATTGTGGCGCCATCTCCGATATGAACCAACTCTGCTTCTGACAGTTTGTGAGTCTCACACCATACACCTGTACCAATACTTGCTCCCAGTGTCCGTAGCCATACTAACAGCATCGGAGTACCGTAACACATCTTTGCTAGCCAAGGGACGGCGAGCGACTCAACAAACGTGTCGGCCAATTCATTCCTCCAAACAAACGAGCTCCACAGCGGATGCTTTCCTTCGGGTTTAATTTTAGGTGTCAAGATCCACCTAGCAGCCGATGCAAGGGCACAAGCAACTACCCCCGCAGTCATTAGAAGTACACCACTTGCGGCTACTGCCCAGCGGAAGCCCAAAATATCCGAAGTTTTAGTCATGCCGAGTATGGCGAATCGCGCAAGAATGAGAGAGCAGACCAACGGAAGAAGCCTCCATATTTCAACCAATGACCTAGCTATTTTCAGCTGAAGAGTTGGATTGAATGTCCGGCTCTGGTCTAGAAGTTCTTCAGCTTTGCGTGGGAGCGGGAATGTCGGCCGTCCAAGCCACGATGAACCTGGATCCATCTGGGCTGGGGCAGGTGCTGTACCTAGCACGCCAATCAACCCGCCATTCTGTACTGCGTGCTCCAGTTTGACAATGGCAGAATTACCGACAAATGCCCTTGTGCCAATCGAGGAAGTACCTAGTCGAAGATAACCTGCGCACAACTCGTATGGTGCGATCAAGACATCATCAGCTATGAAAGATTCATCACCGACGTGAAGCAGTGATGGGGGTGTTAAGACAGTCGATGCTTCTGTATGCCCGCCAACATCAGCGCCCAAAAGACTCAACCAGGTTGGGGTCAGTATGCTCGCATATAGTGGGAACAGTACGATGCGAGCTTCCCACATAAGGCAATGTGTTAGCCACGCTGCCCATGCTGCAGTACTGTGCCATGAATGAAGCCCCGGCTGGAGATACCGACTTGCAAGACGAACCAGCGCGACGATGACGCTCGCGTAGCAAAGCATCCCGACCAAAGTGACCGGCCAAGCAGTTACGAAGATTTCTACAATGGCATTCGGATAATTTTTTGTAGCAGAGCGAACGATCAATGAACCCGCTGTAACAGCAGGCGCGGCAGCTATCACTGGTATAGTTTCTAATAGAAACAGTGAGAGCGTGTATCTTAGCTGGGTCCAGAAATTCTCTCCACTTCCGACCGGATACTTGGATTCAAGATCAAAAGCCCCGCCTTGGGGGCTACTTTTATAGACCGTTCCACTCACACACAATCCAGGCTGAACATTTGCGAACGGCTTAATTACCGTGTTAGGCATGATGGTCGAACGTGCACCAACTCTTGCTCCTTCGCCGATGGATATTAATCCGACATGCAGTACATCTCCATCAAGCCACCAGCCAGCCAAATCCACCTCTGGCTCTATTGCACATGTCGCCCCAAAGGTAGCCAGGCCTGTTACAGGTGGAAGGGAATGTAACTGTACATCACGTCCGACCTGATATCCAAGAAGCCTTGCGTATCGTCGACTCCAGTGTGTACCGGCAATAGAATTGATATGGTTGAGAGTTACTAGTCGTTCCGCGGCCCATAATCTCAGATGGATTGACCCACCTCGACGATATTGGCCAGGCGACATGCCAGCAGTAATTAGCCTCACGGCTACCGCTGACATGATGACTCTACCAGGTATGCTTACCAAGGCAAGCCACCCTAAAAAGATCTGCCACCATGGGAAGTCGAGAGAATCATTCGTCCATAGTGACGGGCCAGTGCCGAACGCAATGGCTTTGCCTAACAATGCCATAAGAATAAGCCACCGCAGACCTTCCAAGGTGAACAATGCGAGCACAATCGGAAACTGAACATATCCCGCCCGCCGAGGAGTCGGTAAAACCACGCGATCATTTCGCTTGATACCTGCAAGCACTTCTATCCGCGCAGCCATCTCTGCGAGTGTGTGGTTCTCATAAACATCAGAAACAGAGAGCGAAGGAAATTGCTGCCGTAGCTGGGATACAAGCTGTGCTACGCCCAGGCTGTTCCCACCCATATCGAAGAAATTTGCATCTGCGCTTGTGACTGGGACACCGAGAATCCGTTGCCATTGCTCAGAAACTATCCTTATTATCCCGGGTGGTAGTGAATCGGCATTGAATTGGGGTGGCGGAGGCCACGGTAAAGCATTGCGGTCAATCTTGCCGGAGGTACGCACAGGCAGATTGTTCACTGCAACAAGCATTGGCACTTGCGTGGCAGGTAGCTTTTCCAAGAGCATTTTTCGGTCAATAGTTGAGTTAGCAGCGCCGTTTCGAACAATATAGCCGACAAGCACCTGGTGGCCCGTTTCACTTCGGCGTACTGCGCTTGCAGCTGCTTCGACGCCGGGAAGTGTCATCAGTGCAGAATCAATTTCGCCCAGCTCAATGCGCCGTCCTCCGAGTTTTATCTGCTCATCGTTGCGTCCAACAAAAACAAGACCTTCTGGATCCGCTCGTACAAGATCTCCAGTGCGATAACAACGTTCTTCCTTCTCGTCTCGACTGAAAATGCACAGAGGCGCGAATTTGATCGCATCATTACTGGTGTCCAGGTAACGTGCTACTCCAGCTCCACCAATTACCAGCTCACCAATCTCACCCCAACGCACTGGCCGATCATCAGGGCCCAGAACAGCTAATTTCCAACCGACAAGTGGAAGACCAATACGCATAGTCTGCTTCGGTGTAGAAGTCAGAAGAGCGGCGCAAGCCACAACCGTAGCTTCGGTAGGGCCGTATGTGTTCCACACCTCTCCTCCCGGCGCGACGCTCTCAGCCATCCTACAAGCAAGCTCTGGAGGGCATGCTTCACCTCCCATGATAAGCAGTCTGACATCACATAAGGCCTTCGTGGGCCAAAGAGTAGCGAGAGTTGGCACCGTCGAGACAACAGATATTCGCTGCTCTGTTAGAAACGCTCCAAGATCAGCACCGGCCTTTACCAAGGCGCGCGGCGCTGGTACCAGGCAAGCACCATGTCTCCAAGCCAGCCACATTTCTTCACACGAAGCATCGAATGCTACCGATAGTCCCGCAAGCACACGGTCGCCAGGCTGCAAAGGTGCTAGCTTACCAGATGCAAACAATTGAGCTTCCGCGTCCACGAATGCCGCTGCACTACGATGTGTGACAGCTACACCTTTCGGTCTGCCTGTCGACCCTGAGGTGAAGATGATCCAAGCATCATCAGATGGATTTGGTCGGCGCTTCGCAGGATTGCAATGAATTTTCGAGGTGTGTGTTTGATAGGGGGTCAACGTACCCTCATCAGTGAATATCGCACGTACTTCAGCCTCAGCCCATATGAGCTGTGCTCTTTCCTCTGGGTCATCGATATCTACAGGTACATAGGCAGCACCAATTGCCAGTACAGAGAGGATGCTCACGTAGAGGTCTGTAGTGCCTGAGCTCACTCGAATACCCACTCTGTCACCAGCCCCAATTCCTGATTTCCACAAAACCTCCTTCCGTTCTGATATCTGTCCTGCTAAGTCTTCATAACTTAGGAGAATCTTACCATTGTCGATGGACGCCTCGTGGGGGTGGGATAAGATGGACGCATCTAGTACGTCTATAAGTGTACGAGCTGTAGTTGGCTGTTGAGTTGGATAAACGGCCAAATCATCTGGCTCAGGTATTTTGCCTCGCACTGATGAATGTACTTTATGTTTAATAGAACGCATGATTTATTTAATATGATCTTAAACTTTAAGGGGTTGTCGTGCGATGGTGTCTTGCTTGATGAAGAGGATTTTGGCTCTTACTAGACAACTCATAGTTGAAGAAAGAAAGTATTGGCATCCAAGGTATTTCACATTAGATATACGATTAGAATTCAATGCACTCCGGTTCAGAATATTTAACTTGAAAATTCCACCTTCCAACATTTTTTTTTGATTTTTCCAATCTATTTACATTGGTGTACAAATTGCGATAAGAAATGGGGGTGCTGTGAAGGAAAAGAAGGATTCAAAATATTGGTTGCCTATCACACATCATGATAGCCGCTATCTCACAACTTACACTAGTTGGCTAGAAGCCTTGATGCGCACTACTGACACGTTTCAATCAAAAATTTACGCAGCGTGGAATTGTGGGAAGATGGCAATCAAGTCCTTCTTTCAGCTTTTTTCGTATACAAATTCTGACCACATCAAAGCTTTCGCGATTTCCATCAACCCCTTCGTCTGCGATACGCTCTTGAAGGCTAGGTTTTTAATAAAATCCAGCGGCACTGCAAGCCATGTACTTTAAATGATGTCAAATCAAGTGAAATATAAGAATGCCTTTCTAGCTCGGAAAGGCAGGTTTGGTTTCTCCTATGCTGGATATACACAGGCTATTCAGCCACGTTGTGATTTCACCAAAAAGAGATCTTTCAAACTCAAGAGTCATTCGATCTTATATCACCATGTGTTCACAATTAAGGGAGTAGGCTAGTGGAATGCATGTATTATTGACTATGTAGAATTGCTATAGTGATCTAAATCTGAATCCAGAAGTGGAAGATATTATATATGCACTTAAGGTACACGTGACATATCTTTCCAACACCATTTTATATTTAATTGTTGTAAGAACAGGTACACTAGCCTCTCCACCTACAGATTCTTCGAGAGGTTAATTGTACTTCATACTTCACTTGCGGTATTGATGTGCACGGTGTACGCACTAACTAACGGGTGGAGTTGTACAGCCGGGGCGAGCCGTACTAGCTTGATCTACAACGAGTCATACTTTATTGAGCTATACTCGGAGCATCCACATCTCATCGAGACTAACCAGAGCCTAAAACGATTGTCCTATAACTCATGTCCTTGAAGCAAATGGGTTAAATTGAAACTGAATTGGATTGCTGAAAACCCCAGCCTATTTAAAAGGATCTCAATGAATGGAACAAGGAGTTGAACACGCTATAGCCTAGCTAGATCATTACTAAATTGTCTTTATAGGAGCGATTCGATGTGCACTCTACCAGCCCCTTTGACCCTATAATCCTTTGGCCTGCAAATATATGATTGATTGATTTAAATTACGTTCATCTCCAGTCCCCGACTCTATAGGATGGCTAGTACAAGAGGCTAGACCTTGAACAAATTGAAGGAATGGATTCAGACTAGCCGTCGGCAGAAAAGAATTTGAAGACTACGAATTCGTAGAATTTCTTATTTTCTTATTAGAAACATCACTAGAAGTTCCCAAGATATTCCTTTTTCGGGACAAGACTTTTCTGCTCTCCCCGTTTATACTGATATTTGAGCAGTCAAATTCGACCCAGATGCGAAGCAGGAAATCAGTTTTCTGAAGCTTATACTGATTCTTATTACATAGGCGAGCAGCATTACCAAGCTTTAGAAAATCGTCTATTAATATAGTCATCTCAGCGCCACGGTGAAATGTATTAACCCATTTGATGAGCCCAGCCATATCCGAGACAAACCATTCATCCGTGAGTTTGCTTGAATCTGTAGGGTCGCATAAGAATAGTGCAGAACACCAAGGTCTAATGGCGTCGAACATTCCAACATTAGATGCATGGACACTATCACCAAGAGCGAATAACTTTTTGGTCAGTCCGCTGTGTTCGTACACATTTTCATTTATTGACATTGCTGCCTTCAACCACTCTTTAAGTTCTAACCGAAGAGCCTCCGAGCTTGTCTCTTGCCTGATTTGTTGACTACATTGTTGAGCATGCAAGGCGGCAAGGTATTCTTCATCCGAGTCCCTCTCAAGATATGGTTCGACATGTCCTGAATCTTTGCGAATATCGTCAAGATCCAAGTCTTCTGCAACATCTGATGGCTCTCCGCAGTCGGGAGAGAATATACCATGGCACACCGGTAGAAGGCTTGGAGTTGCCGGTACAATATCTTTGTTTGAGTATGCATCTGCGACTGGTGGTGACCGTGGAACCTGCACTTCAGTCGACCTTTGTGCGTCATGTTTGGTGTATGGTGGCGGTTGCGGTGGCGGTGGCAGTAGTCTGCCCTTGAGTTCTCGGTGTTTGATCTGGGCCCAGTCAACTAGCATAATACCTTGTCGAGAGTATATCTTTCGCATATCAGGTTCGCAGATCCATACGCCCTTATCACGTAAGCGCTCATCAACCGTTCTTAAATTTGCCCGCGCGTAATCGGAAGGTCTGATATAAACCTTAAAGCTCTTTGTAACAGATAAAGATTTGAGTTTCTGCATCAATGTACTCGAGGCGGAGTTGGAAGGTAATATAGTCGCAGATTCCCTCTCCTTTCTAACAACAAATCCTTCAAACTGTAGATCGAATGGTAGGACGATTATATGCTCCAAGTTACTTATACCGGCTTCATGAAGCGCAGATGCGTCATGGGAAGACAAATCGTCAAGCTCCGATATTGGAAGAGACTTCAAGTAACAGTCAAAGTTACCATGCGGCGGGACAACCAATAACATCTCCATTGAACGATTTTTGCCAGTATGCTTGTGTGTCGCCTTCAGGGAGAAATAGACATGAATACGTTTTTCCGAATCGCAGACCACTTTCATAAGAAAATTGATATTTTCTTTATTGTCGGCTAAGCAAGAACCCAACGTATAAGTATGTCCCTCATCAACCCATTTTACATACACTCTCTCCTGCAAGAGATTCTCCAGTCCAAGTTTTTCGATCGGAACCGCCATACCGTGTACTATAATTATGATCAGCGATGAACATGATGAGGGACAATTTTCTTGGAAATAAATGATCCCACACTCGATGTGTATCCCACCCACCCAGGCTAATAGAGCAGCCTTGACTCTTTAGTATAAACCGAATCAGACTGATTCAAACAGTGTGTACTGAGGAACCTAATCATCAATGCTGTAGAGCTATATCAGGGGTTTAAAATAGCAGATACTGAAGAGCACGACCCTTATTTAATACGACAATAGAGGTGAAGAAATGAAGTAGGAGTGGAGATGAATATGAGTAAGATATTGTTTCCATAAAATGAGAAAGATAGTAGGAATCGGAATAATTCAAACAGCAGATGCTGAGGAACCTAACCACCAATACTGTACAACTATCAGAGTTTTTCCCAAACAGTAAATACCGAGGAACCTAACCACCGATACTGTACAGCTATTAGAGTTGTTCCCAAACAACAGATACTGAGGAACCTAACCACCAATACTATACAGCTATCAGAGTTTTTCCCAAACAGTAAATACTGAGGAACCTAACCACCGATACTGTACAGCTATTAGAGTTGTTCCCAAACAGCAGACACTGAGGAACCTAACCACCAATACTATACAGCTATCAGAGTTTTTCCCAAACAGTAAATACTGAGGAACCTAACCACCAATACTGTACAGTTATATCAGGGTTGTTCCCAAACAGTAAATGCTGAAGAATACAACCTTTGTATGAATATAAGTGATATTGCAATGATCGATAAAGATGATAAAAGCGGGGAAATGAAGTAGAAGTGGAGATGAAAGTAAGCAAGACACTCTTTCCACGAAGCGAAAAAAACGGTGGATTTGGATTTGGTTATATAAATCGTGGTGTACGTTTGCCCATGATTGCCAGAAGTGCAGCAACTGGCACACCAAGAGGCTGCCGTAATCCGTGATAGCTTGGCACGGTGGAACGTGGCACGTGATCATTGGAACCTCATCACGCGAATCAATTTGGAAAGTCATAACTTATCATCTAGAATATAACATGCTATAAATACCTACTCTCATCTTCGTTTCTATAGAAAAGACATCTATTTGAGTCTCAACATGATCTATTCAGCTGTTTCTTATTGCAACTCTCCCCTGGAATGCTATCGGAATACATACTCTCGATTCTCCTCTTTTCGAACTGATATAGCTAGTAAGACCGGGAACCTTTATGAAGATTTAATAATATTGAAGTCGTCATGATGATCATAGAAACTTACCCTTAGAGTCAGTATTTTGATGCCTAGGGATGTACCTAGTGTCGTCTACTCTAGAGATTGTAATATTACGTCGTTGTCATGAAAGAAACCAAGAGACCTTTCGTTATGATTGAACCGTTCCTACAGGTCATAGCTCTTGAGAATCGAGAATTTCACAGTGGATTGTTTGCAAAGCTACTATAAACATGTAAGTCAAGCCCTCGGAGGATAAATTAACAATACAAGAATGAGGAAATCAGCATCAAAGAGTCGCAAGACAGAGGATTCTTCTCGAAAAAGAGATCTAAGAAAAAGCTTTCCAACAACCACATCATTCAGAAGATCACACCGCCAAGCACAACAATAAGATTCATCTCACTTCTGAGCTGTGCTTACACCGGGGTACACATAAGGACTGTCCTGCATTTTTTCCCAGTCAACCCCTGTTCCGTTGCAATATGTATAAACAAAGTACAATTTTCCATCAGCCATACCAGCGGTATTTTTATACGGAGTGGTATTGCACCAATTGGGTGTGTTTGTGTAGGAGGGTTTGTCACAGTACTGGTACGTCACAGAGTTCATATACCCGGCGGGTGCCGATTTCTCTGCTGCTTCTGTCAAGGTGCCGCAGGATCTAATTTTCGATCATTAGTCTGCTTTCAGTGACGCTTTGTATTTCACATTCGTAGGAGGAGAGGTACAGCATACTCTAGTACATAAGGAATAAAAGTCCAGTATCCACACTCATTCTCACCCAAATCTTTCTTAGACCCCACTGTATCCGAGTAGGTGAGAGTTTTTGAGAAAGTATAGGTTGCTCCGATGTCGAAGGCCGACTCCAACACTTTGGCTACCGCTCCACCTATGCCTGCATTGATTGAGAATGTGTTGACGTAGCTAATGGTTTGGGTAGTGCTGATGGAACATTCGGTTCCACTCCCACATGAACTTTAATTTGGAGATGTTAGCAAGTGGCTTCCGCCAAACAGATAAAAACATTGATCTTGATAGCGAGAGAATGTTGTTTCATTGGGATTTCAGTGCAGAGCACAAAATCCTGGAAGAATATGCTCAACAACTCGAGTTTGTTTGAGCTAGAACTTTTATTGTACTCACGCTCCTGACATAGGCATTTCTTGCCCGTACTTCAAGGTCAAGCGTATTTCACAGTACGCTGAGCACCCTTCCTTGCCAGGTACGTTTGGAATCGGTTTAGAGCAGTAGCCTTTGCTATCGAGCGTATTCTTCTTGGGACAGTTATAGTCGCTGACGTCTACCTTCATATTTTCTGCGCTGCAGATACCATTGTCTCGATCAAAAAGAACATGACGGGCAGGAATTGCCGATGTGCCTGCGGCGAAGCCAAGGAGAAGGAGGCGCTGAAGAAGCATATTGCGGATGTAAATAATAATATAAAGAATGTATTCAGAGATCAAAACTTGTTAGGAAAGAAAATTAAAGAAAATGAATGACTGAGTTGTGAAATGAGAGACTTAGACCGATGCACCACTCCTTTAATAATGGACTTGCAGTCTAAGATAGACATCAGATACGAGATCAAACGCAACTTCCATCCACACAAACAATATATCCATCACAATTCCTCCTTGTAAGATTGAAAAATAGACTCATCCTTCGTATCGAGGGTATGTTTCCGTTGCGTTCGCTAGCACAGCAAGGAGACACTGGTGAACAGCCTTTACGTGCGCCAACAGTATGATGAAAAGGGGTGAATATCATATCCAGAAAGAGCACTGCTACTCTAATCCTACGACATAATTTCAAACTTCGATATGCCAAGCTTTTATACAATTCAAACTTCCTCTTTATCAAACAGAACTTTGCTCTGAGCCTTTGAGTTGCGGCACGAAGCTCTAATTTTGCACATGCCAAGAGTCTTAAGAAAGGAAATAGAATGGTTGTAAGGCTATGAAATTGCTGTTTGCTATTTCGGTCACACATTATCGATGGTTATAGGTTTAGGTTGTAAGTTGTTGTCGCAGGCTACGAAGATTGGAAGCTGGATTAACATTTGATGCAGTTGGTGACCATTACTACATGTACTTTCCAAAACTGATCGTGAAAACTATGTGGAAAGGACTCGTTAGATGTTCCTACCAATGGTTATTTCTATCGATCTTGGAACTGTGGATGCTGATTTGCCGAATAAGATGGTGGCAGTGCTCAGAGAGCGTCTGTGCCGCATGTGCCCCATACTCCTAGTAACAACTTCGAAATGGTGGCATTGACAACACAGTGTGACTTCCTATGTTGGTGGCACGCAGCGAAGGACTTTAGGTCAAACGAAGTTTGACTCTCTGCGACCATGCATATCATAACCGTAATTCCTTTTCTGTTGACATCCCCAGACTCATAATACGATATCGCTCTGATCTGGAATGCTTTCTAGTCAAGATTAGACTGAAATCAAAATTGTCTTCATATCTCTACCTCCAGCTTTCTCGTTGATTATTTGCTGCTTCTAACTTCATCTTGGAGTCCTGATAATTGCCAGTTTTCACCAGCTTTCACAATGTCGAACGATAGCCATTGCATCAACGATAATGGCGGTGTATCCAGCACTCTCGGCAACCAATCTGCTTGTTTCTGGCCTTTTGTTTCGACCGATCCAAATAGTACCCAGTTTGGCAATGTGTCACTTTCCGCGCTAAAAGCATGTTGCGGCACTTCCGACCTCATCGATTATCCGCTCAATGACCAATACAACTGCACAATTCAGTATTGCCACTTTCCTCCACCAAATGGCGACGACACGATCATGCAATGCCTCCAAGACGTGTTTGACAGTGGCAATTCAAGCCATCGGGTTGACCTCCTCTGCACGGGGATTGACAAGATTGAGTCGATGGGTCCAATTGTTCGAAGAGGTACAATCAATACGATCCTTTTGGCGACGGCAGTCATTGCATTTGGGAGTTGGGCTCTTTAAAAAGAAGTTCAACTCATTTCAAGAAATTGTGGAATCATTTGGTGGGATGATGGATCTAATCGTGGGTTGTGATGCGGAACTACTGGTGTACGGTCCCGTGATAAGGCGGATGTAGCGAATGTGTCGTATCGGCCCTGGTCTTAGCCTTCCGCGACAATTTCCCCTATCGTTTGATGTGTAGATTTGATCGATATCATAATGAGATAAAATCGGATTGATGAGCTATCAAGACTTTTCAAACTCATCAACTTAAGCACTCAATTCCATTTTATGATGGCAAAATAAAGGCGGTGTAGGTAAATCAAAATGGACAGCTGACCTGACGATATTCAAGCCGTGGCGTGCTTCAATTGCTCAGCCGTTCGAACGATAACTCCTGTTGTCTTTATGTTATTGCGCATCAAAAGTTTTGAATCTTGCATGTTTCATAAATAATAGTAATGGAAGTCCTGCCAAACTATTCTTACACGCCCCTCGACACCTCCAAACCTTCAATTCGTCTTCTCCGTCTCCAGCGCAACGAACAAGGTTCAATCAGTGGCTTGCTAGAAAGTTTTCCCCTTGATGACCCGGAACGTCCGGTCTTTAGAACTTTGTCTTATGTTTGGGGCCCTAAAGTCTTTCCTCACAACATCCTTATCAATGGGTGTTCGTTTCCTATACTGAGCAGTCTTCAGCCATTTTTAGAAATCATCTGTGATGACGAAAAGTTGAAGCAAAGTTGGTGGTGGATTGACTCAATTTGCATTGATCAGAATGTGGGATTGATCGCAGAAGTGGAGCGCAATACGCAGGTCGCTATGATGAGGAGAATTTACGAGGAATCAGAAAGGAGTTTCGGTTGGCTCGGTCCGGGAGACGATGAGGGCGAGCAAGCAATCCGCTTTTTGAAGATGCTAGCAAATCAGAAGAAAAGATTAGATTTGCTTCACCAAAGAAGATTGGGCGGAGATAAAAAAGCGAAAGATGAAGAGCTAGGAAACGAGTTGAGCGATAGGAAAAAATGGGCTGCATTAGAAAAGTTGTTACTGAGGCCTTGGTGGACGAGAGTTTGGACACTTCAAGAGTATCTTGTTCCGCGAAAATTTGTGTTTCAGTGCGGACACGAAACCATAGATCGGCGGAAATTGACTAAAGCAATGAGTACAATAGGCACATGCAGGAGAATCGATGAGACATTGCTGGCTCATAAAGCATTTGAAGCTCCATGGATACGTCGTCGTGTATTCCATTGGTATCAAAGAGGTGCCCCGACACAGTTGATAGGGTTGATGGGATACATTTCGGATTACAAAGCTACTGATCCTAGGGATAGAATCTACTCTGTTCTCGGCTTGGCTGCGGATGGATTCTTGGCTGATCCGCCGAGATATCAGGACAGTTTTGAAACGGTTTATTCAAATTTGGTCAAAAGCTTTGTTGAGAAACACAAGAGTTTGGATATTCTCTGCTTCGTGGACCGGTTCCATTGTTTAGAATATTTGAATGGCCAGCTAATACTTCCCTCTTGGGTGCCAGATTGGAGAGCCGATGTACAGCCGTGGATGGTTCCTGCAATAGCTGCTCAAAGTGGTGCAGGTCACATCGGAAACCTTCGTCCTATAATGTTCTGGCATCCCAAGGGCAACAATTATGATGTTTTTATGGCTGGAAAGAGCAATCCCCCTCTAAAATACAATTTCTCCACAGATCTCAGGATACTGACCTGCCAAGGAGTGTTCGTAGATCATGTCGACGGTATTGGCGGCCTCAAGGTAGTTTACACAGACGAAGATAAGACAAGCGACGAAATTGCCGAGGTGTATCAGAGTATCGAGTCAACAAGCATACATGGAACAACTAAAGCTTCTCAAAGCAACATCGAGTTACTAACTCAAGCTGAATTGGATCCAAAACAGGCATCTAGATACATGGATCACATTTTTCGCTGCTTGATGCTAAATCGGCAAGACCGATATCTTAGTCAGGATATATCAGCCAGGGAATTTTCGTATCTAGAGTTCCAAGCATTTTGCTTCGCGGCAATGAAAAGGCCAGGTGATGTGCATCCCCTGTTTCTCGATTGGTTTGAACGCAATCGGACACTCCGAATCGGTTCCCACTCACTCGAGCAGATATGCAGAGCAACACCATTTCCGGAGTCTGAGTCCTTCGCCGGCTTTGACTTCATGGATATCTCAACCAACGAACAAGGATTCATTTCTCGTTTCAGAGATACCACCAAATGGATGGCGCGAAGACTCATGACCACAGACCAAGGATTCATTGGTATGGTTCCGTGTCGAGCACGGAAAAGCGATCAAGTTTGGATCCTGCTTGGATGTAGCATTCCTTTAATTTTGAGAAAATGGGAGGACAAGAAAGGCTATCAAGTGATTGGAGAATGTTATCTCCACGGATATATGAGTGGCGAAATTCAAAAAGAAGTCATAAGTAGAATCCGAATAATCGAGGATGTATGCTTGTTATGACGAATAACATCAACATTCTTATTAGTCCGGAGCACAATTCCGGCTCAGAAACTTATGAGTTCTTGGTATTATATGGCATCTCAAGTGTTGTAGTCCCTCAGATGATCCATTAATGAGATCGATCCGACATTCTGATCAATTAGAATAGGTAAATTCAAGGCCTAAACCCTTCTTGTCTTTGTGTGTACAGCACTTCTGATCATAGAAATGGTGACCCGCGATTCCTGGATAACAGCTGAATATTAGTTTACATCAATCATTTAATATCCAGCAAAGAAGTTCTGATAGTCTGAACCTTGAATATTTATGATATGCTTTAAAATGGTCCGACGCTCAATAGCCATGAAGTCACTCCCATGCTCAAGACAGACGCGTCCAAGTACATAATCACTGAACGTTGACTTTGAGTAGACAGAAATTGTACAAGTTCCTACTTTCCCCACATTTACCAGTACTTGAAGGCTTTAAGTAAAAACTCAGTTTTGACTACTCACCATCTAAGAACAACGTGAAAATGGTAGTAGGAAATGCTCCCCACTCATACATTGCAGATCTCTATTTTCCATGAGTTTTTGCAAATATCACATAAATCACTCAGTCGAACAGTAAAACGATTTCTAATGCATGCGCGCGAATAGCGCATTATGAAATCTGGAACATATAGATAGATTACCACACTCAGAAAATGCATTACCCCAATCCAGAGGGCAAGGTCCCTCAGCTAAAGAAACTATTGCAAGTAAGCCTTGCAGATTAAGCCCAATGCATGAAGATCCCAAAACGTCCAGCCGACTTCGGCCATTCCAAGCCCCCGGGCCATGGGATACATACGGTAACACGGGTACATGGATTGTATTGTGAAACTCGGTTTGCATGGGGTAAGTAAGCCATGACACGGGTTGATATGCGGGATTCCGAAAAAAGATTCTTAGGTCTGTTGAAGTTTGGTATGCGTCCTGCACGAGGGATTAAGTAGATAGGAATGATGAATATTGAAACCTGGTAGCTGTTTAATGATTTGATTGACATAACTTTTGTTTTTTTGTATTTCTTGTGTTCTGGTCAGTTTTATATTGTGCGAATCCCCGATTTATGTTACGCGATGTCAGTTCCCATCCGCTTTCATGTTCTTACATCCATTTATGAACCTCGGATATTACTCTCCTAGTTGTGCTCCGTAACTCCATGAGAATTCCTCACTCCGTCCGGAGGTTATGTCATCCCGCACGCACACAGTACACCATTTCAATGAAATTGGCGCTTTCAGACCTGGCATGTGTGGTGTATATTCTGTCTAGTGTAGGTAGTGATTTTCGTCTTTGGAGATTTGGGCAAAAGGTTATGGGGAAGTGACAGTTCTTTTGACATGTATGTGCTGGATGAGGAATGGTGTGGTGAGAGGAGTTGCTTCTGCTGCGAGGGATTGAAAACAAGTGGCAGAAGGTTAGTCCTCGTGTTTGTGCAGTAAGATATGTTTCGTACCAGGTGGGTATTCGGTGAGTGGAGAATTTGTATAGCATGTTAGATTGGAGTGATTGATCATGCACGAAAAACAAGTCGAGGCAATTGGAGTACAATCATCCAGAATCTGCTTTGCTGGCGACAGAAGACTCAATGGAAAATCCCCGAGTCGAATGCAAAGTATCATCCGTCAGCGTATTTACCGTTTTCACAGGACTCCTTCGTCTGAGAATTAAAGGTGCACGGCATTCTGCATTGAGCCTTCATGGCAGGGATTCCCAAACTTGTTTCTTCTAACGCGTAACACGAGATCCATATTGTGTGTTGTGCGCTACAGATTCATCGTTGTCAACTTTACCATCTCTCATCCCACGCTGTGTTTGTAGATCAGATGGACCGCTAGGTCAGCCGTGAGAGCATGAGTGGAACTATAGGTATCCAATGCCAAGTTCCAACTTGATAGTTCAAGCACCCATTCTTCGTTTTTAACAGCTGACATCATGTATAGAAGCATTGATGGCGAAAGAAGGTAACCCCAAAACGAGTTCATCTCCCAGTATTTCCGAAATCAAGAGATGTGATGATCAGATGATATGCCCTTCAGTGCAAAAGTAACTCAAGATAGGTATGCATTGTATGCATCTTCACGGCATATCCCTTTATCGTATTTGAAATCTAGAGTCCAGGAGCTTTCTGGGTATGACGATTAACCACCTTGGCCAATTGACAAAGGCTCCGATATAAATGACAACCTGGTAGGTATTGATAGGATACTCTATCTTTGAGGCTTTGAAAGGTTACCAGAAGTGACAAGTGTAGAGATTCATCGCCTTGTATCCGTGCTTGTGCCCGTTTGTAGTTTCTCAAGTACGCCTGTGTTTTCTTTGAATTCTCGAATACATGTGCAAGAACCGGAAAACAAAACCATAACGATTTTGCCCCATAAATGTACATAACGACCCTCCCCCTAGTAGATTTTAGGCTGAATTCCAAACACTTTGAAAACGGCCAATAGAGTATATAGGGGGGTCAACTTTAGGAACCAAGATTGAGTAGAGCGGGGTAGTCCCGATGTTACACATGAAATAGCTAGCCATTCATTCTCATCTTTGGCGGCGTACAGATCAAGCTTTTTTGGATATTACTGTAGGAAGGCTATTCAATCCAGCAACCCGGCGAGAGGGACCAATGAATTTCGATAATCATGGTTACCCAATTTTTTACCGGACGAACCCATTTTGAGCCGTCGGGGCTACGGCATTTTGGTAAATTGTAATACCAAGATCTGTCGAGAGGAAATCAAGTCTTTCGCCCTAGACAACCGGAAGGTTTTTTAGGATGACGGAGGGTATTTCAACGGCTGTCATTGCCATGTCCTCATCCGTTGAAAATTGTCTTTGTTCCCTTCGGCACACAAAGTCTGTTCGTTTCAGCTACGATACCAAGCTAAAAGAATAGGAACCAAGTGGAAAATACACCTTGTTCCTAATCTACGAAATATCTTGGTCGTCAGCATGAGCGAAAGGATATTGGTCTCCAAGTCGGATACATGGCCAATAACCATGTTTCTGGAGATGTAGTGATTTTGCGAGCTCTGTTTGGCTTAGTAGTGTCAGCATCTTTGCGACGTAACAGGATCCTCTTACCGAAAAATAAATATCTCGGTTCATCGCCAGTAAGGTAACATATACTATAGGTTAAAAACTAATCCCCCAAATATCCATAATGCTGTATGTTCTTTAGCTAACCAAGATTCTATTAGGATATCGAAATTGCAAGTTTCAAAAAACAGGCCTTCATAAGTAGGTAATCATGTTCCAGGTGGTGCCGGAATTTTGTTGAGTGAGTGCGGGACGTTGTGCAGAATTGACCAGGCTCTGATTCCGATAAAGATTCTTCACCATCATTTTCTTGTATAATTTGGGCCTCAGGGATACTGAACACTGCATACGAGAGTGACCAGACAGCATTCTTCTTGGTAGATATATGTTGTGATAATTATCTGGATGCTGCAGAGGCAATGACCTTCTATGCACCACAATTTTTCTTATTCGAAAAAGGAATGATGCTACTGATTAAGTTCAGCGGTGGCCTGATTATTCCCTGCTTCGATAACTTCATGTACCAAATTAAAATTCGTTGATCGTTTGATAGTTTTGGGAAAGATCCGTTGCTAGGGTTGCTAGAGGATAGAATACCTCGGCATAAGTTTCCTCTTGAAGCAATTTAAATTCTGACTCTGTAGAACATGAGCTGAGATAATGGGAGTCAAGATATTACACCATCATAGATGCATACCTCCATGGTAATAGGCAAGAAAAGTCACAACAATTGAGCCTGTCAGGCAGCGTGAGCGCAGCAGATCTACATCGAATTGAATCAGTTTGGTAGGTTATGACCTTGGCCCAAGTCTCTATAACGAATGATCGAAACCCACGATAACTTTGGGAAGAGAAGAGATAATAAAGAAGCAACAATGACAGGATGTGCCCTGAAAGACCTCTCATGTCTCTCGGAGTCTGTTTGTTAGCCGGCCAATGATAGTGAATATGTGTATGTCACCTCTTCCGTGAAACGTGACACTGAAGCTCCGAAGCGGGAAGAGTACATGCACAGTGAAAATGATGCTTTTTCCATTAAGCCTTGAGTAAGGTCACCGGCATCTACGCTTGCCATCCTCCCAATGGACGTAAAACCAAGGGAGAGGACAACTAGAAGAATGTTCCTCTGGATAGACGACTCTCTTGCACGACCTTGCGCAACAGATGGAGCGATGATACACTGGCGGTGTGGTGGTAGAAAGAGATGAGAGAAGAGGGGGAGGAGTAAAATGAGTAGCAGCAGAAACAATGGTAGCGGATGGTAGCGGATAGGTGGGTAGGCATTGGTTAATGATTAGACGCATTGTGGATGAATAGTTCGGGGGTTTAAGCCATGGATTGTAATCGTGATTCCTAGCTTTTTAACACCACCGCCCACCACTACCACCCACCACTGTCTGCGAGTGCATCACCAGCATTGTGTTGGTACGTAGGTACTCAAGGTACACTATATACTTTGCAGCTTTGCTGTATGCCGGAAAGAATTGATTGGGCTAGTCGGTCAACTTTTCCTTGCAGTGAACTAGCCCCCAAGTCCTCCTCTAATTTGAGTACGAAGAAATGTCCCGTGAAAATCCATGTAAATCTCCAATGAAAGTCGGCAAGGCAGGCCTTTACATCAAGCACGAGTCGTAAGGATGATCATGGTTTGAATTGGAATACACAGCCAACGTCTCTGTCCCTCCGGAGCGCCTTCCTCTGATAGAATCGAGTTGCCATTGTCAGAGGATTTCAAAAGAAATATAGAGTAGTGCAGATGTCTTTATCAACTCTATGCGAATAGTGCATAGCGCACGGATCGAAGAACGGGGAACTAGAACTTTAGCGGCACCTTCAACATCCACTTCCCAAATGCAACTAAAATGTTACAATCCCGGAAATGTTTCGAACCGTCAAACATCACAGCTGTACCCCTCAAGCCCTGTCAAGGACAAGTCCAACAAGACCGCAAAAACCAAAATTCATTAACTTACCTGGCTAGGGTTAAGCCAAAAAAAGAATCAAACCCTTGCCTGGCACTTTATCCGCATGCTCAAAAACACGGAGAGCTGGGCATGCTAAATCATGCTGCAATAGTAGTCGTCCGCCAGTCATTCATCGCAATTCAAGACACATCCACCAAACATACCACACCTTATCCCGCAAAGTAGGAGTTTGAACCAACCAGAAAGCTATCCATACTGCAGGTCGCACTCTCGATATCGCTCACCCGGTTCCTGGGTCTTTCGCAGCTTCCTTGAAGCCTCCGGCCATTACCATGCTTCCTGTCACTCCAGGGTTGTCCTCCATGGGAGTTTCTATATCTCCCCCCAGCTTTCCCCACGACTGTCAATGAAGAGCTGCTCTCTTTTCCTTTCTATCGTTATTGTACTTTGACGTTACACATATATTACAATTGGTTGCAACCCTCATTCATGCACTCGCAATCAGATTTCGAACAATCAAACAAATATCTTGTACTTCGCCCTCCTCGGCCACCAACATATAGCACCACATCTCTGGTTGAGCATTCACTATCATCAATTCATTCGTATCTCGAGATATTAATGAAACTCAAAGGTAGCACCTCTTCCACATCTCTACTGTCAATTGTTAAGCTCTAATATGTTAGATACTTACTAGTAGCCTATGCAGATACCTCTACCCGACAATACTCAATCGAACGTCTATAATATCACGATATATTTGACAATCTCCTACAATATGTACCATTCGAATCACGACGCGCTCCCAATTCATCAGCCTTCTGATGGCAGAACCATTAGCTATGGACGAGAGCCGTTACCGTACCACGACATCGGCGATGACAGGGCGCAAATGCCGAATTTCAATCCCCCCAGACTTCCTCCCATATCTTCATTGCTATCCTCTTTACCACCGGAACAAGTTGAGGAGGGTCAGACGTTTGATGAGTCGTATCGTCCGCCATCACAAGGACCACGGTCTCCAGTAGCATTGAACAGGCCAATGTACCTACATCAGCAACAACGTAGTCCTCGGGAGCTCGAACGCACTTTTAAGCACTCCCAGAGCCCGTTATCTCCATACTCGACATGTCCACCGACACCCATGTCAGATGTATTTGCGACTAGTGAAGGTTCTGTCGCAGCTCATCACCACGGTCCGTTTGCCCCTCCCAGGTATGTTATTTTGGTATCCATTGTCAATGGATGAAGGCTCATTGTACTCAAAGGGCTCCGCCACCACTCCCCCCTCAGCCAGAATGTAGACTGGTCGTCATGCAACAGCCAATATCCGCACGAGCTTGTGGATACGGAGACAAGGACCGTCGAATGATAGACCCGCCCCCAATTCTGACGCTCGAAGTATTTGATAAGGATACAGGTCAGGCTGTCAATCCAAAGGAGAGAAAGAATGTCTTGAGTAAATACATGCCGATTGTGCATTGCACACTATGGAATCCCTACACAAATTGCGAAGATGACAAGATCGAGGGAAGTAGTGACCGTAGAAATCAAAGGAGGATGGTAGGAACGATGGTGTGTAACGGTTTCAAAGCACTAGATATTCATGGCGATGAGCGATTCTTCTTCACTTTCGCCGATTTGTCTGTTCGATTCCCGGGTGACTATCAATTGAAATTCAGATTGACGTTAATCGACCCAGCTGCAATGGGGAAAGGTCAAAGAAACGGGATTATGAGTCCATTGTTAAGCAATATCTTTAAGGTACATAATGCCAAAGACTTCGAGGGGATGAGGCCTAGTTCGGATCTGGCGAAATCTCTTGTTAGCCAGGGCTATCCGAATATTCTCAAGATTAAGAAAGGAAATGCGAAAACAATTGCAATGGTTGGCCAAGGGGACGACGAGGATGACGATGATGAAATGGGAGGAATGTAAGTGAGGAATGCGTGTGAAGTCAGTTCTAGCTGGAAATATTTATAAGGAGTCAGCCAAGCTCTAGTGAATGGCTGCTTTGATATTGAAGACGGAGACCGACGAGCTTTGATTTTTGCATTGGATTCATTGTTGATCCGTTGAAAGCGGGAGTTAGCGTCTCAAAATGGTTGCTCTTTTGGTGAAGAGATTTGGACAATGGTATGAATTTATGAATTTATGAAGAGCAAGAGCGAGAGTCAGGGCAGCAACGTTGGTATTGGGTTGTACTGATAATTGTACTGGTTGTTTGGTGAAAACTTCGGTATCGTGATCAAACTTCACCCCAAGTTTTGCATTCTACAAATTGTTATTGTGGCAGTGGAAGATATACCAATGAATACGAATAAATGTTAAACGTCAAATATCAAAAATCACATATCAATTCAAAATGGTATATCAAAATTTGTTCTTATTCTTTACTTTTCTTTCTGTCATTCAATTAGCTTTAGCTATTCATCTAGCTACCTACGTATCTACATAGATCTAGGCAGCTTCGAATCCTTCTTCTACTATAATAGTCTTAATAATAATAAAATATTGAGTTCTTTAGAAACAGCCCTATATATTCCATGCTACTCTCCACATCAACGGCAAACTTGAAAAGTAGGGGTTTCTTGGGAGTAGATTTACCTATTACATTTCTACTCGTTTGTCTATCAAACGACTCTGATATCTGAGTAGGTTGATGTAGACAATTTTGAACGCATGATCCACAATATTATATTAACTATGACCCCCAGACCTTCCTCAAGATTGATATAGCTGTCGTTTTGCCTCGTTTACTACGTGACTATTCAAAAACATGAATAATAAGTGCAAGCAATTTCATATCCTTTGAGAAGTAAGGAATAGAACAAACACAAACCAAGCAGTGTGTGCCACACAAGGCTGGTAAGGCTGGTAAGGCTGATATTGATCAGCCACAAACATTGACCCCGCCAATGAATTTCGAGTCAGTCGAGCCGGTCTAATCCAAGATAGGCTTAGTGTGCGATAGGCACTAGGACCCCACCACCAAAAACTTTAAACTTTCGATTGAGATTTTCCTTTTCCTTTCCTCCTTCCCTCTGGCATAAGCCAGGAAGGGTACCATAAATTTCGTTAAGTTTGTCAAGATGAAGTACGTTCTTGTATCTGGAGGTACGTATATGATTGAATCCTATGACTTGCTTTTGAGCCAAGAAAAAATGAGTGCTAACATGGTTTTTAGGTGTCATTTCCGGCATTGGAAAGGGCGTTATCGGTATGTGACCAAATTTTGGGGAATGACGACAGAGAGATGTGAAGGATACAAAATGAACAGTATGCTGATTAAGTGGTTGCGCAACAGCCTCTTCCACCGGCTTGCTACTCAAGACGATTGGATTGAAGATATGTTCCCGATAAATCAAAAAATCAGGCAGAATCCTTGGCTAACTTCGAAAGAACGTCACATCCATTAAAATCGATCCTTACATGAATGTCGATGCCGGAACTATGAATCCTCTCGAGTGCGTCTATTATGTCTTTCTACGAAATCTGGGATTGAGCTAATAGGCGAGTGTGTAGGCATGGAGAGGTCTTTGTTCTCGATGACGGAGGAGAAGTCGATCTTGATCTTGGAAACTACGAGCGCTATCTCAATATCACCCTTACTCGCGAAAACAACATCACCACGGGCAAAGTCTATCAGCATGTCATCGAGCGTGAACGTAGAGGCGATTATCTCGGAAAGACTGTCCAAGTTGTGCCACATTTGACCGATGCAATTCAAGACTGGATCGAGAGAGTCGCGCGAATTCCTGTCGACGACACAAAGGAGACTCCAGATGTTTGTATCATTGAGCTGGGGGGTACCGTTGGAGATATTGAGAGTGCTCCATTTATTGAGGCTATGAGACAATTGAAGAGAAGAGCTGGAAAAGGCAACTTCTTGCAAATTCATGTCTCTTTGGTGCCTGTCATTCAAGGCGAGCAGAAGACGAAGCCAACCCAACAAGCCATCAGAGACGTTGGTAGAGCTGGATTGGTTCCAGATTTGGTAAATTACTCGGCTGAAAATTCTGAAGTTTTGGGGGCTAATTATTCTAGATTGCTTGCCGATGTGATGTTCCACTTGAGAAAAGTACTATCGAGAAGATCGCGATGTTCTGTCAAGTTGAAGGCGAACAAGTCGTTGGTGTACACAACGTCAAATCTACCTACCACGTTCCTTTACTTCTCGAACAGCAAGGTCTTATCTCGACACTGAACAAAATTCTCAACCTCGACGAAATCTCCATGACGAAGGCTGCCGTTGAAAAAGGACAGCGAACATGGACCGAATGGAAGTCCCTCACAAGCCAACAAGAGCGTTCATTTGACGATGTTTCCATTGTTCTTGTTGGCAAATATACCAAACTTCACGACTCGTACCTTAGTGTTATCAAATCGCTCGAGCATTCAGCAATGCGATGCGGAAAGAAGCTTAAATTGATCTGGGTTGAAGCTGAGCACCTCGAGGATGATGCTAAGCCAACCGAGTTTCACAAAGCGTGGCATGAGGTCTGCACTGCAGATGGTATTCTCGTTCCTGGAGGATTTGGTGACCGTGGAACCGAGGGTATGATTGCAGCTGCAAAGTGGGCACGTACCAACAAGACTCCTTATTTGGGAATCTGTTTGGGTATGCAAATTGCCGTTATTGAATTTGCTCGTAACGTCTGTGGCATTACTTCTGCTAATTCAGTGGAGCTTAATGCAAACGCAACCGATAAAGTTATTATCTACATGCCAGAGATTGACAAGGTAAATCTTGGTGGAACTATGCGTCTCGGATTACGCCCTACAGAATTTCAGCCGGGATCTGAATGGTCTCGTCTCCGTAAACTTTATGGTGATAAAACCGAAGTCCACGAACGTCATCGCCATCGATATGAAGTCAACCCAGAGTACGTTGACCGGTTACACGATGGTGGTCTTGAATTCGTCGGAAAGGATGACAAGGGTGAGAGAATGGAGATCGTTGAGATAAAAGATCATCCTTGGTACGTAGGTGTACAATTCCATCCGGAATACCTCTCCCGAGTTTTGGCTCCAAGTAAATCATACTTGGGATTTGTAGCAGCAGCAGCGGGATGTTTGGAAAAGATCACAGAGGATTGTTTGAAAGCTGAGTTGGACAACAGCGTCAATGGGGATTTGACAAATGGAATCAATGGTGTTACGATCTAAGGAAACTGGGATGGAAGGGACTTTTGCATTGGGTTTGGCTGGATGGAAGAATCATAATGTGCCCTTATGTTTGGCTATTTTATAGAAAAAATATTCGAAATGGCGGATAGAGTTCACGGCGTTATCATGGCTGTAATTATACTGGATAAATGAGACATCTAAATGACATACCATTTCTCACTCAATCTCGCTGACGGTAAAGTGATACGCACAATTTATTTCAAAGGAGGTGCCCGCAGATAAGTGTCTGGGTACCTCGAGCTTACTAATTTTGTAGCAACTGTGGATTCTTTCACAAGTTATTGCAATTGGGAGCAGGAACTAATCTTATACGTGGAAATATCGGGGGACCAGACAGGAGAGAGAATTTCATAAGTTATTTGAATTAGAGATGTCGAAGTGAGATAGATGGGTTATGTCGTCCATTTCCAGCTATTTGATAATATGATCTCGATACCGTCTTATCGATTTTCCCAAGTTGTTGATGGAAAAATTTCCTTTTCTCTAGTCAAAGTATATCAAGAGACAAAACAATTCTATGCTCCCACATCCTACCCAATCCTGAATATTTCTTAATTCTCGTCAGTCTGTCATCCTAACATCACGAACATATATTTCAAGCTCAAGAATCGCTGCTCTCTCTTCCTCATCCTCAAATTCTCTAAGAACCGATAACTGATCATATCCCATCAACTTCATCTGATCCACCGGTATCCCCGTCTCTTTCTCGGTCAACATCTCTTTCATCTGATGAACCGTCGTCGTGGTTAACAATCCGGTCAAATATACTATGCCTTTTACGATTTCTTCTTTGCCCTTGAACTCAATAACGGTGCAAAATAAAATCGAATCCTTGAGTTCAGGGATTGCAAGAGCACGGAGTAGAAAGGGTGTGTCGACATCTTTTTGTAAGCCGATGGGAAACTCGGGCCAATCGACAACTTTTTCCGAAGGTTTCTTTCTTCCCCCTCCACCTATTATGATTCCTCCTCCAATGTCTATAGATGCCATGGAACTATCGCCAGAATGGGGCTTGCTTTGTCCTTTGCCTGATGCGCTTGTTATTTCTATGCTTTCGAAACCTCCAAGATCTCTCCCCACAAAACCAGCTGGTATTGTTGGCGCTCTCATATATTCAGGAGTCTCCCTACGAGACGGTGGTTTCATGTGGTCAGGCGTAGACTCAAAGTTTCTCAAATAACTTGGCGTGCTATCGCCTTCATAAGAGAATCTTTTGGGTTTGTTTGGACTGTTTTTAGGGCGAGTTGGTCCTTCATCACCTTCACCAATTGCAGAAAGCGGGGTTCTTGTGTCAGGATTCATGACTGTTAGCCCACCGCGTGGTTTCTTAGAAGGACCGGTCATTGGATTACGTCTTTTTGAGTTGTCCTGGAGTACTCCATGTTGCCAGTCTTCTGGAAATGGAGCGGGCACTTTGTATTGTGGTTTTGTTCTTTGGCCCCGTGCTCTCCTTGTTTCCGTCAAATATGTATTATAAGATGCGTGGTTTCTCGCGATAAGCTCACGTGCATGAACATCCTCATAATCGGACATGTTAACAATAGGATTCTCTCGAGCCCATTTTATGACCTCTTGTACCTTTTCATGCTCCTCGGTCGCATAAAATAGGTCAAAAAGATAGAGTGGGTGAGATTCTTCATCTTCTCTCATGGGTTGGCCAAGGCCTCCTCCTGGTATCAACGTGGTGTCATTCCACGGGGCTGGAAGCTCTCCAAGGTTGGGCTCGGGAGAATAAGGAGCTGGAAGCAAGGGTTCTATCAGGTCTTGATACAATTTCTTCACTTGTTGCGTTTTTCGGTATAGATCCTCGACATGGATTCGAGCTTCGCCTTGCACGATCAGACAATCCATCACGCATTTGTGTAAGGTGTCGCTATATGTGTGATTCTTGCGAGCTTTTGCCCTGGCTTCATTTTCCATTTCTCTCTTTTTCTTAGCCATAGCTTTCTGCTCTTCAGGCTGATCGGGATCTATATCGGTCTCGGGCTCAGATGGTAGTGCGTCGTACGCTCCATTAAAGTAATCCATATCGTCTTGCGTAGCAAGTGTATGCACTCCACCTGCTTCTTCATTTACCCCAAGCCAGGTATTCGCTACTTTATAAAGTTTAAGTGCAAACCTTCCCGGGTAACCAGGTTCTGGGTGCCTCCTACTGCCTTCCCATTCCACATCGGGGTCATATAGATATGGAAGTGATGGGTTTCCATCCTGGCACCATTCAGTAGTGTGTATCATTTGCCATATTATGATTCCGAGTTGCCATATGTTCGAGTGAGTTCCATAACGAAGATTATTGAGGACATTTCCGTCGCCTGCTTCACGCATAGTTTTTGGCTACATTTGAGGATTAGTGCATAATAACGGTGTAATTGGGATTGAGGAAGCATGATTGACTTTGCACGTACCATTCTATCCATCCATGGTCTTTCTAGAGGATTTTTTCGAGTTCTAAGTTGTTCCTTGCAGAAAAAGTTAATACGATATGTGTGCAGAAACCCAAGAGCTAACTTACAGGTAATTTATATCTTGCTGTTCCATACTTTCTATGTTCGAAATTGTAAATTAGGTCTTGCTCATTGGGAACCTCTGAGCTATGCCCATAATCACCAATCTATTTATCCTAGGTGTCAGGGATACAACAAATATTAGAGAGTCGTCTTATAAGTGTTAAATTGACAACCGTACCTTCATTACAAGTGATCCTCTATGTTCATCATCTCTGGGACCAGCGCCCATGAAAACTAGAAAATGGTAAATAGATATGAACTGAAAGTTGTGTTCGAAGCTGTGGCTTACCATTTTGAGCTTTGAAATCAAAATGAACTATCTCGTCCCGATCCCATCGTTCCTCTTGAAGAGATTCGTGTCCAGAATGCATAGCGTACAGGCCGCGGGCTATACAATGGAAGGCATCCCATATCTCGTTTTCGTCAAAAATATATCTATCCAGTCAGTTTATAACACATATTTTGATACAACAACTTACTTATCCTTGAAGCGATCAAATATCCTGCCTTGAAGGTCCCCCCCCGCACAGTCTTCTAAATATATCCTAGTTACAGCACCACTTCTATCCGCATAAATTGTATTAAGACCTTGATCCTCATAGATCCTCCGAAACATCTTCACCAGATGCTGAGAATTCGTATGTCGCAGCAACTCGTATATTTCCACTTCATTTCGCATATCTCCCCCTGCCCATCCCCCAGCTTGCTGTTTTACCACGACGCTTTCGAATGGCATTCTACCCGGCGTGCCCTCCGGAGGGTTAGGATATGTCAATCTCCATCTTCCCGCTGTCCCATTACCGCCTTCTCCTATGATCTGTATCCCGGTCCATTCCGGACTCATACCCATCCGACTTTCCGGAGTCCAAAGCGGTTCTGATGCCAGCCATGCGTTCGCACGAGCATTCATTTCTTTTGCACGTCCCCGATTGATTTTTGGGGGCACCTGATCGAGCCGGAATCCAAGGCGTACCTCGGCCTCATCGTACGTTTCGCCGGGTAGTAGTAAACTCATCTTGGTGTAAAGCTGTCTAAGATTTCTAGCTTTAGATTTATGTTACGTCTTAGATGATTAACTGAGCTATCGATTTACAACTAGCTATACGTAACGAACACATTAGTCTTCAAATTCAATTAAATACGAAATATCAGATCCAATATCTATACGTGTTTTGTGATACTGGAGATAGTAATTGAATGTTGCTTTGTGGAAGATATGTTCTTTGTTTCCTGTGTATGGTGGCTGTTCTTGGATATCCAATAATGCTTCTTTGTGTATTTCATTCTTTGGTGTATACTAAGGACAACAACCCCTGGTTATCTAAATGTCAGATGAAAGAAAGAATTTGTCTGGAAAATGCATTGAGAGCTTAGTAGCAGAAATCACGTTGAAAGCTGGGAGGGACGAAAATACCATGGTTCTCTCTCCTCAATTCTGTTCGCTAATTTGGTCGTTATTGTTCTAAAGTCCATATGCTCGTTCTTATTCTCGATTCTGAAGCATTAATTTCTTTTCTTTTGACGTGTTTATTGCTAGCTGTATAGCCTCTAAAAGTCCAACAATTAATCGCTACTTATGCAATCGACTTGAGATACAGACCTCGGCGGTTTCTGAAGCACTTCACCAACAGTAGGGAAGTAGTTTTCCTTCAATAACAATCAAGTCCATATATGTATATATCACTTCGATTCTTACTATTTTAATATATTTCAAGCTATCTGCTTTCAACTGTAACTACTCGAAGACCAAAAACGATAGTGTATGCTGCCCATCTTATCTTCTCTTCATTTCTCCAAGGTATATTAACATCCGCTCCACTTCAATTTCTAAACCTGATCTGCACCTTTATCATGCATTTCATGATGTTCTGTCTCAACAGCACCATTGTGTTCAATTCCCTTCGAGATATCATCTGGAAGGGTACCGAGTGCGCGATCGCCGAAGAGAAGATCGATTTCTTCGAGGGAGAGTTGTTTGGTTTCTTTGAAGAAGAAAAAGACAATGGGAATAGTGACTACTACGTTCCATGCTGTGATAAATTCTGTTAGTACACGTTTCAGAGATATGACGAAGGGAACACAAGGCAACTCACCAGCAAACAAGAAATAAAATTTCCACGTCAGCGCTTTCAAAGCTTGAGGGGAAACTTGTGCCCAGAATGTAGCGACAAGCCAGTTACCAATACCAGTTGCGAATGCATTTCCACGAGCACGGATTTGCATGGGCATGACTTCGGACATGTAGACCCAGGAGATGGGACCCCATGAGAATGAGAAGATGACGGTGACGCAGAAAATGAAGAAGACTCCTCCGATAGAGAGACCACGCTGTGCGTTTTCGGGATCAATTCGACTGTTGATTATAGATTGGCAGACAAGGGCGATGGTGATACCGACGGTTCCCCAGAGGAGTGGCTTGCGACGTCCGACTCGATCGATCATAAAGGTGATGAAGACGAGATCTGGAGTTTGTTGTTAGCTTCTGTAGTATTTTATCTTGGTCGGTAGTATATGTGACTTACTTCCCAAAGGTCCCATGCAGTTGTAGATTCCAGAGACGAGCAAGGCTTTGTTTCCAGTAATTCCCAACGCCTTGTACATAGTATTTTGGTAGTAACCAATAACGTCTATCTCATGTCAGCAACCATGTATTCCCTGTGTTCTCTTCAAACTTACTAATTCCAGTGAACTGAGTAAATGCTTGAACAGCAACTCCATGACCTAATCTTGTTCTCCATTGTGGTACTGTAAACATGACTCTCCATCCTGGCACCGTAACTGCCTTTTCTGCCGCAATGGTTTCCTTGATCTCGTTGAATTCTTTGACGATGAATTCATCATTCGAACCGTTGAAATGCAATTTTCTCAAAATCGCCAATGCCTGATCTTCACGATCGGTTTCCATGAGGTGACGAGGCGACTCGGGGAAGAAAAGAATGCCAGAAGCGAGGATAAGACAAGGAATCATTTGTACAGCGAGTGGTACTCGCCATTGAATAGGACTGTCTTTTGTAACACCACAGCCATATCCTACCCAAGTTGATCTTGTACCACGTCAGTAATCTCTCTTGAATTTTCGGAGAAAGAAACAACATACACAATAAAACCGACTCCAATCATCTGTTGACTCAATCCCACAATCAATCCTCTAATTTTCGGATCCGCACACTCCGCGTTGTAAACTGGTACAGCCATACTGAGCAGACCGACCGCCCATCCTGTAAAGATACGACCCACGAGAATCATGGCCAGATTTTGTGCAGCAGTTTGTAAAACTGCTCCAACGAGACAGATCAATGCACCCATGAAGATAGTAATCTTTCGTCCATATCGATCCATCGTAAGACCGCCCTGAAGGGCACCAAACACAGCACCACCATTGAAGGTTGAGTTGATAGCACCGATAATAGAGGAATCTTGTGTTGTGTTGAAGAAAGTGAGGAAATTTTGAGAGGCTATCACATCTGTCATCACACCAGCATCGTAACCAAAAAGAAACGATCTATTATTGAAAACCGGTTAGAAAATCTCCACATCACTCAACACGCTCTGTCAACGAAAGGCTCAAACATACCCGGTAGATGCAAACACCGCCAGTGAGATATTGAAAAACTTTCCCATCTTGTCGTCCTTGTTCCCTTGGAACTACTCAATCGTGAAGCACAAAGACAACGACGAGAAAGAAAAAAAAAACCCCGAGTTTCAAGAATAAAATTCTTGGCAAGTACAACGTGGAGTGGCATGGTACTATATCTATATATGAAGATTGCAAGACGACCTTGTCATGCCATTCACTCAATTGGTACGTCTATGTAGCATGTGCACTGCACCGGTTAAAACGAACCTCTGTGTTGGAACATGGATAATTGGAACTCCTCCCCTGTTTCCCATTCACGCCTATTTCCTCACCAAACAACGAGCATCTATCCCCATCTATCACCCCGATTCCGCAGCCAGAGGAAGAAAAACCATGTCGAACCCGCATTTGCACATCCGAGGATATAATCCAGTCCGCATGCTGCAGCCCATCTATTGGTGGAAATTCTGCGTTGTTCATCACGAAGCGAAAAGGCTGGTGATGTTTGGATTTAGCCTAATGATCCTCTCCACATTTTCGCAAGACAGGGGGTAATCTTCACTTACCCTGCCGAAGTATAGACGCCTGCTAATCTACTGAACCCCATGGAGTAAGCCCCAATGCGGGGTTTTCCCAAGGTAAGATTTTACCAACCGCTTGGCCAATTGGCTCCGCTCCATCTTAGTTCAGAAAAATCGGATCATCTTCTTCCTTGGATGCAAAGAGTTTAATGCATCGCGAGTACATGACTATATTTACATTTACCCGGCCTCGAATCAGTTCTCAAATGTATCGTGTTTGCCACTACTAGGTACTTATTAACACGAGGTACGCACGGGACCGAGAACGTTATTTGTTCACCGATCTTGTGAGTCAAGGACTTTTCAATACCTGGGACGGACGAGTCGAGAACTGTATGATCTAGGGGCAAAAAACACCATTGTATCAGTACTAAGATTTGGTCTTTTCCATCCGTCAAATGAACGAGTCCAGAACCACGATAGTCATGAGGCGAACCCTAGAATATCAACCATTACCTCTACAGATTTTACAATAGACCAATCAAATCGAGACTCCGGAACTGGTAGGCCGAACGTGCAGTCGGGCACTTTGGGTGTTTGTTGGGGGTGTTTGATACGTCGGTGATTCGCTAATACACGTTCGAAACCTCCTAATCGTTGCATATACAAATATGCATGCGGAAAACTTCACCAAATTGGCGTCCTCTGTGAGCTTCGTCTCAGTAACCAAAATTCTCAATTCGAAAAAGTCTCTTATTATTGGCCGTAATAAGATGGTAACAGGAGAGAAAAGTTGATTAATATTTCTCCCCATATTAATCAGCCAGGCAAAACAATCTGTGCCTTTATGACCTAGACTAAATATTGCGAGTACAATAAATCATCACTCGATTTCATTGAACTGAAATTATCATTCCATTCAAACGATCAAGTCAAATCACTTCTAATGCTAAAGATCAGATCGCTTCTGCTCGTTCTTCCTCATATCGTCTCCGTTCAACAAGACACTTTTGCTCCCCTTGAAATTCGCTTCACGTAAATGCCACACATAAATCAATCAGCTCAATGATATTATCCAACGCCATGCCAGTCACAATGCATTCAATTATAAACGCTCCCAGTTTCTCCAAGAAACTGCCCAGCATGCATACCCACTCCACCTACTAATATATACCCTGGGTACGATATTGGAAAGTATCGTATCTATCAATTTTCAATTAGCATTCATCCACGATCATGAAAGGGGCAGGAAATCATACAATCGTGTGTAATAACTCCCCAAAGACTTTCCAATTAAGTCTGTCTCCACAAACGTCTCTGCCTCATCGGCGCTCATCTGCAGCTGGAACCTCTGCCTCAGACTGTTCGTTGCTTGAGCAACTCCATACGAAAAACATGGCATTTTTGATTCTCGTCCCATCATACTAACAAGATCGATTAGATTATCTGCTGATCTACGTAATGCTACACTTTGTTAGAAATAAATCGCCCATAAATATACTGAAATTCATACCTTGGAAAGCTTGTTTGCATAACTTTTTGTAATCATCAAATGCAGGTGATCCAACACCTCCTAGGACATCAACATAATCCTGTGTTAATTTGAAAGGTGCAGCTTCGAAACCAACCGACCCAGGAGAGTTGGACAGCATAAAGCCGAAGTCGATGTGAATAATGTGCCCTTCGTTATCAATGAGAACATTACCATTATGTCGATCTTTCAACTGTAAAATGTATGAGATGATGCTATATGCTGCGAGTGATCTTTTGAAAGAGTCTTCTGCAGCTTTGTATGCATCACTATCGGGTGGTCCAAAGGTCTTCACGAAGTGATCTCTCAACGTAGCAATTCTCCTTCGGGGATTTTGACCTGCTTCAATCGTGGCAAGTGTGAGACTACGCTTTAACGAATGTAAGGACACACCGTTCGTGATTGTCTCTATCAAACCAGATGACTCCCCGGTGACCAAAATTCTCATTCGTTTGACCCAAACTGGAGTTCCCGCATCCTGCCAGATATTATCACAGCATTGAATGAGCTGACATGCAAATGCTTCTTGTCGTAAATCAGCACCTGTCTTTACGATGACACTCAAAACATCCCAATTTTTCATCCACCCATAAGGCGAGGACTTCCTGATACGTTCTTTCTTGACGTTCCATGCTTCTCCGAATGTCGCAGCACTTGGATCGTCTCTGTCCCCTTTTCTTTGAACACCACCAGTCTTTTGATCATTCTCCATTCGAGCTGCACCAGCTCCGACATTAATAACAGCATCCGCATCAGTTGGTGATACTTCCTCGATATCTTCCGGTGCAACATTTGCTGCTGCCGCATTCGCTTTTTCCATAATCATGTCAAAAGTCTGCGATTGCACATTGTCTTCTGAGTCATAATTTTGCTCTTCAAGGCTCTGTATACTGGCGATAATTTTATGACGAATTGCATCAACCTCATGTTTGGGTCTTTTCCCACTCGTCGAATTGAGCTGGGTAAGCATTTGTGTAGCAGTCCTAATATGCGTTGTTAAGGTAGAAAAGTCCGGTTGATCTTTCTCTCCCGATCGACCTACTCCTGGAATGGTCATCTTCCTTCTCGGTGTAGGACTGATGGATCTAGACGTTGATGTTCCGGATGTCCTAGGTGTTGCAACACCGGATAAGCTCGATAAAGTCGTTGCACCGCTTGATTTGCGCGTAGGCCGGGAGGTTGTTGCATTTTCCTTGTAAGTTGGGGTGTGTACGTCCTCCTCGTCGTGATCTATTTCTTTGATTAATGGTGAGCTGCCCAAATCGCCACTGATTGGCTCAAAAACACTATCGGGGGTATTATCCGTACTTTTGATGATGTGACTACCGTACGATCGTCCAGATTCCGAGAGGTCAAATCTTCGTCTCTTATGTGTTCCTTCCTCTGACACTAATCGGCTCAATAAACGTTCATTGTCTAGAGTTTCCGGGTTGAAGGAGAAATCATCCCGAAGTACTTCTACCATCAAAAGATAAGGTACTTTCTCGGCGCTATTCAAAACTGTCGCTTCCGCTGGGTTCAGGCGAACAATACGGTGATGTTTACTTTTGCTAGGAATTCCATCCACGAGAGTGGCAGGACAAATAACTGGTATATCAACTTCAGCTGGCAAATCCTGAGCAATAAGTGCAAGTTCGGCACGCAATGCACTAAGGCGCGCTGGCTTTGGGACGATGACTAGACGATTTGATATATCCTCCAGAGCCGTTAAAAATTGGGTTTCAGATCGAAAATAGTTTTGCCTTAATAATTTGACTTTCTGCTTGTCAGTTAATGATGCTGGAGTCAGAAGTTTTCCGCCATGTGAATGCTGAGAGTATCTTTTATTGATTGGTTCAGTCAGCCTTGTTGGAAGACCAGCTGTAACGGGTGTTGCTGGTCTACTGGGTAGATTTGGATTTCTTAATTCTGGAAGGGATGCCGAGCTTTGATTTCGAGGCTCTAATGCTTTGAGGTCTAAACGCGAAGGCCGTATCTGTTCTAGGGGTACCTTTCGGCTAGAGTTCGATGAGGTGGGTCTAGTTAAGGAGTTCGATCGAGCCAGATCTGGTGGGGCTTCAGAGGGTCCAGCACTATCCAGACCACCACTGCCTGGGGCGCTGGCGATCCTTGCAGCCTCTCTCCTCTGTTTTGTTCGTGTAGACCCCGGTGTCGTTGTATGACTTCGAACAATCTTTTGTGTCTGCATCTGACTAGTATCTGCGACCACATTCCCTGTACTTTGAGGTTTCCGTGCCTGTGAAATAGCCAATGGTCCAGCCCATTTTGGTAGAAAGGGAACTGCTATGCTCGCCAGAACAAAACTTGCTAGAACAGTAACAGGTAAGACATTCTCACTGATCTTCTTCGTGGGAGTTTCCGAGACCCCGAATACGATATGCTGGACCTTATTATAAATTCGTCTGCACGTTTTGAAAGCTTCGGATTGAGGATTCGCAGAAAGATCGTGGAGATATGTTTGGAACAGCCAGAATGTCTGCGATTCTAGTTAGTGATTTGTCCCATCTTGCATGTCCTGTCTCCAAACACACCAATAATGCAGCATTGACCGATTCCTCGCACAAATCCAGAATGAATTCCTCCAGAGCCACAGACTCATTATCGACACTGATAATTAGGTGGCATAGCTGCGGGAGGAAGAACTCAATCTCCTCATAACTAAATTGTCGCAACTTCGAGCAGAGAACATAATGTATCCCGACATGGTCTGCATACCGTCTGCCAACTCAAGCAATCAGTAAAGGGAGTCTGCGACTGAACGGAAAGGGGTAATTGGCATACGAAAGATAGGCTACGGAGAGGAATGGATTCTGATTGAAAACATCGGACTCGATAAATCGCTTTAACAAATCCCAAGACATTTGGTGACTCGGGATCAGCTCCTCGATTTGCCTAATTCTTGATTTATAGAAAAGGTTTAAGGATCAAGGGGGTTTTGAGGCGCAATGCCTCTAATAATCTCGGCATTAACAGATTATGAGTATTGTAGTTATCATGACTATGCGAGCCAGAAAATGAGTGCGAGAAAGGGACGATTAATGAGGAAGTATGTGAGTATATGTATGTGCAGGAATGAATCGTTTGTTGTCAAATCAATTTCGTCGTCTTGAGCTTGATTGACCGGTATCTAATTGTATCCTTTCGTATTAAGGTTTGAAAGTGGCAGAATTGGAGAAATGTAAAAGCGGCCAGAAAAGTGGAGTGAATCATTTCTAAGGACAGCAAGACGACAGCCTTGGAGAAAGTCGAGAACAGCCTCACCGGGAGATTTCGAAGGGTTCTGTCAGTCCCGCCCGTTTGAGATAACCGAGAGTTCTCTTATCCACTTGTCTCAGCCTTCTCTCGGACATTGCCTAGCATGTAACGGCTTTCATCTCGTCGTCGATCCATCAGATGTCATTGATTATAATGCAGATTGATTTGTTACTTGTATTGGAATCAAGTGGTTGGTAACGCAACTAGTCTTGATTGTTTTAATCAGCCCTCACTTCCCTTGGTTGAAAAGTACCATGTTCATATCAGTAACCAATTCATCGCGGAATCTCATTTGTTTACAGAGCCAAAGGAGAATATAGATTGCCTCGAATACACAATAACGTATTCACTTTGCATGATATCGATTCCCGGGCTGATTAAAACAGTCAATTGACGATTGCTATTCTAGCACATTTCGAAACCATATCTCTTGAAGTTTGCCTGGAGTTCACCTGCCCAATATCCCTCTCCTATTGATCTTACGTGATCGATTATATCCATTTTGTTCCTTGTTGTCGACCATTTACTCCGTTGAGGCTATTTAGAATATGCTTCAAGTGGAAATCTAGCAGCAGTGCTCTCTTCTGAAACGTACCGGCTACATCCATCAATATCACACTACCGCTTACATTGCGTCACAAGTGTAAACCTCATCCTGTCAATATTGCTTATTCAATTCTTTTTGATTCGTCTAGATACGCTTCGAGTGATCGTCTGGAAGTATGATTGTATCGATTAGGCCGAGGCGCAAGAATCAAGGCACAGGATATAGAGAACAGGTCAAACGTTTCTTTGCAGAGCAAGAGATCATTTGACCCAAGTGTGTTCTCAATTAATGGGTGGTTATAATCATCCTCACCGATCTCATCTATATCCATATCTCGTAAAAACAATCGGCAAACTCTCTGAGTATACCGGTCTAGTAGTTGCGTGCGTTTCCGAAATCAAATTGGGATGGCAATCAAAACTAAATCGGCTTGTTCATGCAATCTCAAATTCCTCTTTCATGATTCCTACTCCTCACTATTCGTATGTAAAATTAAAGTAATTCTAACACACGCTTATCACCCCCAAATATCATCTTCTCGCCATCTCCTCCCCCCCTCACACTTTGTCGCTTCTTCTTCCTCCCCGGTCCAACAACTCCAAACCCCACTCTCCCCCCTCCATCGCCAACCGAACGACGTCCTTCCCAACATCTCCACCCCCACCCCCTCCTTTCCCCAAAGGAACTCGATCCCCGCCACAACCCTCAACCTTTCAATCACATTTTCTCCGATCTTTTCCCTTTCCCCATTCATCCACTCAAACAATCTCCTCGTCCTCTTCCCCAACTCTTCTTCTTCCCTCTCACATCTTTCCACTTCCAACATATCCGCTTGATCCTGGAACTTACGATCATCTACTTCAATTATCTCTACTTCTCCTGATCTTGTGTACATCCCTTGTCGATTAACGCGTTTCACTTGATGCCACCAGCATTCAGGTGCTGGAACATGGAATTCCACGCTCTTCAACTGAGGCTGTCGAGCAAGAGGCGTGAAAGCTTTATATATCTCTTCATGTGAGATTTTCGGATCAATTCCATCAGTCTTCCAATTACCATTCTCGGACTTTGAGTAATTGGAGCCGGGGAGTGATGGTATATCAATTGCGAGATCTTCAATTGACGATGAATTAAGAACAGAAACCAATGTGGAGATCTGCTTCGGTAATTGTGAGTCTGATCCCCAAGAGAAAAATGGTATCCCGTCGTACATGTGAAGTTTTGTGAGATTCGTATGTCTTAATAAGGCATCCAGTAATTTCTCTGTAGCTTTATATTCTGTTGTCGAATCGTTGCAGGTAATCATTCTCGGGAACGAAGTTTCACGGATCGAAAGAGATGTGAGACTTGTTCCGTTGCTCGTGATATCGTCCAAAAAATCCACTACTGTTTCCCATTCCGATTTTACGTCGTATTTCCATGGATTTCTCATTCCATGGATTTTCAGCTCTTTCAATCCAGTCAATACACCTGCAATCCCCAATTTCTGCACCGCAACTGGACTAGGTTTTATTATATGAAGAGTCTTCAATTTAGACCAATCCATGACTTTTAACCAAACATCCAAATTCGACACCCCATCAAAGGATGGAAGTCGTTCAATAGGTATGTAACGAATCGCATTCACGCTACTCAAACGATATTTTCCAATCTGGTCAATGAGCCACATTGGGAGTTTATTCCAAGGAAACTTGAGAAGTGTCCGCCAATCAACTTTGGGCGTTTCGATATTCCTGTACCATCCACTTCCTCCATCAGGCGATTCCTCAAAGTCATATCCTTCCACGACCAACTTTTCCAGCGGGGGAAATTGGATCGATGTCATATTTTCCCTATCTGTATTAAACTCGCTCGAAAGAAATGGAAAGGCCTCAATCTCATTATCAACCACGCATCCAAAGTGCGACAATCTCAACTGTAATTCCCGCAAATTCGGCGGATTAGAGCGCAGGATCTCGAAAAGAATCCGCATCGAAGCCGGATCTGTCGGGTAGGAATTTTCGATGTCGACATTGATGGAATATAATAATGGAGAGCCAATGATCGAACGTGCATCTTCCTGCAGACGATTTGCCACAGCGGTGGAGTTCTCCGAGACCTCTGTATAATACCATAGATTGGAATATCTCATGCGGGGAAGTTTGTGTAAGTGAATGCGGATACCTGGATTCGTTACGCTGAGATTGGAAAGCATCTCGGGGGGGATAGGTTGAGAAATTTTCCAATCCAGGACTGAGAGATTAGGAAGATTTAAAAGCAGATTTGTAATGCCGGGCCAGATCACGCTTTCGGTGTATTCGTCACTCCATCCTGTAATTTCGAATGTTTGGACTGCTTTTCTGTATTCAGTGGATGAGGGTTGATTGAAGAACTGAAGTAAACTATCGAAAAACCGTGTGTCTTCCGGTACGGACAATTCGATTTGAAAGTCTCGGTAGCTCTCTGGCGGTTGTGGCTTGAAAGGTTTTGGTGAAGACATGTAGCTGCTGTCTGACAGACCCATATCCGGTTCTCCAAAGTTTTCCCATTCTTCTTCAAGTGCTATCAAGGCGTCTCGTGCATCGAAATTCTCACGAGCCATCGTTTGTGCTATCAGCAACAGAAACATAAAAAGCAGCACGACCGAACGTGAAAATGTACGGCTACTCGAAGAAGCCATGTTGAAAATCCTGTAACAGAGAAGAGCTTGATTACTCTCGCGCTGATACTTTCAGTGTTTATATATTTATACACGCTCCTCTCGTCATACTTTTAGGCAACTGTGCCGCTTGCTTTAGGTATCATGTGGCCTCAACAACCGTCAGCATATGTGTTCTCATAACCCGACGTCGTAATCCCATCCATTCCATTTCTGCCTTGAACGATATATAGAGAATAGGAACAGTAATATTCGTCAGTAGAGTCATGATCATGATAATTTCAAAATGCATGTGATTCAGCCTGTTGAGATTCAGGAGGGTGGGGATGCTGACCAATCTTATGATGGTTGAGGATTCTAGGTGCATGGAGGAGTGTGATTGATTATCCACGTGGTAATTCCAATATATGATATATTACATGACTATGTAAATACTCATATACATACGCTGAATAAGTAGCCACATCGTCTCATCCTCAAGCCTCACAAGTACCAATTCCACTCCCAACTCCTTGTCGCAAGATTCTTCCCCCTAATTTGCATTCGATCAATCGATCGATCCATCCATCCATCCATACCACCAACCTACTCTACTCTACTCTACTCTACACCATTCCATCCGCAAATCCAGCTAGATTACTATATTTTCAATTCCATCCATCCATCCATCCATCCATCCACCTCATCTTAGATACTCTACCTATTTATCAGATAGACAGACATATAGATAGATAAATAGATAAAAAGATAAATACCCAACACATCTCGAAGAAAACTAGACCATCAAAACACATTAGTTAATACTTAACATTTTATATATGAGATTCGACATTCGACATTCGACATTCGACATTCGACAGTACCCCAGATTCATATATAAAATAAGCAGTATTGAAATTAACATTAACATCAACCCAGACGCAAACAAATAAGCAAACAAGTAAACATGAAATCTACTAGAACATCGTCATTTTCTAATCCGATCAAAGAAAAAAAACAAAAAAAACAAAAAAAACACACAGCAATAATAATACAATACAATACATATTGACACTACCTTTAAAAGAATCATACCCCCTCTGCACTCTCCACATAATCAATACCAACCATCTTTATAAAACATTTTCTACAAAAATCCATCCTTTCCAGTCCCGCTCGAATTCCTTCCTGCGTTCTTCATAGAGAAACACTATGTATAGATCTCCAATTCCAATTCCAATTCCAATTCCAATTCCAATTCCAATTCTGACCCCGTACCCCCGCTACTCTATGCTTTTATATGGATTACATAGTTCAACCTATTTAATGTAAATGCGCTTGCATTTTGTTTATTCGCTTGGCTGAATAGGAAGATGGGAAGATAGGAAGAAAGAGAGAAAGAGTTGAATAGAAGAGAGGAGAAGAGAAGAGAAGAGAAGATGATTTTTATCCATCCATCCAAGACAGAGAGAGAGAGAGAGAGAGGATGATTGAGAAGAAGATTTAAGAATTACAATGAAATGATATAGGTGGATGTGATAGATAGATAGTACGATGATTAGCAATCTCGATCATGTATTCCACCATTTCAAAAGGCAAGAAGAAGAAGAAGAAGAAGAAGAAGAAGAAAAACACAAATGTCCAATTCAAAACGAGCCACCGAGCAAACACCAAGTATAAAGCCAAAGTTTAAAATCTAAACCGACAATATCACCATCACCAGCAGCAGCATGAAACTTAACAACCCATCCTCATCCCACCTATCAAAAGAAGAAGAAGAAGAAGAAGAAGAAGAAGAAGAAGAAAAGACCTCGCACCCATCCAATCCCCAAGAAATCATCAACAGCCAGCCATCCAGCCAGCCAAGCCCTGTCCCGCCCCGCCCCAACAGAGCAAGAGCAAGAGCAAGACCAAGACCAAGACCAAGACCGCGACCACCACAAGACCCCCAAGCCAAGTTACCCACCCAACCCCATACCACCAGGCAACCTACCCACCCACCTACCCACCCACCAGCCCAGATGCACCCAGCAACCGATGTAACTATACAAGGATATATGATGTACTAAACTGTACTAGACTATAAATCACGAATGTACACATCGTACTTCATGAATAAACGAGGCTGAGTGAAGATCGATTTGGATTTTTGGTTGAATTTTTCGATTTGGTTATTCGTAGAGAGGGAGGCAGGGAGGGAGGGTGAGTAAAATAGATTTGAATGAAACTCTGAGTGGAAATTGGGGATTGGATGTACTGGGTAGAGGTGGTAGATATATCTATATCTATATATATAGGTTATAGAGATTTAGAATGAGAATGAGAATGAGAATGAGAACGATATCTCTATAGTGTATATATGTAGATATATGATTTGCTTGCTTGCATGCTTGCTTGTGTGAGAGATTTGGAAGTTTGTTCGGGGTGTGGAATGGAATGAATGAATGAAAGGAAAACACACGTGATATGGAGTGGAGCGGAAAATCGCGATATGTTGAGAAGAAATAATATAGTACGATACGATACGATACGATATGATATTTCACCCCTCTATCCCATCTCATCTCATCTCATCCCATCCCATGTGATTCCGATCCGATTCGAGGAGAGAGAGAGAGAGAGAGAGAGAGAGAGAGAGAGAGAGAGAGAGAGAGAGAGCTTTCTAGTCCTACTTACCTTGGAACTATATGTATGTATGTATGTATGTATGTATGTATGTATGTATGTATGTATATTCATCCATCCATCCATCCATCCATCCATCCATCCATCCATCCCAAGACAAGACAAGACAAGACAAGACAAGACTAGATATGAAAATGCAGCGGTGAACTATCACCATCATCACCATTACCACTATCACTACCATCACTACCATCAAAAACTCACCATCAAAAACTCACCACCATATCCTATCCTATCCTATCCTATCATATGCGAATGCGATAATGGGAAATACGATTGATTAGGATCGGGATCGGGATCAAGATTGGGAATGGGATTGGGAATGGGTTGGGTTGGTGTAACATCGCTTTTGGGATGGATGGATGGATAGATGGGAACGTGAGGGTTTATTTTATTTTATTTATGGATGGATGGATGGAGGCAGGGAGGCAGGGAGGGAGGGGGATCCACTTGATTGTAACATTGGGGGGTCTTGGTGGGTGAGGGAGTGAGTGAGTTGATGGATTGATAGAATTGATAGAATGAACTACTTGTGTATGTACGTATGTAAATAGATAGATAGATAGATAGATAGATAGCAAATCGGATTATCAAAACCATCAAAACTATTCTGTTCCGTTCTATTGTATTGTATTGTATTTTATCATTATTCCTATTCCTATTACATTACCTACCTACCTAACTACCTTTTAATTCCCAATCGTTCCATTCCATCGTCCAAACCTTATCAATTATGGAGAGAAAGTCCTCTCTCTCTCTCTCTCTCTCTCTCTCTCTCTCTCTCTCTCTCGCATAATAACAGATCGACGTCTATCATTCGAGAACAATTATGAATCATGAATATGGGACTCTGCGAAAGGAGATGAATTTGAAATAGTTCAATGATTTGGAAATACAATATAATATAATATAATGTTACGGTTCGGTTCGGTATAGTATGTCTGGTATGGTATGGTATGGTATGTATGCGTGGACTTGAGTATGGATGAGACAAGCAGATGGACAGACAACCAAGTATGATGACCCATGAGCATGCCATGATTATAGAAACCAATGAATAGAAGAATTTCAGTAATCGCTTCCTGCTCGGTTCAATATCCTTGTTGTGTCTTGTGCTTGTTCGCTCTGATTGCTATGTTTTATGTTTTACGTTGTATGTATGTAAGTATGCCTGCTTACTTACGATGTATCTCTCGGGATTTGTGTTTTGTTTCTTGGGAGGCGAGGATGGATGGACGAGAGGGATCGGGAGACCTAGTAAGAACCGGTGGACCTTCCGTGTTCTGGTGGGTAGGAGGGTGGTGCTGCAGTCAGAACTTAAGATACGAGTCCATTCATTCATTCATTCAATCAATCAATCTGTTCATTTCCTACGAGAGAACCAAGAATAAATCCTCCTCGTACACGATGACAATGATCCAAGTATCCATACCCAACCAAGCAAGGCAAGAAAACCAAAGGCCAACCAACCGCTTCGAGGATGGCACGGCACGACTCGAAAACCAAAGGACGACGAGGTGAAATCCCGAGCAGGCCAGACGAAATGCTTAAATTGAGTTTGTCCCGACGCGGACTATCGTGCGTGCTATTTGTTAGATCGATTTCTCGGATCAAGGATTTTTCTTGCAGACGGTTTAATTCGGCGAGGCGGCAAAGAAAGCTTGCCCTTCTTATACGAAGCAAGCTCGAGGCAGGCAGAGTGCGGAAATGGAAATGGAAAAATTGTTCTGGGCTTGGGGCGGATAGGATAGAATAGGATAGGATAGGATAGGTACGTACAGGATTGCCAGGTGGCGATCATGAGGCAGAGGGAGAGGGAGAGGGAGAAATAATTCATCGGCTGCAACAATCACAGTCATAATCACAAGCATAACCATAACCATAACCATAACCACATAACCACGATCATAACACAGGGGGAAGGGTGAGAATAGGGCCGGATCATTGATCTTTGACGTGGTGCCAGAAATTCGGGCGAGAATGATCGGTGTGATAACCTTATGATATGCAGATGATATGTATTGGGATGGATGGGATTGGATAAGCGGCGATGAACGATGGATGAGACGAGAAAACGATAAACGGTAAACGGTAAACGGTATACGATAAAGCAAGCAGACAAGCCAAGCTGTATGTATTTGTTTTTTTTTTTCACACACACACACACACACACACTCTCTCTCTCTCTCTCTCTCTCTCGATATCTATATAGATAGATAGGTACACCGGTCAGGTCAGGACAGGTCAGGTCAGGACAATTCCCATCAATTGGTATGATATGATGGTCTCTTTCTTTTCTCGGAGAATTTTAGAGGGGAGTGGATAGAACGATGAATGATGAACGATGAACGATGAACGATGAGACGTATCTATTAGTTGATCTTTTGGGGAATCTCGAGATAACCACTCGCACCGTAACCTTGGGGGGGAAGATTATCGGTGTTTCCAAATTCCAATCAGTTGGGTTTTGGTATCGTGATGCTGATTCGATTACTTGAGATTTTGTACCGTGTTCTCCACTATTGTGGTGTGGAGGTGTTGGGACTTGGGACTTGAGGGATGTTGGTGGGTGGTGATGTTGAAATGATACTGATACTGATGTTGATATGATACTGATATGTATGTACTGATATGTATGCACTGATACTCCTAATGATACTAATCCTGATACCCAATCCAAAAGATCAAATGAACGTCTCTCGTCCTATCTGAAACCCATCCCAAAGTCATCCCATCCATACCATCCGTACCATCTATACCATCCATACCATCCATTCTTCTTTCTCCCTCCCATCCTCCCTTTCCACCACCAATATCATACGTTACATACAAAGATCATCTTCAAAATCGGTGGTAAGATGAACTCTCCCACCCCCATTCAATGTAGTATGGCATGCAACCATCCGTTGAGGGTTAAACCCAGATGCAATTTTCATGCAGCCAAGAATGAATTCAAAGGCCAAATCCCATGGATCCACCGAAACCCTTGCCCCGCATTTTCATCCGGTAGGTGGTTACTACTCTGCACTTGGAATTGTTCGGATGGCTTTGGATGTTGGGTGGTGGGTGTTGGATATTGTGTATTGGGTCTTGGGTATTGGATGCTGGATGTTGGATATTGGACGCTGGGCATTGGACCTTGGACCTTGGGCCTTGACCGATGACTGTGGCCGTCGTCGAACTTCCTGTCTGTGGAATTCCAATGAAGAAGGCGTTCTTCAGATTTGGAGCGAGCGGTAGAAATTGTAAGCGTAATTACTAAGGAATCAGTCATTCATTCTCCAACAAATCCCATGATGCAAAATCATTCTCATGTCTCTTCCTTCGAGCAGCCTTCACTCTAGCCTTCACTCTAGCCTTCACTCCAGTCAGTCTTCACTCCCCGACACTTGCCTCTCTCACCAGTCAAATCGCTTCCCTCCCCTTCCCCATGTCGATTGTCGTGCGGAGAAGGTTACTAATTTGAATCATTTCTCACCTACCAGGCAAGCCCAAGCTCCAATTAAACCGCCGGGGCTTTGATAAGTCGTGCATGAGATTACTCCTTTGAGAGGAGAGAGGAAAGAGAAAGAAAAAAAAAAAGATTGGCGGGCAAAGATAGATAACGTATCAATGATTGTCATGATTATCACAGACTCGCACGTCCATCCGACATCACACTTATTACTAAATCAAGAACCGCCTGGTGATTGATTCAAACATCTGCAATTAAAACATGGGGGAACATAATTGTGGATGCGCAGTGCAGGGACAGGCAAGGGCTAAGAATGGAGATGCAGCTTATAAGTAGTTTAAGAACTGCATCCGTCGTGGTTGATATACGATGTGGTTGTTGCTAGTGCTTCATAGGTCGAGAAGTATAATATCACATTGACCTCGCCTTACCTCACCTCACCTCGCCTCACTTCACCTCAACGTCACTTCATTTGGACCTCATTCTATTGCTTGCTGACCTGGATATATAATTTGCATCTTCGTTCCGATTCACTTTCCCCGGCTGCGAAAGACGCGAAGAAGAATATTCATATTCACCGTAGACTTGTCACCAATCTCATCGGAATAACGGATTCACGCTTGGGAACGGCTTGATACCTTTTGTGTCACTTTTGTTCGTGTACAGGTCAACAAGGTGATTGGACCATATCGAGGATCTGAAGACGCACTAAGGGTGAATCTTTTCTCCACGACGGCTTCAAAAGATCTCTACCGCAGCGGGAAATTCGCATAAGACTTTCTTCCTACCACTTCTCAAATCTCTCCCCTTCAACTCTCCCACACCAAACAACTTCTTCATCCGCCCACCCATCGACCGTCTTTTCCATTAAGAGATCGATCTCCAACTCACGTTACACTCTTTCTCAATAATACCAATCATACCTAATATCCCAAAACATTAATTCGCATTCGTCCATTCAATATGGAGAAAGAAGCGGCGCATGCGCATTCCCCAGAGGTTGCCTCCGTTCAAGATAATGTCGATTTTCGCACCAATACTCCTACTACCGCCGTCGATCAGCATGGATGGAAGCATAAGCATCGTCAATTCCTAGGCATGACCTTTTGGTATGCATCTCCTCGAGTTCAACTTACCATGGTTGCATTCGTCTGCTTCCTCTGTCCGGGTATGTTTAATGCGCTTGGTGGTCTTGGTGGTGGTGGAAGATCAGATACTACTCTTGCAGACCATATGGTGAGTTATCTTCTGTTGATGCTTCTTTAAATTCGATTCTCGATCTTGGCGTTCATGATGATGGAATTTCCCTGTATAAAATCGAGGCATTTTCCAGTCACGAATTTATTACTAACATGATACTTCCTAGAACACCGCTCTATACTCAACCTTTGCAGTCTTCGCTTTCTTCGGTGGAACTTTCGTCAATAAATTGGGTATCAAGGTTTGTTTGGCCTTTGGTGGTATTGGATATTGTATTTATGCAATTTCTCTCCTCGCCTCTGTTCACGCACATGTTGATGGCTTTAACATCTTCGCCGGTGCGCTTCTTGGTATTTGTGCTGGTCTATTGTGGACTGCGCAAGGAACTATCATGGTTTCCTATCCATATGAAGGTGACAAGGGAAAATACTTTGGTATTTTCTGGGCTGTTTTCAACTTTGGTGCTGTCCTTGGTGCTTTGGTAAGTTTGATACCATTTTTTTGCACTTTCTGTGTGATCAAGTTTATCTATAGCTTGTTTCGCTCTTTCCGACTTTTCTGTTTCTTCTCATTTGAGGTTTCAGGTGTGAAGAAGACATCGTTTCAGGCACTACAGATAAATGTCAGAAGATCACAGACTAACAGGTTTTAGATCCCACTTGGTCAAAATATCAATGTCAAAACCAACAGTACTGTCACTGATGGAACCTATATCGCATTTATCATTCTCATGTTTGCCGGTGCTGTTCTAGCTCTCTTTTTATGCAACGCCGATGATATTGTTCGACCTGATGGTACCAAAGTTGTTCTCATGAAACATCCATCCTGGAAATCCGAATTTATCGGTCTTTACGACACCATTGTTCAAGAACCATTCATCATCCTCCTCTTCCCCATGTTCTGGGCTTCCAATTGGTTCTACACTTATCAACAAAATGGAATCAACGCTGCTGTTTTCAATACCCGTACTCGTGCTCTCAACAACGTTTTATACTGGACTGCACAAATTTTCGGCGCCATCATCTTCGGTTTCGGTCTCGATGCTGGTAACTTCCGTCGTTCGGTTCGTGCCAAGTCTGCTCTCGCTCTCCTTTTCTCTATCACCATGGTTACTTGGGGTGGTGGATATGCTTTCGAAAAAACCTATACCCGTGAGAGCGTCAGTTCAGGAGATTATGTTCCTGTCGACTGGACTGATGGAGGTAAAAAATACATTGGTCCTATGTTCCTCTACATCTTTTATGGATTCTTCGACTCTGCATGGCAAGGATCGGTATACTGGTTCATGGGTGCTCTTTCTAACTCTGGTCGTAAATCTGCCAATTACGTCGGCTTTTACAAGGGTATTCAATCAGCTGGCGGTGCGGTCATGTGGGCATTGGATGCGAAGAAAATTTCCTACCATGATGAATTCATCAGTAACTGGATTCTCCTCTCCGTCTCTTGCGTCATCGCTGCTCCGGTCATTTTCTTGAGAATCAAGGATACGGTTACCGTCGCGGAAGATTTACAAGGCACGGATGAAACACTCGCAGATGTGGTTCCGGAAGGCCACGAGGAGAAGTTGGGTGGGGGTCATGAATTGAATACTCATGCTCGTTCTGATCATGTTTAGATACTCGTTTCTTTTCGGGTTGCGTGCGTCTTATTACTCATTCTTTTTTCGATTTGAGATTAATTTATCGCGTGGGCTTTTGTGGATTTTGCTTTGGGGTGTGATTTCTGGGGTTTGTGGTGGTGGGGATGGGGATGGGGATGGGAGGGTTGAAATGAATGAATGGATACATTGATTAATGGATGCGTTGATGCATTAATGCATTGATTGATGAATGGCAGGATGGATGAATGGATAAATGAATAGCTAAATAAGAAGATAAACATACTTCATTCCTAATTTGCGCTCTCTCTCTCTCTCTCTCTCTCTCTCTCTCTCTCTCGCTTCTCATCATCTCTCACCATTCAATACGCTATTTCGGGAAAATGTAACGTTCTTTCTAATCATAGCTAGTTTTTGGTCAGTCAGTCAGTCAGTCAGTTGATTCTATCTCTCTTTTTGTCTTGTTCTTGCTCTTGCTCTTGTTGATAAGTCAGATTAGACTAGATTAGATTAGGTTAGGTTGGGTTGGATTTGATTGAAATGGATTGGAGAGAGAGAGAGAGAGAGAGATGAATAAGCTGGATTGGAATTATGAATTATAAGAATTACATGAGTTATATGAGTTGAGTTGATATCATAAAATTTATAAATATAATGTGATGTGATATGATATGATATGATATGATGTGAATTGTGCTTTTAGCTGAGCGTAGCTGAGTGGAGTGGAGTGGAGTTTGATTGGGCTTGGGGTTTGTTGGGTTTTTGGGATGGATGCTGAGATGGCTTTTTGATTAGATGATTGGATGAATGGCGGATTAGATGGTTGGATGGTTGGATAACTAGGTAGATGGATAACTAGATAGCTATACTATACTCATTATCATACCATTCTATAGTATTATAAATATCCAAATATCTACTTAATAAATATCATCTTTATAATCTCTATGTAACTATTATATATTATGTATTATATATAGGTTTTTGATAATGTATATGTATATATATTTGATATGTAAAGTAAAGTGAAGTGAAGTGAATATTATAGTGTTATTATTATTATTCTTTCTTTTTTATAAGTTGGTTAGTGATTTTGTGGATTTGTGTTGTTGTATTGTATTGTTGTGGGTGTGTGGGTGTGTGAGTGTATGGATTGGTATGGAGGTGGATGGATAGGGAGGAGAAAAGAGAAAGGGGGGAGGGAGGGAAGTAGAGAGAAAGGGAGGGAAGTAGAGAGATGGGATTGGAGTCATGTATATATGTATATATAGCTATCTCTTACTTGTTCGAGTATGATAGGATGGATGTATTCTGATCTGTATATGCTGCGAGTGAGTGAGTGAGTAAGTAAATAAGTGAAAAGGAATGTGAAAATAAATGTAAATATAAACACAGTAATGTATATAAATAAAATAAACCCTTCATTGAAAATATTCGGATTCCTGTTTATTTCCTCCACGATTCACCTCGTTTATTATATTTATATATAAGTTATACTATTAATTATTTACTTATAAATAAACTTACAAATAAGAGTTTCGTTTGTATATATTATTATTATTATTATTATTATTATTATTATTATTATTATTATTATTATTATTATTATTATTATTTATAATTAAATCTCGAGCGTAGCGAGGATCGGGGGTTTGGGGGCTGGCCCCCATAAAGATTAAAGAAATAAAATTAAAATTATATATATCTTAAAAAAAAGAAAAAAAAGAAAAAAAAAGGAAAAAAGAAAAAAAAAGAAAAAAAGCTACTATGAATCCACAGTCTGAAAAATTCTTTTTCCCCGACGGCTAGTCTTGAATGTTAGTATTGTATTGTATTATATTATATTGTGTTTTGTTTTGTTTAGAGTGGATAGCGACTAGCGGTTAGCTATGTATATATGTGTAGTAGAGAGTGGATTTTATATGAGGGAGCTTGTTTAGAAGAGCTGGGAGAGGGAGGAGTTGGCTTTATGGGGAGGGGTATGATGTAGGAGTTGTGGGATTGGAGGGTTTTATTGTGTTTGTGTGATTGGTTGATTTTATTTGTTTATATTTGAGTTTGGGCTTGAGGGGTTTTCTGAAGTTTTGTGGGATGTGGTAGGGTAGGGGAGAGGGGAAGGAGAGGGGAGTAAAGATGAAATGAGTAACTCGTAGTTTACAGTTTGTTAGGTTTAGATTTGAGAGTTATATTTTATTAGGAGAGGGAATAAGAAACAGGGGATTAAATATTAAATATTAAATACTATAAATTACTCTTATATTATAGAATTAGAAGATAGTTTAGTTTACTCTTCTTATATCTTTTAGATTCTATAATAGATTCTTTAATAGATTCTACCTTTTCATAACTTACTATAGATTCTATCTTCCTACTACTCATTACGAAACCTAAGAGATATTTGAATCATTAATCTTAGAATTCAAATGTCGCTCGAGTAAATCTAGATCAACTAAGTAACATCAAACCCATCCCCTCTGAAAATAATATAATACAACTTCTCTGATTCAGACTATTAAATAATGTAAATATTATATACTTATATATACAGAACTTGAGTAGATTAATTTAAATCAGTATTTATTAGTTAATTTATCACGGAAAGAAACGAGGAAGTAATTAGATGAGTATAAATATAATTTAATTACATAGGTATACAAATGAATCATTACCATCCGCTTAAAAGTACCCCGCTTCAAATAACTACAAAACTTACTTAGAGAAAGAATTCTCAACCCATGTAGGTAATATAATACAAATCAATATACACAGAAATGCCCAAATGATTTCTGCTTCCGTATTCGAAAATACTAAAAAATGAGTCTGGGATTCATGAGCAAGATTTAGTGAGTCAATCTGATGAGTCGAGTAGGTATATTCTGTTGATGAAATGATATGTGAATATAACAAGCAAGGGGTCACGGGAACGATGTCCAGGAAACGGAATATGTATCAAGAAAAATCTCACAGCGTTCAGGAGTGATATGTAAATCGTATCTCACATCTCCCAAGTATGAATAATCTACCCATGGAACGCAAGATGTCGAATCCCGAATCCACCAATCTCATCCGGAATCCACGCACGTGGAAGATGGATATGTGTATTTGGTATTGGAGATGGCTTTTACGCGTGTTCTCTGCGTATCTGTAGTCTCCTGCGAAATTGTCGGGGTGGGTCGGTGTCTGGTATGGGTTGGAGGAAGGTTGTGTGGAGGATTGGTGGGAGTGTTGATATGGGGAATTTATGGGTGAGTATGCGGTGATGGGGTATGTAGTGTAGTGGGGGGTGGGAAGGTGTATGAGGGGGCGAGGAGTGGGGAGAGGATGGGTTTGTGGAGGTTGAGGGAGGTGTGTTGGAGGAAGTTTATGGAGGGGATCTGGTGGGGGGAAGGAGATGGGTTCGTTGGGTGTCCCGTTTCAGAAATGAGAGGTGGAATGGAATGCTTGGTGATGTGCGGGAGGAGGAAGATGGTGGGTAGTGAAGATAGTTAGGATCGAGTTTGTTTGAGTATAAGATATGGGAAACTTTAAGGGGTGTTTGTATTGTCTCAACTCGCGATGAATTTCAATAGGGAAACACGTATTTACTGTAAATGTATAGCCAACTCTCCAAAACTTAAACACACTATTCCAAGAGACACTTCATACATGATGAAATTAAAGCGCCTAGTAAGCCGCTTGGAATTGTCGCGTTGGGCCAAATATCAAAACTTGGAATAGTCAAGAGCAGCATTCTCTGTATTCACGAAGTATGAATATTGTAAATATGAGTAAAATAGACTAGACTAGATTCACGTGGGAAACTTCGGCACACGCCAATGTCATTGATAGGGGTCCGAACCTTAATAATTAGCTAATGGCCGCCAAGTATTGGGCACTAATAATTCCTCGAGCTCAGCTTAGCTAAATCTCGATCTCGATCTCAACCTCCCTCCATTGTAGATACGGAGAAGTGCTTGAAGTAACTTTTTCGCAGGTATTATCAAGATACTGTCCTGACGATACTAGACTCTTGGACACGCACTTGATACATTCAAAAGTCGAGACGTGTATGGATTCCTACTCTTGCTTTGATATCCTGTGACCAGAATATACTATAATAGAGCAGAACCAACTGGTTAACGATACAGTCTTCGGACATCCCCAATCATGAGATGTACGTATTTAACCACGTATATGCAGCCAGCAACGCTAAAGAAGATATCAAGAACCTGTACATACATTGAACTATGGAAGTGAGAAGCCCCCAAATTCTCACTTGATGAATGATGGATGGTGAATGATTTATGATTTCTCGTCCAGCGCCACGCACGACCGACACGATTCTTTCTCACCACAACATATCTCGTGAGATTGATATGTATGCATCAAGAAAATTAAACAACAAGTACACCCGTCCATTCAAAAAGCAGTCTACCCGTATAGATAAGTAAGTAAGTAGGTCTGCATCCGTGTCAAGTGTCCGGCCGAACGAGAAGAAAAAAAGACGAGAGGTTGGGGAACGCGCCACGGCTTCGGTCTATCCCATCCATGCCAATGCCCATGCCCATGCCCATGCATATTAATTATCCTTATGTGATCCCATGTCATTCCATGTCATCCCACTCCACCGTCGAAGGTTTTGGTTCCTGAATGAGTGATTCACGCAGTTTCTAGACGGGGCTTGGATCGGAATTGCTCAATGTGATTTATAGACAATTCACGAGATGGGATGTCGTTGTATGGGATTTGATAGGTTCGTTGCTCTCGCCATCAACAGAATCAAGGGCACGATATGGAATTATATGGAGCCATCATGTATTTATCACCTAATGGAGCGTGAAGCCAAAGTCCCACCGGCGATTTGCGTATTATTGGGATCATTGGGATTGTTGGTATTCATTCTTCTTCCTTTTCTTGCCCTGCCCTGCCCTTTCGTGCCCTTTCCCAGCCACACGTTTGTTAATTACTTATTTGATCCAGGAGACTGACGGTACACACTCGAGGCTGATTGAATTGATAAGGATATCGATCGTTCGTCTTCAGCTCCGTCCAAAACATATTTTGTTTTTCCATTTCCCTTCCCTTCCCTTCCCTTCCCTTTCAAAGTACACCACGCACGACACCTCAACCCTCTGTTCCCGCATCTGCATCTACCGCCCATCTCCCATCTCCCATCTCCCATCTCCCATCTCCCATCTCTGCCTATCACTTTTTCTCTCCGATATCAAAATCAATCAATTGTGTTTCACAAACGCATCCCATCCATAAATTCTGCCGATTCGAAGAGAGGAGACTGGAACTCACGTCTTGTACATCCATTCCTGTCGGCACTTGTGGTTTTCCTATTGATAGAGTCATCCGATAACAATGGCATCCCCTCCATCCCCACCATAGTAAGTCCTATCTACTCTCTTCATTTATTGATTCATACATCCCAAGTTGCACTCATTCAATCTTTCAATCTTTCCATTTTCAACCCATATCCACACGTACACACACATACACATACACACATACACACACACACACACACACACACACACACACACACACACACACACATCATATCACATCAAACCACATCAAACCACCGTATGCATTGGCACATTTTCAAAATGCCACGCAACAAATACACGCCCACAGGCTCCATCCCTCCTACCCACCCCCAAGCATCTCCTCGCGAACCCATTCTCCCCTCCAAACCTCAAACTCTAACACATTCATCTCCTTCCAGCGATAATACCGAGGATCCTTTGGCCAGTCAGAAAATGATGCATGGCAATTCCATGCCGGAACCCAGCGAATCTCCCAAATCTCAATTGCATGATGCCATTGAGAGGATTCAGTCTTTGCACAAGAGGAGAGCCCAGATTAAGACGATTTATGAAAATGAGAGACAGTATCTGGATCAGAGGAGTCAGAAGACGAAGAGTAGTTTTGAGGGGTTGATTGTTAGTACGGAGGAACAGATACAGAGTATTAATGAGGTGAGCTTTGATTCTTTTTCTTGAACCTTGAATCGAGGTATGAGGGTAGGAATAGCTAGATGTGGAAAAGCTAGACGTTGGAAATACATCGAGATCAAAGCGAAGGGTTCAATCCAAATTTGCAGCTTCTAACATTTTAAAAACAGTTCCCAGCTTTCGACAGTCATCCAGATTATACAGAGGTTAATGGAAAACTACATTCCGTCGCATTGGACACCAAAGCTCTCTTTCAAAATGTTAATGCTTTGAGCGAATCAATCATCATGGCACTGGACGCTTGGTATCAAAAAGAAGTCGATAAATGCGCATATGAAATCAAGCTCGCAGAAAAAGATTACAAGGTACATTCACACTCTTCTCACCACACCCTTCCACTACACCTAATCCTAGCTACCCAAATCTCAAATTTCCAATAACTAACACTCTCCAGCGTTCCTTCGATACCTGGCAAGATCTCATCAAATCCGGCGATCTCTTCGGCGCATCCGAACCCTTCAAAGCTCCCGCTCCAACAAATCCCGGTCCTAGTTCCTCTCGTTCCTCGCACCAATTGCAAGATGGTCCCGATCCTCATATGTATGCAGCTCCTCCGGTTCCCAATCCTAATAATTCCATTCCGCATAAATCCGACACGATCACTTCACAGCACAATATTAGACCTCAAAGTAGTAGAAATGCGAGTATAGATATGGGTGCGAATATGAGTGGTGCGATGATGAACGGTAGTATGAATGGAAGAGGAAATGGAAATGGAAATGCGAATGCGAGTATGAATGGAGATATGAATTATCCGCCTAACTCTAGTGAGAAGCGATCTGGGGGAAAGAAGAAAACTTTTAGTTGGTTGAGTGGAGGGAGTGGGAATGGGAAATATATTGAGTGAGTGGGTGGTAGATGTGGTGATAATGGATGGAGATGGAGATGAGTATCGAATTATGAGGATGGATGGTTGCGAATAAAATGGGTTGGATGGTTGGTTGGAGGGGATATCTTTGTAAATGAATGGCGTTTGGGAATACCGTTTATGGATGTCATGCTAAGGCATACATTGAATAGCAAGAAGATGGTACATATAGTGAGAGATGAAGGGATGGATTGGAGCTTCATTATGTTATGTTTGATTTTTTTTTTTTTTTTTGATTTCTTTTTCTTGCGAATTGGTAATGATGATGAAATGAAATGAAATGAAATGGAATGGGATAATTACATATGATGGATGTAGAGATTATGTATTTAATTAATGATTATACGATTGTTATGATATATGTGTGTGGGTATATGTTTAAGTGAATGACAGAGTGAGTCTAGGAGGGAGTTATGGGTGGGGATTGAGTATGGAAATCAGATGGATGAATGGATGGATGAGTAAACTAGATTATTATAGGAGGGGGAGTGCAGAGGGCGAGTGCGGGACAGAGGTAGGAAGCGAGATAGATGGGAAAGGGGGATGGGGGATGGGGGAAAGGAGAATAAACGAATGGATGGATGGATGGATGGATTTGATAAGAGAGAGTTTAAGATGGGGTGGTTCGCTTCGATTCGCTTCGGTTGGCTTTATGAAGGAGGGGAGAGGGGAGAGAGATTTGATTTCTAGTTTTTGGGTTGAGGGGTTTGGGGTTTGGGGTTTTTCGATTTTGGGAGGGGAGGGGAGGGAAGATTTAACAATGGGTGTTTATTTTTATATCTCTATCTATCTATCTATCTATCTATCTATCTATCTATCTATCTATATACCCAGATCTTTAATCCCAACCCCCCCTCCAAAAGAAATAACAATATATACATACTCCTTCTAAATCCTCTCCTCTTTTCTCTCTTGCTCCTTTCAAGAGGTATAAGAGTAATTCATCGAAATGCATTTCAACTATACTGGCATCGGAATAATATGCATACTCTGGATAATTTGAGCACCCACCTGGGAAATTTTCTATCTTGGGAGGATTTTTTATTTGTCTGTTTCTGTTTGGGTGACTTGGATGGATGGATAGATGGATAGAGAGACTGGGTATATACTATTATGTATGTATGTGTGTATGTATGTGATTATCTCTACTTTGTCTTTGAGGTTTGGGGTTTGGGGTTGCGAAGAAATGGATATGTATAGTTATAACTACCTATCTAGAGCGACTAGCTTGTTGTTATGAAAGCGCTTGCGGATGGATTGGTTTGGTTGGGACTTTTTATTAAAAAAAAAAATTTGGGGGGGGGGGGGGGGGGAATTGATGATGAGGTGAGGTATGAGATAGATTGATTCTTTTGGTAGGATTGTTTATTCATCGGGAGATGGATGGATGCTCTATTCAACTTCTCGGTGGCTTGGAAGATTATGGATTCGTAAAAGCAAACCAAGTAATTATGTACTCCATATATCTATATAGTAGGTCATTTTCATATTTGCAGATTTATAAAACCTCTTCTGATTGATCATAAATAATATACAAAACTTTCTATTAATTGAAACTTAATTTTTCTAATCAAACAAAGGGAAAAACTATACAAAACTATTTCAATCCAATACACAACCTTAAAAGGAAAAAAAAAAAAAAAATCGATTAAAAAAGAAGTAATTAAATTAAAGCAATTGAAAGCTTTCTAATAATCTAATTAGTTTTAGAATAAACCCTATAATAATAATAATAGAATCAATTGATTAAATTGAAAGAATCAATAAAAATAAATTTGAAGATATATTTGTAAGCAAATATATAATATCTGAGACACAATTGCCTTAGTCATTTTTCAATATTAGAATCTGAATTAGAATCTGAATTAGAATGTGAAAATAAGAAAGAGAATTAGAAAGAGAATTAGAAAGAGAATTAGAGAGAGAATAAGAGAGAGAATTAGAAAGAGAATAAGAAAGAGATTTAGAAAAGAAAAGAGATTTAGAAAGAGAGTAAGAAAGAGATTTAGAAAAGAAAAGAGAATTATAAGATTTTAAGATTTTAAAATTTTAAAATTTTAAAGTTTAATTACATTTCTAATGTCTTTATATAAGTAAGAAGTAAGGGATTAGTAAAGTTTATAAATTATTATTATTATTATTATTATTTATAATTAAATCTCGAGCGTAGCGAGGATCGGGGGTTTGGGGGCTGGCCCCCATAAAGATTAAAGAAAAAAAATAAAAAATTTATATATCTTAAAAAAAAGAAAAAAAGATAAAAAGCTTCTACGAATCCACAGTCTGAAAAATTCTTTTTCCCCGACGGCTAGTATTACATCAGATTAGATTGCATGTCCTCCTCCTCCTTCCTCCCTCTATCCTTCTCTATTCAGAGAGGGAAAAAAATATTTTTTCATTCTGTATGTTTGAAAGATTGTATAGTGTATCAATCAATAGTCCTACCAAGATAAGCTCAATTGTATATATAGTGTTGTGATCGATGTTCAATTTAAGAATATATTGAATGGATGTTGTGACTATATTATTCCGTGTACGCTCCCATACTGTGTCGCGCTGGGTAAGCGTGCTAGTCCTGTTGTCTGTGTCTCACTCTTTTAATTCTGTCTCATGTACACTCACAAATATCACAAATGGCACAGGATTTTTTTAAAAGAAAAGTCAATTTAGTTAAATTACAAAACTCCAGAACAAAGACAATAAAGAAATTGTGAGACGAGATCAGAACCAGCCTGATCATCATCATCATCAAAACTTACCACCAGAAAAGAAATCTAATTCAAAATACTCACCAAAGCCATCAGATCAACCGAGACAACAGGAGAAGCAGGGGAAGAATCTTCCTTCTCGGAACCATCAACTGCGAGATTTCGAAACTCGCGAGCAAACGCTGGAGTGTCATTTCGCGAATCGGAAACGGGGATCTCGGCGCCAGCAGGTGAAGAATCTTCATCATCGGCGATGATAATGGGTTGTCTGCGGGTTCTTCCCAGGGGGGTAAGCTGAGGCGAGAGCTCGGTAGCTGTAGAGCGCTGTCTATGACGAGTCACTTGCCCGCGAGCAATCGTAGTAGCGTTCAAATGGGCTCTTCCTTGCAACTCTCTCCCAACGACTTGACGGATGCGCGGAAGCGCAAGACGAAGAGCGGGGCTTCTTCGGAGAGTTTGAAAGTGAGCGGGAGCGAGCGTGAGAGCACCGGCTCGGGGTTGACTTCGATTCTCGGGCTGTGGAGTGCCATGAGGAGGAGAAGCTTGCGGGGTTTTGATCAGAATTCGTCCGTTGGGTAGGAGAATCTGCTTGTCCGGGAGGAGTAGACAGTTCGGTGGGATGCGAATGCTGCCGCCTGAGACTCGGATGTTGCCTGCTCGGAGGAGAATGGTGCCTGGAGGGAATGAAGGCCTTGAGGCTTGGTTGACGGGGCCTTGCATTGGAACTTGGAAAGGCACTTGCTGTGTCTGTGGGGCTTGGAGTGGAACTTGGAAGAGCACTTGCTGTGTCTGTGGGGCTTGGAGTGGGACTTGAACTGGCACTTCTCTCTGCTCTCGCACTTGCTGTTGCAGTTGCTCTTGCATCGGCGTCTGAATTCTACTTTGTCGCTTCATCCTTTGCGCGTTCGCCGCAGTCATCTCATCGGCTCCGTTGCAGCATTCGCGATACTTCAGTTTGAGGGGCCCGCGCTGTATCAATCTATGCGGCCAGCATTCCGAAGAATGAAGATCGCCGCCGGGTCGATGTCGTGCTTGTTCGGTCAAAAATATGCTGAGGAGCGTGGAGCCTTTTATCTCTCCAGAAGACCGTGATTTGGAGATTGATTTGAGGAACTCGACCTCGGGTACTGACCATATATGATTCACCATGGTGGGCTTTGGAGTGTGAAAAAAGGTTCGGTGTAAATACTCGGGGGTATCCGACTTGGTTAGTTGGTTGTAGTAAGAAGTGTTGGGTTTGAGTAGATAGTTTGAAATGCTGAGATACTTTATTACTGTGATATTTTCTGTCCACTTTATGCGTGTGCACGTGGACTGTTCAGTAATTCTTCTCGGACAATGTTTCTTTGGCCCAGTTCGTTTTTCTTTCAGAAATTATTAGACAAAGAATTTTTACACAAAGAGGATTTCGAGATTAACCATACGTTATTGTGCTCTTGTTATTGGTGTGAGCATTGTTCGTTTGTTGATACGGAAATGTTCACTATTTAGTCTGAGAATTAGTAGTGTGTGTAAGCACCCTCCTGAACTAAGTGGACTATCCACCAAGCCAGAATACTAGCATCTGAACAAGATTTACATATATATAGTAACGGCCTCGTCTCGACGTTCCTCTCCCATCTGTCCACTATAACTACTTTGCTTTTCTGATAATCCTATTCGAACTCCCCCAAAGACAAAAGTAAGTACTAAGTAAACACTCCAAACCCCAAACCCCACCAACAAACTAATCATGCGTCAACCCCCTACCCCCTTCCCTCCCAGCGAGAAATCCCACATCCTCTCCCTCTGCACCCAGCACAACATCCGTCTCGACCACCGCACCAGCCGGTACACCTGGCCACAACTCATCTTCGCGCTAGAACGCGAAGCTCCTCTCCACTATCCCGGGGGAGAACACTTTGTCACCGATCCTTGGCCCCCAAGAATTTACATCACTCGATCTCTCAGAGGATACGTCAGGCGCTGGATGCGCGCGGCGAAAATAGAAGAGGCTAGGAGGATGAGAGCTGAGCGGGGAAAGACTTTGACGGAGACTATTGAGGAACACATTGAGTCGGGGAATTGTGTGAGGACGGATTTTTGGGGGTGGGTTATGGAGCCTGGGTGGGTTTAGTATCGCTTGAGGTGGTTTCGCTTAGGTGAGTGTTTGTTTCGGTAAGGGCTTGGCGGATAGATGGTTGAAATAGAATTTATTATATTATCATATAGAGAAAACGAGATTTGAATGTGATGAGATAGACATGAGTGAAAGAATTTGAATCGTGAGTGACAAGATATTTCAGAAGGATTTGAACATTCAGCCTATGATTAGACGATAGTCTGGCCCATTGAAATGGTCACGTGTAACTTTAACTTAAATTAGACGACAGTTTAGAGATTCTATCTTCCAAGCACTTCAATTCGTTGGAATATGCCATCATTTGAAATTAGATGTTTATGTATAAGCACCGTAGAATTGTCATGAAGTTAGAGGGTCTGGCAGCAAATCTACAAGTGGAACATTACGGGTGCACTTTCGACAAAAAGAGAGGACGACGTCATCGCATGGTAGTAGTGGCTGTTTCTCTATTGATTCAGTCTATCCATAGCTAATATCACACCGAATATAAGATGCGCCTATGAATGTTTGGATGCACGAGATGATAGAGTTTTTTCTAATGATGTACGCTAGGTCGCTGGCTTTCTTGTGTGTATAAAAACTATCATACTTGTAGCTTTCAATCGAGACAATTGATCAACCATACCTAGCATCACACCTTTGTGCTAATGACTGTAAAGATCTTGCACTCAGTTTTCAAACAGCTACTGGTCATTCCTCAAGAAGCGAATTCAACTAATCCCCGAGGAATTATGAGTTAGATACCACGATTAGATGAGACGATCAAGCTGTCTACTAATATATTTCTAGAAGTGAATTTGTTAATAATTTTGCCCATGCGCCGCCCCATGTATGCTAATTAGACAAGCTCACTTCTTCGTAGTACGGTCGGCCTGCCGCTATCTCTCAACAGATGTACGATCATCAAAGTAATTTACTGACGTCTTCAAAAAGTCAACTAACTCATAACTTCTTCATATCCCCCTTGGACCAATTAGATACGTACGATTTGGTTGAGCAAAAGGAAATTTTCAGCAAAACGGCAAGTTCAAAGCTCATCCACTTAGATATCTAACATAGTGAATTCATCCATGCAAGATGAGAGCGCATGGGAAGTGACATTTATCAGAGATACGGCAGACACCAGCGATTGCGCGTGCGGGGTGAATCAAAACTGAAATCCAGCAGCTCGCTATTTAAGAGGTCAACCTTTTGCCTCCCACGATTTTATTTCTTTACCTTTACAACAAATTCTACCATATCCACCCCAGCCTTTGTCTCTCGAGTTTTCGAGTAACATCCATCTTTCATCATGCCTTCAAACAATCGTCCTTCTCGCAATCGCAAGATGCCTGAGAGATTTAACTCTCCATCCGTTCAAATCGAAACCTCCACCCACAGCCAGACTGTTGCCACTGTACCTAGCACACCTCCACCAAGCACTCCTAATCATGCTTCTTCCAGTTCTCCATCTTCTGCCGCATCAACTCCAACTCCTCTCATCAGAAGCGGAGGTATTCAGTGGAGAAAGAACCTTAGAGCTACTTTGCCTGCAGCAACCGAAGTGCAACATTTATCAGCACAACATAGGCAAGAGTCTGAAGCCTCGGTCGTAGAAGCTCAGGCCAATTCCATTCCGGAACCCAGGCGTGAGGTTGGAGAAATTTCGGTTCACAAGCCTGAAGATGAATACGACGTTGATTCGCCTTACTTTGGACTGGAACATACTCCAGAGTGGGATGATTTGGGAATTGATATCGATGATCAAAGCCAAGGAAGATGGTATCCACCTGTGAGTTCTAACATTCTAACATTCTATCACTCGTTTCATGTAGCTAATTATTGTGTTCTTCTAGGGATTGATGGCACCTCCTGCTTACAACTCTCTTTCCCCCGCTGCAAGAATCATGCTATTTCACGAAGTCACTAAGAAGATGCCGTTCAAGAATCTAGTCGCGTATCTTAATGTCACCGATGATCAATTGGATAACTTCGTTGAACTACACAATTCAGAAATTATGCGATACATAAAAGAGGAAGAGCTTGAACGCTCTGTTGAGGCACGAATGAGCGAAATCCGCAGACGTGAGAACCGATTGGTCACATCTGAAGAATTTGACTTGATGTTGTACGAAGAGGTCGACTCGAAGCTTCCACCAACAGTCCTTGATTCTCCCATTTCACTTTTGGAAATTGGCAAGGCTATCGCTTTTCTTCAGACCTGCTATGGCTCACAAATACCTGGAAACCACTTAAACAATGGCTTGCGTTTAAACAATGTCGTTCTCTCATTATCTGAGTTCAACGAGATCATCGAGGAAATGGGAAAATACCATTGGCTTGGTGAGAGCCATTACTATGATTTCAATCATGATTTGGGCTTGGCAGAATATATTGATGAGATCAATCGTGTTAACAGTGTCCAAGAAAGCGTTTCTTCTGCCCAAGAGGCTGAGAAACCAGCTAAGCAACCCATTGGTCGCCCAAAGAAGCGAGGAAAGCAGTTCGGCAACAAACCACTTCGCAACAAAGCAGAACTCTTGAAGATGGTTCTGTCTTCTAAGGTACAGCAAATGGATAGCGGTGAGGACGAGGCTGCAAAAAATGCTGAGGGTGGAGCTGTAGACAAGGGAAAGAGAAAAATGCTTTGAATGTTTCAAATTCGTTCGCACATTGGGATTGGGTTTTCGCGGGGAATCAACATTTTGTTACATAGCATAAAAACATTCGCAGATTATCGTCTTCATAATGATGATGATGTTTCTTAGATAAAAATCGATGAATTTTCTGAACATATTGCATTTCACGTGACCATATATGTATCTCGCTAAATAATGAAGAAGCCCAATATGAAGAATTAGACCTTCCAGAATCAGTATTTTAGGTGATAACTTATGAATTTTATGAAATAGATTCAAAATTTCAGATGATAATGGTAAAATCTCAGTCAATCCAATCGACTAGTTCGTAGATCATGTGCTCTGAAATAATCACTGGCTTTACTATAGAAATCAAATGTCGAAAAATAATTTGTGTGCATCCCCAGTTTCGGACTTTGACAGATCTCATGAAACTATCACAGTAGTGAATTTTTCTCCTAGTTATTGGAAGCAAAGAGATTTTTACTGTATAGCCTTGAGCCAGGTGAATTTTCAATGATACCGGAACTGATTCCGTGCCCACGATTCACATGTCAAACAAAACACTTAGGGCCCGTTCGGATCGATTTTTTAGGCGATGTAGAGCTATATTTGTTGACAATATAGATCCAAATTAGTGTTTATCGAATGCAAATGTTGCTCAACAATCTATATTGATAATAAAATTGAAAAAAAGTAATTTGCTGAATGTTGATGTTGAGTTACAAAAAGTTACAAAATGTGAATTTACAAATTTTGAAAATTTGTATGATAGCTTTGTTAAGCCTTGTCAAATCTGTAATGCAACTTTTATTAGTATTTGATAATATTTGTTAACATTTGTTACTTTATATTTTGTAGATTTATAAAATTTAGGTTAAATTATTAGTCAACAAATTATTTTGTCAACAAATTAAAAAAACGATCCGAACAGGCCCTTACTCATCGAATCAAGCTGGGGCATGCAAACGAAAGTCACAGCGTGCGGCTTAATATGATTACTCCCGATGTACTACTTTGCGTGCTGAGGGTAAGAGTCCAGATAATTTACTGTTAGTTACACCTCGGTGGTGATTGTGATATTTTTGTAATGGGTATGGTTTAGGGTTCGTTCGGATCGATCTTTTATTTTATTGATGAAATCTCTAATAATAATAAAATGGCAAGGGATTTGAAATATTGGTATTTGAATGAAGCTAATATATTTGGAGTAATATTGGGACGTGCGAGGTTGAATTGAAAATGAAGAAGATAACGCTTTTTCTCAAATATATTAGCCCAACTAGATCTCAAAAGCTGCTGTTGGCCACTGTATGAGAAAGGTTAAGAAAATCTGTTGCATTTGTCACTTTAAGATTATTAGACTCAATATTTTATTAGATCTAATATTGCGTTCGGTAAACGCATTTATTTGAGCTAGTATATATTGGGCTTAATATTGCGTTCGGTAAACACCATATTAGGTCTAATATGTCTAATATATTGTTCTAATGTCAATTTTTTTTTTGATCCGAACGGGCCCTTAATGATGTATTGCATTGTGTCTATGTTATTCTAGGTTTAGTGCTACGAAGCTGTATGAAATACTTTCGTGCGCTGGTTTGCTGGTGCAATCATGTGCAGATATTCACTTCAGTCGCAACATTTACAGGATATTGAGATAGATGATCGAAGAGCCAGATGATGTGATGCTTGAGGGGCGAATGAAGTCCTGCAATGACGAGGTGAAGTTTCATGGGCGGACTTTTGTCACAGGTAAATAAAATTATGTAAAAACCAAGAACAAAAAAGATTTAATCCATCTTATGTGCGCAATTCATGTATGATCTGATTATATGGAAAGATATGAGAACTCATGTGTTGGAGTACCGTGAATATGATTGTGGGCGTATAATCAAAAAAGCGTCAAGCCTCTTCGATTATGAAGTGAAAAGAATGTCAAATCACCCAAACACAAGTCGAAATATCATGTCAAAACTCACTTGATTGATTTTGAAGTTATCACGAACCCATTTTCATGTTTATATTGGAAAGTCATGAATTGAAAATTGATAAGAACGGCGCAAGAAACCTTTTATCGCCCATGCTAAGAGAAATGGAGCAAAACATTCTTGGGAGCAAAAAGGTCACTAGTTCATCTGAGGGGATAGCGCCATATCTGTGGGCTAGTTATCCGGTACTTCACTCCGCTGGAATCGAACCTGCGAACACCCAGTGCCACACTTAAGGGGTGAGGGCTCAGAGCCTGAATCGACCATAACAGTCTATCAGGAAAGATAATATGACCCAATGCTCTTTTTACCGAGGGTGAATCTGCTTAAAGCATGGTACGACTCATTGTTCCCAGGGTGTCTATTATCTATGTCCGACGGCGGCATCGTTTGAATGATAGGCGGGAAACCCACAACACCTAACTTTCATCAACCGTCCAGTGATCTTCTGATACAGAAGACCCCCGGAGATACATCGCATCAACATATGGTGATAATGATCGATGAAGACTGCCTCCTCAACCGGGTAACGCATCCTCGCGCAAACTTGGGGTGTTTTCAGGCTCCCCAGGGGGTGATTTCGGTTCCCAAGATGTTTAAGTATTACCCACCACACTAGCCGTTGCTAAAACATTTGTTGAAAATGCGAAGCGTGTACTCTACCATTGAGCCAGCAGCCTGTGGGTGTTCGATGTCTTACGCGAGTCTATTCAATATTATATCGATCTAACACGTTTGCCGAAAAGTGAATTGATATTGTGGGCTGGACACAAGAGAAAAGGTGGCGAACCGCCACAAGTTTCTCAATAATAATGAGAGTCTTTACCAAGACTTGCGACAAGCTTCCATGAAAATGATCCAACCTAAAACATTTCAGACGGTGTGATAAAATAACCAAAAAGGATTACAGCAAAGCATGCGATGCTTCAACGTCTTTTGGTCACACATGCGCTATTATGCACGGCACTGGTGCTGCATATGTTGAACAAATATTGTAGACCGAATATGGCGGGCAAAAAGATTCGAGAGTTTACTTTATGAGCACTGAGGAATGAATAAGAAATACCAACCAAATTAATACATACGTGGATCGAAAATTCACGAATAATGCAGGGAAAACCATGTTTGACTGAAAAACAAACCTGCAACAAAATAACACTTAATAGATACAGTATCTCACGGTATCACAAGGTGCGGCAGAAGATCAAAATTTGTAGTAAAATCTCGAATTCTATCACTAATTGTCTCAAGGAGTGTCCACATCATCATCTTAAAACTTGTTGATCAATCCCGCCAAACACTCAAAATATGCTTCTCCCCTCCCCACAGAGACAGCAAACATAGAGAAGAAACCTTGGGGAGCACAACTTCCTGGAAACAACGAACTGAAAGTTCTACCAAAGTTCTTTTCGATAGCTGCTGTTAAGTTGACCATGGCTATTCGGCAGTTCATGATGATAGAAAGACGAGATGTTTGCTTAATTTCGAGTTCCCCGATTGTCTCGCAACCATGGCGGAGTTAGGTGCGGATATCCATCAATTTCTAGGGATCGCAAGTGTAGATCTTCGAAATAGTTACCTTCTGTCATTTCGTAATCGCACTTTTCAGCCTTGTATTCCTCGTGTTTCTCGTTATTCCCCAATGTATACGACCCATAGCGTTTTCTGTCTTCTCTGAACTTGTTCTTAAGGCTAGGGTTGATCATGAGATTCTGTAGTCAACATGGCTTCTCATGGGTGTCTTATCTAGGGTGAATCGTTATTTGTTATACACTAGTCAGAAAACGTGTATTGTTTTGAAGGGATGATGCATCACTGCAAAATCTCAACGCCATCTTGAAGCGCACTGAGGAAATACACGCATAACGAGGAAGTATTCGAGGTCCCAGCATAGGTCGACACGCCATTTTTGCTTTATCGAGTGATTCAATACACGTTTTTACTTCTAGATGTTCCTCGCCCCGCACATCCCAGAATGACAAGTGGTATGAAGGTGTAAGATGGTATTTGGCAACCTTACGAAGGGAAGCTTCTGACCTTTGGATGCTGCGTGGCTCTAAAATAATTCCAGATCCCATTAGTTCTGTGATTACATACCACTTCTTCAATCCAGTAAATAGCTTCCAGATATATTCATCCCGATGAACACGGTATCGATCCATATACCAAGCCAGGTTTCTGATGCGCTTCACCTCGTCATCCGGGAACCACCTTACTGAAAGAAGAGGATTGATTCGATTCGCCAACTGATCCTCTCGCGACGACCAAAGCTCAACAGCGAGGTTGTAATTGATAAGTAGAGAGTCTCGTTCAAAATCGAACCATACAAACGACGTATCATCATCCGGTTGACACTGTCCAGGCTTGCAGCAACGAAATGCACGACGATATTGTTTTGAAGCGACAGAGAACGATTCTTGATTAATACAGAGGACTGTAGGGATCAAAGCATATGATTTCGTTGCTCGTGTGACTTAAGTCTTGAGCGATGTGAGCGACGCGTGGCTCAGGAATCGCGTATTCCCAGATGGAAAGACGGATTCTTTTGGGAACTTGACGAAACTGGGGGAAATACAATGTATTTGCGGCGGAGAAAATCGGAGACAAGTGTTTTCCTGGCAAAGAGACGATGATAAGGAATTTGATTGAAGAAAGGTGTGTCGTTAAAGTGTAAACGCGGAAGCTTGTTTTGAAATACAGGAGGTTGAACAAAAGAAGAACGGCAACTGAAAGAAACGGAACCAAAGCCCTGCCTTGGTTTTTTAAAGCAGGTACTGTGTAAGATTTTGTTTATGTAGAATACTCAAGGCCGTCAACTCACTTGAGGAAGGTTCAAATGTTCGAAAGGTGAAGGAAGGTGACTCTCATTTCATTGAGAGTCTACCAGCCTTGGCCGCTTTCACGGGCTCACTTGCACTGATAACAAATCCAGCAAGAAGCATTCCTTTTTATTCTGCTATGTCACATTACTCATTTCTATTTCTCATTCTCATTATCACACAATTCATATCCATCTCGAAGCCACGTCAACAATCAACCCTAACATCTAAGAAGAGCCAGTAACGTCAATCGCAAGAACCTTTCCGCCCTCAGTGTAAACTCCCTCATTCTTTCCACTCTGACTAACATACGCCCAACCCAATCCATCACCAGCTCTGCCTAACTGAACACTCGTTGGACCAGACAAAACCGTCTCATTCGCAGTTCCAGTCGTGTCACTCTCTCCACCAATAACCACACTCACATCACCACCCTCAAGACCAATCTTCAACACACTAGCTCCGGTTCCATAAGCCAAATAAGCAACTCCTTGATCAGGATCTAGTGCGAAATCATCAGCTCCATAAGCATCCGTAAGGATCTCTACTGGTCCTGTGACGTTCAAGGTGCTAAGCGAGAACGGAATTCGTCCAAAAGTCGTAAGACCTGTGTTTGTGTAATAGATATACACTTGATTAGTGTCACCAGTGGTAGGGGTCAAAACCTTAATACCATTGACACCGAATGCCAAACTAGTGGAAACGGGTGGTTTCAACTCTGCGAGGTCGAGAAGAACAGAGTATTCGGAAGTGAGAACGTTGATGGACCAGATGACTCCGAGGATAGGATCAGCTGCGATGATCAAATTTTGGGATTCGGAAAGGGTGGTGAGTCCATTGAGAGATCCGGCGCCGGATATGATTGCAACTTTTGAGACAGAGGCACCGCTATTGGTGGAGGGGGTGTAGGATGTGAGATCAACAGAGTAGATGGTGTTGACGCCGGTGAGAGTGCTAGCTACTGAGGAGAGGGTGAAGTTTCTTGTGATGAGGTAAAAATGGGAGGGTGCGACTTCGGTGATGCCTAGGAGAGATAGTTCGGGTGTGAAAGAATGAACGAGTGTGGCAGTGTCGTTTGAATCTGGTGCGGATGAGGAAATCGTAGGGTCGATATAGTAAAGGTAAGGATTTGTGATATCAGTGACAAGTATTTTGTCACTGGAGGTTATCACAATATTCTCGAGCCAGGTTGGATTGGGGAACTGGTGGATCACGCGGGAAGGGAGATCTGAGCGGGGAGCATGGCGGATGGCGGCTGAAAACGCGGAGGACAGGAGAGAGGTAGAAACTAGAAGATTTCGAGGTGAGAAATACATGATGGTTTCGTGATATAGTGAAAGGCAAATCAGTATTCGAAAGAAATAAAGATGGATAGAATTCAAAGCAACATCAAGAACATAAAGGAATTGGCACGAGGAAAAGATCAGCTCATTTGTACCTGTAGATCTTCATCCCAGTCATTGAATCTTCACCTGCACCGCCCGTGTGTAGAACACGCACGCATCTCTCGGATATCAAGGATATCAGTCTCCAGCTACCTAAATGAGAAGTTCTTCACCGTTGTCGAAAGCATGTCTTGATTCCGCCCGGCAGTGCCAAGGAACTACCGTCGCAATGACACCCTCAATTACTCGATTGCGGGGTTGTCACATCAGTATCTGCCCTTTCAACCCTGAATCAGGATGTCAATATCCGTGTGGAATTCTGACGATTCTTATGATTGGATGTGAAAGGGGAGAAATGGGTTAAGATCCTAGTATGTGGCTAGGAGAATTAGTGGACTAAATCTAAAACAAGCATAATTCTCGGGACCGAAAGTTTATTGCAGAAATTTTGAAGAAGCGGAAACCGAAGTAACACAAATCTTTAAGCCCATTTGATAATGAAGATTACAGATAAATACTGAGAGAGCCATGGAAGAAGATGGCAGAGAATTATACTGCGTAAACAGGTAGGAAGAAAAGATGGGCATCATCTAGAACCTGGTGTCGGTTCGGAGGTTATTCGAGACATTAAATATCCGATAAACAACTCTGAGACCTCGAAACTGAAACTCAAAGAATTGTATTGCAAGCACATTTCTGACATATATTTCAAAGAGTTCAAAGCAAATATCATGTTCGTATTGCTATTGTATACTTCTCATGTACCTTGACAGTCTTCGTGTATTGACTGGGCCACGTGCTGCTCCTTGACAAGCGCAGTGCTTACGCCTAGTAGGCATTTTGTGCTTTACGTTCATCGAAAACCCTCAAAGCTTCCTCAGCGGCTTTCACGCCAGATAGTGCCATGGCACCGAAGGTGGGACCCTATGACAACGTTCTAGTCAGAATTTGTGCGATAGGTTATGGAAAGCTGAAGTACTTACCATACGGTTTGCACCATCGACCTCGGACAATTCCATGCCACCGACAATCAAACCTGGAACAATTTCTCTAGTTCTCTTGACGATAGCGTCTTCAGCGACCTACAACATTAAAGTCAGTATGTATTCATTAATAAAAAAGCTTTGATGTCTTACATTCATATCGAGCCCCCTCATACCACCGAGTTTCTCGATCTGATTCATTGAAACCAAACGCTTGACACAGAACGCGCCAAATGGGCCATCATGTCCAGTGGTAGAGATGACAATAGGAGCGTTGATTGTGTTTGGATCCATGCAACTCTGGTCGTCATGGTGCATTGTGACAAGTGTCCAGTTTGTCACCACTCCTGCAATTCTGATGCTGCCGTCGGGAGTTTGACGTGTGATGAGATCCTCAACGGCGGTCGCGTTGAAAAGCTTGATGTTCGGGAAAGCAAGAACCTTGGATAAAAGAGTTGATGTGAATAAAGCCTGTCCATAGCTGTTATTAGTATCATATGCACGATAAAAGAATACGGAGAGTATCTTGGAGTGCACTGGACAACGAAAGCTTGTGAAACATACAGCGTGCTTGACCACAACAAAGTCTCCTTCATCTTCAAAAGGAACACCAAGATCAGTCAAGAAGGCATCAGCAGGCTTTCGCATAACCATAGCGCTGAAGAGTTGTCCGCCCAACCATGCGCCTCCACCTGGAGATACAGAAGCCTCAATGACGGCAATCTTAAGATCGGGACGAGCCTTGCCTAGCATGTAGGCGGTACTGAGACCACAGGATCCAGCACCGACAATGACGATATCAGACTCTGCATATGTATCGAGATCATTGAAGTAGCGGCGGGTCATGGCACGCGAGACTTGAGATTCACGAATAGGAGCAAACGTAAATCCTTGGTCCCATTTCTCAGCAAGGTCAGCAAGCGTCTTGCCTTGAGTAGCTGCCTGCGAGGATCCGACTTTGACGTCGAAGGCTGATTTCAATTGAACTCCGTCGACGGGAGACGTTTCTCCGGTAAACAATGCTGATGGTGGTGCCATTTTCGATATTTTTCAAGTTGTTACCTGCGAGAGATTAGTGACGTCCATAAGGACGGAATGGAAGAGCATGATCCTTTCGCTGGTATTATCCAGATCAAGTTCATATAACCGTATAATCTCAGAACGACCCCTCATCAGCGGCACTCTCATATCATCTTACTGAGTAAGGTGGTAATTGAGAGGCAGGCTGACGATTTGCAGGATCGAACACCGGTTCATGCGAGAGTGACTTATACAATTGATGCGATACCTTGATCCGCGAAGCGGATAATGTCCATGCTGAGGATTACATGACTTCCAATTGTTGGAAGTGAGTTGTACTTGGTACGAGTAGTCGTTTGCTAGGATGAGTAGACAACATCAGTATTTCCCTCCAATTGGTGCAAGATGACTGACATGAACGTTTGTTTAGTTTTGATACGTAAGTGACGAGCTTTCTGGAAGATGGAGGGAAAAGAACAGATTGTGTTGGGAATCATACAGAGATTAAGTAGTCCGAAAATCATGAGCTAAGTGAGGGGTAAACTTTTAGTGGCCCCGTGCCCAGAACCTAACCTCTTTAAGGTGCACCAACATCGCTATCGCTGCCATCTGATTGACCGATCCAAAACCTGGGATGTCAAAGTTTTACCTCACTGGACTGTCAAATTTTGATCACCGATCCTAATTGTCATAGTATGTAACTGGCACACTTTGATTGGAGTGAGCTCATAGCTTCCTGCAGTGGTTTGCGAGACTTGGAATATATCAACATCCACCGAATCACGGAGAGATGGGTAAAGGCAATACCAAAACCCATGTCTACCTGCTTCTGTGGTTTGAAAAAGCTTTCTATGACAATGACTCACAGCTGCGGCGTTCGATTGAGAGAGAAAAATGGCTGGGCTGGGTTTGTATACATCTAGCAGCAATCAGCAATGCTTGGTTCCATTAAATTCCGCTTGAGTAAGCCTGGCAATTCTCTGTCCCTCAGCCAGAATAAGAAATACCTCAACTCTCAAATTTCAAGAAAGACCCAGTCATCAATTGGCACTCTAGTTCCTATCATGGCCAGCCATTCATGCTTCGTAGATTCCAATGATTCTCACGAGAATCTCAACTATAACACCAATACAAGCTTCTTTGAATTCTTCATATGTATGCAAATATTCTTAGATATGGATCACATGAAGCAAAGAAAATGCAATGAAGCAATTGCTAAGAAACACAGGGACAGATAATATCTACTGTAGTAATTTCTGTTTTTGGAATAGGTCATAACAGTATCATGAAGAACCTTCCTTGCACTATACTCCGATGTGCACTCCAGCTGTGTATGAGCGAAACGCTTAGCATAGGTTATTTTCACAAACAACTTCGGTATAGTAGGATAATTCCTGAAGATGCAGAGCTCAGTCAAAGCTCAATTACACATTCCCGACTTCTTCTTTCTGTGCAGACCTAGTACTAGGAAGGAGCCACCCTAATACTCTAGTCAATCTCAAATGAAGGCCTTTTGTTTGTTGTGAAAAGCTCTTCCGCAAACTTATCAAATAAACAATACATCTCTATATTATATATAGCAATTCATAAATCAATATGGCTACAGAAAAGGTGAGGAGTCCCATCAGTCACTGGTTATATTGAGTTTGAAACAAAGAGATGTAGGTTACACGTCCACCGAAACCAATAGTCGTTCCTATCAAAGCCTCAGGTGCTCTAGGGGAATATGATATATCATTCTCTCAACACGATTTTGTGGTCGAATTATCCAAGGCCCCTTGGTTGGGAGCATATATCGATTTGGTGCCAAGAGTAAATGGACATTATTCCCAAGAAGGCTATGGGTGCTACTACGATCCAGATGAATCCGTCCCCTACTTCTTCGTAGCTGCTCAGGGAACCATATGTGGATATTTCTTCTGCCTCGAAATGCTTCCTATTGAGCTTTCACATTACTATAAACTCTGCCAAACGCTTCAAGTTGTATCAGCCAAGGGTCTCTCTTCAAACCCCGAGTCTCTACAGGAATTATGGGATACAATTGCATTCCTTGATAAACCAGAGACCTCCGAAGATGACAAAAAGAGCCGTTCAAAAGTTGGCACTCCTGCTTTCAAATTTGTGTATTTAATGATAATGGGCGACTTCGACCTCGACTCGGAGGCTCTGGAAGCAAAGCAAGAGCAGGCACTAATGTTCGTGAAGACCATTTTATTTAATAAAGATTATATCAGATGGGAAACAAGAATGGTTGTTCGAGCTGCGTATCAAGTCCGATTTGAGACCACTTGGGAAGTATTTAAGATGTTAGATGATTTTGGGGGGCAATTCGCATCAAAAGAAGAAGATTTCGAAGCGAAAGAAGCAGTGAGAGAAGAGGCAGCGAAGAAAAAGGCAGCGCAGGAAAAGGTAGCTAAGGAAGAAGCAGAAAGGAAACGGGCGAAAAAGCAAAGGGCGTCAATACAACAGCATAGGAAGTAGGACTGTGATCATAACTTTGTATATTCAGGCTTATACAATTTCAGCGATTAGCAGGAGTAATTCTATGACTATGAGTTAGCAGCAAAGCAATTATTGAGTTGGTACGTCAAATTCTATACTCATTAGTATCAGGCTTTTAATCCATCTATATGTCCCCGCGAAGTCTCCAACATGAACGCATGTCATGAAAAGTGATCTGCTCTCAACCATTTATCAGGGCATCGATCTATAAATTCATCAGAAATTCCATTTTTGACGTCATAAAAGGCGTGAGACAGACAAATGTGGCGGTGCTCATATGTGGCGGAGAAGGTATAATAACAAGTCACTACGTTACATTTATAAAGCTTCGATATAGAGTTACAATCCTCAAGCTAAAAGTCAGCCTAATCGATTAAGAAAATGACTGATATTCACCCATTCAATATCTTAGTCCCTCAGGACAAGATCAACACCCTTCAAACCAAACTTTCATTAGCCACGTTCCCCGACGAGCTGCCTTCCGAGTCGGCGTCAGCATGGGATCAAGGACCTCCGTTGTCCGAAATCCAAAGATTGACTGAGAAATGGAAGACCTGGATTTGGAGAAATGTAGAAAACTCACTTAACGAGTACCCGCAGTTTACAACCAAAATTGATGTAGAAGGTTTCGGAGAACTAGACATACATTTCCTCCATCAGGAAAGTCCTGTCAAAAATGCTATTCCATTGTTATTTGTCCATGGGTGTAAGATGACTCCACGAATCCTCACTATACAATCATGCTTACAAACAATCATCAGGGCCGGGCTCCTTTCTCGAGGTCCTCAAAATTCTTCCCCACTTGCAAAGCCCCGCCGCCTCCACATCTTCCCCGCACCCCAGTTTCCACATCGTCGCCCCATCTCTCCCAAACTTCGGATTTAGCTCCGGTGTCAAAAAGAGAGGATTTGCAATGGCTCAATATGCGGAAACTCTCAATAAGCTCATGATAAAACTTGGGTACAGTGAATATGTCACCCAAGCGGGTGACTGGGGTTTTTGGATTACCAGAGCGATAGGAAAGTTGTATCCGAAGCACTGCAAAGCAAGCCATCTCAACATGGTATATGCGCAGCCTCCCAAGCTGCTTAGTAATCCAATCGAAAAGATTGGAGATATGTTCATGCCCTACAGCGAGCTGGAAAAAAGAGCTGTCGAGAGGAGAAAATGGTTTCAGGCTGAAAGTAGAGGTAAAGAGTTTTATGTGTTGACGGCTCATTTAACTTCATCGGTCCAGAGCTGACATAAACAGGCTACAATGTCCTTCAATCTACCAAGCCTCAGACCCTAGCATACGGACTAGCTGATTCGCCAGTCGCGCTTCTGGGCTGGATATATGAGAAACTACACGATTGGTCTGATGAGTATCCATGGTCAGATGACGAAATTCTGACCTGGGTGAGCGTATACTACTTTAGTACAGCAGGACCAGGAACTCCTCAAAGAATCTACTATGAAACTATGCACACTTCAGAGGATAAGGAATGTACGGTTGATAAACTACAGCAATGGACAGCAGATGTGAAATTAGGCCTAGCATACAATCCAAAGGATTTGGAGAACGTCCCAAAGCGATGGGGAAGAACACTTGGAAATGTGGTGTACGAAGTTGAGAATGATAGTGGAGGGCGAGTCTGGCATTTTCTACTCAACAAAGACTGTGCAGCTAACCATTCTGATAGACATTTCTATTCTCATGAGAAACCGGATCTTTTGGTGCGAGACTTGAGAGCTATGTTTGGAAAAGGAGGAAAAGCGTTCAGTATAGTGCAGGGGCGGGACGGGTATGAATAAACATATTAGTAGCAAGTTTCGATAGGGACAGTTAGTGTAGATATAATGGAATTCTACATAAATTCAACATTCGAGTCGCTTGTAAGCTCCAGTACATCAGAAAATAACATGTTGATTACGTGAATGTTTCGTCAAAATAAGGGGACTTGAAACAATTTCTTCATTAAAACTTATCTCTCAGTAGATTTATGCCCTCACAAACCTACATTCTAACTTCTGGATGGGTTCTAGTCACCCACCCCCTCTGAATTTTCGTTATGAAAGGGAAAGTACGTTTTGATTCATTGATGATTTCCTATGTATGCAGGATTGTTTTCTGTGAATATGAGATACATCTCAATACTAAACTTAGAACCTACTCGATAAACCCATATCTACTGCAATAACTGAGCTAACAGCCTATAGAGTCTTCGTTATCCCCTCACATCTTTAGTTCACAAAGCCTGGCTCGTTTCTCGAGAGATATCCTGTACTGGATGTAACAGATACTAGCCGGCCACAGTCTACCACGGAGCCCCTTCAAAGATCTGTGCGAGCCCCTTATATTTATTCAACGGCGACCCATCTTCATGGGCTAAAATCCACGCCTGAAAAGAAAAACAGTAGAGCCTAGGCTCAGGCGCCTTTTTGCCCAAAATTTCCCAATTAGAATCGGTATCAAGCTTGCAAAGCAACGCAGTTGTAAGCTTCACTTTCTTCCAGTATTCAAAATTGTCTCTATCCTCCATATTTTCCAAACTTCTCAGATATTCAGTTTCCTTTACTTTGGCATCTTCAAGAACATTTCTAATGGAATTTATGTGATACCTCATGCGGCCATCATCGTCCCAATAGTCGCCGTGCCACATTTCTGGGTCAGTATCGATAACATGGTACCCTCTCATGTTTTCAAAGCGGTATAGCCCTGGAAAAGTGTGGACTGGAAACATTGATACTATCTGAAAGTTTTTAAGATCAGGACACCTTGTGGAAATAAAGAGCAGTAGAAAAGTAAAATTGTCCAATTTATGCCGGGCTGACCGATTGAAATCAGTCGGAAATGAGGTAATTGCAATGCGCTCGACATTGGAAAGATCTATGCTTCTTCCGAGCTTCTCCAGCAACATAAGGTCCGGGATATTGAGCATCAGGGTGTCTCTCACAGGATCGATATAGGTTTGGATGGGACGTCTACCATCCACCCAGAAATAACGGATCGGTATTCCGTCTGTAGTTCTTTTCATAGTACCGTGCGGATCTGGTGTCGATAATGAGATGTTTTTCAGCTGGTCATAGACCACTGTTCGTGAGAGTTTGCAGGCATTCAAAAGCGGCAGTAAATGGCTCGCAGGAGATATCTCATCGTAGATTGAAACCAAAAACTTGGTACGATCTCTACAGACTTGAAAGAAGAAATCCGCCACTTGTGAATTGCGATTAGGAACAGCCTTCCCGAAGACCATTATCCGTATCTCGGGAGGCAAAAGCTTGAATTGAGGGAAAGTGGAAATATTATTCTCGGGTGCTGGGAAAAGCTGGTGTGCCGAGCTCTGATATAGGAAATCTTCATCGGATAGATAATCAATGAATGACTCCGAGAGGAAAAGCGGAGATAGATCTGTTAAGAATTTAGTACCACACATCCAATTGGAGATTAAATGAGATTGGCACCTTGTGAGTTCGCTAATTTCATAGTGATGCAAAAAATCAAAAAAAAAGTTAAAATCAGGTGCCAGTAATCTGTTTCTCGAATGTGGCTACGGATGAATGAGGCCGAAACTGAGTGGAAACTTCTTGCTTTGGGCGATTTTCGTGACTTCAAAGTCGCAAATGATATGTAGCTCAGAATTCAATATTTCGTCTTTGGCTAAAGCTTGGACTTGCAATGAGGATATGCAAAAATGAGTAGTGCTTGTGATCCTGTAGTTCTTGTAATATAAGAAACTGACAAGATAAATGAATAGAATATTTCGACGTTACAAGGTGCTCTCATGGAAAGTGCTTTCAAGAGCTGGGTGTATAAGGCAAGAACTTCTCACATGTGATAATCAATCTCTTTCCGTTTCGGATGGGTAGTTCACTCTGAAATTTACCACAATATTTAACACGTTCTCAAACATTCGTGAAAACGAGCAAATTGAATGACGCGGTTGTCACTGAGAAGAAGAAAATAACCAACGAAAGGTTTAATTTTGATACTTTATTTCGGTCCAAGTAGATCTACTCTGAAAGCTAGAGTACAAACTCCTCGACTATCATGTTTGAGAGAGGTACCTCTTGTGCAAACCAACTTTTCACAGCTCATTTTCAATAGAAATACACGATTTTCGTGGAGTAGACTGGTGTAACCACGCTCAAGACATCGTCTTTCTATTTTACTCACTAAGTGAACAGGCTCGCACGTAGCCCCTGTAATGATTATTGGCTAAAAGTTTTAGTAAATTTGGCTGGAATGATCAAACTATCAATCAGTACAAATACGACTTTCCAACATTGAGATATGGTCATGGTATTGGCGACCAAAGTGATGATCCTTCAAGTCACTGAGCTTACCGAAAGTCTAAGTATCAGTCCATTGAGACACTCAAAAACATATCACAGATCTGAGCTTTCACGCTTGGAAAATCATCCTCAGAGAAGTCATTTTCATAAAAAAGCGCGACACCAAGTAAATTAAAGAATATCTCCTCTGCACAACCTATCCACCGACCACAAATCAAAACGTTCCATATCAAGCCAAACGGTCCAACATCCTTAACCATTTAATGTCCTGCTTTCCTTCGATGCTCCAAAACCTTGTCACTTCTACTATAGGTCTTTCCACAACCAGTTCTGGGACACTGATGAGCGCGACGTCCTACTCCGTGAACAGATGCCATGTGGCGTGGAAGATCCGATCGACGAGAGAAGGTACGTGGACAACGCGTACAAGTAGTACGTTGGTGTGTTTGTTGTACGCATGGGAGAACAGGCTGGTGAGCAGGTACTTGGGCAGGTACGTAGTAAGCACCGTCTGGGTTGATAAATGCTGTTGGGTATACAGCCGGGGCAAGCATAGGGGCCGAATTATTGGAGATGGTGACATCGGTATAATCGACGCTTGGGAATTCATTGAAAACATCCTGTCCGAAGACATTCATGTATGTGCCTGTAAGGTTTCCGTTCTCAACCGATCCTTCGACTAAGAAATCAGCGATAAAAGGTCCTGGGTCGGTTAAGTTGGAGAAGTCGGTGTTGGGGTACGTTGTAGCCGCGCTGTTCCAAAACCCGAATTGGATCTCCAATCCCGTGGCTCCTAAGTCGGGGCGACGGACCTTTTTAAATACCTTGTGTTAGAAAAGTAAAAAAAAAAAAAAGCTCACCCAATCAGCCCCATTCTCAAAACCCATGCCAGGGTAGAGAAGCAGGCCAAAATTTGGGGGAGTGATTTGCTGGTCGATTGGCTGTGAAGCCATATCCTCCAAAGAGGTTGTCTCGTGGCGTGCAGCTTGCATGAGGGCGATGCGCTAAGGGCGCTGATTAACCGAGTGTTACTGTAAAAAAAAAAAGTAAGGCTGTCGAAGCGTGCCAATGAATAGGCAAAAAGTGTTGATGAGTGCGAAAAAAGGCTCAAAACTGGGTACGGGAAGAGTGCAGACTATATACTTTTCATTGAACTGCCAGAAATATTGCATCAATACTGTACAATCACCCTTGGCTTCGCCCTCCAGAGTAGCATTGCTGGGCTGAGGGCGCTGGCCCCCATGTCGCTACAAAGCAGCCAATATGAATGAATTATTCTATTTGAAAGCTTGAAGTGCCTCTGATGCCTGGGTGATGATGCATACACATCATTTCTAGGTTCCTGCATAAGGTCTAACGTCCAATACGTCTACAAGAACCAGACTAGATGCATCATGGCAAGAGCCGGCGAAAGGAAAATGGTGAAAATAGAGGACGGGAAATTGTGAGGAGGGAGAGAGAGTAATCCCATTTATCTCTGCTATCTTTGAGATGCTATGTAAGAGAGTGGTCGCTACACCAGGACCGTTTAGTCACGACACACCTTCCAATATACACCAATGTACAATTCAATATCTAAAATCAACTAAACCAGAGTGGTACACTTGAAGCATTAAATCAGCAACTAACAATTCCTTAAATCCCAAAATAACATGTTGTTGTTCTTTGGTCCATTTCAGACAGGATTGAACATCAACTTACGTGCCATGACTTCGCGACAGCGCGTGCCAAAATAGCGAATGAAAGAAACGACATGAAACTTTGATAACATTTCTGTTCATGGGAAGGGGAAACCCAAACTGTGTGGGCTTTTTTCGGAAGACAATTGAGAGCAAAGAGGAATACCGGGTAGTATTTACAATTTTGACAGAGAGATTTTGTGTAAGAAAAATGGTTGAAAATTCAGAGGAGCTGGGGAAGGTAATATTGCAATTAATGGAAGTTTATAAAACTATGGATTAAGTGACTTTCACCAAACCTCAACTTTATATGTAAATATAATGGAGGAAAACACGTATAACATGATTGAAAAGATGGCTCAAATGCTAACATTATCATGAATTGGTGTCATAAAATTGAGAATGTCTAGCTCAATGCAATCTGTTTTCAAGCCCTTGATATGATCCATACACACAGAATTGCCGTACTGTTCCTTACTGGACCAACAACTCAACATCTCTGCTTCCCTTCTTCTGCTCCCATAACTCCCAAAACTTGGTAGCAATATGCTTTGGGTTATTGACCGGCTCTTGTTCGCTGACTGGACCTCCAATTGTAACAAGAGCAACATGCACCTCATCCTTGGTCTGCTCAATCAATAACTTGACCAAGTTTGCCTGCGCAGCCTTTGCCATACTGAGTGAAAATACAGGTGCAAAAGGCTGATAAATAATCGGCGAACTGGTGACGAAAAGCGAAGGATGAGACTCCGGTTTCTCCTTTGCTAATGCTTGCAAACCGGGAAGCAACACCTTTGCAGTTGTGTACAATCCCAAGTTTGGAATCTTGAAATCTTCGACAATGTCGGCCTCGCTGTACTCGCCGAAATTTCCGTAGCTGACACGGGCCGCATTGTAGACTACTACTTCTGGGGACCCGACTTCTTTGACGGCAGTCTGGAGAGCGGATGTTAGACCGGAGGTATCGATCACATCAGCTGAGTAGGTGTGGATTTTAGCTGATGGAGCTGCGGCGGCAATGAAGTCGCGTGATGCAGAGAGGGTAGATTCAGAACGTGCAAAGAGTGCAATGTGTGTGAAAGTGTGGGTCGCGAAAAGGCGGGGGATGTGAGATCCGATCATGGGACCGGTGCCGACAATGAAAAGAGGTCCTGGGGAAGACATGATTGTGTTTCTTGTTGATTTGAGAAATGTATGTGTTTGGTATAGAGAATAGAGGAACTCGACTTGAAAGCGGTAGAAATAGCTATACTGCGCCGTGCGCTTATCCATATACATATATCTCGATCAAAACTATATGCCCCACTACGGAACGGCCGTGGATACACTAGACCTTTTTTATGAAGGATTCATTATATGGTCACCTACAGCCAAGGACTCCAAGCGCCCCGTAGTTCTAGGATTCGGGTATCATTGAAGCCGCGGGCGTACAGTTACCGCATTATTTATAAAGACCTAGTCGCCGCGATGTGATAGTGAGATTCATATATCCTTGTCCTCGAGGAACAAAGCATATACCGTGGGATTAGTAACGGAGTCACGGAGCTGGAGGGATTCTGGCTGCTTCTGATGCAAAGGTAAGGGGTGAATGGGGTAGTGTTGCATGATCCTATGGCGTTGTGCTGCCATTGTAAGATCTGTCGTAATCCATGTCGTGTTCTGACGAATGTTCATCTATCGCCGATAATGAATGCGGTAAGAGACACACTGTGCTTAGATACCCTAGAATAGTTCTCGTTCTGTCCAAAAACACAAAGTGGTTGAATCAATTCTGATGCCATTGTGGCAAGTGCTTGTCAAGGATTGTAGAATAGCGACGTTGGATCGTTCGTCTGCCAGAAATAAACATATACTCACGTGATGCTTTAGCAATATGAAGAGGTGCCCGGGCTAAGATCATTAACGACTAATAAAACGTATAACTCAGCGACGATTATGAGCGCAGGTAATTCCGCAATTAACGTAAATCAAGGTGGTAAAGGTAGTAAAGGTGGTATTGGTAGTGGAATCATTTTGAGGTATTACTGTGTCGTCTTATGTAAGCATTATATAAGCATTTAAGCTTCTCCTTAAGTGCCCATTTCAGGAAATGAGTGCCTTAGTGCCAACTGGGAATGTTGTTGGATAGAGAAACAATATCCTGAGGCGTGCAGTCAAAGTTTTTTCTCAACGTTAACGGTATGATTTTGGCAATTATGCACTCTCTGGCCATCACCAAATTCTGTGTGACAATTATAAGGCATTTGATGCTCATTTTGTACGTCTATCTAAATTACAATATTTTTACATTGGCACATAGATTGCAGAACTCGATATACATGCAATCGCATTTCCCTCACGAAGTAACCAGCACAACCAACTCGGATTCACTAATTCGGGGCTTTGGATGGACCAAAGGAAGAAGCCCAAGGATCATATGACTCTGCTGCCATGAGTTCTTGCATATGTCTTCTACGAATGCCTACATTGCCACCGTCAAAAATTGGTAGGACAATGGCTGTGTTCAATAGATCTCCGAAAGGCTGCTCGGCACTGTATGCAGTTCTATGATGGATAATTAGTGATCTTCCTACTTTGTGAAGAATGGCGTGATAGGGAACTTACATTCCAACAGCATTGATGGCTTCTGTAACCGCTTTGACGCTCTCTTCTGAGCAATAAATCTTCGCCGCCAATGCCAATTCACGTCTGGCGTTATAATCACCTGGACCATTCTCAAGAGTATAAGCTGCCTTCCATGTCAAAGCTCTGGAAGCTTCTGCCTTCATTTTGATACCGCTTAGGATATCTGCGAAAGCTTGTCTTGACAACAGATCTTCTGCTCCTCTACGATTGTCGGCTTTGGCAAATGCTAGAGCTGCCTCGAAAGCGGCTCTCATAACACTGACACTCATGGCACCGACCAAAACAGCAGAACAATCGAATGACCCAGATACTACAGGAACACCTTGACCTGGTGGGCATAGAACATTCTTGGTAGGAACTCTTAAGTTGGTATATTTGATATGTGGGCCAGAGCAAGCAGGGTGTCCGGCAGTTGCTACATGTTTGAGTGTTTTGAAAGCGCCCTTTTCGTTACGTTCGATATCAGCTCTACTGACGAGCAGTATCATGATTGCGTCGGCGGGTTCATCTGAAGTAACACTCGGATCACGGCAGACTACACATTGAAGGTCTGCACCTTCAAAGTCCCAGCCTGCACAGTTGGTAGCCCACATCTGTTTCCCGAGTTAGTTTCACTTTCAGGTGCGGGTTCAGTTTTCTTCTAGCTTTTCTTACCTTTTCTCCATTAAGTACCCATTCATCACCTTCAAGTGTGGCCGTTGTGTTGAGCCCCGGAGCACCTTTCTCTAAGAAGTTTGCAACTCCTCCTGGCTCAGAGAATACCAAACTTGCTAATGGTGCCCCTTCACCATTCAAAAATGGTTCCAAAAATTCTTTGTGCTCTTCTTTTCCAGCCAAATTCAATGGCGTCAACCCCAATCCAGTTGCAAAAATTGTTAAAGATGCGGAAGGATCAACAGCATACATCTCTTCGACTAAGATAGTTGATTCAGTTAAACTTCCACCTACTCCTCCAATATGAGGTCCTATCAAGCCTTTGATCATGCCCCCAGCTGTTGCACCAGCATAGAAAGGCTTTAATGATTGGAACTGTTCCTCGTCTTTCTTCGCGGAGTAAACCTTCTTGATATCTTTTAGAGGACCAGCAGCGAAGGCAGCTGCATGTTTTCGGATGCCATCCTCGGATGCAGAGAGTTGAAAGTCTATAGGCATATTGTAAAATTTGTAAATGGGGAGTTTTTTTTTTTTTTTTGAAAGATGATGTTAGAAATTTTACAGATGAAAATGTATTTGAAAACTGGTGTGTGTTTATTTTTCTGCAAATTATTTGAAGAAAATCAGAATTGAGAGTTGTTAAAATACAAGAAGTAATTTGAACTTTATGAGGGGTAGTTTCCAAAATAGACTAGGGCTGATGTAAAGTGCGGAACTGTCGAGTTCGTTGGAAGGATGCTGGTGACAGGGTTTGTCATGTTATCGCTGACATTCTGACGGGCCATTCACTAAGTGACATGGGGCTCTTGGCCGACGGTTTTACAGGCATTACCAATCTGTCAAGCACTACAATGGTTGACGGCATAATAATAATAATAAGTATTGTACAGTGGCTATATGAGTAAGTAGTGTAAACCCCACTTTTAGCAAAACCTTGCTGTTTTTAGACATTTCGCTACTGTTTTAGGGAATTCAAGTACACATTAAACTATTCCCCTCGAATTTCGCTTTTCAACGTTTCTTTTAGCTTAGAAAGCTTTATAAACTTCTAATAAGACCTTCAAGAACTTTAATAAACTTTCTAACAAAATTAAAATCGGAGGATTTTCAAGGAATAGATCTACTTTAATAAATTAGTATACCCTTGTATGCGGATGAAAGCTCGACCTAACCGCAAAAAAGCTCGGTCACTTTTTGATGTTTTACAATACTTACGCCGTCTCGAGGCCGTCAACCTCCGTATATACCATGATCCTATTGCAACACAAGCCCTTGAACTAACTATTATAGGAAACGCTAGTCCTGTCCTGTACAGTATCATCTTTCCAAATCCGTTTATTCGAAATCCGAGGATATGACCCTATGTATGAGGTATCCTGCATTCGCGTCTCAATATGTTTTTCATCACTTCAACGGGCAAGATTACAACCCTGTTGGGGATTCGCATAGGCAGGATTAGGCGTTTATAATTGGTTCCGAGATTGATAGTTGTTGATCCTTCTTCATCATATCTACGGTGCCATTACCGCGCCGCCCCCGACATTAAGTTTCGGGTCCACTCACTTCTTCTCTGCAAAAAAAGCTGCATATATCTCCTCGGAATAGCAACAAACTGTTTGTTTATTGTCCGACTTTTTTTATTTACATTTTTAACCCAGTCAAAACGCAATGTCTGCCACAGACCCCAATATACCGCATGACTCCAAGGTGAATCAGATATTGGGAGTATGTTCTGCCATGTTGGTGATTACTACAATAGTGGTAGCAGCAAGAATTTGGACCCGCTTGAAGCTTGCTCAGGGTGGACTTGGAGCCGATGACTGGTGTATAATTGTTGCTTGGGTTTTGGCTGTAGCTTATGATCTTGATCCAATTAATCGTGAGTTCTTTCCGAAAAGATGCACGGCGGTCTTTCGTTTGCTGTTGGAGTCATGTCACTGTCCTTGGGGTGAAGCAGATGTCAAGCGCATGAATATGACTGATATGTTTGATAGAAGTAACATTTGGATTGGGTCAACACATATATGATCTGCCTGAAAGTACAAATTTCAGTGCTTCTCTAGAGGTGAATCTAGCAACTTGGCGATGAATCTCCCACCATGTTAACACAAATTCAAGCTCTATTACTTCGGTGAAATCATCTACTTCGTCTGTGTCGGCGTCACGAAAGTAGCTATCCTCATTCTATATCTTCGTCTAGCCACCTCCAAGGTCTTTCGAACCCTCATCTGGGGTGTAATGGCCTTCGTGATCCTTACATCTTTCTCCTTCGTCATTGCGACTATTTTCCAATGTACGCCGATTTCCAAGGCGTGGGAACAACCTGTTACAAGTAAGGGACATTGTATCCAAGTCAATGCTATGTTCTATGCCAATGCCGGCTTGGATATCTTTCAGGATCTGTTGATATACGTTTTGCCAATGAAGATGTTGTATTCGATTCAGATACCGAGGAGACAGAAATTCGCACTTATGATTGTTTTTGCGGTAGGAGGCTTTGTGGTTGTCACGGGCATGATCAGACTTTATTATCTGCAAGGTGCTCAAGCATCGCAGGATCCTTCTTGTGAGTAATTTTCCTACTGATACCGGGAATTCTTTCAGTGGGCTTGTTATCTAACAGCCGTCTAGATGACAATGTAGGCGGTGCCGTCTGGTCTTGCATCGAATGCAACATAGGCGTAGTGTGTGCCTCGCTCCCACATTTCAAGCCCCTCTTCGACCGATTCTTCCCATCGTTAATGGGTCGATCTGTCGGCGCCTCAAATCACAACGGTCATTCAGGAGGGCCAGATTTACGAAATAATTACGTTAAACAAAATAATGAATATGAGCTGGAAAATGGAGGCGCGAAGAAGAAAGTGTGGAAAGATACTTACGAGGGGAAGTATGGGAAAGACTTGGCCAATAATATTGAGGTGGGTGATACGATCTACGGGGGAAACGATAGCGAGGAGAGGTTGAGAGGGTTGACACCGCCCGAGACTGAGGGATACAATGCAGGGGGGATTTACAAAAGCACAAAGGTTGTGGTTAGTAGGTTGCCGGCAAATTGAAGGACGAAAGAACGATGTTTGGTATGAAAGATAGGGTCTACGCAATGATATATTATGGGTCAGCATGGAAAGGCGTTGGATATAATAATGGTATTACCCATGGACTTGAACTTGAGGCTCAAAACTCTTCAGAGAACAGATAGTTTTTACGAGAACTTATGCTTCGCGGCCTTGGAATTTTGTAAATCATCTAGAAATATATTACATTACATCGTTGGGCGAAAACCTCTATGAAACTTCTTCTTTTCATCCAGTTGATCCCTCAACGTACCTCTCCATCTCCATCCCCTTTACAATCATGCGACTAATCTTCCACTTTCCACTTTTCATTTTCCATCTCACTCCCAAATCCCAAATTGCATCTCACCCTCAACGTTACAATCGCGATTCCTTACGTCAGACGAAACGAAAGAAAATAGCGCTAGTACGTACCAGGATCGGACTTTAGAAAGTCGCCTTCTAGACTTTGACGTTTCATCCAAATCCAAATCCAAATCCCGATGCCTATCACTATCCCTATCCCGATGCCTATCTCTATCCCTATTCACATTCACAATCACAATCACATTCACAACTAGGCCGACACAATTAAATCCATCTCTTTCGGGAACTCTACAGGGGCAACAAATGTGATGCATAATATGCATGCAAGGTGTGCGATCCCGACGCGCGGGTATTGTTTCTGTGGTGTGTGATGATTTGCTTTTCTTCATTTGGGATTCTACCTTACTTATCAAAGAGGGAGGGGTGGGATTCTGGAATTTTAAAGTAGGGAAGGGTGGGATGGTGATGGTGATGGTGATGGATATGATGATTAATTGATGACACATGCAAAAGCAAAGCGAGTGCTAATTATGTTTAATTTGGGGGCGATATATACACATCTGCACTTACTACTATTTCGCGAATCGCTCATTCATCTATGGCAAGGAATGGAATGCTAGCTTCGTAGGTAACTAGGTAGATATAATATATACTTGAGAGATCGAATTCACATATCCGTCCCTCCATCCCATTTTCTTCACACTCCCCATGTCATCCCAGCAATACAAATCATCCCCACACAATCAACAGCATCCCAGCATCCCAGCATCCCAGCATCCCAGCATCCCAGCATCCCACCCCCACACCCCATGTTACCCTACCATTTATTATTCACTACCTACCTACCTACTACCTAGTAAGTATTCCTCTATTATCTACTGCATCCAAGCATCCCATCCCCATCCCATCCCATCCCATCCCATCCCCATTCCTGCAAATCTCCCAATCCAGCATCTCAGTCCCACCCCAAGATCCAGCACGCACTAGACAACTAAAAATCCCCCAAAAAATCAATAAAAATAAAAATAAAAAATAAAAATAAAATAAATCAAAATGTCACCGCAGCATGCACACATCCGCAACACACCCAAAAATAACTCTAAAAATCCAATACCACGCACACCACGCCACACAAGAAGCTTAAATCTTTAAATTGTCGTCCCCCAAAAAGGAAGGCGCATATACGAAATTTAGCAGTCGGGGGTAGTATTGCGGAAGAGAAACAGGACGAGGCGTAAGTAAGTAATCGGCACATCTTTTTCTTCCGAGTCTGGATCTACATACCTATGCATATGTGGCGCCGTGTATGAAACGTGACGGAATGGGAGGAACGAGTGTGAGTATGGTATGGATGTGGCACGGTGTAGAGAGAGAAGGTCGAGGGATGCATTGTATAGTATCGAGGAGGGGGGAGTTTCGTGTACTGGATTGATTTTCTTTGTGAAGCGTGTATGTGTTCATGTATATGATCCTGATCCTGATCCTGATCGTGATCGTGATTGATTAGTACTACCTTTCCGCGAGTATACAGGAATGGAATCTGTAAGAAAGTTTGATATATATATATTGCAGAAGATAAACACTAGAGAATGATCAGGTTACAAATTACCATGTAGTTGTCACAAAGTATGAAGCGTATATACTGCGTAGCTTCTCTCGGGATCTATCTTTGCGGTGTGGTAGCACCCAAGTTGATACTGAGTAGTATCGCTGAAGTAGAGTGCAAAGTTGCATTAGCTATTACCAAGATTGTAACTTTCACCGCTACTATCACTTCACTTAACGGATGGATTTCCTTCCGGTATTATGACGATCGTCGCTAGGAGCCTAGGAGCTCGCGAAAGTCAATCTACTCATAGCTACATAAAGAGATATGTATCGAACACTCACTCTAAAGAATCTACCTCCAAATCAGAAAATGGAGGTTCAATCAAGTTGAGAAGGTTCGACAGACTATCATTGTAACCTCAATAGAGGCCAAGTTAGGAACATACAGAATCAAGTATCAAGTTGGTACAATATTGAATCTCATAGAAATTCTACGTGTACCGAATCCAGAACCCAAACAAGCCACTCCAAACTATAGTGAAGTAAAGTAAAGCAAAGCAAAACAAAACAAAACAAAACAGAACAAAGCAATCTTACCTCTTCCCCAAGGAAAACACATACACATACACATACACATACACATACACATACACATACACATCCACAAACGGTATCTCAAATCTCAAATCCAACTCCAAATCCACAAACAACCCACGTCCACAATTCCCATCCCCATCGCCATCTCTATCCCCAAGAAAAACATCACCCCACCCCACTCCAAACCCCTCATTCCAAACCCCTCACTCCAAACTCCAATTCAAAATCACAACCACAATACAAAACTCAACAACCAATCCATATAAGCATGCATCTCTCAGCAGAACACATACAAGATTTCCAGTCCGAGACAATCCTAACTAATATCAAGCACAAGCTTGAGTTTCTAGAAACCGACATGAAGTGACTGTCGCAAGAATCAAACTGTTCCTTGGGGTCACTTGACTCGGGATATTTTTTTAAAAAATAATAAAAATTAATAAAAATTAAATGCCGAGGCCACTCACTAGTGTTCTTCTAAGAACTAGAGTTGATTAAGTTTAAGAAGAATGACAATGCTACTTTTCTTCAAAGCCTGGTTAATAGTCATGAGTACAGTAGCCGCTAGTTATAATTTGAAAATACATTTGCAAGATCAACAGTAAAAAATCAACAAGAGGGGGTAAAGTTAAGACATTCATAGCATTAAGGATATCTATTTCTATTTCTCATCACCACCTTCAGCTGCCAAAGCATCAATTCTCGAGGCCCTCAAATTTCCCGATTTTCCTTTCGTAGACGATCTCAATGATCTGGTACTTGCGGAATCAGCATCGCCTGAGAGTGGTGTAACCGGCCTCTCACTATCTAGAGAAGAAAGACTAGTGTAGCTACTTTCTCTAACTAATGGCGATGGAACATCAGGAGTAGATGATCTAGAGCCTCCGGCTCCAACTCTGGGAGAAGGAGGGGCGAGTTTCTGCCCACTAGTTGGAACAGAAAGAGTCTTCTTTCTCCTACGTTCAGAGGCAGTGGACGCGCTGCTGGCTTTCCTTGTATGACTACTGCCAGGTCTTTCATCGGCTTCCGCAGTAGGTGTTGCGCTTCGAGATGAGTTACGAGAATGAGAGTGTGATCGTACGCTTGCACTCCTATCGCGTTTCGATGCAGTACTTTGTCGACGAGGTCGATGATGAATCTTCTCAACATCCGTCGCATGCCCTGAACTCCATCCGCGGTATCCGGTCCACCATAACCATCCCCCTTGTTGCTTTGCTAGTTTCCTTTCCCGTTCCTTCAATTTCTGTCGTAATATTTTTCGTCGCTCGTTTTCCTTTTCCCAGTATTCCGTACGATATATATCCCAATTTTCTCTGAAATTAGGAGAGAAAGGTTTGGGAAGCAATAAAAGCTTCACGTAATCTCCACCGGGTGCCAAGTCTTCTTCATAACGTTTCGTATCATCATCATCATGTATATTCCGTAGCGCATGATGCCCTCCATTCTTCGTAGCCTTCTCCGACTCTTTCAATAACGATTGATCCACAAAACGATATGAGCTCCCACCGCTGCTGCCCGAGAACAAGCCGTACGAAAATAGAAATGATAATGCCGACAATAATTCCTTCCACCATGATTGCTTAATAACCACCAGCTTACAATTAAATCCTCGAAGCCCTCTGTTCGTAATACCCACAAATCTCCGCGGCCATCGAATGCCTCGCTCCCATTGTCCAGTCCCCCAGATTAATAGTGCTGTTACTATACCGCCCATGAAACACATTTTCTCCGTCATCTCCACAACCCAGTATACAGATCCGCCTACACCACTACCGTCTTCTCTCGGTGCCAGGAACAAGGCATACCCAAACCATATAATCCATAGCCCCAGCAAACTTAAAAAGAACGCATGTTGCCGCCTTCGCGTGCGAAGTTGTAGCCACTGTGCGCGTAGTGAAGCTTCGAGGATTAGAAGATTAAGGTAGATCTGCGGGGGAGAAGAGGGAAGGGACGCGAGAGGATCAGTGATGGAAGGCTCGGACGGTGTAACACCAGTAGTTGGGATAGGAGGAATATGGGCTCCTGGAGGCGGAGCGCCTTTGACTATCTGGTCGAGATTAGACATCGCGATGGATGAACGTCTGTAGTATGTGAAGCTATGGCAGTATCATCGTGCTCTCCTCGTAGCTGTTGTGGAACGGTAGAATTGGAGGCTGGTGCGCAATGAGTGGAAAATGTTGGGAAGCACGAAGTTGTTCTGAAAGTCGTAAAAAAGAAAAGCGCTGTTGGGTAAACAAAGTCCAGTATCAGCTACCAATAGAATAAATTTGGAGTTGTGGAGCAATATGGGGTGGCATAGTTCATTCACCGATAGTACTGGTATGCTGGTATGCTGGTATGCACGTATGAAGTTGGGTTGGGTTGAGGTTCAATATTCCAGAAGCTCGGCAATGATAACTTTTAGGTGTGACGGAACATGCAAGCAGCTGACACCGTCATCGGTGTGGGTGGCAGATGTTTTCTTATGGCCACCACCAACCTCAGTACTAAATATCTATAATAAATTTGATAATAAATTTGACAATAAAATGTTATATAACTTATTCTATCTTATACACAGCTTAATAAGCGTGTTTTATATATACCAAGGCCCAATCGCAATGAAGCAAATGCGAATAGAGGAAACTTGGTCCATTCTCAAGGCCTTTTTCTATGGAACTTCGGACTGTGGGTGCTCCGACCACCGAGCGTGGTTGATCGCATTCGCATGTGCATTTACGATGACGCCCCAAGAACCAGCTAACAAATCGCATCTGGTAAATCTCACTCTTCCACGTCAACCCCCCCTTAAATACTCCCTCGAATGATTTTATGCATTCTACGGCGTGAACTTTACTTATCCTCGCAGTGTCTGACCTTATTATTCCATCTATTTCCTCACTCCCTACAGTTCATAAGCCGGCTGAACATTTAAAGTGGCGTTCACCGGCCGTACCTGTTCCAAAGTCCTTAACTCCGTCGACAGTGAAAGTAAAATTACTTCCTTTATAAGCAATCGAGAGGTGCACGAGTTGCCTCTCAATCATTCAAGTTGTATCAAACAAATTTCACATCGCTATTATTGCGATCAGGTCCATTCGACACGTTCAGTGGACGAAAGTCTGCTCTTCCATATCTGAGACGACTCTCCAATCTTACATCCTACACTACAATGGCTACCTCTGATACTGAGGCTTCTCGAAGCCAGCAGTCTCCATTGGCTTCGAGCCGCGAGGCCTCCAAAGGAGTTCCTCAAGCAAAAGGCTTTTTTCCTCTAGGTTATAAGCCGGCATTCAGTCAGTGGTGGGCAAGCGTTTCACCCGCTGTCGCAGAACATACTGTTATGTCCTTCGTTCCATATCTACAAAAGCCACCTACGCATACTCAGACTGGCTCTGCCCCAGTTTCTGCTGGCACATCGACACTTTCAGTAAACGATGATCCGAATGCTCTATCGACGCCAGTTCAAACGAATTCTATAAACGATCCTCATGGTCCAAGACAATGGCATTCGAATCTTGTGAAACTGAGTGGGAAGAACAGGGCATTGAATGAGTTTTCTGTGGAAAGAGTGGGAGAAAAAGTCGAGGATACATTAGTAATGCTTCACGGCTACGGCGCAGGTCTTGGATTCTTCTACAAAAACTTCGAGGGGTTAAGTCGAGTGCCAGGTTGGAAAATATACGCCCTGGACATGCTGGGAATGGGACGAAGCACTCGGCCACCTTTCAAAATAAGTGCTAAGGATCAAGCTGGAAAAATTGCAGAAACAGAGAGTTGGTTTATTGATGCGCTGGAAGAATGGCGTGTTCTAAAGAAACTCGACAAATTTACACTTTTAGGCCACAGTATGGGTGGTTATATGGCTGTTGCATACGCACTTAAATATCCTGGCCATCTTAACAAATTGATACTCGCCTCACCAGTGGGAATTCCTGAAGATCCTTACGCCACCTCAGCGGCTATGCCCGAGCCTGAGGAATCTACTCTCGCAAGTGAATTTACACAAGACCAAGAAGCAGATATCGTCTCCTCATCATCCTCCAATCCAAGTAGACGTACCACCGGCGGTGATAACAACAATTTTGGAAATATGCGTAACAAACGCGAAAACAACAAATCCAAAAACGAACCCGCCAAGCGACCTCTCCCCTTCTGGCTCACCTACCTCTGGGACGCAAACGTATCCCCCTTTTCTTTCGTCCGCTGGGCCGGTCCCTTTGGACCCCGTCTCGTCTCCGGTTGGACATCCCGTCGCTTTTCCCATCTCCCTAGTAACGAAAACGAAGCGCTACACATGTACGCCTACTCCCTCTTCCGCCAACGTGGATCCGGCGAATATGCACTCCCCTATATTCTAGCCCCGGGGGCCTTTGCTCGCTCCCCTCTAATCCACCGCATCCATGGCGTAGGTCGTCAACAAATCCCTTCCACTTCCACCTCACCCATCACCCAAAAAGAACACGGCTACCCCGTCCTCTTAATGTACGGTGATAACGATTGGATGGACGTAGCCGGTGGATATGCCGCCGAACAAGCTTGCAAAGAGGAGCGCGAAAAAACTCTCGCTAAAGCATCAAAAGAGGAAAAGGAACTAGAAAACGGTAGCGCAAAAGTTGTCATTATCCAAAAAGCAGGCCATCATTTGTATCTAGATGGATGGGAAGAATTCAATGAATTCATGAGAGGCGAGATGAAGGAGACGACCATGGACAATCGCAAGATGAAAAGTGTTTTAGAGAAGCTGGGGGTGGAGGTTGAGGAAAGATCATAGTATGTAGTTCGCAGAAAGGAAGTGAAATTTTGAATTGGATTGGGTTAGGTTTAGAGGGGACACGGTGCGGGATTATATCAGGTATACTTAATGGTTTTGGCTCTAGTTTTGTATGGGAACAAGCAATACAGGATTGTGTGTGATGTTGGAGTTTTTGGGGACTGATCACTCTAGATTTATTTACATGGACAAAGGCGAGTAGAGCGAGCAGGGTGTTTTTCTTCTTCTTCTTCTCCTTTCTATATCCATACTTGTAAAAGTACAATGCACCCACTCGACCACCCATTAGCAGACGCATTCATGAGATATATATAGACTCATAAACTTAGACAGACTTAAATAAAAATAAATGCAGAAGCATAGCATAGCATAGTATCGCATAGCATCGCACCGAGAAGATAGTCACATCCAATATCCGTACTATCACATCCATACAAGTAATTACCAAAATTATATACACATAAAAAAAAAGAAATATCCAACACCTTTTGCCGTCTGTGCTGGCCGTGTCTTCAAAAAGAGGCCTGGGTATATCGAACCTCCACACGTGCGCGCCTGATTTGACCTTTCCTTTCCTTTCCTGACCTGACCTGACCTGACTAGGCCTGACAAATACTAATAATACGAATACCAATACCAATACCAATATCAGTCCCATGATTATGCCCGTGATTACATCGCTATCGCTATATCATTACATTTTACATTATTGCTCCATCGTTTGTGCGTTTGTTCTTCCGTTTATTTGGTTTGTTTGTTTGTGTATTCATTCAAAACTTGGTACCGTTGACGTATGGTAGGAGGTTTTGAGTGCCTAGCGTGCGACCCTCTGGAGGGGGAGAGAGAGATGTGGTTAGTTATAGTAGTGGTGATAATAATGATAACAAGGGGATTTTTATATCTTTCTAGAGCAAGAGAGGGAGAGAGGGATAGCAATAGTAAAAGTAACACGTACTAACAAACCAAACAATCAAGCTCGGCAATTTAAAATTTCCCGACCTGCCCGTCGCCTTGCTCCGTCCAAGAGCCACCGCAATCATCGGGGCCCCGTCCGTTTTATACACCACGGGGGCTTTCGATCTCAGCACCAGATCTAAATTTTTCGCCAGCGCGTGCGCCTGTTTATCCGCGTAGACGAACTGGCTCGGTTGCGCATCGATAATGTCGCCTGCGGCCCAGACATCTTCGGCGCCGTGGACGCGCAGCTGCGGATCGACTTTTACGAAGTTTTGACCGTCGAGCAGGTCTCTGGGGATGAATTGGCTGTTTGGGATGGTGCCCAGCGTGGGGAGATAGAGATCGCAAAGCAGTTTTTCGCCATTGGATAGGGAGAGTTCGGTTTGGGAGGTGGGGAGCACTTTGGTGGAGTTGATTCGCGTGCGGAGTCGCACGTTGACATGCATTTTCTCGAGCTCTTTTTGGGCTCCTGAGGCGATGGGGCTCGTGACTGCGCCTTTGAGAATTTCGTCGCTGGATGTGATCTTTGTTTTTCGGTTAGCATGTCGTCTATCTATTTATATGGGAATTAGATCGGTATGCGATAGTACGTACTAATATGACATCCTTGGTCTTTCCAAATTCGAATCCTAACTCTCCGACGGTCTCTACACCCGTGGGTCCTGCGCCTCCCACTACAATAATTTTTGCGTTGGCTACCTTCTCGCGAAATCTATGAAGGAGCTCTTTGGTCTGTTCGTATCCGGACGGTGCTCCTTTCCACGGTACTTCGCCTATGGTGTGACTACCGGTAGCAATAACCAACGAATCGTATGATTGAACTGAATCGTGTCCCGCCGTAGTTTTGATCGTGACGGTTTTAGCGACCGCATCCATACTCGTAGCGGTCCCTAAGAGGAACTCGAAAGATTCGCTTGGATATTTGGAAAAGCCAGGCGCAATCTCGGCGAACATCTGGAAAAAAAGTGTCAATTACGTAGCGAGAGGTTGGAGAAAATTCCAAATATCAAGAATTGGCGTACCTTTTCATCTCCGAATTGTCCTGGAACAATTGCTATTATCGTTTGTGAGAATAAGATCCAAAAACAAGTGTGAATAGATGTCTTGCTACAAACCTCGAACTGAAGCCATGTTCCAATATAGATGTGTGGTAGGCGAGACCAAAACTATCTTGAGGTCAGGAACCGCCGACAGAGTCGTTTTCAAAAGCCTGCGTAGCATTAGTTACTCTCTTTACTACATCATATAGTATAAAGATACTGACTTATGCGCGACTGTGAGTCCAACATAGGAAGCCCCGAGAATCAGGACAGTTTTCGACATCTTTGCGCGAATGATCAGTATTCTCTAGAAAAACGAGGTTCTGATCTTGTGTTGTCTTTTGAAACATTGAAGAAATGAAATATCGCGAATAGTTATAAGAAAATGTGTTAGTGAAGATGAGATGGGAACCATCAGTGCTGAAACAATAGTTTGATGTCAAAGAATGAGGGTAGCAAAAAGTAATAAGAATTAGTCCTTGTGCGCAGAACAATCTCATATTAATAGCAATGATATTATGTCTACCTAGTACCCATCAGTAGAGCAGCGCCACGAATAGTTCGCCGGCTTGGTATTGAAATTACTTGGGGCCTTAAAGGCTGCATAGTAAATTATATAGAGGGTCGAAGAAGGGAAAGCGAGAAGAAAAGGTCCACATCAGCGAAAGTTTGTTGTGATACTTGTGAAGATGTTTGGGACCTTTGGGAAGCGAAGTCTACTAAAGGATGATTCAACCCGAGACCCCGTAATATAATATTTGGTCCGAGAGGATCTGCGTCTCTGCACGGACGAGATCCTCAAAGACTTATTTTTGAGCTCTGTGCGATAGATTCATCTCAATTAAGCTTTCGGGTTTCGGACGAAGAATCTCATATCGACCAATGAAAGCGACGGATTTAGATCAAAACGCGTAAATTGCTTGATTCAGAAGTGGTCCAAACATTGCGGTTGACTTAGATGTCAGCAACACCACGGGGAAAACATGTGGAAATACAACGCAGCACACGATAGCAGCAAGGTTATTGTTCACTTAATATCACACGGTGGCCATTTTCGAGATCATGTGCAGAAGAGAAGAGGGACTACGTAGCTTCCTTGTTATGTTCTCAGCCCACCTCAGGTGGAAGACCCTGGACAATATATAAGCTCTCCTTGTCAATAGATTAATGATCAACAACTAAAAGTATCAATTGACAGGCACCTTATCTTCAACCCCAAAAGAAACGATTCGACATCCCAGTGGGGATATATGATATAATGATATTGGTACCTATATCAACAACTCCCTAACCCAGCCACTCAGCCATCAATCACATCCCTTCCATATCCATATTTCCTCTTATTGGGTATCCGCAGATTCCCAATGCCTTCAAGTCTCCTAAAATTTCATGAAAGCCAAGAAAAAATCCTTCCATATCATTTCCAGAATATTTCTGTTCCAGATTATATCAATAATGCCTCCCCCTTTCCAAACCTCGTTAAAAATATTATACAATCATAGAGCCAACTACCTCCATCCGGGAAACATTGTTCACCCCTCTCACCCCGCCATTTCCATCCTCACAAGTCACGCGAAGGTATTGGTGTAGGTCGACCCAAAAGATTAATACAATTGGTTAACAATAAAGCAGCTTCATGCAACAATTGCCACCTCGTTTTTTCAAAAACGCTTTTCAAAACCATCAGCATCCCAGAACATCCATTAAGACCAGTCAACTTTTTCAGTTCCTCAGGATTATCCACCGAGCCAAATCTTCGTAAATAGGCCCGCATGTCCCGAACTTGGTCGTCCATTGAGTCTGGAGAAGGTACTGGGGCAGTGGTATGTCCTTCGAGTGCATATCCGTAGCACCATACAATCAGAGCAGCGAAATACATAACCCACGGTCTGTTTAGTAGAATATCGTCGCGGGCCGAATAATCAAATGGTGGATCTGGTTGTGCATGATCAAAGCCGTGGGAGGCTGAGGTAGGCTCTTTGGGGAGAAGAACTGTGCAAAGAAATTTGATTGCATAAAATGTCGCATCCCTAGCTCTAGCGGTGGGTGCCCAAGTTTCTTTCATTCTTTTCTGAGCACTATTCAAGTCCTGGGATCCAATCGTGCGACCAAGAAGACGTTTTGCTCTTGCAAATATTTGACAGTCGACAACATCAACATGCATTGCCATGTGTGCTAGGTGATGAAGCACTGTCCTGGATTGATAGACAACATTGTTTTCCTTGCCGGTGTATGCATATGGTCCTGTCATCGTTTCAGATTGTTGCAGCAAAGATATGTCGAAATCTCGTTTCCAAAGGTCAAATGCTCGAGTCAAGGATCCTCTCCATTTGTCCCGGCCACCCAACGCCTGTGATACACCCAATGAGTTCACCTGCAGATCACGCTGATGCATATGCCAGCTAACGCTCAAGAGTCCTGCCATCAATATCGTACGACCAAATGAGTTTGTTCGCACCGTTTGAGCATTAAGGGTTCGTTTAAGACCTTCCAAAAACGATATAGGCTTTACTCCATTGGCTTGGAGGGTTGACTCCAATCTGCCAACTTCAGCACTACTTGTGGCATTCCACATGGCTTCATCGCATGGTAAAGGAAGACGCATCTCGTGAGCGACCATGACTGTAGAATGTCCGAACATCGTTGCGTGCGTAGAGTCAATAACAAAGGCCGCAAACGCGGCACGTCTTGTCGCTTCGTTTGTGATCCAATGATTCCACCACTCATCAGGCGTGTTAGCTCCTGGGGTTGACGATTGACGTGAATTATTGTGCCCTTGTTCCTTCGCACTTGGGGGAGAATCCAGAGCAGAGCGGCCTATTAACGAGCTACCCCGACGCATCAATGTGATTGTGGTTGCATGATGAATGTGGGCTCTTTCGTGGAGCGCTCTGGTAGAATACATTTTTTCATACACTTCTAATAGCAAAAGAGCCTGGAATACCCACAACTTGGCTGGAGGGCGAAATTGCTGATCACTGAATATCTCCCATCTCAAGTGCCATGCCAGGAAATTTGACAGTTCCGCACCAGCCTGCGTCACATCTTCAGCGTACGTGTTGTCAAGAAGAGATGCGCCTATGGCCATCATTGCAATCAGAAGGAGATTCGGTGTATTATCTGGAGAAAAGGTTGGTTTGTGTACTAAAACGATTATTAGCAAGCTCTACTTGACGTCAATTAACGAAACACAAAAATCCTACATATTGGCATTTGATCGCTAAAATGGTACCAGTAACTACCAATATACGTTTGCATCATTTTTCTACTCATCATATGACTGTCATTACTACGGTCCCCATCAAAAAGTGCATCCTTTTTCTGCTTAACAAGGGGTGCGTTTCCAGTCTCGTTGAATCTTTCCTTAATTAAGTCAATAATGGCTTGGCTCTTTTCTTCTGACAATACTGTCTCCGGCAAGCTAGTGTCAAGCAAACTAGTTACGGCCATAGGATGATGGGGTTGATGAGAATTATGAGGGTAAAACCCCTCGAGGCCAATATCGTTAGTAAAATAAGGTGCGTAGTATTGCGCTGTAGCGTCAGGGTAGCTGCTAGAAATGTAAATTAGGCACTTATTACACTGGGCAATTGTGTTATAATACTCACTTTGCGTAAGGTTGTTGACTCATCTGACCCATTTCGTTCTGTTGACTGCTGAAAAGGTATGCTACAAAATCTTCGGGTATGGCGAACGGAGATCGATTGTAACATCCTTCGCCACCGAATACGGGCATTGTGTTTGACGTGGTCATCTGATCTAGAAGCACCATGTCTGGGCCTGAATGTTGAGCTTGACTTGTGCCGTTAGAATACTCGGTAGAGACAGGAGTTTGAAATTGTGACTCGGGCTCACGTGAGGGCATCGTGGTTGCAGTCACATTCGCAAATCCTGGCGGTGGTAAGCTAAAAGGAGGAAAGTTTTGCTGGCTTATGTATGCATGCGGGCTATGTGGTTGATTGCTATGGTAGTTTTGGTTGTTTGAGGCGTTCGGTAGCATAGCGTAATGACCAACATTAGTTTGCAATGATCTGGAAAAATCTGAAGACCTAGTATCAGGTGTTCCAAAGCTTTGGTGTCGTTGGCCTCTGCCATTAGAACCTGCAGATGATGAGTTTTGGCCCCTCTGGATCATATCAGAATCGGACCGCGTGTAATTGGCAGATGGATATCCATCTGCGCCATTAATTGCGCCAGCACCAGAATAAGTTCCGGGTGCTGATTTAGTCACTGGCGAGTATGAGGTTGGTCGAATATCTTGTGGAGACTGGTAAGGTATTTGCGTTGTTTGTATCTTGGGCCCTACTAGACTCGGCCTTGTTACTTCAGGAGACGCGGACCCTCGAGGTACCTGTGGTTGTGAGATCTGCGATACTGGTGACCCTTGACTCAACATTGAATCTTTTCTATGTAATTGAGATCCTTTTGCAGTATGCCGGTCTCGATGCCTATTACATAAATCTTGTCTGACAAACGTTCTCGAGCACCCCTCAAAGTCGCAGTTGTATATCTGTTTCGGGGTATGGTTTAATTGATGGCGGTAGCTAAATGGACAAGTTGTCAGTAATCAAACTACACATTAATACGACTGTGTAGGTCTTACAGATGCTCAGCTCTAGAATAGCTCTTCCCACAGCCTGATGTAGAGCATTCAAACTTCTTGTCTAGACCTTTGCGACTTCTCCTTCGCTTTCGCGAGGGGCCATCGTCACCAGAAGTGTGACCCTCTGGAAGTTCTTCATGCGAAAGCTCGCCATCATCTTCTGTGGTTTTCAATGATATACGGCTTCGACGTCTACCGCGATTCTTATCAGCCATGATATTATTCGCAGGGAAATTAAGAGGATTCGCAGCTAATATCGAAGTCATAATCTCATGATATCTTGTAGTAAGTGTCGCAATATGTACGGTATCTTGGTTTGCCAATACTCTGTCGGGCGGTTCTTGAAAGCTTTGGGGAGCTGAGGCTGGCGCATAGGGTGGCGAAATCACTCTACTATCGACCGAGGTCAGACTGGATGGAGCATTCTATATATGAAGAAGAAAAGACAGGGCAAGTCAATGTGAGTGAGTGAAGATGAATGATTAGCTAGACATGATGCGAAATGCCGCAGTATAACCCAAGACTCTCATACGCATCAAGTAACGCGGGGAAATGTGCTGTGAGCTCCCTGGTCAACACGAGAGTACTCTATGTCGGACAGATGATGGAGTCGCAACGTGAGATGTGGCTAGGTCATGCAACACACGCGGTGAACCGAAGCTGACGAACGCGCATAGGGCGCTTGCGTGAGAATAGAAAAGAAAATGGAAATGGAAAAGGAAATGGGAATCAAAGATCGACATGGTATACAGCTAGAAGAAGTGTTCTCGATTACTCACTCATGCTTCAAAGTTTGTGTTGTCGATCACCAAGGGAGAAATGGAGGGGGGGAAGGCGATATATCTCGTGCTAAATTTTGAGTTTGTGCTTGTTGAACCGTAACCGTAGATTATCAAGTGTCTGGGGCCGGAAGCTTTTCTTTTAGCGGATCAGTTAAGCTGCGGTGGATCTCATGGGGACATTACACTTGGCTTAATCAGGTGTTTGGCCACTTTTTTCTTCTTCCTTTCTTGCGTGCTTATGCTCGCTTTCTGTCGGTCCGGGGAATCACTGTTGGTCGTGCGGACTCGAATTTGTATTGGGTGTCGACACACGATGTAATCCTTTCGCATACGAACTGCGCGAGGTATCGATCGAGAGAGGGGGGGAGAGGGGCGTGATGTCTTTAAGAATCAATTGCTGGAATGCGGAAAGCGTTCTCTGGGGGGACTTCTTCTCTGGTAAACTCTGTTGAGGGCTAAAGTCCCTCCTTGTTAATCGGCCACGACGTTCATTTGTGTGCGTGGAATATTGTTCCGATGGGTTGGGTAAGGTTAGGAACTGGTTGGGGTTATGTAGGATTGAACGCTTTTCCAAGACATCAAGAGTAGTTACGAGGCGGAAAAGAGCTTCTCTGCTTACTGATTGAGAATCGACTTGTGCTTTTGGCTTGCCAGGCTTAGGCAGGCTTGCAGGGCCAATCTGACGGAACGGGCGATGTGAAGGATTTGGAGTGGATGGATAATATCTTAACCTTGAAATTTCATTTTATCAGCTGCACGTACTTGTTCTTTCTTGTGCCGTGTGAATGTCTTGAAAGCCGAAATGCTGCTCATCCACTGCTCACGACCTTGTGCTGCTTGGGTTGCGTGAGGAGAGTCCACGGTCGTTTAGATTCCCATCTCGCTCGATGTCAAATATACATTAACCCTTCTCGCGGGGATTCCAGTTACACCCGTCCTCAGTCTCCATGGAAGTCATGTGCATCGTGTGGCGTGAAGTCGGAGTGTTCGATGGAATAAGTAGATGGTTGTGTACAGCTCATCTGAATCAACCTTCCGACCTCGACCTGAAGACGCACCGTCCCAGGAAAAAGATTGGCTCTTCCCTACCTTGCTTAGCAGCTGCCTGGGTCTGGACGGAGCATGAGTCTTGGGATCAGATCTGTTTTCCATCCTTCCTGAACGAACGACGCACCCCAAACAGAGATTTCTACAAGGAAGGAATGAGGGGTATGTTTCTATGTTTGCATGTTTGCATGCTTGCATGCTTGCATGTTCCTTGCGGGACCGGAGCCCCAGCACAGCGAGATCACAATTAGAACCAGAATCAATAGACATGTCTTTGCTTTTTTACGCCGTGTGATGCAATCCTCTCTGGAATGATTTGAGGAGAGTTACGAACGATATCGCCGTCTTCCGACGAGGCTCGCTTGACTCCCTGATCCTTATCATCCCAAGCCACGCCATGCCATGCCATGCCATGCCATGCTCCAATGTCAATTTTGATTTGAAACAGAGAGCTCTTCCCTGATGGTCTATGTTGGTGCTCGCGCCCGTACCTGTACTTCTCCGTGGAACGAAGAGAGTGTCGGGTCGAGTGCTCACAACCACAATGCCAGCGACAGCTAAACTTTGGAAGGCTAAGAAATACCTAATGTGCATTAGCAGCACCCGGAAAGTGGCTCTGGATGTCTTGATCCGCTACTAATAAATCCGGGGTACGTAAACTTCCCTAGCAGTATCCAATTTCTTAGCCCCAGTAAACTTTCCTGTTGGTGTGTCGGATCTTTTTTTATTCACCAGGTCCTGATGACGATCTTTCAACTTTCAACCGGATCATCTTTCAACTCCAGAAAATCGAACGATTTCTACTGCCAATGTGATCCCAATTTTTAATATCACATTTATCAATCAACAATCCAATCCCCAAATTTCAAGCTCCCAGGACCATTTTCCGACCGCTTCCAAGATGCGTAAAGGGCCTCGTCCGCAGCAGCCTGATGATTCAGAAGCATCGAGTACCAAAGAGAAAGGAAATCCAATATCAACACCAGCTACGAACGGAAAAGGCAAGCGGGTGGCAAGCAGTGCAGTTAATGCAAATCTATCGGGCCCAAATAGCACACCCAATGCGTCTAGTACTATGGCAGGAGCTGTGGGAGGTAGCAATACCGACGGGAACTCTAAAGTATTATGAACCGCCCTCGTCACTGTTGAAGATTAAGCACACACGCTAACAATAACCTCCTTCATAGATACAGTGGTCGGAGTTCGAAGCATCTTTTTTGCACAGCTATCGATACGAATACGGATTAAACACACCTGCTGCCTTCAACAGTGCATACAATCAAACGGTTCTCTCTCAATCGAGCATCGGCCGCATGTCACCAAGTATGGTCCGTAAGAATAAGAGGCAGAGCAAAGAACAATTGGCCAACGCGGTACGCAAGCACTTCAACAGTCAGTCGGTCAACGAAAACGAATGCGTGGCCAAGACCTTATATAAAGTTCGATATCAGGGTGAGCCAATATGGTGCTATTCGTAGCTGGTAACGACATCCCAGCTGATTGTTTATAGACAAGAAATTTCGCATGAGATTCATGCCACAGGCGCGGCCTATGGAGCGGTCTCAGCCAGAACGATCCGCCTAGCCAAAGTACATACAACTGCTTGTGAGCAAATTGGCTTCTATTCAATCGATATGCAGCGACTGCCATCCTAATTTAATAATACAATGAACATACGACGGAGGGGAATGAATTGCTGGTGTTATAAGGACAATAGGGTTAGACTTGTATAATACATTGTACAAAGCACTTTACGAAGGGCCTTTTCATTTAGGGAGTTGGGGATTACGAGCTTTTCACTGTGGAGTTTAGTTATTTCAAAATAATGACCGTTATGACCAATGGACAATAGAATGGAATCAGTACTTTAAACTAATCAATCATCTATTAATGGATCAATGGAGAGATTTTGTTTTGCGTATCAAAACTTTTGATAACTTTCAGCCTTGTTGCGATTTGTAATAAATTACTGGGGTCAATTACGCTCATCCAATCATAGTTGATCTATCTCCATTGCCTTGCCGGCAAAGAAAAAAATATTGGAGCTTTCCAGAATGATCGTTGATATTCATGATAGTTTTAGCTTAACTTCAACAATACATTCACCTGAAATAGTTTTTATTTGTTCCTATGATCATTGCACATCTTGATATATCTATTGCGTACATGGTGAACATCAATCTATCATAATGAAGACAGGAACAACGAGCCTTCTCTCAAAGGCGGCCAATCCATCTCGAATTTTATATTCCACACCAGCCAGCCGTCATTGCACATTGAAAAGAGATGACCATAAGCCATCTCAAACACGGAGTCTTTCAACAATACGCGCATCGAGAGGAAGATGTAGATCTTCTCAGAATGACCTATCATTGAACACAATACAGCGACGAGTGAGTATCTATCCTGTCAAACTGCTCAAAGTCGCATAACAAAGTACTAACATAAAGTCTTCCTAGTCTTTTCATGCATCAACAAGGAACCAAGCTACGAAGAATCCATATGATGTTCTCGGAGTTGACAATGGCGCTTCCGCTTCAGCTATTAAGAAAGCATATTATGGTCTTGCCAAAAAGTTCCATCCAGACACCAATAAAGATCCAAATGCTAAGGATAAATTTGCGGAAGCGCAATCTGCCTATGAACTTTTAACCGATCCACAGAAAAAGGCAGCTTGGGATCAGTATGGATCTGCAGCATTCGACCAAGGAGCAGGACCCGGACCTGGTGCTGATCCATTCGGCGGTGCGGGGGGTTTTGGGGGTTTTGGGGGTGGATCTGGTGGTTTCCCAGGTGGAGGATTTGGAGCCGATTTCAATTTTGAAGATTTGTTTAAAGGTTTCACTGGAGGCAAAAGGGGTAGAGGTGGTGGACGTAATCCGTTTCAAGAAGAAATACTTGTGGGAGACAGTATTGAGGTTCAAACAAACATCTCGTTCATGGAAGCGGCAAAAGGGACCAGCAAAACCATCAGCATATCTCCGTTATCTACTTGTAAAACATGTACTGGAAACGGTATGAAATCTGGGACGAAGCGATCGGCGTGTAAGTCTTGTGGGGGAACCGGTACTCGCGTGCATTCCATGGGTGGTTTTCAAATGGCTTCAACATGTAGCGCCTGTGGTGGCCAAGGAATGTCGATTCCACCGGGAGGAGAATGTAAGACATGTTCTGGAAATGGCGTTGTGCGTGAGCGGAAAACGATCAACGTTGACATACCAGGAGGTATTGAGGATGGTATGCGATTGAGGTTAGATAGGGAAGGTGATGCTCCAGCTACTGGTCAGGCTGCAAACCCCAATAGCCCTTCACAACCTGGCGATCTCTATGTACTCGTTCGAGTAGCCACAGATCCAAAATTCAGTCGCTCTGGGTCCAACATCCTGTACACCGCAACAATCCCTTTTACAACTGCATTACTTGGAGGTGAGGTAAAGATACCGACCTTGGACGGAGATGTCAGTGTTAAGGTGGCAACTGGAACCGGCACTGGAGACAAGATTACTTTAGGGGGCATGGGAATGAAGAAGTTGGAAGGACGCAGAGGAGGAAATGGCGACCTCAAAGTTGAATTTAAGGTCAACATGCCCAAATACTTGAGTGCTAACCAGCGAACAATTGTGGAAATGCTTGCCGACGAGATGGACGATAAGACGGCGAAGCGTATTATGAATGTTGGCCGTTCCTCAAGTTCTTCGTAAGTTCAGTGTCATTGTTTTCAATCCAGACACTGACGGAGACAGGTCATCCTCCCCATCAAATACCGAAGAAAACAACAAGCAAGAAGGATTTCTCAAATCCGTCTGGCACAAATTCACAGACGGTGCTAATTTGCCAAATGAAGGCGATAAAGAAGACGACTCTAAGAAGAAATGAAAGAAATGACGAAACTCGCTGTATAATAAAATGGCAAAGGTCTAGAAATGCCACTCTGTATAAATGATAAAGGGGTAAAATGAAGGAGCATGGCGTCTCCTGATGGTAGGAATGATGGATGGTTGTCAATCTACGAATGCAAATCTTCTAGAATGCCGTTTAGAATATATCCATGGCCCATACATAGTATAAAATGAAATGATATCTCAACTCACAAATGTGACATGACTAACACATGGAATATTTCAATGATATTATATTCTAGGGTCATCTTCGCTTGATGCCCGTTCATCCCACTACCGAGAGTATTTCATCTCAGCCTACATGCACGTCGACGACTGGATGTGATGAACCTGGGAAATACGAGGCTTTCCTACCAATCAAAATGTATTATACATGGCTGCCGTGACGACTACCGTCTGCAAAGAACATGCCAGCAACCTAGTACTTATTTTGTATGCTGCCTTCATTTGTATGCGGAGATAGAGCCTGAATGGCCCAATACCAGACGATCTGTTCATATGGGATGAGCATTCCTGATAGTACATGATGTCTGTTGAATATGGCGTATCTTTCGATATATATTTTACTGAGTCGAGTTTACCTCCTTATCTAAACAGGGCGCTTATGGCATACGCTGACACCCTATAGTTTGAGTAACACTCTTCCATAGTCAGATAAATGGTGGGTCGTCACCCGGTTGTGGTTGAAGAGAGAGCCAACTGTTGGGTTGATGTTTGTTCATGTCCGTCTTCTTGTTTTGTGATTACTATGAGGTGTGTGACGGATATCAATTCGACCACATCCATGTATTGATTGACGGCGACCATGACGATGATGGTGAGAAGAGCATCCGTATATGGATAGAGTACGAAACGGAAACAAGCATCCGGAATGTGAGGCGTATAGCAAGCCAACTTATATACCATCACCACGCTCATTGACGGTGCAAATGTTCCCTGGCGCTTATCTGAGCAAATCTGGGTCTCCTGAAGGGTCGCAGAAAGAAAAAGAAAAACGCAGTGCAGATTCCCTGTCTTGTAGCACCAGCTAGTGCCCCGTAGTCCCACACGCTCCATAGCACAAAGTAATGATAGCTTTGGGCACCTGCTTTACATCGATTGATTCCACGTCCAATACCTAGATAGTCAGTCACAAATATCTGCTATTTCTCCTCCAACATATCAAACTACATGATAATAGATCAATATTGTACTTCGATAGTTTCCCAGGTATGACACAGCCATGACATATATGAGTGAAATTTTGCGCAAGGATCGGACCATTCTTTCAAGATACTGCGCATCCAAATAAATTAACAAATTAACAAGTCTTACCTTACCACTGACGACACCAACCCCTCCTCCCCACCGCTTTCCCATCCACATTCGACGAATATCGGTGTACACGATATTGTCCATTATATTTGTTTGATACCTACAGTCAAATCTATTGAATACCCTCTGAAGTGATATATCTCCCTCGCAAATTTTGCCCGGGTATCGATAATCAGGGTGTCGAGCATCATCCTGTCAATCTTCGAGATGCAAGCCCCGATGATATCAGCGCCTCTTAAGGCAACCAACGAAATCGACTGGATCCAGCCGTTGAAGAATTATATCAGACAGACATATGGCGACGACCCGGAACGATATGCGGAGGAATGTGCTACCTTGAACCGCTTGCGACAGGATATGCGAGGAGCAGGGAAGGACAGTGCTGCTGGAAGGGACCTACTCTACAGATATTATGGACAGCTGGAACTATTGGACCTGCGATTTCCGGTCGATGAGAATCACATCAAAATCTCCTTTACTTGGTAAGGTTTCAATCAAATGAGGGGCATCAGAATCCTGCTAACAATATTGCCAGGTTCGATGCGTTTACACACAAAGCCACTGCACAATACTCTCTGGCGTACGAAAAAGCTTCGATCATATTCAACATTTCTGCCGTACTTTCATGCCATGCAGCGCATCAAAACCGATCAGAGGACTCCGGTCTGAAAACCGCATATCATTCTTTCCAAGCATCCGCTGGCATGTTCACTTATATTAATGAGAACTTTCTCCATGCACCATCTACGGACTTAAGTCGAGATACAGTTAAGACTTTGATTCAGATTATGCTTGCTCAGGGCCAGGAAGTGTTTCTTGAAAAGCAAATTGCCGATGGTAAAAAGGTTGGGCTATTAGCAAAACTTGCTAGCCAAGCAAGCTATTTGTATTCTCAAGCGCTTGAAGGAACCCAGGACAACGTGAATAAGGCCATATTCGAAAAGGTCTGGCTTCTGGTGGTACAAGTAGGTGTTAATCTTTTTCACTTTTCTGCGGCACGCTTCGGCCATAGTGATGATGCAATAGCAAATTCGTACTAACACAAATAGATCAAAGCAAATTACATGTCATCTCTGGCTCAATATTATCAGGCTCTTGCGGATGATGATGCAAATTCACATGGTGTAGCTATTGCGAGATTACAGGCAGCAGAAATATCATCTAAGGATGCCAGTAAATTTGCAAACAGTTTCCCTGGAAATGTGCCCGTCAATTCAAACTTCACTTCAGAGACAGGCACGACCTTGATAGAAATTAATAGGCGTCATCTTACCAATGTCCAGGAAAAACTTGCTGAGCTTATCAAGGATAATGACTATATCTATCACCAGACTGTTCCAGCCGAAGCGGCTCTCACTGTGATCCCAAAACTTCCTGCTGCTAAAGCGATACCAGTTAGCGAACTCTATGCTGGTCAAGATATTCAACGTATCACGGGACCTGACATCTTCCAAAAGATAGTTCCCATGTCTGTGACGGAATCAGCTAGCTTATACGACGAGGAAAAGGCTAAATTGGTACGTGCAGAGACGGAACGTGTAGAAACTGCCAACAGTGAGATGGCTGCAAGTCTTGACTATCTCAGATTACCTGGAGCGTTACAAGTTCTTAAGGGTGGTTTTGATCAAGAGCTGAGCGGGGGCGAAGATTTCAGGAACTGGTGCGATGATTTAGCTGGACATGTTTCCCCAATGTCAACCTTCGATTCTTTGAAATCTAGCAAAGAAGCTATAGTGTCAATATTGGAAAAGAGCAGCAAACAGTTGGATATGGAGGAGAGTGTTTGTGAGAAAATGCGATCAAAGTACGAAGGAGAATGGACTCAGCAACCGAGCTCTCGGCTCACATCTACACTTCGAAACGATATACGAAATTATCGAGAAGCCCTTGAGGAGGCTGCTCGCAGCGATAATCAGCTTTACTCGAAAATATGCCAGCATGAAGTTGACTTTGACGAGATGCGCTCTGCTGGTGAGCTCGGTGAGTCTGATGTGCTCTTCCAAAGAGCGTTGATTCAGGTCGGTGGAAAGTCGAGAAATGCTGCTGGAAGTCCTAGCGCACGTGAAGGAAATCTACTAGATGATGATTTCGATGATGGAAAAAAGAGTGTCACAGACCAGATAGCCAAAGTTGAGGACATACTTAAGAAATTGAATTTGGTCAAGCGGGAAAGGTCACAAGTTTTAAAAGATCTTAAGGAAAAGGTTCGTTGGAAGCTTCACATTTAGGTTTATTTTCGCTAATCATAGGATAGGCGCATAACGATGACATTTCTCACGTTCTCATCCTCAACAAAAAAGGCATCTCAAATTATGAGAATCAGCTTTTCCAAGCAGAGCTTGAGAAGTATCGACCTCATCAGAGTCGTTTATTGTCTGCGAACCACAAACAGTCTTCACTAATGAAGGAACTAACACTCACATTTAATGATCTTCTGCAAGACAAGAGAGTCCGATCCGAGCAAAGCAAATATGAGACGATGACCCGTCAACGATCATCAGTGATGTCGAAGTATAAGCGGATCCATCAAGAATATCTAGATCTACAAGCAGGTCTCGAAGGTGCTAAACAGTGGTATACCGAGATGAAGGATACTGTTAATAGTCTTGATAAGAATGTCGAGACATTTGTCAATAATCGTAGGTCAGAGGGTGCTCAGCTTTTAAATCAAATCGAGCAAGATCGGGCAAGCAATGCAAATGGGCATGCGGATAGGGAGCGTGAACGTCTTAGAGGATTGATGGAGCGCATGTCTATGGACCCGTCGACCTCGCCAACATCAAGCAAACCTCCTCGTAGGGGATCTAATGCATACAGTAATACATCTCCATCGACAAGGTATCCAAGTACAAACTTTGCTGGACAGTACCAGGTACCAACATCGCCGCCTCCACAAACCACGACTGCACCTCCTGCACGTGGCTCTATACCAGCCTCTGCCAATGGAGGATATTACCCTCAACAACAACCTCAGAGAGCCGACCCATACAGCTCAGCCCCCGGAAGATCTTCGCCATATGGACAATACAACCCAAGCACGCATTCGCGTAATCCCTCCCAACCCCTTTCGCCTCCACCAAACCAGAGCCAATTCCCACGTTCACCTCCGCCACAGCAAACTCAGTTTCAACAGAATCAACATCCATACGCGACAATGGCACCGCAACAACAAGGCCAATATGTGCCAGCTGGCTATGTACCACCACCCCCACCACCTGGACCGCCACCCCTTGGCCCTCAACAAACATACCACCAACCCAGTGGCTCTATGGCAGGTCATAACGATTATGGATATGGAAACAGTGCTACTTCTCATCAACGTGGTCAATCACAGCAAAGTGCGAGCGATCCTTGGGCTGGACTTAATGCATGGAAGTGAGGAATGTCGAGTCTATCGGGGCGTTTTCAGTCACAGGATGAGCGGATTACTCGGGGAATAACACCTTGGCTTATGGGGGACATGGCGCCGAGGAAGAAGGAATGAGTAAATGAAGAATGTGATACCAATTCATTGCGGCAATGGCACGGAGGGAGGCAGAAAATGTATTTTTATCCATTGAATCACAGAACCGTCCGGTCTACTTGATATTCCAATAGCCATCACGTAAGCAATTTTGCAAATGCACATACACGCTTGTAGTCAATATTGTCAAATGTGGCCGAATATGGTCAAGACTACAAGTGTTTAGAAGCCCAGGAGATATGAGTACACGAATACTATGGACATTCAAGTTGAGAAAGGAAATTTGTAATCATCTTCCCCGTAATTTAACAAATGAAGAATGAGAGTGTTAATTGAATTTTATTTCGACCGAGTCTTTAATTTAACTGGTACAAATTTTGAGGGGGACTGGAGGGGGGGCAATTCAGGCCCGCCGGATTACGTTTATCCGAAGTTCGGGTCACCGATATTGCCGATGGGCTTAGAAAGCAGCTTCGAATGTCATGACGAGCAGATAGTGGTGGTAGGGAAGCTCATGGAATAATTGTCACCGTTTACGATTTACCATTGCCATCCACATCAACCATTTTTTCACGTTCTAAATCAGCGGTTTTTATTCTTTTCTAGTATACAATTTAGATATTCTTTTGTCTTCTGTATTCTATTTCCTAATTATCCATTCACCCCATAATCCAAAGCTATGCTTTACGGCCAAAACCTACCGTGGCGGATTGCGCTTCGAAATGTAACCATTAAACAAAATACCGAAGTTTCAAGTACGGTTTTGAGGAGGACAATCAGACAGTATCATGGCAGATCCGCACCGTCGTCGGTCTCTTTACGATCTCCTTCCTTTCGTTCAGGCCTTGGTGGCGTCGCAAGGTTTTCAACATCTCCTGCTGTACGAAAAGATGTCCCGAAAGACTTGTTCAATCAAGCAGAAATAGCATCTGCGGAGGAGAAGAAGGAGAAGAAGTCAAAGGCTAAGACTGAATCAGTCGAGGAAGTCAGTGGCGAGAAGGAAATAGAAACCAAGAGCAAGACAGGCGAAGCAACATCTTCTGGCAGTAATACTTCTTCTGGGAGTGCGGCTGATGGGAAAGGAAGTAGTGCTGGCGGCGCAGGAGATTCTGGCAATAATGATGGCGGAAAGAAAGGTCGCAAAGGAGCTTCGGAAAAGGCTCTACAAAAAACTATGGTTCCAGAAGTATATCCACAAGTGATGGCAATTCCAATCACCAAGAGACCTCTATTCCCTGGATTCTACAAGGCTGTCACTGTGCGAGATCCCAATGTTGTAGCTGCTATTCAGGATATGATGAAGAGGGGCCAGCCATACATTGGAGCTTTCTTATTCAAGGACGACAATATGGATAAAGATGTCATTGAGAACATAGATGACGTACATGATGTAGGAGTTTTCGCACAAATTACTAGCGCTTTTCCCGTTCACGGGGATGATTCAGCTCTGACTGCGGTACTTTATCCACATCGTCGAATTAAGATGTCTGCTCTCATCAGTCCTGAGCGTGAGAACACTGATGCAAAGAAGACCGAAAGCACGCAAGCTGAACCACCTGTTCCCGAGATCATACCCGCAAAATCTACAAAGGAGGAACCTTCTGAAAAGAAGGGTGATGTTGTAGCTAGTTTCGAAGAAGGAACGGTGACGCAGAAAACTTCAGACCGACCCGTGTTGCCGTACGAGCCAATATCGTTCTTGCGCAAATACCCCGTCAGTCTGGCAAACGTGGAGAATCTGACCGAAGAGTCGTATGATCCTAAAAGCCCTATAATCCGTGCCGTTACAAATGAAATTGTCAATGTGTTCAAGGAGGTGGCAACTCTCAACAGTCTCTTCCGAGATCAAATTTCCACATTTTCAATGAGTCAGTCATCGGGCAATGTTATGTCAGAGCCTGGGAAACTTGCAGACTTTGCTGCAGCTGTCTCTGCTGGTGAAGTCTCCGAGCTTCAAGATGTGCTTGAGACTCTCAATATTGAGGAGAGATTACAAAAGGGTTTGACTGTCTTGAAGAAGGAGTTAATGAATGCTCAGTTGCAATCGAAAATTTCAAAAGATGTTGAGAATAAGATTCAGAAGCGTCAACGTGAATACTACTTGATGGAACAATTGAAGGGTATTCGTAGAGAGCTTGGTATTGAGTCTGATGGTAAAGATAAGCTGGTTGAGAAATTCAAGGAGAAGGCAGCCAAGCTTGCGATGCCGGAAGTAGTCAGGAAAGTTTTCGATGAAGAAATCAACAAACTAGCACATCTTGAACCAGCTGCGTCTGAGTTCAATGTCACGAGAAATTACTTGGATTGGTTGACACAAATCCCATGGGGTCAACGCAGTGCAGAAAACTTCGGAATCAACAATGCTATGACTGTGCTTGACGAAGATCACCATGGTTTGAAGGATGTGAAAGATCGCATTTTGGAATTTATCGCGGTTGGTAAACTGAGAGGTACCGTAGAGGGTAAAATCTTATGCTTCGTTGGTCCTCCTGGTGTCGGTAAGACAAGTATTGGTAAGAGTATTGCCAGAGCTCTTAACCGTCAATACTACAGATTTAGTGTGGGAGGTCTCACAGATGTTGCGGAAATCAAGGGTCACAGAAGAACATATGTTGGAGCACTTCCTGGAAGAATCATTCAGGCGCTGAAGAAATGTCAAACTGAAAACCCATTGATTTTGATTGATGAGATTGACAAGATTGGTAGAGGTCATCAAGGTGATCCTGCATCTGCACTTTTGGAATTACTGGATCCTGAACAAAACACTTCTTTCCTCGACCATTATCTCGATGTTCCTGTGGATCTCTCTAAAGTTCTTTTTGTCTGCACAGCCAACATGACCGATACCATTCCTCGTCCTTTACTTGATCGTATGGAGATGATTGAATTGTCAGGATACGTTGCGGATGAAAAGATGGCAATTGCGGAGCGCTATCTTGGACCCGCAGCCAAGGAATTAGCTGGTCTGAAGGAGGTTGATGTGAACCTTAGTAAAGAAGCCATTGAGGAACTCATTAAGTCATACTGCAGAGAGTCTGGAGTTAGAAACCTCAAGAAACAGATTGAAAAGGTTTACCGTAAATCTGCTTTAAAGATTGTTCAGGACCTTGGAGAGAGTGTTCTTCCTGAAGAAGAGGCCTTGACTGAAGAAGGCAAGGCAGCTCTAGAGGAATCCAAGAAAGATGAGACTGATGTTAAAGAAACGCCTGAAACGATTGAAAAGGAGACTACTGAGGTACCTCGAGTTAGTCTTAAGGTTCCTGATGATGTACACGTCACCATTGGAAAGGATAACCTTAAGGATTACGTGGGTCCACCAGTCTTCACCTCGGATCGTCTATATGATGTTACACCTCCTGGTGTCGCAATGGGTCTGGCCTGGACACAAATGGGTGGTGCCGCATTATACGTTGAATCCATTCTCGAAAGTGCCTTATCCCCTTCCTCCACCCCTGGTCTCGCTACCACTGGTAATCTCCAAGCTGTCATGAAAGAATCCACCACGATCGCGTATTCCTTTGCCAAATCAGTCATGGCCAAAAACTTCCCCGATAATCACTTCTTCGATAAGGCGAAATTGCATCTTCATTGTCCTGAGGGAGCGGTTCCAAAAGATGGACCGAGCGCGGGTATCACGATGGCTACTTCGTTGCTTTCGCTAGCACTAGATAGACCGCTTGATCCAACGATTGCTATGACGGGTGAACTTACCGTCACGGGCAAGGTACTTAGGATTGGAGGGTTAAGGGAGAAGACAGTAGCGGCGAGAAGGGCGGGAAGCAAAATGATTATCTTCCCAGATGATAATATGAGTGATTGGTTGGAGCTTCCAGCTGTAAGTTTTTCTTTCTTTATATATCTAATTGTAGGCAAGGAGAAAATGCTAATTTGAGAAAAAATAGAACATCAAAGATGGAATTGAAGGTAAACCTGCCAAATGGTATTCGGACGTATTTGATCTCGTCTTCCCAAATCTGGATAAAGAGGCTGCAAATGGGCTTTGGAAAGATCGATTGGTGAAGAAGAAGGGGGAGAAGGATGGCGATGAAGAGTGAGGAATTCATTTACTCCATTTGATTGGGGGGGAATGAAAATATACATGGAGACATAGTGTAAATAGTAGAAGAAGAATCTGGTGAAAATTACCGTTGTGGTATTGTGGCACTGGTGATCTTGGTGCAGTTGTGTGCATGCTTGATTCTTGAGCAGAGATGGATGATTGGATGGATGGATGGGCATTTTATGGCGTTGGCTGGGAGTTTTTTTTTTTTTTCCTTTTTAAATGATGGATGAACGGATGGATGAACGGATGGATGGATGGATCTCTACTCTACGCATAAATATGGATTTACAAATGGCTTTTGAGGGGATTGAAGCATGGATGGGTGGATGGATGGGTGGATGGGTGACAATTTTGGGAGGGGGAAGGGGAATCGGGAGGAGGGGAGGTATATATGATCTACATGTTCATTAACACTTTTTGGTAACTCTGGGAGGAGAAGAGGGGGAGAGGGAGGGAAGAGAGGGAGGGAAGGGGAGAGGTAGATAGATTTGGTATGATGTAATCGTATTTTTATTTTTATTTTGTTTAAGTTTATGTGTGTGTGTGTGTGTGTGTGTTTAGTATATTTGAATATCGTACAATAGAAACGGAAGTGGAAAGTAGAAGTGACAAGAATGGAGAGGTGAGAACTTTGTAGCAGGTAGCTATGCTATGCTGTGCTGTGCTGTGCTATTATATTATATTATATTATATCATATCGGGAACTTTGGGGAGTTTGTATTAAAGTAGATGGGATGAGATGATTTGCTCTTACTATTTATTGATCTGGGGTATTTAAGAATTCTATTCTATTCTATTCTATTTAGACTGTTCAGGCTGTTTAGACTAGATAGGTACATAGATAGATATTACTTAATACCTTAATACCTAACTTCTTCCCTTTCTCTCCTTTTTTTCCTTTCCTTCTTTCTTTTTTTTTCCTTATTTTTTCTTTTTTTTTTTTTCTTCTTTTCGTTGCTAACCTTGGATATGTATGTATGTATGTACGTATGTATCTGTGTAGGTACATAGGTATCTATCTATATCTATATCTACACACACACACACACACACACACACACAACCCAAGCATTCTAATCAGAAAGAAAAGAAGAAAAAATATCATACGATTGAGAATGTCTATGAAATCAACATCTGTGAAATCATAATAGGAGATGGAGTAAGAGTCGGGAGTAAGAGTCTAGGAGCACTTGCTCCTTTTCATGTAACTCCAATTAGGTTACTCTGGTTGTGTAGTATCGTGATTGGGGGGTTGATTGGGGAAGTCGGTTGTGTGAGATGAGATGAGATGGTATGAGATGGTATGATTCGTTTGAGCCTTGGGTGTGCTTTTTTTTGTGTTTTTGGTATGGATAGACGGGAGGAGTGAGGAGTGAGGAGTGAGGAGTGAGGAGTGAGGAGTGAGGAGTGAGGAGTGCGTGAGGGGTGGTGTGGTATGGGTTGGGATGTATAGTATGGGTATGGGATGAGCTGTATGGTATAGTATATATGTCGTGTCTACCAGACTATTGGCCTGCAAACTTGGGCGCGATCTGCATGGTTCTCTTGAGTTGATGCTGGCGGGATCGGGGAGGGTATGTATCGTGTGCTTTGCTTTGCTTCTTGGTTATGTCATGGTGAGTACCTTGTGCTCGGAAGGGGCTGGGAGCTTCCGGTCACGGGTGTTGGGATTCTCGGTATGGTGTTGGGGCTGCTACTGGACTGGTTGAGAGGGTGGGGCTGAGTAGATGTAAGGAGTGCGGGGACCTACAGGTTGTTCTAACGGCGGGCGGGGCGACCGTTGTCGTTTGTTTGGGAGGATTGGAGGATTGGAGGATTGGAGGGGATTGAGGCAATTGAGGCAATTGAGGCAATTGATTGATTGATTGATTGATTATTACTTACTCGAGTAGGTGGTACCGTATATACATAGCTCGTTCGTTTCGGTTCGTCTATTCGGGCTCGGACGGTAGGTTATGATATTCTTCATACGTATATACACACATATGCATCCGGTGGGTGAATGGATGAATAGATAAATGGACAAAAGCAGTAAGCCAAACTTCACCACTGACGCCTGGTGAAACGGAAGTGTGCCTATGTTTCCTTCATTCGGCTTGCTCGTATACAATTAGCAGATATCATTTCCCGATTCTCAAGGTGTGAATCGGATATTTCAAGGTTCCCGCCTCGCTCCAGACTAGGGAATGTGAGAAGCGCATGATTGCTACGTGGGCAATTGAAAACAAGAAGCCTCATGGCGACCCAAAGAGTGGCTTGGTTTTATGGTTTTTTTAGGTTCATGCCCAACGAGACGGTCATTGAGTGTTGGATGAGACGGGCTGTTTTAGGATGTGATTACGAACGAGGACATGATGCTATTGTTCAAAGGAGGTCGAACATCAGTTGATACTTGGTGTCATGGTTTGGGGGAACAGATAGGTGTATCGTGTATCGTGTATCGTGTATCACTAGATGCGTATAAAGCATAGAACGCTATATGGATGTGTGTTGGGAAGTACACCTACGTCCTGCCTCTACCTCTTACCTAGGTCGTCGTACGATGCTATGTGTGGTAGCTGGTGAGTTGTAACACCGTTTGGAATGAATTCCCGTGGTCACCAAGGGAGCTTGTGTTTCGTGTTGAGATTCGAGATTCGAGATTCGAGATTCGAGATTCGAGCGGAGTGTGAGAGCGGATCGGCATTGTAGAGAGATGTATTTGCAACGATGAAAGTATGGCGAGTACTCCACAGTACGTATGTATGTGTGTCCCGATGATATACATAACCTTGTCATTGTCATTGTTACTGTCATTGCCATTGTACCAGACTCGGGCGTTCAATATATAAAAAAAAGTGAGGCAATTCAAGAGAAAAGAGGGAAAAGAAAAGATCACAATAAGAGACAACCAGTGGGGAAGGAGGAGAACAGCGAAGAGGATCCAAGTTCGTCATTCCAAAACAAAAACTCCCCATCGTATCGTGTTCCTGAAATTCCGGGTGTTGTCATCCACCTACTCCATACCTACCTACACCTACCTATACCGACCTAGTCAGTCCTGTTTCCCTATGCCACCTCATATATATTTCTGGGGGAAAATACAACTCAAACGCAAACTCAAACTCAACCACATCCATATCCATATCCACATCCACCTGTCCTGTCCTGTCCTGTCCATTCAGATCCATACCAATCCATACCAATCCAGACTCGTATCCACTCATCCACTCACTCACACACTGCATTGATGCATGTGCATCATACACACAGCAAATAATGAGACGGTATTTTATCTTCTTGTTTTCCCACGTTCCTTCAATTTGAATTGATCAAAAAAAAGTGTACAGCCTTCTTTTTCTCTCTTTGCATTGCATCGCATCGCATCTTTTTATCCCTTTTCTATTCTGAAAGTATACATCCCTATCGATCTCTACAATTCTTTTGGGCGCATGATATGTGATACGAATAAGGCAGGGGCGCAATTCAACAGGTTGATCTTATTCACGACCTCGTCAAGAAAGTTCCAATAAATATCGACGTCAATATCTCCGAATAGAATACTTTTCTTCGCCTCTCCTGCTTTGCTTGCATGCTTCGTTGAATTTAATGATACCCTTTCTTCTCAAGACATTGAGAAAGCATCGTCTGTCTTCTCTTCTTCTTTTTACCGGATAGCTGCTTGCTACACTGCACAATCAATTCTACTCCGTACAGTCATCTTACCAGCCTACCGAATCATTGATGTGACCTTGTTGAAAATCTTCTACTGTTATCCTTCTAGGGTGTTACTTCTTTTCCGCAGACGTAGGAATCGATTCTCTTTGCACAACACTTCAATTCGAGTGTACTGACGTGTATCCCAGTTTATGGGAAAATACTGGCTCAAATTTGCGAGAAGGATGATGGCACAAACGGAGCCAGGTTCGCCGGAATCGAACGATCATAAAATATCTTGGTTTCGGAAGCTCATATTTCCCAAGAAGGGTGAAAATCACACACCGCCGAGTTCTCCACCGAATGAAGCTCGACCGCCAGGATTGGGTCGTCGACTTTCGAGAAGGGTTGTCCCTGGGCTTCCAAGAGCGGGCACCTTTAAAAGACAACAATCCGAGCTGAGAGATAGATTAGAGCCAGTCAAGCCAAATCATGATGAACGGCGGACAGCTTCAGTCGATCGTCGACTTAATAACTCGCATCGTTCGTCATCAGCTGCTATAAATCGTGGACCAAGAACCAGCGCGCCTGAATTTTTAGAAAGAGTGGAAACGATCGATAAGACATTTGACAATGTATCTGTGCGACCACCTACAGCAACGACAAATGAACATGAGAACGAATCTCAAGAGTATGTGGATGTTTCAAAAGAGGAGAAGCAGGGCTCACATATCGAAGAGCAATCAATATCCACAGATACATTCGATGAAACAATACTTGAGGAGCTGGAAAAGAAATGGATTTTGAATCTGAGCATGCATTTTCGAGATAAATCTAAGAGAGAGAAGTTCTTTGTTACTTACGCAGAATCACCAACACATTGGCGGAGAGTTACAATTTCCCTGGATTATAGAAATGCGCCGAGTAATTCATTGGAGGAGGAACTACAAAGGACAAGGTTCCAAAGAGACAAAAGTGCCCGCATATATGAGGCGATCCGGGAATCACTCCAGGACATACAATTTTACGATACTGTGACAAATCTCAAGTTAGAAACACAGGATGAACGGCTTCACGTTCATGTTGTGGAAGATCTCTCCGAAGTTATTAATTTTCCTCCTATAAAGGCTCTTGATCACCTTCCGTGTCGCAGATTTCTAGAAGCGGAGCTTGAATTTGATTCTCATCTATCTGGGTTCGTCTACAAAGTTACCGTGGCCGGCCAAGTTTTTATCAAAAAGGAAATTCCAGGACCAGATCAAGTGGACGAATTTTTGTATGAGATTAATGCCCTTCATCAACTTTCTGGGTCTCATAGTGTTATTCAGTTTGGTGGCGTGGTACTTGATAATGAAGCAAAATGCGTAAAAGGACTTCTTATTAGCTTCGCTGAACAGGGTGCATTAATTGATGTTATTTATGATGGCGATAATGGGATTCCTTGGGCACGACGGGAACGTTGGGCCAAACAGATTGTTCATGGGCTTTCCGAGATTCACGAGGCGGGTTTTGTTCAAGGAGATTTCACACTATCGAATATTGTTATAGACGGGGATGATAATGCGAAAATAATCGATATCAACCGAAGAGGATGCCCAGTTGGATGGGAACCTCCGGAAGTTGCTGAGTTAATAGCAAGCAACCAGAGGATTTCGATGTATATAGGCGTCAAATCCGATTTGTATCAACTTGGGATGGTTCTCTACGCCTTGGCTACTCAACATGATGAGCCGGAGACTCAGAGACCGTTGAAACTATCGGATTTCCCTCCTGATGTGCCGAAATATTTCCGGGAAGTTTGTGGTCGTTGTCTTAGCGATGATCCACGAAATCGATCACAAGCTGCTGCTCTGCTGGACATTTTTCCAGATATTGATGAGTATCATGGTGCATATGATGGTCAATCACCAACTCCAATTGTGATTGATGTTAGGCATGCCGATGAAGGGGAGCTTTTGGTCACTGTTCATGATAATAACGATAGGCGAGATAGCATTTCTGATATACATGACTACGATGTACCAGAAAGGGGCCGGTCACGATCTAAACCTTATTCACCACCATTCATCTCATCCAGATCACCAGATGCGGCATTTACATACTTAAATACACAGGATATCAGGCCATCGCAAATCCAATTACCCTCATCCACTTCCGGTTCTGATTATACGCATGATCCAATCGATCGACAATATAATTACCAAAACACATCAACCATAGAAAATTCAACCTTAGAAACTCGACAGGAACAAAATTCAGAACGCCCTTCATATTCAGAAAATGATAAAACAGATATTCAACCCAATTCAACGACAGAACCGCGAACCACAGTAGCGACAAATAATATATCAATGGCATTTGCGGGGGATTTAGCACACATTGGAACAGGTGTTGATAGTGCACATATGGGAACACTTTTTGGGGCGGTCAATTTAGATGATGATGATTTAACGATAGATAATGATGGGAATGGCGTTTTGTTTATGACGTCGGAAGAAAAGATGGCAGTTTCATAGCTAGCATAAGGATGGAGTGAGACCTCGGGAGGCAAATATGCTTTGGATAAATCTTTTTGAGCAGCTGGCATAATGAACTTTTTCCCTTCGAATGGATTGCATGTGCTATTTTGGGATCAAAAGCTTTTGGGTGGTGGATGGGAATAGGTATTCTGTTTCGGAAATGCACGATGTCCGGAATGTGAAGGGGACTGCAACGGGCTAGATTCGACCAATTCGATGAAGGATGAGGTCACTATCGAACCTGAAACCCTTTCGTCTTTCTTTTTAACATGGTTAATGTAGCCGCCTTCCGCAATATCAATCTCGATACCTATGTCTATATTTCTTTCCTCCAAATTGTCCACAATACCTTCGGGTCCGTGATCGGCTACGGAGGGCTCCGCCCAACAAGCTAACGTGGCTAGCATGAAGATCATTGGATTTCTATTGGATTTCTTGACCCCAGTCGTAATCCGACGGATTGGGGGGGATGATAACCAGTGCGATAAGAGCTTATCAATCCAATTGTATTACTCGATTAGAATAGCTTTTTGTATCTTTAAACTTTTTCTCTTACGGCTCGACAAATGTCAGTGTTGGGTTTCCTTATCGCCACGAATGCAGATGTGGTCAAGCTGCGCGAGCTGCGAGCTACGGTAAGGGGCGGACTCCATTTTTTTCTGTTGCATGTGGGAACTGGGAGTCCAGATTGAGGGTTTTTGTGAAATTGTGAGAATTGTGACTGGGTTTGGGGGGAGAACAGATGGGGGGTGTGGGTGAGTATCTACGCGTGGAGAAAGAAATTTGATGAGTGGGTGGTGATTACCTAGTGTGTAAGATACTAGATTAACCTATTATTGTGAGCTGAGCGAGCTGCTACCTCTGAGATGATATGATATGATATGGGCTTGGTCGGAATTGCAAAGCGCAGAATTCATTTTCTCGGGATTTCCGTCCGGAGTGGAAGTGGACGTCTCCGATTTTTTCCTCGGTGGTTCATTTAGACGCATATTTATCGTCGCTCGCTGTGGTTGGTGTTGGGTGGAGAGGATATATAGAGTTGAAGATCCTCTTTTTCCTTCATTACTATCATTCGGTTTTGTTCTGTTGTGTCCTGTTGTTTGCATTGCATTCATTGCATTTATCGTTCAATTGCGTTCCATTGCGTTTAATTATTTGAACTCGAAAACGATCTAGTAACTATCTAGCTTGGTGTTTTGATTTTGACTTTGAGATCGTCGTCAAAAAAGCTACCTACGCGAGTATTAACCTTACTTAAACGCAACGCAACCTCGAAATTAGTTCATCGATATTCGACGAGTGTGTCGCGGAAAGATATAAAATGGCGGTTACGATTGATAGCGGACCGCAGGATGGACCGGATAGAATTGTGTCTGAGAACTCGAGGGAGAGGACGATGGGAGAGAGATTGCGGGGGACTGTGAGGGCTTTTACGACCAAGGAGGGGCTGGTGGGGAATTATGATTATGGTAGGTTTGAATTGGGGATGGGATATTCTTTCATCTCGTCCCTCCTGTCCCGATTACCTCATGAATGATGAAGCTCCAATCTCATCTTCACGAATGATTCCAAAGCTAAATAATCATAGCCTTCCTCTTTAAACCCAATCTTCCTTTCATGAAGAAATCCAAAAGACGAGCTCCTTTCTTCGGCCTCCAAGATCGTATGCCAGTTTTACTAGGTCTTCTTCTCGGATTTCAACATGCTCTATCTATGTTAGCTGGTATTATTACCCCTCCTATCCTTATAGCCGGGTCCGCATATTTCGACACGGAAACTACTCAATATCTCGTTTCTACTTCTCTGATTGTATCGGGTCTTCTATCTGCGGTTCAGATCACTCGGTTCAAGGTCATGAAAACACCTTATTATATTGGTACGGGGTTGATTTCGGTCGTGGGTACTTCGTTTGCTATCATCCCTCTGGCTTCAAAGGGGTTCTCACAAATGTACGCAAATGGTATGTGTAAAACGGCGGAAGATGGAACACCATTACCTTGTCCAGAGGGATATGGTGCATTACTTGGAACCGCATCTTTATGTGCCCTTCTCGAAATAGGACTCTCGTTTATGACACCTAAACTTCTGAAGAAACTTTTCCCACCGATTGTTACGGGTCCCACGGTTATGCTAATTGGTGTTTCGCTTATTCTAACGGGATTGGAAGGTTGGGCTGGGGGAAGCGGAACTTGTATGTCGAGGCCTACTTCGGGGGATTACATGTTTTGCCCTTCTAATGCTGCACCACATCCGCTTCCTTGGGGGTCTGCTGAGTTTATTGGTCTTGGTTTCTCGGTCTTCATCACTATTATCATTTGCGAACGTTTCGGATCACCAATCATGAAATCTCTCGCTGTTGTTCTCGGTCTTTTGGTCGGTTGCATTATCGCAGCTGCATGTGGCTATTTCGACAGCAGTGGAATTACAGCAGCTCCAGCCGCATCTTTTATCTGGGTTAAAACTTTCCCATTGAGCGTCTACGGTCCTTTCATATTACCTCTTCTAGCCATCTACCTGATCCTAATGATGGAAGCTATTGGCGACATAACTGCCACCTGCGATGTATCTCGTCTCCAAGTCGACGGTGTTCTCTTCGATTCGCGTATTCAAGGAGGTGTTCTCGCAGATGGTCTTAACGGCATGTTAGCCGGGCTCTGCACAATCACCCCCATGTCAACCTTTGCTCAAAACAACGGCGTCATCGCCTTAACACGTTGCGCCAACCGCAAAGCCGGCTTTGCAGCATGCTTTTTTCTCGTCGTCATGGGCGTCTTTGCCAAATTCGCAGCGGCCATCACGTCGATTCCAGATGCGGTTCTAGGCGGCATGACGACTTTCCTCTTTGCGAGTGTAGCGGTCTCGGGCTTGAGAATTATCTCAACAGTGCCGTTTACAAGGAGAACGAGATTTATCTTGACGGCTAGTTTGGCGCTGGGATATGGAGCGACGCTCGTGCCAACGTGGTTTTCGTATGTTTTCACGTATACGGGGGACAATAAGGCGAAGGCGGGGTTCTTTGATGCGATTGTTTTGGTGATGGAGACGGGCTTTGCGGTCACGGCGTTTGTGGCTGTGGCGTTGAATTTGGGGTTGCCGGAGGAGGATGAGGATGAGGAGGTGGAGAGTTTGGCGGGGGATTTGGGGGAAAGAGAAGCGGAGGAGAGGGCGTTGGAGGGGAGGGAACTGGGGACGATGGGGGAACACGGCAGTGGGAGTGGAAGTTTTGAGATGGGGAAGGCGGGAGAGGTGGGGCTGGGGAGGGAGGGGAAATAATTTAACCTGAGAGCGTTTTTGAATATTGCGTCGGATTCGTTTATGTGTGTTTTGTGGAAAATATTGGATAGTGATGGGATGGGATCTGGAAAAGGAGTTTGGAGGGCGGGTAAAATCGAATCTAGTGCATGAGAGAGAGGGTGAAAAACTATCGGTTTGGAAATACTGTGTAGAGCTAAGCGAAAACAAGCTGCTGGCTGGGATTAAGAGGCTTATGAATAGGAACTATAATATAATGATCACTTAACTGTATGTTTAATGTCATATTGGGCTTTTGCTTTGCTTCGGTGTGGAGAGAATGATGTGAATGGGGTGAATGAGGTTTTAGTTTTACGTCTGAAACTTCATTTAGTTATTGTGAGTATACATGTATTGTATTGTATTATATTATATTATATTAACCATGTTATATCATATTGTATGGGGATAGCTGCGGCTGATTGAAGGATGAAGAATGATTTAAGGTTGTGTCATTTATGAGATAGGTCTCAATTCATGATGATGATGGTGATGAGAATTCATAATGGATTAAGAGTAATGGTAATACTTTGATAGTCTAGTTTCTATAGATGGGTATCGATTATATATATGGTATATGGTATATGATATATGGTATTCAAATGTATTGAGAATCTTGGGCTAGATATGGAATGCTAGTGGAATGTAGGTAGGTGTAGATAGTTATATACCTTTTAGATATCGATTGCATCTATAATTATCTGAATATATAATGTGCAAGTAAGTAAGTAAGTATATAGCAGGTGACTGACTGACTGACAGACTGACTGACTGACTGACTACATACTTCCTCACCATTATCATTATATATCAAAACTCTCCCCTACCCCAACAAATCTCGTACCTGCGCCCACATCCCCACACTAGAGCACCATAACCTTACCAACCTACCGACCCTGTCCTTCCTCTCACGAACAACACAACACAACCCATTCCAACTCGAGCACACACTCTCCGGACACCCTCCCAAATCAACCCGACCGCCCATCAGATCTGCAGGCACAGCACAAAGGACGAATTTGGAAACGTATCTGCGTCGGAGGCGCAGCCCGAAAAGGATATTTGACCGGTTGAGTAAGCACACGTCTTGTGATGATGATTCGTGGAGCTATCTGGGATGGGGGATTGGGAGATGGAAATGGGGAATTGTGGATAGCGAGGGAGGGGGAGGGGGAGCGACGCTTCGTATTCTGATCATGTAGATATATTCTTTTCTTGTCATCTGTCATCTGTCTGTCTGTCTGTCTATCATCCACACTTTAAGTTTAACTCTAACCCCATGAACAACTATTTTTTAGAGTTTTTTTTTTGGAGGGGGGGTTCGTCTTTTTTTTTTTTCATCGGTGCAGGATTGGATTTTATTGGTACCGAGTTTTTGCGAGCCAGCATTGCAGATGGAGGCCCCCAAGCCGCACAAGGAGTAAAGTAAATAAAGTAAGTAAGTGACAAGAACATAAGCAAGCCACGCACAAAAAACCCCAGGTATACGAAAGCAAACCCCCCCCAGAAAGAGGTACACCGGTGTATCTAACGGTTTAATTACATAAATTCCTGTGTTTCCATACGATACGATGTGTGGATGTGCAAAGCCGTCTGTCTGTCCAGTCCACTCTTACTCTTACCGTTTTCCTCTCGGTTCAATTGAGATGAGATGAGTGAGATTGGAGAAGTATATGAGTGTCAGGTATTCCCCGGATTGTTTTATTGATTTTTTTATTTTTTTGGTTCGATTTGATTGGAACTTCAATTTTTATTGTGAGAGCTGAGAGGGATGCGTATAAATACAATACTGTCGTAAAGATCCGACTGCGCTCGCTTTGAATTTTTTTGTATTATTTTTTTTTACCTACGTATATATATACTTCTATATACATACCTACGTACAGAGAGATATTTATATCTGCTCGCCGCAGTTTCTGTTTGACATTCGTTTTACGGGGGATTCTTTTTGACATATAAAGAACGGCTTTATATTACCTCTTCACACATTTCTGCAACTGATTGCGCTCGTTGTTCCTGTTTGTGTGGGAATTTCATGATTGAATCGTTCATTAATCTGCTGTTCACTATTTATCAATTTTTCAAGTGGAAGTCCGCGCATCTTTCTTCATCATGCGAGTCGTACGGATTTTGAGTCTAGTCGCGCAATCGGTGATGGTGGTGAGAGGGACATCTTTGACTTGTCAAACGCAGATTGATCCAAGTAGTGTCAGTGTTGCTACACGCTGTAAGTTGTTTAATTTATACTTCCGTTATATTACATACATTCTGTTGGAATGTTCTAGGAGAATCAGATTAACGAATTCCATATCCAGCTCAATGGTGTACATCTCAAGTCAACACATGCGGAACCCTTTGCGGTGGTGTCACGGATGAAAATTCTTGTGATATAGTACGTATCCATCTTTTCTCCTCTCTTCCATCTCAAATCACTCTCCTTCCATACACATCTCTTCCCAAACCCTAACCCACCCCATAGACATCCCTCTGCTACGAATGCACCTGCACATCCAACTCCTCATCTCCCGCGCTCCAGCTGTACATCTCCACAATCCCATTCTTTGTATGCGAGCAAAGATACATGAATTGTATCTTAGCCGGGGAAGACGATCCCGCTGCCCAGAAAATATGTAGAGCTATCGAAGAAGAAAATTGCGGCACGCTAGATCCAGATACTGTTTCTTCTTTCGCTTCTACTTTGCCGTCTAGATCGACAGGGATACCCACCCCCATACCTCAGATGACGTCGCAAACGGAAACGAGTACGGGTACGGAGGATCTGATAACTAGCACGACGAAAACGGTCACGCCTACCCCGACAGGAACGACGACTGTGTGGACTACTTCTACGGCTTCTTCTGGGTCGGAAAGTTCGGGTAATGGAACGACGGGGAGTGGGAGTTCAAGTGAAAGTGCAGGTGCAAGTGCTACGCGGAGTTTGTCGTCGTCATCGGGGGTGACGGATGTTAGTAGCGGTAGTGGTAGTACTGCAACGTCGACAGTGTCGAGGACGAGTAGTTCGGGGACGGCGACGGGAACAGCGATACGAACGAGTGCACCGAGTACTATTAGTGAGGGTGGGGCGGAGAGAATGAGAATTGGGGCAACGCGGATGATTTGGGGTGTGTTGATGGCTGTAGGTGGATTTGGGTTCATGTGAGATAGTAGGGGGTTATAGGAGAGTGAATTTCCTAAGTTGGGGGAGATGTCGAGTGATAATGAAGGAAATGTGGAGGAAATAATGAAGAAATGTTAACATCCCACGATGAAGTGAGGATGAGAAATCAAGCGAGAAATGAATTGGAAATTGCCGAGGAATTTAATACCCATTTGAATATGTAGGAGTCGTTTGGGGGGGGGGGGGGGGGGGGGGGTTGGTTTTGTTTTTTTAACAAGAAAGATTTCTCAACAGATTTCCGCAAAATGAATAGTCATTCAAGTCTCCGATTCTGATACATATGATATTACATCACACCAACTACTCTCTGCTCGTGCTTCATTTCTAACACCTACAAGTTCCTCAGCGAGCACCTATCCGGATTTCCAAACGGCGCCCCTCTAAACTCCACGAGTTTCCAAGGTCCAATTTCCGAGCGCGATACTTCTTCCTGTAGGGCTTCTATAAACGCTTCGTATCGGGGAACGCGCACAATGCCATACCCTTGAGACGTGGGATTGGAGGCCCAGAAATGAAAATTCAAGCCCGAGTATTGGCGGAATTGGAGGAGGGAACGTAGCCATGGTGGGGGGTTGTCAAATTGTGTTGTGAAAGGGATGTGTTGGTGGAGACTGGGACGGAAGAGGGTGCTTTGCGCTAGAGGGGAGAGGAGAGGGTATTAGCTAGTTAGTTGGTAAAGGGAATGTAGGTGTGGGGGATGTTTGACGAATGAAAGAAAGGAGACATTTAGATGAGATGAAGGAGATGACTTACCGGATTCCGGATAGTTCATCCCGATATCCATTCTGGGTTCGCCTTTGTAGCGGAGAGATGCAATATCCACATCCCAACTTGTGCTACCGAACCCAACTTGCCATTTTTTGTACATGCGGTCACTGTTGTGGTAATAGTAACAGGAGGAATAGTAAAAATACCATGGTTTTTTCAAGAACATCGAATTGTCGTCATCAAGACGGAGCTAATATGAGAAGTAGGTCAATATTCACAGCTCCATCACCACACACGCCTTAAAAAATTGGAGAAGAGAAGGAAAAGAAGAAAAACACATACCGTTTCTCGAACCCAGGGACAACTGAAATAATTCATAATTGCTTCCCAGGCGTTAAACTCGATTCCCTCAGCATATCTGTTCATAGCCAAGGAATACGGAACCGGTAATCTGAGATGCGTGATAGCCGCTCTATCGCACTCCTCCAATCCAAACAGAAACTCCTCGGCATCCAGCAAATTATCAAAATGCAGCGCATTTTTCGCAAAGAAAGTTGCTCTCGCGTCTGGAAGCTCTAGATTCATCTGTTTGCACACCAGGCGATAGGAAGGGAAATCGGAACGACTGGTCCTCGCACACAGCGCATGATCTCCTTCTCCCGCAGGACACGCCGAGCTTTCGAGCCCCTTGGTCGCCACGCACGAATGGTACATAAAAGATGAAGGTGTAACTGTAGATGAAGAAGCATCGTCAACCCGGGAAATATGTACAATGTTTCCCTGCACAACATCTTTCCAAATCGTATCTCGGATTTCTCGTGGGAGATGCAGTAGCACAGATTTGCTCTGCGCCTCGCAAGCTCGTATGTGCGCTGCTTGTCTTTCCGCGCTTGCGATTTTTCGAAGCGCTTCTTTCTTTTCTCTTGCTTCTTCTCCCTCCTCTACTTGTGCCCTAGCTAGCTCGAAAGCTTCTCGTTCGTCAAAGAGTATTCGGACTCGGTGATACTCTTGAATCAAATCATCATGTCCTTCCAAAATCTCTCCAATTGCCACCTCAAAATCTTCGCGTGACATTTCCTCATCTTCTTGAAAGTTCTGAATAGTCTCTATGAAGTGTTCATAAATCTGTGGTTCATCTTGGAATCGATTCTACGCTTTGCGATTAGTCTCATTGTCTATGTCTCTTCAAAAGTTTAGATGGCTTTGTACTTTGACCATGTGCAAATAGCCTTGAATCCTAAAACAGACAGCTGGCTCTCGAGTCTCGAACAATGGACTTGGTTGATTGACTTGAGGAGCAATAATTTCCATAATTGGTGATGTTGAACGGTTGTTCTCGTTTAATAATTCATCGAGGGGCAACAATTGGAAGAAAAGATAGTTTTGGCAAGCCAACGATATAGAACTGGGATGATATGAAGCTTATACACTTGTACTTATACCTATACGTATACCTAGTCAACTTGTCAATATCATGGTAGCAGGTATGCATTTCTAAACTTGGAACACAGGTCAAGGTAGCTAGACAAGCATGTGAAGCTCGAATCAGTTTAGTTTAGGCAGTACCGTGTCACATGACCCTTAACCAAGCACATTCGAGATGCTTGCCTGCTTTGGCTGGTGCGTTCTGATAATTACGACAATTGACAGATAGACTGGTACAAATTTTGTATATTATTATTATTAATTCGATCATGAATGACTTTGAAGAGTCAAATTTTGTATTTCACAGGCAAATCGTTTCGATGACATTCTGGTATGCGACATGCCAATAGACTCCCATACTCCGATCCCCCATCCCACTTCCCAGAACGACCTTTCAAATTTTATTCAATATACAACTATTGCAATACACGATGTGGAAATATTTTTCGTCCCGCCACATTCACCTGATATTCATGAATTCCATCTCCGGCACCAATGTATCTGTGAATTGTCAGTAATGTGAATATAGAAAATATAGAAAAGCACATACAGTAGCCTACTATCTTCGCTCCAAGCGAGCCCCATGGTGTCAACTGGCTCGCTCCTACCCTCTCGCTCTCGTCTCAATATATTACTATCGTTCCTCACATCAATACTAAGCCTGGTGAGCGCATCCGAGGAACCCCAGGGCGGTCTTGGTCTTTGACCGGATTCTTGATCTTCTTCCTCTTCATCGCCGGGTTGATCCCGAGAGTATCGTGTTCTATACACTTCTTCAAGTTCAGCCCAAGCATTAGGGGCTGCTTCAGAGCCAATGGTTGGAAGACGAGGAGCGAGTGACAGACGCTCCAAACCAGAAAAGGTGTCTGCACTTGTCCGTACCGTCCTGTCAGACTCGGCATCTACGGTGGGATCATCCAATACTGATGATGCTTGTTGTCGCCTGATTACATTCCTAATCTCGTTCTGTACTACACGCCTTTCACGGTCCTGATTTTGTCGATCGATGAAGGCTCGGAAGGAAGCTGGTGTGCGGTCTGAATTCACAAATTCTCGCAAAGCACTTGGGAGACCAGCTGTAGATATGCGGCGTTCTGTTTCAGCAAAAACATCTGTCATCCTACCTCCTTCCAAAATACCCCATCTGGAGGCGGTTCCCGTTTCTCGGGCCTCACGGATTGCATCCCTTTGTCGACGAGCTGTTCGATGTGCCTGTAATATCTCCATCTCATCAGCAGTTGGCGGAAGTTGGTGTCTGTCTGCCAAATCACGGGCAAGGATCCTTAGTTGTTGCCGATCAAAATCCAAGCCTAGATGATCTGGTATTGCGCTTGCAGAAGCCTCAGAAGGTGGCTCTGTATAAAAACCACGAGGCCTTGCATCTAACCTAGCCTCTATCGGCGTATGATTGTTTGAGCGCTCAGTGACCCAGACTCGTTCAACGCCCTCCCCGCGAGAATTTATATCAATTACTTGCCGGGAAGTGAATAAATCCCGGACATCTGCAACTCCAACGCGTCCGCTAGCTTCAGTCCAGGCAAGTAGATCAAAATTATTTGGCGAAAATTCCATGGCTCTAACAGCCCCCGATTCAACATTAGGTCGTGATGTAGTAAAACTAACTTCCAAAGGATCGACGTCATCTCTGGTTAGCCGTTCAGCCAAGAATATTGATATAACTCCATACTGAGTGGCTACAGCAAGATATTTGCCCGAATTAGAAAAGCATGCTGCAAATGAGCCTCTCATGGCACTTTTGTCAGATGGTCGTTGACCTTCGAGCTGAATTCTGCCAGAAAATACCCACTCATACTCCTCATTTGCACGCGAAGTACAATGTGTTTTTGAGATCTGTTTCGGCTGTCTTTTGTGAATATAGAGGAATGGATCGTCGCAACTATTACAAATTAATAAAGTGTCAACGTCGAGTGAGCTTGAGGAGCCTACATTGCAATGAGGATATTTCCTTTCGGTGATATTACGGCGCGGTTCACATAATCAGGATAAGTGAGAGCATCCAGCAGTTCGGAGTCATGTAAGTTTAGTATAGCGACAGAACTGTCGTTGAGTGCTGCAACAGCAACAGGTTCCTTGTATCCCATCGGCAGCGATGATTCTGAGGGGAACCAAAGTGTTATACAGTTTACTACGTCAGAACCTATCTTCTCGGTCACATGCGGAGTAGGAGCATCAGGACTAGATCTTCGGGAATCATCGGTAGATTCTCTTTGAATTGATCTTGCTGATGGTTGCAGGATGAGAGGCAATCGAGCATCGGCATCAGCACTCAAATCGAAACCCGAGTTTGACTTGCCAGGTCTCTCTCCTTCTCCCACATAAAAGCTTGTGAATTGTCCTCTATCTCCTCCGGCACACACCCAATCCTTTGCGGCCGTCAAACATCGCGGCTCGTATTTTAAAGTTGCGAGAAGTTCGCGTTCGCGAGATTTTGTATTAAGGCAAATTATGTCGTGTGAACTCGGGTAGTAAACAACATGCTGTTTCGGAGAGCTCAACAGATCGTGCAACTGCCAATGACTATAAGAAGTTAGAAACCCCGTCAGGCTGTTCGGCAGACACCAGCAAGTGCTGTGGAAGGCATTGTAATTCCGACTGATTTCTTTTTACAAGACACAGTAATTAATGGAAGCCATCAACAATTCTGCAACAATAATAAACATCCACGTCCTTGGATCTGTTTCAAACACGAATGCGCGCAACAGGGTATCTTCCGTACCTTGGGCTAATGGAGGCTCGATAGTATTTCCGTGGCGACAATCGAATTAAGTCGTCCGTAGGATGGTATCTATCAAAGTGCAAGAGATCAGAATGTGAATCAGAACTGAATAAATAGAACAAGAATTATGTGGTACAAACTCACGAGCTTTCTTCTTTGACAGCCATACTGCCATGCACTCGAGATATTGCAACCATGCACAACAAATACAAACAAAGTATTTAAGCAACAGGCTGCGATTAAACTGTAAAGATACTGAATATTATCTATGCACCCAAATGTGGTCTTTCAACGACACTCCTAATACTGTGATGAAAGGAATAATTTGAAGTTTTCCAAGCTGTAAGGCGTATTGGGGAGGTACAGAAACAGATGTTGTGATTAATAGATGTCAAGCTCGAGGTTTCAACATTCATTTCACGACGTCAAGTTCACTAGTTTGAGCAACTAATCGTATCCCGCATTCTGAGTGGATAATGACATAAGCACCCATTCGATAACCTGATAACCTCATAATCCTTGCCACATCGAATGTGTCCGTGTCCTGAGGTAGAGTCACGTGTTTTTGGTTTCGATGATGTTCTACCAATTGACCAAGAAAAAGACGCTAAAACTAAAAATGACATTTTTTTCCTTGTGGCCCGCGGTAGATTTATATTTTCTCCCTCCATCGCCTCAATCTTGAAAACCATCTACTTATACCTTTTTTCTACCTATTCCTTCTTCTCATACTTAATTCATATTACTTCTTCAATTGAGTTTTCTGTATTATAGAAGCATCACAGATAAAGATGTTTGCTTCCAGAATTTCCAGAGCTGTAAGTTTTCGAATTGAAGCAGAGTCAAAACTATGACATTATCACCACAAAAACTAATTTTTCTTACTCAACAGCTTCCAAGAGCAACTTCATCTGTCACACGTTCAGCTCCTCTACGCACACCATTAGGATCATCGTTTACTAGACGATGGAACTCAGATGATGCGGATAAGAAGGTCAAGGGACCAGTCATTGGTATTGATTTGGGTATGTTTACTTCATGCAGTGGCAAGCAAGCTTTTTCGAATCGCATACTAATCTCTCAATAGGAACCACTAATTCAGCAGTTGCTGTAATGGAAGGACAAACTGCTAAGATTATCGAGAACTCAGAAGGTAATTACTGCCTTCGAATTCCACTGCTGTTGACCCCGCACTAACTCAATTTCTAGGTGCCCGCACAACTCCATCCGTAGTAGCTTTCGCACAAGATGGTGAGAGACTGGTCGGTGTATCTGCAAAGCGTCAAGCTGTTGTCAACCCAGAGAACACTTTGTTCGCAACAAAGCGTTTGATCGGACGAAAGTTCACTGACGCTGAGGTTCAACGTGATATCAAGGAGGTTCCATACAAGATCGTTCAACACACAAACGGTGATGCCTGGGTTTCTGCCCGTGGCGAGAAATACTCTCCATCGCAAATTGGTGGATTTGTTTTACAAAAGATGAAGGAAACCGCCGAGGCTTACCTCACCAAGCCTGTTCAAAATGCCGTCGTTACCGTTCCAGCCTACTTCAACGATTCCCAACGTCAAGCCACCAAGGATGCTGGTCAAATTGCTGGTTTGAACGTTCTCAGAGTCGTCAACGAGCCAACTGCTGCCGCTCTTGCCTACGGATTGGAGAAGGATGAGGACAAGATCATCGCTGTCTACGATTTGGGTGGAGGTACTTTCGATATCTCTGTCCTCGAGATCCAAAAGGGTGTTTTCGAAGTCAAGTCTACCAACGGAGATACTCACTTGGGAGGTGAAGATTTCGATATCCACTTGGTTCGCCACTTGGTTCAACAATTCAAGAAGGATTCCGGCATTGATCTTGCCGGTGATCGTATGGCCATTCAACGTATCCGTGAAGCTGCTGAGAAGGCTAAGATCGAATTATCTTCCTCCATGCAAACTGATATTAACCTTCCTTTCATCACTGCCGACTCTTCTGGACCAAAGCACATTAACCAAAAGCTTTCTAGATCTCAACTCGAGAAGCTCGTTGATCCATTGATCACCCGCACTATCGAGCCAGTCAGAAAGGCTTTGAAGGATGCCAACCTCGCTGCCAAGGACATCCAAGAAGTTATCTTGGTTGGTGGAATGACCCGTATGCCAAAGGTCAGCGAATCGGTCAAGTCCATCTTTGGTCGGGACCCAGCCAAGTCCGTCAACCCGGATGAGGCTGTTGCCATGGGTGCCGCTATTCAGGGTGGTGTTCTCGCTGGTAACGTTACCGACGTCCTTCTCTTGGATGTCACCCCATTGTCTCTTGGTATTGAGACCCTCGGAGGTGTATTCACCAGATTGATCAACCGAAACACCACCATCCCCACTAAGAAGTCTCAAATCTTCTCTACCGCCGCTGATTTCCAGACTGCTGTCGAGATCAAGGTTTACCAGGGTGAGCGTGAGCTTGTCCGTGACAACAAGATGCTTGGAAACTTCCAACTTGTTGGTATCCCACCTGCTCACAGAGGTGTTCCTCAAATTGAGGTCACTTTTGACATTGATGCCGACGCCATCGTCCATGTCCACGCCAAGGACAAGTCAACCAACAAGGATCACTCCATCACCATTGCCTCCGGCTCTGGTCTTTCTGATGCTGAGATCCAAAACATGGTTGATGACTCTGAGAGATATGCCGAGTCTGATAAGGAGCGTAAGGCTGCTATCGAGGCTGCCAACCGATCCGACAGTGTTCTTAACGATACTGAGAAGGCTTTGAATGAATTCGCCGACAGACTTGACAAGACCGAGGCTGATGGTATTCGTGAGAAGATCACCGCACTCCGTGAGTTCGTCAGCAAGAGCCAGTCCGGCGAAGGTACTGCCACCGCTGCTGAGTTGAAGGAGAAGACCGACGAGCTCCAAATGGCTAGCTTGAACCTCTTCGATAAGATGCACAAGGCCCGCGCCGAGTCCGGTGAGGCCAAGCCAGAAGGTACCGAGGGCAGCGCATCAGAAGGTGAGGCTAAGGACGGAGAGAAGAAGCCTTGAAAACTTTAATATAGGCACATTTCATCTCAACTCTTTTTAGCGATATCCAGGGACACGCATAGAACCACTGTTCATTGTATTTTTGTACTCATATGTTGCATATAGGCAACAATTTCCCTTGTCATACATACAAACTCTTTTTTTTACTCTTCATAGCTTTGGGACAAAAGGCGTTGGAGCAACCAATACTGTTCGCTAGATTTAAGCGTTCAGGGAATGTGTTATGAGGCAAAATTACGGAAAATGGCATTACTCTAGCTGTGTATAAAAATTAGGATAAGACGACGAATAATATGACATCCCCTCTCATTACCCAATCCAACAATTCCAACATCTAATTACATTTGTCATTTGTGACTCATGTTTTGTGCTCTGCTTCAAGCTGACGGTTGGCTTTGCTAAAACCTCATGCACATACCTCTCGAATGTGTTGCAAACGTGACATGATATGATACTTGAATACCACAATTAATTATTGTCTTGATGTGAAAATCATTTAGTGTTTCTTTTGGCAACTCTATGACGATTAACAACTTGACAATAGGTAGCATGCCATCCTTTCTTACAACTGACTGGCTAACTGGAGTATTTAAATTGCCTGAATTTCTTCATAACGAAGTGCAAGTTTGTACCATGAAACTTGCCACAATGCTGCCCCAATGATTCTACAAACCTTACACGACTGTTATACATCAAGTTAAATAAAGCATTTTCAGGCGAGTCAAACAGCAGCTGATGGAACGTATTCTTTGAAAGCTTGAGGACGTGAAAGGGTGCGGCGAGAGCAAGACAAGGCTGTATGTTACCCCGCTAGTGCCGGAAGTGGTTAGATCATTTATTGGATAACGAAAGCTCGCCCTAGCAAATTTGCCCACCCACTCAAAGCGATATTTTAAATAAGAACTTCACGTTGAACATCGAACCACCCCACAATCGAAGTCACGATCAACTACTCTGCCGTCGAATTCCAGCAGAGATAATTAAGGGAGCTTGATACAGCAAAAGGCTTGTATCTTGGGGTCGTAATAAGCGCATTACATCACCCTCCAAAGGCAAAAGCACACCTATCAAAAAAAAATGTCTAGAGTCGCAAAGTGAGAAAATTCGGCATTTTTAACTTAGCCTCAGCACAATCTAACAAACACCATAGTAATCGCGATTGGGCCGATGATGAGGATCTCGAGGATTCTAACGAGCTCCCACAGTCAACCACCACTACCAACAAAGATGGCACACAAACGATTGTAACCTGGAGATTCAACGATGATGGAAAGAAGGTCAAGACTACTCGCCGCATCAGATTCACGAAAGTCAAAGAAATCGTGAACCCAAGGGTCGCTGAGAGAAAATCCTGGGGCAAATTCGGATTATCCCAAAAGGATGCTGCAGGGGTGAGTTTAAAAGTGTTCCAATCTAGGGGGGAATGTTGACTGATTTGTTCATGACTTCAGCCTGCTTCGGATACAACCAGTGTAGGAGAGAACATTATATTCAGACCAAGCACAAACTGGAGAAAGGACGCCAAGGAGGAGGTCTCGGATGCCGGAGCCATGAAGAACAAGTTGAAGGACAAGCAAGTCAAATGTCGTATTTGTAGCGGAGAGCATTTCACAGCTAAGTGTCCTTTCAAAGGTACCATGGCACCTTTGGGCGAGGAAGGGGCAGTCGATGTCGCAGCTGGTCACGCAGATACTCCAGAGGGTCCAGGTGGCCTTGGTGCTGGCAAATCTTCATACGTACCACCTCATCTCAGAAATGGCGGTACCGCTGGTGGTGAGAGAATGGGTGGCGGCAAGTTCGAGAGGGATGATTTGGCTACTTTACGTGTCACTAACGTAAGTTCTCTGCTTTCCATTAATCTAATCTGCTTCGCTAATCTACAGAATAGGTGTCAGAAATGGCCGAGGAACAAGAACTTCGGGATATGTTCGAACGTTTCGGCAGAGTCACAAGAGTTTTCTTGGCGAAGGACCGAGAAACTGGTTTGGCAAAGGGCTTTGCATTTATTAGTTTCCAGGAAAGATCAGATGCTGCAAAGGCTTGCGAAAAAATGGACGGTTATGGTTTCAAGCATTTGATTTTACGAGTCGAGTTTGCAAAGAAGGCTTCATAGATATATCGAGATTTATGAAAGGGCGGTTATGTGTAATGGGATATCATTGTTTCCTTGCCTTTATTGGTCATGGCTTATGGATTTTATGAACTTTTCTTCACTATCAGAACTGTTCTGACCGCAAGTATGAAAAAAATCAATTACGCGAGATACTTTTGAACCAAAATTCCTCGTACCTGAACATTGAAATGCAGCCTAAGACTACAAGTGAAGATGTAAAACACTAGGGCAATCATCGCTGCATTATCCAGCCACGATTTGAATCAAACCCATATGGACTCCACCACGTTTTTCTCTCGAGTCATTATTGAAAGTTTTAGTCCGAGAGCCTTCAATAGCGCAGACACACAGACATAACACTTAAACATTTTGATGTTCTCGTTCAACCTTTTTTCCGAGCTGGACTAGGTTTCGCTAAATGCACTGCCTATCACAATCTCCCTTTCATCTCAAGTCCACCGGTGGTCTCAAATTCTATCTAAGCCACTGACAGAAAAACATTCTCAATAGTGTGAAGCTTATGATCAAAATCAGACCATTCTTCCCATCAGATGTGGTATCAAACCCGAGTCCTTGGTGCTCTAGAGTCTAGAGTTAGAGGAACAGAAAGCCAGCGGGGGAAGCAGGGTCTGATATATAATCGCGTCTGTGTAATTGCTATTTGCATTACCACTGATGCATGCACATGCGCATGCGCAGCATTCTGCACGGAGTCTTTATTATAAATCATCCCATCCATCGGAGATGTCCAAGATATCTACTTCCATGATCCATCGTTTGAGAGTTCCCTATCTGTATCTGGATTGGATAGAAGATAAGATTGTGAGGGTTCTCCGCATGTTCTTCCTCATGGCCTCCAAGTGGCCAATGAAAGCTCCATATCAGCGGCGCGGCAAGCGTACTCCGCAGATGTGGTACCTTAGTAAAGAAGAGGAATTGCAGGACTGGTCCAAGTGAAAAAGATGGGATGCGCTTTTCGTGGATTTGAGGCTGGTCACAGCGAGAATGCTTGACCGCATACCGTTCGGTTTTAATCGCCGTAGGGCCCTCTATGAAAAGTTTACTTTCCCTCTCTTCCTCTTCTCGTCCTTACTTTTGCTGATTGCTGTCTCTAATTTCTCTTACTGGTTAATACTGGTAGATACTGGTCTTGATTGCACATACATCTTTGTCTTTGCTTGACGTATTGATATGAGATGCATCTTACTTTCTTTTGAACCCTTCCAACGCTCTATTGATTACTAGGTAGCTAGTAGTGTTTCATTCACTCCACAATCTTTCGCAATCTTTTTCTCGATCTACAATATATCTTCCTTTCCTTTCGATTTCAAACGAGTTTTTTTACGTCTGAAGTCGCAGAGACCACTTGGAATATGCAAAAACCTCCCGCCTGGGTAATAGCCGCGTGGCCTGAGCCCAATTACGTCGATCCAGAAACACATGGATGGGGGAATGTTATTTTGAATATCGTGTTATTCGTAGTTCTATGTTGCTTTATTTCACTGAGGATATGGACGAGGACAAGACTGAGGGCTTCCTTTGGGGCGGATGATATGATGATCTTATTTGCTATGGTTGGTTTTGCCTACTATCCAAACCAGAGTCTGCGCGTGCAAAGAAGATGGATGCAATATTACACGATTGGAAATGCTAATGCCATGATGATGTAGATTCCAACGACCGGGTTCTTCATTTTGAGTCTGCTGGCAGATCTGAAATTCATGTGGACCAGACATCAAGTATGTATCCCTCTCACAACACAAACCCTTCTCTGTGTCCATCGCTTACAATAGTCAAGTACGACATCCCTAGCTCACATGTAGAATTCGGACTGAAGATGGTTCTCTTGATAGAGATCATGTTCGCATCAGCATGCACCTTCACCAAATTGTCCATGCTAATGCTTGTCCGTCGCATGTTAACCAGTGCCACGATATTCTGGAGACGAGTGACTCTGGGTGCTATTTGTATAGTCGGGTTACAAGGAGCGTTATTTTGTATCGTGTTGGTGTTTCAATGTAGGTTAGTTAAAATCATTGCTTTTTCCTATGTTTGATATGCCAATGAGGGGCAAGTGTTAAGATTTGCAACGATGTACATACTAACACGTCATAGACCCCCGCAGGACTACTGGAAAATTACCGACGAACCCCAACCGAATTGTATAGACCAATCTTCTACACTCCTTTTTGCCGGAATCGTCAACACTCTCACAGATTTTCTCGTGGTCATCCTCCCCATCCGTACAGTGGTAAAGTCTTCTCATTCCTCTCATCCACGAACAAGAACCTAACTAGAACAAATTAGTACTCAACAAATCTCCCCCGTCGTCAAACCCTCATCGTCTCTTTCCTCTTCACCCTCGGTTTCCTATCATGTTTTGCAGGTGTCATCCGTACATACTACATGTACCAAGTAACACAAACATATGATCAAGTATGGGCTTCCTTTCCCGTATGGGTTTCCGCAGCTGTGGAACTATATGTTGGAATTGTAAGTCTCTCAACGCTCCACCTTCCTCCGCTTCCTAAAATTCTAGACTCTAATACTTCCCAAATAGATATGCACCTCTATCCCCGCCACAAAGGTCTTCTTCGCAACCTACATTCCCAAAATCTTTAATTCCCACCCGTCCCGCCCCTCCCAATCTTCTTTCAGCGCCCCAAATATTTTCAAGAGTCTCCCAATCCCACCTCCCGGCTTCGGCATCACATCAACCTCAAAATCCACAAACTCTCTCCCCAAATCAAAATCACGCTCAAACTCCAATCCCAAAATCCTCCACAGTCAAAGCTCCCAAGTTCCTCTAAACGGACGCGAAGAAGATACACAATACGATCACGACACCGACCTCGACCAAACCATCGGAACGAGTATTTTCGAACTCGGCTCCTACACAAACCGCTCTAGCAAATCGAGCAAAACAAGCACGACCCCAATAATCGCAGACGAGGAAGTATACATCGGAACCGCATCCGTGATATCACCGCTGAACAGCAACCCCGTTTCCAACAGCACCAATAATATCGCGAATCTAGGACGCAGTATCCTGGGCTCCGTGCGACGGGATAAATTAACGCTCGGTGGAGATCGCTCGCGAAATCGATCGAGGTCGAGGAATCGATCGAGAAACCAGGACAGAGAAAACGACGATCCCTATATGTCCATCTCTGAAGAATCGCGGCGGAAAGAAAAGGAAGGGGGCTGGGATATACATATTGATGTGGTGAGGACAGTGGAGGTGGAGGAGGAATGTATTGCAGAGAGGATATGATGTGGTGTGATGTGTTAATGGATAATGGATACGCCCTGGAGGCTCGACTTCAAGTTTAAAGTCTTGAAAGTCTTGAAAGTCAAAAGTAGTCTCGGAGAGGTCTTTGCTTGATGTTTTCGTGTACATAATTTTTTCTTCTTCAAACTGTATCTTATTGTACTGTATGTAGCTTGATTGTTGGACTTTGTATGTAATGATCTTAATGAGAATATTTTGAGGCTTTTCTAATATATTGCGCATGGTTTGATTGTGAGTTCTTTGGGGGATACCAGGTTTCAAGCAAGCAAGCAAGCAGTTCAATCGACATCAATTTTGATGAGAATGTCTAGATAGTAGATATTAAGCATCTTGTTATCTTCGTCGCGCCATAATCACCGCACATCAACATCAAGAAACACTAGATTCACTGAGCATCACATCACATCACAGCGTGGTATAAATGAGGCAACGCACAACGCATTTAATTGCTACGTCAAATCCCTCTCTCTGCCCACCATACCCGCAACCGTCCCCCATCCAGCGAGTTTTGTACAGCTCCACAATCGAAACGCCAGCCAGTCATAAAAGAGTCCAGCAGCCAGAGCAAGTTGTTCCCTCCTATTTACTCCGCTAAAAAAGAAAGCCAAGCCCCATATATGCCCCGCAGCAAATACAAGTCTTGTACCATTGATTAGAGAAACGAGGATACTATGTATTCAGCCGTGTGAAATTATTCATGTTATTTTGATCGATACGTGCGGTATTCATGAAAATGTATGATTCCGCCCGTCGAGAAAAAGAGACCGAATTTGACTATGGGTTGTATTGGATAAATTAAAACCGATCTTCGACTCTTTCCAAATCATCATAAGATAATGTGAATTCCCGCTACAATAAAGTTAGTTAAACATACTTGGGGTAGAATGAATACCTCGACACTTACTCGTTGTCTTGACCAAGTCTTTACATCGAAAAAGATGTAATAGCCTTGCTCCATCTGTTGGGTGAGTTGACGGGGAACCATCAAATCATCCTTGGTAAGCCAAACTTGCATCTTTTTATGATAACGCCAATTCCTATTGCCACTATCAAGCAAAGAGTATATTAGTAAGTGACTTGCGATAGACCAGGTGTTTTACTTACAGCTCCCTAGCTGCCATAAGCTGCTGCTTGTCACCCGGATTACTGTAGAACATAAACAGTAGGGCTTCTTCGTTAAAATTAGGCATCTTGCTTTCGAGGGGAGCAACATTAAGAACACGATAACATTCAGGTAGGTTGAAACGAGCGACATCTGGTCGCGGGGGCTCGTTGTCCCATAGAGAGTAAATTTGGCTTGAGATAGGTCTTGCGAGTTGTTAGCATGGCTAAAATATTTGGTTTGAAAGGCAGAAAGCTGTCAAGCCAATACTCACTGCTCAGAATTTAGATCGAGACCCAGGTGGCTGATGTCAGTTCCAGTAACAAGAGCAGCATAGTCCGGAAAATTGTTCATCATGTAGGAAAATCCCTTGAGTCCAAATCTGTCGGTATCACTCATGTGAGCTAATGGATCTTGTACTTTTGAGTCCGCGTTATCAGCACTTCTTGATAGAGAACTAGGGTCGAGTTCTTGTGCTTGGGTCAGGGTTGATGGACCATCTGGTCGCGAGTTGGTTGTCGTGGGCATATTAAATTGTTGATTGTCGTCTTCTCTGAGTGGTATTGGATTTGAAGAGCCAAAATTAGTGTCTGGAAAGCTCTAGGCAAATTGGTCAGCAAAAGTTCAATACATTAGAGGAATTCATTAACATACCCCGACTTCATTCTCTCCAAGGCGTGGTAAACCTTGCCGGCTGGAGTCTATTGGAGATCTATTTGTGGATGGGCCTGAATCAAGGATTAAGTTAGCCGAGCAGGACAATATTATATTACCCAATCACCATTGGCAATCTACTCACCTGACAAACTTGCTGGTGAATCAATTCTATTACCTGGTGCCACTCGACCACCAGTAGATAATGCATTTAAAAGGCCATTACTCCTGGCTTGCTGCGGTGGGTTATTAGAACCAAATCCCAATCCACCACCAGCTCCAAACCCTACATTTTGTAATAGACCAGAACTTCGATCTTGGCCGATCTCTCCATTCGAATTGCCCAGAGGTGGGAAATCATCTGCGCTTCTTGGTTGTGAAGACTGACCAACTGCATTTTGAGCCCCAAATCTGAACCCCCCCGAATTGTTCGATAATTGAGTTGATGAGTTGAAGAGCTCGTCTTGCTGCTGTTGTTGCTGTGCAGCATGTTGTGCGGATAATCCAGCTGATTGCTGTAAACGTATATTTGCTGGGCCAATATTACGCGCTCCTGCCGCTCCCCATGTTGACTGGTTGTGCTGTGGCTGATTTCCTGATAGTGAGGGAAATTCACTAAATGATGTGAGCAAAGTCAACTGTCAAGCTTTGTAGTGTTGAGAGAGAAATTAATGAAACCCAGACAGAATTAAGCAGACAGTGTAATCTGTACTGAATGCAGCAGAGCTATGAATTTTATCTCTAACGTATGGAACCTGACTGTGTGTATTTGAAGATTGTTCGAATTTTTGTACCTTCCAGGACAATATAGATGTGGAGGGACGTCATCTCTTGATGAACGTGCTTTTCCCATATTTGAGTAGTTGTAGAAAAAAGGGAAAGATTGCAGCAAGAAGAAAAACTCTCAACAGAAAACTGAGAAGTAAAGTACAAAATTCAAAAGTAGGCAACGACTTACGACAAATCTAATGGTGTTGCTGGTTGTGAAGATCCTCCTATTGTTTGTGCAAAGCTTGCCATAGGTCCATTGTTTGGACGTGGATTTCCTAGACCTGCTCCCCCCATCGGTACACCTCCAAATGCCCACGTCGCTCCATTGTTTGCTAGAAGTCGTAAACAAACATCAGTATACCTAAAGCTTCTCCCAATGTCTCAAATATGAGGGGTGTGAATCGTACTCATTTTCCCACTAGGTGGTATCCTATTTGATACGTTCCTGTTCTGCATCTGCTGTTGATTTGGGAATCCATTGGGTATGCCACGCATGGCCTGCGGTCCTACACCTGAGAAAACAAAGTCAGCACATTTCCATAACTAGTCCTTCCGGTACAGAAAGTCCAATGAAAGCCCCATGATAGCTGCAGGTTAATGCGCCCAAAAACTTTCCAGCCACACCAGCACTTCCTTCAACGCCGAATATCAGATCTAGACTTCTCCCCTTCGAGATACGCCAGCAGACCCAACAACTACCCCTTCATGGAAGCTCTCTCGTCCAATCTCGTCTGGGTTATAAAATACAGCTTCAAGCAGAGCTTGTGCAATATTCCCGCGATCCATCCATACCCCCGCTTTAGAGTCCCTATACACTGCTGGCAGTCCACTGGATCCCGTATCCTTCTGACATCCGGTATTCTCTCGCATTTGAAGTACCATCCAATGCAAGCTGTCCCCCTTCTCTCTGGCAGCCGTGCAGCGGGGCAGTTGTGGGGTGGAAAAGGGAGTTGGAGAGCCTCATACCTGGTCGATTCATGGTCGATGTTGCGATTCCCGATATTAATTTTTTCGTATTATTTTTCGACTTAGGACGAGAACTTGTGCGCTTCTGAATGTGTTGTGATAGTAGAGTCGTTGGTTCAATTAACCATTGAATTTCATGAAGCTTGGGGAACCTTATTGCGCGCATGGGCACATGCCTCCCCGTAGTCTACTTCTGGATAAGGTCGGTTACAACTTACAAGGAACCAACCACAAGAATACATCACATCGTCTAGAGATCACCAATGCATCGGACGCGGAGTATAGAAGGTGGAAAATAGATATAGAAAGTTAGAACTTTTCATACCAACTTCTATTCGAGATTTCATTAGTATTTACGCTACTATCAAATGCCTGCTTAGGTCGTACTTGTTGAAACTGGAATCTAGACAGCTGTGTGCTCATGTATATAGATAGAGGTAAATCTCTAGATATCTATACAAATGTTTACTTTATTATTCACTTCGCACAACGTCAAGGCTTATGGTTGCTCATCCATTCATTGGGATCTTGTTGTTTGATTTGACATTATTGGGGTGTCAGATTATACCACGCATAATGCATTGATATATGATCACATACTCCGTGCAAGCAATGCTTTCTCGTAGCATCTGATGACCGCTGCTTCACCCTAGGGAAGATGGGACCCCGCTCCTGTGCCCTCTCCTCGATGATTACAGCCACGCGGTCATTACGACTGCGCTACTCTGTGCTAAAGTTTAATAAGCTGTCCTATTTCTTCTTCTCTTGGATTTCCTCAGTGTAGCGTTTCAACACGATGTCCTCTAGTCCGGTTGTGAGATTTACTCTGAAGTAGCATCACAACGGGAATTTGAACACCACGTAGCTATTCCAATTTATGGTAGTCCATACGATAAGTTTTGTCTCGGAAATCTCGTCTTATTTATCAATAGCTCCCACTTTGATTGTTCCAGGAAGACTGTTCGCTCCTAAAATCGCCCCCATACTCATTTTGACTGTAATCATTACTTGTCTGAGCAGGAGACCACCCAGAGCTACTAGCTACGTCGACGTCCGTGGCCACTGACTTTCCCCTATTGCTCATCTGAGGTGAGCTATCACTCTGATCACTGATATCCATAGCAGAGAATACCGCCTTCATGTCCTGCACATCTTTGCTCTCAGCGTTCTTTGGCGAGGAGGTTCGATCCTCGACGAATTTTCGTATAGATCGGATTATTGGATGATACAGTTCGTCGTTTGGTAACCACCAATGCATGCAAGAATTATCTCGAAACAGTTCCGCCATTTTGCTTCTGAAAGCGAAAGTTTGTATGAAACTAGTTGTTGTGTTAGCAGTAGAACATCTGTGAATACTGTGAACAGTAGTGCATATTACCCCTGAGACTCTATCGTTGCCAACTTTCGGCGCATCCACATATTATATTCTTCATCTTTGGATAGAAAAAATACCGCAATACCAAGACCTCCTTGGAGACCAACGGCTGCCCCTTTTGGTGTCTCTGGGTGATGCAAAATTGCCTCATACATCTGACATAAATCCTCAGATAACCTGTTCATAACTTCAAAATCGGGTGGCATCTGCATCGCCTGAGCAGTATGCAGTCCATGCATCAAGGCTACAGCATACCGATCCATTGAATCTATGTTAATCGTCCAAAGCGGCCCACGATAAAGTAAACCTGGCATGCATGGATCAAATAGACTCCCGGGTTGTGCTGTGGGAAAATCCGTGACCAAATATCGACTATCCAGCAGCGCTGGATCCATGTCATCTCTCCAATTCTTCATCCGCTGTGCCATCTTTGCATTCTCAAAGACAAATTGTTCATGAGTAATTTCTCCTTTTCCTTGCTTCGCAAATAATGTCGACATGTCTTTGCCTACAAGACGCATTGCTGACGACTGATGCTCCAATCTCCATACTAATTCATCTGGCTCTTGCGCGATTTTATTCTTGAAATATTCCTGTGCGTATGAAAACCATTCTCGCGAAATGGAGGCATCAAAACCACCCATAATTCCCGCCATGACATCGAAGCGTGTATACCAGCCGAAAATGGCGCGGCTTATGCCTGTCTCAAAGATGGTTTGTGGGGAATATAGATCTATTAAAATTTCGTATGCAGCCTTTTGATGGCCTAAAAGATTCGCCCAATCCCCAAGATACTCCTGTAAGTAATCAGTACACCATCCTGGAGTATTCATTCGTGATACATACTTCGATCGTTGCCAATTGTAAGATAGCTAAAAGTGTACCTGTAGTATGCTGAGCACCTTTCTTTAGTGAGACCAAAAGCAACGATACTGCTTTATTGTAGTATTGTAGAAAGTCTTGAATTTTGCCTTCTTGTTTCTCTACTGCATATTGGAAAGCTGAAAACCCTACCACTGCGTAAAGAAGTGGTTCATGGCGTATAGCGACATCCAATAACAGTTTGTGAATAAAGCCCTCGTTGTTGGACCTTAAGCTATAATGCATGAAGGTGATATTTTGACAGTAATATGTTAAGTAGAATTGTAGATCGGGTGGTAAATGCGACCAGCTGCTCCATGATTTATCGGACCCCAAGTCATTTGCGAGTGTCTGGTCGTAGAATTGGGGACTACCGCCAAGTTGGTCAAATGAAGAATAGCCAATAGAGCCTTCAGTTGAAGGTGTCGGGGAAGAACCTGTTTCTTGTATCAAAGAAGGGGTCTCTGAGCTTTGCCTCGTACTACTTTTAACACGAGTGGAAGATTGCGAACTTTGTGCGCTGGCATTGAGGTTCGTGCTTTTTGAATACTTGGATTGGCTTTCGATCTCATCTTCATCTCGAATAACCTCCAGACGCTCAACGTCTCGGTCCTCGTATTCATCCTCAGATGAACCAGGGCTCTCTGATGGCTTTGACTGCCCAGCCTTAGATGAAGTGTTTGCTGCACCCTTTGTCGATTTCTGCACATCAGGGTATACGCATTCTCGATTGCCTTTTGTGCATCCTATATGTTGAGGTTAGCAGCATGTTACCAAATATAAGCTCATAATCTCACTATCACATTTTGGACGGTGTTCGTCACACTAGAAAGTTAGCACGTTTTTGATTTAAAAAAAATGCAATTGTCAAGTGAGTACCTTCACTCGTCTACTGCGACAAGTATAACAACCAGATCTTGTCCGACGATGCTTCACATGCTCAGTTCCCTGACTTGATTTTCGTCGGTTTGGTTTCGGAATGGGCCCAATCATCGTTATGTCCTGGGCCCCAAAAAGATAGTTCAGATCCGCATAGGACCGGGCCGAACTTAGGAACCGTTGAGAATGCTGTGCCTGAGGGTCGCGCTCGAGTGTAAGAAGATGCTGACCCGGTATTGATTGCTTAGACAGGTCTAGGCGACCTGTACCAGTCATGATAACGAGATGTGGTGAGCTACGAGCAGCACCTTTCGTACGATATTCAAATAGATTGGAATGTGTGTTAAGTTGTAGTTTCCTAAGCACCTTCTACATCAAACTGTTTGCTCTATTGTGGAATTTGGAGCAGTTGTCGAAGATACTCTAACGTTGGTGGGGACTGTAAAGAGTATAATCTTCAAGTACAGCAGTCGATGATGTATGAATGGATCAGCATATACAATTATGGAGCACACGGGTAGCTGAAGTTTCGACTGTTCTGGAAGTGCCCAGCTTATGCACAGTGCCCTTCCGTGGTGATGTCTGGCGATATAGATTTGGAACTGGTTGCGGTGTACAGTTCTTTTGTCATGGGGTGTGGATATTAAAGTTTCATGAGATGAAATGACACAAAACCTAATCCATAGAGCTATCGAAGGGCTTCTGGAGATGCAAGACTAGCTAGCTGCATCGGAACTGAGATGCAGCAAGGCGAGGGGGTTTCCAGTTATCCAACGAATAATATGATCTGATGTCAGGATCTGAAAATGTTAATATCATGAGAGAAAGGGGGACTTTATCTGCCGGGCGTTGCATACGTGTGAGTCCTGATAAGAGGGAATAGGTTATTAGAGCCCGGGAAAAGCTGATGATTTCGAGATTTGATTACTGGTGTAACGACTAGACAAGGGAACTCATGTGCCTCATCAATCTCAGGAGAACCTATTGCGTCGTAGACCCGGATTCCGGGTACTACAATCTAGGGTGGGGTCGGTCAAGATGAGAAGTTCTGTACATAGGAAAGTAGTAATTCTTTTGGGAATTTGGAATATAAGGAACAGGAGAGTTTTGGATTGTGGGTGAGCTGCAGTACAATGTGGAGATGATTTTACGGAGCGCCACATTTTCTGTCTGTGCAAGTTCTGGTGACAAGGTCCAGGGTCAGGCCAGTCAAGAAGAACAACAGATGCTTGGGTTTCAAAATTCCAGATGCTGTTATTTGAATGCCTTAACGTGCAGCTTCCAAATCCACGAGTTGAGTGTTTTTAAGGTTTTTCATGACGTGCACTAAGAGAATGGAGAACAGCTTCCATTCCACCACCTAGATGCATGAACCAAGCATGCACAGTGTCCAGAGCCAAATCAATGGTAGGGCCCCCTCGTAGTACTTAAGCTCCACACAGCACTGCCAGGCTAGTCAGTAACAGGAGCAGTTGCCACGGCGAAGATTGGTAGGGCGTGGCTTCTACGTTTCTAGAAACAGATACTGCTAGGTCGACCGTCATGAAGGATCAAGATTTAATATAGGATTCCAGAATTCCAGAATCCAAGAATCCAAGAACCCCAGTTCAAAATCTCAACACATCGATCGGAATATAGAAAACCTACGGCCTGGTAAAGGTATGACGAGGGGCCGGGACATCGTGCTCAGTGAGTGCATGAAAACCTTCAGTGAGAGCCGGGGTGATGTTCCAAATGGGGCGGTATCAATATTGAACTTAATTTATAGCGTCCGGCTGGGAGTCGGACGATGTGATTAGCAGCTGTGTACAGCAACGATCGGGACAACTCTGTGCCGTGCCGGTAGTGGTGACAGGAATTTGATTCATCTAGCTCATCATCAACGTTCTTTAGCCACATAAGAGGTCGCATTTTACCTCACAGTGCATTTCTCAAGCTTGTTGACAAACATCAATGGGTACTTTGCAACCTGCCAATGGTGCCTGTACATTTCAGCTAGTATGTAATCTCATCGTCGGAGAACAATTAGCACGACAAGATTCTATTGGTCTCGGAATGGGGAAAAGCTGTCTAGTGCCGGAGTGTTCCAAAAGCAGTAAATTGGTGGCAGGAAGCCAGCCAGGTAAGGACGGGCCGACAATCGATCATGCCCGAACCAAGGTGATGGGACTTCATTCCTTCGCAAGTGCGTACCCAGCTGGAATTTAGATCAATGGCTTGATGTATGGGAAATAGAACACGGCATTATTTTTTGATTATCAGACCTTGATGTCAGATCATCAAACACATCGTCTTGTAACCTCGTATCTAAATGCGTGTGTGTATGTTTGCTATTGATGTTAATGCTTCGAGAATGCCTACGTCCTACCTGCTTAATATGTAGCATGGAGCGTGGTATATCATTGCTGCTCTAGCTTCACGCAGCACCGAGGTTGATCTGCATTGTATCAAAGAGGAAGGCGAAGAACAGGGCTCCGGAAGGCTTGCACCACTATCCGTGGAAGAATGTGTAGATCATTTTGTGTTCGGAGTATGGTTATGTTTGATAAACCCCGTACTACCTGATCAACGAACCACACACAGGTGGGCGATGGTGATACACAATGACAATTGTGAACTGTCCCCCAGCCATCTCATATGTACACGATTCCAAAAACCGATAATTAGGCATAATTGCGGTATCTGATAGGTGGATTAGTTCTCAGGAGCGAGGTGAAGGAAATTCTCGAATTTATCTCGTCTCTCATTCGTTTAGGGCTAACGCATCCATGGCAAAATGACCTGATTAGTTGGAGAATGAAAGCGGTGTCACACAACCTTGAGTGAAATGGGCATTTTTCAACAGCGTTTTCGTACAACCCATCCTGTCCTCACATCCTCATCCTCATCCTCACGATATAACACATCATCGTTGTGCTCTTGCCGCATGCATGAAAACTCAATTCTAAAAACTTTGAAGTTTGAATACGAGTACGAAACATCATACGAATACATCAAAGTCAGACAGAGTCCACTTCTAATTGGACTCAGATGTACCACCTTTTCGGTGCTGCACTGAATCCTGATATCAATATGGTGAAGGGGGCGGCTCCACGGGCGAAGCACTATAATACTTTTAACTCCACCACGAATCCTTAATTGTGCCATGTGTCCTTCCCCCATGGCAAGTTCCTTGGTGTGATGTCAGAATGTCAGACTTACAGCGCAACTTTTTTTTTTAATTATATGAATGGGACCGAAAGTTTCTAATGTTCTTCCGTTCATCATTTCTCAGCCCATAGGATCTAGCTTTTGGGTCTGGATTTACTCTAGAAAACTGATCTACCTATCCACATTGCACGATCATCACCTAATAGCTTTGCAAGGCAAATGGTAGTAATCTACTGGTGGAAGTATTTACCATGGATTTTCATACTACAGTGCTCCAGCCCTATTGAGCGGCCCAGAATCACATCGAGAAGATTTTCATTACCAACTCGTAATGTCAACTAGTGTAACTGAGAATCGAGATGTCACCATTGCAGCTTCTCAAGATAGGTGATCGACTATATACCAGTTTCTACTACTAGCCCTGAAATGCCGCTGGATTGGTTTGTTCACATACTTCACTCTAAACCCCATGTGGCTGTTGTAAAGAATAATGGGGACTTCGTGGGGACTTCGTGGAGACTGCCGGAGCACTTACATTACTCAGCGGCGATCATGGCATGAGCTTGGTAACACTTCGGCGATTGGTCTTCCATAATTGTTAGGTCGGCCACAACCTATCACACTCCTCGGTCGGCACCGAAACGAGCAAGATCCCGTTCCACTTGCAGAGGTCAATATCGACCAATTTGTTCCCAACATCTTAATGTCCATTGACAAATAAGGGTTGTTGGACATACAATACGATATTATACTTGATATAATTCTACGATGTACGTTTTTACAGTGTTGAATTAGAGCTGATAAGCTCCTGGTCTTTAACAGGCTAATAATGTATGAACGAATGAGGTCTGAGAAGTCTGGAAGTTGTTTATAATCACCAACAGTTGCAAATCCGTCGATATCGATCGAGCATGCAATAAGATTCCCTTAGTAACCCGTCGATTTGCTTCCTGTTGAACATCATAGGCACGAATATATCACATTCACATGCAGTATAACTCTTCTACCAAGTGGCTGCAATTTGTTTGCAATTCTAGTCTATTTAAGAACAAGTGCTGAGCAAAACTTTTTTCTAATATCCATGACAATGCCAAATATCTCGAATGAGTGAGAGCATATCTGGGAGAAACAACCACCCTGGTCTTTTAGGGCCAGATGGCTCTTTTAAATAAATAAAAATCTGATACTCCCGGTTTGGGGTATCCTAAGAAAACAAACACATAGGGGATTCTTCGGTCAACGAAAACCTCATTGATAAAGCCCAATAAAAGAAGTAACGAGGAATCCAACGAGAAGGGTATCTAAGCTCCGTTAGAACTCCCAATTGAATTCTCACACCAGAAACTGGTAACCGGGACAAAAAAAAAGAAATAATAGAAGAAATACTTATTGCACATGGTTCCTGAGTATCCTACGATCCCATCGTGTGTTGCAGTAATGGTCGTCGTGAAGGGGCAGTTTCGGTGGGCTTTATGTGTACAGGCTGTTCTTCTACCTGTCGCCTTGTTGATATTGTTCTTCGGAATAAGTCTTAGCGAATGGTGCGTCCACAGGAGGCTCCATGGGATAATTCCTCGAGTCCATACTCTCCTCGAAGCTATTATCATATTGATTATCCCCTCTATTGATGTCCCTCGCTACTCCTCTTTCTGTGCCCGGTATGATAGGTATGCGCGCTGGCTTGTAACCGTTATGGCCTTCCCAGAAAGGGTCCCCTCCGTGTGCTTTAGCGATTGCGCTCAATTTACGATATCTTCTCTGCACTACTGATGCATTCACCGATCTGGGTGGCCAAGTGTCATTCTGACGATGTCTTCTCTGTTCTCCATTGAAAGCAGCAACCAATTTTTCACAATCCTCTTTCTTCAGAGTCTCGGGAATGCCACCTCCTGCAAGCTTCATACTTTCATTCCACAAGACCTTATCCTCATCATTGGTCCACAAATATACGTTTCCACGCTCAAGCCGTTGCCAATCAGGTTTTCCGTTGAAACCTGCCGAAGTCATCGTCACGTCTAGATGCTTGACTGATGAGGACTAAGTGGCTGTGGGAAGTTTTAATCCTGTTCAAGATTTGTGATGTTAAATTGGAGGCAATAGGCAATGCAGCAATTTACTTGGCTCGATTCGATGTTACGGTAGACGTTGATATCGTAGAGGGTGGACAGGGGTAAAGTGAAGCGGTTTAGGTTGATGGTAGCGTTGAAAAAGGTTTGAGATACAAAATGGCGGTGGTAATACTGCTTGGCAAATGGCTTGATGTAATTCGTGTTTGGCGGTTTTGTTTCGGATGTTTGACTTCGAGTTGATTTTGGAAATGGATGGAGAGAGGATACTTCGAATCTATTTAAGCACATTTGGCCTCACTTTGGCGAGGTTTGATAGAGAGATAATGACTGGAAATACTCTCATTTTGTGATTGGAAATGGTCAGTTTGAGTGCTAAAATGACATTTTCCGCTTGATATCAACACAATGACTGCAGATAGCAATCTGTATGAGTAGGAACAGGCCATAGGTGACTTAAAATCGACAGTATGATGCGGATTCTAGCACTGCTTACTCCAAATACACATTATGGCTTGAGAAAGATATTGTCATGACTGAAAATTCATTCACTCGATGACTAGAAATAGATGTCTTAACTCCCAACAGCTACTTCTCGATCAAACATCAACAGAGTGACTTTGAATAATGTCTTTCGTGAGTGTGAATAGTATGACAAGTTACTAAAAATAGACGACATTGCGTATGTTCTTGGACTTTCGATTTCGAACAGGCGTAATGACTGAGAACAATAATTTTCATGACTAGGAATTGGGAGATGGGTGACTTGAAACGAATATTTTGACTCCAAATAAGCATTATGCTTCAAAAAGCTCATCTCCAGGACTGGAACTGAGCATTTCTGACCAATTACTGGATCGCGACTCGAAATGTGTACAGTAACTACAAATTGAGGCATATATGAATAAGAAGTACGATGGTTCCTACAATTCAAATAATATATGATTCGAAGCGTCAGTATTCGGATTCGGTAATATGAGTATCCTATATGACTAGTAATATCGACATTGACTCCCTATCATAGCATCTTCAACTCAAATAGACGTATTTACTTGGATGGCCACGTTATGATTAGTGGTATCGGCAGTTGTTATGTATGAGTTGCGATGTGACTCGAGATATTGTATTCTGAGTGGAGATGGAAAGAATTATAATGCAGGGCAGTAATAACATACACTCACAACGCATCACATGAAGAGTCCAGATTCTCTCGCCTACCTCTCACTACCCGTAGCCTATCTACCTAGAAGTCCCATCAATCCTTTTGGCTGACAAATGTTTAGAAATCAAACTGCCTCAACCTTTTTGACAACCCCCTCCCCCTTTATTGCCCGCTTAGTAATGATAGAACAAAGGTAATATGAGCCTCATATCGATCCTTACCTTCTCACATATATACTCAGGCCGCACAAAACTATCTGCCGTACAAATATGGAGGCTTCAAGCGATCTCATTATCATTGGCCCTCGAGACTCCACCTGTGAAGTACGTGTATGATCCAAGATGCAGCTCTTACCATAAAAAGCACCCCTCAAGATAAAGTATCCCTACCAAGCCAAGCGAATATTCTGTTTGGTGCATGTTATTTCCATGTTTCAGAAACCCCTTTCTCTCAAAACTTGATAGAGGCTACTTAATCATGATAGGTAAATTACGTACGAAGTGTTCTGGTCAAAATATACCAGAAAGTTTTCAAGACTTCTCCTTTGTGGGTATGCAAATACTTGATGTATAACTTAGTAGTGAGTTGCGGCACTACCTTCCGAGAGTCGGGTGAAGCTTCCTGGTGTAAGAGTTCTAAAGACAGTATTACAAACGACATGAAACTGAAGACAAGAAATTATAAACAAGCTTGGGTTCGTTATCATTGAACTAGAATGTATCCGGCTCGCTTGAGCGTTCTTATAGTTGGCTTACCACCACTTTCTCCGTTAGATATTTGCTTTCACGTCTGCAATGAGCCCCTTAAAACTTCAAACGACTTTTACCACCACCCATTGCTAACATGAACATAGTACTATCTTGCCCTTATCCATCTTATTCAGCCACAGGCTTCTGATCCAGGCAACTCTCACACATATCTGGAACATTTTTTCGGACATTTCGTAAGAAAACTAGAATGTCTGATTCCAGAGCTACTATCTTTTACCTTGTTGTAGTCCCCTTCAAGTTTGGCGAGTGGCTTGCTAATGAAAATGTTATGAATGTATGCGATGGGTAGTTGAGACTTTTGAGACCTGAAGATGAATATATGAGATCAGTAAGTTTAAATATACCAGAATAAACCATAAAATATATGCACTTCTTTGAATCATGCCACTTGAGTTTTTCGGGGTCTCGTCTCTCTATGCTATACTGACTTCTGTTCGTGGTAAATCGGGTAGAGTATGAAATTATTGCGCGCCTGTAGTTTAGTCAAGGCGCTTATCATTTCACAGCTACATACTATTATTGGTTTACTACAATTTCAATCCTATGCGCATTTGCATTTGAGTGATGCGAAATTGTGAAAGTTATTGATGAAAGTCTGGTGTGACGGGATAAAGTTTAACGATGAGGAGGGGTACGGAATGGAATAACCAATTGATCCGAGGTTGCTGCGGACCCAAATTGCGTTGTTTACTCTCACGCGCAAATCAAAATATAAATATTTACGACTTTACGACCAACGATATTACGACTCAACACCGCCATAATGAGGGTAGTAGAAGTCATTATAGATGTATGCCTCATCAGCAAACTGCTCAAAATCCTTAGATCTCTTGGCTAACTCATGTCCAGGGTTTCAAATCGTACGCTGTGCGTACTGTAATTTCAGGATGGTAAACAATGCAAACGAAAGATTCTTTGGTACATATTCTTACATCTGATCTAGGGATGAGAGTTTCAATTCGATTACTGGTCTGAACGGTAGTGGTAAATCAAATATCCTCGACTCAATATGTTTTGTTCTTGGTATTACGAATATGACAACAGTTCGGGCGCAAAATCTTCAGGTATATTATAGCCCCTCACATGGGCATGAAACGTATTGATAGGCGTCTTTAGGATCTGATATATAAACGTGGACAAGCCGGAGTAACGAAAGCTAGTGTGACAATCGTTTTCGACAATAGAGACAAGAAGAAATCGCCCATTGGATTTGAGGAATATGCTCAAATCAGTGTTACTCGACAAATTGTCCTGGGAGGTACCAGCAAATATCTGATAAATGGACATCGAGCACAACAACAAACTGTGCAAAACCTCTTCCAATCCGTCCAGCTCAATATCAACAACCCCAATTTCTTGATTATGCAAGGACGAATCACAAAAGTGTTGAACATGAAAGCGGTAGAAATTCTTGCCATGATTGAAGAGGCAGCAGGGACACGAATGTTCGAGGATAGGAGAGACAAGGCTTTCAAGACAATGGCTAAGAAAGAAATGAAGGTTCAAGAGATCACTGAGTTATTGAAAGAAGAAATCGAGCCAAAGTTGGAAAAGCTGCGGACGGAGAAACGGGCTTTCCTGGATTATCAACAAACACAGAACGATCTGGAGAGACTCACAAGAGTGGTGGTGGCGCATGATTACTTGAAGAATCAAGAAAAGGTTGCTCAATCAGCTAATGATCTCGATCTCAAGAAACAACGGGCAATAGAATTGGAGGAATCTGCGAATCGATTGAAAAGCGAAATCTCATTCCTGGAAGAAGATATCAAACGGGTAAAGGCACAACGGGAGAAAGAACTAAAGAAGGGTGGAAAATCCTCGGCTTTAGAAGAAGAGGTTAAGAAGTATTCTCATGAATTGGTTCGACTTGCGACGGTCATGGATCTGAAAAAATCAAGTATGGCGGAAGAGCAGGAACGAAAGTTGGCAACGCAAAAGACGGTTTCCGAGATGGAATCATTACTCAAACAAAAAACCAAGGTTTACGAAAAAGTACAATCACAATACGACAAGGCCAAGGAAGATTTAGAGAAGCAAAACTTAGAAGCCGAGACAAAAGAGGAGCTTTTGCAAACTTTACAAACTGGTGTCGCATCCAAGGAAGGTCAAGAGAGTGGATATCAAGGACAATTACAAGATGCAAGGAATCGAATGAGTGCTGCATCTACCGAGCAAGAACAAGCCAAATTGAAGATCACTCATCTTGAGAAGCGAATCAAAGAAGAAGAGCCAAGGTCGAAAAAGGCTAAAGAGCAGAATGCTGGACTACTTGGAGACCTTGAGGGATTACGATCTGAAGCTCAGAAACTCGAAAAGGAGCTTCAAAAATTGGGCTTCGAAGCAGGCAAGGAGGATGATATGTACAAGCAAGAATCGACTATTCAGCAGAATATTCGAAGAATTCGAGAACAGACAGATGTATTGAAACGTAAAGTAGCAAATGTGGACTTCAATTACGCAGATCCTACTCCAAATTTCGATAGATCGAAAGTTAAGGGTTTGGTGGCTCAACTTTTCACAATCGACAAGAACCACACAGCTGCGGGAACAGCTCTCGAAATTTGTGCAGGTGGCCGATTGTACAATGTTGTCGTTGACACAGAAGTTACCGGTACTCAATTACTTCAAAATGGAAAATTAAGGAAGCGAGTCACTATTATACCCCTGAACAAGATTGCCGCTTTCCGAGCCTCAGCAGAAAAGATTGGTGCTGCTCAAAGAATTGCCCCTGGCAAGGTCGATCTCGCACTATCCTTAGTCGGATACGATGAAGAAGTTTCGACTGCTATGGATTACGTATTCGGAAACACTCTCATCTGCGCAGATGCTGCTACGGCTAAGCGGGTTACATTTGATCCTTCTGTTCGTATGAAGAGTATTACATTAGAAGGTGACTCTTATGATCCATCTGGTACATTGTCTGGAGGTAGTTCTCCCAACTCAAGCGGAGTTCTAGTCACTATGCAGAAGTTAAATGAGCTTAACAAAGAACTCAGATCACAAGAGAAAGAGTTGGCTGATCTTCAGGCCACCATTGCCAGAGAGAAGAAGAAGATGGACCAAGCACGAAAGATCAAACAAGAATTAGATCTCAAATCTCACGAGGTCAAGCTTACAGAAGAACAAATCGGAAGCAACTCCTCCTCGTCCATTATCCAAGAGATTGAGAATATGAAGGCTAGCATTATTCAACTCAAGCAGGACCTGGTCGAAGCAAAGAAACGACAGGATGAAGCCACAAAAGATATCAAACGTATTGAGAAGGATATGAAAGAGTTTGACAGCAACAAAGATGGCAAGCTCGTTGAGTTGCAAAGCTCTCTTGATTCTTTAAGGAAAGCACTCACCAAGAACTCTGCGGCTGTCAAGGCACTGCATAAAGAGTTGCAAAGTGCCCAGATGGACACGGAACAAGTTGGAGGTGATCTTTCAAATGCTCAAGAACAACTCCAAGAAGTCGAGCAAACATTAAAGGCCCAGGAAGAAGAAATTACAAGTTTAGTCTCTGAGCAGGCCAAGGTCAAGGTTAGTAATCATCTTAAAAATCATATGTACGAAACTAATGTGGTATAGGATTCGCATGATATCTCACAGGCACATCTCGACGATGAACGAGCTAAATTAACAGGATTTGATGATGAATTACATTCTCTTGAGCAAGCATCAAGATCAAAAGCTTCTCGCATTACCGAAGAAGGTTTAGAGATGCAAAAACTTGGCCATCAGATTGAGAAGTTCCACAAAGAGCAACAAGTGGCCGTGCAAACAGTATCCCACATGGAACAGGAGCACGAATGGATTGCTGACGAGAAAGACAATTTTGGTCGAACTGGAACTCCCTACGATTTCAAGAGTCAAAATATCGCAGAATGTAAATCTACATTGAGGAATCTTACCGAGCGCTCTCAAGGGATGAAAAAGAAGATCAATCCTAAGGTCATGAACATGATTGAAAGTGTTGAAAAGAAGGAAATTGCACTTAAGAACATGATGAAAACCGTCATCAGAGATAAGAAGAAGATTGAAGAAACTATTAGCAGTCTTGATGAGTACAAGAAGAAAGCTTTGCAAGAGACATGGCAGAAGGTTAATAAAAATTTCGGACAAATCTTTGCCGAATTATTACCAGGCAGTTTTGCAAAGTTGGATCCTCCTGAAGGAAAGACTATCGCGGATGGTTTAGAAGTCAAGGTGTCTCTTGGTAAAGTTTGGAAACAGAGTTTAACAGAATTGAGTGGTGGACAAAGGTATTTACTTCTACGAGATTTTTGACTATATTTACATTTACTAACTCACAAATCACAGATCACTAATTGCACTTTCACTCATCATGGCTCTGTTACAATTCAACCCAGCCCCAATCTATATTCTCGATGAAGTAGATGCTGCGCTTGATTTGTCACATACGCAAAATATTGGCCGTTTGATCAAAACTCGTTTTGGTGGCAGTCAATTTATTGTTGTTAGTTTGAAAGATGGCATGTTCCAAAATGCGAATCGCATTTTTAGAACGAGGTTTAGTGAAGGAACGAGTGTGGTGCAGAGTTTGACGGCAGCAGATTTTAATTGATTGGTTTTTGAGGGGGCGAGGGGCGGGAATCGATGATTAAATAGGCAGGTTGTTCACTGAATGTTGGTCACTTGGGTTGATGGCGGTATGGATGAATGTATGGATGAATGGTTGGATGGGTGGTTGGATGGATGAATGAATGATGGCGTTGGTTTTATATGTATGGCGTATTGGGGATGGGGAGCAGGCTTTGGAATAGGCGAAATCCTTTGAATGTTACCTAGGCATGAGGGGGAAATAGAAGGTGGGGGAGAGGGGGAGGGGGGAGAATAACTGAAGTAATGATTGTATGAATGAATATGATGAATCTACAGATATTTAAAATGACTTTTTCTTGGTGATGGGATTTTGAGATAATGATAGTGTGAGGATATTGAGATTGTTAGGGATGGGATGACTTGTGTGTGTATTTGCACTTTTGATATTTGGTTATCTAGGTAGGTAGTTTGATGCTATGAATATCTGGTAGAGAATATCCATCAATCGCAGTTACAATTAGAGAGACAGAGAGAGATATCGTATATCGCAGCTTATCAATATTGCAATGGTATGTAGGTAGCACAATTGATTACAAGGCTATTTGGTAGATAGATAGATAGATAGACTATAAATAATAGATGCTCAGGTTTCAACCCCTCAAGGGTCATCGTCGGTCTAGATTGGATTGGATTGGATTGGATGGGGTGGAAATTTATTCATCGTGTATTCATCGTATTGATTGATTGATTGATGGTTGATGTGTGCATGGGATGAACGGTTGAGCTGGATGAATGGGGGATGGGTTATCGAACGCCTTTTTTTTTTTTTTTTTTTCTTCTTCTTCTCTTTCTCTTTCTGGTAATTTTTGTGTGTGTGTGTTATGGGATGGGACGGCTGAGATGGGTGATGGGTGGTGGGTGGTGTTCCCTTTGGGCCTTTGGGGGGTTTTTTTTCGTGTATTGTGCATTGTGCTTGGGTGGAAGGGGACTGACTGGATGGGATTAGATTAGATTGGAATGAGGAGAGGGGAGAAAGTTGGGGGTTCTCATTCACATGTAAATTGTTGTTGTTGTTGTTGTTGTTGTTGTTATTGTTGTTATTGGAACTCGGCTGGTTGTGTATGGGTTGGTTTGGATGTTTGGGTGTTGGTCGTGGGGTAGGGGAGAGGAGGGGGAGGGGGAGAGGGAGAGGGAGAGGGAGGGGGAGGGGTATAGAATCTAGATGTATATTGGCTATGAGAATTATAGGATAGGATGAGATTGGATTGGATTGGATTGGTAGGTTCGGTGTGTAGAGCCGAATCTAGAGTCTAGAGCCTAGAATTTGGAATTTGGAATTTCAAACTTGGAATCGGGAATCGGGAATCGGGAATCTGGATGCAATGAGAATCACAGGATTGGATTGATGATAGGCTCGGTTTGGATGGAGAGCCAGCTGGTTGGGTTTAGTGTGATGCATGCATGTGTATGGTTTGTTTGCTATGTATGGTATTTGGTATTTGGTATTTAGCATGGTGCGGTATGCTATGCTATGCTATGCTATGCTATGGTATCTAGATACCTAGTGAAATACCTCCCTACCTATAGCTAGTACAGAATAGAAATAGAGGTAGCGATGATGATTTTGTGAGCTTATGAAAGCGCCATCTCGTGAAGGCGGCGTGCTGTGTATATATGTATATATATATATATATATATATGTGTGTGTGTGTGTGTGTGTGTATGTATGTATGTATGTATGTACAGAATATGTAATGCAATGAAATGTAATGTAATGTGTAATGTGATGTGATGAAAGTAACTTAAAAGTGATGGATGATAGATATGGGAAGTTCGGAAATTACATTTGGATTCGGATTAGGATTTGAAATGGCCTTTTATTACATAAACTAGGTACGCTACGCTACCTACGGACGGTGAAAGCCCGAGTCCGAATTCGAGGCTCTGAGTTTGGGGATGCGAGTCCGAGTCCGAGGTTTGGCATTGGGATTGGGATTGGGTTTGGGATTGGGTTTGGGGGCATGCGGTGGATGGGGAGGAGGATACAAAATATTGGATACGGTCAAAAAGATCGTTGTGTGTATTATTTTCTAAGAAAAAAAAAATTAAATAAAAAAAAGATTTATATGAAATGAAATGTTGTTATTTTTGATTTTGATTTTGATTTTGGGTTGGAGATACTGAATTAGAAGCTTGTGATTTATAATAAAAGTTTATTTTACTTGATTTGTTATATGCTTTTTGAATTGTGGTTTAATTTTACAATAGTATTGTTTTTTTTTGGTGTGTGTGTGTGTGTGTGTTTTCTTTAAAAAAGGCTATTTTGATGGGTTTGATATAAGGAGGGGAGTTGGGTTTGTAGATTTAGGGTTGTTGGTTGGGACTTAGGGTTATAGATTGTGGTTTTTAGACTACTTAACTCTACTATAGCGATCTACTACCTAATTGTGAAACCCCTACCTCCCTACCTACCTACTTACTTATCTAAATATAAATCCAAGAAAGAATATACATTGTACAAACCACGGAAAACGGAGCCCAAAAATCCCAAATCCCCCCAAAACGGAATCCAAAGAACCCCGAAAAAGACAACGGACAATTCGAAGACTTAGAGCAAAAAGCTATCTCCGTTTGTATCCGTCTGTATTCGTTTATTTCGATCTACCGAATGGAATATTTGGATAGAGATAGAGATAGAGATAAAGATAAGGAAGAGGAAAAGGAAAAAAAAAGCCAAAAAAAAAAGCCGAGATAAGTAACTATGCGTTTTCTCTCGGCATGTGAGCTTGGATTCGGATTCGGATTTGGATTTGGACTCCCTAATTGGGAAGGGGTGGGTGGCAAGATACTTGTAGAATACGCGGAGTTTTGTTGATGGGTAGATGGATGGGTAGAGATACCAGGAGCGAGGAGCGAGGAATTCGGATTTTGATCTTTATGCGTTGTGATGTGATGGGATGGGATGTGGTGGGATGTAGGATACGATATGATGCGAGAATACTAATGACTACACTATACGATGGATACGATACGATGATGTGATGATGTGATGAATGCTATACGATGGATACGGCGAATACGGTCAATACGGTGGGCGATATTCATGTGTGGTAGTGTGTGTATATGTTACTACTCCATATAGTATGTTATATGATGTTATGTGATGTTATGTTATGTGATGTGATGTGATGTTATATACGAATTACAGTATAGTAAGAAAAGAAGATGCCACTGCGAATTCGTTTCTGTATGTACCATACCGGTATGCACGTTCATTGCACTTGCATGGATGTGCATTGGGTATGCATTCTTGTATGGTGGATTAGATGGATGGGCGGAGTATGCGAAGTATGCTAAGTATGTGAGTAGTCTGAACATGTGTGTTGGTGTTGGTGTTTGGGAGGCGAGTTTGGGAGTTTGAACTTTGCTTTGCTTTGGATGGAGGATGGAGAGTGTGTGAGCGTGTGAGCGTGTGAGCGTGTATCATTGGGGGTGGGGGTGGATGGGTGGAGGGAGAGGAGGTTAGTGTCGGGTTAGGGTTATGGTGTGTATTGATGTGTGTAGTATGTGTATTTGTGTGCGTAAATCTTAGGATCTTGTACTATTTTCAAGTTTTCAGGGTTTCAGGGTACCCCCCTCCCTCCCTCTTATTATTCTGTTTGCAAAAGGATCGTTAACACTTAAGTTAGTGTTACTTAGTGTTGCTTTGATAGGCGGGGAGTGATTTGGGTGGATAGATGGAGAGTTTTCGATTCGGAGGGTTTGGTGGAGAGGGAGAGATATCGGGAGGGGGAGGGGGGAGGTTTGTGGAATATCTTGATGGGGAGAAGGGGAGGAAGAGAGAGGGAGAGAGGATTGATTTATTAGATAGGTAGGTAGGTAGGTAGGTATGTAATGTACATTGGATGAAGGAAGCGTGATTGACGATTGTAGTTTTGGGATCGGATCTTGGAATCTTGGACTTTCTTGGATAATGGGGATATTTTTATAAGAGAAACAATAGAACATTCACAGAAACTTGGAATAGGGGTCCTGGGGCATTTACTAGGTAGTGTGATTGAACCCCATTTATTAACAAGTTATGGATGCTATGTTTGCGCAATGAGAATGAGGACCGATTGAGTGTCCATTATTAAAAATGTTAATTGAGTGGTTTGTACGTGTGTGTGTGTATGTGTGTGTGTATGTGTGTGTGTATGTGTGTGTGTATGTGTGTATGTATGTGTGTATGTATGTATGTGTGTATGTGTGTATGTATGTATGTATGTATGTATGTATGTATGTATGTATGGTTATCATTGTGTGGGATCAGAGACCAAGAGAAAAGACCCCTATTTTATTATTCTCTCCCTACATGTTATTATTTCATCATATGAGGCGGGGAGTTTCTTGGTTCGTGAAATTAGTATGAAGATTATCTTTTCTTGCTGGGTATGTGTGTACTAGGTATGCATACCCTTTTCATCAGGTGATTTCTGTATATGAATATCTTGGCTATCTTATTAGATACATACTCACACCATAGTGATCCATCGTATACATCGAATGTCGAATATATATATATATATATATATATATATATATCTACTCACCATAGACTGATCCTATACACAATCCATCGAACGTTCATGTCTACTTCCGCCAAACTAAAAATGGCATCCAGAGTCCAAAGCTCCAGAAACTCTCTTTCCAGGGAAATTAACTAAATAAATAAAATCCCACACACCCCTACGTTGCTGAAAAAGATAACCAGGGGCCCGGGGGGTTACATTGCATCTCGAAGATTTTCTTTCTAGAAGAACGTTAGTGCGCGAGACCAGACGAAATTTAATTCCTGTACGGAGATCTGGAAAAGAATCTTGGAAGCCGAGACCAGACCCTGATTTTGTGATTTAAATAAAAATGGAATGCGTTGAAGAGGGGCTTGGGTGGGTTGCACGTCGTACCTTACGGATTATGGGGCAAGATGACTTGGATGGTACAGGAAGGAGTCCAACAGTATGTGTCGTAGGACCGCAGGAGAGAGGTGGAGACGTGTATGTGTGTAGGGTGAGGGACCGAGAGTGCTTAGTGGAAAGTTAAAAAGATGGAAAGGATAGGAGAGGAGAGATTTTGGGATAGATTGGAAAGATTGGCCCGAGAGATGTTGTGATAACGTACGTCGATGTGTTAGATTGTATCAAAAGCATGATGAAACTAATTAATAAGAAAGTCAGAAACGAATTCACCAACTACCGGCTGCAAAGAGAATGAATGGACTGAAGGTTACTCTGATGTGATATCACGTACCTACAACGAAGATCAAATGAATCGAAACTGACCGACCCAACGGCACTCTCATCATTCAAAGCACCATCCGAGACCCGTGATCTGTGACCTCGCCAACTTTGCACTTTACCCGTTTGCACAGCCCATTGCGATGATCCAAAAGTGGAAAGCAGGACGCGCCTTCACTTCCAAGGTTATCATCATGCTACCTTGGTCGGTGGGTGGTTAGAGTGAGCAGACCCTTTCTTATTCTCTTGGCTTGGCCGATTTTAACTTTTTTCCCCTGCTGCCCTGTTGTTCTGTTGAAGTCGAGCATCCTGATTATGTGCTGGGAGTGTGAAGAATGTTTGGGATTTTGGTGTCGAGAGTAGAGAGGTAGAGTAGTAGAGTAGTAGAGTAGTAAACAGATGGAATATCGTGAACACCGCACATATTGGCCAGAGAGTAGAAATTCGACAGCAGAAAGTGGAAATTAAACCTCCTTTCTTCAATTCGCTTCGATTACCACTATACGCTTATGCAGTCGTATCTACCGTGTATTTATATTATCTCTAGTTATACCGAGAAGCATGAATTAATTCTCCTTTTCCATTTGCCCCCCTCTTTCCTACGATCAATGATACCCTTTGAACCCTTTTTGTTTCTAGCTCGCCCATCAAAAGAAAACCACCCCACTGAAGATCACGGATTCATGCTAAGTTCCAACTCATTACTCGAACCCTAGGCAGGTTGTCATTGGTATTATTGTTGTTGTGAGGTGTCTGTCTGTATCGAGTACCAACGGACAATATTGTATTCCCTTTCCGGTTTTGGCAATCCCTCCTTGTACAGAGTCTTGTCTCTGTGATCACTGCTCCTGACTTTCGTATATCATTTTTGCCATGTCTGCATGTACATACAGTTGCACATGCACAGTCTAATGGCTACGCCCTCCCCCCTGCTTCTACTCTCGTTCTACTCAAGTAATACCCAAGACTCTAGAAACAACAGAAACAGCCGCGCATCAAGAAAGATTCCTCCCCACTAAACTGCGAATATCAAACGTGTGTCTGACTAGGGGATCCAATACTATCCGCGGGAACTTGATCCAATTGGGTTTAGCCGGAGATTCAGTCAAACCTAGGATTCAGATTCATCCACACATACATACGATACAACACGGATACGCTCTTATTATTTAAAATTCTTTCTATTATCAGAACTAGGTAGATGCAAACACCCCTACTATTCCGCAAAACGATCCAAATAACCCAGCCTTGGAGAAGACAGCAGGAGAGAAGTTGAGAGCTTAATTTCCTAATTTGGAATTGTTTCCTGCCAATTCTTGTGTGCTCCTATCCTCCATTTGACGCTAGTGCTTTCACAAAAAAAGAACCGGCACGAGTGACAAGAGCTACTTCAAAAGTCTCAAACGCAATAATACTTTCGACCTTCCTTCTATCTTCATCCTTTTCAACACTTTTCATCGTTTCTCCAATTCATATTCAATTCCTTCGACTTTTCAAGAATTAAACTCTTGCCTTGACGAGTTGCTGCTGTTTCTGCTGCTGCTGCTGCTGCCTCTATTCCTGCAATCCTATTCTTGTCATTTCATTCCTTCTCTTCTTACGCTCTTTAATTCGCATCTTCCATGTACATTTTCTGGTAATACAAATTCACTTCCGTGCCAGAGGCGCAATTACAGATCAGAAAGTTGACATCTTTCACCAGAATTTAGATTGCACATCATCGTGCTTTTGTTTCTCAAATCAACTCACTCACTCGCTCGCTCACTATGTCTTCACTCATTCAACCATATGTCGACCTTGCCTTGAGGCAACTCGAAATTTACAAGGACCAATTGATCCAACAAATCCCAGTCATCTCTACGACCACATATGTCCTAACGATTCTGGCAATCTGTATCCCCCCTATTGTCCTCTTGGTCTTCTACGAAATCGAACAATCGCGACAACGCGCCGAACAGCCTAAAGGTTGTAGAAAACTTGGATTGAAAATCGACAGCAATCTTACCAATGAATTCGATCCCAAATTCTCCGTGGGACGTCCTCCCAGTACTGAGGAAACATCTGCAGAATGGTGGAGATTGAAGAGTATGTGGATCTATCCAGTCAAGAGTTGTAAAGGGGTTGAGTTGGGTAGAGGAACCATTATTGCAAGCGGAATGGAATACGATCGTCAATTTACCTTTGCACAATTGAAAAGTCCATTTCCCGTCGCAGAGAACGATCCAAATTCACAAAAGGCAGCTCACAAATGGGAATTTATTACTCAACGACAATTTCCATTGTTGGCGAAAGTTAGGACCGAAATGTGGGTTCCAGATCAAAGCGTGGATACATATGCTCCTCATATCGATGATGTTGAGAGTGGAGGAGTTATAATCATGAGTTTCCCATATCAAGAACCTGGATGGAGAGGAACAGTTGCAAGTTGGGGTGCCAAAGTTATGGGAACCGTTCCTGAAAAACAATTCCGTGTGCCATTCGATCCTTCGCCAGTCCAAATTGAAAAAGCAGGTTATACTGTTGAGAAGATGACCATCTGGAGGGAAACGGTTGATGCTTTGAATGTGGAAATTGAGATTCCAGAAGAACTCAGATATTACCTTGGTATCAGCAATAAGTTGGGTTTGTTCAGAGTTGATAGCGCAAAGCCGAGAGAAGTTTTCAGAAATGCGCCTTCAAAGGAAGAACTTGGGTATCAACCAGTTACTGGATTTCAAGACGCTGTAAGTTTTTCTGAAACGCTTAAAACCTCCTGTGTGAATTCTTTACTAATTTGATCTAGTATCCTATCCACATGATCAATCTTGCTAGTATTCGTGATGTTGAGAGTAAAATGCCAAAGGTTAAGGGGGCTCCAAGATTATCCGCAGGACAATTCCGTGCCAATTTAATCAGTATGCTATTCTCAAGTTTCACAATTTGTTTGTCTCTTTACTAACATCTTTTAGTTACCGGACCTCCAGCTTACCACGAAGACGATTGGCGACGAATTAAAATTGGGTTTTACGAATACGATGTTTCTTGTCGTACAGTAAGATGCAAAATGCCAAATGTAAATCAAGAAACTGGAGTTAGACATCCATCCGAACCCGATAAAACTTTACGAACCTTCAGAGCTATTGATGAAGGAGCCGGAAAGAATTTAGGATGTTTGGGTATGCAATTAGTACCTACTACTAAAGATGGAGCACTGCGGGTTGGAGATGAAATTACGGTGTTGGAAGTTGGTGAACATCATTATCAAAAATTATTCCCGGAATTGAATAATTGATTGCTAGGCGAACATTCTTGTATTGTGTTGTCTGTGTATCAAGAGAGTACAGGAGTAATGGACATATAAAATATGGAATGGTAGCAAGGAGTTTGGGATTGATCGGTCGGCTGGATGGATGGCTGACTGAATTACTTTACATATAAATACTTTTTTTCTCTTCAATATTTTCGGTCTATTTGTGTGTTTGTGTTTGTGTGTTGGTCTTTGAAGATTTACTACTTACTTGTGTGTTTTTATATATACAATATATCTTGTAGGCGGGTTAGAGGTTCCGAGTTTTTCTTTTTCTTTTTCTCTTTCTTTCTTTGTTGCTGTGCTTTTGAAAGGAAGGAAGGAGGATAGATATTCGTGGGGAGTTTTTATTAAAGATGATGGATGGGTGGATGGATTAGTTATTTTGTAATTGTCTTTTTTTCTTCATTTTCACTTTTTTTATGTTGTTATTGTTGTTGATATTGATGTTAATTTTGAAGTTGATATTGAAGTTTGAAGTTTGAAGGTTTGGAGTTTGAAGATTTGGAGAGGGAGAGGGAGAGGGAGAGGGAGAGGGAGAAAGGGTAGAGAGAAAGGGAGAGGGAGGGGTAGAGAGAAAGGGTAGAGAGTGTGTGGGATGGGATGAGATGAGATGGGATGGAAGTTGAGATTTGGGGAGTGGAGGGTAAGGAGGGAGTGAATAAGGAGGGAGTAGGGGGTAAGGGGTAAGGGGTTGGTGAGGATTTGGGAGATTGAAGATGGAGAGAGATTGAAGATTGAAGATTGAAGATGAGAGGAAATATTTGTGTATATGTGTATATATATATAATATAACTAGATAAAAGTAATATATTCCATAATAGGATAGGGTGTACAAATTGACGTTTAGGATTCTTGATCATCTCCATCTATTTATTTATTTATTCATTCATCTACTCATATATCCACCTATTTATTTACATACCCCTTTCCTCCTCCCCCCCATCCACCATCAAACATCTGCTCCAACCTCCACTCGCTCTCCTCTCCCCTCTCAACTCTCAAAAAATCTACAATTTCGACTCTTTCCCCTCCCTTCCCTTCTCCTTCGAACCGGGTAATTCCACGCCCACAATGTTCACCTTGCTGTGTTCGCAAATTGCGAGGACTTCGCCGGTTCTGCGTTTCATGGTTGCTGGGGAGGGGGTGTGAGTGTTAGTTTTGGTGTTTGAAAGGGGGATTGGGAAGTGGATAGGGGGGAATGGCCTTGAAGTATTTTTGAGATGATTGGCGGAGGGAAGTGTATTGAGGAAACGAGGGAATGAATGGAGGATGATGTGATGTGACGTGATGTGATGTGATGGTAGAGATAGAGAGGATAAATCGAGAAGTAGAAAGACAAAGCAAGAAATAGAGTGAGAAATGGAAATGCACCACCGCATCATCCCATCTCCAATTTCCTTCCCTCCACCCCCCCCCCCAAATAAACGAAAGCAGAATGAAGAAGATGAAGATGGAGAAAAAAACACTAACCTCTCAAAACCACATTTCTCTTCCCCAACCCCCCCACAACTTCACACTCAACCAAAACATCATTCTTCCCCTCTTCTCCTTCAGATTCCTCATGAATAGTAATTCCTTTCAAATACGTACACCCGAGTCCTCTACTGACTCCACCACCGCCCCATTTCTGAGCACTGTATCGACCCATCAGAGCTACGGATGTGCAGGCATCGAAGACGGTTGCGATGCAGCCGCCGTGGACGGTGGAGTTTGCGTTGCTGGGAGTGGGTTAGTGGGGTGTTGAAGGGGGGGGACATGAAGCTGTCAATGAAAGGGATAGGATAATAGGGAAAAAAGAAAGTCCCAATCAGAGCCTTTTAAGTTCGTAATAAGATATCACAAGAAGCAAAATAAACTCAGAGAAAGCGAAGTGGGAGGAAAGAAAAAAAGATGCCAGAAAGTAACCACACCCAAGAAATGGGTTCCCTTTAAAGCAAAAGAAAAACTAACCAATGATGCACAGTCGGTTTAAAGATAAACGTCGTCACATTCTCCTTATGATGTTCCGGATCTGTAGAAAGCGAAAGAGAAGGTAGGAGATCGTGACCCCATCCCTAGAAAAAGGAGATTTGTTAGTTATAACTAGATTTTTTTTTTTTGGATTCGAGGTGTTAATGTTGATGTTGATGTGAATGAGAGAGATGAAGATAAAATGAAATGAACCGAGCTAAATTGGACTAAACTTCTAGCTTGGAAATTGAAGAGTTTGATTAAGGGGTTGAGATCAGAAGATTAAGAGATTAGGATGTAATTATTAGATTTGGAATTCTGGAAGAATGAGGGAGTGAAGAATTGGAAAGAGATGAAAGGGAATGGATGAGAGTAGGTATCGCGGTGAGGGGCATAGAGGTGAAGAGACGGGGAGACGGGGAGAAGAAAGGGAAGAGTGTGTGCAGCGAACTCGCAACTCGCAACTCGCAGATCGCAGAGACCAAATACGAAATCGGAATCTCAATCTCAATCCTCCTCTTCCTCTCTCTCTCCCTAGAAGCAACCAAGCAACTAAACCAAGCAAGCATTCCAACCAAAACCAACTCCAACTTCAACTCCAAGACCCAAGAAATCAAGAAGAAGAAAAAGACACATCCTTCTCCTCTCCTCTCCTCTCATCTCCTCTCATCTCTTCCTCCCCATTCTCCCTCCAATCTCATCTTTCTCTCCTTCTCCTCCCCTCCCCTCCCCTCTCCCCTCTCCCCCCAAAATCCCCAATCAACCAAATCAAAACCCAAAACCCAACCCCCCCCCAAAAAAAGATCAACCCACAATATACCCCTCCTTACTACCCTTCCAGCCCTTCATCAAAAACCCCAATCGTTTCAATCCCACATCATTCTTCGCGTCGAATGTCCCTTGCGATTCTGCTGGCGCCATATCTCCGCTCCGCTCCTCTCTATTTCTCTCCGGAAAGATAAAGATAAACAATACAAGAATCTTCTAAATCCAAATCCAAATCCAAATCCAATCTCTCAGATGGGAAATTCAAAAGGTTGTACTGTATTGTATTGTATTGTATTGTATTCGAGTATCGATGTAAGCAAGTATCTCTCAAATCCCAAATCCCAAACATCAGGGGTCCATCCATCCAATTTCATTGAACCTCGGCACACATGCACACGGAAAAACAAACATTAGAATCCGAGTCCGGGGTTTAGTGCCCGTTGGGTGGATGCTGATGCTCTATATATAGGATTGAGATTGGATTGAGATTGGATTGGATTGGATAGGAGAACATGATTCATATATAAATAATTCGAGATTTAATATTTGTATCTGTACGAGTATGTGTGAAAGCAATCTTAAAAAGGTCGAGGGTCTTTAGCTTTCTGATTGTGTCAGATCCTAAGACTTGAAAGACATCTTACCTATCTATATCATCTATCTACATAGCTTGATGTGAAAGATATACAATTCATAGCAAAGACAAACATCGTCATATCACGTAGAACAGCACTGAAAATCATCTCAAGTGGAAGTGCAAGTGAAAGTAACAGTTTCAATTCCATCGACTCAAATTATTTCAGAGCGATCTAACCCCTTCCAAAATGTAGCAAGTCTTTTTTTCTCTCACGCTTGTCTAAGATACATAATCTGAACCATTTATCGTCTTGCTCAGTTTAATAAAAACTAACCCATCCCACCATCCTTTCCTTGACTTTAATATTAAAATCACCATGTTGACCAGTATTACCAACGCCCCAGTCTAAAACGACTCACTAACCCACGCTTGTAAAAACAAAGATGCAATTTTTAATTCTTGCCATTCAATTGAAGGCAATCTAATCATCCACTCATTAATGAAAATGCTTATGCAGCATCTGCTGATGGAACAGGTTCCGCAATGCGGGTTACCTGGCTACCAGCTCGGATGATCTTTTGACCAGCTGTATCACTGACAAAAGAAATATCCTTGTTCTCACGTTGAGCACGCTTCCAGATCTCAACTTCGCATCCACCGCGTAGGACACCTACACGCATAGTTGAAAGAAGATTGTGGGCAGCGTTGGAATGATTGTAGACACCACCATTGAAAATAGCAGTTGCGTCTTTGCCAATACCGGATGTGATAAGAGCCTTTCCACCTGGATGTTCCTTTACGAAATCGGTGACATCGTGAATAACACCAGCGACAGCAACAAGAGCACGTCCATTCTTGGCTTCGGTTTGATAAGTGTCCCAGTCGATGATTGGTAATTGTTCAAGAGGAATACCCCAGTCAAGAGTTTGTCTCTTTTGGTCGAGTTTCTTTTGGAGTTGTTGAAGACGGCCCTTCTCGATTTCGTTGGACTTGAATTGCTTAAGATCGTAGGCGAGACCGAGTTGCTTCCACATCCAGATGGACCATTTGGTTGGGTCATATTGATGCCATTCGATAGCATTACGGTAATCGGAGGGGAATTCGTGATGGAAGTTGTGGTAACCTTCTCCGAGAGTAACGAGAGCAGTGATGACGTGATCACGAGGAGAGTTGCGGTCATCGAAAGGTTGGTCACCAAGCCAATGAGCCAAAGAGTTGACACAGAAAGTAGCTTGTTGAACGAAGAAAATTCTGAGGATACCAGCATAGATGAAACCACCAAACCAATCACCCCAACCGAGACCAGTGACGAGACATGGGAAGACCATACCCATGAAGATGACGGTCTTGATGTAGTTGCGATGTTGCCAAACGACAACTGGGTCATCGTTCAAATCGGAGATATCGGTACGTCCAATACGCTTTGGGTTTTGCTTCATGATCATCCATCCGAAGTGGGAGTATAGGAGACCTTTTCGTACGGAGTATGGGTCTTTGTCGGTATCGGTATATCTGTGATGAGCTCTGTGATCTCTTGACCACCATCTGATGGAACCTTCGACGGCTCCACCTCCAACGGCTGCGAGGAAAATCTTTAATGGGAGGGTGGCAGAGTATGAGGAATGTGCCCAAAGTCTGTGGTAACCTGAAGAAATGTGTTAGGTGTAATTCATGACGGAAAAAGTATCGATTGAAACCTACCAGCTGTAATACCCAAACCGGTCATAAAGTAGTAAAGGACGGCCCAGACAGCAGTCTTCCACTGCAGAGGAGTCCAGTATGCCATGATGAGACCATAGATAGGCACTCCCACAATGAGAGTGACGTTAAGCCAGTTAACGTGTTTGTACCAATTTGCCTTGGTAATGGGCTCCTCGGTGATGTGAGGCTTCTTTGGGTCGTACTTCTTGTTGCGATTAGGCTCAGAAGTCTTCGCCATGCTCGAAGGTGGTGACACGTTCGAAGCCATTTTGAAAGAAAGTTGATGATGTGGGGGGAAGAGAGCGTGAGGGAAGGAGGAAGCAAAAGTATTTATGGAGGAGTGGTTGCACTTATAAGTAGATTTGATGGTGTTTGGAAATGGACTAAATTGTGCTTTCCGAACCAGGATCTGTAGGGATGGAGAATTGAATGGGTCAAGACGTTCAAGGGACTGGATGAATCGGTAACTCGGTTGGGTGATCAAACGTAAGGAAGGCAAGGTAAAAAGTCAGGTAAAAATGGAGCCTTTTTTTATGGCGGATTTTTATTTTTTTTGATGGGAAACCCTAGAGAAGGCTAGTAAATCAAGCGTGGAGCTATATTCTGGATTGATCTTTTCATTATTATTGTTATTATTGTTATTATTATTAATAAGCTGTAAATCTGGAAATTCGCCACTGGGTCTTGCTTCCCCTTCCCCTTGCCCATCAAGCATCGACGTCCGCATGGTGGATCTCTAATCAGAATTCCAAGACAGTGCGACAGCGTAGGGAATTAGCTGTATTTTGGGACGGAATTCCCTAGCATGTTCTGATTTGGCGTACCGTCACAACGAGGGAAACGGAGGGTTGGAGATACTTCCTCTTTCTCTCTTCTCTCCTCGGCGCTTTCCTCCTTGGAATTCATCATTTCTGTCTGATTTCACATGTGGCCGTCCATCGCAGACAGGCTGGCAGGCTGTGAGTGAGTGATATCCCCCAATCCTCAACGTCCCAACAGATTTCAGAATGGGGCTGATTCATTGGCTCGTTAAGCGAGCTGAGATACATTCGCAGGAATCTCCTAGTGACTTCTGTCGTCCATTCCAACAACATCCATTGCTCATCGGACAAAGCAGGAAGTTATTGCCTAGATGGTTTGGCCAGAAAAGATCGTGTGCATAATACCGGTTTTTGATCTCGAACACGACGAACTTTATCCAGGTTATGTTATCCGGTTACAGCTTTTGTCATTGGGAAATTCCAAGATGTCTCAACCGCGCAATCAATCAGCCAGTCAGTCCGTCCGTCCGTCCGTCAGTCAATATCAATATCAGTATCAATATCAATATCTATGTAATTCCACGCAACTAGCCAAACTTATTAAGATTGAGTCGAGGGTCTGGTTAAAAGTACAATGTGCAAGCCCAGCACACGCACACGCACACGCACATCCACACGCCCAAACACCCGTACGCAAGCCACATTTGAGACCTTCTTTTGGACCCTTACTCTTTAAATAACTCTGGGATGCCACTAATTAATCCCTTCACAACCTAACATCTCACAGCCTTAGACATGTTGGACTCGGACCTGCATTATCGTTACATACCTAGGGAGGTAAACATACCATACGCGGATTGCCTCTGGGAGCTGGAGATAACATCTTCCATCCTTCCATCCTTCTAAATTCGTAATTCGTAATTCGTAATTCGTAATTCGTAATTCGTAATTCGTAATTCGTAATTCCTAGTTTTATTCTTAATTGGGATCTCTGCCGATTGATAGTTGGACCACCCCGTTCCCGTTCGATTTCGTGTAGACAGCTTTCTTGCTCCATTCCAGTCAGTCTCTTCATCGCCAATTAAGAACAACTTTGCTTAAATCACCATGTTCCATTGGTCGGAATTCGGAAATTCAAATCTTCTTCTGCGCCAATTAAAATCAAAGAATTGAAGATTGACCTGACACTTCACTCCCGATTCCCCAACATGGAACAACCCCCAGACCACATCCGGTTTTCACCCTTTCCCTAGTGGTGGACCATACAACAAATCACTTTTTTGTTGAGGAGCGGGCGGAACAGGATCAAACTACCACCGATAAGATTGTCGAGGAAAAAATGTACGAATTCTGCGTTTCTCCACAAATTTCATGCATCAGAATAATCCATGCAGCCACCCACCCACCTCCACATTCATATCCATTACCGAGGCTGGGAACCTCGTGAGTTTTTGCCACCGACGCGGTTGTTGGTTGGTCCGTCGAGTCCATCTATCCCTTCTTTGAGTAACGGTTGGTTGGTCAATGGCGTGTTCATGGGATTTATGGATATCCTGTCTCAGTCCGGCACCACAGTGGACACATGATTAACCCACTTTGAATGGCGTGTTTGATAAGATCGTAAGGATCAATGAGGGCAAATACTTTGTTGGGCATCGAGTATGCGAACACGAGAGGCGGAGAGGCGGGGTCTTAATTCAATGCAGTGTAGTGCTGTGCAGATGATAAAGACTTTTGGAATGGTGTCTGAAAATCTCACGACAGCATGTTTGATTTCGAATGAAATTCTGCAACGTTCTTTGATTACAGGAAAGCTGGATGGCTGGCTAGTTGCCAGCGATCTGGAAATGTATTGTTCTCTTTCAAGCGTAGCAGATACTTCGCCTCATCATTAAACTTCAAGTAAAGTCATAGTGGTCAAGATTGTATAAGTTCGATCCTCAACGAGATCTTTAAGTCAGTCAGTCATATGAATGACCCCAATAAAGTGATTCGATCATTCCATTTGCATTTTATACCACACGAAGGCAAGTAAGTATCTTTCAATTTCAATTTACATCTACATTTTAGATCGCCACATTGCTCTCGAAAGATTGTCCGGGTTTCAAACCCCCTCAGATATACACTTGATGTCTCCCCTTTCCCCGTCCCCCGAGCGAAAACCCTCATAAGCTGGCAAGGCGACCCAAGTTTTATGAACATAAAACGACATTCAATGGACTCTTTACTAGAATTCTATGGAAGGATTCAAACCCCGTTCTCACGGAACTCTATACAGTAGTCTGCCACCACGGCAGTGGCCCCCGGAGGGTCAGCGAAGCGTCGTTTGTCATGGGGGCAAGCCCCCAAACCCCCATAGCTCGCTACGCTCGAATATAGAGTTGTTGTTGTTCATGTACAGTTCAACATATCATGTTTGCGTTGATTGTCCAAGATCTGTAGTTTAGATCATGAAAATTTGTGTAAAGTCCAGACGGAATTTATTTGCTAAAAGTACCTTCTCTGCAAGGTCTTCGAATATATTAGTATCAGTATTAGGTTTCTTAATTACATTCTTACATAACCAACAAGCGGTATGAGGAAATCATTGATTGTTGAGACAGACAGAAAATGGGAACGGTAAGAGGAGTTACTATTCCCCTTATAATTCCAGCAGTGGCAATCCAGAAACGACTCTTCCCACAACAAATGCGGCAAAGCTCGGAGCAGCTCCTCGTAAGACGGAGCCTACTTCTAATAATCAAAAAATATTTGAGGGGATGGTTTTCACGGCCTAGAGGATGCAGTATCTTTCCAAGTTATATTTACAATGAGCCACAGATCAACAGGTATGCGTTCCCACACTAGCCGAGTTCTGGGAAAGAACTACATTCCCCTATTATTTCTGGTACAGCATCTGAATATGTTGGCTCATACATTCAATCTCAGCTGCTGAGAATGAATCGAGAAGTCGAGCGAAACATTAATATTGGAAATGAAGATATACCAGGGGAGGATATAATGCGGTCTAGGGCTACTAGAAACATAGTTATAGAGACGCAGACCAGCACAGAAAATATTCGATTAAAAGACCTCTCTTGATAGGTTTCTTTGGGTTGGATCGGGGTGGCATTGTATTCGATTACCACATCCTCAGAGCTCTCATTGAGCTGCGTTATACTCCGACTTTCTCATTGTGCAACTTCTCTGTCAGGAATAGGACCAGAAATTCCCGAATCATGTTATATATGCGCAATGGCCTGCTATGAGTATAACTTGCGATGGATTTAAAGCTAACAAAAGGCAGGGGGGAGTGGAAGACCCGTAATTGTATAATGAGGGGCGTTTGAGACAGCTCGTGGTTGGTGGAGTCGGGTTGCAGTGCTAAACAAAAGTATAATGGCGATGTAGATGCTTTGAGTAAGGTAAAGCTAATTTTCCAGGAACGTATGTTCATACTTGAATAAACTTGATGTTCTAGTAAGTATGTGTTGTTTTCTTTCTAATAAAGATTGAGGTTCGCACGTACTGCATGGAATTCATATAGTACCAATATCGAGTAATAATATCTACATGTCAAGCAATGATCATGACTGTACACTTAGAAGCATATCGACTTCTCAGAGTCATTAACTATATCGATTCCTATGGATGAAGCCAATATATAATAACCCAACATGCTATGTGGGTGAAATATGAATCTAGATCGATCCCAAACGCCGCGGCGGGGTACCATATTAGAGCGAAGCAAAAAGACCTCCACAGCAGTAATCCAGCAGAGCTTCATTCAACTTCAGAGAAGAGGAGCCTTGACCTAAGCATGATTGAAAGCGAGATGAGCTTTTCTCATTCTTTGGTGCTACTTCTTTGATATATAATTTAATTTCTAATCTTTTGAGACTTAACCGTCAGCGAGCATTGTAAATCCCGATTGGTCAAATTGCGCGATGAGTCAGCGGCCATCCTTAACATCCTCATTGTACGTACAATTTAGAGCTTCGACTTCACACACCGAATGATATAGATTATAACAACATTCTTTAGGTTGTAAAGTAATCATTCTGCATGCCAAGGAATAGATATGTACACTTATATCATCATCGCCTCCATCGTCTAAGGAGGCTCTTTCCTGCTTGACTGCGGCCTATGCTTTATCCATCAATATCGAATTTACAAAATTGAACGTATAATTCTCTCAAAATAGTATCATAATTGTGTGATATTACAAGAACTGGCTGAAAGCCATGTCAAAATTGCCACCTGTTCAGTTAGATGAGGGGGCTCCAGACATGTCCCCTACGACGTCAACCATCACCTCATCTTCGAAATCACAACGTGTACTCGCTTGTCGGCGTTGTCAACAGAGAAAAATAAAGTGTGATCGCAGAGAACCGTGTTCCTCCTGCGTCAAGTCACGAGTACAATGTATACCAGCAACACAGTTTCCTCGTCAGCGACGACGCAGGTTTGCAGAACGAGAACTACTAGATCGTCTTCGTAAGTACGAAGATCTTCTACGCCAAAATAATATCAAGTTCGAGCCACTTCACAAAGGATCTCCTCGGACAGGAAGTCACAATGATTCCGATGATGAACAGCCAAAAGCGACTGCAAGCACATCGTCTCCTTCGTCAACCACCAATCCTGACAAAATACACGGTGTTATGTATGTAACCTTCAAGAAGCTATTTGACCCCCACTAACAGTATTAGGAATTTGTGGCACGCTATGAATCAAGAAGTATATGATGCCAAGTCAACTCTTATGATTTGTTTTTCACTTACTGACTGTGGATTAGTTTCGGGAACCTGACAATATCAGTGATTCTGACGATGACGATGTGCGTGGAGGCGATGTGAAAAGAGTATGGGATCAAGTATCTGACAACGATAATTTTTTGTTTGGATCGCGGATATCGAACGTTGATATCTCTACTTTTCATCCCGAACCAGTTCAAATATTCCGACTTTGGCAGATTTACCTGGAAAACATTGATCCATTACTCAAGGTTACGCATACTCCCAGTCTCCAGGCACTTATCATAGAAGCTGCTGGCAATCTCCGGAATATTAAACCTCAGCTAGAAGCGTTAATGTTCGGCATTTATTGCGTGGCAATTTCGAGTCTTTCCTACGAAGATTGCCAGCTTATGTTTTACACGTCAAAGTCAGACCTCTTGACAAGATACCAGTTTGGTTGTCAGCAGGGTCTATTAAATAGTGGTTTCTTACGGAATAGAGATGATCGAGACACCTTGACTGCATTGTTTTTCTACTTAGTGAGTGTAGTGGGCCATAACGAATCCACATTCTAACTGTTTCAGATGTCTTTCAGAACCAAATCAGTCCCTCAATCTTTGTCTTCTTTGTTGGCAATTGCTGTTCGAATTGCGCAACGTATGGATTGCCATAACGAATTTGCCTTATCTAAACTCAATCCTCTGGAGGCTGAAATGCGTCGAAGACTTTGGTGGTCACTTGTGCTTTACGATACTCGTATCGGCGAAATCGCAGATTCCAAGCACGTCATCTTGACTCCTACTTGGAGTTGCAACATCCCCCTCAATGCGAGCGATTCGGATTTTCATGCAGAGATGAAGGATCCTCCGCAAAGTCAGCAGAAACCAACGGAGGCAATTTTTGCTGTTTTACGTGGCGAATTGGGAAACTTCATTCGAAATACCACATTCCATCTTGATTTTAATAACCCGACTCTAAAATCTGCTGCCAAAAATCACCAGCATGATTTTACTACAGAAGGCAGCGAACTCACCGATCTAGAAAAGATGGTTGAGGAAAAATATCTCAGATTCTGTGATCCAAAAAATCCACTTCATTTCACCACAATTTGGACTACACGAATGAGTCTTGCCAAATGGCATCTGGTAGAACACTGGCACTTTTCTGGCAAAAATCACTCCTCAAAAGTGGGTTTAGTGCGCGATGCCACTATTGCCCATGCCCTCAATATGCTTGAATGCGATACGAAATTAATGACATCTCCTCTGGCGAAAGGCTTCATGTGGATGTCCAACATGCATTTCCCCTTCCCTGCATACTTCCAAATCGTACAGAATTTCAAACGCAGACCGCTTTGTCAACAAGCAGAAAAAGCTTGGGAAACAATGACCCAGAACTATGAAGCGAGATTCAATTCCCTTCTTTACGACGAAATACCCGGACCCTTTTTCCTAATTTTTGCAAAAATCATTCTGCAGGCTTGGGAGGTGAGGGAGGTGGCTTTTAGAAGCATGGGGGAGGAGATTGCGGAACCGGGGATTGTAAGTAGTATTCGGCAGAGGATGGCAGGTATGACGCAGATGGGGGAGGAAGGCGAGGGTCAGGTTGGAAAGAAAGGTGTGGAGGTGGATGGTCATGATTTTTCTCGCGTGGCGCCCATATCTTTCTATGGGCTGGGGGAGGAATTGGGGTATCCTGCATCGGGAACATCGGGAGCGGGGGCATATATAGATACCCCGGGAATGGGGTTGATTGATGCGGATATCAGTACGTTGGATTGGTCGGCAATGGATTGGGGTGCGGTGGATATGAACATTTTGGCTGAACAGGCGGGAGGAATTCCTTATTAGGTGGAGCGGAGATGTCCTCATCTATCGTGTATGTATATATTGTATTTATAGATTTATGAAGTCACAGACAGGTAGGATAACTAATAGTCTCCCCTCCCCCCATTAGATGAGATGGGTATACAAAATAGCAATAGATACCTACCCCACACAATCTCAACAACAGATTCAAATATCGCACGGGATATCTATCTATTGAATAAACAAACAATCTCCTCCATATGAATATGCGGGATAGAAATATGCAGTTGGTCAGTTAGTCATACAAACTGCAATCTTTCTATATGTGAAAAAAAAACAAAGAAATACGCAAGTGTCTATTCTACTCTTTAGGAAGGTTGTTTCGTATGTAAGTATGGAATTTGTTTACTAGTATAATATTATGTGCTGTGTTGTGTTGTATTGTATTGTATATTTCCATGTTCATATTCATATTCATATATATACATATATACATTCCAGAAAACTAAATTTTGAGATAGTAGCTTGCTTGTAGGCTTTAGATCTCTTCTCTTCTCTTCTCTTCTCTTCTCTTCTCTTCTCTTCTCCGCTTATCTTGTGTTCTTATGTATCGGTGTTGTAACTATAGTTTGTGTTGAGTGGTGTTCTTGCTGTGTTGGATATTGGGGATTGGGGATTGGATTATATGTATGCATGTATATATATATATATATACTACAAGACTAGGAGACTAGATATTATTCTGGGATGAAAATGTCGTAATTTAATGTTGATGTGATATTGATATTGATATTGATATTGATATTGATACCAACGTATTGGATGGATGGGTGGATAGGGGGGTTGTAGCGGAGTGTAATATAAGCATAGCACTTACATATATGAGGGGGTGGTATCTTGTGAGGAATCAGGATGGGGGATGGGTATAAATACTTGATGAGTGGGAAGTAAGAATCTTTTTCTTTTTGGAGGTGTAGAGAAAGAGTTGGAGGGAGAGAAAGGGATTTATATATTTGCTTTATTTTACTCTACTTTGCTTTCCATGCTTATATATTACATATATATCAATCAATCAATCAATCAATCACTTGCAACACGAAGATTCGATGTATTTGAAAAACGAAAGAAGAAAACCAAGATTCAATCACACTCACCATGTCAGCAATTCCCATCCCAAATGGTATTCCTGCTTCCTATCTCGCTTCTCTCCAAAGTTCCTTTAAGACGAAAAATGATACGTTTATTGTAGGAAGTGAAACTTCTGGACTTGGTATGTATATATCTATCTATCTATCTTCCGCTCTACATAATCAACAATCGAGATCAAATCACCATTTCAAATCCCCAACCCTCCAAACCGTCCTTCCCTCTTCTTTACCCCCTTCGTCCCCATTCCTTTACTCCCCTACAAACTTCGTTCCCCTTCAAAAAAACATTTACTCGTTCATTTCTTTTCCTCCCCTAAAAGTAGTAGCAACCCGTCTCACCCAAGACCCATCCATCCGTGTCCTCGTTCTCAAGGCAGGAAATGATCATTTTCCATCCCCACAATCACCACACCCAGTCTCTGGCCTGCGAATCTGGACACGGAGACCGATTGAGCTTTTTTGATTGCTTCGCAGGTACGCTCTGAGGTTTTCCCTTATGGATTTTCCTTCTTATCTACCTGTCTTGTTTTTCCTACCCCCTTCTTCCTCGGAACTTGATATATTCGATCGATTCCCGATATCACGGGACTCAAGATAAACGTACCAGAAACAAAAACAAAGAAAGACGATCTGATAAATCCCAGAAACATCTCAACGGTAAGCAAATCCCTCTATCCCAAAGCCGACTTCTAGGCGGCTCAACCGCCATCAACGGCGGCGCATTCATCGCCAAATTCCGCTTCAGCATTGAAGCCTGGGAATTTCTCGGAAACCCCTCTTGGTCATGAGACTTCCTACTTTCCTATTATCAAAAATCCTTCACCCTTACACTCCCACTCCCGAAACCATAGCCAACCTATCCCTCTCCCACATCGATACCGACCTCCAGAAAAACTTTTCCGGACCCCTCCAAGTCTCCTTCTCGGAAGAGAGAGACGGACTCCCAAAAGCCTGGGTAGACTCATGGAAACACATGGGCCGGGGTCTTTCCAGCGCTCCCTTTACCGGAGACGCAGTAGGCGGATACATCAACGCGATGAACATTAACGCGGCGACCAAAACGAGCAGTCATGCGCTATCCGTCTACTATCCCCCTATGGCGATGCACGAGAACTTGGTCGTGGTAACTTCGGCACTGGTGACTAAAATCGTGTTTTCGGATTCGAGAGATGAGAAGGGCGATATACTCGCCACGGGTATTTCGTACACCAAAGACTCGCACAGCTGTACCGCTGTCGCGAAACGAGAAGTGGTTCTCGCGGCAAGCGCGTTGCAAACTCCCAAATTGCTTGAATTGTCTGTCTGGGATTGGTTCTGCGGCTCTGCTTTCGGATCTGGATATTCCGGTACTTGTCGATAATGGAAATGTGGGCGAGAATCTACAAGATCATCTCAATTGTGGGTTTTAATTTGAAGTAGAAGAGGGGGTAAAAACAATGGATGCATTGGCACGACAAGATGGTGCTGCGATTGGGGAGGCAATGGGGGTGTATTTGAGCGAAAAGAGCGGACCATTTGCAACCGGAGGAAATTTTTGCATGGGGGATCCTACCAGTTGTAGATTTTCTTGCGGATGACAGAGAGGAATTGGACGCGACATTGAAAGAATTCGGAAAGGGATATGAGAATAAACACCTTTCTCAGAACCTCATGCAGAATTCGTACAATCTCTTCTCCGAAGCCCAACCGAAGGCTCCGGAGGATATTTCTCCTACACCGCGCTTGGGAATTTTATCCCCGAAGCCGGCTCTGGCGATACCATCGGGAAGCAAAATGCGAGTACAAGTTCTGATACTAAGGATGGTGCTGCTTCACCTGGAAATTATCTCACCATCGCTTGTATGTTACTGCATCCGCTCTCCCGTGAAAATACACATATCACCAGCTCCGACCCCGAAATCACTCCTCAAATCGATCCCAAATGCCTTTCTCACCCCCTCGATCTTGCAATTCTCTCTCGCCACGTCCGCTATAATTCTAAGATTATTTCCCCCCCTCCTCTTTCCACGCATCTCAAACCTTCCGGGAGGAGAAATCACGGCGCGCCTTCTGATATTATGGATCTTGATGCTGTCAAGGAATACGCGAAGAAAGCAGCACTGAGTGCATGGCATCCAACAAGCACATGTGCAGTGTTGCCATCGGAGAAAGGAGGGGTCGTAAGTGAAAAGTTAATAGTGTATGGAACGAAGAATTTGAGAATTGTGGGTGCGAGTATTTTCCCATTGTCTACGAGAAGTAATTGTCAGACTACAGTTTATGCGGTTGCGGAGGAGGTGGCAGATATGATTCGGGGGGATTATGGGATTAAGGTCTGAATTTTGAAGTGTGTAGAGATGGTCTTCAATAGGTTGTAGTTGAGAAAAGAGAAATGTATTATTCTCCTTGGTCAATTTGCATACCTGAAAAACGATGCTCTGAATATAGCCGATCTTTAAACGCAAGCGACAAATGACGCACCGAGGTACTCTACAACTAGCCCGCGAGCGAAGGGATTCGAGTACTCTGGAAAGCGATTTCAGGAACTTCTTCAATCGTCCTTGCGAGGAACATTCCAAACTGCTGTAACGCAGAATTTAGTTTACTGATCTCAATAATTCCTAGGTCTTACTTATACAAGCAAAGGCGACACCATCAAACATGTAGCCCTCTTCGCAACATTCCACATCTGAAGCTGAGAGACCCCTTGGCCCACAGGTTTGGATATTAAATTGAACAACATCATTAGAACTTAAGCCTGATAAGAGATGACTTAAATGTGGCACTGAAGAGTTTTGAGGATAGGATTTGGCATGATATTTGTTTTGTCCATTGCCTTTCCATACACTAGTAGGCAGGATTCCGAGGAAATTTCAGATACATTGCAACTTTCTTATTCGTAAATTTTAGTATAACGCACTACAAGCGGAATGTATAGTCAAACGATCTTCTACAAGTAAGACTTCCATATGCATTAATGTCATTCATTCATGTCAATTAAGATGCCTAAAATTGACTAGTCCATGCTAGATTGAATCCAGACTTTTCTCGTTATTCGAAATCTTAATTCGCGGGTAAGCGTTCAACAACAGCTGCCATCTCCTCATCAGTGTAAATTCGGAAACCCTTCTCCTTGGTGACACTAGCCAATTGCACATTCTTTGAATCTAATTTCTCTTCCATGACCTGCTTCAACGTCTTCAACACCAAAGTTTCTGCCTCTTCGATTGTGAGCGACTAAGGTTTAGGTCAGTGACAAATCATTTATAGGTGATCATGTATCTTGTTGTACCTTGTGAAACTCGTTCTGTAGTTCGGCTTGAGCTCCCTCTGAACCTGAGCCAATAGCCTTTGCATCATATCTGTAAAAGGTTCCACTTGGCTCAGCGTGGTATAATTGTGGTCCATCCTCATCGTATCCAGCAATCAAAAGAGCAACACCGAATGGTCTACTCATGATACTCTCTTCTCCATCCGCACCCTCACCAAATCTCAAGGCCAAATCACAGATGGCTTGAGTACAGCTCTCGACTCTTAAAGGTTCGTTATAGTGGAAACTGTGGTTTTGAGATTCGACTCGGGCGTGTTCTACCATTGATCGTGCATCTGCTTGAAGTCCTGACATGGCACATCCAATGTGACGATCGATTTCGACAATCTTCTCGACGGAAGATGTTTCGAGTAAAGTAGAGGTTACGCGCTTTTCAACACCGAGAACCACTCCGCCACCGGTTGCAACTCCTATTGCCGTTGATCCCAATTTGATGGCCTCTAGAGAGTATTCTACTTGGAACAAACGACCTTCCGGGGAAAAGGTGCTGGGATTATATTAATATTGACCTGCAATGTGGGATGTTTGTTGCAGCTAAGACTTTGACATACTTGATACCCCGATCTGCGAATTTGTTAGCTGGTACAACGAAGGCATAGGCGCCGCAGAAAGCATTCAAGCAACTCACCATATTCGGATCTTGCAATAAACATCTTGAGAAACAGCCGTTGGCAAAAGTAAGAGAAGGTATGTGCTTGTTGACGAAGAGACAAGGTTTCGATGGAATGCGCTGATTGAATGCAAATAAGTAACTTGAGGGTATTCGCAGAGAGATAATTTCAGAACGTTGACGTTATGAACGAACAGCTTGTTACAGAGGTTGGTAGCTATCAGATTTAGGAGCTACTTTAGGCAAGCACAGGCATGCGAAGCTATCAAAAGGCCTGTTCCTGAGGCTTTGGTAGCAAGATTACTAAGGTCAAATAGGCTTAGCGTAATCTACACGTCTCTCAAGGAAGTTTATTGTATCGAAACGCGTGAAGAGGGGGAAAGATAGGACCTATAGAAAATAATTTAATAGTCACGGCAATGGAGATATACGGTTTACTGTCGCATACAATTAGTTGCCATTCTCAATTTAAGATCTTCTCGACTTCTTCGTGCTCATAATTTACAACCCCAGATGTGATAATTATGTCTTCGCAAGCTAGAGTTTCTTCACAGTCTGAGCGAAGGTCGAATGATAATCCTAGATCTCGCCCACCGTCCGCACTGGCTGGCACAAGGAATGAGAGACCAGATGTACGCCGACGTCCTTCGCCGCCACCAGGAGCTGCGGAATCGAATCACCGAAGAGCTCAATCGAGCTCACAACGGAGTAATCGAGGGGTAGACGAGAGGAGGACTGAACGGGTGCATATCTCAAGTAGAGAGACAGTGACGTCTAGAACAAGAAGTCCGGATCGTCGCGCACCTACGGAACGTCCCAGGGCCAATGATACATCTAGATCGCGCGGGGAAGAGATTCCGCCAAAAGCATCAAAAGTCGAAACCCAACCTGGTAAGTGCCTTCTGAGGGGGGAATTATGCAGTTATTCTAAATGTTACGATTTTAGTATTGCCATGGGATCCGCAAGTATCCTTAGTGCCGCATACAACTGCGCCATTAGCGTCCAGAATCTCCATTCCACCACTTGCTTCTCAAGCTCCACAAGCCTTACAGCCTCAGCCCCTTCACGAATTGTCTCTGGAAGTACAAGAGGCAGCTATATTGGAGGATCTTCTGTTTGTTTTCATGGGATATGAAGGGCAATATATTAGATTTGGGAAGGGATATGATCCCCTCATTGAGAAGGATCGTCTTGCTGGTCCCAGCTTTAGGATTTTACCTGGCTTGGATCCTAGTTTACAGGACCTAACTACGACCATGCTCAAGATGGCTACAAATTACGGCGCAACCGAGGCATTTGTTGAAGTACAAAGCCGGGAAGAGTTTGGAGCTGTCAACCATGCATTGTGCGCTGCCATGAGGAAACTCCTACAAGATTACCTCATTTTGATCGCTCAGCTTGAAACCCAATTTCTTACCAACCCATCGTTTACTTTACACGTTCTAAACCTCCATACTCTTCCCACAAGCCACATGATGCTTCAGTTATCTTCGCTTGCCCATGAAATATTGAAGAGGAACTCTATGCTTGAGGAAGATGAGGAAGATGGGGATGGAATGGATGACTTCGAAAATATCCTAGAAAGTCTCCGTGAGGGTGGAGACCTTGGGCTTGGGAATATTCCAGGTAAAAAGATTTGCAAAGGTGGAAGCGTACTGGGTCTCATTACGAAGCGACTGGAGACAATGTCTGGTGATCCAGCCGCTCGGTCTCTCCTGACTTCACTGTTGAGAGATGCTAGTCGTCCTTACATGGTAATGCTCAACGAGTGGTTGCATCACGGAAGCATTAAAGACCCACACGCGGAGTTTTTAGTGAGAGAACAGAAGAGTATAAAGAGGGAGAGGTTGGAGGAAGATTATACCGACGAGTACTGGGAGAGACGATATACGATTAGGGATACTGATGTACCTCCTCAATTAGAAGGCGTGAAAGATAAAGTTCTCTTGGCCGGTAAGTATCTGAATGTCGTCCGTGAATGCGGGGGTGTCGATGTGAGCAAAGAGGTGAAAGACGTTCCTCGATCATTTGATGATAATCGATTTCTGGAAAATGTCAATAGTGCCTACGCGCACGCCAATGAGTCTTTACTTAACCTGTTATTGACTGCTCATTCCTTGCCTGCACGTTTGAGGTCTTTGAAGCACTATTTCTTCTTGGATCGCTCGGACTTCTTCTCTTATTTCCTCGAGCTCGGTAATTCTGAGTTGCGAAAACCTCTCAAAGCTGTTAATACTAGTAAGCTTCAGTCATTACTTGATCTTGTTCTTCGACAACCTGGAAGTGTCGCCGCCCAGGATCCCTTCAAGGAAGACATCAAAGTTGAGATGAATGATATCAGCTTAACAAATATGTTGACCAGAGTAGTCAATATATCTGGCATTGAACAGGGAGAATCACTACAAACTCCTGCTCAACCAGTCACAGAGAACGATAAGGCTGCTGTAGGGTTTACTTCTCTTCAACTTGATTATTCTGTCCCATTCCCAGTGTCTCTTGTCATCAGTAGGAAGACAGTCTGGAGATATCAAGCACTCTTTCGATATCTGTTGTCTTTGCGTTATCTCGAGCAACAGCTTGTCACATGTTGGCAAACACATAATCGGGCCGCTACTTGGTCTCACAAAAGCTCAAATCGAAATCTTGAACTGTGGAAGCGAAGAGTGTTTACGTTGCGAGCAAGAATGCTGGTATTTGTGCAGCAACTTCTCTACTTTTGTACATCTGAAGTCATCGAACCAAACTGGCAGGGTTTGATGGCTCGACTCAATGCAAAAGAAGATGATAAAGTAGGGAAGACACCAGCCGTCAGAACAGTCGATGAACTCATGCAAGATCATGTCGACTTCCTTGATACGTGTATGAAGGAGTGCATGCTTACGAACAGCAGACTTTTGAGGGTATGTTTATCCATAATTATTGCCTCGTTAAGCTCTACTAATACTTTACAGATTCACTCTAAATTAATGTCGACCTGCACTATGTTCGCAACGTTCACGTCATGGCTCTCAAGAGAATTGGAGAAGATCGACACGGATTTACTGGGCACAGAAAGACCCAGTACCATGAACTCGCAGCAATGGGCTCGCTACCAGCGTGACCGGGGTTCTAGAAATGGGGAACCTAACAATGGGAACCCATTTTCGGAGGGAGGTTTTGATGAAGCTCGACTCGAAAAGATGTATGAGATCATCAAGAAATACGAGTTCAACTTTAGCAAGCATTTGCAAATTTTGCTAGATGCTCTTAACCATTATGCTGCCACGGAAACTGTGGTGTTACTGGGATTGTGTGCAAGATTGAGTACTGCCAACCAAGGCACTCAATTCAACGGCCTGCGGACTGATGAAGATGGTGCGGGACAACAATAGTGTTTTCGTTTAATTGGCATTCTTGTCGGTCTAGAATTTAGCATGCAAATGGCATGTTGTGATGATATCCAGGGATGAAAACATGGAGTGCTGGCGTTGGTTAATATTCTCAAGTTTATTGGCGGTGCTGTTGAGAGACTGGAGGCGAATCCTTTGTGACGATTTTCTTGTAGAGATAAAGCAAGAGATAGTTCAAACTACATAGTGTAAAACAATAACAACAGCATTAGATAGATGTCCGGTCCGGCATTGGAGGATAGTGCCTCTTTTTGGACCATCTTGATTTCGCGGAATCCAGATATACCACTTGGGGGTATATTCGTCTCCACACAGTCGGAACCATCTCATGGTAAAATGGGACTCTGTGGCGTGCCGTATGAGGGGCAATTTTCTCGGCGCCCGAAAGTTTTGGTGACAAATTTTGTAGGGAACACCACCAGCACTAAGCTCCGCGAAATTAAGTGGTCGTACTGTACAAACAGACACCCTTCAACAGTGAGACCAAGCTTCCATGCTCCGAAAAAGAGTTGAAAAAGTACTTAGGTAATAAGTATTGATAAGATGTGTCTCCTTCTCTTATCGTTCTGCTTGCAATTGTCTTGAGCATTGAGAATTGAGAATTGGGAATTCATTGTTCTATTGTTCATTGCACGCCCACCATTGGAGGGAACTGCGAATTGTGGAGTTGATACACTGTCATTGGACCAAATTTTGTCTCGATTGACATCTACATAATTTTCTGGAACCTTTTCTACCACCTCCCTCTCTTAGCTTTGTACATCTACCAGTATTTCACCCCCAATTTGTTTGCAGCAAACCTCCGTAGTACAATCATCAATACAAAACAATCCAAGTACATGCTGCGAGACGTAGCAGATCGTTGGGCTCGTAAAAGGTATTTTGGCTAGTATCCATCTAGTCCTCTTCATTCTATATTATCATTCCGAGGATCTAGTCTAGCCTCCTTGAAAAGAGCATATCTTCACAAAAGGCAATAAAAAGGTACCACGCTTCACTACCGTCCCTTACACTCAATCTGCCAATCTGTATTGGGTTGCTCAGGGCTTCGATTCTGCCATTGGTGAAAGCGTTGCGGCGTGGATACGATACAAATCTGACAACCTCACGGTTTGAAGCCACCTTCACCACCCAGCTATCTCAGAGGCTTCAGTGAATTATTGCTAACATCGTTTGTTTTCAGTTTCTACATCAATTCAACAGTATCACCATTTGCAGATCCTTAACTTTCAAGATGCACATCAAAGACATGCTCTCGGAGGCTGAAAGGTCGGGCAATCCCTCTTTCTCTTTCGAATTTTTCCCACCAAAAACTGCTCAAGGTGTACAAAATCTTTACGATCGTATGGACCGCATGCATGGGTTAGGACCTAGTTTCATTGATATTACCTGGGGAGCAGGTGGTCGTCTCGCTCAATTGACCTGTGAGATGGTAGGAGTGGCTCAATCGCAATATGGATTGGAGACTTGCATGCATTTAACTTGTACCGATATGGGAAAAGAGAAGGTCGATGAAGCTCTCAGAAATGCCTACAAAGCTGGTTGCACGAACATTCTTGCTCTTAGAGGAGATCCACCGAGAGAAAAGGAAAAGTGGGAAGCAACTGAAGGAGGATTTCAATACGCGAAAGATCTTGTCCACCATATTCGTCAAACTTATGGCAATCATTTTGATATCGGAGTTGCTGGATACCCCGAGGGTTGCGATGACCAGGACGACGAAGATTTGTTATTGGACCATTTGAAGGAGAAAGTTGATGCGGGTGCTACTTTTATTGTCACACAAATGTTCTACGATGTCGACAATTTCATCGATTGGCTGGGAAAAGTCAAAGCAAGAGGTGTTAACGTTCCTGTCATCCCAGGAATTATGCCCATTAACACATACGCAAGTTTCCTTCGAAGATGTAACCACATGGGGTGCAAGATTCCACCAAAGTGGAGTGCAGCTCTCGAAGAGGTCAAGAATGATGATGCTGCTGTACGAAACATTGGAAAAGATCTAGTTGCTGAGATGTGTCGTCGAATCATTGAAGCTGGAGTACATCATCTACATTTCTACACCATGAATTTGGCTCAGGCAACTCGTATGGTACTCGAAGAACTTAGTTTGACTCCGTCAAACCAACGTCCATTGAAGCACGCACTTCCATGGAGACAATCCCTTGGCCTTGGTCGTAGGGAGGAAGATGTTCGTCCAATTTTCTGGAAAAACCGAAACAAGTCTTACGTGGCTAGAACCCAAGATTGGGATGAATTTCCCAACGGTAGATGGGGAGACTCGAGATCTCCTGCCTTTGGTGAATTGGATGCTTATGGAATCGGATTGAAGGGTAGCAACGAACAGAACATTAAACTCTGGGGTCAGCCTAAGTCTATCAAAGATATCGCTGAACTATTCGTCAGTTACCTTGAGAGTGGCATAGAAAGTCTTCCTTGGAGTGAAGCTCCAATCTCAAGCGAAGCAGATATCATTAAGTCTGATTTGATTGAGCTCAATCGTCGTGGATTTCTTACCATCAACTCTCAACCTGCTGTTGATGGTGTCAAGTCATCTGATCCCGTTTATGGTTGGGGACCCACCAATGGTTACGTCTACCAAAAAGCTTATTTGGAACTTTTGGTCGCTCCTGATATGATGCCAGAGTTAGTGCGTCGTATCCAGCACGAACCCGATCTGACATACTATGCTGTCAAGAAGACTGGAGACGTGCAAACAAACGCACAAAGTGATGGACCGAACGCTGTCACTTGGGGAGTATTCCCTGGCAAGGAGATTGTTCAACCTACTATTGTCGAAACCATTAGTTTCTTGGCATGGAAAGATGAGGCATTCCGTCTGGGAACAGACTGGGCTCATTGCCATTCCGCACTTAGCCCAAGTCGTGGACTCATTGAATCCATTATGGATTCATGGTATCTTGTCAATATTGGTCAGTTGATTTTCAACCTCTATTTTGAAATTGCAACTAAAGCTAACATAAAACTTAGTTCATAACGACTTCCACAAGTCACATGGGCTCTTCCCACTTTTCGATGGGCTCACTGTAAAGAATCTCAACGAACCTTTCGAAACCTCCGAGAGTGGTGACGTTGATGGTGTACGATTTATCGAGCCCCAAACCGTCCCACTAACAAACGGAGAGGCCAATGGCCATTAATACTTTCAACATGATTATACTTACTTAAACTTTTTCAACACGATTTTACGATTCAACATGCATGAGGATGGGTTCACAATGGTTTTATGGCATTTAACATTGCATTTAGCGCTGGTGTTTATGGGCAAACTTCAACAAGTTTGGCGTTCAAAAAGGGATCTCAACGATCTCTAACATGGAATGAAAGGGAATGGGTGGGGGTTTATAAAAGCAACGGCCAATATTTTTTTAATGGAATGGGGCACGTACTTGGACGGACTTGAGATATCATTGCCTTCAACGGCGCTTTTATAGATGAGCGATTCGTTAGTGTTTATTATTGCGGACATCTTCTTTGGAGATATTGGTATTGAAATATATCGAATCAAATGAAGATTATTTCTCTGCATGCCGTCTTGATATTTTATTGTTATGCAAGTGAAGGAAATCTGATGCTTTAGTTGGCCTCTCGCCGAAAGCATGTGGATAGCTCGACTTTCTTAGTCACTAAATATCTAACTAGGTACTTCTCAAAAGCAAAAGCACAAGCAGAAAGCAGAAATTACACATTCAGATTCAACATCTCACCGCACCTCGCCCCACCAGGTCACATCCCATCTCACTATTTTCTCCGCACATATCTTATTCTATCCCTCCCTTCTCCTGTCTACCCCCCTCCGAACCTCTCCCACAAACCCAGATCGTCTCCGCCTTTTCCATACTTCCCAAACCATACATCATATCCTACATCTTATATCTACTAAAGAGTATTCTCCATTTTCTCATTCCCCATTCTCATTCTCATTCCCGTTGCGAGCCATTCCAAGTCAAACTTCTTAACAAATCCCTCCTCCTATTCTATTTCTAGCTACTTCACTCGTTTGATAACCTTATACACTGCAATGAAGTAAACATATTTTTACGACCGACTCTTCTTACTTCCTCCACCTCACGCACAACACAGGACAATCAGGATCTGAAAGCAATACATAAGAACTCCCTTTTATAAATTTTGAATTTTTTTTTTATTCTATCTAGTGTATAATACAATACCCCCCGAATTTCTTCTCTTCCTAGCAAAAGAGTTTCATCAAGAGGTACCAATCAATCGTTTTATCTTAACCCATCCCAATATACCCATGCATTCCGCCCCAAATTTTCCCCTCAAGCTGTGTAACGCAATGTAAAAGTAGCAAAGAATAAACAAACACCTGAAAAGAGCAAGCAAGCGCAACCCCCGAAAAAGCTGAGCTGTGAAGAAATAGGAAAGTCTTGCATATAAAAATACACACAACCCTTTCTATTTATCGCGCTCTTTTTCTGTCCCGCCAACTATCTCATCCAGCAAGCAAGCTAAAGCTGCATGAGATTGCAATACCAAAATGTATGTTTTTGGTCTGGTGAAATTGTATTTTTTTTGTCCTTGTCTGTTGCGTGAGCGAAGGTCCATCCTCTTTTCTTCCACCCAAATTGTCTCATATGCTTTTTATCATCCCGGTCAAAGGACACCTCATCTTCTCCCCCCAACAACCCATCATAACGTCTCTATAAACAAGGAACCAATTGAGAAAAAAGCAAGGCCATCTAATGCAGCGCTCAAAGAAGCTGGTATCCGTCTATAACATTTTCCTTCATTTCCCCCTTCCCGAAATCTGAATGAAATGTGATGTTGAACAGGGACAACAATGTGAATGAAATAAAATCCTCGGCAACACAAAAATTGCTAGACCTCTAACTACAGCGCATCCATTCGCCGCCAAATGCAATGTTAATATATAAAACCACGCAAACTTTTCTTGAAACCGAATGTTGTAAACCTCGACGCTGTTAGATGGAGCAAAGTTAAAGAAAAATATAACAACGCCCATGCAATGCAATAAAAACCGTCTATAAGTTGCCCCTCCCAAACGTATTATTCGTATCATTTCGCTCTTAAATGTTGGTATGTACACCCTGCACCGGAGAATCGGTCTTTGCATTTACTGGCCTAAACAATTGAGCCATGTCTAGTGTCAAGTTCGCTACTCCAAAGTCCTTGTCAATGTCGCTAACTGATCCAGGCTCCTCTCCTCTTTTTGCTGTGTCGGTGGAGGCCCATCGCTTGGAAAACTTCAACAGTTGAATCACATGTGTGAATCTTTGGTCTGAAGGCATCTGCCAATCGGGCTTTTGAGAAAGCATACACTTTTGAAGCCAGTAAAAATGTGCGCCATCGCGGCAGAATCCGAAACGGCGAGAGTAAGAAGATCCTGGAGGATATTGGACACTGATATCCTCATCCCAAGCTTTCTTCCACTTTTCGAAGGCGGTTGTAACAGTTTTCAGAAGCTGATGAGAATGTGCAGATTGGCCATCGACAGGAGTTGCTCGGCCACTGTTGTTCGCACTTGGTGCTCCACTGCCGCCTTGATCCCCGCTCCTAACTACCCAATCGTTTTGACTTAATGGTGTGTTTGCTCCACTGTTTAAGGATGCAGTGATTTGTCCAGATTCTTGTGACATCTGTTTTTGAGCAGTCCACAATTGTACATGAAGGGCATGAATCAGAACGAATTTGGAGAATAAGTTCGTGGTTCCTGGCTGCATTTCATATGTGTGATGCATCAGGGTTCTAAGCACGGTGTGCATTTCTGGTTGCTTGCGTCGACGGCTACCTTCAGGGTTCTTCTGTGCCGAGACTGCGGCACCATTGAGACCGAGAGCATCAGCACACTCTGCAGAACTACGAGCTTCCCATGCAGCGTCATCTGCAGGAAGAGGAAGGCGAATCTCCAGTGCATCAAATGCAGGGGCAATATTGAAGAAAATAACCAAAGCGGAATCTAACAGAAAGATCATATAAAGTAGTCTCGATCTCTTTTCCTGCTCAACCCACGCGTTCCAATCGAAATTTGCGGCAACAAAAGCATCGACGTTTACATGACCTTGGTGCAAAACGCTGAAAGAGTTTGTGGTCATTGGTTGTGTGAGACCTGCCCTTCTGGCCAAAGAAACAACCATGGGGAAGTCACGTCGGGCTTTCTCGCGCTGCAGTGGTGTACCATGCCATGTGAAAAGCATTTGCATCAAGAAAATCGCTGCGATTTGTTCAATCTCAGATTTGGATGATCCGATTGGTTCATTGGCATAATCAGCATTTGGTGCGCGAGAAATCACTGAGTAGACTTGAGAGTTGGACTCTATAACCATCTTTACAATCTCCATCATCTCGCGTACTTGGGCTGGGCTCATACGATCAGAGTAAACTGCACCAATGCAGATCATACCTAGTAGAAGACCTTCATAAGAATCGGTGATACGAAATGTTGACATGTGGATGATAGGGAAATGACCCTGGAAATTGCTAAACTGTTCAAGAAAGTGTTTAATATTGTCGGCAGAGAGGAATTTTCTAATTTCTTGGCTGCGAGCGTTGAATTGTGGATTTGTGGAAAGGCAAAAATTTAGCAATTGGCTTGAAATTTGCTGGAGCGGATCATTTGGAGCTGGAATATTCCAATTGGAGAAATCGGAACCAGGAATATCGGAAGCACCAGGATAGACACCAGTGAGGAAACCGTGGTTAGAAGATTCTTGTTTTATTTGTAATTGTGAGTTGGCGAGGTTCGAGTTGTATGGTTCTTGTTTTATTTGCATTTGTTGATTCGCGAGGTTCGAGTTGTTGTAAGGAGTCATGAAGTTGTTTTGACCGTTCGATTGCATGTGAGGCCATTCGAGTATCGAATGTTGGCTGGCGTTCGCTCCTGCATAGACAGGCATCGAGGGTCGTCCGTTAGAAACAGTTGACATTCCCTCCATCGACTGCGCATGCAAGTTAGCAGTGTTGCCTTGAGAAGCAAAATCGTAGCTCTGACTGTAAGAATGACCATTCTGTCCATTTGGCATACTGAATGCCATGGCAGGGTTCATAGCGGAAGACATAGTACTCGGCATCCCTCCTCCGTATCCTTGATCAAAACTCGATCGACTTGAGCCGCCTGCAGCGGGCCCACCAATTCTTCGGTCTCTGTTATCGGGGTTGCCCAGTCGCTGAAGGTCGTTCGAAGCTTTCGAAGCTTGATCATCTGTTAGGTTAGAGCTAGCATCGGCAATACTTCCGTCGGGAACAACACCAAATGGGTGCATTGAGCCATCATTTGGCATACCATTGTTTGGCATGCCGTTCATGCCATTCATACCCATAATATCAGATTCGGGGCCCATTGTTTGATGTGCCTTTGGTCCCGGGTGTGACTTTTTTAGATGTGCTTGTGCATGAGACAAGTGACTTGCTCCGGTAGGGTTTCCACGGCGAATTGAACATTTTTGGAAATGACGTTTCAAAATATCACTGCGAGAAAAGGTATCACGACAAAGTACGCACATGTACGGACGATCTCCAGTATCTACGGAACGTTAAAGACTCATTCAACAGTCGACAGATATGATAATGGGGAGATACTCACGTCTCAATAAATGACGCTTAAGATGTTTGGCGTGAAGGTACGTTTTAGTACAGTGAGGACAAGGAAATTTTCCATCAGCATCCTTTGCGGGGATCATGGCATTTTTTGTGGATCCAGGACCAGTAGCAGTGACCTGCGGCCGACCCGGAGCACTAGGTAATATTCCTCTTCGGCCCTGCGAACCCACTACATGGGTAGGAGGTTCTTCTGCAAGCACTTGCTGTAGCATATTGGGCTGAGAATAAGCCGAATGCATCGACAGATGTTGTGGGACATTGCTCGCCGGCATTGGTCTCAGAGGGGGGCCTCGACTACTTGCAGGAGCTGGAGCAATTGGCTGATTGTGTGATAACGCGCCAGATGATTGAGGCATCATCGAGGGCGAAGGACGGTATTGATGCTGCGGGGGTTGCTGCTGATAAGAATTTCCATACATCATTTGTGCAGGCCTTGATTGTGCCCCAACCTGCTGGTATCCTAAGCTAGCAGATCCTGGAGTGTTTGGGGTGCCGGGAGTGCGGGGAGTATGAGGCGCGCTCCATGATTGTTGTTGCTGCTGCTGCTGCTGCTGCTGCTGCTGCTGCTGTTGCATGGCAGCGTGTTGCTGCGGTTGAAGAGGCGGCAAAGTGTGAGGAGGCAAGTTCGAATTGTGTTGAAGCTGGTGAGGGGAAATGCCAGGAAGCGGCGAGTATGGCGAGTTTCCGTTGCTCATCGCGTTTGAATGATATTGCGCGTTGTCCATTACGAGTGTGGACTTTTTAGTTCGAACTTTCTTGACTGAACGATCGACTACTCAATCACAAAAAACTTCCGCTACACCGTCTATGTGACTGGATCTTGATATCTAGTTCGTGAGACGGAACTGTGATAGACTGCGACCCAATTGGTTTTGTCGCGTCGAAATATTTACAAGAGAAGTTTTCGAGTTTTCTTTTTTTTTCCGTCAACGGATGTACGTATTGCAGGTCTCGTCAATGGGACTGAACCGTAGAAAGTTTAAAAGGTCCCTGCGTCAAGAGTGATGCGCGCCGTAACCAATATGATATCGAGGCCGTTATGGAGAATGGAGAACACTTTGGGGGTAGCTTGAACGAAGCGCGACGAGGTCTTGCTTTGAGGCTCAAGATGTTTACTCTGAATGTTCGTGTTCGAAGCAATAAGTGGATCCAAAGAAGACTTTATCCGTCCAAAGATGGGCGCAAATAAACGCGGTGGTGGGGAACTTTTTTTTTCTTGCGAGTATGAGGATGCGGTCGATCAACAGGGTCCCTTCAACGCTTTTTAGGAGCCAGAAAAAAATAAGAATCCGCCAAAGCAGTTTGAAAGCTGTCTCTCTGTAGCACGGCGTCTATTAAACTGGAGATTGAGGGGGTGGGATGCGGGAAGGAAGGTATGCTTGTTGCCTTTTTACCTTTCCTCGATCAATCTTCAAACCGGATGGGAAAAGTTATAAGAGTGGACACTGAGCAGGTTCGGTGGGTTGGAAGATGGATGGCAAGAAAGGTAGTAAGATGGAGAAGAAAAACGACGGACGTCTGTTTGAGTGGAGAGGGCGTCACAAGAAATTTTCTCTCTCTCGGCCTCTTCTTGAGGGAAAAAAAAAGGAAAAGGGAAAAATTGAATAGTACTAGGTAGTGTTCGGTATTTAGTGCGGTGAATGAGTAAGGATTTTCTTCCCTGAATCAATAAGATAATGCCGCTTTACGAAGAGATGTTCCTCTTTCGGTGATAGAATGAATGCAAGTGATTTCCAAACGAATATTCCTTCGCGTTCATGGATTGAAATAGAATAGTTTGGATTTATAACGGTGAGGATGGGATGATGGTTGAGAGCGAAAAAACGCATTAGCTCGACGAAGCATTGACATGGCAAGCACCATCGAGCAGACAGGACAAGGGAGAGAGAGGACGCCCGACTTAGAGTTTAGACGTCTGCTTCAAACTCTTGTCGACTTCATACTTCCATTTACCCAGTTACTGCTGCTTTCTCGAGCAAACGATTCAGCACGTCTTGTCTAGGTAGATGTGTGTTCTAGTTGCAAATGCGTAGTGTCTACTCTCTTGCCAATCCATCACTACATTGTGTTTCCTCCAGGAAGTGAGGCATCTGGTGAGCTCCATGTACGTCTGTCTGTCTGGTTATCGAGATGCTGCTGCTCGATCTACTGTGACGCTTCCCACATTACACGCTTCTGTTATGTAAAGCCGCATTCGTGTTTTACTACTTGATGCAGCGTAGAGTGTAAATAAATGCCGCTGACTAATGTCTATTCTTCCTAGCTGGAGATGCTTTTCGGCCCAGGTCACTACGTAGCAAGTATGGGATGTGTGTATGTACTGCAGTCTACAAACGGCTCCTGCGAAAAGTTAGTTTCCCAAAATCGACATCCGGATCTCGCTGACAGAGAGGGATCAATCTTGAGTCGCTATGTTTTCAGTCCCGGGCCAAATGCTGTCAATAACCGTGTGATAAAGCCATCTACCGTATATGTACTATGACTTGGTTGAGCAATGAGTAGACAGACGATGGACGCTTACCAAACTCTCTTGTAAAGGGGGTTTATGTCATGCTGGAAAAGTCGTAAATTTCTCACCATACCCAGCTGGGTGCTTCGCAGTGAGCAGCAATAAAATGCACCCTTGTCGACCAATTTGTTTTACCCTTTCGATTCTCGAACTCCGAAAGAACAAGAGTAATTCTTCTACCGTGTATTTAGAGTTTTGCCGAATTTCCTGCGTAGGCGATGGAATTGATGAAAATGGCATTATCGCCTGATTCCCAATTCATCTCGAATCGACAAACTTACGAGGCACACATCTACCGGCCGGCATGTGGGCAAGGTTCGGTTCTACTCAGCTCGCCATCCTTTCGCGATGCTTTTTGTTCAATGGCCTGTTCTCTAGGTGGCAGTTAGACTTTCCGCTTGTATGTGAGCTATGTAGGAAATAAACAGTCTTGATTCGACAGCATTGGTGCGAGAGCTCAATGGTGCTTCCAAACCGCTTCCACTAATAAAGATTGAGCCTTCCCAAACCTCTTTTCCACGCATCCCTCGACGCATCCAACCATCCATTTGTGAATCCCGAAGTTTCGTCGCATCGTCGAACGCTCAATACTACCTACCACTCTTCAATAACAGGTCACCAACGCACCATCTGATAACACAAGAAACGGTTTGCTCCGTGATATCATCTACCTCAAACAACTTAATACCTAGCAAGCCAGATGCAGTATCATGTACTGTGTACAACACATTCAAAACATTGTCCTACTAAGTCCTACTTTGTCCATCAACTGGCACGCTACCGCCAGCTCAGGCCCTGATGCATTTCATCACTTTCAGAACAGCCACGCTGCCTTCGCACACTCGTCCACGAATGCTATGCGGCCAAGTATGATCGTGAGGCAATGAAACTCAACCAAAGCCGCACGTCCGGCTGGTGACAGGTCCTTTCCCGGATACAGACACCCTACAAGTTACGAAGTACTCCTTTAATGCTCAAATTTCTTTTTTGGGCAAAGTTTATATCCAGAAGATCTCTCCAATAGGAGCACCAATTCCGAAATCCCGAGTTACCGTGGTCACTGAAAACAAGAAGTTGGCCATGGGTTCCTCACAATCACAACAAATGAGAAAATGGAAGTTGACGATCCTTTCTCTGCCACCTCAAACGTCGATAAGTTGTTTTTTTGGGAAGGTTTTGTTATTTTATTGTATAATCGCAGGGTTCTCAAGCAGCCGACAGAGTGTTTCTGCATGCTGCTTTTCCACAAAAGTCCCGGCACACTTGCCGAATCATACGACATGGATTCCAGCCATGTTGGACTGCGTGCTGCGTCATCTAGAAGAAACACACAAACGGTGTGGCGGTACGGAGTAATATGTGTGTGTGTGCCAGGTGCTAGGTAGGGACCATGTAACCTTTTTGTTCTTGTTCATTTGTGAAAAGGCTCGGGATTTCTTATCGATTCGGACTATCACTGGTCAATGTCCCGTTAGACTTCTCTTGGTATGGCATCTTCCCAACTCTCCAGTCTCAATGTTGTTGTTGGCTACCTCCTACCTAGTCGCCCAGTTCTCCCGAAATTGGGATCTATATGATTGCTTACCACTATCGTCTTCGTCGTCGTCATCATTGAATTGTTCGGGCTGCTCTGAGCCATTGATAAAAATAAGCCATCCCGCGACCAAGCACAACAGCGGCTATGTGCCAATTGCGAGAGGCGTGTGATGTAATTTCCAGCGAAAAGCTATCCTTTTCTGTGTGGCGCTACCACTGCATTGTCGATATGCTCAATCATTCAAGGCGGCCATGTTTACTGCTCTGTACGAGCGCTCAGGAATCAGGATACGTCCTAAACTGCTTACAGGCTTGGATGAAAGTTAAACCCAGCTTCTAGTCCGGTTCTTTGCTTCATTTGGGTTGTCCATCCGTCTTAAACCTTGCAGAACTCGTCCTGTTCACGAATCACCATTGGCATTTGGCATCATGGCATGATCGATCAATTCCGATTTTCAGACAGTTGGTAACTCTTCCTATGCCAATGGTATTATCTACATATCTCAGTGCGACTGCAGTCTGCAGCTCACAAGGTTGATGAACGCATAATATTCCATTCAGATAGATCAAACGTCAAACTGATACCCTCTAAGAGAGCCAAGTCATTGAACAATTTCGTATCGATAAACTTCGGACCTTGCACCAATCAAAGCAGCCATACTAACACCCAGAGGCTAAAGTATATTCTCTTCTGGAAACTGTGTAAATCTCTAACACGACTCACGACTCACGACTCGTGACTGGTGCAATTATGTCGCAATATTAGAATGGAAGTATACCGCCCAAATTCCCAATGCAATGCCGCACTTTGACTTTTCTTTACCGAGGTTCAGGCGACAAACTGCTCTTTTATTGAGAGCGGAAGGGAAGTCTCGAATCCCCAAAAAGAGTTTTCCTCCGTACGCATGCGTGGCTGCCAGCGATCAAATATCTAGCTGGCTGGCTGCTCTAGCTTCGGCATCGTGAAGGTTGGGAATTTCAACCCCTTGCTATCCGACAGCATTTCCCTCAAGTGCCCTTTTCGAATCACTGACAAACCACTCGATGGTAATGGCGCCGAAGGAATTTTACACCGCTCGCCTCCACATGCTGACCTGGAGATTTTCCATGTATCGAGTCCCCAATGTACGATATCAGGTGATTGTAAAGGATTACATGAGGTACGATGTACATACGTTGAGCAGATACATCATCCGGCCTATTGAACGCTTGCTTTGATAGAAGATTGGAAAGGGTTGATGCACTGCAAGACCCGCGTACGAAGCATCCATCATGCGGTGTAACAGGAGTATTTTCCCTGTACATAAAATCAGCAGCATTCACAGCGTTCTGACCATCGTTGCTTATGATTCGTTAATCTGGTGATTCTGATCTGAGAGAAAGTCAAGGGTCAGATCTGAACAAATTGCATTATGAGCTTCGTGTCAAAAGGATCGAACTAAAAAGTCTCACTAATACATAATTGGACCGCCAGATAACCAGACAACTCATTATTTAACGGAAGAGGCTGGCAGGTTGCATTCCAAAACGAGATCTACAAGGATTTATGCTTGATCCTCTCCCAAATCAACCTGTCAGGCAGGGGAGGGAGAGGTCAGATCCATTTCTTTGCGCTTCCATGCCCATTTTTTTATTCTTCAGGCGCGCCGTTTCCGCTACTGTGACAGTGCGATTTTTTCTTCGATGTCTTGCTGTTATAACAACAATGCCACGTTCCTACTTTCTTGCGAGTCATGCATGGAAAAGCCCGTGTTTCAATGCATCAAAAGTGGGATGCTATTGTATTGTCCGAATAAGCATTGTTGAGGCGGTACTGTGCGACAAAAGCTGTGTATATCAATACTCGATATTCCACCGCCTCGCGTCGCGACTTCGTGCCACAAACTTATTTCCAAAATTGTCCGTCATGTACATTCGAGGTAATATATGGTTCTCTGAGCAGGATGATGCGGTCTGAATATAGCACATTTTAAATGAGGGTGTGCTCTCGATCAGACCTTTCAACTTCAAGTGAAGCAATTTCAAGGATCAATTGATTCTCTCACAATTCTATTGCCTCGCTCCTCTTAATTTCTTTTTACACATTACTATAGGTCTGCCATGACCGCTATGATCACAAAGTCTGACCTTCCGGTCTAGATTGAACGATAGTTCATTTTCACCGATAGGTTGAATAGGTGTATTCTCTTGCAATCATTTCTACTGTCTTCGTATGTAAGATGAGACGGGGTGAAGAAGTTTCAAACATTAATTGACATCCAAGAAGATCTTCGCTTCACCTTGTCTTACTTGGATTTCATGTTAAAAATCTCGTAATTTAGGTCACATGATTCACCGTGCCTCCAGAATTCTGGACTGTTGATCGTTCTATATATAAATCTTACCGAGACAAGAAGTGGTGCCCCTTACAAGGCTGTGTAATTTCCTATTGCCACACACAAATAAATAAGCTTAGTATTTGAACCATTCGATTCTCTGCTTTCTTTTGCAAATACATTCACAGACAAACAAACAAACCACCTTCGTTTTAATTCATACAATTCTACAATTCTATAAGCTCAGGCTTTTTAATCTCCAAAACTTTCCAAAACAACGTCAATCACCTTCCTCATCACCAATTCTCACCCCACGTTCAAAATGCAGCCTTCCATCTTCCTCGTTGCTTTCGCATCTATTGCAGCAGCCACTACTGCATCTTCTGATTCCTCAACTCCAACCAGCGCTATCGCCCCACTCGCCAGCGGCACCTTCACGAACGGAACCTCAACCAACGGTACCATTAGCGGCTCCACGACTCGTTCCCCTTCGGCTTCTGGTACTGGAAGCGCGGGTTCTTCAGCAACTAGCAAGGCTGCTGCTCCCGCCAACTTTGTCTCAGGAGGTGCATTTGCTGCAGCCGCTGCAGGAATGGTCTACCTCTTGTAATTTTCGATCGATCTTTGGCTTTCAAATTGTTGTGATACCCGGGTCATTGCATGCGAGAATGTCACCCTCTTGATTACTGTTTGCCATGCATGGCGTTGCTTAGGGTACTCTTCTAGATAAGATTGAGTGTGCATTGGAGGAGCTTCGGAACGGTGGAGGGCATAAGGCTTAGGCGGAGACGTACATTTAGATGTGGAGATAATATAACCATCCTGGCATTCTTTACATGCTAGCTTCAATTCTATCATACCCTTTTCAGACTACCAGTTGCCAATGAATGTGACAACCTTTTAGATATTAGCCTCCATGTGAATGAAAAATCAGTACACTAAATAACTCGAAGAGAATCAGATATTGAAGATGTTCGAATTTCAATACCTCTTAAGGACATCAATTTGCATTGAAACACTGATAGTATGGAATGTACAACAGGCTCATAACTTCTCAATGTTTTTGTTCAAATTTCGATTTGAAATACCGATTGTTTAATTTGATATTGAATATTGAATAGAGCATATATTTTAGATGGCCCGTCCTTTCTGTCCTCCTGGGACTAGCTTCAATAAATTGATCCTCCATTAATTATCACCAACCACCATCTAACCTTTGAAGATCGGAACAGTAAACCATCAAAAGCAATGCTACTATGATAACTGACAGAATACAAGACGTCTTTCAGGAACGATCATCCCCAGCTCCCTGGAAACCAATACCAAACACTAGACACGACTGTAGAACATAGCACCAAAACAGCTAAACATGCAAACGAATCTAGATCCAGCTCCTGTGACTTCAAATTCATGCATGCAATAGGATATGGATGTTCTGGGCGGATCTATGCATTTGTTTGTGCGAGTCGCAGCTGGAATATCGCCATCGTACCACCGCACTAGCATGGCTTCAGATTGATAGGTATCCCAAGCAGCTTTGTACCTAAGAAATAAATGGCTATCCCGAAGAAACAAGTGTCGCGTCTAACATGCAACTATACCATTCGGCATCGGCATAGTGCATTTGTGCCGTTTTGATCAGCATTGGTGGTGTTGCACATGTCATATCAACCCAATCATAGATTATTAGAAGCCATGGTATGCATTGTTAGATAGATGGAGAATAAAGGGAAAGCCGATGGGGCCTAGAATAGCTTCAGCTTATTTCTCGGTTCGGTATGGTATGTTGAGACTTTAGGTTGGGCATTTCAATTGAGGCATCGGGCGCAAATCCGATATGCAACAAAACTTCTTGTGCGACACCCGAAAGACTGTAAAAGGATGCTTGTGTGACAGGTGGTTACTAAAGTCATGTGGTTGCAATAAATTCTGGATATACATTGACTTGCGCTTTTGGTGTCAAAATTCTACCCCACCTCAAATTTATACGGTAACCGAAATAATTTATCGAGTTTTCGAGATTCTTGACTGATGAGGAAGTAATCTGGAGCCGGTGAGTGCATCGCCATTGACAACCTCAACATAAGATGTCGACCTCTACAGTTATTCGACCTGTAGCTCGCAGTCTTCTACAACTCCGAAAGGCAGGAAATACCCCGCCAGCATTCCTCCTTCCCTGCCTACAAAGCTCCTCCACAACTTCATCATGCACTCAATCCACCTCCTTCTCTACCAGCAGCACACACCTATATCCCCGGGACATGAACCGTCTGCGCGGAGTATCTACTCAAAGACGAACGGGGCCCCGTCAACCTCTCTCAGTATCCAATGCGAAACTACCCCAACCAGTCCTAGATGAATCGAAACGATTAAAAGTCAAGGTTGATGAGAATCACGGATTATACGAGTTTTTCAGGCATAAGGACAAGGCACTTAGCACGCCAGCTGAGGAGGGAAGTCATGGCAGACCATGGAGCGCAGAAGAGTTGAGGGGGAAAAGTTGGGAAGATTTACATTCACTTTGGTGGATTTGCTGCAAGGAGAGGAATCGCATTGCTACGGAAAGTTACGAGAGGCAGAGATTGGAGGCGGGTTATGGTGATGAGGATGCGGAGAAGAGGGATATGACTGTGAGTGGTTATCTCGGTTTACGTCCTATTTGGCTTGTGTGCCGCGCAAATTTAAGGACTGAGAATGGAAGCTAATTTCGGGGATCACAGGTTCGGAGAACACAGAGAGCTATCAAACAAGTTTTGACTGAAAGATATTATTCGTGGCAAGAAGCGGAGGTTATTGCGAAGGATGACCCAGAAATTGACTTTTCGGGTGAAGGACCATTATACACCCCCAGAGATTTTGAGGAAGAGTTTGAGGAGGATGTGTTAGCTGAAGCTGAGGGAGAGGCAGAGCCAAAACCTGCTCAGGTTACAGCTTAGATCATGGAGGATATATGATAGAGGACCATACCCTAGATCGAAAATAATGAGTCTTGGGGAAGGAAAGGTGTCTCCAGTTGGCATGAATGATTTGGTTTCCTACAGCCATCATCTGTATAAGTAGAAACGCATATGGGGCAAGACAGCCATGGCCGCATTATGCATTTATGTGAATCTGAGAAAAGGATTATCTTTGTCTAAAACAATTGAAAAGATTGGTATAGTACAAGCAGAATCTCTCGTTACTTGGTACCTTATAACGAGATCAAAGCGAAAGCGTCAATCTGAGTGAATACCGTTAGAAATTCAATTTAACAGATTCCATGTACCAAATACATATATCAATTTGTCAAGACCCAAAATCAATCGTGACAATTTACCAGGAACTCCACAAATTCGCCCCTGAGCATAATTACACCAAGACAAAATCTACCAGCAGCAACAACAAAGCGGTACTCCAGTTTCCCCCTTTAGCGAGGCCAATCAAGAGAATTGGTGCAGCAGAACGACGTTGTACGTCTCACCGACCATTTCCATAACTGCCCTTGCAATTTCAGCATAAACCACATTTGCGATTTTTCCTCATCAAGAAAGCTTTCTATATTCTTCTTCTTCTTCTATTTTCGCAAACCCAACCTACTATCTAATAAATATCAAGATTCTAATTCAAGATGGATGAAATCGCCCCCGAGTATGATGTTGTCGTTTTGGGCACTGGTAAGCTTGCTTAACCCCGCATTGGCTGGAGGGGCATGGATAGGAGCATTTATGCTTTGTTGGAGATATATGGCTAATACTGAACTCTAGGTTTGACGGAATGTGTTCTTTCTGGGTATGTCGATTTGGGAAAAGTTGATGAGCTTGTATACTGACGTTTTGGGGGTAGAGTTTTGAGTGTTAAGGGTCAAAAGGTCTTGCATATTGATCGAAATGATCACTATGGAGGGTATGTGTTTCAAGCTCGCAGAATAGGCAGATAAGTCAACAATAGCTAATTTCCTCACAGTGAAGCTGCTTCCGTCAATATCGAAGCTGTGAGTACGATTTTTGAGTCTGCGAAGCTCTGTTCTGACAATCACGATAGCTCTTCAAGAAGTACGGAAACTATAATCAGGGGGAGGAGCCATGGAAGAAGTACGGGCGTGCCAATGATTGGAATATCGATTTGGTACCAAAGCTTTTGATGTCTTCGGGTGAGCTCACAAATATCCTCGTTTCAACTGATGTTACGAGATATCTTGAGTTTAGATCTGTGGCTGGAAGTTATGTACAACAAGGTACTGGTCCAAAGGCCATGGTTGCAAAGGTCCCATCAGATGCTGGTGAGGCTTTGAGATCATCTTTAATGGGCATCTTTGAGAAGAGAAGAATGAAGAGTTTCCTTGAGTGGATTGGCACATTCGATGCTGCAGATCCTGCTACTCACAAGGGTAAGGTGGTTGAAATATCTCCTATTCGGTAATTTACTGACAAAAACAAGGACTTAACATGAGCACCTGCACCATGAAGGATATTTATGATAAATTCGGACTCGAGACTGGTACTCGGGACTTCCTTGGCCATGCTATGGCTTTGTACCAAACCGATGACTATATCAACGAGAAGGGCACAGCTCCAGCAACCATCGACCGCATTCGTTTGTATGGTAACTCAGTCGCCCGTTACGGAAAGTCCCCATACATTTACCCAGCATACGGACTCGGTGAACTTCCTCAAGGTTTCGCTCGTTTGTCTGCTATTTACGGTGGTACCTATATGCTTAATGCAAGCATTGATGAGTTCAAATATGATGGAGATAAGATCTGTGGTATCAAGGCTTCTATGCACGAGAAGGATGCTCAAGGAAATGACTCAACCATGAATTTCGAGACTAAGACAAAGAAGATCATTGCAGACCCATCATACTTCCCTGACAAGGTTCGCGTTGTCGGTCAACTCTTGAAGGCTATCTGCATCTTGAACCACCCACTTGCTGGAACAGATAATGCTGATTCTGCTCAACTTATCATTCCTCAATCTCAAGTCGGACGCAAGAACGGTACGTTTTTCAAAGATACAAAGCGTTAGGATATTGTGACTGACATATTTATAGATATCTACATTGCTGTCGTTTCCAGCGCCCACAGTGTTTGTCCAAAGGGTTACTATATCGCCATTGTTTCCACCATTGCAGAGACCGATTCGAACCACCATTTGGAACTTGCACCAGGTCTTGAGCGTCTTGGAAAGATTGAGGAGAAGTTCATGGTAAGCAATTTTTCTTTTGCCACTACCCTTTCAGTATGATCAAAATTCTCCAGTGCTAACATGAATAACTAAACAGGGTCCCCCAATTCCTCTCTATGAGCCACTCGAGAGTGGCGAGAAGGACCGTATCTTTATCTCTAAATCTTACGACGCCACATCCCATTTCGAAACTACTACAGACGATGTTAAGGATATCTACCGTCGGGCTGAGGGACATGATTTGGTTGTTGAGGGTTTGAGAGAGGGTACTAATTTGGTTGGAGGGGAGCAATAAATTTTGATTGAGAATACAGGTATGGGCGGAGAATATTCCGAGAAATTAGGAGTAGATAGTTAAGGTTATGCGTACATAGTGAGGATGAACATGGATAGGAGGTCCTTAAGCTATTGAGTGGGCAGAAAGCTTTTATGTATAGGAATGGTATAAGGTACTTTTTTTGCCTGTGCAATATTTGATTTATATTTATAGTTCTAGTATTTTTTTGATTCGTTTGTTTATGCACAGCCAATCTTTTTTATAATAGCAAGTACTTGTTTCTTTCAGCTAGGAGCGAACGATGAGAGGAACTCTCAATATTCTGATTTGTGTATGGACGTGCATTTCTGTGTCTTGATCTTCGTCTTCCCCTTTGCCTCTGTCTTTATGGTTATCGAGCTTAGGCTTTGCTTTCGAGTAAGATAGGTGGGACAAGTACTGTTGAATGGGGAAAGTAAAGAGATACAGAGGAGAGGAATACATTGTGTGCTTTGCTTCAAGTCGTGCGTCTAATGCTGTGATTCCGATTCTTTATAGCTCGAGGGGGAGAGGTTTGAGGGAGATATACGGATAGAAGAGCCGTGGTGGTGAAAAGGGTACGAGGTTGGTTACCCGCGTTTAGGGTGATGGATTCGTGGGTAGTGTGCTTGGATTTTAGAAAGAAAGATTTGAGAGAGATTGCATGTATGATATTGTTACTCCACACACTAGCAACGGCCGCGAAGAGAGACCACTTCGAACTAGTCGATGTTCAGAGTAGGGAATTTGGAGAGAGAGAGAGAGGTTAGAGTTGGATTGCAATGGATGGCTTCGATGAAGATAGATTTGTATCAGAATGGTAGGGGGTTGGGTAGATGGTTTATCAGTTCTCTGGTTTAGTGATGGGCATAAAATGAGGTGAGCTGGAAAGGGTGGACAAGATGGATGAATGAATGGAAACTGATAGATGTATGTAGGTATCTGAACTTACATGACACTCGCCAAACGAGAAAGTGCAGCAAAACTTTTTTACAATTGCATAGTTTTTTTTTGGCGATGATGTATTTCAGCTATTAACCTATCAAGTAACCCCTCTAACTTGAACAACATGACTGGATAAACCCAATGATCCCCTTCAAAAGTTCACCTCGACAGACAGTTGCTCTCCCTGACAAATTCATAACCTTTTTTCCATACCACTATCACAGACCTCAAGTTACCGTAGGCGATATATGAGCGGTTCAAGCCGAGGAATGAAAATTCCAGTTATTTTGATCCGTGTGTTTATACTCCCTCTTCCTCTTCCAGTTGCTTGTTGCTCATCATATCCTAATCAAATTATCATTCCTTCTCAATCAAAGCCTCCGATCAACGACTCACAAGGCAAGACAGTTTTATAAGAATTACAGAGAGCTCTTGATAGATGGAGAAGGAAGGAGGCTAGTAGCGAGAGATTTCTTTAGAGGGTTTCTCAAGAATAGTGAAGTGATTGCGATGTCGCGAGAACCAGTTGAAATGCGTTCAATGCTTTGCCTCAACCAAAACTTGAAATGGAGATGGATGTTGACGCTGAGTCGCTGACCTCTATTCGCTCCTGTTTACTCGTCTTCTATCACAAATAAAACAATGCATGAGCAAATTTGAACACTCGATATGATTTCAATCGTCGACGCCCCCGTTAAGAACTAGTGTATTCATACAAATGGAAGGAAAATGAGTATAATCCTTTGATTATATCCCTGCCGCTAGTATTGCTCTTTGTTGCTGCAGCCGCTAACACATATGAAGATGGCTCATAGAGCGGGGTTGTGGTATGGAAACACGCATAGATGTGCCGTAAAGTATCGTTGCCATTCAGGTAACGAATTCAGAAGACAGTATAAAGATAGAAGTAAGATGTTATGAGAACGCAACCCACAGTTAATGAGTTAGCATTGCTTTCAGGAGTGATTATCTCGATATTTGATTGGGAAACGAGAGCAAAAGAGGAAGAGAATGAATTGTGGAGTTTGAAGAATCTGAAAAGTTCTTACATGACACTCACTAATAAGGTAATGGAGCTATTGGGATGGTGCTTATCAATTTCTTGAGTTTAAGCTAAACCACAGCTTGCCAGCTCATATTGAAACGCCCCTGATACTTTATGCATAGTGTGAATTGTTAGCTGGGAGCTTGCAACTGAAGTGCCGCATATTTGGCTTTCTCTCTTGAGGCGATATGATCCACTGATGTGCTGCGTATTCATCAAGAAGATGAGAGCAATGGAATGTGTCAACTTATGTAGTAATTGTGATGCCAGCAGTGTGTTTTGTAGTTCGATCAGAAGTATTGTTGGGGCAACATACCTTGTTTGCTAAGATGTAATGAGACGTTGGTATGTAACTTGAAGGCTTGCTTGTTCGGAGACGTGGTGCAAACAGTTTTCTTCAAACAAACTCCAAAAGATAATTGCTCGAGTAGGTCTGAACGCTAGCAGTGAACGGTAAGTGCTTTTCAATCGACGTGCGGGCTCTGAAGTCTTGGAATAGTGATGGCCAGCGAATCGCCCAGAGCCAAATCTTAACTGCTGCGACGAAACCTAAAGCCCTGTTCTTATGTTGAGCGGCGTGGAAGCAGCAGTGATGTCTAGGATGAAAGCAAAGCTATCACTTGCAGGTGTAAGAGGTATTGTCATGGGAACAACAAGTTATGGAGGAATGATGCCAGTAATAAAGTGGTTGCAGTTGCGGTTATGGTTGTCGCTGATGAAGATACGATGATAGATTCAAAGAAGAAGTCGGTGGGTTGTCCATTGAACCACCAAAACAGTACGGCAGATGGTGATCGCAGGTCTCAGAGTCTGAAATGCTCTTCCGATTTCCTCTATTAGGTCCATAATTGACGTGTATCGGGATAAAAGCGTTGCTTTGAGCAGATATAGTGCCGATTACCCCAGAGAGCGGAGCAAATCTCAACCTCTGCAACCAGAACTGAATTCTTGTATCGGCATAGCTGACCAGGGGAGGGCCCACGCCAGTGCCATTGGGCCACCTAATTTGAATATTAGAAAATGTAAAAGAAAAAAATCACCAAAAAAAAAGCTTGTATTATATCAGGAGATAAAAGTTTACCGACTCCTCCACGACCTTGTTCTTGCCAGAACCGATTTAAGGCCTACTTCTCTTTTGTTTCTATCGTCCGAGCCGGTTGGCTTGGAAGACTGGATTGGGATTGATTGTCGTTTTCGTGAATGGGTTCCCTTCACATAACACGCTCCAAGTTGGATATTCACAACAAGATATACTCCTGGCCATATTCCGTTTTCCAGAACGTGAGCAGATGATTCAGTATTGGACATATGATAAGGTAACACCACTAGGAAATTGCTCAGATGCCATTGTGCTAGGTAATAATTTTGTTCGATTCGAGAAGAGAAGTTGCTTCTAAAATCAAGTGTTTAGTGCCACTGTGATACTTGTACATTGCCCCTATCTCATCATCAGCGGATATCAGAAGAATGGAGGGTATTCCATATGTAATTCCAGTTGACAGTATGCGCTTCAGATTCCGCTGCCCAATATCTATCTTCCTCGCGTCTGCGGTGTCCAAAAGACTCTCCAGATGTTTGTGACTTCATGGCTCGATCCACTTGTAATAAAAACACAACCACCCCAATAAGATCCGTCTATCCCCATCAATACAACACAAATTGACAGATCCGCAGAAAAACTATTCCCGAAACGGCTGCGTTTGATTTTGATATTTCCAAACCTCATAAATCCTGCGTTGGCAACCGTGAATAATGGTGGATGAGCAGATTTGATTGCATTGTGCGGTTTAAGTACTGTGGGGATCCAATCCTCGCTTCTTGTTTTCCTCATCTATGGTGACAATTCCGTCTTTCGCTTGACCCTTCTCTCGCTCGCTTTTCTCTTCCTTCTCCCTCTCCTTCATCCCGGCAAACGCCTTCAATACGCCCCCTATGTTCCATCTAATAGTGCAGCTTGGGCTATTCTTGCGTGTCTGACTCTCGATCCATTCGGTCTCGATACCATGCTTCTTGAGTAGAAGACCCATGTCTTCGAAGGCTTGCTCGAGTTCCTTTGGTTCAACCCTGACTTCAATATATCCTTGGTCTACCTGTTCGCCGAGGTATTTTTTGAGTCGCCATGTGGAGAGGCTCATGCCTAACAATAGACCTGATGCAACGGGTGTCATTGCTACAAAGTAACGGATGGGGTCATTTTTAAAACGCTGGGCAAAGCGTTGGAGGTGGGTTCCGAGTGGTGGCATAATGGGCTGGGAGCTTTTTTTGATTGATTGATTGTTGGATGGAAAATTACTGCGAGTATTGAAGATATTTCTAGAGGGTATTTTTTTTATTAATAATATGTGTCTCGAAGAGATGAATGGAACTAAAATTACCCAAGTTATGTGGTCATATCATCGTCATTGAAAATAGTTTCCGTACTAAATTATTGTACTAGCTACGGCCTACCAAACGATTTCACCCGATATTGTATAGTATTGAACAGTCCAAACGGATTTGCGAGTACATTATTGTTTTCAACTTTGAAATAACCGTGTGGAATTGTACCTCATATGCTAGTTTTTGGAAGTGGAAAATATAACAAGAGTCTTTGAATCTGGAAATTTCTTTTACTTTTGCGTAGTGCTTCCAACACGCACACCTGTTGAAAAAAAAAAGTCCTCAAAGGGTGTGAATATCAGATTCTACCAATTTCCGTGGTATCGTATTCCATTGACTGGATGTTTGATACACAGTTTCATGTAGAAATAGTGCAAAAACAAGGAATTCGCATATACTGTACACAGAGTTCCTACACAGGCCAGAAAAGCTATGGCAGAATGAAGAAACTAGTGGACAGGCTCCATTTTGTTTATAAAAAACAAGACGGTTCGGTGCAACCACAGTGAGATAGCTAGCTGTCTTATCTCTCTATATCTCCAATCATTTGGAAGTTTCTGATGCAAATATATACTATAAACTGGCAGTGGGGTCATAAGATGCGGAAATGTAGCGGATGGTAATTTGTCGAGCTGTCGAGTTGTCGAGGGCAGCAATATCGATAGAAATCCATCACGTAACTTCTTTCTGCAAAATGAAAAGAAAAGAGTTGACCTTAAGAAGTCTGACGGAAGTGTCTCCTCTTCACGGCCCTCAAATCAAACTCGAAAAGAGCCCTCTGATAGACAACGATGGAAAGTGTAGAGGAAATCTTAAGGCAAGACTCCCCCAAAAGAAATCTCAAACAGATAATGCGGATATATCCGAGGTATGCAAATGGCTTCCAATTATTTTACCGGTCACTACCCGGAGGAAATAGAGTATCGTTGTTCAGGTGCCGACCCACAGCTTTTCTTGGAACCCCTCCTCCAGTTTCCTGGTTCCCCGGTTGTCCAGTATCTACAGCCTGACCCTCAGTATGTGCAATTACGGTCCGCTCCAGAGCTGGCCATAGTTCCTCTCAGGTCTGCATAGACACACACCTCTTAAGCTCTAATCGTTGTCTTAACCCGATTCGTCTCTGTCTGCTGCGCCGTGCCACTGTTTACTTGGTCTGCAAAACATCCACCCATCACAACCATTTCAGTTCTCTTTCTCAACAATCGTAAACTTAGGCATCTTTGCTTTATCCTGCTCAGTAGGTTCAAAGCCAAGCTTCTTCTCTGCCGTATCAGACAAATAGAGACCAATTGTACCCCAAGCTATGAAGCTTGCGCCTATCATTGCCCGAGTGCGCGGAGGGAGTGCGCGGAAGGATCTGTTTGTTGGAGCAGGATTAGTTGAGACCAAAAATGGGAATCAGGCATGAGATGAGAGACAGGGAGGAGACGTACGATAACAACGACATCTTTGAAGGGGAAACGAGATTATTTGCCATAACGGACGAGTGTAGGAATTGTGGTTATTGATATTAAAAATAGATATTCTCGGGTAATTCCGAGACACTTCGGATGCAGAAATTGGCCGACATCCCGATGATGGTAGGGGTATTCAATGTTGTGCCAGACTAATATTATCAAAAGGCGTCCTGTACGAGTGCTTGCGTCGGCGCCCCGCAAATCCAGATTGTGGTGGTTACCTGGGCACGTGCTCGGCGCTGAAAATCATATATTTGATTGTCTCAGTATTATATCATGATCTGCCTCTACAAAAGATTTGTTGCGAGTCTCGGGTTACAAGTGTCAGCTGATGTGAAGCAAAATATTTGATTAAGTAACCCCCTACCTTATTCATCATCCCTCGAGAAGCCTTCATCGAAAGTTCTTACCACCTCCAGTCGCACCAATGGCATATACCAACCCCCCTCCAACTCCCTCCTCGCATCTCTTGTCACTACCTGTCGAGCTCTTGAGATTTGTAATCCTTTATATGGACTTACCCGCCATCAAGTCCACCCGTTTGACTTGCAAGTTGCTGTCCCTTCTCAGTACACCATACCTCATCCCTCCCAAGTTCCATGGCTTCGCCCATCGTCCCGATTTCAATCGTCTTCTCCAACTATGCCGTCATCCAACCTTTTCCTCTTGTATTCAATCTATCGAGCTCAATCTTGGCGACATCGATGAATTTCATGCAAGGCATAATGCATATATCTTCAGTCCCGAAACTCGTGCCGAACTAGCTGAAGAAGCTTGGTTTCGATATTCAAGTCTCAAGTTCCTGAGAGACGAACACAGCTCTCGAACGTGTGATCCAGATATACTTTCTGAAGTCTTCCGTTCTCTGCCTAATTTATCAGCCTTGTCTGTGTCTATGGTCAATTTCCCCTTACCCTATGAACCGGCACTCTCTCTACTAGCATCGGTTTGGAGAGTTCCTTCGACGAGATTGCTGCACAGAGACTTGACCAAGGAGCGTTTTACCACCATTCTATTTTCACTACTTCACAGTGTTGAGGCTCTGAAGCTCAGAAAACTGTCTCATGATTGCTTACCATTCGAGTTTTTCGCGCAGAACAAGGTTCTATTCGAGTCTATAACACCTATTTTTAGCAATCTCACAGATTTACGCTTGGCTCTGGATTATAGCGGTATACCTGATGACTTTAACTCCGAAGAAGCATTTGCAAACATCGCTATATGTTTGAAGGCTGCTACGAATTTGGAGAATTTCTATGGGTGCTTTCAATCAAGGCGTAAGATTAATATTACACCACTGCTTGAGGATCTTGTGTCAAAATCCGACAAACAGAAACATTTTTTACCTCGCCTTCGAAGCCTACATATAGAAGGCGTGTCAAGTAGATTCCTTGCCCTAGAAAGCTTTCTTATATCGTTATCGTCTACTCTCGAAGTAATAGAGTTTGGAGGGGATGGATGCCATGAGCCCAATCAATTGTCTAACGGAGGGGTACATTTACTGGATGGGAAGTTTCGAAGGTTGTTTGAGAATGTGGAGAAAGCTATTGGAGGCCCATTGGCGAGATTTGTTGTTAGGGGCGACTTAGTGGAAGTCGAGGGTGGGGGTTCTTGGTTCCTCAACAGGGAAGTTGGATGGCATGGGGCTATGGATTGAGATAGGATTGGGGAGTCAATAAGAAAGTGCAAGATTAGCAATTGCTTTAGTACTCACGAACTTCGCCGTTACGTACCCAGAAGCGGTCTCGGAAAACACCAGCCCGAAGAGACTACATAATGCTTCATGCACTGCCAATGCTAGGACACGGCTCTCAGTTGACAATCCTCTGTGGTTTGGTTCGTCTTTTCCTGCTTCCGCGCCCACTACAGATGAGGACCTAAAGACTTCGACACGGTTAGCCAAATCACCCATGCTTATGGTACATCTCTGACTTCTATCATCGGATGTGTTATGGATGTTATAAAATCTGTGCGTAGATTACACATCTAGTTATCGTCACTGATGTGTGGGAAGGGAATGCGTGAGTTGGGGGAAAAGGGGATATTTAAAGAGGAAATTTTCTATCGGATACCACTATTTCGCGTTGCCATTGTGGATATAAGTTACATCATCAAATCGTCGCCGAATCCTTGGCCCTGAGTGCCGTCGCGCCAATATGAGCATGAGAATGAGCAATCAAAAGACATGGCGTTATTTGTTTTGGCGTCACCTCTTCTTTAATGAAGTGGTGATACTTTGATCGAGGCACCGAGATTGACTCAATAATTGAGGGTAGCCAAAATGGATACTGTCAGCTCGAGTAATACCTCATCCAGAAATACTTTTTAAAAGCTGATATTCTAGACTTGTTGGTTTGTGTTGTAGTGGATAAGATTTTTATGTTATTTTCCCAGTCTGATTTGGCAAAGTATAGAAGTAATGTTCTAGAAGTTTCATATAAAAGTAGAGGTTGGAAATCAAGGTTATGTATTTATAGATATGCTTCAATATAGAGACTTTAAGATGTATGCGCGCGAATTTGATTCTAATTCGCATAGCACTCTACATCAGGGGCTTTTGAACCCAAACCACACACTGTATATTCTATAGGTAGAGCACGAGGGAAAAATAGTAGTAGTGCGAAGAAAGTGTCAATCCCATCTATCTTTCGATCCAAGGTCAATTAGCAAAGAATGCACTACAGCCTTCCTGTTGCCAACCCAAACGATTCAGAAGATGAGAAGATATCGAAGCAGCACACATTCCTCTTCAACTAACGTCAACTTCCTGGTAAAAACAGCCTCCGGGAGGCATTCAGTGGGTTTCTAGTACCTATTACCTATATTCCGATTGATATCTTTCCCTTCTCTAATCTCCGTCTTGGGGGCTTCCATGGTATCGATGTAGAATTTCTGCTTGGTGATATCAAGATGAGTGAGAGCTTTAGGTTTTATCATGTCCATTCTAATGTTCAGGTTCATGCTGATTGCGAATTGCTTTACTCTTTGGGATCATGGCATGGCATGACATGGCTATTGAGCTATCTAACTACGTGAACCCCGACCTACGGTCCTCCCATAGCAATTAAAGGTGTAGAGGTAGATAGTAAGTATTCATTCTATCCATTCACTCTCTTTCTTTCTTTCTTTCTTTCTTTCTTCCATTTCCCAAGCGCATTATTCTATTTTTCTTTAATCTGCAAAATGTAAATGTTCCTTCTCACATGTTTTGTTACCTATTACCTCTCATCCCCACCCTGCCCCCCCGCATGTTATCTCCCATCAATTGCCCCCCTTCCCTTCCGTATCTTCGAATCCGTACTAGATATTCTCCTTCATAATAATAATAATAATAATATCAAAATAGACACCCCATCCCATCCCATCCCATCTCATCACCCAATGCCAGAAACCACAATAACCCAAAACCAATACCTACCCAATCACGCAACATCTAACCGAATGACGTGACAGACGATACTTACTCCACCACACACCACACACCTCCCCATACTCCACACCCACATTCATACTCACAATCCTCTCCCCATCCCTCCCCATCAATCAAACCATCAATCAAACCATCAATCAATCCCTCTAACCTAAATTCCAAAAAGCTTATTTGAACCTCATCCTCAAGCTCGTCTCGTATCCAGTTCCATGCGCGCATGGCAAGCTATCCCAAACCTAAACTACTGCATCGGAGTCGGAGTCGGAATCGAGATTCGGGGAATATTCGCTCTAAGCCCTATGTATCTACCTAGGTACCTAGTAGGTATCATGCATTACTTACATACATACGTACATCACAGATGCATATTTATACATATACATCCCAGGGGCCAGCTACATAGAGGTATATTATCTCAACATCACAAATATGAATTCTAACATCTTCCCCCTTTAAAACATAATAGCAAAGACACTTATTTCATAAAACATTTTAAATTTTTATCTTCATAATCTATTCACCATGCATCTTTTCTTTTCCTATACTTTCTAATCCAATCCAATTGACCCGCTCACCAGTCCAAAAACGCCAGCCCAGTGCCGCTAAACGCTATCATATACAAACACCATTACGCCCTCAATTTCTAGAGATTTTCTAGCCCTCAAATGCAACGCCACCCATGCATAATTTTTTCGTTGATCTTTTTCGTACATTCATTTTCCTTACCGTTTTCCCCTCTCCATTACCATCATCCCCTACTCATCCCGGACTGACTCCGAATCTGAATTATTCTCCGATGAGGAAGTCGAATCCACCTCAATCACCGTAATTGCGGACACCATCTTGTTTTTACTATCTCTTCTCCTCACGCTAATCCATTCATCCCCCTCTCCCTCACCCCCCTCATCCCTTCTCGTCCTATGAACCATAAAACATTGAGCCGCTCCCACCATTGCCACGAGCGCACTTCCAAGCCAAGCCAGCGCTGTGAAATTTGTCTTACTACCAAGCGCATACAAATATCCCGCAACAGGTGGAGCTACAGTCCTACAAGCTGCACCTGCCGATGCTGCAAGCCCATTAACTTTTCCGAGAACATTTGGAGAGGGCGTGGCTTCTTTGATGAGGATGAGAAGAACGGGGTATATTAGTATCGAAAGGAGGTTGCGGACGAATAACGTAGTGTAAAGACCAGCATAGAGATATGAAGCGGGAAGATAGACGAGGATAGGTACCATAAGATACGCAATTGGATGTAGCACGCTGACTACAATGAAGAGTTTATAAGTACCGAGAAATTCCGCAGCCCAAGGAAATATGAACGCTTGAACAAACAGTGCAATAATGCCATTAATAGACATAATTACACCAACTTGTTGAACAGATAGACCAAGACCTCCAGGCATCATAAATTCGCTAGTCATGATGGATATGCTTTCCCTAGGACCTTTTGTATCCTCGAGGAAAATTGGAAGTAAATGATCATATGTCATGGAATGATATGTGAATATTCCCAGTGCGATAATTAAAGCCACAACATTTTTGTTGAAAATCTGGGGAGGGGCAAATTTAGTGGGTGTGTTTCGCCACTCACTGTCGTCGCTGCCCTCAAAAGTCCCGTAGGTTTCGGCGCGTAAGTCGACTGCAGGTATTTTAATAGCATCGGCAGTGGCCATCAATGGGGTTTCCTCGGAATGGTATGTATCATCTGGTAGAGAAACCCGGGGTTGCATATCAGGATGTGTCTCTTGAAGGAGGAAGTATCCCGCTAGAATACTGATGAATAGCAGACCAGCACACATCAAATTTGGGAGCAGATATGGGAAGGTGTTGAAAATACCGTCCGGCGAGAAAATGTTTGGAAAGGTCACTGTAGGATCTGCGAATGTGCCACCGATCGCAGGACCGATAATTGTGCCTATACTCCAAACAAATGGCATGACTGAGTATGCTCGAGCTGTAAAGAAGAAATTAGTTCAGGTTCTCCGTGTAATCGCTGAAATATAATCAAACTTACGCTCATGCTCTTTCTTGGTAACCATTTCGCCAACCATAGTCTGAATAACGCCTATATTTCCATTCAAGAAGCCTCCAAGAGCTCTGCCGAGGAGCGCAACCCAAATGTTCGACGCAAATCCAACCATAATCATACTCAACATCGTCCCGCAACATCCTGCTAGTAATACTGGCTTTCGTCCGATTCTATCAGATAATCCTCCCCAGTACATGCCCGTCAAAGATTCCGCCAGCGCAAAGGCTGAGATGAGAAGACCCGCATAGAAAGACGCATCGTCTTCGTTGCCGACTTTGAATTTCTTTACGAGTGCCCACGCGTAGGGGAAGATAGAGGTGAGGGCAATAGGTTCCGCGAGACGGACAATTGCTAGAACGATGTTAATATAGTGTTTCGAATTGATCGTGGGCGTGGCGCAGTCATGGAATGTGGAAATAAAACTTACCAAGGAGAAAAAGTTGAGTGGTAGGAAATTTATCGGGATCCTGTCGAGAATTCCGAATTCCTCGGGGCATTGCTCGTGAGCCAGATGTGAGTTTTCTGGCTCTCGATGTCGATAACAGATGGAACCTTTAGTATAGAGAGATATTCAATCCCAGAGTTGTAGAAACTTTCCTATCAACGTCCTGAAAGACGACGAGGAAAGAGAGAGAAGATTGGAGGGGTATAGGAAGTACGACGGAATCGGTGAAGATGCTATTAGGATTTTAGGTAATGATAATGTTGATGGAGTTTGCGGAAACGGAAGAGTAGATAGATATCTCAGAGACAGAATTAAATGTTTGAGAGCCAAGTGAAAATGGAGGGGGAAGGAAGTGTTCACTCTATATGTCGGACTACCCATCTGTTTGCGCTCAAGCTTCCGCACTGAGCGTTTTAAGAGCCACATGCAGATAAACAAATTTTCCCTACCTACCTACTTGACCTGGTACCTGGCCGCTGTGCATGCAGAGATGATATATCTCGTTTATCCTTACCTTTTGAATTTATGAGAGCGTATATATTGTGTTGTTTTCCTTGGTTTTTGTGGTGGGGAGGGGGGCAGAAAAGATTGACCTTGTTGTCGTTGCTGATACCAAACCTTTTCGGAGATTTAGCCCGCGGCTCTGCAACATCCAATTTGGATTGGTGTTCTATAGATCGATAAAACAATGAAAAGATCTACTGGAGCAATAAATAGCTCGAAAGTCGGCCGACAATTTCTACCGCTAATGCACATGCATGATAAGGTGTAGCCGACGTGCTAGTGGATATTGCTAGTGGAGATTGCTAGTGTGGAGTAATATGTGTAATATATTAGTTGAATCATACGGAGTAGTCGTATTATTTCATGCAGACAAGGATTCCATCGATTTTAGACTCTCATCTAGACTTATTCGTCTCAATTATTGGATGAATCGAGGTGAACGAAATTAATGAATTGAACGCTTAGTTGACATTGGAACGCTAGAAGGAGGTATTGAAGAGGCTAAGTTGACCGGCACAATAGTCGAGTAGACTATCCAAATGTCATGTTACTCTGTCCGGCACGTTCGACTCTACCTAGGCAGTAAAGAAATACTGGAGTACAGCTTTGACCATGCTCTTGTGATGTGAAAGATATTCGGAAGATGATGATTCGAATCTAGGTGATGAGGGAATTTAGCCCAAGTAAAGTACCTCCTATATACCTACCTACCTATCTACCTATCTACCTAGGTAGTGTTGTCAATCTTCCGCCGATGTCCTACTTTGCCCAAATGTAGCAGCACTGGAGAATGTGCTTCATGTAGTTCATGTATCATGTATGTAACAAAAGATATTCGGAACATGGGGAAGATCAAAGTAAGCCAGCATCCAAGACCCAATCTCATTACCTACTCACGCTACTCTAAACATCGTATACTAAATTTGTATGCGAAAGCACAAGTGAATCATCGAATGAGAACGGTGCGATTAGCTTTTTATTGTCATTTTAGGCACTTGATCATCTCATCCTCTTATCTTCTTTGCTTCCAAATATCTAACATCCACCACCATCCAACCACTACTCGTATATTTACTTTGGGAATGATTTCGACGGTCCTGACAAGTCAATCCATCAATCAAACACACGTCGTCATAATTAACTCACTCAAAAGCATGTTTTCACCCGAGGTTTGAGATGTTGAGGTTGTTTTGAGTGCTCAATGAAAGTATGTATGAAAATACTTTTTTTTTTCTCTCCCTGTCCCACCATTTCTTCCATGTCAAGGCGGGGAGTGAGTTTGTTTACCGAGAACGGTGCACCCCCTGTATAAATTTCAATGGGGCGAATCTAAGACATCCGAAACCGCTTTTGCAGGGACCAAAGTGTGCATTGATACGACGCACAGATCAATTGGCGATACCTTCTTTTGATCTATCATCCAGACACACCTCAAATGTGGCTAAAATCCTTTCTTCATGACATCTTTTTCCTTCTTCGGTCTTAGCATAGAATCTTCCAGATATTCCGACCCGAAACTCTACTCCTCTTAACCAATATCAGTTTTCTCACCGCGACAACTCCACTCAGCAGCTTCTGAATTTCCGAGTCACAATTCTCTCAAGCCATAAAATACTCCAGCTGCCATTTCTTTGACTAACATTTTCTGATGACAATACGGCAATTCTTACCCTGCGAAGTTGTACGAATTTCTACAATTGTTCAGTTCAGCTAGTGGCCAGAGCAATCCATGCATAGCTAATAAAGTAGCCCTTGGTGAGAGCCGTGAGTCGTGATACCGGTGACACCGCACGAATGCATTTCTCACGATACTCCCATGGATGCTTTCATGCAAATGAAGAGATGAATGTTTTCGTCCTACGTTTCCGTCCAAATTCTCCCAACAATGCTAATGGCTGTCTACCAATCGACCAAAATGATTCGACGTTGGCACACACGGTGTGAATCCCACCTATAGGAATGTCTTCCGACGATGTAGCCACTACATGACACGAGAAAATCATGGAACGATATCTGGACAAGATGTCGGTCTACCACTAACGCTGGCGGTGCTCGAGCTTGCTATCATGTTGATGTTTGGTAGCGTCTTTTTTGCCTGTCCCCAAAATATATAAATGCTGCCATGCCGAAACACTTCTCTCGGAAAGTATTGATTGAGAATCGTGAAAAGCTTGGGGAGGTAAACCGAGAGAATGACAGCTCACACTCGCATATTGTTAGTGCTTTGGATGATTCATATGCCGTGCCCCAAGTAAGTGCTAACTTGATTTCTATCATATTTTCTTCAACATCTACTGAGTTCTTGCGATCCTGTCACCTTTTCTTCGCCTCCTCGCACATTCCTCAATCAGCCTGTGTCAACGTTACTGCCATTCTTGCATCTCGACCCTGGGTCGCGACATGTCACTGGATTTTATCTCATTCCGTTGTTGGATATCCCAATATAGTAATGATGCCACTTCATGTTATTCGAACTGTTGTATTTTTTGACATCACGAGGGTTTGGATCGTGACTAGAGCTTGGATCGAGATGATTTAAATGCAAGTATGGCTGCATAATATTTCACGGCATAATGTATGACCAAGGATCTCCTGCATCGCCGTTGCAAAGCTTGAAGTACTCGTAAATCTCAAGCTCGAACGTCGTTTACTCCATCCCAAGAACTCCTTACCATATTTTCAACCAACTGAAAATATGTGTACAGATTAAATGTTCTGCTTGCAGTTCTGCAATCTCGACAAATTTGATGTTTCTTAGGCTGAGTTTTATGCATTCATTCTCACCCTCGTATCTGATGTGTTCAAAGCGATACACAACTTGGGGGATGGTAGTTCATCTTCTCGCATTTCTTTACCTAAGATGGTGGTGCGAAAGTTCTATTGAATCAAAAACTCACCCCACCCACAATATCGCATTCTTCCTTCGTGCTGATAGATTTGGTTGCCACCGGAAATGTCAAATCTGACACTTTTGCAAAATCAATTTTCATCATCACGAGTGTACAGTTCCACTGCCTTATATTTCGCAGTGAGATTATGTGGGGTTATATGCACTGGAGATCTCGGTATTTTGTCAAATCTTTGCGGTGACACAGCTTAGGCGTGCTGATGATAACACTCGGCAAGGTCATTTGATGTGTTACGAAATAGACAGAGGCAGACATTATCAGAGGTGAATCCACGATAAAATCATCTGAAAAGAAAAATAGCGTGTTGGGAGATCATTGGAGAGGATTGGAATGCGACTACATTGGGTGAATGTGATCAATGCTCTATCAGAAGTATCTACAACTAGATCAAATCTTTTCGCAGTGTTGCACTCTCGAGTTATCGTACTCTCCATTCGTATTTGTTAGTTGCAGGATCGCTTACAGTGGTGAAATGGTGAAGATGGAGGAATAGGAGATTTACCTGGCACTGAGTGTATCTGAAAGTCTGAAAAGGGGTGAAACTTCCTGTCGGTGTGGGTATTCCGTTGATTCACAATTTCATTAGTGAATTCAATACTTCAACAGTTGAAGCAACAGTCCTTTAAGTTTTGGCTTGTTAGCGACCCATTAATTACCCACCCTATCTTTCCTTCGTTCTGATCTTCTGATCTTCTCGATTTTACTTTTTTCCCATTCATTCAACATACCGATAATATGTATCACTCCATATTCATGCCCGCTGTGAATACGTCTTCTTGTATTTCTTCGAAAGATGGAACAAATCAAATATACAGGACAACCGGCCCATCTCCACTATCTCTTCAACTTTATCCACCAAAAACGTTTGGACTGTTCATTCAGACAGCTAGTAGGAAGCGAAAAGCGAGAAAATGCAACTGCATGTCTTTACATACTACTTGTCTTGAGAAATTCTACAAGGACAATTTTTGCTGTTTCTATTTTTTTCCTACATAAATTTTTACCTACTCGTAACCATTTTACCCAGTGCTATTTTTTTCTCTTTCCGTTCTGTTCGATTGTTTCTCTCAGATGAGGTACATAGTTATGTTCTTACCCCTTTTAATCCGAACCCCTGAGTGAGAAGGAGGTGGACATGGGTAGAAGTCGTCACTTCAGACCAAAATAAAACGAACCCAAAGAGAAATAACGAAATCTGGAGAATTCGAGGAATACTTTTCATCGTCGACTCTTAAATACCGTATTTTTATTTTTGGCATTCTCGTCGTGGTGAGATCGAAGTGTAAGATGACACATTAAATTATCAATCATTATTTCCATTATGTCTTTGGTATTCTCTTTTCTCTCGCACATTTAATTTACTCCCATTTCAATGTAATCCAGTTTATATTCAATACTCAAACATCTCCAGACCGAGAGTTCGGGTGTTGTTTCACATATATCCAAAACCCAAAATCTAAAATCCATACACGACAAAAACTACGTCACCGACGTCATTTCATTCATCCATCTACATCATCTATCGTCATCATCACCGACGTCATGAAGATATGCGATATGCAACAAAAAATTTTTCTTTTTTTGGAAATGACGTATACATGATACACACGCACACATCTGCGAAGAGAGAGATGTTTGGATGATGAGGAAAGGAAATAAATCACTTTTTGTTTGTTTGTTGTATTTGAGTAATTCGTGTGATAATTAGGAGAATAACCATTCATTCAGTAGATAGGTATTTTTTTTTTTTTATAGAAAAAAGTATTGAAGAAAGTTAAAGTAAGTTGATTGATTATAATTATCAGTATAATATAATATAAGAATATAATATAACGAATAGATGAATGAATAGATGAATGAATGAATGAATGAATGATCGATCCTTGAATTAATTGAATTCTCCAATGCACTCACTCACGAGTGAGTGAGCTTCATATCGAGATGTATAAGAGGTGATTTATCAACACCGGAGACGAAAACATCGTATGTGTGGTTTTGTGATATATACATACCAGCCCATCAACCATCCCGCCACTCCCATTCCCACTCCCACGTCGACATCCACATCCACATTCACACATAATTTATACACAAATTTCTTCCCTCTCTCCCCTCGTCTTTCATACTCCCCCTCATCCAACCCCTAATCCGCAACCAACAAGAAAGATGCGGTTTTCAATCTCCATCCCTCCAGCAACTCCAATCAATCATATCATAAGAGAATCCCATTAATCAATCAATACTCAATACTCAGTAAGTACTCAATCCCCATATTCCCATTCCCTCATTTTGATAGTTATCTCCAAACGCACCAAGCGCACCAATCAATCCCGACCTGAACCTGAACCAACCAGTACCCATAGAATAATAATATAAACACCCAATTCCTAACCCAATAATAACCAATGAATATCATAACTCCATCGCTTATGCTCGCTAATTTTTTCGAAATTATGTGTGTGGTGGTGTTAGTTTGTAAGGTTGACGGATGTTTCGCTTCATCTCGTTTTCATATCATCTCATGATTTTCCGTCATAAGGAATTATTATACTGTTTTGTTCTGTCGTATTATGTATGGTTGCGTTTTGTTGTATATCAAATACACACACACACACACACACACTTTATTATTTTTCGTTCCTCAGTTTCCTCTTCCATTTCCCCTTAAAGCTTGACAGGAAACCTTTTCCTCACCCTCCCTCCAAACTTATAAATAAGCATCGGCGCCGGAATTAACGCCAGTACAATAAACCCTAAAACACTATTTCCCCACCCGTAACCTAATTTTGCATACATAGCCGGTCCTGCAAGTGGTAAAAATGCTCCGAATAACGACCGTGATACTGTTAATGCTGCGATTCCTGACGCAGCGAAGGATGGGAAGCTGTCGATGACGTATGTTTGAATGGGAATGAAGATACCCATCATACCGAAACCGAAGGGGATGAGGCCGATTATGGGAACGATCCACTGGGAGTGTTAGACTCTCCGAAGAAGGATGAAGGGGAGTGAGAAGGTAGGGAGGAGAAGGAGGCCTTACATGAACACCAGCCTGAATGCTCCAACCGTACCAGAAAAAACTAATAGGTATAAAACAAGCAAAAAATATACAAGCCGGTAATCGCATTTCAGGCTCAAAGACCCCATTATTCGCTTTCGTCATGCGGACTACTGTAACGTCCGAGATACGAGCTACTACTATGAGACCAAGAAAGAAACCAAAACCTAGACCAATGTACTAGTTGACAGTTAGATTGGCAGTAAAAGGGAGGATGAAGATTTTGGGGTTGAAAGAGATGAAGAAAAAAACTCACGGCCAATCCACCTAACTCTGGTTGCCAGTGATATTTATCCGTAAAAACCGTCGTAATAGTAGTAAACAATAAATATAAAAGTCCATAAACAACCGCCATATACAAACTCAGAATAAACACAATAGGACTAAAAATTAACATTTTCAGGGGTCGAATCATGGCATTCGCTAGAACCGAAGCGTTTGAATGATGTGCTGAATTGCTTGGATCGTATACGCTGCGGAGATCAGATCGATTGAGTTCTTTGGAGAGACGCGCCACTTTGCGTTTTATGAGGAGACGTGGGTTGGTTTCTACGTTGAGACATTCGATACCGATAGTTATGATAGTTCCGGCAATGAAAAGAATCCAGAATACCCAACGCCAGCCGATTCTTTGGGCTACGAAACCTAGGGCTTGGTTAGATGTGCTTTGATGGGTATCAGGGATGGGGAAAATACCTCCAGCTATTGGACCAATAACAGGACCAAATAAAGGACCCAGACTGAAAAGTGAAGTCGCCAATCCTCTTCTATCCGCATGAAACAAATCCGCAATCATTCCAGCACCGATGGTCAGACAACCCGAACCGCCCAACCCAGCCATAAATCGAAATCCTATCAATGTACTCAAGCTAGGTGCCAATGCGCATCCAATTTGCCATACACAAAATATTATATTACCGCTCGTAAGAACGTATCTTCTCCCATACATCTCAGACAAAGGCGCAAGTATTAATGGTCCAACGACATATCCCAAGACAAAGATACTCACGGTGAAAGAGCTCAATATCAAACTAGAATTATTGAACTCCTTGTCTGCAAATGTTACACCAGGCGCAAACATACTAGAAGCGAGCGGAGATATAAAAGTAATACTAGCCAGTAAACCCGTCAGCATCCACTTCTTCGTCTCCGGAAAGTTCAGAGGCATTTCGGGATCCGTCTGGCTTTCCCATCCTACGATGCCGTTTGCGAGATTGGAGACTGGAATCGGTCGCGGTGGAAGTTTGGCGCGCGGAGTGTGAGATCGATGGGCTATGCGGGAGAGTCTAGAACCGCTTGAGGATTTCGAGTTCGTGCTGGTTTTATCATTCGAGTTGGAGTTTGGATGTGCGCGATGGGAAGATGGTCCGACTTTTATCGATTCGGTGGTTGTCTAAATGAGAAAAGGATGTTAGTGGATATTTCGAAGGTGCGCAATGCGAGTGATTGTTTCGAACCTTTTGTCTTTCGAGATCATCGATGTGACCTTCGTCCATTGTTTTGACTGCTTCATGATTCGAATCTCGGTCGGCGATCGAGGCATTTGCAGAACCTTCAGTTTTCGGCGAATGATTTCTCGAATTATCGGATTGGTATGCGGCCGATTCTGCTTTCGTTCCAATTTCTTGATCCTGACCATGTTCCTCCTCTGCCAATGTTCCTTTCTCGAGATCCTGAGGCAAACTCATTATTGACCTCTTGGAAGGTAGCGCAGATGGGGTTCCAAGTGTAAATCAATTGAAGAGCTTCTAGTAAAGACTCTGCGGGGGCTGGGGAATTATTATCATCGGCAATTATGCATTTAAGGGCTGTATGTATGTACAAAATATCGATGTATGGAAAACGTTGATGAGCGATCAGCGGTATAACGGTTTAAGACAAAAAAGGTGGGATATGGGGAAATCTGATGATCGGTGAAGACTCCGTCCAATCCAACGGATAGAAAATAAAAAGCTGAAAGGGATTAAGGGAGAATATGGGCGAGAATTTGATGCAAAGCGCAAAGTGCAAACAAGAATGAACTGACTATGAAGTAAGAAAAAATACCGCAGCGGATAAGAAATGGGTTTTGTAGACAGGGCTTGTACGCGATCGAGCAATCAATCAATCAATCAATCCATCCATCCATCCATCCTACCTTGAACGAACCGGACATGATGATTTTTTGTGGTGACCACATGCTATGCCTCCTCATTTTCTTTTGGAAGGAAGCTGTCAGTGTTCTTTCCTATTGTCTTGGTATGATTGTTAGGTTGTGGTCGGGTACCCTTAAAGCTGGATTCAATGGATTGCCAAGACTGCTCAATGGAGAAAAGAACCTCAGACCTGTCTTGCCTGCTTTCAAGACTCAGGACTCAGGACTCAGGACGCAAGACTCTCGAGTGATTTGTTATTGTTAAACTCTATGGACGAGACTAGACCCGCGCCTGATTTGGACAGCTTGGACAGCCGGGACTTTGGTCATGATAGAAGGGATGGAATGGGAGCTAAATACGAGATCCCCGGGATAGGGTTATAAGGATGGAGCCCTGTTGATAGAGGAGCAGCGGCAGGGAGCAAGGTCGTGGATTTTTGGACCGAGAGAAAGGGAAAGCGAGTGCAAGCTACCGCGCTGCGAATACAAGAGGCTTGAATTGTATTTATACCCAGGGACACGCACACACACGCATACACACACTCACATTATGTATGCTACGTGTGTTGTGAAGAGATTATGAACACATCTGTTGTCTGTTCTTTATTTTGCGTGCGAACATGTGGTGTGTACATCGCAAAGTCATGAACTACACAGGACAGACGACTAGGTACCTACTCGGTATGGAAATTGAGCCATCAGTCAGCTAAAAAGCCCGACAACAGCCACTCCGCCTTGTCTATCACCCTCGCACTAACCGTGATGGTGTGGTAACCGCCGTCATGGCCAGCAGTAACTTGGTACGACTTAATACCATTTAGGAAGGCTCTCCGTGTTTATGGTCTAAGCACAAAAATGTGCTCGAGTACCGGCATTCTAGATTACATAACCATGTCTTGAAGCTTATCAGCTTAAAGTTCTAGCTCGTCTCGAAGTATCGACTATCAACTGGATCTTCCGATTTCAACTCAAGCTTTTATTGACACAATCAAGTGCCGACTATCTTGACCATACCAATCCGTGCCCAAAGTCTTCGGGAGAAACCATCTAATCTTCTTCAGGACAGAATCAACGATCGACTAACCGATTTCGAAGGCAGGATTTGAGATACTTCAACTATGCTCATGCATCTCAGACCGAGGATATCATCACTGCTTGAATATTTGCCATTGCCACTTGAGTAATTCCTAAACTTCCTCATATAGTATCGCTGGACTTAAATGAGACTTATCATTTGAATCGTTCGCTTTTCACGTTGCTGTGCATTAGTGTTCTTGCCATGTGGGAAGAATACTCGAGAAAATGGCTCGAGAATGGCTGAAAACAATTGTTATGGCCCAAAATCATCAAAGAGAGTCTTTGAAGTGTCGATGAACACTGAAAAGGAATCGAAAATGAAAGAACGTTATGATTCTCGGAGAACAAGGAAACAAGATTTCTCTTTTATCTTCAATCGCATCTACATTCTTAGTTCTATGTGCGCTTGTTCAAGGAATGCTAACACTACTGCTGCGTGTCTAACACACTTTACTTTGAATTAACAAACTTCATCAAGATTATAGTGTAGTGCAAAGTTGCCCTTGTAATCTATATTTTGCTGCCGACATTATGGCAGGAAATTTACCAGACAATTCGCATCAGAGTGCGGTGAGGGGTGGAGTATCAAAGCCATGGGATCCTACAAGTCTGGCAGTTGGAGGAGCTATGTGTAAGTGTCATTCTCGAGTGCAGTCTTGTTTGTTTAAACTGATGAATCCAGTGGCACCTAGAGCACCAGCTCCAAGTTTGACTGGCCCTGTCCATCCGTTGTTCGCACGCAACAGATGGGAAGTCTCTGATGAGGACTACCAGCTCTTGGTGCCCAGTATGCGACTTGCCACGCGGCTTTTAGAAATCGGGATGCCGTATCTAGCAAGTTTTTTGCCATCGAGCATCATCTTTGGCTCGCCACAAAAAGTGTCACACGCTGAACATAGCCATCTTGTCTGTCCGAAGGTAATTACGTTGAAACATACAGTTTTGATCAAGGATCTTCAAGCAGCAGAGTTGGAGCTTGAAGCCATCGCAAGATGTATCAAATGGAGATTGAATGACAGAATGCATGCGACTCGAAATTGGAATGGTATAACAAGAATAGTGGATTACGGAGAAGCAGACTTCCACGAACTCGATGAAAACGAGATCAGGGAATCGGATTTACAAGCTGCTCAGGCAGGCCGGGTACGACGGCCACTAGTTATTGCAATTATGGACTTACTATTAGTACCAATGCGTACCCACCCAATTGATTCCGAAATTCGCCTTAAAGCACAGTTTATGGCAGCAGTTACAATGATCCATGAAATTGGACATGCAATATTCCTCCAAGATTACCGGTCGTTCAACCCGCCTTCTGGTAATGAGCCTTACGTTGAGAAAGACGTCGATAGCGAACTGGGAAGGTCTTTCGTCAGCTGGATTTTTAATGGTTTCCATCCTCAATTCTGCGAATCTTATGATCAAGATGCCAAATTTGGTAGTCTGGGGTGGTCGTTATATTGGCAACCTTTATTCAAAACCAATCAGTTATTTGGCGATGACAAAGAACACAAGCGACCATTATACGAAAAGCTCTATGCAATTCCTGTCAGATATCTCTCAAACACATTTCGGCAGACTTGGTGGGAAGCTAATCAACGTGGGATCCCTCTGCATCGACTTGCTGCGACCTTGAAAAAGAGTTTAAAATTGGATTATAGTGACAAAACGGATGCTGCTATTTCCGTGAAGGCAAATTGGTGGATGGATCCGATTGCAAAACTTCCTAGATGGAAAGGCCACTATAGAATCACACAGTTCTCTTCAGGCCAGCCTGTCCAAGGGCTCATAAAAGATCAAATCGTCGCGCAAATGAAATTAGAAAAGCAGTCCTTTACGTTCACTCTCCATTATGAAATAGATAAAACCTACGATACTGAGCTTGAACGATTGCTAAGAGAACAAACGCCCTGTACATGGAATGATAAGGTCATTGCAGGAAATGACAATAGAACTGTAATTGCTTATAGCATCGAGACGCACGATGATGGAATGCTGGACGAGGATATAGGCTACATTCAAGACGATGATTCCGAAATTGTGACGCAAATCGAAGTTCGCTATCGTCCGACAACAGATTTTCAGCCTAGGTCGACAAAACTCATTCCCCCAATCAAACTAGTGGAAGGGGCACGGAAACAGGTTTGGGCTGAAATAGCTGCCGAAGAAAAAGCAGCAGCCTCCGAGATGTTCGCATCAGGTCCAACGGTCAAGAAGCGCGGAAGCTTGAACAATTATCTTTCAGGGCCGAGCAAGCGCTTGAGAACATTTGTCGAAGCAGACAAGGTGGATGAGAATTCTACACTTGCAGAAAGGATTTTGAAAGCACTTAACGAAGCATCGGCAAATGAGATTGGTCATTGGACAAGAATTCAAGCATGGTATTATTGCTTGCAACATGGCCTTTCGCTGCTCCAATTACCTAAAACTGCCGCTGCACAACAAGCAAAACTCGATAACGGTACGGAAATAGGGAATAAAATTATGCGGAAGATACAGTACCATCTTCTAGAGAAACTTTGGGGAGAGATTCATGACGATGGCTCAAACCCGGAATCGGTTCTTGTAGCAAAGTACATCCTTAACCTGATAGATTTCTTTGTGGATGAAGATGTTGACAATTTGGCTACGAAAATGAAATTTCCCGTGCCAAATACTCCTATTCAGAGGGCGATGATTAGAGCTGAGTGTAAAGGTTACTTCGAAAGAGTAATCAAGGGCGAGGAATTGAAAGAGCCGTCGCCTGCAGTGGGCCTCACTTTAGAGCAGCAATTAGCACCTCTACACAAGCTAGCTCCGGAACCATCCCAATGGTCAGAAGACGATTTAAGATCTTGGTGTCGCCAAAAATCCATTCCACAGTGGGGATCCATCTCTGGCCTAATCACCCGCGTCAATCGTTTCAGAGAGGAAGAAAAGAACGTCAAAGTGGGCATAGCCGGACGAATTAAACCTCCTCCTGGTAGGACTGATCGTACCGGCACAGAAATCTATCGTTTCAGCGCGGTCCTCCGGCACAGTTCTCTTGATGCTCTCAAAAGCTCTCTTTTCATTGCCGGCAATTTCCCTTCAGACACCGAACTCGATCTCTGGGTTAATACAGACCATATCCTTCAGCCCGGTCCCTTGAGTAAACAAATCTCCACCGTTGATTGGAAGCGTCTTGTTCTACGTGCATGGCGTACGGCAACTCCTAAAGAACCAATCAAAATCAGCCGAGAAGAGCGCATTGGAAAAATAAATAGACATAACGAACTTATCGACAGTATACTCCGAAGCGAACAGCGAAAGTCTACAAAAGAACTAACAAATGAAGAAGTGGTAATAGATTATCCGCATCCTGGATCCGTTCTTAACAAAGTCACGGATATTTCCCAACGCGCACTCGCGTTAACTCGTATCCGTAACGCGCCGGGTACAATCTCAGGACAGAATTATAAGAAACACGATCGTGCTCATTTAATCAAGGGGAGACATTTGAATGATATGATTATGGATTTGGAAGATTTGGAGACGAAGGAGAAGGAGCATAAGGAGAAGAAAACGGGGATTGGTGATATGGAACAGAGGGAATCGAGAAAGTGGAAGGAGCTGAGCGAAAAAGAGGCTAGGAGAATCACAAATATGAAGTTGGTGGAGAAGAGGTTTACGAAGCAATGGGGTGCAGGTGAGAGGTTGGGGGTGGGCGAGGAAGAGGTGCCTGAGGAGGTCAAGGGGTGGAAGGGAGAGGAAGTAGAGGAAGATGATTGGCAGGAGGACTATGTGTAAGAGAGTTTGCGGATATGCTATTTGCCTATTTATCATATTGCTTGTTATGTTTCTATACTTCTCCTTTTCCTGATCATGTAACAAACGAGATAGAAGAATATAGTATGATATTTCGTTACCCATTCATTTGCATTTGTGTTTCCCAGGCTTTAAGACGTGGTCTCTAGTATTTCATTTTAAATGTGAGCAATTCGCACTAGATATTGATATTTTATATCATCTCATTATCGACTTTCTTCTTGACTTCCAGTAATATTCCTTTAACCAATGTTATCTTGTTCACTTCCTCTTCCCTCTCGTCACGTACCACATGCAACAAAGAAGTCTTCTCCATACAACATCTTTCCCAACCCCTCTTTCTCTCCAATACTCTCCCCCATTCCATCCCATCCCATCCCGACTCTCCTCATTCCCTTTAAAGAAACCACTCTTCCCGGTCCTTCCTCCTCTCTTCCCCAACAAAGAACCTCCCCCCCCCCCCCCCCTTCAATCTCTAGCTCAAACCACCACCCACCTACTTACCAGTTACAGAAAGAGATAAATCGTATAGTCCAATTTATCACAGATACCTTGTAACAGAAGATGAATGGGACAAGGGTTCTCTGGTTCACTAGTAGAATTCTTGCTTTGGGTTGTTATTGCCCATATTTGTAAGAGGTCTTCGGTTCGATCCCGGAGGGAACCCTTTTTTTTTTCTTTCTTTGTTTCTTTTGCTTTTTTAGGGGAGGGAGAGAGGGAAGAGGAGGGAGGAGGATATTTATATAGCTCATGTATGTAGTAGGTACGTATTTATTATATATGTAGTAAGTAGTTGTTAGTTATTAGTATATGAAGAAGTCGTAGAATTTCTATTAATTCTCCTTTATTCTTTTCTGGTTTGATACATACATACAAACAAACAAACAAACAAATACAGTGAGTGAGTGCGTGGAATGGAGAGGCGGAATTTGATTCGTGTAAATATATCTATCGGTAGAGATTGAACGTCTCATTTGGCTGGCCTCTTATGGATGAGATGTTTGGATGGGAGTTGTTGAAAGGCGAATAGATATGCACTGTGTTTATATTGGATATGAGATCTTAGAAGATTCTTAAATTCTCAGAAGTATTCATTCATTCTACAGAACTGTTAGAGAAGTTGTGCTTACTTACCTAGCCTAGCTAGTATGCTATCCTCTCGCATTCTTGGATTCGCAGGAATGGACTGGAAATTGTAATTTTGCTCGGTATATCTACACCGGTTCATGTAATTTTTATTCTTCGCTTGAAATACTGGAATTCGTGAGCCTCTACGATGATCTTTGACTGTTATAAATTAACATTTACCTAATTTTTGGGTCATGTAAGACTATCTAGATTCATCCAAGGTCCTCTACTCCAATCTAACTCATTCAACCAATCCAGATTCCCAAATGTTCCCACATCATCACCCATTCCATCTAGATCATCTACTCCCATCATACCCACATCTACATTCCCATTCCCATTCTCGTTTCCCAGCCCACCATTCCCATCCTCAACCAAACCCATTCCACTCCTCTCCCCCTCTTGTCCTTGTCCCTGCGAACTCCCACGACCACTAACTCGATGATTCAAAATCTGATCTAAAATCCTCTTCACTAATTTACTCATACGTCTACACAAGAGATAATTCCCCGCACTCGGTTTAATCCATTCGAAAAAGCCAACTAACAAACTCAAATTCTGCACAATTTCCGACGTCGGTAGTTTTATCGTCGATTCATGAGGTGATTTCATCTGTTTAAGGATTTCTACACATAAGACTCCGCTGGAAGGAACTCCCCAACACATAAGCATCCAATCGTAATCATGATGATGCTCGACGAAGCGATCGCGTTGGACCCAGAAGAGAACGGTTAGTTGGAGCATCTCGAGAGCGCAGGATATCATGGATTGTCCGGAGAGAAGGAGAGATTTGTGGGCGAGTCGTTCGAGCGTGAGTCGGTGTTCGAGATATGTGAGACGTAAACCGATGCGACGCCATAGTACATCATCGGATATCGAGGGAGAATATACGTCGCTGGGTTGGTAGTGGGTGTAAAAAGGGAAACCATCGTAGGTCTCTTGCACACGGGCTAGAAGAGCGGTAATGCGGGTATCGCTGATATTGCCAGTGAGAGATAATTCGAGGATCTCATCGGTGATTATAGTAAGATAGCCGTGAGCGCGAATATATGTTGCATTTGTCATTCTGGCTTCTTGATTCCAGCCATTGGCGTCTAATTTCTCAGCGGCGTTTCTTAGGGCTTCGGGGCCTTGAGCAAATACTTCATCGTCGATGTCAAGAGGAAAGCGGAAACGTGTATAACGATAACTTAATGCTGGCGGACGACCTGTGAGGTGAGCAGAACTTTTATCGAAATTGAATATTATTGTAAACAAACGTCTTTTACATTCGGATAAGAATGTGACGGGTCCATCATTGTCCGGTTGGCGATGAAGACCAAGTGCTGTTGACATACTAACCAAATCTCCTATCTGTCTCCAAACAATCAAACTTGCGTCGCCCATGATTACAGTAGTAATAATAAGATTTTCAGTCAAAAGGCCCACCATGACGGTATTAATGTAGTCCATGTAATTAGACAATGTAACACAAGCTTGGATGCAATCTTTTAGCTCCATTGCGAAGTGTTTTCGATCTTTCCTTTGCCCAGGCTGGGTTGTGAAGAAGGCATCTCTTTCAGATAGTGACAAAACACATCGACATAGAGCCGCAAATATGAGTCCCACAGATTCCCATCTCATATGAGCTCCCGTGATACCTTCTAACCAAGGTTGATAATCCTCCGCCTCCTGTAAATGGTGTTCGGAGTTCCTGCATAAATGCGTAGATATACTTTCTATATCATCGAGACGTCTTGGCTCCTTCAACTCCTTTCCCCACTGAGACCACAATGAATGTGCTATTTGTACTGGAGTCTGTCTCGGGATATGAGGACTACACCCGCCCATCCTTTCCAAATGCCATTTTAACAAATGGTCACATGTTCGTTTGTCGGGCAGTTTTTGCAATATCTTGATTCCGAGCTGGATTCGTGGGGATCCTCCAAATGTATTTCCGGGCAGCATCAGAAAATTATGAGTCTGGAGACTGTCATAAGATGGAAGTGCACTAGAGTCATTGGAAATTTGTATATCGTTACCGATATTTTCCCGATTTTCCTCGAATACAGCGGAGAAGTTTGTTGGGCCAAAGAAACCTCCGGATTGTATTCTACCTGGTTCTGTAGGCCTACTATCGGGAGAAAGCAGATGATCATGTGTAGATATAACAGAAGGCGTTGGAGTTGGAGTGGGGGTTGACAGTATACCGGTAGCTTGTTCGCGCTCCCTACTTGTATTGGATCCCTCTGTGGGTAGCCGACGGGTCATAGGCGCTGAGAGGTATATACATTTAGCCGATGATTTCCGTCGTTTACATCGATCACACACGGGAAGGCCATGATCACAAGAAATTTTTGCTTTTCTGCATGGCTCGCACGCGGGCTGCTTGCCATTTCGTCTCCGTGGGACAACTCCGTGTCCGTTCTCTCTGCGGATCGACATATATATTGAGTTTATAGAGGGCTTTACACCCTTATCGCATTACAATTATAGATAGCGAGAATTTTTATGTAGGACAAAAAAAGACAATAAGAAATATTGAAAAGATGTGTCGAGAAGACACAAGTTGATAGAGGAATAGCAACACCGTTCGTGACGGAGTTCAACGTCGGCGCTCGGAGTAAGGTTAAGCTAGATTTTAAATTAATCTCGGCTCAACAATCTAATCGTAAAAAAGCCAGCAACAAGCTCCCGGGAGGTTATCTGTATCGATTATGTCTACACCATCTCGAATGGCTTGGTCGATATTGAAGACAGTTCTTCGATAATCTGGTTGCCGCACATCATTAGATGAATGAAACTACTATCGAGCATTTTGAGCAGAAGAAACGAGTGTTGTTAACGCTGTGGAAGTACATTTTCCTTTGCAAGTCTCTTGCTCTAATATGCTCGTAACCGGGATATTATCTTGTCATGGTCCAATTGAGATAAGTGCAAGCAAATATACCATGGAAGTCTTACAGGAGCCTCTTATCATGATATACTTTTTTGGCTTGCTTCACAGGAAGTTCCAGATGTACCGTTCTTATATATAAATGACAGTTTAACAACTGCCGTGGGTGATGTATTTAATTTTTGCTCATGCTGGTGGGGTTTTAGACGTAATTATCAGACAAAGACTGCTCCGCAAATGTCTCAAGGGTGTTAACATGGCCATAATCAATATGCTATATGTCAAATTCACCAATTTTGCTCGCCGCAACAAACTACCATTACACACACATCCAAGTGGACTTCATGGATCTTTCTGTTGTATTCCCGTCTGGACTAGAGTGGAATACATCGTTTATGGTGTTGACAACCACTCATATGTTTCTCGACGCTCACCACAAATCTTGACTAGATTAAATTTTTGGGTAAGCAGATAACCTATTTCACCATTCTTAAAGCCAGTCACATCGTTGATAGCGAAAGCTACATAAATTTCGAGTTCCCCGAAAGCTTGGTGATTCTATATCTCAAATATATAGCATGAGACTGACAGCCACTTGTTTTGAAATAGATTACCTGACTTCACTAATGTGAAAACCGACATCACAAATTCCCATTGGAAGCATTTCCTCCCATCCGCAATGTTGTCAATTTAACCTCGGGATTTGTAGGTACACAAGGGGAATTATCGACCTTTCTAGACAGCCTTGCAAATCTTCATAACTTATTTGAAGGAGATCAATGTTCCACCAGGCGAAAAGCAAAGTTGCGATTGGCTCATTTGAATCCAAACCCTCTTCTTCATACTCTTCATCTGAAATCCTAAACCTCCTAGCACAGACAACAACCGGCATTGAAACGCACGGCATTCACATCTTCATTTGTTTCACGGCATTTTCAATCACGTGTCGTTATTGAAGAAAGCATTTCCTTGTAATGTGGCTACATGCCATGGCTCGTGCGACAATAACACCTAGGTATTTCCTAATCGGGGGTTTATCGCGAGAGAACATTTCGGCAGAAGTGATTCTCTGGTCTTAAATTCTTCAGTCTGATCATGTCCCGGAATACAGATGATCCACCACAAGTGCTTGAGTTCAGCCACCACACGGGATGGTTTCCACTGCTCGGCACGTCGTACTGAATTAGGATTCGTGAAGATATCCCAAAAACGGAAATTTAACGAAAATACCACAACGGGCCATCTTTCATAATGGTCGACTTATAGGGCTGAGGAAATCTTATATAATGTATATTTCCCATTGATTCCTTAGTATAGCATTCTTGTATACATTCATTCATTCATCTGTTGGTTAATCAATCTTCACTCCATTCATTTCAAAATACAAGTACCAGGAACAGCTGCGCTGTCTACCATTCTCTCATTGCCATTCATTATCAGTTCAATCCAATCCAATCAAAATGCATTCCCCATCCATCCTCCTATCTCTAGCCCTCACAACCCTAGCCTCCGCCTCCACCTTATCCTCTCCCCACTACCCTCGCGCAAACTCTAGCACCTCTAGCACCTCTAGCACCTCTTCCGCCTGCGTTCCCGCCGGCGCAATCCACATGATTGTTGCACGCGCCTCTACCGAAGCCCCTGGCGAGGGAATCATCGGCTCCGTAGCCACCATGGTTAAAGCCTCTCTTCCTGGCTCCGACTCCGAAGCCGTGGAGTATCCAGCCACACTCACGCAGTACCAAGCCTCCGAAGCTTCGGGCGTAGCCGCCATGCAGAAATTGGTACAGGCGTATGCGGAAAAGTGTCCGGGGAGTAAGATGGCGGTGATGGGATATTCGCAGGGTGCGCAAGTTGCTGCGGATGTCATGTGTGGGACTTCTGAAACGGGGTTTGCTGGGAATACTCAGGCCTTGTCGGCGAACATCAGTAGTAATGGTGAGTTGTTACTTTTCTTATTGACAATTTGAATATTCAAGAGGGAACTTGGCTAACACAAACTTCAGTCGTAGCAATGGTTCTAATGGGCGATCCATCCCACGTCCCAGCCGAAACATTCAACGCCGGAACTGCCAAGAACAATGGACTTTTTGCCCGTCAAAACATTGCCGCCTGTCCCACCGAGAAAACCGTCTCTTATTGTGACAATCAAGATGAGTAAGTCATTCCCTCCTCCAACATCCCCATCTTCTCATTCTATCCACCTTAACATTTCCACCCTCTCTTCATCCCCCATCTCCTCATCCATTCACCACCCCCTCAAAAACCCACACCATCCAATCTAACACAGCCTCCAAACAGATTCTGCGACTCAGGCAACTCCCTCCAAGTCCACCTTTCCTACGTCACCACCTACGGAACCGCAGCCGCGAAATTCATCACCGACAAAATGGCCGGAGAAACCAGCTCTTCCGCCTCGACAAACGGAACCGCAAATGCAATTACGGCTTCCGCTGCGAAAAGTGCGCAGAGTCTTGCGCGCGCTGCCACGATGGGTACGAATGGTGTTGCAAAGATGGGCGCTTCTTGGGGCATGCTAGCTACCTTTTTGGGGCTGGGAGTCTTGATTTAAAATCTGATTTCTATTTCTATTTCTATTTCTATTTCTATTTCGCATTTTGTATCTTTCCTTTCTTTGGCTATATTTTCTAATAGACCTAATACCCCATCATTTTATCGGGTACCGGGACAGAAAATCGGCATAGGCGTAGGCATAGGGGCGCTGAAACGAAAGGGTTAATCGATATCCATTTCTTTTTATTCCACGCTTTCCAATTCGAAGATTCGTCAGATTGTACTGGACACCAAAAGATCACTTGGTCATAGGGGGCAATTTGACATGGTTAGAAATTATTTCATACTACCAAATTAGTAGTAGTGTCAGGGAGTTTTCGATCCTTACACAATGTGAAATGAGTTTTTTTTTTCCTTGTAATGTTATTGGCATCGTGTACGATATGTGAGTCTAATGTATAATAAACCCAACCCAACCATCCAACCACCTCTCGAGAATTTCAATTTCCAAAACTAGCCAACTAACTCCATCCATCATTCATCCACAAAACATTCCTGCATATCATATCTCACCATCACAACCTCATGTTTAACCAAGCCTATATATATCATTCATTTAATTTCCCCTCCCATACATCATCGCAAAATCCATCACAACCCGTTCGAGATTAAATTATATACCCCCGAAGACTTTCCTCTATATTTGAGATTGTAATGCGTGAAAAATATCAATACACTGTAAACTATCTAAAAAGCTCATCCTAATTCTGACGCCAAAATATACAGACAGCCACCCAAGAATACTGAGAATACATTCGCAGCGCTCAGTGGAAACCCGCTTCAATAGTTACACACCAAAAATATCTACTTTACGTTACGTTACGTTCCGCATTCGTTATCAATTCGCTTAATGCTCTCATTCCAAGACTCAATCTCTACCTAGTCCCCCTAGGAATTCAATCACATCTTTATCTTTGTCTTTGTCTCCATCTCCATTGCTACTTCTAGGGACATCCGAGCTTGAATTCGTAGGAGTTTTACTACCGCTCCCACCCCCATTTCCCTCTCCACTACCCCTCAGTGGGTTGTGACTCCCTGTTTCCTTATCATCAGCATCATCAATAAAGATAACATGTCGTTTTACCTCTTCATCTCCATCATCATCCCCATCCCCATCCCTCTTATTATCAACCGAGCCACCTTTCACACTCAAGCTATCTCCGCCCCCACTCCGCCCCGACGACCTTTTTAATACAGGACTTGATGTCCTCGGCCCCGGATGTGCAGGGTAATGCAAATCATGCTTTGCCTTCCTATGAAGATGTTTCCTCTCACTCTCCTCTATCCTATCGATCTCAGCCTGCTGCCTTCTCGTAAATTTTCCCTGTCGTCTCGTATACCTATTCAAACTCTCACATAGCCGATCTAATACCCATTCACTCTCGCTAACGTCCGCTAACATCGGACTATCCTCACCAATCCAATCCCATTCGACTAATCCCTCATCTTCCTCCTCCTCTTCAACTTCCTTCGCATTGTGCGTGCTAAATCTGATTAAGCGAGTGAACTCCACCCATTCCTCATAACTGTATTTCTTTGGTTTGTCAGCTCGTAGATCGTTCGCGACGCGTTTGATGGCTGTTGCTAATTTTCGGGCTAGATCATGCTCGGTATATTCAGGAGGTTCTTCGATTTCCTCAACAACCTGACCGAGAGAGGATTCAGGATCTAGTTCGACGTCGTCAACTATAGGCATTTGTCTATCATCCGGATTTTGGACATCGAAACCATGACGAATACGTTTTTTGGCTTCTCTCTCATCTGTCTTCTTCGATAACCATGCATGTATTCTTGGATGGTTCATGAGGAAGTCATGCCAAACCCCCGCTTTGGGCATAATTGTCCAATCTGCTAATGTAAATGTACCACGATTAATGGCTGCTATAACAGTAGAACTCATATCTGAGATGAGAATCGTCATTGTAGGTATTGCAATCAACGACCAAACGACGAAGAAGGGCTTTCCGGCATTCGATTTTGGTGCAAAATCGCCATAACCAATAGTTAAAAGAGAAACGTAGCAAAAATACAAAGCCTGAAAGTATGTTAAGTCTTGCTCACGCTTTTCGGCTCTCCAGAATACAGTGGCGCCTCCGCACCAAAGAATTGAAAAGGCAAAAATAGACATTGATAGTGCGTAGTATTGCTTGAATTTTCGGACATTAGTCTGAATTTGACGCATAGCATCAAAACGATCCTTTTCTTCTCGGAGTAAAATTAATTTCTCTTGACGCTTAGCATGCTTTACTCGGGAAGATTTATTCTCGGAATGTTTATGAAGCTTGGCGTCGCGACTAAGAGGGATGGATGAATTGTGTGTCAGACCAGCTCCCCCTCGACCACCGGAGGAATAGGCTCTCTTTTGATGAAAAGTAATGTTCTGGCCTTGAATATCAAAATGACCATACTGATCAAGTGAAGGACGGCGCATTAAATCTGACCCGGAAGCTCCAGAATAATCCCCAACCACACTACGGCGACGCATGTCAGATCTTGGTGGTAGGCCGAGACGGTCTCGAATCTCTTTCTCGTTCGTGACTGAACGACCAAAGGTTTCTTGTTGTTGACGCATTGCATGATGCTTGACAATCTTCTCCTGTGACATACCAGAAGCGAATTTGCGCAAACTATTAATCATAAGACCAAGGAAAATGATGCCAATAACAGCATATGGAAAAAGAAGCCCTCGACCAAGATTGTTATTAGGTACGAAATCTCCGAAACCGACCGTCAAGATGGTGACATCGCAAAAATAGAGAGCATCAGCGTATTGAAAGCCACAGACTGTTTGGTAAACTCCAGCTCCACCAGCTAACCATATGAAGAACATCATAGTTTGTAAGATCAGAGTTCTTTGATCATCGTCGAGCTCAAAATGTTGTGGATAATGCCCAAGGAAATAGCCAAGCATATTGACCATGAGAACCATTGACCCTATGAGATATAATGAAGCTGCCATTACTGCGGACCAGAATCCCTGAGACCAAGTTTGACCAGGACGAATAGGTGGGACGTACTCGTTCATGGCTAATAAGATGCCAATAAGCTACGAAGTGAATGTTAGAATTGAAATCAGTATAAGGAACTTAGACTCACGATGCCAGTAGACAGATACCAGAAGATTATCGATAGAGGTAATGCGACGATATACCTAACCCTGCGCATAAAGTTCAGGAGCAAGAAAAGATTGCCAGCAAACCCACATCCAAGAGAAATAGCATTTAGGATGATCTCCCTTGAATCTCAAATTAGTAACATCCATGAGTTTTTTTTCAGAGATCTCCCACCATTTTGGATCAGGTATGCCAACGCCATTTTCGTCAGCACCAAATGGCAATTGACCATCATCGGGTAGATCAGCCCTCCACTTCGTAACCAGAGCGGAAATTGATAAAACATTTGCCAAGGGTCCAATTGTGGCAGCTATGAGAGGAAATGCAGTTGATGCAACCCACCAATCTCTATTGGGTCACAGGTTAGTATATAAAATAGAATCAAGAAGATGAACACAACGAACTGTGGTAAATCATCCGTCTTTGCTCTAAATTTGAATCTCCCAATTCTGAGTAGACCTGGCCCTGATAGTTTAGTGTTCGGAGTGAGCCGAATACTCTTATCACGGTTGTTGGGCATAGTGTGGCCATTGTTCATGGAGCTGGCGTCGGAATTGTCGCCCGCCATTGTCATGGTTTATCGAGCGAGATCATCATGTCTCTGGTCCCCGTCGTGCCCCTCAAGTAGTCGCGCTCGTTGTTATTGACTGGCGGATTTTGTAATTGAATGATTTGAAAGGGCAGACTCCAATCTTTCTCTCTTGTTTTCTCTGCCCGGATATTTATTCAAGCACTCAAACTGATATCGGCCAATGTCTTTGTTCCTTGGCAGTCCACCGAGCTTAACCTAGATTGTGTAGACAGAAACGGTGAATTGCGCTGATATACTCGTACTTCTCTCAAGCTTCAGAATCCGGATACCTTGAAGATTAAAAGCCGTCAACTGAAATCAGCATAAGCACACAAAAGAGCGAAGAGGGGGTGAAGTAGATCAAGTCTCTGTAGTGAGAGGATAGCTTTCTAGAAATTTGATCGCCATCAAGCTGCATGCAGAATGCTGGGGTATACATGCGGTCTAGATTACGTAAGGTCGACTAATGCATGAAAATGTGATCTAGAACTATCACTGTGCTTGCTAAAGCTTTTGGGGGATTATACCGGATTAGTATTGGAAATAGCTATGTGACTTTAAATGCAATTCTAAATACTAGAATGAGGAAGGAAGAACCGTGCAGAATGCCATTTACATCGGGGCCGGGAAGAGTTACTTATTAGTTTCTCTGCGCTGCTCATCTCATCATTCATCGAGGCCTACAAATAATGGCACATGCATGAAACTGGTGCAAGGAAGCTGTTTGCGAAGAAAGCAGCGACGGGTTCAAATAGACGAAGCCATTCAAGCTGTAGAAACATTTTCAGATTTGTCCAACACACTTCATTCGTTAGACCTCAAATATATGTATGACGAATTTAGTCGTATGTGGACGAAATGAATGATAGGCGTTCGTGGCTTAAAACATCCTGATTGGCGTTTAAATATACTTTCTTTTCGCATGCTTTAGATCTATATCTAAATGATGATATAACAAAGGAAAAAAGGCGCCCTCATCTACTCCTATTATCGCATTAGTGTTGAGACGATGAGAGTAGCTTCAAGTCTCAGTGTTCGCTGACATATAAACAATTCCAAATGTACAAATTTTGCTTTTCTATTTTTCAACCCAACTGACATGTACCCAACGCCTTGCCTTCGATTGGCCCATATTTACTAAAGAAAAAATATTGTCTGAAGAGACGGAGATTGTATGTACTCATTCGGGCTCTTCTCGACCGCCCACCCTTTCTACAAGCCTGATAGAGCATTAGTAACAATGAAAGACTATACATCTCAAACGAAGGAACGTACCGGAATATGCTGACTGCAAAAGTCATTCCCCACGCGAGCAATGCTATAGTTATTATGGCACAGAGTGTTTTAGCTCTATGACATACCACACCATTATATCCTGTATTTCCGACTTTACAGCTCCCACTGTCATCTGATATCGCATCAAAAGCTAATGTCAAATTAGAAGCCTCGAGAATGATGAAAAAGAGATCTAAAAGAACGAGTCGAATTTTGGCTTTCGGTGCTCGAAGGCCTAACGGTTTACCCGTATATTCATCCCAGGTCATGTAGAGAGTATACGGAATTGCAATCACATCTACTACGATTGCCATAGTTGTAGATGGACTTTGAGAATAGGAGTATTTATTCGAGAGATGATGAACCGAGGCTGCAATGCTCAAAGCGATCATTGAAGTTATAAGCACGATAAGTCGAAAAATAAGGGGAACATAAGGGTTCATAAGAATGGTTTGCTAGATACCGTTAGCCAATCGTCCACCACAAAAGTAGAATGTGGAACTTACCTGCACGCGTCTCAAAAAGGTTTCCCGTTTCCTTTTGTTGTATATGAGAGATGTAATGTTATCATCATCGTCACCTTCACCCTTCTCGAGATCCCCGCACCATGGTCTATTGTAACCAGGAGTTAGATTATCTAAAAATGATTGATCGACTAATTTGCGATCCTCTCTTTCAGGTACACCATACGACGATGCTTTGATAAAGGTTCGCCATACAGCTGCATTTGGTTGTACCCCAGATTTAACAATGACAGGTTCCGCATCTCTAGCATGGTCCCATTTCCTACCTCTGACCGGTTCGCGCAAACCTCCAAAGAAACCCGTCTCTACTTTCTTGTCGCTTATGGCATTGTACGTATCATCATCGGAGTCAACATATCCATCGAGAGATATTCTTTGCGAAGATTGAGTCGGCGTAGAATTATGCTGTGCTGGATGTATCCTCGACGGGGTGGAAACTCTTTTGGGCTGCAGCGATGCTAGATTGTCATTCTCTTCATATGAATCTATCCAGGCTTTTGACAGGTAAGCTCAGGTCGAGAACTCGACTGTGGGCCAATAACTTACAAGGAAGTGAACGAACTTCTCTTTGAGCAGCTCGGTTCTGTGCATGCGTGCTCGTTGTCGATTGTGTGTTTTGCGTACTGTAGGTCCTATACGAGGCGGACGAGTAGGTCTTGGGTCGAATGACATGCTGAGAACCAGCTCTCTTTTTCCCTTTCATGGCAACATTCTCCGACGACCCGACGCTCGCAGAATCCGAGAACTGATGTGGGACTGTAAGGGAATCATGTTGAAAAGTATTATTATATGCTTCGAATGGGAGTCCCAGGCCTGGTGTGGTCCGTGGCAATCTATCTGATGTTGCCATAATACTGGGATATCCCCCGATTCGTGTGTCGCAGCGTTAAGACGATGAAATTTTTGACACTTCTTGCAATTCTTTCAAGTGCTAACACGCGATGGAGCAACTCTGAACGACGCTTCAATCGCGGTCGGCCCCTCTCCTATTCCTGCATTGCTGCCCCTTCGTAATAAGAATTAAAACAAGAATTAGCTTTAGCTGTGAATGGAAGATGACAAGAAAGGAAATTGAGGGAACGGAGGGGAAAAAAGAATTTGAGCGAATGAGCGAATGAGTGAACGAATGAATAATGAATTAGAAGAGAGAATCGAAGAAAGCGACAAGAGGAATTTAGGATTGAAATTTTGGATGTTTGTTTCGCGGTTAGTTAAGATTAGAGTTGGTCGTTGCAATTCTGTAGCTATGAATAAAAGATTAAATGATCTACGGAGGACCACACAAGCCCACTGAACATCTAAGGGATTGTATGGATTCTTGCCATAAACGAAACGATGCGAAGATGGGAGAGCAAGGGGCAAGCCACAATAGTAAGGACGAGAGTGATGACAATAAGACAATGGCAAGGTATAAATTGGATTTTGGAAACATGGGGGAGGTTACGGCTCCACCAGGATTGCATGCCAGACCAGGAGCGTTCGACTGCGGGCGAGTGTTGTTTGGATGTGTGTATGTGTGTGTGAGTGAGTGTGAGTGTGTGCGTGTGTGCGTGTGTGCGTGTGTATGGATATGTATACCTGGCACATATCCCCAGCATGCATATCTCGTATACACACATCTGTTCGCGATATTCGCGGGATTCATGGCATTCCGGCACATAGGAGGTACAGCACGACCTGCTGCGCATCCAGGGCGATCCTCACGTGGCATTATATATGGAGTAGGCGCGGTAGGTAGATATTACTTGCATTGCGTCGTATTTGTGAATCTTCGCCCACCATCCCCTCCCCTCGCCTCCCCTCCCCTCCCACCCAGACGCGCAAAATATCTATCGAGCCTATCATCTCACTCCTCACCCACCCACCTGGTACCTACCTACCTACCTACCTACCTATCTATCTGTCTATCTATCTAGATCGATCTTTTCTTCTCCCCCACTTGGAAGCTGTTCGACTCCATGGATTCGGACTAGGCATTGATTCACCAAGTATTCAAGGTTATTCTCATGCGTCATTCTACCTACAAGTGAAAATGGATCTTCCCTTAGCTCAGCCTCCATGAATCCAGGCAAAAAGGTTTTCGATTTTTGCGTTTTTTTGGTAGCTCGATGTTTATCTACCGGTAATCTAATCAGGCAGGCAAAGAGAGAAAGAAAGAAAGAAGTACAAAAAGGTACTCACTTAACCATCGCCATCTTCTCATCACAGCCACCACACATGCTCCGATGCAATTGAAGTAACAAATACCATCTCACGAGCAGACGAATAACGACCATTTACGCCTAACGCCTAACGATTTTGTACGACATAATACCTCTCTCGAGAAGCAGAATTGTATGATTGCATAAAATTTCCCTCGAATTTTCTGCTCCACGAAGAACGAACTATGCGCCTCTACCTGCTTCCCATCTCCACGCGGCGAACCCTCATCTACTGCCAGCGACTCAATGTTACCACTACAAACGAGGTTTCCTTTCTAGATAAAACAACTACGAAGGCGAATAATCTTTGGAGTAGCTGGGAGAAGAAGGAATCAGGGTGGCAGAAGAAAGTGGTTGAATTTGGAAACAAGGCTCTGCAAAGAATACCATATGAGGAATGGGGTTTAAAATCGATTCCTCCCCTGTCCAAACGAAGGCGAGCAGAAGAACTGCGCGACAAAGAGAAAGTTGAGATCTCATTTCCCTCAAATTTTCTTCCTCAGGAAAACATATCGAAAATCCTGCAAATACTTGGCACAGAGAGAAGACAACTTCACAAGACGAGGCTATGGGGCTCAATCATTGGAATGCCCGTGGTTGCTCCCTTCGCGCTTGTTCCCATGTAAGTACAGCTATAGCCTCACCGCTAATGTTCGGAAGCTAACATCACTCAGTATCCCGAATTTACCTTTCTTCTATCTATGCTTTCGTGCATATAGCCATTGGAAAGCGCTAGCAGGGTCTAAGCACATCGACTTTCTTTTGAAGGAAAATCTTCTTGCCCCAAAGCCATCCAAGATATTAGACGAGTTGTATTTGAGGAACAAGATTCCGTTCTCCGATTCGAAAAGTGCGGCTGATACACTATCATCAAATTCGAATGTATCGGATGTTGAGACCATGCTACTTCACGCTTCTGATGGGGAGGAAATTGCCAAAGCATTAGACATACCAGAGTTGCAAATGGAGCTTGATCGAGCAGTATGGCAAGTAGAAAACGACCTGGAAGCTAAAAGAAAAATGAAGGATGAAAAAGACCAATTGGTCTTGGCCAAGGAGGAGGCCAAGAAAAAGTAGACAGCCTGTTGTACATTCGTATTACAGCCGAACGTAACATATCAGCATAGGATAGTCTAGATCAGACTACCTATGCCATATCATAAGAGAAATGACGCATTGTAAGCATAGCGAGCGTATCACGCGCCCAAAAATATAGAAATACAAGAGACTATTCACTTCACTTCAGAAGAAAATCGTATCATAGATCCATTAATCGCCGATCAAGGCAATTAGTTTTCTGGGTTATCAGTTTTGGCGATGGATAGACTTCTAGACCTTTACCTAATAGAGGATGTACTAAAAGAACTAATTCCGAACTAAAATATCTACCGACCAAGTAGATAAAACCTGCCCATGCTGTGCTGTACTCAGCTGTGAATCATTCACATTACCCGACGCTTTTTATATTCATTATAGTTGTCTACACGAAAAATTCTTCAATTATATCCAATCTCACTTTGAACCATTCCAACAATTTTCCAACCTGACGTGCATTCCCGATAAGAGATAAAAGCGGCATATATTTATATTCAATACAAGGATTAGCACCATCTAATTTCACCTTGGGATTTTTAAATATCGCGACCGATTACGTCTCAATCAACGCGACTTAAAAAGATGCCCCCACGAAGATCTCGAGACAGCGATACTATCGTTGTTGATAAAGATGGCGATGATGAATGGGCAGCACCATCATCACCCGAATCAATAGGATCTGATATTGATTTCGCACCTAGAAACAAAATGGCGGTTGTCAGTCCTCAAAACCTCGAGTCGCCGGAGCCAGAGCTGGCTGACGACCCTTCGATCGCGACGCCCACCTCAGCATCTAAACGATATAGCTCCAGCACACCTCCAAAGTATTTGAATCAAATTTCATTCAGAGATCCGAATTCATCGACAATGGAGGAAAGATTACAAATGATGCCTGCAAAACGTACTCTGCCTTGGAGAGAAGGTGTTGAAGCAGGTTCTGAAATCGAGACTGGAGGCGATTCCCGTAGGAAGCAAATTAGATTTGGTTGTTTGCTTGCTACTCGAGGAAATGTAGTTGAGGAACCTTGCCTTTCATGTGCCAATGCTCGGGGAAAGTTCACCTTATGTATCGCACTGCCAGGATTCTTCAAGGGAGCATGCGCTAGCTGTCAATTAAGTGGCAGACCAAACCGTTGCAGCATCAAGACTAATGAAGAGAGTAAGTTTTTCTTTGCAAGAAGTTAACACTAATTACTAACTGTATACCTATCTAGTCGAACCCGATGAATTTACTGCAGAAGACGGAATTCGCGTAACGCCAGAACCCGAATCCTCAAGTGCACGGAGAGCATCGGGAAAGAATACTGTCAAAGAGACGCCAGATAGATCTAGTTCAAAAAATAAATCTGAAGAAAACAATCATTCCGGCCCGCCAGCAAAGAAAGCCCGTGTCGAAGAACCAGAAAAGCCAATTCAAACTGGTTGGCAAGAACCTCCTGTAGTAGACACAGGCTTGGGATCCACAAAGGCGCGCGGAGGACGCCCACCTCGTTCATCTTTAACCTCTTGGGCACCTGTTAATTCTCCTCATATGGCTACGCGCAACTCGTCCACACCCAACACTCGAAACGGCGGTTTACGCAAGTCTGTTGGCAAATCTGCTGAGAAGGAATCGATTGTCAAGGAACCAACCAGGAAAGCAAGCAATACTCCAAGTGTCAGTACTCCTCAGTCAGCTCCGAGTAGACCGGCATCTACAACTTGGGCTTCTGTCAACCAAACCCAAGCGGGAGCCCAGCCTACATTTCCAAATCTACCTAGACCACAAATACCAAAACCACAACATCAGCAATCCAAGCCAGAGCAAGAACAAGATACATCTGACCCGAAACAAGCCCAACCACCACAACCACAACCACAACCTCAAGCTGAACAACAGCAACCGCCTCAAACCAGACTACAGCAACACCAAGCTCAAGTACAACAACAGCAAATTCAGGCCCAAGTCCAGCAACAACAACAAGCTCAATACCAATCTCCATTCCCACCTCCACCTCCAGTCCAACACCAACCCCAACACCAACCCCAACCTCAACATCAACATCAACATCAAAATCAACATCAACCCCAGCCCCAACCTCAACACCAACCTCAACCACAACTACCCCATCCACAATTTCAAGTTCAACCTAGCCACAGTCCCAGCGTCTTCGCAGGCCAGCAACAAGTCATCATGAGTAATGGATCAACTATATCGCAACCTCCACCTCAGAAAGCAGGCAACAAACGTCAACAACGAGAATACCAACCAACTTTTGTTACTACCCCAAATGGACTAAGTTTTGCCGCGGCTCCACTCATAGAAACTTTGCCAAAACGAAAGCAGCTACAGCTAATGGGAATTATTAGTGGTCTTCAAGGAGGTATTGATAATATCCAGAGAGAGCTCAATGCGTTGAAGAAAACACTTGGTGTGGAGGATGATGATATTTGATACGTTGCTTCGACGATATTCTGAAATTCACAAGCATTACGGCATGAGCGTACATACAATTTGTAAACTAGCCTATATTAAACCTAATAGCAATAAAAATGCGTGAACTTAGAAGTTGTACTTGTTAATAATGTCACGATATTACAGGTGATTTGAATGATACAGTGATTATAATATGACAGCCAAAGCGCTATGAAAAGACTTCAAAATAAACTCCAGATGCCCATTGTAGGAGAGCAGCTAATTTGGTGAAGAATCTCTTCATAAGCGAAAACATGCGAGCGTTCAAGCTGTGCCCCGAAATCAAAATATCAAATCCCCCTCATTCCTAGGTACCTAGGTGGTTTCAACAGATAAATTTGTATCAGAACACTTTCTCAATTCACTCTTTGTGGGATTATATTTTGTTGAGAAAGGAATTGGGGGATCAATTTCATGACGATGCTTTTTATTACATCTAATTCATATTGTTGTCTAGTAACCCTTTGCCGAGTCATTCTAGTTAGATGTACGGTTTCGGAGCCTAGGCACACCGATAAGAGCAAAATTTAAGGTTATCGCTTAGGCCTAACCACCTCAAGCTAGGCAAATGAGTTATACTTAGCTCTGCACATAACAAAATCTCTCGCTGTCAAGTCCCGCCGGCCAGCTAATAAACCACATCATATAAAATGGAACTTCGCGACCGAGGTAACGCATCTGCCAAAACAAGATATTCAGCCAACGGACCAGGGCTCTGGACGCGGCAGACTGCAGACAACGCGCCAACTCCTGAACCGCGCAATCGTTCTGAAGGAAATTCAACTTCGCCGTCACCAGAAGGAAAATCAAAACGAAAAAGGGAGGACAAAAACATGCGTCCCAGGAGACATAGGGCGCCTTCGTCCAGAATGGATATGGTGGATGACACAGAGATGAGCGAGACGCCAGAAAGAGGTTTAGGACAAGACTACCCACAGAACGGACAAGCGCTAGAAAGTAGGAACGAAGAAATGGCCAATGGACGAGAATTAAGCCAGGGAGATAGCTCTGCAGATGATGCAAACGACAAGTACTTCTCCTTTGGCAGTCATAGAAATGAGCCGACTTTCCTCGACCGCATCAAGGTTCTACCCGAAATGCGCGATCTACCATGGCGCGAAGACCAGGAATTACCACCGGAAAGATCGACCGAGAGTCAACGCGTTCAGCAGAGAGGTGCATGTATGGTGGCTACTAGAGGAAGAATAATGACCAACCCATGTTCGCATTGTAAACAGGGCTATGGTCGGTTCTCTCACTGTATTGTGTTGGAAGAATGGTTTCAAGGAGCTTGCGCGACTTGTATTTTCACGAGTAAAGGGAATAAATGCAGCTTGAGAATAAAAAATCTGGGTATTTACACCCTCTGCCTTCTGATCTCATCTGGTGAGAATACTTTTACTAACTCTTGGGGTTTACAATTGTAGGGGATCAAGATGCCAGAGCTTTAAGATACACGGAAAAAGTCGACCTCTCCACCAAGCGAAAGCGATCCGAATTCGAAAAGCCAACGATTGAAGAGGAGAATAGCATATTCAGTAAATTCAATTCGCCAGGTCATTATGTCAGTCCATACCCACCTCTGCCATCCATACCACGACCACCATTAAGGACGCCCGGATTGAAGGAAGCTCAAGAGGCAGAATTGGATTCCATGTTACAAGCTCAGATTGCCCGCGAAGAACTCGATCAAGGAAATATGGATGAAGGCGAACCAGGCGCAAATGGACAGCAGTCACGAGCAGCACCAATAGTATTGCATCGACCACGATTTTACGAAACTCCTGCGATCAAACAAGCTTTGCAACAAGGAGGTCCACCTCCTCCAAATAATCAATTCGCCCAGCCGATACCGATGCATAATTTCCCCAATAATCAAATGGCTCAATATCCCATTTCAACTGATGGTTCTCCAGTGAAAGAACGGTCTCTCATCGGCGACACCCCGAAGAGTACACAAAAACAATTCTTTACCGTTCTAAGCGGAGTGGCAGGAGGAATCCAACAACTACAAAAAGAATTGAATGCGCTGAAGTCGGTTCTGGGATGGGATAATGAAGATGATGAACAAGAAGGCGTTCGTCAACAAAACTCATTGTCGCGTAATGATTCTCGACATGGTCCTTGAGCTACTTTACTTGACACGAGAAGAGCTAGCTGGCGATTACTAATTAATTGGCTGCTTATTAGGCCTATATATGTAGAGATATTACACGAGGTGGTTAACCACGTTGTTTGTCAAACTTATTAATTGAGCGGATCTGCATCTACCGAAGAGGGGATTAAGGAATCATGGCCGGATTTACAGAACTCGAAATTCCATGGTTGAGCATGATGATTATGAATTAGCTTTTGGTCTTGAGGAGAGGAAAGAAAGGGGGAAGTTAATGAACACATTACTTGAGATTAGGGGATTGGTTTGACTTGTTCTATAACGATATTGCTCAGAATTGGAATGGAAGGAAAGGGAATGGATGAATGAATGAGAGGTCTGAAATTCAAGACACGAGAAGTGATGGATTTGAAGGAAGGGAAGGTTCGTGGGAATACAATGGACGGTTGACGATTGACGATTGATTGATTGATGATTGATTGATTGATGATTGACTGATGGACACAACAGTCTCGGGATGAAGATGGAGAAGAGTATGGCATTAGATGTCTGTATGTACTACGTGTATAGTGTATAGTGTATGAAAATTCGATAGGCGAGGGAGCGAGGGAGGAATGATGGATGATGGATGGTGGATTATGGATTATGATCTATGGACACCTGGAATGAACACACGCATAAATGGTCTTCACCAAAGCGCCAAAGCACAAGAAAGAATGTGAGGATGTGAGGATGTGTATATGCATATTGTGCATTTTGGAGTGCGTGGAGGATAGCCATACATGTGAGATGGTATGATAAGCGTGTGTGTGTATGTATGTTTATGTCTGTGTGAACGAGCGAAAGCGCGCGCGCGAGAGAAATAATAATTAAAAAGTTTAAAGTCAAATGCTAATTAAAATTCAAAGTTTGTACTCGCTTTTCTAAGCCATGCTCTGCTCTGCTCTGCTCTGCTCTGCTTAGTGAAGTGAAGTGAAGTGAAGTGAAGTGAAGTGTTGGTTGGGTACCGGTATGTGGATGGTTGGATGGATGGATGAATGGTCTCTTCTTGGTGGTGGGTGGTGGTGAGGAGGTTTGCGTATTTGTGCATGTTGTGTTTTGGTATATTGTACATTGTATATTGTTTTTGTATGTATGTATGTATCGGCACTGTATATATGCGTGTGTCTGGTAGTTACCTAGGGAGTATGTATATGTATATGTATATGTCAGAAAATTACTCATGGTGGGAAGAGAGTGAAATGAAATGAAATGAAACGAAATGCATGTAGTATTTGGATGTGTATGTGGATGTGTATGTGATTGTGCCGGAATCGATAGCGGGATGTACGGACTTTGTGTGTATTGTTGTAGATGTTGTGTATTGAGTATTGTGTATTAGATTGGATTATGTATGATTGGATGGGAATTGAATGGGAATTGGAATGGAGATAAGGTTTTTTTTCGTTCGGGTGGTTTGTTTGTTTGTGGGTTGGTTTAGACTCGTCTTGTGGGCGGATGGATGGATGGATACATGGATACATGGATACATGGGTAGATGCGTAGATGCGTACTAGTAGATGAGATGATGAATATAACGTTCGTTAGTGGCGTTGGGATGGGATGGGGCGGGGAGGGGGGGAGCTCGGAAGGTAAAGGTTACGAGATGGAGAGTAGGCACTGGGTTGGTGGGATAGATGCACGATTGATGAATGAGTGATTGATGCTTTCAGCGAGAGTAGATTTATATATATATTATATGGATCTATGATATATTTGATCGAATAACTAAATATCTCATATCTCATCAATACTTCTCGATATTCCCTTCCCATCTTGCAATTAGACACCTACACACATACCCACAGATATAATAAACCCATCTAAACACAATACGACACCACCCACCCTCGGACTAGCACGACTCAAACCAAGGAACAAAACTAATTCCAATCCCCTCCCGCATTTGATTCGTCGGATATGGAAAAAGTATACGCTAGGGGATGGGGAGAAAGAGAGATAGCTTTTCACATGCATATTCAACATTGCGAGTCTGTTCTCGCTAGGGGAGGGATGGAGATGGGATTGGTGGGTGGTGAGAATGACGGGTAGGTAGATGGGTACAGATACAGGTATGTATGTGTGTGTGTGTGTATGTATGTATGTATGTATATATGTATGCATTGAGTTGGAATTTATCCTTTGGCACTTACACTTAACACTTACACCTGCACCTGCACTTGTGAGTAGGCAGGTACGAGGACTATACACGAGGACTAGCTAGGTATTTGACTACGAGGTGCTTTTCATTCGTTTCGTTTCGTTTCGTTCCGTTTCGTGATCTTGGTTTCTTGTTTATTTCTTCATCTTCTTCATCTTCTTCTTCCTTCTCCTCCTCTTTCTCCTCTTCTCCCACTTCCACGCTCTAATACTGTCGTTTTCACATCCCCTCCACCATCACTGTCGCTTTCGCATATGTATTTCTGATACTTTATCGTCAGTACTCGACACGATACATACTATTGACATCATCTCAATCGTTTCCATTTCCATAAATAAATTCTCTCTCTTTCGTTGAAGTCCCGATAGGCTCGATCTTCAATTCTGGGGAAATTCTCCACCGGTAGCTCTTATCCGTCACTGGCTCCACATTCCAACGCTCCATGCGATAAAAATACTCGAGTACATCAGAGCCAATTCCGGAAATCTACAAAGTATAGGATCTTGAGAAACTCCTTTGTCGTTTTCGGAATTTCTATTTACATTCATAGATATATTCGGATTCAAAACGTCACGCTCTTGGCAGGTTGCTTTGGGTTGTGTGATTGTGTCCTTCGCCGAATTCGCAATGCCATTTTGCTTGTGAGGGTTGGGTTACATGAGTGAAGTGGGTGGTTATTCACTATTTGATATATGAAGGATTTCTCGAGGAAAATCTCTGCTGGAGTTTTGATTTTATATGGATTTGACGAGGTTTGCTATTGTGTGTAGTTTGGTTTAACTGAAATTAACTTGAGAGATATTTGGAGATTTGGTATCTGGTTCAACAAATCAAGTGAGGGAAATTCCACGCACAATGTCACCACTACGAAAAGTTTCTCCTCCTGCAAAGGTTGAGATGCGCAATTCTCAGCAACCTCTCATGGAAATGATTCAAGCTGGACGTTCAAACGTGTCGTTAGCAACAGATATCAATTTCGGCCCATCGAATTCACCTAGTTCTACTACAGATACTGTCAGACCGGATTCTCGAAGACTTTCAAATACTCCACACATGGAGCGACGCGCATCTAATTTGAGCATGAATCGAAAATCATACTTACCAGTTGTACCGTCTCCTCTTAATCCTTCGACTTCATCAACGACAGTTAATAGTAGCGACGAAAGAAAAAGTGGTTTAATAGGTGGTACGGTTTCACCCGCAGGTTCTTCTTCCTCTGGAGATCTACCTCTTCCTACAGCCACAAATTCGAACACCAATACACAGAATAATGGAAATACAAATAAGAGAGGAAAGGGCCTTAGTTCTCCGCAACAACTCCTAAGACAAAAATCAGAGTTGGCAGGAATTGGTTTACAGACTGGAGATATATCGAGAACGGGTACACCAAAAGGATTAAAAGATCTAGGCCATGATTACTCCCGCTATCCCAATTCTCGCACTCAATCTTCATATGGCCCAGAGCCATATATACCCGGCCCGATTTTTATATCTGAAGCATCTACATCATCCGACTCCTTATCTTCTACTATACCCCGAAACCCCTTTCGCGATTCCAGCGCCGCTCTCATTGATAATCCTGAAAGATGGAGTTATCCTGACGACCGCGTAGCAGCATTCGATCCCTATTTTGGAGGCGAAAAAGGTTTTATACTATATGATGATGAAATTGAAGATGATGATAATCTTCATATGCCGAATGAAAATGACGATCGGGATTTTAAACCTACGTTTCATGAGTGGATGGAAAAGAAAAGTTTGATAAATGCTATTGGAGGGGTCTTAATGGTTATTGGATTACTTTGTGTTTTTATCTTGTTGCCGGTATTAACTTTTACGACGAAGGTTTGGGGGGCGGGGGCAGGTGGTGGGAAATTTGTGGATTATGGACCGGAGTGGGCGCATGTTAATAATGTTAGTTTCATCTTCTTTTGTCTTGCATTTTGTCTACTCTCAATCTCTACCCTTTTTGCCTCATCATTCTTCCACACTAACTCCCCAAATAGAGAACTTACCCCCTTCTGCGCAATGTTCGCACAACTCTGATCGATCCCGATACACCCCAGGCTTCGAGAACCAGAAAGTCAACATTCAATGGAGAAACCCTCAATCTAGTTTTCTCGGACGAGTTTAATAATAATAATCGAACTTTTTATCCTGGGGATGATCCATTTTGGACGGCGCCCAATATTTGGTATGGAGCTACACAGGATATGGAGTGGTATGGTGAGTTTTTGAAATTTTCTTTTTGTTTCGGGTGGAGGTTATGGGAGAAGATGGCTTGAGTTTTGGATTTGGAGATTTGGCGAAGGTTAAGGGGAAGAGAGGGGGTGAGAGAAGAGCCGAGAAATGGAGGTGGATTTAAGGTTGTGGGGTTCTTGGCATGCATGATGAGCATGTCAGATTTGGTTCCCATGTCTTCGGAATGATGCATGCTGTCCTGGACTTCATATTGCAAGATAGTATTCAATGTCCACATGCTAATACTCCTATAGATCCCGTAGCCGCCACAACTGGAGGAGGTACTCTTCAATTACGCATGGATGCCTTTGCAAACCATAACCTGGGATACCAATCCGGTATGCTTAACTCTTGGAACCAACTTTGCTTCAAAGGCGGTATTCTCGAAGTATCTATCTCCCTCCCAGGTCCCTCGGCAGTTCCTGGTCTCTGGCCCGGTGTCTGGTCCATGGGTAATTTGGGTCGTCCAGGTTACAAAGCTACTACCGAAGGCGTATGGCCTTACACCTACAACTCCTGCGATTACGGTATTACCCCCAACCAATCCTCTCCTGATGGACTCTCCGAGCTTCCAGGTCAGAAACTCAACTCATGCACTTGTAAAGGCCAAGATCATCCAACCCCCGGAACAGGTCGCGGAGCCCCAGAAATAGACGTTCTAGAAGGAAGCGTCGACCCCAATAATCGTATTGGAGTCGTCACTCAAAGTTTCCAAGTCGCTCCCTTTGACGTCTTGTATCGTCCAAATCACGCATTTCTTCAAATCCCAAACTACAACACCACAAATATGAATTCGTATTGCGGCGGTCCTTTCCAACAAGCTATTTCCGGCACTACCCTCCTCAACAACAACTGGTACGATGGACTCCAATACCAAAAATACGCATTCGAATACACACCCGGCGTGTCCTCCACCGGCAAAATTGCCTGGTTCGTAGGCGACGAACAAACATTCATGATGGACGGACGCGCCATTGGTCAAAATGGAAATGTAGCGCAGAGACTCATAAGCGAGGAACCCATGAGTGTGATTCTTAATCTGGGCATCAGCGGCTCGTGGAGTCAGATTTTACTTGGGGATCTGAGATTCCCAACGACGATGCATGTGGATTATGTGAGGATCTATCAGCGCGAGGGAAAGGAGAGCGTGACGTGTGATCCAGTGGGTTGGGAAACGACGGAGTATATTGAGAATCATCCGGTTGCGTATCGGAATGCGAATTTGACGGTATGTTTTTTTTCTCTCTCTTTTTTCCCCCAGTGACTTCCCCCTTCTCTTCCCTTCTTCCCTTCCCCTTCCCCCTTTTCAAGCACGCGCACACGCGTGTATGTATACATACATGCATGCAAGTGCAAAATTTCAGTATATATAAATCAATACATCAATACGACGAACAGAATAAAATAGAACAAATAGCTAACAACTCACTCTTCACAATCCAATAGGCGTGGAATCAAACGGGCTACGACTGGCCTACTAATTCATTAATGAATGATTGTTCATAAATAGAGATATGGTGATATAGGGATACATGCATATAGATTAGTTAGGTAATGGTTAATTATGATTATGATCAATATTCATATATATATATACTCGTGTACATATATATATATATATTATTTCTTCATCTTATGTTCGTCTTATGTTCCTCTCTATTTTTCTGTTCTCTTTCTTTTACATTGGGTGAATTTCGTGGTGGGTGGTGGATTGATTATATGATGCAATATGATGTGATGTAATAAGTAAGGGCAGGGTAAGGTAGGAAGGAGGCAGAGGACAAGAGAGGATGGGAACGGAATTAATTATATTATACATTGATAGTACATAGACACAACCAAAAGTAATATAAGCAAAGTGAAATAAAGCGAGATGAAATGAAGTAGCTAATAATTAATACTAATTAATACAAATACACATACACACGGATACACATCAACATCGTGCAAAACTCAACACGCATCTCATTTGTCTTGACATGATTTCATTTTTTATCATTTCTCGTTCAATGCCCCCCAAAAAGAACACTAGACTATAATCTAGTTATCTACCTTCATCTCCCTCTCCCTTTTGTTTCATTCCATGTCATTAGAATTCATTTTCCTTCATTCCCCATACAGTATTCCCCATTCATCGCATCGCAAAACTTTTCTTTCCCATCACTCATTCCCATCTTTCCCTACCCATCATACAACGCATTGTTTAAACGATCAATCGGGACATATACGAATGATATCAATCCGCTCCCAGCAGAAACAAAAAAAAGCAAATCAAACTGACTAGCTAGCTCAAGCTCGATGCAAGTAAACTCCCTAAATCGCAAGCGAAGTTGTGAAAAAAGAAAAGAAAAAATCAAAAGGCAAATGAACACCAACCAGTCCTCCCTAAAACCATCCGAAGAAAAAATATCTGGCAACTAATAATCGGCAATGAATAATTTACCAATCAAGCGGTTCCTTAATTTCCTCTCCGCGATTAGTTCTAGGTACCGGCTTTGGCTTGACTGCCAACTTTCCATTCTTTCCTCTCTTCAAGTATCCACTACCATCTAACCATGGTGTCTCCTTTGTCATCTTCTTCTCAAAGGTCGAAATCTTATCTTCCATTTGAAGAGTTAATCCAATATCATCCAACCCATTGACTAAACAATGTTTTCTGAATTCTTCCACCTCGAAGCTACAGATTTTCTTGCCAGATTCATCATTGATAACTTGATTTGGAAGATCAATTTCGATTTCCTTGCCTGCATATGCTTCTGCTGCAATGGCATCGAGATCGGCTTTGTTGGTGATTGGGATTGGAAGCATACCATTCTTGAAGGTGTTGTTGAAGAAGATATCAGCGAAAGATGGGGCGATGATACATTTGATGCCGAAATCAAGAAGGGCCCATGGAGCGTGTTCACGAGAACTTCCACATCCGAAATTGGGTCCAGTGACAACGAGAACCTTGGCCTTTCTATATGGTTCTTGGTTGAGAACGAATTCGGGCTTCTCAGTTCCATCTTCGTTGAAGCGAAGAGCATAGAAAAGAGCAGATCCAAGACCAGTTCTCTTGATAGTCTTCAAGAATTGCTTAGGAATAATAGCGTCGGTGTCGGCATTAGCTCTGTCTAATGGTGCTGCAATTCCCTTGTAGATTTCGAATTTTGGTAGACCAGCACTGGAGTGTGCAGCGGTGGTGTTTGTGTGTGGGGAGTTATCTTCTGGCTGGTCACCAATAATCTCTCGCTCATCATCATCAGTCTCAACACGTTCATCAACGTGTGCCTTGCCTTGATAACTAGTTGGTGATACCTTCTTTGGTGCTGAATCGGCTCCCTGGGAAAATTTTCTCACATCTGTAAGCTTACCAACAATAGCGGAAGCTGCTGCTGAAGCTGGCGATACCAAATGAGTACGACTTCCAGCTCCTTGACGACCTTCGAAATTTCTGTTACTGGTACTAGCACATCTTTCCTTTGGTGCCAAAATATCAGGGTTCATTCCAAGACACATACTGCAACCAGCTTCTCTCCATTCGAAACCAGCATCCGTGAAAATCTTGTCAAGACCTTCATCTTCTGCCATACTCTTGACAAGACCGGAACCTGGAACAACCATTGCTCGCTTGATATTGTCGGCAATCTTTTTCCCCTTGACAATACCAGCTGCAGCTCGGAGATCCTCAATTCTTGCATTGGTACAAGAACCAATGAAAACCTTGTCCAAAACAATCTCTTCCATTGGAGTTCCGGCAGTAAGTCCCATGTATTCCAACATCTTGATAGCATTCTCCTTCTTTCCCTTATCGGTGTAAGATTCTGGATCTGGGACTGAACCGGTAATTGGAACGACATCTTCAGGACTGGTACCCCAAGTCACTGTTGGAGCAACATCCTTTGCATCAATGAAGACATCGATATCGTACTTGGCGTTTTCATCGGATTGTAAACCCTTCCAGTATTTTATAGCTCTCTCCCATTCCTCAGAACCATACTTTGGAGCAAGTGGTCTATCCTTGAGATACTCAAATGTGATCTCGTCTGGAGCAATCATACCAGCTCTCGCACCACCTTCGATAGACATGTTACAGATTGACATTCTACCTTCCATACTCAAGCTTCGAATGACCGAACCACAAAACTCAATGACTGCACCGGTTCCACCAGCCGTACCGATTCTTCCGATCGCATGTAAGACGACATCCTTTGCGGTGACACCTGGTGCAAGTTCACCATCGATTTGAATTCTCATATTCTTGCTTCGTTTGGTAATCAAAGTTTGTGTCGCAAGTACATGCTCCACTTCACTCGTACCAATTCCGAAAGCCAAAGATCCAAATGCACCATGTGTGGAAGTGTGACTGTCACCACAAACTACCGTGGTACCCGGGAGAGTGAAACCCTGTTCAGGACCAATGATGTGCACAATACCTTGACGCTTATCACCGAGACCAAAGTATGTGATTCCAAAATCCTTGACATTATCTTCGAGTGTCATGCATTGAAGTCTCGAATCTTCTTCCTCGACGAAAGTTTCGATGTTTTTGAGGGATTTTCGGGAACTGGTTGGGACGTTCTAAAGGGAATATTAGATTTGTCGTTGTTGGATTTGATAGAGAACTTACATGATCGGTTGTAGCGAGCGTACAATCTGGTCTTCTAACTTTCCTGCCGGCATTTTTTAAACCCTCGAAAGCTTGCTATAAACATTGGTTAGAAATGTGACTCGATGAGAAAGTAGCAGGAGGAACATACCGGTGAAGTAACTTCATGCACTAAATGTCTATCTATATCAAGAATCAGCATTTGAATCCCCAATCCTGTTCGAAATCCACATACCGATGTAAAGCAAGATGGTACCATCCATTCTCTCATCTACGATGTGGTCTTGGAGAACCTTATCGTAGAGAGTTTGAGGTCTACCTTCAGCAGTAGGCATATTGGCGACTTGGGTGGAAAATAACAAGACAGAGGTTTCTTTCTAATTCGTATGTATCTCTTCCTTTCCTCTGGCAGTGGATTGACTTGATATTGAATTCCAAAGAAAAGAACAAATTCTCAAAACTCCTCGGACCGAAACTTTTATTAATGAAACGAAAAGAATTTCAGAGAAAGATTTACAAATAGTATAAGTAAGTAGGTAGGACGTTGGTTGAGAGAATAACTTTCCAGGGAGTGCGGGGTGGATACTATTTTATGATGCTCTCCTCTACTTGGTAGAACAAAGTCGAAGACCAAATGTGCCGATATCGGGGGGAGCTCCAGACGATCTCCGGTCGGTGCAGACCCGGTGGCCAATCAAATGCAAGGTATTACCTTTTCTGCCACTTTCTTGTCTTCTGTCATTTTCATGCAAGTGACTCTGTAGTTGGGAATCGGTTCCACTTCTGATTCAGAAATCAAGCTTTGATATTGATATAAGGGGATGTGGACCAATGAGACGAGAGCTATTATGGACTCATAGATGATTCGTATTACTCATAAAGGCCCCTCACTGTCGCTCATTTTCGAAGGCGGTGAGGGTTGTTTTTTTATATACGGAACATCGTACATGGGAATCCAATGACTCAATCAACGTACTCGCGAAAGCGGAAGGGTTGAGTCGTCGTCCAGACTCCAGTATCGGGATGTTTGACCCTTGACAATCTAGATGGTCCTTTGATTTATGTTAAATGTCTGGTTGGTTAGAAGATTGGGTATATGAGATAGAATATAGAAGACTGAATATAGAATATATATATAAAATCAAATATATGAGATAAAGTATAGATTATAGATCTATATATACAACATACATACCATATAACTTACAACATACAACATACAACATACATCAAGTTCCCACCCCATATCATAGCAACAAAGTTATCCAATCTCAACCTTGATACAAATTCCAATCCCCTCAACAACTCACCCATCAATCCAATCTAATTCTAACCCTCATTACTTTCCTCCCATCTCCCACCCGTCCCCCACCACCACCACGGGAATTCCATGCATTCCCCAATCCCCAATCCCCCTCAGCCGCAGCCCCGATTCTGAAATAAGATCTATACTACACTAGATTACATTTATATTACGTTACATTGCATTACATTACAGCACCGCCATCCCATCCCATCTCATTCCATCCCATGTGCCTATGTGCCTATGTCGGCACCAAAAGATCTCGCTCGCTTCCCATCGGCCCCATCCCATCGCATACCGCACCAACAACCCCGAACCCCGCGACTGCGCCTGCGCCTACGACTGCGACGTCGCATATCCATCTATCCATCTATCCATCTGTCCATCTATCCATCTGTCCATCTATCCATCCACCGATCTAGCATTTAGAATTCTAACCCTCCCTCCCTCCCTCCCCCATCCCTCACATCCTCATCCGCATCCTCATCTCCATTTCCAACCCCCCAAAATAGAAAACACGAGTCCCCCGATCCTCGGAGTTTCCCTATCCACCACCGCCCTCAGCATTTTCGATACTCACCTCATCCTATACTAACCATCCCATCCCAATCATCTCTTCCCCTCCCATATCCAAACAAAATCAAATCACATCACATCACATCACATACAAATCACATCAAACAATCACAATATTTCAATACCAATTCTCCCCTTTCCACCTACCCACCAACCAATCTTACCACCCATAATTCCTCATCCTCATCCTCCCCCCTATCAACATCACCATCCCACCACATCCATAATTTCCTCTCTACCATCCATCCATGCACACACACACACACACACACACACACAGTAAACATCCCAACCACCAGGTGAACTGAACTGATCCCATACATTCATCCCCCTTCAACACTCAATCGAGTCAACCAACAACCAAATAGAATTTTCCTCTCCCTCCCTCCCGAATCACGGTTTCCAAAACGAGTAGGAGTGAAAGATAGTGCGTATTGTAATCTTACAATTGTATGATTACCTACCTAGACAAGTAGGTAGGTGGTTATTGATTTCTGTTACCGAAATCCTCGGGTTTGATATCTAATACCTAACTAAACACAAGAATACATAAATACATACATCACAGTACATGAATGTGTACATTGTATTAATTTTTCTCTCCCCAACTCTAAAAATCCCAAAAAAAAAAATTCATATCCTCAGATACCATCAATAGCGAAAATGCAATGTATGAACTCCCAAAAGATCTTTTCTTGTCTCCCCTCCCCTTTTCCCAACACCATACCATGTAAAACCCACACGAACCCATATAAATCAATCATTCCCCATCTCTTCATCCCACCGCCAAACCATCTACTCCAATCCCCTCTTCATCCTCACATACCCACCCCAATCTGTCTTTCTTTCTCCGTCCAAATCCTCCTTCCACCCCTCGCCCTCTCCATCCCACAACCCCAATCCACAAAGATGTCTCATGGTAGGTCTCCCGTGCGGACAATTCCACGGCTGTTCAATCTCTCCCATATGCCTTACTACCTTTTCCATTTGTCCCCTGGTCAATGATTTCCCAATCATAATACTACTCCTACAAGCCCTCATTGCGAACATTTTTCTAACTTTACTCGGTCTTACCATTCCGGCTCTACCACCACTTTCCGCCAGGAGCGCAATTAATTCCTCAAGATCATTGATTGAGAAAGTGGTTTCTCTCGAAACAGGAAGCGAAACAAGTTGGCATCTTCCCCCTACATCTTGGGATGATTGATCGATGGTTAAAACAAATCCATTTTGTTCCAAGATATCGAGGTTCTCAGCTACAATCTCTTCCTCGAGTGCTGTGAGAGAGAGTGTTTTGGGGTAGACTAATCTTTGCGATTGTACTATTGTAGTAGCTTGCAATCGTTCAAAATTGTACTTTTCATCTGATGAATGTTGATCGATAATAAAAACATTATCTGCCGTTTGTATTCCACTATTTTCAGTTGTCAGCTCAGGGGCTTTCGATGCGAGAATAAAGCCGAGATTGAATTGACCAATGATTTTCATCTTAGCGAAATCACTCTTGGATATTGTAAGAGAAAGCCGCTCTTCGGCACCGTCAGAATCGAGGGCTTCGTCTTGAGAATTAGAGGTGGTTTGATTTGCGTATAAAGAAAGCGCATTTTGCAAAGATTCAAACTGTTGGTTTATATCAAGAATAGTAGTGTCAACAGTCTGTGTCAGGTTGAACGTGGATTCCTTCCTCTTTGCGCCACCTTTGACGAGTAATTTTGCACGAGAAATATTTTCTCGGGATGGCAACGCAGCCGTTCTTTCAACTTCACTGATCATCTCTTGGACTTTCGCTTCTTCGCGAATCTTTTTCTCCTCCTCGTCTGAGTACTCTTCGTCTTCCTCCTCTCCATCTGCATTATCTTCTGGGGGAACTTCTGATGATATAGGAGCCTCCTCATCTACCGGAGAAGCTGTTGGTGAATTTTCATTGGCATCTGCATTGGAAGCGCTTGAGGAATCAAGTGCAGCGGTTTCTAACGTAGATTCTGGCTCTTCTATATCGATCATGTCTGTATCATCGCTAGCTTCTGAGGTCTGAGTTCCAGGTGCGCCGAATCGTTGAAGAAGCTGTTTCCCAAAAGATGGCATAGGTACATTCCGCTGAAGCTTCCCACTTTCACGCAGAGAAGCAGAAGTACTGCCAACTTTCAATCTTTTAGGGGGAGGTGTTCCAATAGAGCTAGTCACAGTATGATCACCTATTGTTATTGTAGCTATCTCTGGCAGGGAACGTTGTGGTCTACTACTTCCAAGCGAGCTCAGTACCCCTGGAGTCGACATCTGAGATGGTGATATAAGTTGAGAAATGGGTGGTTTTGAATCGGATGGACTGAGCGGATCGTCAGCGCATTCTAACGCTTTTGATCCTTCCCTCGAGACGCTAGCCTCAGCCATCCGGTCATTGAAATCAGCAACATGTCGAGGAGGTCTATAAGTAGGTGCGTGTTGAGAGTCTTGGTTAATCGAAATCGAGCTTTCAGGGCTTACAAGATCATCTTCAGCCTCCTCAGCTCGATGAGCTTCCCTGCCAAACTTGGATATCAATCTTTGCTTTTCCTTCGACGGACCTTGGCGAACATCTTCCATACCTTTGGGAGGTGCAGGCCGTTGATCGCTCCGTTCCTCTGACTTACGACTGGCCCAGTCCGAAATCAAATTTATAGCCGCGTCATCTCGCGACAATGGGTTTCGTGATATAGCAGAACGTTTTGCTTTTGAATTAGACTGCACATGAGAATCCTGACTAGATGTGCTTTGAGCGTTACTAGATCGTCTAGATTCCGAGACGGCACCCGATGCTTGCTCTTCCTCTTTTTCTTCCTCTTCTTCCGCGTCATCTTCCTCGGTAGATTGCGGAGATGCTTGCGAACGCTTCTGCAAACTTTTGGAAGTACCAGTAGCCTCTCGATTAATAGTCAATTGTTTGTATTGCGGTTGCTTCTGTGCTAGCAATTGAGACACTGGTATCGTATGATCCTGACCTTCAAAAAGCCCAGCAAGAGCCGTCTTGAGGTTCTCCAACATACGACTTTGATCGTGTAGTAAAATAGTACGTTTATCAGGGCTAACATTGACATCATACAAATGAGTGTCTAATTCAATATTGGCAAATATGAATGGGGACTGAGTGCTTCCCCATCCATTGTATGATTTGTAGACTTCGTTGAAAGCTTTTGCCACTTGAGGAAGTCCACACGGTCTTGAATTTACGAAGAACATTTGCCTATCAGGAGTTTGACGACCTTCTCCCGTAGCTGGCCGCGAAATGTGACCGATGATTCGAATGTCTTTAGTGTCACCATCATTTTGTGTACTCCGTCTCTGACTAGGGCCACTCGTAGGCTCCAACTCTAAACGTAAATCCATTGGAATTAATTGGGCCAGAGTCTTCGCACCAAATACATTAACAATGTTCTCTCTAGTAGTAGGATTCCCTTTTGTAGAAAAAATCGTTGTCTTTTTGCCCTTAGCTGCCTGCTGGGAGACTGTAAACTTGATACCTGTTTGTATACAAGCATATTGTCCCAAAACGCCTGTGACCTTGCCCCATTCTCGTTTTATATTCTTCTCAAGCTCTCGTCGTCTCACTGGCAGGTTGTTGAATAAGTTCTCTACTATCACTGTAGTTCCTTTCTGCGCCGCCACGACCGATGTGCCTTTCAATTTCCCTGAGATCTCGAATTCGAGCTTCGTGCCTTTCGGGGCACTTTCTGGCATGCATGTTATGACGGAGAAATTTGAGAGTGCGCATAATGAAGATAAGGCTTCACCACGGAACCCAAACGTTTGAAGAGTCTTGAGGTCGTTGTATGTCGACAATTTCGAGGTATGATGTTTGAGTGCTAAGGTATCATAGTTCTGCGGAGAAATTCCACCACCGTTGTCCTGTACCTCAATTGCTTCGAGTCCTTGATTTTTAAATCGCACATCTAGTTCATCGTTAGCAAGCGAAATCTTAAGAGTATAGATATGTACATGTTCTTACCAACACTCGTTGCTCCGGCATCCAGACTATTTTCCACCAGCTCTTTCACCACCGAACACAAATCGACAATAACTTGGCCAGACTGGATCTGATGGATCTGGAGATGTTAAATTATCAGTAAGTACTATATAGCAAGCTGAGATCCTTGAGATATTCTCACCGTCCGGCCTTCAATAGGTTTTATAGTAGCCATGGCATTTTCTTTTGAGTGTTGAACGCGATTGATGTTGGGAAGACGCGCCTGCAGAGGCACGACTTTAAAGTGGCTCGTTTTCGCGTCACAAATGTCACTTCCATTTCAATTCCATGAATGAATGGTCATATCATAAACAAATCTTGTCATTTATTTTACTGTTTGAATCGATCTCGAAGTATAATACTACATGTTCGAAGAGAAGCTGCCCTGTTCAATTGAATTATCAGATGGGAACCCAGATACAGCGAACACCATCACTGACACAGGGTAATGGGGGCTCGTACTCTCTCAGTCCCCCAGAGCACACCGGGGCAAGGACTCCATCTGTGGAATGTGTTGCCATTCCCTCTGTTTTTCCCTAGAGCACCCATATCCGCTTGAGCCAACTCCCATATAGTATAGTCAGTCGGCCAGTCGACGAGATTCCGGTTTGACCAACAATGGTTGATAATATCTCTTTCTTACGTTCGGCATTAGGTTATCCTCTGTACACATCGCAATCGTTGGCTAATCATTTCGTGGGAACCCTTCACCGCTTTCGTCGATCACGCGGCATGGGGCCCATCCATCGATACCGCTATTATCTACAGAGATAGACAGATAGATAGCATGATAAGATAGAGATAGAGATAGAGATAGGCTCGATAGGAAGATAAGAGATTTTTTTCTTCTGCATGATGCATCACCACATCATTATTTGCAGCATCATTTCACATTTCACATCACTCACGTCACATCATCATATCGTGTCATGAGAAAGGGAGAACAAGCAGAGTCTTCAGAACCATGAACTTTTGTTTTGCTCTCGAGACGCAATCATCTTATCAGCAAATGCTAAATAAACTATGTCACAACGCTGCCATCCGCTTGCTGCTCGAATACCTGACCGGCGTGCGTTGAAAAAAGAAGCGAAAGTGCATGAACATGCAAGGACAGCACGAGCTCTTATTTTTGCGTCGTGCATGAGCAGAAGGGGGAGCAAAACCTTGCGAGAAAGAACGCAACTTCATATCTAATCCTAACTCTCCATTGAAACTCGTAGCTTAGAGTCCCCCTCTTCCCCTGACGGTGTTGGCATTCGTGGAGTGTACGTCAGGCTTCATAGTGTTGCACGTCCAAGTCTTAAATCGGCGTCGTGAATTGCAATACCTGAAGATGCCGAAAGCAAAAGGTGTGGGTTATTATTTTGACATTAAAGTGGTGACGCGACCATCCATGCGTCTACCCGATTTTTTTTGGTGATATGAGATCCTAAACATAACATGGGAAAGAATTGCAAGAAAGGAAGCGCATAATTTTGTAGTAGTACAATCCATCAATGTAGGTGGATACTGGAGTTTGATGTGGAGGGAATGCAAACAAATTTCCATGGGATCAACGTGCTGCACTAGAGTAGAGGAAAGATTTCGTTATGTGGTATCATCCATCGACAAGAAGCAAAAAGAAACGCAACGCGCAAAACTTGGTATTTTCATGAATCGCATAAGATCAATGAGAGGTGGTGGTGATTTTGCCGAACTATGAAGTGACTGATTGTGGAGTTGACGATTCGCTGTCCCCAACCATATCTGCAACACGCATTTTCTTAGCGCGAGGTGCCCCGTCACGCAATTCGTTGAGTTCACGTTCAACATCGTCCAGGCGACGCTTCAATTGATTTTCTCGACGTTGAGATTCCTCAAGTCGGCTCATTAAATTATGCTCTGATTCTCTGAGCATCGCCACTCCTTGATTCGCATTGGCTTCATCTTGTTCGAGTTGGGTGACTCGACCACGAAAGAGTTCGTTTATAACCTCTAGCTCGTTGACGCGAGTTTTCAAAGATGAATTTTGGGCGATAAGCTGTTCGTATGTCTGAGGTACTTCGAGACCATGTGGACCATTCATAGATGGGGACGTAGATCTTATATCGCCAGGAGAAGGTTGTCGAATATGCATAGGCGGAAGAGACGGGGAGTGATTGTAATGATGTTCCTCCAAGCCATTTCCGTTAAATGGGGGTAAATGGTTACCATACATCGAGGGGGTCGCAGTTCTGGAGATAGGAGAATTCGATCCATCTGAATGGCCGTTGGCAGACTTTCCTGATGCTCTCCTATGTCCAAGTGAACCTGGCGGTGGTGTGCCAGCTTGCGATCGCGCTTGGTCGAGACCATTAGCTTCGTATAGAGTCTGCGACAGAACGCGTTAGCCACCGTGCCGTTTCTACAGAATTAATTACAATAGAACAAATACCTTTTTCTTTGCACCTTGAGCAGTACCTGAACTCTTCACGCGATTTCGACTCTTGATAACATCTGTCTTGAGGCTTATCGGCCGAGGTCGCCCGTGCAATTTCAGGAAGAGACCACAGGCATTGCATAATACAGATCCGATTTCATCTCTTCGCCATAAAGGAGTCGTTGAAGTCTGACAATTCTGACAGGTAGGCTGTTGGGTTTCGCGATCATTGTTAGCCATGGTCGCCATAATTGTGGTGTTGATAGTATGATAATTTGCAAAATCGCTATCGTTATCGGAGATTGGGAAACGGAGCGAAAATTCTCGCAGATTGTTCCTCTTGCTGATATCGCTTGAGGTGGTGTGAAGTGGTGGGATGGATGGGCAGGCACGGACGGAAAATCCCGAGTACGGTTGGCCATAAAAGACTAAACGACAAGGGATGATGGTCCGATAAAGAAAAGGCGACCGTACAACACTTATCGGCACCTTTGTCCCAAGTGATTGCCAGGATAGGAGGGATAGGAGGGATAGGAGGGAGAGGAGGAGAATATGGATGAGGAAAGGAAGAATATGAAAAGCCAAATAAATCTGTTGCATGGAGATCGGATCATCAGACTCAGAGAGAGAGAGACATTGGAAAGTGCTTCCGCCGATTTTCTGAACAATGGCCGTATAAAGGATAGGACGCGAGATTGATACAAATAGACGATGTATAGCGGCATCAGGTATTAAGGGGGAAAAGAGAATGCACAACGTACTGGTGAATTGTTTTGCCCTCCCCCGGATGTGGCAGATGGTGATGATGTCGCATACCCCATATTTACAGTTTGCCCAACATTGAATGCTCTATGATGTGCTAAATTAGCTTTTGAACTATGCTTTAGTATTTTGTACATCATAGCATTCAAATATATGAAACTATAATTCCCCTATCCACGAAAGCTTCAAGGAATCCCAACATCGATTCAAATATCTTCGAGAATGGATAGTCTTTGTTCCTTCCATAAGAAACAAGAAGCATTGAACTCAAAACTGTTATCTTCAATTGAGTTGAACCCCTTCCATCATCCGAGACAATAGTAACATCAATTTATATTTTCCTCCGTAATTCGAACGTACCTCAATTGTGGTGAGCTTGTACCCGAAGCTAATGAAGCCAGCGCTGATAGACCAGGGAGTTGTGGCAGTGATGCGCTATGGTGTAAAGAGTTCACTGTTGAGGTCGACGATGGCCGAGAAATTGGATCCATGGGTGGCATGATTGGCAGTGACTGCCTTCCATCGCTCATTGAGGGTGACATTCGGAAAGGTGGCAGATCTCGACTTGAGTCTCCTGAGGAAGGCCGCAGATGGATATCGAGGGGCGATGCCCGATAAATGGGAGCGAGTGTAGAAGCCGTGGTTGCGGTTTGGGGGGGTTTGTTATTAAATCACGTCCGGAATAGAACGCGAGGTATGTAGTTGTATTAAGGTTGGAATCGACTGTTCCCTAACTTTTATATATCTTCAAATGTCTATATCGAAAACAGCAGAGATCGTTCGGATTATAACCAGAAGCAGGGCGAGTACGCTGACACTAGTAGCTAGAATGAAATTCTTCTTTGGGAATTGCAGGTAGGTGAATGAAGCACGAGACTTTTCGGTTGGCCCAAACGAATGACAATGGAATTCAGACTTTTAAAAGGGACTGGCTTGAAATTTGGGTATATGAGAACGATGAATGAAGAGACAGTAAATGATGTTACAATACAAAGTATCAAATCAGAGTTGCAAAGATTGAGAAAGAAGTTATTGAGGAAAAAGGAATGGCAGCTGGATCCTGGCCGCCCCTTATCCATTCGCGCTACCCTGCAATCGAAACAATCTATAAAAAGGATACTCCCGGACGCAAGGTACCTGATAATGACATTATGACAAGCTCCAAAAATGTACAATTTTTGCTACGAGGAATGAGGTGTCTACCTACTCATTATTGCTTTTGAAGTCAAAGAATGTATTTGAAATTGGGTGCACAATATGTAGGAGTTTCACATTGTTATGGTTGAATCGAATTGCTCCATCTCCTCGGAGTCTCCTCGACTCTGTACAAGTTTCTAGTTACAGCATTGAGCACATCAATCGATGCATGCAAGATCGAAACATCTAACTAGAGCTGCTGCTAAGAAGCTATGGTAATATGAAGTTTCAAGATTCAGATAGATGGACTGATAAAAAAAGCAATCTTCTAGAAGCAGTACGACGGAACGAGAGTGAATGGAAGCAATCATCACTTAAAGTAAGCTTATCATCTAGAATGAGTGTAACCTCTCTTAATCCTGTAATGCGATCAATGCAAGCCCTAATTATCATAATCTATACATAACAGCTGGTATGTTAGGTCGGCTTCGTCTGATTCGATCAAGCTATACGATATGATATATAATGATATGTATCCGGGTGGAGGTTATGAGGAGATGATCCACGACTGTGGCGCTAAGGCGGCACAAGGGTTTGAGAGTTCCTGACGAACTGAGATAATTCAGTGGATCAGATTAATCGGCAGTCGATAACAATCGAGGCAATCTCAACAGAGTGCAAGGAAATTAACAAGGCTGACCATTAAGAATCCTTGAAAGCAAGCCATCGAGAACATATCTAGTTTACCCCTGAGATCGAAATTTAAGATTACGGTCACTTCTGTAGGTTAGAAGGAAGCTCAAGGAAGGAAAGGATAAAAATAAAATGTGTCACGAGCCAGTTAGAAACAATAGATTAGTCCTTTCCTGTCCTGATCATGTGTGCGTATAAATAAAAGCACCCGGAGTAATGTGTACGGTGGACCTATTCTGAGATGCTCAGGTGTATGTATGTATATCCATTTACCCCGATAAGCTGATCAGCGTAAATCGATCAATGATATGCATAGATGATATAAACTGGCATGAACGGCATGAACGGCATAAACGGCATAAACGGGTAAGTACCAGTGAAATCCTACATAAGATGGGGGTCTTCAGCTGGTGAAAAGAGGGCCGAGTTGTACTGAGTACAGGTACGGAGTAGAAACGTTTATGGATGACGAATTCTTCAAACGCGATTTGATAACTTTAATCCTAATCGTCTCAATCACCAACAATCTGTAAATCTGTCAATCTAATCAATCAATCCTCCGCTTGAATATTCAGGGGTAAACGAACATTCCGATCCAGCCGATCCGAGGATGGACCCCGTGATTTTTAATCACGTGATAAACAACATTAGTGGTCGGTTGGGCTAACCCTAGCTGCAAGCTAGCAAGCTGCTACGGAAACCTAGATCGGATGCAAAGTTTCAAAAATATTCTTATTCTGCCATAACTTTTTTTTGAGTAGGAATTTTATATTTGAAGCTTCATCAGTCAAACACCCCTCACCATCAGCATTCACAATGCCTTCAGTATACAACAAGGAAAAGCCTTGGGATACAGATGATATCGACAAGTGGAAGGTAAATTCTCCAAGACTCCTAAAGTTTCCCAATTCCATTGATTCGGCGCAATACTAATTAATACCTATCAGATTGAAGCATTCACACCTGCCGACAATGCAGGCGGTACCTTCACAGAAGAGTCCTCCTTCGCAACACTCTTCCCCAAATATCGCGAAGTTTACCTCAAGACAGTTTGGCCGCTTATAATGAAATCGCTGGAGAAATTTGGTATTGCTGCGACACTTGATTTGCGCGAAGGTTCTATGACGGTCAAGACTACCCGAAAGACATACGATCCGGCTGCTATTCTCAACGCACGAGATCTTATCAAGCTACTTGCACGAAGTGTTCCTGCGCCACAAGCGATCAAGATTCTTGAAGATGGTGTAGCATGCGATGTCATCAAGATCCGTAATCTGGTTCGAAATAAGGAACGATTCGTGAAGAGAAGACAGAGAATCTTAGGTCCAAATGGAAGTACCTTAAAAGCGTTGGAACTCCTTACAGAATGCTATCTACTAGTTCAAGGAAATACTGTATCAGCTATGGGTCCTTATAAAGGCCTGAAAGAGATTCGACGAATCATCGAAGATTGCATGGCCAACATTCATCCTATATATCACATTAAGGAATTAATGATCAAGCGAGAGTTGGCAAAGGACCCAGAATTAGCGGGCGAGAGCTGGGATAGATTTTTGCCGCAATTCAAGAAGAGGAATTTGAATAAGAGAAGAGTGCCCAGAAACGTTACCGACAAGAGCAAGAAGGTTTACACTCCATTCCCACCAGCACAAGAGAAGAGCAAGGTGGATCTACAAATTGAAAGTGGAGAGTACTTTTTGGGCAAGCAAGCAAAGGAGAGGAAAGTTCAAGAGGAGAGGATAGAAAAGCAGAGGGAGGAGAAGGAGGAGAAGATGAAGAAGAGGGCCGAAGAATTCGAGGCGCCAGCTGAGGATGGGGAGAAGAAAGAGAAGAAGAGGAAGAGAGATAAGGATAGCGGAGAGAAGAAGGAAAAGAAGAAATCGAAAAAGAGGAAGAGCAGTGATGCTGATGGAGATATTGATATGGCCGAAGACTAAAACTAATTTATCATGTGTATCAAGGATTGTATATCGAGGCGCAATCGGGCGTTCGTGGGAAAAAGATACCTAATACAGTTTTGTATGTGGTAGATAGGATGATCTGCGTAGGTTATGTAGACTCGTACCAATTCAAGCATTTTCTACAAGCTCACTTCTATGGGGATGCCCTTTGCAACTGCAGCCTCGCCGCCGATGGTCGGATGAACGATGGAGAAACTTGACACAGGAATTCCGCGTGCATGCAGCATAGAAAGATGGAAACATGGAAACACGGACGTGTACAGGCCGATTACAGGCCGATTGGCAAAATAGGAAGATGGATCCGCTGACAGAGATCACGCTTCTCCAAGATTAGCAGATCCCCCGAACTCTTACTAAACAAGCTTAATACTTTAATACTCTATAACCACGACGCAGCCCTTCAATTCATATCTCCAAGCACACATGTAAAGACAATTGGCTATCTTTTATCTAAGTCCTTGTAGATTCATCTCTGACCTGCATACATGCGGAGAAGACGGTAGTTGCTAGCTCTCTCTTCCAATCCAGCCATACAATGAGCGGCGATACTCTTCATGCTAGAATTTATGTCTGCTGTCCAGTGATAATCGGGAATCCGTAACCAGTCGGGAAGGTGGTTGAATTGTGGCTATCGTGCATGTTTCTAGAATGAGAAGCTTGTGGCCTGGCGAGTGCTTGGCATTCCACTCACGAGCATTGCTGTATACCAACTCTTGGAACCCTTGCATATATTTATTTCAACATGAACAAAAATCTTGGCGGACAACGGCCGTCCCCGATTTATGCTATCAGCAGTTTGCTTTATGCGCGTCGAGATCGTTTCGTATCTTTGATGCGTTATTCGTGGGTCGTGTAGAAGATCTTTTGAGGGTGGGCGGAAGATGGGTGGAGTGGGAAGGCATAGTAAATGTTACCTGCCTCTTTCATAACCACCATCGTGGAGGGGAAAACGTATGTGGATAGCTTCACATGTAGGAAGTCACAATCCACATTGATGCCACTATTAGGATGTGGCCGAGATAATCCATTGTCTGAAGTATAAAGAGTTATGGATTTCCACCCAAGCTTTTGATCAACCAGCAGTCCTCTCCAACAGCAATCAATCCTCACGGCTTTTTCCTCCATCTTTCTTGGCATTCCGACTTCACCATGAAGGTTCAAACTAGTGCAGCGCTTCTCCTTTCCTCTTGGGTCCCAGCTACATACGCTTGGGGTACCTTGGGACATTACACTGTTGGATACGTTGCCACCAACTTCGGTGAGTACTGATCTTTACCGTGATATCATGCATATCTCTAATATCACGCTTCCACAGTCTCTACTGCCACAAAGACCTATTTCCAAGACATTTTGGGTGATACCAGCGCAGACTACTTGGCCTCTGTTGCTGCATGGGTTAGTCTTCCAACACAGATATAAAAGTGAACATGCATTTTTCTAAGCCCTCTACAGGCTGATTCATACCGATACACCACTGCTGGAACTTTCACGGCACCTTTCCATTACATTGATGCTCAAGATAACCCACCTTCTTGTGAGTAAAGATATTTTTATAACAATTCCCTGAAGTAGGGTGATAAGAGGAAATTTATCTGCTCAAATCAACTACCATATCGAGTAGAACGATACTGACATAACATCTTTTCAGCCTGTGGCGTTTCATACTCCAGAGATTGTGGATCTACAGGATGTATCATTAGTGCCATCAACAACTACGTGAGTCTGCGTTAGATTAATTATATTCACGAGTGATGCTAATTCACGATAGACAACCATCTTGCAAAAGGGCACTGCAAGTGCTGCTAATTTGGACATTGCTGCCAAGGTAAGCACCAATCCTCCTTTCGAAAACCATTACTAATATTCCCTAGATGATCATTCACGTATGTTCTGAATTCCTCTCCCAATTCTGGATTTCATCATGTCTCCATTCCCCTTATTCTACATGTCATTACCAAGGCGCATGGGCATCTCGCATAAAAAAGATAATCCGTACCACATTTGTTCCCTCGTGGGCAAACCGTCAATATATCCATAAACATCCTTTACTCATACATCCTAGTTCCTTGGCGACATCCACCAACCTCTCCACGATGAGAACCTCGATGTAGGTGGAAACACCATCTCCGTCACCTACGCCGGCAAAACCACCAACCTCCATTCAATTTGGGATACTGCGATTCCCGAACAATACACTGGCGGTTACGCACTTTCCGATGCCAAGACATGGGCAGCAACTCTTACAACCGCCATCAAAACCGGAACATACTCTTCTTTGAAAGCAGGCTGGACTGAAGATATCGATCTCGATGATCCAATTACTTCCTCAATGGTTTGGGCATCTGACACAAATGCCCATGTTTGCGATACTGTTTTTGCAGATGGAGTAGCGTCGGTCAAGACAGGTGATTTGAGTACCAATGGATATTATGCAGCTGCGATCCCAGTGGTTAAGTTACAGATTGCTAAGGCAGGATACAGGTTAGTAGCAGTAGCTCGCTTTCCTTGTTTCTATTAAGTATTTGGGATTTGGAGAGTATAATAGCTAATGATTGGTGAAAACAGACTTGCAGCTTGGCTAGACTTGATTGCCACTGGTACCACAAACCTTTAAATGAAGCGAGATTTGGGAGTAGAGAAAAAATGGGGGAAGAAAGCGGGGAAGGAAGTGTATATAAGGACTCATTTCAAAATGTCAATATTCATACCTAGGTAACTTTTATATGCACAATAAATACACTTAACAAATAAATCTCAATATTTCTTTTGGAATAATAACGCAAAGTCATTTGATACAATGATGCCACAACTCAGAGAGGTCATGGGATCTAGTCAATTTAACGAACTATGAGCAAAAAAGTATTCTCCTATACCAATCTTACAAGCGAGGCTCTCTAAGATTTCCGAGTGAAACATTCGCCAATATTCATTTGAAACTATATAGTTGAAACATTTAAATAGTAGATGGATATACAACCCCGGGGCCCGCACACCTTAGCGAAAACGAACGAGGGGCCATCCGACATAGTAATACGCACACACACACACACACACACACACATATATATATGTATTTACACAACTAATCTTTCATCTCGCGTACACACAAACATCAACCTCAATCCCGATAGGCGCATACCCCAATCTCAACACTATACCATAATCATATCGATTAGTTATAGAATGGTTAACTACAACTTAGTATATACAACATCACACATCCATTTCTTTCCATCCCCGCAGGAACGATATCGAGAAATCGCATCCATTTCGTGTATTTCCATTTCTGGAAAGGGGGAAAAGTCCTATGGATTTTTTTTTTATAAAAATAAAAAAAAGCTCGAAATAGAGAATTTGTTTCCTGATCTGATATGATATTATCTGCTTTGATAGTAAGTAAGTATATCAAGGGTTTAATTCCGATTTCAAGTTTTCACTGTTACTCGTTTCGTAGATAGATAGATAGATAAATAGGTAATATGTTTTTATCTATCGGTACTTCTGTATGTACAGTAGTGATTTTCATCTCTTGCAATTCGGAACTTGCTATTTTCTCGTGTGGAAACTTATGACAGATGTATAACTGAGATGGATCGAGATATTTGGGGCTGTTCTTCGGTGATGGTATTGGAATGGAATGGGCAACTGGAGGATTCTTCCATTACTGCACGTTCCGTAATGTTTGTGTTGAATCATCGTACAACAGTTACGATAGGAATTTGCAATGTCTAAATTTCTATCACCCTTATAGAAGGAAGTAGAGGGGATAGACACAACACTGTCATAGTGACAAACCAAACAGAAAAAGTAGGTATAACCGTCAGAACAACATCCTCATTCATTCCATCACTACATAGCCAAACCATCCTCTTCAGTCTCATCTCATATCTTCCAATCCACCACCCAATTTCGCACCAAATAAGCATGCCGTTTCTTCTCTCTTCCCATCTTCACTCATCTACTAATTCCGATCCCAACTTATATGTCACCAGTGTCAACTGCTCTGCCATCCAACCATCACCATATCTCAACATTAGATATAAATATTATACGTATAATTCCAAAGTCCAGCCACCCATCCACCAAGTAAAGCTCGAGTAGCCCACTCGCCTTTCCATATTTCCAGTCCAATCTTCACCAGAAAGAAATAGGACAGAAACTATCCCTGTAAAAAGTTCGTTCCAAAAAGACTAAAGTCCGCGCCAAAAGAATCGTGTATGAACATCAATCACGTATACGCATCATAAAAAATTAAATAAAAAAAGCAATCAAGTGAAAACACTCGAATCCATCACTCCATCTCTCTCCAATCCGTGTTACGAATAAAGCATAAAAATAGGGGTATAAATAAGACAGAAAAAATGGCAATGAAACTAGTTTCGATAGATTTCAAAAGTGTCATGTCTGGTATATGGAGTATTCGGGAACTCCTGTACCATCGGTAATATATTTGGGTTGAAGAAATAATTCGAAGGAAAAGTGAGTGTTGCGTTGAGCAAAAATAATATAAGAATGTATGTGTTGGACAGAAAGTGAAGTCATGATAAAGGCGAAGCCGAAGAAAATATTACGTGGTCCAGACGTATTAGAAGATAGTATTCGGAAAGATATCCAGGAGATAGGAAATTATACGATGAGAATGAGGATATAGTATCATCAAATGGCAGAAATTAGATTAAGCAGCCGATGGCAAGGAGTAGGACGAGGCCGAATATCGAATTTGATAATTCAGTTGATGTAGCTGCTGATTTCTTATCACTTGACGCTGTTGCAGTTGCAGAAGCGGTTTCGGCGGCGCTTGCAATTGGACTCATTGCCCCAGTGGCAGTACCAGTGCTGGACATTGTTTGGGCCAGGAGAACACTCGATGCGCTGACAGTGGAATTTCCAGCTTGAAGAAACACGTGAGCCTCGTCGGTTGGATAGGCGGAAGCAATAATAGAGGTTGTTGTGTGACTGAAAAGTGAGGAAGTTGGGCTCGCTTTGATAGAGATCGACAAGGATAAGATTGCGGAAGAGGAAGAGGAGGAGGAGGAGGAGGAGGAGGAGGAGGAGGAGGAGGAGGAGGAGGAGGAAGATGAGGAGGAGGATGAAGAGGAAGAGGTAGATGCGGATGTAGATGTAGATGTAGATGTAGACGAGATAAGACTGCTAGTTGACGGAGGTGGAGTTGACGAAGTAGTTGGAATAGAAGATGATGAGCTGGGAGTTGGGGTTGGGGTTGGTGAAGGAGTTGGCGAAGCACTACTTGAAGCAGCTTTAGATGACGAAGAAGCCGAAGATCCGGAACCGCCAAGCTCAAAAACCACAACATCAGCAGTCAGGCCTGAAGGAACAGTAACAACACAAAAATTGGCACCTCCAGCCCCTGAAGCTTGGTCGGCGCTGGTAACTCCTCCAATTCCAACAACCGATGGATCAATTGAACAAGGAAGCCCATTACATCCAGATCCAGAACATTCGATTTTGATACCAAAGGTAGGCATGGTATCTGAAAGGGAGGAGGATGTCCAAATTGGATTCCAACCAATCTTAAGGTAGGTATCACCGTTGGCGACCGTGTTGGCTCCGGCAACATATGGAGCCCAATTTCCAATAGGTTTTGAACCATCACCCCAAATACAAGCATCGGCAGTCGAGACTCCTGGCGCATTGATATAGTAACTATAGACTGTTAGGTTAACGAAACCACAGTATGACGTCTAGTACTCACTGAGCTGCGGTTTCACACCAGTAGCTTGTACCTGGGACCGCCAACTGAGATGATCCATCTACTGATGTTGGAATTAACATAGCCTCATTCCCAGGTAGAACCGTTTGACAGAACGAAACACTTCCACCACAGCTATTTACGACTCCAACTGTACCAGTTCCTGACACACAATAAGGTTGGTTGGAGAATGGTTTGCTGATCTTGCCATTCGAGTCGCAGTATAATCCTCCATCCTGCGAAACGGTTAGTATTTCATCTAGGCCCAAAATATCCCAACATACCATAGACAATGGATAAGTGTATGAAGTGGCTTTTGGATTCCATTGCGCCATCACTTGACCAGGAGGGCAAGCATATGGGCAATATGAGCCTGGAGTACAAGCTTGATCCGGACTCATTGCCCATCCCGCGTTTGTAGAATCGGGTGTAACGGCAACCAACCCAGCATCCGTTGGAAATGCGCAAGTACCACGCTTTTGTAATAAGTTCTTAGAATCTTCTGCTCGTGGCGACGCATGAAGTCTGTTATGAGAGTGTCGTTTTTGTAGAATATCGAGAGGGGAAGGTCCATGGCCCAGCTTGGCTTCGCAAGGTAATAATAGGATTGCTGCTGCAGCAATTGCGATTGGTACATTGAGGAACTGCATTGTGAAAGTAGTGAAATCTGCGATCAAACCCAATTCGGCTCGTATTGCAAGATCTCTGATGCGCTTTTGGTTCCGTGTATATCCTCTCTTCCTTTCGTATGTATCGGCGAAAACTCAGCGTATTATATTTTCTCCTCAAACTAATGATACCCACGATGTCAATGAAGTCAATAACGATTCCAATTTTCAAAATGAGTGAGGTGCTTTCTATAGCAAATGTAATGAGCGTAATGGCGACGAGCAACCAAAAAAGAGTGAATTTTGAACACACTGAATGTTGAGGAGAAGGACGAGGATAAAAGATGTAGGGGAGTGAAGGTGGGCGGGTGGATAAACGGTTCAGTTGGAGGTATCTGCGCTTGCAGGTCACCAATTCCATATAGGAATGGTTAGGAACGCCTACGAAAAAGGTCAAGGCATTTCCCCAATTCCTCTTTCCTATCTTTCTCATCACACGTTAGTTCATATTGAGTCTTTGACAGGCTTTGCACAGGCGGCATAGGAAATTGGATGATAGAAACCATGAATTGAACCTCAATTAGGCTTTCATCTTCCGTTCAATTCCAAAATTGATTGGATAAGAGAAAAGCCATAATGTTGTGTTCCTGACGCTAAGGTCGAACGTGAATTAAAATGAAAAGATCGACCAATGATAAGCCCCTTGTAGTTGAGATAGTTTAAATTAAATGGACCAAATAAGGTTTAGAGCTGATTTGAAGACATGCTTCTGATCCTTGTGTTTTTTTCTTGGCTGTTGGCGGGAAATATCATCAATTGAATGATAAAATTTGACATTCGTAATAGACCACAACGAAAGTCGAATCAATCAAAGCGATGCTAAGAACACTTCTCGTTAAAAGATTTGCATCCCCTCTTCTCGCAAATTGTTACATCTCGAACTCTGAAGATCAATTCCCCCCTTTCCTTCTCCAATTCAATAGTTACAGACTCAGACTGCTAGCATTCGTTTGTTTAGAGATAAGAAGAAAGGTATTGACGTAATTATTTATTTTTCACAACGCCAGGTATGCGTAGACTTAAGTATATGTATGGAAGCATTCTCCCGATTGTTTGTTTTGGAAACCACCTGGAATGCGGATACATATCCATACTGATATGTATTAAGCCGAACTTTCGGCAAATCTCATTGAAAATCGGATAACTTCAAGAAGGCACAGCACATACCGGTAGCAAGGTATATATTGAAAAAAAAAGGTACCGGGGATCAAGCGATTGCGGAGGTGAACCCTTCTTGCAACTATGCCGAAAGGAGATCACGAAAGGAGATCACGACACTTCCAACAATTTCGGCATTCGTGGTGATACTCTCATGATCTCCATACTCGTAAAATGTAAGTGTCAAACTTTAGATACCTATATTGAGACAGGGGCTTGTTTGAATGTGGCCAAGTTTGGAGTACTACTCAGATCCTCCTGATACCATTGCAGCTGATGGATGCATCTTGCAAATCCATGCGGAGGCTGAGGACGCTTCTTTGTCAAAGTTGTGTGCCACTGTCGGTAACAAGAGATTTAACATTCATATCGCATGTTGCGCTCATGGCTTCCATCGTAAGTGTCGTGATTCGACCCAAATAATACCGCTGTGGAACATATCTTTGTAGCAATGGTCAAATCAGCGATATCATGAAACTTGCTTACTAAGAGCATGACCCCTGTCACGTGCGCTACCCCGGAGAGAATCTTCAGCCTCGCCCAAGGCCCAAGGCTATTCTACTAATAAATAGCCTTGGGCTAGAACCCCACCACAGCTTGATAGCTACCTTCATTCATCACAGCCATCGAGACATAGTCTTTCAGTACGCAACAAATTGGCGCCTGAACAATGTCGGCACAGCAAATACCCAACCTTTTCTCATTGCGAGGTGGATCTCGGTCTCGTGGCAGAGGTAGAGGTCAAGGCCTGCGCGATCCTTTGAATCCTCATTCGGAGGTCTCTTCAAATCGTAGAGATAATGCTATTCAAGGCACCGATACAGATGCAGCTGTATCTCGTCTTAGTGCAGTCAATCTTGGCTATCTAGAGGACCAATTTGCTCATTATTTCGTCAAAGGAAGTGGAACACGAAGGCTGCCAATCATAAACAGAGGTTCGTTAGCCTTCGTTGCTGCGAGTGCAGTCCACTGACCTACTCGGAACCAGCTAATCTGTGACTTTGATTAGGTACATATTCTCGTACTACTGCTTTAGACCTCCTCATCGAATCCTTCTTATCACAACCTGATAATTCTACTTTACAGCAAAAACAAATAATATCTTTGGGCGCGGGAACAGATACTCGCTATTTTCGTCTTCGGGCGAAAAACTTGCACAATAATGTCATTTACCATGAATTTGATTTCCCATCTGTATGCGTTGCGAAAAATCGTTTAGTACAACAAAATCATTCAAGCCTCATCGGAAATGAAAAGTTCTTTGAAGTTGGACATAAAGATGGCGAGCTTGCAGAATTGACGGCTGCTAGTGGGCCACAAGAAAATACAGAATGGGGATTTAGCCGCACTATCGAGACTCGCTCAGAAGTTGGATATGTATGCCATCCTCTGGACCTCCGGAAACTACCTGGCACAATTGGCCTCGATTCATTTCATGGTATCAAGAGCGACATTGCCACGCTGATAATATCCGAATGTTGTCTATGTTATCTTGAGGTAACAGCGGCACAAAGTATAATAAGATGGTTCACAGACAAGATCCCAAGAATTGGGATTGTTCTTTATGAGCCAGTGGGTGTACACGATGCTTTTGGACAAATGATGGTAGAAAATCTAGCATCAAGGGGAATCACTATGCCTACAATACAGAAGTATAAGACGCTTAAGGATCAGAAGGATAGACTGGAAGGTCTTGGGTTTGGTAACGCAAAGGGTGGCATTAATGCCGTGAGCATAGAAGATTTCTGGGAACATTGGGTCGCAGGCAGAGAAAGAGAAAGAGTGGACAGGCTTGAGGGTCTAGATGAAGTTGAGGAATGGCTTCTACTGGCAAGACATTATTCTGTTGTCTGGGGGTGGACAGATGATTTAGGATTTGAAGGTCTAAAGGCGCTAAACCCTTGACCTATAAATGATGACTATAAATGATGATAGCCTATAAATACTTACAGGTGCACCACTCTAGGCCAAAATTTTCATTTCATTGCTCCTAGATTTTGTGAGCTCATAGCGAACCTCTTGCTCCCTCGATGGCTGACGTTATGAAGATGCGTGTAATCCCATTCACAAGAACTCGGAATTTTAGCTCAAACGTCAAGGTAACTACTATTGTATCCCCCACTCCCCCTTCATCTTCCCCAGAGATATGATGAAACAAACATAATGCCGCCCAATGCTTCACAAAGTATGGCAGTTCATCCGCTCTGAAAGCCCAAGAACTCGCATTAATTATGAGATATACATAATTAGCCGAGCTTTTCATATGGTCTAAGACTCAAGGAGGTTGCGATTGCTTGTCTCAAAATTAGATGGTCAATTCGCAATTTCGCAATCTCGCATGAAGGGCGTGTAGCGTTTGCGATCAATTCAATGCCATGACAATCCAACCACAGAGGTCCATGTTGAAAAGGGGGAAAACTCGAGTCCAAGTTATCAACGACTAGTATCTATATAGTATCTCTCAATACAATAGCACACTGAACGCGGTCGTAACATTGTCGACAAGATTTCCGGATAAGCCGGAATTTGGCGTGGGGAATGCTTGTATTCGAGGTAATGATTGCATCATCAACCTTCATGAAGATTCACTGCAGTATCTAGTACCCATCTTACGATACTCATTAGAAGACAGTTGACTTTGAAATAAAGCTTGTATCTTCCAAGGGTCCAAACGCTCTTGGCTTCGAATCGTCCATAAAATGCCAAAACTAATGGTGTTTCGAATCCGTTTGAATCCCACAAACATGTCAACTGATGAATCGGAATAACTCCGGAAACAAGCCACATCCGCTCGTACCGATGCGCTAAAACAGGATACGGAATCAAGTAAAACCACATGCCTTTCTCATCTTCCTTCAGAACAACAAACTTCATCTCATTCGAGCGTGGAAACTATTTTCTCTTGAACCTTTTTGTATTCGATGATACCTACAGAGTAACTTCAAATTCATGGAAGATGGCGGTTCTGGGCTACGAGCCCCGCGCTACCCAGCGGAAGATACAAGTCCAACAACCGATCGAGAGCTGAGAGGATTTTTTTGTTATGGATTGGCAGCTGAGGTATTCGCTGTTTGTGCTGTCGGTACGTTATATTCTCGGATTCGAAAACACCAAGATTGACACAGTATACAGGTTCATTTTTACCCGTTACATTAGAACAACTTGCTCGTGAACAAGGCGTTCTTTTTACAGACAAAATCACACCTTGCACGGCGAAAAATGCAACCGCTATTGCAAATGCTACTGTTAATGCGTTGATGTCAAGAGCTGAAGGCCCAGATACACATCAATGCATCGTCAATGTGTTTGGTACTGAGTTGACCACAGCAAGTTTTGCAATGTATACATTTTCTGCTTCTGTGTTCATGCAGGCTCTTGCCCTTGTCTCTGTCAGCTCGGTTGCTGATCATGGTATGTTTGTTAGTAATCTTATTACCTATCTTGATCTGACAGTTTCCAGGCACATGGCGTAAGAAGCTTCTAGCAGGATTTGGCTTCACAGGATCTGTGTCTGCTATGCTTTTTCTTCTGGTAGTTCCACAAATTTTTGTGGTGGGGTCCTTGCTGACTGTCATATGTGTTGTGTGTCTTGGATGCTCTTTTGTCATTCTTAATTCATACTTGCCATTGCTAGTTTTGAATCATCCAGTTGTTCAGAGTGATGAAGATCATTCAATTGGCTCTTCATCTGTTCCTCTTCGACCAATATCTCCCGGACAGAGTAATCGAAAGCCAAGAGACACTTTGCACCAAGGAGCCGACAAGGAAGTCAATGTGGGCTCTAAGGCTGATTCTTCAGATCTTCAACTTTCCACACAGATATCATCTAAAGGAGTAGGGATTGGTTACATGGCTGCAGTTTCCGTGCAAGTGGTTTGCATTCTTATTTTATATTTCATGAACAAAATGGGAGTTTCGTCAACGCTTCCTCTTCGAACGGTATTATTCTTCGTTGGGTCTTGGTGGCTTACATTTACAATTCCATCCGTCATGTGGCTCCGAGATAGACCTGGACCTCCATTACCAACAGCCCTATATGAGGGGCGAGCTTTCGTGCGTACTTGTATGTCGTACACAATCTTCGCTTGGAAGTCGTTATGGAAAACAGTCAAGGTTGCCGTCAAACTTAGACAAGTTTTAATTTTCCTTGTTGCCTGGTTCCTTCTTTCAGATGCCGTGGCAACCATTTCAGCAACTGCTATTTTGTTCGCTAGAACTGAGTTACAAATGGGAACTGTAGCTGTCGCTGTACTCTCAATAGTGGCTACAAGCTCCGGGATAGTCGGCGCTACGGTTTGGCCCATCATTTCGAAACGATTTAGTTTGAGGACAAACCATATAATCGTCTGTTGTCTCTTACTTCTAGAATTGGTTCCATTGTATGGACTTCTTGGTTTTATACCATTTGTGCAGGCTTGGGGAGTAGGAGGTTTGCAAAAGTGGTATGAAATTTACCCTCTAGGTATCATTCACGGTATGGTGATGGGTGGTTTATCTTCATACTGTCGATCCTTTTATGGTTTGTTAATACCACCCGGTAGTGAAGCTGCATTTTATGCATTATTCGCAATCACAGATAAAGGAAGCTCGGCAGTAGGGCCAGCAATTGTTGGCAAAATTGTAGATGCAACGGGACAAATTCGACCGGCATTTGGGTTTTTGGCAGTTTTAATCGCGTTACCTATTCCGCTTATTTGGATGGTAGATGTCGAAAAAGGACAAGAGGATGCTATTCGGATGGCGGGATTGATGAAGACTACTGATGATGGTCATGAAGATTTTGATTCCATTGAAGGATCATCTGATGGCCATGAAGCGGAAGGGCTTATGCGAGATCATGATTGAGCGGCATACCTATATACTATATTTATGAATGAAATGACGTGACTTCTCAGTTTGTTTGCAACAAAAAACCTTTCGACCAAATAAACCAATCGAAAATCAATTCATTATTTCCCAACTGTTAGCTGACCACGAATAAATCGAGTGCTCCACTTTCTGGCCACCCCTCTTTTGAGCCACCTCAAAAAAGCTTATTACAAGAAAGTATCTCTTTCATTTTTAAGTTGTTATATTAAATCTAAAAATTGATATAATATAAATGAAATAGATATATATATATAAACTAGAAACTAAATAGATTGATTTTAGAAAATTCGAGATATTATTTTATTAAGAAAAAAGAATCTGATTTTCAAGTTTGAATATTATGCATAAAGTATACTTCAATTATAATATAGAATAACTACTGAATAATTAATGATTTAATTTTATATAATATAATTTTTTGAAGTAGCCCAAAAAAGGGGCGATTAAAAGTGGGATACCCAACTAATTGGTCCCTTTTACGCTGATACATCGCTGACTCAGCAACCTCAAAATCCCTGCTAAATGTTAGCACCTTGCATTAGCTTTACCCACAGATATGACACCAACTCGGTTCCACCACCCCTTAACTCCGCCATAAAGAAAAGGCTAGATTAGCATGCTGCATTTCTCTTCGCAAACTTTCATCAACCATATTTCTAACTTCACTTACTTTAATTTCAAGTGGTTATACACACTACTAAACCAATACCGCCGCAATCCGAAAATATGAAGAGCTCAATGAATGAAACATCGTGTATTGAGATACCCCGGATTGAGATCCTGCCTATGAAGCAAAGGTCACAGATTCAGAATCTGGAGGAAGATTGGACGGGTACCAGTAGTACGGTCATGAGGAGGAAATTGCAAAATCGGTTGAATCAACGGGCTTCTCGTTTGTGGCCCTAGTCTTTTTGTCACCCAAATGATTGTTTGTATTAATCTGCATATTAGGACAGCGTAGAAAAGTTGACTCGAAAAGACTCGAAGCAATAACCAAAGTCATAGAAACACAAGGACCCATAATCCTTGATCCTACTACACCTCCTCCAAAAACATGTATGTGTATCAATAACATAGATGTCAAACGCATCATCGCTTCTAGATCATTCAATTCCTACATCACCAATACTTCTGTCCCAACAGACTCCTACTTGCTTACTCTTCTTCACTTCAATATCATCCGTGCTTTATCTATTAATGTGGAGATTCTTAAACTACCCGTCGATCGTATGGATGATGATATTCTTTCCCCATTCAACACATCATCATCGACGCAGTATCCACAGGGCTTACCAGACCTATCAAATCTTCCCCCGGCTCTAAAACCTACGAGTCTACAAATCGAAATAAAACATCATCCTGAGATTGATGTCTTTCCATTTCCGAGATGTAGAGATCTCATTCTTTCGGCGCTTTCAAGAGGTGATGAATGGAATGATATCGAGTTTTGTAGGGACATTATGTATGGGTTGGAGGGGGGAGGAGGAAGAACGGGATTTATTGTTTGGGGTGATCCGTGGGTACCGGCAAGCTGGGAGGTGGAAGAAACCTTTGCGAAGAAGTGGAAGTGGCTGTTAGAGGGATGCGAGGAGTTGTTTATTAGTACTAACAATTGGAGAGTTGGAAGAGGTGAGGAGAGACTAGTTTTTGAGGAATTGCCTTGATGGTTTTATTATCAGAGAATCGAGAATATAACATAGAGCACGGATTCAGGGAGATGGAGAAAGAGACCAAGGAAGAAAGAAGGGAACTTGAACAGATATTTCAATATCTGAAGTTCAGATTGGATTTTAAAAATGGTAGGTGGCCTACCTGAACAATACTGTGCTTGCATTCACCTAACCTTATTACTAGAACTTCTAAACACATCAATCTACTATTTTTGATTTGGATATTCTAGGTACACAAAACTCGAGCCCTGATCATAACAGAAGCGCGATAGAGCAATAATAGATAAGGAAATCTCAAATGGATATATAATAAGTCGGGTACTCTAATTTCTGATCACCTTTCTTTTGGGCTACTGTTTGTTATCAAGAACCTCAAAAAATGATATTTTTAATTTTCTTATTTATGAATGGAATTTGTTGAAAATGTATATACATATATTGTGCGCGGAAAACGTGATAGTAGGTCACGTGATACTGTTATTTCTAGCATCTATAGTTTCTTCTCCTGTAGACCAATAAAGAAGACACTGATTTTACACCCTCTTGTGTTGACCTCGTACGTTTTTGTGCCATTGCCCCAAGTGTTTCTTCTCGCCTCACTGTCGCTATGTAGTGATTCATCTCATTCACTATGTATATCTACTTGATTATACTATATTCGAAAGCTTTTCTTGTATGTGTTACAACGGATTAGTAGTAGGCTAAAGAACTACGAACATATAGGCTATGATAGTTATAGAGATATAATTTAGGTAGGGATTAATAATCTCTGTAATTTCGAGAGTACTCTTACAAATATTTAATTTTAATAATTTTTAATATGAATTTACATACAAATTTAAAATTAAAAAAAGAATAATAATAAATCGATATTTTGAAGCTTTAAATCTCAATTTAGAAAATTCCTAAAAAATCTCAGAATTTCAGGATAATTTTGAAATAATTTAAATTATATGTTTATTAAATTCTATTCACAAATAAGAGAGTTAAAAATATCATTTTTTGAGGTTTTTAGTGGTAAAGAGTAGCCCAAAACAGGGGTGGCCAGAAATTAGGGTACCCGACTTACTATGAACTTTCAAAATACGGGTCCATCTTCTGAGAGCTTTTCAATACTACATAGTACCTTGAGGTAATAATGATCACGCAAAAGGCCAACGTTAATCGCATATCCTTGAAAATGGGATGGACATACTCAGCTTCCAGAATTCGAAAAAGTCACAAATTTGGAGAATTCACGTTACCATACGCTCTTGTTCACGGGTATTGACGGACACTGAGCATACAATTGATCGACAAGAACCAACCGAGTAGGCGGATGGAAGATTTGACAATTAAAGTAATCTATTAGTAAAGGGCTAGTATTTTACCATCGAAGCTAGATGAAGTCATTTATTTTTCTGTTCCACGAGCGTTTATCACCTCTCTCTATATATCCCAATTGGGCGTCAACAGAATGTATGATGCCATAGCCATAAGTCTTATCTCGGATCCCCAAACACCTTCATGTCTTGTAGTTTACTGTGCTGCAATCATGTTTTACAGAGAAGCTACGTTAAGAAGACAGATCAGGCCGCCAATCAAGTTGAGATATTGAAGAGGGCGACTTGCTGGAAGAGAAATCGTATGATGAAGCGATGAGTCCAGCATTGTTTGATTATGGGCTTTTTTTACCGCATACTTGAATTGAGCCTGGATAAATTATCTTCGGGAAGCTGAGGCAAAAGGTACATCAGAGTCATTAGGATATTCGATACTTTTCTTTGTCGTGAAGGAGTACGATTCCCGCGATGATCGTTGGTTGGATATTTCAAGTAGGTTGTACCCTCTTCATTTAGTCTGTTGTTCATAAGTCTTGAACTACAAAGAGGATCTTCAATATGGACATGTATCTGTATGCATATATGCAGGCACCTCTGAATTGTGGTATGAGATTATTCTTGCTTTCTGGATGACTTTGGAAAAGCATAACAGCGTTTATATGGTCACTATTGGTCTTCTCATAAAGCATATTTGAATATGAATTGACCAGAGTAGTCTCTTCAAGATGTCACGTTGAGGTCCAAAGGTGACATACCTGATGAAATAGTAACCCAGCACCAAAATACCTACTCCAATAGACCGATCACAATTTCCAGATTCAAATACACTACCTTTAAGTATTTTAAAGACATAGATCCTTTCGACTATGTTAGCTATTTATCTTGACGGCGGAGAAGATGTTTATGGAAGTCAAGGTCCCAGATCCTTGAGAAAAGGTCATTATGGTTGCGCATATGATAGTGCATACTTTTATGTTGAATTATAGCTCTATATTATATCGGGGCTTTGGGATGACTTGGGTATCGCTATGTAATACATAATACTGGATTGTGTTTACTGTTTCTGGGTCTAAAATAAGGACCAAGTGGTCTCTTGTCGAAGATTGAACGAAGTTGTGTGAATCGACGTCTTTTATGATTCCCGTCCCGGAATACATCCACGATTGAAATATTGACTCTGACTCTCGCGGCGCCTTTGTAATTCAATTGCGAATTGACATTTTGTCTGGTGTCCCTAAGCAGAATAAGGGGATGGTGCAACTTTTCATGAAGATTAGTATGCGAATACCAACCTTCGAACAACTCAACAATCGCACTTGCAACTTAAGTTTTGGTTTACTTCAACATTTCAAAGAAATGAAATCCTCAAAATCCAACTGCCTCTACATCGGCGCCTCACGTAAACCAACAATTGCAGCGTAAGAGATCTTATCACATTTTAAATTTCCCTCAATAGCTCCCAACCTAAAGCTATCAATTATGGGCTCTCCTACATCTGTTAATCATTCAACCAAAAGTTATCCCAATAAAGAAGTCGAGTCAGAAGAATTACCCAAATGCAACCTAATCGCAAAAACACTGCATAAAATATGCATCCCGAACAAGGGTTCAATTTAGCCTATCTCGGGCGATGCCTTTTCGGTGTTACATAACCGTATTTCTTGCGATTTCCGGTGTAGCGTATTTGGAATGAGCTGAAGTGAAGACATGACGTTCTACAGACTGTTAGAATCTACGTGATGTTGCAGGTATAAAGACGCGTCGACCTAAAACTCCCCGAGTTGGATTTCACCATATTTATCGGTTTCCACCAGTCAGTTACATATAGTTCAATCACGCAGTAAACTTTTCAACGAGTCAATCATACATATTTACCCCGAAATGGCAAATCCAGAAGCCCAGAAAATTTTAGAAAATCTGAGTACACTACTATCCGATGCTTCATATGGAAGTTCTTCGAAAAACCAACAAGAAGCTGTGAGGTTGAGTAAGGCGCTTACCGCGGCGATTGAAGCACCGGAGAATGTTGCCATGGAACTTGCTTTTTCGGTACGTCTGGCTCTTCCTGGGAGGTGTCAAGCTGGAGGTATGAGGGGTATGTGTGATGCGAGTCTAATAATTTTGAATGAGATAAAGACGTTCATACCTATGAGCGCACGAATTGCAGTAGATCTAAATCTTTTCGAGCATATTGTTAAATATGAGCCTGTTAATGTTGTAAAATTGGCAGAGTTGTCGGGTGCGGAAGAGTTGTTGTTAAGTATTTATACACTTTATACATTTGTACACTACATGTCGAGAAACGAATAGAACTAACAAGGGATTAGAAAGAATATTGAGACCTCTCTCCTCTACAAATTTCGTCAAGGAAGTGGCCGAGGAGACTTGGGGGGCTACTCCTGTTACGAAAGCCATGACGCAGAAGGGTATTGCGGCTGGTCACCGGATGTTGTATGTTTCTCTCCTTTTCTGCCCGCTTTCCCTTTCCCTTCCCATCCTCTACTAAACACCAAAAATAATCAGATTCGCAACCTCCATGCTAGCCGCTCTCCACGCCCCTCGCTATTTTCTGGAAACAAGCCACACCTCTCCGACAAACCCCCACGATGGCCTCATGCAATACGCACACGGAACCAAACTACAAAGTTTCGACTATTTCTGCACCATGCCTGGGAATGTGATTGGAGATTTTAATACTTTTATGGGGAATACGATGGGGGCGCGGAAATATTGGTTGGATTGGTGGCCGGTGGAGGAGAGAGTTTTTGAAGGGATGAAAGTAGGGAATGAGGAGGAAAACACGCTGTTGGTAGATGTGGGTGGAGGGAAGGGTCATGATGTGATGGCTTTTAAGCAAAGATTTGGGGGAAGGGGAAAGGGGTTGGGGAGATTGATATTGCAAGACCAACCGCATGTTTTGGAGGAGATTGGCAAGGGTGAATTAGGCGAGGGGATAGAGAAGTGTGGATATGATTTTTTTACTGAACAGCCTGTTAAGAGTACTTACCCCTTCAATTCTTTCTTTCTTACCTTTCTCGATATTTTCAAATTTCTACATTCTCCCCCCATTTTCATCCCCTCGAACTAACACTCCCCCTCGTTCCATGAAGACTCTAGAATTTATTTCTACCACCATATTCTCCACGACTGGTCTGACTACAAATGTCTTGAAATCCTACGCGTTCTTAAGAGTGCAATGAAACCAAATTACTCAAAACTCATCATTCATGAGATGATCGTACCTGAATCCGGGGCATCAACATATCACGCTCTTTTGGATTTGACAATGATGGCTTTTAATAGTGGGATTGAGAGGACAGGGAAAGAATGGAGGGAGTTACTCGCAAAAGCTGGGTTTGAAGTCATGGGTATTTGGGTCCCTGGGGTAAGTTGAAGTCTTTTGTAATGCTTTGGCTTAAGGGCGTGAAGAACGGGATCTATTTTATTCGAAAGATATTAGGGCCTTTTTTTTTCTGTTCATCATAAAACCAGTTACTAACGATGCCATTGAAATAGGATGAACCAGATGCAGATGGGATCATAGAAGCTATTGTTAGAGAGTAGAATTATTCCCCTGTTAAATAGTACATAGATGATTGCATAAGTGTCACCTATCACTTAGTATTGTCCGTTCACGTCTCTCAATTCAAGAGAGAATATTCACTTTTTTTTATTTTAAATGAGCCACTGAATCGAAGATATAACTTCTTGAAAAAGCACCTGGAAGGTTTTCCTTTTCCTTTTCTTCCAAAGTTATCCAACGAGGAACAATCCTCTACGCGATATTAGACAGACACCAAGAATTCGTATTGTTGTTTGATCCATTGAGCGGGTCATTTATAAACGGTTAACTCAAGATCTCAACCCCTATTGACAACAAGCGAACTCGAGAAAGGAGAACACATCCATAAAAAAGCTGAACTCTCCCACTAATTATGTCTTCATTCTTTTATGATTTATCCTAATTACATCTCTAAGATCGTATTTCGACAAAAACAGACATACGCTCTGCATCAGTAAATTGATTTTGTGAGTTATTCCTGCTGACTTGATTCTGAATTAGTTATATCGACTCTATCGATATCACACCAAGAACCCATCTTTGGGTTGCTAGTGCTTCTTTCTGTCCTATCCATTTCCCTTGAGTTCGCATAAAAAGCAGAGAAGACAATTCAATCTATGTAGCTTCCGCAAATCCAATCCAGCAGCAGCGCATTAAACATTAATCTGATATCCATTTGGAATTTCCCCAAACATGTCTATCTATCTTCCTTCTTCTGCTCATCCTAAGTTTCAGACTTAGAGTGGTCATATATTTTAGAATTTGAAGTACGAATTCCGCATGACATAGTACATACTGGAGCATTAGCTTAACATCCTCAATTAGACCATCCAATCATCTTTTGGGTATTGATCGATATAGTGAATTAATCATTTCATTATGTGAGCATACTATGTATGAAATATAAGCTTTCAACACCGAAAAGTCCTAACGAATCATATTGTATAGAATGACACAAATGTACTAAATATACTAGACACAGTCGGAAGAAGTCATAAACGCCATCGAGGTAATACCAAAATACCAACAACACTAGACATACTACACAAATTATGAAGAAGTCATAAACACCATCGATGTAATACCAACAGTACTCTTTTCGACTTCTCCCATTTCATCGAAAGTTCATTCTCACAACTCTTTGCATCATCCGATCAATAAGATGCGCATGAAGAGAATGAAATCTTCACTAGAAGAAGTCTTGCCTTTCTTCTCCACATCATTTCACGCACCTTTCACAATACATGGCTCTGCATTCTAGAATCTGCCGCCTGAGAAACACTCCCAATCGAATCACTTACTAGTCTCTGAACAATGTCTTAAATTTGAAGATCTCCCGTTTCGATTCCTCTTTGCATTCCTCATTCTACTCCGCACATAGATACATATTCTGGGGGTTTTGACTTCTCAGTCGTGGCTTGCTTCGTGGGGTTTTGATATGCATAGTACATACATACCTAGTACATACCAGTAGTATACATAAACTCACACATTGTATTTCGACATCTATCATCCAAGAGATATCTCTAGTGCCTCACTGCACTGGCAAGTTGCAACACATTGCCAATTCCTCAATGAATCAATCATATAGCAGCGCGCTGTCCGCTCTCTGCTGTCCGAACAAACCATTCCCAAAACTTCTCCTCGCTTACTTCATATCATAGCACGAAGTGCATTCAGAGTACACCCATACACACACACACACATACATCGCGCGCGTGCGTGCGAGCTGCTCCGCTCCCACACATCCAACGCATGAAAATCCTTTCGTCATAATTCTCCACCTCTATCCCTCTAAACCATAATCCCCGTATCCCACCTATCTATCGTCTCTTTCCATAGACTCCACCCAGTATTTTCAATTCTCCACCCATTAATTCACTCTACTTCTCTACCCCCAAATTCCCTGTCGTCTCCAAAAAAAAATCCCATGCAGTTTCCACATTCTAGAGAGGAATCCACATATATATACTATGTGCATCACATCACATCACTCACACAGACGGAAAAGAAAAACCAGAGAGAAAAAAGTAGAGAAAAAAAATCCACTTTTCTCCACCCCCATGGGCATCTTGATCGAGAATTAACATTTGCATCGAAGAATCGCACAGACAATCTTGTGGACAACTAATGATCTGCATAGATTCTCTTTTTTCCCTCTTTCTTGACATGTTTCACATCCTTTTTTAGATCCCTTTTTTTTCTTGATCTTTCAAGGGATTAGATAAATGGGGGATTGACATCATATCACTTCAACCTCACTTCACCTCACCTCACCTCATCTCAAACCTCATTTCAAACCTCCCTAGCCCTAACCCAAACTAACCCCATCCCATGTCCTCCGTAAAATACCCTATCAAATCTCCTTCCCATCCTAGCCTCCTTCTTGCAATCCACAAACACACATCCCAAAGGAGATATTACTCCTCACGAGTTACGGATTGCGAATCTTGTTCTCCGTTTCTCTGCCTCATCGTGTTGTGCATGAATGACCGGAATGAAGATGAGAAAGTTGAATCTCACACCGCTTTTTCACAACCTGGTATGCAATTTTATGAATTTCCATGATGGCTTAAGCAGTATGTCATATTTGTAAGGGTCACTACGGAGTACTGATTAGGGAATGGAGGAAAATAGTAATGAGATGGATAGATAAGAAGAGAAGATAAGATAAGATAAGATAAGATGAGATAGTGTTTTTTCTTCATCTTTTATAAATCATGAATATAAACGTATGATTACTCAATATTTGAGTAGTAGAAGAAGTTAGAGAGTTATATCCATATGATAGATGATATAAATTTAAGTAATGTAACGGAGAGTACCTACATATAGACAGTATACAATAAATAGAATAGAAAGAATACACATTCCTCCCATTCAAGAAACAAACAAAGAGAATCAACACAACAATGAATCTTTATTTCTCCTGTTATTCTCTCTTTCTATTCTTTCCTATACACGATACTGTCTATTCATACATCTTATTGTCTATCCATTTACACCATATCATGAGCTCTCCAACCACCCCCCCTCCAACCATCTCAACACCCCTATCAAACTCTTCATTTCCATTCCTTCTAATCCCCTTTTCTCAATCTCATATCCCAAAGAAAGAAACAAACACTCGAAAGCTCAAATGATTTACACACCAATCTATTCACATCTACAAAAATCTATATTGCACCTATAATACACCTACATCCAAATAAATATCAACCTAGCAACCCATTCCCAATTCATACACCTCCTAACCCCTCACTTTCTCTTCCTCTCTCACCTCTACTTCCTTTCGATCTCGGATATATCTATATATCATCAGATACCTAACACCTAACACCCAATACCCAACACTCCAAGCCCAAACCCTAATCCCACCCAAATCTAACCCAACACCATCACCCCCTCTCCTCCTCTCCAATCCCCATCCCCATCCCCATCTCCAAGCACTCAACTCAAATCCCCAAATCCGATATCCAATATCCGATATCTAAAACACAACATAACATCTATCTAATCCTCAAACCAAAAATATATTTCTCCCTCCTATCTTCACATCCTCTCCCCTTCCTCTTTCCTCTCCAATATTCATAATCATTCATTCATACATACAAATATCTATCTATCCATTCTGCAACCACCCCCTCTTCTAATTCTAAGATACTCATACTCATACCTATTCTCATACTCATATTCATACTCCCACATACACAAAAAAAATCAAATTCAAAATCAAACTAAATAAAATCTCTATATCCATCTATCAACTAACTAACTCACCTACTTACCTATCAACCAATTTATCTACCCATCTACCCATCTATTAATCCATCTCCCTCACACCCCCCTTTCCATTTCCATTTCCATTTCCACAACCTTCTCCTTTCTCCTCTCCTCTCCTCTCCTCTCCCCCCTTCTCCTCTCCCCCCCCCCAACAAAGTAATCCCCAATCCCCAATCCCCAATCTCCAAAAAGAAAAAAAAAGAAAAAAAATTCAAACAACTAACCCATCCATCCATCCAAACCACTACCCCATCCAATCTCTTCCTCCCTCCCAGCTCTTTCCCTCAGCTCCCTTTTCACTCTCTTCGTCCCGCAAAAGGATTTCCTATCTCCTATCTTCCATCCCCTCTCCTTCTCATAAATCCAAATCCAAATCCAAATCCAAATCCAAATCCAAACCCAAATCCAATCCAATCTAAATCGAACCCCCCCCCCCCCCCCCCCTTTATCCTTCTCTCCATCCCCAGAAATCCAATCCACTCAACCAAGTTCACCCCTCAACTCCATAACCAACTCACCTACCCCATCCAATCGATCACTTCCCCTTCTCCCCCTCTCTCTTCCCCCTTCCCCCTTCCCTCTTTACACTTACCCTCTTCTCTCTTCCCACCTACCCCCTCCTTTCATACTCTCATACTCTCATACTCTTTTCCCTCTCCCCCCCCTCCTTGAATTCTTCCCATTATCTCCCTATCCTCTCCAAAACAACCCCTCCACACTCTCCATCCTCCCCTCCACACACCCTCCAACCTCTCCACAACACCCCTCCACCCTCCACAAAAAAACCCCTACTACCCCTCAAAAGTATGACCTCATACGAAAATCTCTTTCTACTTTCATGTAAAACTCCAATCTATCTCTACCCGGGTATTCCTCAAACACCCGCTTTCTCCATTCATTTATTCTATTCTATTCGTATCTTCTCTTCGCATCTCATCACTATCACACATCTGACATCATACCCTCTCACATCAGATCATCATCATCATCATCATGTCACAGTATCACATACATATAAAAATCACCCACAAAACAATCAAATCAATTCATGAATTCATTCCTTTTCTTTTACAAATTGTGATGGATTTAATCTCATTCATTTATCATCTCAATCTCATATGATCTCTCCTCTCACTTCAACTTTCTCCCTTTGATCTGAGCCTTTTTTTTTTTTGACTTTTGACTTCTTGATATCATTCCATTCTCTCAATTCATGCACGTATGCATTTATTCCCAATCCTTCGCAATCCAGTCTTTATCATCCACCACCTTGCCATTCATGAATTCGCTATGCGGTTTTGCCTCGCCAACGGTCTTCACAATTTCCTCCAAAATAAAAAACAGAAAGAAATGACCATCATTTTGTATGCACAAAAAGTATCCCCCCTCCCAAATACCCCCAACCCTTTCCGTATATGCCAGGGTTCCCCTTTCCATTCACCCATCCAATAATAAATAAACTTTTATGATTCTCGATTCATCCTCTTGCTTTCTGCTACCCCTTCAGTCCATGCGAGCGGTATGATAGCCAAAGGATCAATCATCTTCATCATTTCTCATTCGAGACAACGAAGTGATGATCTCTTTGATATCCCTCAAGCGATCGGAGAAAAAACAATTTACCGACCAATTTCCCAAAGCAAATAAACTCCAAAGTCTAAGACAACCGGGTCCGTCCGAAAGATTAGAACAGACCGAGACCAATGTGAACCAGTAGTAGGTAGCAGCGCATCGAAAATAAAGGACATGCAAGAAACGAAAATAACGCAACCACCCAATGAAAAAAATAAGGAACGCTAAAAAGTACAAAAGCAAAATGTTAAAGCAAGTGGATCATAAAAGCATGATCAACTTTCCCTTCATTCGCATGCTGCCCAAATATCTCCCTTTGCAAAAATGCTAAACAAATATGAATTGAGAACGTCGTATTCGTGAGGAGAGATATATATTAACAGTCGAGAGGGGAAAAGGTTGATGGAATCATAAAATCACAACTCAATGAAGAGGTGATTGAATTGATCCATCAATGATACAGTGAAGTATCTTTGGAAAGAATTAGATTGCCGTTTCATGAGTAGAATTTTCATGATCGTCATCGTAGATAGGGCGTGTTTATCATTTTATTGACTCAATGATTTGAATCATCAAAGAAAATTGTTCAACCTCGAATTGCTGTTGCTGCATGAGCGTCGTTGAAAGAAAAACCACCATGCATGTGGTAAGGATACATCGAAGACGTACCCGAAACAAAGCCTGTCATAGGAGCAGGCGATGTAGAACGAGTACCTTGAGGGCTTACTCCAGATTGATGAGGTGAAGGTCGAGTATCAATGTGTGCCATGGTGATTGGTGAGTTACTAGCAGTAGACTCGGCAGAACCAAAAAGGTAACCATCATCATTGTTTCCATCATATTGACCAGACCTCGCAGTGCCATCTTTCAACTGTGGCGAGTTCTTCACTGACCCAAACTATAACACAATATTCAATTAGCTTCAATCCTTTAGTTGGCCCAGTGGTGTTCGTTGGTACGTACGAAGCAATACTTGTCGAGAAGTTCATTGTATGATTGTGATGCCAGTACAGGCTTCTCAGTACCAACGGGTCTTGGTGAATCTGTTCCACTGGTGTTTGTCTTTACTGAAGGTAAAGTCTTTGGTGGGGTGATATTGTTGAAAGTCTTTGGAGCTGACATTGAAAGTGGTGATACTTGTTCATCGTGATCAATGAACTTTCTCGTTTCAGTTATTGGTGCAGGCCTCTTTGACTTCATTGTAATACCACTCTTATCACCAAGGGAAGAGTTAGCAGCACTAATGGCAGCATTAAGTGAAGCACCAAAGTCATATCTGTGACCAAAAGCTTGACCACCAGCTGCGTTCGTGTTCATTGATGCTGCACGTCGGCTGCGGTTGTCAGATGTTAAGGTGACGGCAGATTTGACTCCCTTCAATCTTACTGTATTCGAGTCCCCAAGGTAATCTGCGACAGGCAGTTTGAAGTTGGTATTCAAATATTTCGAATCAAAGTCATTAGAGAAGTCGTCGAAGGTGGCCGTCTTCTTTGCAGTAGCTGGCGGTGACTTCTTGTTACTTCTCGGTAATGAGTTGGCTGATCTTGATGCTGCTCCTGGTGAGCCTCTCTTTCCATTTTGTGCCTTTGCCTTCTTTCGGAAATCAATCTGGAAGTTGGTAGAGTTGTTGTTGTCCCAGTACTCCACACCGTTGACACAATACTTTACACAAAAGAACATGGTCTTTGCTTCAAGGTTTGCTTGGTCAGCAAGTTTGATGTTGAAGTTGAAACGATCACATCCGTCACTATGTTTTGGCTGACGGATGTCATTGTTGTATTCAGCAACGACTTCCGATGTGGTCTTCCAGTAATCCAAAGTAAATCTAGCAACAACCATCTTGTTGAAAGCCAAGTTGGTAACAGCGACGGTGCCGATCAAGTTCTTGTTGTCTGCCGATAAGAAGACTCTCTCGACTCTGATGGGCATGGAAGCTCTGTATGGGGTCATGGGAGGAAAGTTAGAGATGATAATCTCCCATTCGAATGGTGGTCCTCGGTTGTTAGAATCATCATCATGACCGAATGGGAACTCTGAATCACTTTCGTATGCCTCAACAGGAGAGGAGCCAGCACTGACAGCGAGAGGTCGATCGACTTGAAGGAAGTGGCGGACATGTTCAAGATGTGAGTCGAAGTGAACAGCCTTGGAGAATGTAGGTGTACCAGGCATGGATGATGGACGCCTTCTGGCAGAAGATGGTCGAAGAGCTGGTCGAACGAGTTCTCCGGATTTCTTTCTAAGCATCTGAGGCTTCCTTCTAATCATAGCTTCTTCATCTTCACTCATCTCATCGTCAGATCCCGTTGTGGGTGTTTCCGGGGCTGACTGATTGTTGGCGTTGTTTCTAAAGTCGAGGAAGACTGTTTCAGTGCTCGATCTTTGATGTTGAAGTTTCCTGGGAGGTTGGGATGTTTCGATGTGCTCCGACGTTGGCTTATCCTTCAGTTCCTTTGCATCCTTGATAGGTAGAAGTGAGATAGCTTGAGTAAGCCTTTGGATCTCTGACGATGCCCTCTTGGGTGAGCTCTCTCGGTGTTGTTCGATAACTCTAATGGCAGCTTGTAATTCCTCCAGGTTTTCCAACTTCCTCCCTCTCAACCCATTATCCTCTTCGTCAGAGTTCTGGGTTGAATCTGGTGGTGACATGACTACTCCGATAGGCATCTTGGTTTCGTCCGTTACAGGTGGGGGTGATTTTCGAAGACTGCTCGAGGCAATCAAGCTACTATTTGTATCATGGCTGGGACCCTTCTCACCATCTGATGTACCAGGGGGGGTTGGCTCTAGTGTTGGACCGAAAGCTGTCGACTTAACCGAAGGCGTACGTCTGTGTCTAGTCAGGTAGGAAGTGGATCGTGGCAACTCTGGTCGGGGAGATGGGGTTGGGTGGTTAAGTTGATATGAAGAGCGTCTCGAGACGGCAGGGGAGTGGGTGGTAGAGGTGGCAGGAGACCGGTGGGAAGGTGGAGTGTAAGGCATCCTACGACGTGTAAAGATTTGTTGGATAAGCTTGAGTGCTTTCTGGTCTTGCTCTGACAAGATCTTGGGGAGAAAAAAAACTATTCGACTGAAAGATGCGAGGGGGTGTTTGTCGAAGGTAACAATCCTAGCTTCTGCTTATCATTAAGTATTGAAAAGAAAGTCCAATGAAGCCGTAACAATTGTGGACTGTTGGGTTGGGGCAAAGTAATGGTCAGCTACATTCTCACTCTTGCATGGGAGAAGTCAAGGAAGAAAAAAAAGAGGATATTGAAGAAACGTGGTATGAATGTATGGATGAAGTGGAGAGAGTGCATGTGTCATGTAGGTAATTTTTCGCAGACAGATTTGATGCAATCGAACTGGTGCTACTGCGTGGTGATGTTGTTGATATAGGATATGGGAGGGGGGCTTTCTAGGTGAACTTACATGTTAGAAAATGGGATATTTTCTTCAATACCCCCGGATGGACCCAACGAGAAGACGTCCGGGATTGTGCGAGGCGTTGGATAAGAAAGAACAAATGCGTATTCCAGCTATGTCGTTCTTGTCTCAATCTGACGGGGCGTTGGGTTTCGATGGATGGAAGCAACGGCTCGAGAGCTTTTCGTTCCCTTTCCCAAAAAATAAAATGCGGACGATGGGTCGGATTTTGTTGATTGCGTAGAGAAATATTGTCCGGTTTCGGTTCGTAATCCAAGTCAAGGTCGGTCTAGATAAGGAAAGCGGCGAAGCTTGGATTTCGAGGCGTCAAAAGTTAATTAACTGGGTGTCTCGAATTGGAATGTTGAGTGGCTGTATCGTTTAAATCTTCTTTCCAAGGTCTCAGATAAAGTCTCAGATGCGATGGATGGAGCCTTTATCAATCCGTTTCTCGCTCGGCGTGAAGAGATGCTGTTGAGGAGCAGGATGCGGTTTGTAAAGGGAGTGGGAAAGTGGTGTGCTTTTGTGGTATGGGGCGATGGCTATTTGAGGAGGGACGGGACGTAGGGTTATGCCGTGATTTGCACGGAGATGCTATGCTGGATGGGAATGATGGAATGGACGATCGTGCAAGATTTATTAATGGGACGCAGAAGAATACGAAGGAATCAATCGAGCAATCAATCCAATGGAGCAAATGGCAAATTGATTATGAGATGATTCATTCAACGTCTTGGTCTTTTTTTTCTTGCTTTCTCGCTCTCTTGGGCTCTGGCGTTTCCCTGGTGCGACGGTACTCGGGGGTATCTCTGGCGGGCTCGCTCTTTCTCTCCTTCCAGAAAGAAATTAAATTATAACGTGAAGGCTGATGTGATTGATTGATTGATTCCTGGGAGAACGGTGAAAGTGGAATCCTCGGAATCCAGTTGGGGGGTGGTGGTGATGGCGATGATGGGTGGAGGAAGGCAATAGATAGAGAGATAGAGAGGTGGCAGATGAATGGTAGGTGCTAAGTAGGCAGGATGATGGACTATCTCGTCGAAAAGGCTGGCGTTGGCCTAGATTTGAATTTGACTTGTATGGGTGGGTTGGTTTGGCTAGATATGTAGGCCGGGAGTAGGGGGATTGGCTGGTGTGGTGGGTAGAGAGTGATGAGTGGATGCGTGGGTGCGTGGGTGCGTGGGTGAGTGGTGGGCAGGAGAGCGTGTGTGTATGTGTGGAGAGAGAAGATAAAACGGGATGGGATGGATGGGATGGGATGGGGTGGGAGTGATAACTGAATTGGACGAAAGGCTAAGTTGTGGTCAAGACAAGTTAGACAAGTTAGACAAGCAGACGAGTTACAACTAGAGCCAACACCAGAGCCAGCACCAGGGTTAAAAAAGAAGGCTTCTGGACGCTAACCGATGCGACTAAGCCAGCTTCGAGCTAAACCGTGCAGCGTTGAAGGAGGAGGAGGAGGAGGAGGAGGAGAGGAGGAGGAGTGGTAATGGTGATGGCAATGGCAATGGCAGTGGTGGTGGTGGTGGTAGTGTAGCACGCAGCCCAGCCTGTAAAAATAATCAGAAACTCAAAAAATGTTTGTTGAACCAGCCCGGCCAGGATCCCAGTGAGTCGAAACCTTGAACTTGAAGTGGGTGGGTGGGTGGGTGTATGATGTTGGCGGATTGGCGGGTCCAGGTTATGATGATTGTGATGATTTTAATGATTTTAATGCTTGGCTTGGCTTAGCGCGAGACGAATTGTCGTTAGTTCTTTTGATTTTTTCCATGGATTTTTTTACCTCTGCTTGATTTTTTGTGCATGCATAGATGCTGATTTAGATTTGGATGCACCGATGCCCCAGTCTGCAATGGGCATAGGGAGGGAGCAAGAGACTCGCGAGACCGAGACAGAAGGAGGGGAGGGGGGTAAAGAGAGGGGGTGGGATCAAACGATTCTCAGCAACTGTTGAGTTTACAATAAACCTTGAATATAGCACCATGGAATATAGTCCAATCAGGTAAAATGGCTGCAATCGTTTTCAATGCTGGTCTCTGGACGCTGGACGCTGGATGCTGGATGCTGGATGCTGGATGCTCGACGCTTGACGCTTGACGCTTGAATCTGGTCATTTTCCTTTGTGGGGGGTTGAATTGGATATTGCAATTGGATACGGAGCTGCGAGCTTTGATTCTGCTGGCGTGGTGCACTGATCTCTGATACTTTCTTGGTCGAGGAGCAGAGAGTACTGAGGAGAACTTTCGAGCGCAGCGAGCTATGGGGGTTTGGGGGCTTGCCCCCATGAGTAGAGCAGAGCAGAGTAGAGCAGAGTAGAGAGTCGAGTCCGTCGATTATCCCCACGACCCAGACGAGCACGTATTACCATTTCCGGCTAACAAAGGCCAATATAAATAATATAAATAATATAAATAATCCTTCTCCTCCGTGCGGTATGCCACCTCTTCATTCGTCCAATTTGACTTTATCTCTCAGCAGCTTTGATATCTTGGCCATCATGTTATACTCCACTTAATCAACAATGCCTCCTCCGAGAAGGAAAATAGTACGAGTGCGGCAAGCGATGGATTCACGACCACTCTCAATCTCAACCTCAAACTCCTTCTGGCAATGAGGGCATTGTAGATCAGCGTGGGCCTTGGGCCCGTCTCTCAAACATTTGACGCCGACTAGACCTTTGGAGTAAGTAAGTAAGTAAGCAAGCAAGCAAGCAAGCAAGCAAGCATTTTATCGCCCACGATTAAGTGGACCCCTCCCTCACCCATCAACAAATGCAATGGACGATGTGTGAACTTCTATGTAATATGTATGTATGGACTGCGTATGTATGTGTATATGTATGTATGTATGTATGCTGCCTACATCAATTAATGTACGATGTATGATTACCACAGTCCCCGTCCGTCCGTCCATTGTCCATCGTCCATGAACCCAACCTGACCCTCCCTACCCTACCCTACCCTGCCCTACCTACCCAAACATATCAAGAAACTCAGTCAGACGCAATCAAGTCCACCCACTCATCCCTCCCTCCCTCTCCCCCTCTCTCTCTCTCTCCCTCCATCCATCCATCCATCCATCCATCCAATCCTCACCCAAACCGCCAAAAACACAAGAAATAAAACCCTCAAAATTCATCGCCACAATCAATCCCTCCATTCCCTTCGCGTCCTCACCCCCAAATCCCCACATCGAACAGAAACCTTATAGACACACAGAAGTATCTCTACCCAAACTACTGTATGAAAACCACTGTTCTGTCACTCACTCATTGGATCAACCTCATCCCTTTCCATGCGCGAAAGAGGATATCGCGACTCCATTCGAAGAGTTGGCAAAAAGAGGGGAAAGGACAGCCTGATGAAGTAGGGAGAAAGGGATCCATTCTCCATACCATACCACATTCATGATGCACATTTATGCCGCGTCAAATTTCTTCAAAAACTCTTTCTCTCTTCTCGCTTTGATTAGTTGGGAGATGGGGATTTCATTTCCATCTTGCTCTTCATCTGTCTGTCGACCCTTTCAAATGGCGTATGAACCGGTTCATCTAACTTTGTGATCTATCTCGTCGTCCATCCATCCATCCATCCATCCATCCGTCCGTCCATCCATCGATTGAACAACACTTCTCATATTCCCATGGTTATCCACACACATCATCATATCATATCATCATATCGACCCTCCATTACAAATCAAGTAGTAATCACAACACCACAACCCATCCATCATCAGTCTCGGTCAACCCCAAAAGTCTCCGTCTCCATCTTCAAATCTCCAATCTCCAATCTCCAATCTCCAATCTCCAACCTCAAACCAACCTCCACTAAAATAACAAATGTCCCAAAAAAAACTATGAAACATACATACATACAATACAATACATACTTTCCCACCCATTTCAACATTTCAACATCTATCCATCTATCCATCTATCCATCTATCCAAAACACAGACTTACATACTTGCATGCTGGCGTGTTTGCATATCGATTCTGTATGTATCGATATATCCCGCATGTACAATCTGTACAAAAACCACAGCCAAAACCAAAAGTAAAAATAAACTCTAGACCCGAGTCTGAAGAAGAAGAAAAAACAAACACAAAAACAAAAAAAACTAATACAAAAATACACAGTATGAACTGTAAAACCAGACCCGTTCCCCGTAAATTTTTGGAGAGTGAGAAAAGAAAAGAAAAGAAAAGAAAAGAATTGAATTGAATTGGATTGGATTGGAATTGTTTCTCTCACTTGCTCGCTGTCCTTGTTTCTGCGGTATTCAGTCTTCAGGCCAGTAAGTATAACATGTTATTCGGATCGTATGGTATCCATAAAAATGAATGTAGAAAGGGTGTCGTATTTCGATTTCGAGTTCTCTCTCTTTGATTCTCTTTTCTTTTCTTTTTTCCTTTTTTCTCCTCCTCTCTTTTCTTACTCCTATACCCCGTCCCCCCCTCCAAACTTAACCTTCTCATTTAAGTAATACACTCCATCTATCTATCTATCCATCCATCCATCCATCTATCCACCTACCTACCTCTGCAAACTCCCCTCCCTCATCCCTCATCAGCTCACCCAGAAACAAACAAACAAGCAAGCAAACCCAGCACCCCCAAGCTTCCCTGTCCCATCCATCCCCAGCTCATGCATAGCTAGCAAATCCATCCTTGGTTTCGTATCCCAGTGTGGCTTATTTTGTATTTCCCTTGCGCTTGGCGTTAAGAGGAGGGAGAGTGAGGATGGGTGTGCATATGGTTTGGTATAGACGGCGATATCAACAGATTTTGAGGAGAGGGGAGGGGTGGTTTGCTGCTTGCTTGCTTGCTTGCTTGCTTATATGGTGTAATGGAACGGAACGTGATACGATACGATGTAATGTGATGCGATATTTATCGAGGGGTAGCTGAGCTGAGCCGAGCTGGGAGCTGGTATATACATAAGCTCTCCATATGAATGAGCGGTTTCTAGACACAATGGATTTGGGAATATGGATAGATGTTTGTATACAGCAACAGAAGTTCATATAAAGGAATAAATCAATACGCAAAAGATTCTTTCCTTTCTATAGCTAGATATTAGATATCGTTTGATATATCTATTTACACATATACATACATACATACATACTTATACTTATACCAAACCCCAACCCAAGAATCCCCCTCTCGCCAACTCTCCAACTCTCCATCGCTATCCACAGACCTTCTCCCCTCCCCTCTTCACTTCACAAATCTCCATTCACATACCCATCCTATCCTCATTGTCGATTTCCCAAGCTTCCCATCGCATTTCATTTCATTTCATTTCATTCCACCCCAAGCTTCCTTCCTAACTCTTCCTACCCATGCACCTCGCTCCTCAACTAAGCAAATACTAGGTAGGTAACGATGGATTAGACAGATCGATAGTGGATCCACCCATCGATTAAGCACTCTTTCCAAAGTCCCAACACAAACACAAGCGCGTGGATGGAATGGAATTGATAACTTTGGACGACAAGCTGATGGTTGCTCAGATAGATAGATAGATAGACGGATAGAGAGATTACGTGCGAACCTCACATTTCTGAGCTTCTGAATCTGGAGAATGGAATGGAATAGAATAGTAATTGTTTATCTATCTATCTATCTATCCATCAGTAAGTAAGTAAGTAAGTAAGCAACCTGCCTAATTATCACTATCACTATCACCATCATGAGTTATTATTTTTTATCCTTTTTTTCATCACGGGACCCGAGTATCTACCTGTTGTATCCAGGTATCCAGGTATCTAGGTATCTATTTATACTCATTACCTTCCTAACGCAATCTGAACCCATATCCCAAATCCAATTCGGAAATTTCGGAGGAGGGAGTTGGAGGGTACTGGGTACTGGGTAGGTAAGAGGTAGGTAGCTAGATAGTAATGAAGAGAGAGAGAGAGTGTGTGTGTATGTGTGAGAGCTGGAGAAAACCAGAGAGGAAACCTCTAACGCGGAGGCGCGGGGAAGAGGGGCGGGATGGAATGGGAAATATGGATTTTGATATATATATGTATATATGTATGGATGTATATCTGCATGTATACACAATCAACCCCCCGTCCCCCCCCCCCTCGCTCCTCACCCCCCGGTAAATCATCACACACTCATATCATATACACCCATATGTGAGTGAATTATTATTTAATAGTAAACGCATCATCCACATCTAGAAAACAAGTCCCCCCTCCCCCCCCAAAAGAAACACATACAAAGGATACAAAGACCCACCATTATCGCGAATCTTCACGAATCTTCTCGCCGCTCTCGGCTCTCGGAGCCGCATTCGACAGTTTTATTTCTACTGCGTTCTACAACGTACTGAAATTGGGGTTCCGCAACTCGGGGTTTGCTCGAGAGTTGCGGTTTCGGGTGGTGTTTTGGTTTCGGTTCGGTCAAGTGCGGTGGATGTGGATATGGATGTGGATGCATGGCCGTGCTTGTAGTCACTGGTCGTATGTATGTATGTATGTATGTACTCCGTACATTGTAGATTGTAGACTCTTCGGTGCTCGGTGATGGAGGTGGAGGTAGAGTGGAGGTTGAGGTGGTTCCCGTGGGTTTGAGATGGCTTGGATTTGGCTTTGCACGGGTATATTAGACGGAAAAGAGTTAGCTAGCTAGCGTATGAACCTCACACGCCTCATCCCCAGCCCCAGCCCCAACCCCGACCATGATCGTGACCAAGACCAAGACCAAGACCATGACCATGACCAAGATCAAACATTGATATATTGATACATACATACATACATACATGCAGACAGACTAACTAACTAACTTACACATACCTACCCCCTCCTTCTGACCCAATACCCACCCCCAGCAGAATACCCTCTCCCCGACTCCTTCCCTCATCGCATCTCATCTCGTTTTTATAGTATACACCTATCCACGCCACTGTTAAATCCATACATCACACCTCCTTACCCTGCCTCCCTGCACACGGAATATCCAAGAAGCTTAATACTATCCGGAGCCCGGAAACATTCGCTTCTGCGAGCCAGTTTCATATTGCTAGGTCGTACTAGCACAACATCTTTCCATCACACCATCGCATAGCATAGCATAGCATAGCATGGCATGGCATAGCATGGCATATCACATCGTATCGTATCGTATCGGCATCGGCACGGATATGAGATGCCGTGATGGATGAGTGTGGTAGGTAGGTATGCATGGTGTGGTATAGTATGATATGTAGTGTGAGAAAAAAAAAATGCGCCAAGATTTCGTGGTAGGCAGGCAGATAAAATTTTCCTGTGCTTGCTTGCTTGCTTGCTTGCTTGCTTGCTTACCTTTCCATTTTCGATTTTCGGCTTTCGATGGACAGTAACTATTGAAATTATGAAAATGTGAGATTTGTAAGCTCGAGATAGCTCGGTTTCCTTCTCCCGTTTGTTCACGTTTCAATATACTTACATATCGAACCTTGATCACTCATCTCCGAGATGATATGGGATGGGATGGATGGGATGCAAATTCAATGGGAGGGGTTTGTTATCTTGAGTTTGGGCCCTGCTCTGCTATATGTGATGCGTGATATAGTTCCCGTTCATTCGTAATCATGAAGCTCTGCCTGCCGACTCGACTGCCATTTATCTATCCCGTGTGCTGCGAGGAAGAGCTGCAGTATGTATGTGTGTCGGTAAGTCATCGAAGCTGCCGTATGTACGATGTGATTGCGTAGGGATGTTCCCATACATGTACATTGTATTACGGCTATCTTCGATATAATTTTACATTTTCAAGAGAAAAATATGATACTTTTGATAGTAATAAGAGAGCTGGCCTGGATGGATGGATGGATGGATCGATTAATTGATTGATTGATTGATTGGTAAACGGAGCATGGATTTCGTGAAATTCAATAGCTACCCTAGCTACCCTAGCTACCCATCAAGTTACGACTCTGTAATCTGTGATCACCTCACCCACCTCACCTCATCCCTCACTATCTACCTACCTTGTATGTACTCTGGAACATCCATTTCCATTTGCATTTCCATATCTCCTCCCAGCCCAGCCCATAAATTCCCCAAGTCTACAAACATGCAAACGATACACAACCAACCCCCTGTACGGAGTATATCTCGATGCTCAAGCTGCTGTACTCTGGATTTCGCAATCTTCGTCTCCATTTTTTTTTTGATGCCGTGTATTTTATTGTAATGTCTCACTCAGCACAGTCCTTGCTTGGTGTTGTTAGCAGTCCCCATCTTTAGGCTTGCATTGGAAGTATGAGAGTAAGACATTTGGAGACGCTGAGACGAGATCGAAAGATAACCTCGCTCGTGAATTTTAGCAATTGCTGGGATGCTTAGTTTTTGATAGATATTAGGATGGTAGTAGAATGGTGTCAAGTGCACGAGTCACCATGACCTCACTTTGGGGGGGGGGTTGGTCACTGTCTTATATGTACTACATCGTGGACTATGGTCTTATGATTTGCGATGGCTGTTGTCAATTGTAACGCTGGATATCTAGGGAAGTAGCTTGGTTGACCTGAGCTTCCTTCAAAGATTGTCCATGCGCGGATTTCCGGACGGGCTGGCGGCTGGCTGGGAGCGGAAAAGCGTGATGTACCCAAAACAAAGTTTGCGCGATTTCGAGTCTCGAGATGAAGTTGCAAGGCATGGTCAGTTGTTTGTTTGTGCGTGCTTGTCCTGGCTTGTTTGATAAGGATGGATCGAGGATGATGGGTAGGTCAGCACTTTTGGACGGACGGGCAATGAGCATACGACGCTGCAATTTCGTTTCGGTTGCTTGGTTTTTGGAAGTTGGAATTTAGGGGTTGGAGTGGGTTGGAAGTTGGAAGAGGTGAGAGACAGATTCATCATTCAAAGTTTCAACGGGGGAGGAGTTTTTCTCCGAGAAAGTCTAAGACGACGGGAGTGGAGTGGAGTGGATGGAGAAGGATATGGAGAATCGAGATGGAGATGAAGAATTAATTATAGGAAAGATCATCGTGGGTATGATCAAAAAAAGAAAATGCACGGTTCAAGCAAATTGCTCTCATCGCGATGAGAATCCTCAACGGTATTGTTCTACCCCAAGTTCCCAACTTTCACACATACATACATATACATACATGCTCCGTACATACATATGAAACCTTGGTTACTTGGTATAGGTTTTGTGATCTGTGTACGCTGCGTTGCGTTGTGAATTTGCCTTTATGGCGGTGAGGTTAAAGAAGTGTTGGAAGCGCCTAGGTACGATGTTAAGCCTCTTTTTATTCTTATGTCTCAATCAAGTAGAATTTCTGGAAAACCTTGTGATCAGTTTGTGTGTATGAAGCTATCTGGAAGTATCAAGCCGTTCGTTCAATGGCTGGACATTGGATATAAAAATGTTTCTTCGGTTTCTTCTCTTCATATTTTCTCTCCTCCCTCCCTCTCTCCCTCCCTCTTTAAAATTACGAACAGACCAATCTCATCACTCCCTCAATCGATTCGCTCTAGACCTCTCGCAAGTCCCATAATAGAAATGATTGGCTAATTCTAGAATCCCATCCATATCTTTAGTCCTATCCAAATTCTCGCCTACTTCAGCATACGAGGACGTGCGATTTCCTTGATTTTTTTTTCTTTTTCTTTTCTCAGTGCATGGATTAGGATTGATTGGACATGGATGGCTGAGACTAGTTGGGATATATGCAGTCAATGTTGGCCAGTGAGATCCCGACTTAGTCAAGGTGGAGTTATGGTGCATTCGTATCCTCGTAATAAATAAAAAATTATATCTCCAGTCAATTGTTACTTACTACATGTGGAAGGGAGGGAAAGATGGATGTTGCTAAGGATTAGATTGGAGAACATATAGGGATCTGATAAAGATAATGGCGATTTTGACAGCTTTAAAAAGAGAGTTTGATATAATTCAACTATCTGTATATCACGTTTAAATCGTCGTTCTTCAATCATCCTTCAAAAATTGATGAGGTGTCTAAAAGTTCCTAACCCCTGAAGCTTCGTTCAACGCCACAGGTACTTAGACGAAACGAGGATTGTGGGTGAGGCTTGTTCCAGGTGGTCAAGTCATGTCCGCCGGGTTCCGAGCTTCTCTTTCGATAACTTGTAGGTGGGGGTTTGGATATGAAGGAATTGAGAAAAATGATGTCATCCTCATCTTGTATCAAATCATCCAGTCAAATCGGTAAATGTCTACGATGTGTAACGATGAATCAGTTCATCGTGAAGTCCAAATATCAAAATTCGGTAGAAGTACCCTAGAGGGAAAATATCATGAACATGTGGGAAATTTTAGTTATTAGGTAGATCAGATCTTCAGGAGGTAGAGGAAGTTAATATCGATGTTTGATTTCTTTTCTTTTTCCTATGATTTTTGATGGGAAACGGATACCCGATCTTACGGATCGACGGATAGGACAGGGAAAGAAGACACTCGGTTGAGTAATGATTGATCTTAGATTGGCGGTGATTTGTTGAAAGCCGTTCACTGATCTTCAAACATAATTGTAATAGTAATTGTAAATACATAAGGGAAGAATTCAAACGGGAAACGTCCCTGCCAAGGTCACAGCCGTGAATTAGCAAAAACTAGGTGGGAGGACCAAGTATTCGGGACTACCTATCCGTTTTTGCGTCGTGACTTAGAATGAGGGATGGAAATCTTTTTCCTAATTATTTAGAGATATTGATACCAGTACCAGTTCGTTCTTTTGGTCGGGATCGGATCGACATTGCGACAGATACTAAGGGATTATAGTTATTGTTGATCTCTCCCCCTTACTTCAAGAATGTTTTCTTTCTGCTTCGTCAAGATTTGAGTTCTTGAAATTTGTATGTGTGTATGTTTGTTTGCTTGCACGTAGATAGCTACCAGTCACGGAAATGTGTGTCACTTAAAGTTTTCTCAAACCCCGGGTTCTTCATTATCCGGATGGATGGGAGAAGGAAGTACCTTTCTCTATCTTCAAAGTAATCCAGCTTATATACAAACTGATGTCAATAGCCAGTGGTCAAAGTTGAAGATATCAAAATGAAGAGCGGAGAGTGGAGGGCCCCGAATTTTGAGTTTGTTTTTGATCGTTCTCTTGGCTACTCGGGGTGCTTTAGTACGAATGTAGACTGGATTTCCTTGAGACTAACAGAATTTTCAACATTGATTCTACTGGCTAGTAGCTGGTAGTATTGCACACAACACCATTTTTGAGTAGCTGTCGATTAGTTATTCTTGGGCTTTGGCCTTTGTTCTATTCCAAGAACCGTCAGAGGGTACAAGTGGGCCACAAATGTGTGTTCGGCTGGTTAGTTGAAGATAACGTGGGAAATAGGAGACGAAGATAAAGTAGCCTCAGCATTGATGAACACGGGAGTTACTATAGCATGGTTTTGGGCGTGGTTCAGAAACTATGGTGTTGTAATTACCACACACTCTCTGACTAAGTAATTGGCTATACGGATTGCTAATATTCACTTTTGTCTTATCAATACGTCAAACCAATCCAGAGACAGCTTTCTTCTTATCAATGTACTATCTGTCATACCGTTACTAGTGGCGAAGGGGGTTACCATCATACCGGTAGCATTGAGAAGTTAATCCTCACTAAACCATCACGAAAGTTGAGATCAACATTTAAAACATCATGACCCCCACGACAAAAGGCCGCGTCTTCAAACTCAAATTCTATTTTCTCTCACTGCCACTCCCCCAAGACACTACCCGTTTCAACTTTTGCATGAAGATGCGTTTTCCTCCTCTGGACTTGAAAGAAATACGTACCCCGCATTTTGGCTTCGATGTACCGGTCTTTGAGCTCAGACCCTAATTCACGTACATTCTCGGTATCATTCAAGCGCTCAATTTAGTATCTTAGCACCGAAAGTATATCTTTGTTGAATGAAGTTTAAATTCTCAATCGTGATTACTTTAATGGGAAACAATTTTGGGGGCATTGAAGATCATGGGATCTGTGGGAGGAGGAAGGAAGATGGAAGAAGAAGAGGAATTATCTAGGTTGCCAGTTAATTTTACCCCGGATTTTGCGGTTAGAAACCGCCTGGTTAGGAGATAGCCGCCTTGTGGATCTCAGGATTGGTATTGTAGCCTTTTGGTGTTTGGGTCACGGAGTTGGCCACGGGTTCGAGGATGAGGGAAGGTTATGGGCTCGGAGGTATGATGTAGAGGGGTTAATGAAGGAGTGACGAGTCTACGGTACGGATCTTGACCTCCGGGAATGACGGGGGAGGCCACGATGACCTCTGGTCCGAGAAGCCTGAATGGTATTGTTGGGACTATATCAATGATTTTTGATATTCATACTTTTCACAAGATGCCAATCTTTGTTTCAATTACTTCATTGTTACTCTCAGAGTCTATAATACATACAGAGGCCGCAATTCATCGAGATTGACCATCGAATCTCCACACATGTTCGCCTAAGCGCCTCATGCACTAAATTTATATATTGTTCATCACCTGAAACCTGAAACACTTATTATAGAACTGTGTTAGGTACGTATTTGCATTTACTCCGTAGCATCCGAGAATGGGAGTAGCGGAAAGTTAAGCGCCTTTATGAGAAAACAACGCAACTCTTCAGATCTAGAATCATCTAGAAATAAGCGATAAGTGGGATATCAAATGAAAGATCCTCAACCCGAAATTAGAGGAAGCGTGATGTGACTGCGACAGACAACTTTGTTTTGAGCTTCTGCGCGGCGGAGAAGAAGCACGGCACGGGCTTGGTGAAGATTTGAGGTGCACTTGGGACCGGCCATAGGCAATGTGGAAGGACGGCCATGAGAAGGTCTTCCATGTCACGTTATCAAAATACGGTAGATGGTTCTTCGAAGCATAATCATAAGTTCAGAAATCTCTGACACTGGCACTCATCCAAAATGATGTTGAAAAGAACACCTCTTTTTCATGCCAGGTCTCCATCGTTTGATCCCACATTCAATAACCATTCACGACTTGAATTCCGTTTCAATATACATCACATCAAATTCATCCATCTATTGTACATACTAACAGGTACTATTGTTCCTCATACTGCGGAACATAGAATCACTCCGGGGCTGGCCGCATGCAGGCTGCGTCGGGGAATTTTCGTACACAAACACCACTCTTCATGGGTGGTTGTGTTGCCGCCTGCTGGTGGCCCGAGAACATTGCTCGTGGAAGGATTTCAAGCGTCTATTCTTGGCCTTGACCCACAATCGTATGAAAGATAAGTGATGAAACATATATGAAAGCTCAGCCTCACGATACAGAATAGGATGAAATAAAATGATTTCAACAAATTTCTTGTGTGTGGGTTTGCGCGCGGGATACCAGGAGCGTGGGGTAGAATTAGAAACGTTAGCGATTATCTTTCGATAGAATGAGCCAATACGGAAGCGATTAGTGAGGTCTGTAGGTAGAGGTTGGGTTTGATGTTGATGTTGATTCTAAGATATCATCAACTCTCTCCTTTCAATTGCCAATCCTTATTTTATCTCGTATAGGTCAAACGATCTCTAGGGTGCTCTACCGGATAAAAGCTGACGTTTTTCTACGATATAGAGATGGAAGCGCAATTTAGACGATCCTTAGAAGAATAGCTATATACAATGCACTTTATTGACGTGACCGCAGTGCATGGAGACATGTACGAGCTAACTGCAAGTCATACTTGTACATTATCCATACTTATCCAAAGTATGGTTTGTGTCATACCAAGGAAAGTACATCTTCACATTTTCAAGAATCTTCTAGTACATGCCAATCCAAACAATTAGATTACATGCAAGTTTGCCTACTCAATATCTTCTTCATGTTGTGTAACACACCATCTGCATTTCATCACCCTACTTACTAACCGTCTATAATCAAATTCAAACTCACATGTACTAATGCTATATCACGCGCCCGTGTAACACCAATAGCGTGACAAATCTGCATATGCAGTGGCAAATGCCCGATAGCTTTGTTATAGATGTATGTACGACAAGACAAACGAATGCAACGAAGAGGCAAACGGAAAACAAGCCAAGAACAGTGAAAGCGCTCCCTCCCATTTCATACCTTGGTATCGGATTCTAAATTCGTCCTCACCGTTGCATTACTCGTACGATGATATGATGTGTCGTTTTTTTGCTTCGAGCAGCTTGCATACAACGGGCCATCTATCTGCATGCACATTGTAAAAAAAAAAATTGCTTCTCAATAGTTCGCATCTCATGTATGCAAAACCGGCGCAGATGGGAAAGAGATGCATTTGGAAGGAGATTTTGATAGGTAAATAATCGTTGAGAGGATACGGGATTATATCGGAAATATCTCGACACAGACTGGTTTTAGACGATCTAGACCTCGCGAACCCCGAATTTGGAAATGAGAGGGAGGAAAAAAAAGCTTGGTATGCTCCCGTCTCGTCCCGTTTGTTCGGTAAATTTAGGGGTTCGTTAGGTTTGATAGGTTATTGGTCTCTTGGCTTTCCCTATCTCTATCTCTTTTCTCATATCAACACAATTATTTATATTTTGAGTAATGGATATCGCATTTCCAAGGGAAAAACTTTCTCGATGTTTAAAATTGTAATACGAAGTATACCTCATCCCACGCTTTTTCCATATGCACATCATTTATAACATGCCATTCCGATTATTTCCCGAGGAGTTCCCCCTGTGGTATTACGAAGGGGTTATGTAACACAATTGCCACGGGCTTTTCGTATCCAATTTGTTGGGTTGGAGGCGTAGAGGTCGTTTTCGTTTGCCCCTCTTGAGAAAATGAATGGTGTGATAATTAGGAGAATTTCTTAAAGGCGTTTGAGACGTCCTACTTGGTGGCGTTGGAAGACGTTATTTTTCACATGTCACCCCCTCCTTGTTTCTGATGGTGTAAGACATGTGGATATAGATGAGATATGAGATATGACTGGTCATTTCACACTACTTCGTACAATAACGGGACGGAGAAAATGATTGGTTGGGATTTCATATCTTCAAGCCTCTGTTTCACTCCTGTGGTGAATAGACGTGCCAAGAGAATGCGGGGTAGCTTCCAAGTGAGGTATGTGCAGCTGTCAGATATAATGTCATGACTCGTGAAAGTATAGTCGAGATAATTTCTGATTTGGGAGGTCGTTTATTTACTAGCTGATATGATGTAATTTCACTCAACATGTTCGAAGCCTTGAACTATCTTGCTGGCTGTAGAGAATGATATTTGGCATTGAGGATGCGGGGCTACATACTCGGGTTTATACAGGACTGACAAATCTTGCCAAAAAGACCATTGAGATGAAGATACATCATCATGGTACATGATACATGAAGGTATGTAAGTAGGGACCTGTCGACCTGGTATCACCCCCCAGTATAAACTTTAAATGTACATTGAAGAGATATGACGATCTCGGACAATATGTCCATTTCCATGCCGCATCTTGGTAGCGGAAGTACCGGTACATGGCTTTTCTAAATTTCAGCTGTCTACCGATCCGGATACTTCGGAGGAACCCTATTCCAGTAGGAATCTCACTGGAATATCGTAAGATGTAAGTCCTCGTCATGATAAGATGAAGGTCACGTTCTCGTGTACCCCGAGTACCGTGACTTGAATGAAGTCACGGTACCAACTCTCTGAACTTCTTATCATGGCGTTTCATCAGATCAAATACCTAGAAACTTGGCTCTGCATCCAGACCAGGCTTATATCCAGTGATTTTCACAAACGTGCATATTTTCAAGTGACTAGTCATGTCGCATGTGATTGGATCTGCAAATCTGCACGAATTATTGCGGGCTTTAATTGGCAATCATTGGCATGGTGTGATTGATGGACTGATTTATGGATAATCATGTTGAATATTGGTTTTCCTCGAGATAATATTGGGCATGGAATACGAAGGTTTTGCCTTCCACTACTGCTGTTGCTGTCAATTCTAGAGAATCGAAAGCAAATCTTGAGGAATGCTCCAATGATTCTCATGGCGTTATTGGTAAGGTAAAATTTCCTTATCATTTTTCAGAGGCGTTGTACTAAGTTTGGACCCGAGTGTTCATATAACCTCTCTGATATAACAAATAGCTTCAAGGGCCCTTTAACTGTCAGCTCCGAGGGGTAATCAGCTGGGGCATCGAAGATATGTCTTTGTATGACCTAATGAGGAAGTAAAATCATGTTAATGTTTCCTTGTATACTGGACTATACGACGCTAAAACAATATATCTTCATTTATTCTTATTCGAGAAGCACAGCTGATAAACTATCTCTTCTCCCTTTTAATGAGAAGTGGGGAGAGGAGGGACGGTGGGGTCATCCCTTACTTGATAATTTATCACTGCTGCAGACTGGATAATGTGAATCGGATATGTGATAATCTGGGGAAACCAGTTCCTCTCCACCCATGAGCTTGCTCGTCGTGACTAGAGAGTACTTTCCGTCATCATCCCTCCCCCCACCCCCCATCCCCACACCCCCCATCCCCAATCACTCATCATATAAACATATCAGGAAGAGAAGCTGATCTTGTGATCACGCCTTTTGTGTAACCTCGTTGCTGTATGACACGTACAACCCCATCTTAGCCCTTTAGCCAGGCTTTGATGTTCCGAAATCATGTCGTTCCCTTTGGTATCCTAAAAAAATCAATATCGAATTTATCACTATTCAATAACAATATGTGTGAACGCTCTAATCCTGCAAACAAACTCCAAAGCGGAAGGTTAAACGCTCTGCATGTAGTGAAACTCTCTTATCGGTATGGATATAACCAAACAACAAGCAGGACAAAAATTACATGGTGTTTTTGCGGTGTACACAAGCGCAACCTTGAAATTGCATATATGATTAATCTAGTACCACTGCTTATACATGCATTTTGCAGGATTTGGAGAAATTTTTTCAGTGATACAATTTCGCTGTCAAGGATGTTGTGTAATAGAACTTTGATTCTGTAGAGTCAATTCAATATGTCAAACAACGTCGTGAAACATTCCTTATCTTTGTGAAAATCAACGCAACGGTGAGTAGTAAGTGCTGATCTTCAACGCTAGGGAAGTCTTTGTTTAGACTTGATTGCGATCTGAGAAGCTTTTTGATATCTATTTTTTGATCTGGTGAGGCTGAGTTGAAGATCTCGGGGCGCATGAGAGTAGTACTTTCACTAAGATCTTCATCATAGCTTTGTAGAGAGAACAAACAATGTAGGAGGCGGATAAGTTTTCTATTTGCAGATTAGACCCTGAACCATCCGGTAAAGACATGTCTCCTAAAGCTTTGTTTTGCCCACATTGATGTTTGAGTTGCGGTGTATTGCACCAGAGATTGTAGGCTGTGACCTCGCCTCTAATTAGGGGCACCAAGTACAACCATCATTCGCAAAATAGCTTTGGCGAGGTAATTCTGTTCCACAGATTGAGTATGTTGAGTCAACATACGATATTGATATTTCCACCAAGCCAGCCCATCGCAAGAGGGCTTTTGGGCTATGGAACTGTGCTTTAAGGGTTCGGGCGTCATTGAAACGAGTCTATCATAGATAAATCGACTAACTTTCACCTGTCCCCGTCGAAGTGGACTACACCGTTCACTAGGTAATCAATTACCAATAATCGTAAACCAATCCTCGACACCAAAGAAACTGCCATGGCTTGAAATTTCCCAAACAGAGCAGCCCAGACAATCGCAAGGAAACAATCGGATTACCAAGAAAACATGGACCCTGAAAACGCTGATTCTCAAAGGAAAGTGGCGGTCCCGACCGAATGTTTGGTATTCGGTGAGCCACGAAAGGGTGCAAGCTACGGGCGTGCAGAAACTCTATTTAGCTTCGCTAATGAATTTCATTCAATGCACCTCTTGTGGTTGTAACACTAACGACAACACTAAACTCGCAATGTGATATCTATGGATGTTTTATCGATTTTCTATTGTGGGCATAAGCTAGGGCTTGAAATAAAGTTCGTGGGCTGAAAGATCGACGGTGCACTGTTCAACAGACTTTGAATCTCCCCGCTCGGACTTCAATCTACTATCAGTTTTCAAACCAGTTATTGCGCGTACGCCGTGAAGCGGCCAGTACTTTCGACTGGGAACTAAGAGATGAACTTCCGGTAACTGTAATGATTGGAAATCACTTGGCAAATTGGTTGAGAGCGGGAGCCACGCAGTATGAGGTACTCAACACTGCGTAGTCATTAGATACCAAGGCTCGAAAGTGGGATAAGGTTATAGCGTGGAAAAGTTTGCGAGACATAACAAACTATGAGTGAAAATTTTGTCAGGGCTTGAATGTTGATTGATGCATGCCCTCAACTCCTAACCCTAATCTTCTCTAGACGACGAAATGAGAGATTCATGTGTGCTCCGTATATGGATATGAAGCGTGCAGTAGAGAGAATCGGGAGTCGGGGAATGGGGATTGGGGATTGAGGAAAGGTCCAATTTCCACCCGCAATGTGCACGGGCAGTATAACCTTCACGGCTGTACTCGGATTGAGTCGGTTTGGAGACAAAACGGTCTTATGTATGACAGAAGTATTGGGGAAAGGACCGACTCTGGTGGGTATGGAGAGTTTCAATAGTTGGGCATACGCGCCGTGGAAATTGGGTTGAGGATTGAGTGTGTTGGGGAAAGGGCCGATTTCGTTACTTCCCCAGGTGGATGTATGTTTCCGTGTGTCATATTTTAACGTGAGATAGGAATGCGGAGCGGACATCGTTGCAGGACTGAGAAGCGGAATAGTGGGCGAATTGGGGAAAGGGCCGATTTGGGTGGATATGTCAAGAGGGACACACGGCATCGTACAGTGGGAGCGGAGCCGGCGGGGTGTTGTGAATTTCGGGCTCATAAACTTGCAGATATGAAGGATCATGGGGAAAGGACCGAATATATGCAAGTGCAGAACCTGGAGTACGTTTGATGGGTATTGGGGAAAGGGCCGAATACCATAAGGGAATTATGTCAAGATAAGAGTGGAATTGAATGAAGGGTCAGCCTGGTTTTTGGTTCGAAGAGAAGTGCCGAGTGGCTCTTGAGACGAACTGTTCTGCTAGTTGAATAAGAAATTGAAGGCTCCTTTGTACACTGAATGACTTTCGTTGATAGTGCAACACATATCAGATGATGAGTGACAACATTTGATAATGAATTGACAATAATTCCTCAGTAGGATGACCGGATGGCTTCAAATTGTCTCGCAACAACAGATTTTGCAATAGTAATTGGCCAGAAACACTGGAGAGTTGCTCAGTATGCCTTTGGAGATTTTAAATGCAACTATGTCTGGATGTAGGAGCTCTCGGAATGAGATAGAAGGAAATGAGAAGTAGTTCTGCCGTGATGGCCGTTGCCTATGATATGCTTGCTTGTGGTGATTTATAGACATTCAATATCACATCATTCATTTACTCTTCTTATGTAATGAGTTTCTATGATGTTTCTGTTTACCGAGAATCGCTTGTCTAAACGATTGCCCTCTCCCCTATCTTCCAATCCGTTCAAATATATGAGAATACTCTACGCATTAATTCCTAACAACTTACTGCCCACTCTAAAACTGTTTTACATCCATTCTATATAACATATGACTGCTATAGACCCCACAAGCCCATATCCGCACGACATACCATCTCGACTTGGGGTCTTACTGATGTAAGCATAAAAGTGTAAAGTTGATCCAAGTAAAGTTGAAGGCTCTTAAATCGAGAACGCTTTTTTAATACATGAATCCATGTGACTTAATAACAGCTTCCAAAGATTATGTCTTCAAGGTTTATATCAAAAACAAATATCAAGTGCTTTGATAGATCGACTTTCACAATATAGATGAGCAGATGTGATACTCGTTTTGAAACTGTTAACCACAATATCTATATTACTACGGAGCTTGTCTCAAGGTCCCAATTATTTCTCTTCATTTTTTCCTCTAAATTAATGAGTGGTAGATAGATGAGATACTTGCCCCTAGATTGCTTTCCCTATTATCAAAAGCTACCAAAATTGAGAAGTTGGACGATACAAGTTAGATGTATAGCCACTAAAAAGCGAAACACATGACAAAATCTGTTATACAGAGCTTTCTGTGAGAACACTTTGTACAATGCGTTCTTTGCGGACTCAAAATATATCTCAAAATATGTGAGTGACGTTCGTAGTGTTTCATCTTGAGAAGCAAGCTTTTGCTTTGATCACATATTCATTGTTAACCTGTTGATATCTTTCATTTTCTCTGGCCTCTTTAATTCAAGTGAAATCAGAACAGTGTTCTTTTTTTCTAGTGAGTGAAGAACAAGGAAGAGAAGTAAACAGACAATCTGTTGATCGTGGTTTGTATTTTCAAAGCACTATCGTGCACCTTCTATATAATTTTATTCCAATTAACAGTGTTTCTTTGACCATTGTAGTCACCAATGAGAAGAAATTCCTCTGAAGTAGGTCGAAATTATGATATAACAAGATTCCCTCTTTCAAAATGAAAATCTGCAACAAAAGTTCTTGTGTTAAGTTGCATTCTAGAGTATAATGTTCTAGATACTTAGATTCAAAAGTGGGAACTTGGGTCGATAAGCATAAAGATGAGTCTTAATTTTATGTAGTGCATGCATCACAGAATCAGAAGGTTTCTTTTATCATCATCATCATCAATAATCAGTTGGATACCTCAAAACACTAATCGGAGTGCTAGCAAAAAACAATATTATCTCCTAAAACTTCTTCCTCACACTCCGCTACATTCTCGGACACCTTGCGGAGTTTTGGAAGATATTTCTGAAACCCGAGTGCTCCGGCTTCCTCATCTTTTCTGAAAGTTTTTGAAGCGATAACATTATTATGTGTATCAATACTACCCTACTATCTCAGATCAATCTCCGCGCGGAGCCATCATACTTATCAAACGAAACTCCGCGCGGAGTCAACTTTTCTCTACCTTCTTCGTGGCTTCACTAAAGGAATTGCGTTATAATCAAACTCCGGAACTTGGGGCCGAGTATCGGGGTTTCGGAACCGAACTGATTGGTTAATGTGTAAACCAGTGCGGTATAATACATCACAATTTGATCGATTTCATGGTCTGTGGTCTCTGCAATATTAACCTTCTATGAATAGATACAGGATCAAGTAGTGTATGATGTCAGTCAGTCTTGATCAAAGGAGATGTGGACCCGGATGGAAGCGAACCAAAACCGCAGTTTCAGAGATAATTTCGAGATCTACCTTGTATGGGTATTGTCGGTGGAGAGGAAGGCATGAAGGGAAAGGCAAGTATGTACCGAGGTTGAATCATAAGATTGTGGGAATAGCATGAGTGATTGTAGAGATTAGACTGCATAGGGTTTCTATTCAGGGCCTTGGCTTGGATGCAAGAAGGGTCTATGGGGAAAAGTGTATCCAATCGACATTTTTGATGCTGTGGTCTTAGTAACCAACACATTCCTTTTGCCAAATGCATCAAAGCGGGCAATGAATATAGTTGGAAAAGTTTCCCATAAACGAAGAGGGCATCAATCTTTAGTGAATTATTTGTATCCTAATTAGGGATGAATCTATGCTGAGCTTTATACTGGAGGAGGAATTATCTCTCTTGCCATTTTCGCTGCCACTATATTCAAATAAGCTTTATTTCAAGTTACTGGTCTGCACGGAGTAGCGAGAATTTTTTTCTTGGTTCAATATGTCTTGCTGCCCGGACAAGAAAATTTCATTTACGCTAGTTCTCCAACTGATTTACCTACTGTACGGAAATTTCTACAGGCATAAGGGAATTGGCAGACAACAAGCTTGTGGTCAAGATGCAGTACTACTCCAACATGAGAAAGATACTTATGGTTTGAGTCAGGATTCGGTCTTGGATGTCATCAGTGTTGGGTCACAATACCAGAACACAACATAGATAGTTACCTTACAACGAAACAAGATACGATGATAGTGAGATACTGATTGTAGAATCCTAGTATACCGGGAAATGTATATTGACAAACGGCAAATTGTGGCTTATCTAGATTAGCTACAGGTTCACATCTTGCAGCTCCTCATCAATCAACCCCATTCCCCCGTATGTCTTACTTCCCCAGAACTCCAGACTCCAGATTCTTCATCGATGTGCATTCGGCATTTCCAGAAAGTTCTTCATGCCCAAATCACTGTTCTCGATGAAATCTCCAACACACATATTACCAAACTACGGTACTACCACTTTGTCAATAATTCATGATCAATATACAGTACCACGTATCTCTATCTCCACCTATCTGTGCTGCACCCCTCGCTCACGTGCAGAAGCGTGATCGTGCTCGGTGAGCCACGTAACCAGGCGTGAACTATGTGCAGCCACGTAGGACCCCACATGTTCATCTATTAATTTCTAACCACACTCGTGTTTATTGGGAGATATGAATACCTTGATTCGTATTTCCGCATTCAATATTTGAAGGCGAGTGAGTGAAGAAAATTCATGCTATTATGGGCTTTTACAAATTTGAGAAGGAAGTTGGGTTACGATGCTGAAATGCTATGCGAGCCCCACTATGTATGTACCCTAGTCGTACATATGCGACTAGACGAATTCTGCAACGTTATGTTGTATTGGGAAGCAATGGTCAATTTGTATGCTACCTGCAGTGAATGAAAAGTGTGTTTTGGGAAGCCTAGAAGGTGATAGTACCCACTTGATATAGTGAAGTGAAATGGTCTAGATGATACGATTTGATATATTCTACATGAAGAATATGCACGACGTGCTTTTGCATTACAGCAGGAAGCTAGATTGTGTAATTATTGATATAAGTACATAAAAATTTGAAACATACTTATATTATCTAGTAAGCTCAAGATATGCGGCCTACAATACCCCCTCTTCTTTGGAATAGAATAAGCCAGCATAAATTCACTGTGTCTAGCTATTGCACCCTGCATAAATATTATGTTGGAAGACACAGAGTCCCTTAATCCTGCACATAGTCGTGCGGCTAAAAAGTAATAAGTAGTCGACTCCGAGGCTAGATGCACATATCACACAATAGTAACCTACAAGAGGACTAACCTGAATTCCTTGGTGGCGAAGTTGCATCCTTTCTGGCAGCACGAGTACCAATCGTATACCGTCGATCACTCGGGAAGAAGTAGACTCACCTGCATGCATTGAAGTAGGCAGGTGACTTTGGCATACAACACTTGCATATATGTAGATCCCAAGAAAGACCCTGACCCTGACGTGGTTATAAGCCTCAATGAACCTTCCTATGTAGGAATCTGACCTAAGCTTTTTTGCCTCAAGTCTGCTCAACTAAACTGATAACACTTGGCCGATTCGGTTACAATAATGAAACATCAGCTATGCGAGATGTAAATATGCCTTTGATCTCACAGGCCCGTTAGTATGTATTATGTCCGAAGACCGCCACTGTCGATCCGTATGTTGTCTTGACTTGAACATCTTGCATTGTATTCATATCACGGGAACATGCAAGGTCAGCCAATGACTCGCTGGATATGTTTTTTACTCAAATTTACGCTTAGAGGAATACTATGACCTTTCGCAAGAAGTGAACATGTAAAACAGTACTTTATGTCAGCGAGTGTTGGAGTCGATGACTGGGTTAAATCGATCATCTAATGAATACCAATGATACCTGAAAACTAAGATAATAATAACATTCAAGGAGACTTCAATATCTGACAAACTCTATAAGTTGTTTCCCAATTTCGTATAAGATTAAAATGAAATGAATATATATATATATAGATATGTAGATATGTAGATACAGTAATGAGAGAATCATTCAACCGTCACTGGCGTTACATGAGGAGCCAAAAGAAAAGAATTGCACACGGCAATGAGAAATCATTCAACCGTCACCAATATTACACATTATATGAAAAATGAACATACATATTATATGTATATACGGCAATGAGAAATCATTCAGCCGTCACCAGTATTACATGGAAAAGAAGAATGCATAGTACGTACGGTAATGAGAGAATCATTCAACCGTCACTGGCGTTACATGAGGAGCCAAAAGAAAAGAATTGTACACGGTAATGAGAAAATCATTCAACCGTCAAGGGTACAGAAAAAACATTCACAGCCCATTCTGTGAGGATATGCATGGTCGAGACGACGGCCAGAAAGAATCCATCTTCGTTTAATTTCGGCCATTTCTGTTCTCATCTCCTCATCTAATTTAAGGAGTTGCTCTGCTGTAAGGGGAGGTCTTTCCCATGCGTCAAGGGGGGCACCTCCTTCTTCGTCGTCCTCCGAATCATCTTCGGTATCTGAGGCATTGCCACCATCTGGGACAATATCTCCGACTTGAACATTGTCTTCGTTTGTGACAATGGCTTTGACTTGAACATTGTCTTCGTTTTTGACAATGGCTTCGACTTCAACATTGTCTTCGTTTGTGACAATGGCTTCGACTTGAACATTGTCTTTGTTTGGGACAATGTTTGCTTCCCCCTCGTTTTGGACAGCGGAAGAGCTCGCTTGCTGAATGGCCCCATTATTGTCACCATTGGCAGCGCAGGGGGCATAAAGTGCACAGAACCCTCCACAGTGCGAGAAACCACAGTCATAATCGTTAAAATCCTCCTCTTCAAGTCTTCCATAAAAAGATCCATTGAAAGGAACGAAGGGCGGGGTGGAAGGGTCAAAGGTAAAGGTAAAGGTGCGTGCACCAGAAATTTGGCCATTCGCTGCGGTCCTATCCCAAATACTTTTGATAAAAGCGCGGTTTCCCGAGAACCCTTTGCCAGGAACAGGCATGACATCGATGCGGAGAACAGAACCTCCTTGAGAAGAATCAAGTCCAGTTCTAGGTTGATCAACTGAGCTAGCGATTGGAGGTCCTTGAGAAGGACCAGGCGCACCTGCAGTTTGAGAAGAAGATTGCTATATAAAGTTTATCAATACTAATTCAAGCCGTGAACGGGTACCAATAAGGTTTGTATACTTACCGAAATTTTGAACATGTAACGCTTACTTGCGTCATTGATGATGGCCTCCAAAGGTCTGACGGGTCTTTGGTCCATCGATTCATTATTGGGCAATACGCCGCCAGAGTTCGCCATGGTTTTCATTTGTTATTGAATCTAGAGAGTTTAGAAATGATGGCAATTAAGATAATTAGCTTTTGATTGCTGGCACTTCAAAGATTTTTATGTATGGATGAAGTTTTAATACAGTATAAAAAAAAGTTGTGAAATTTTGAGAAGATGGCCATGAATTTATAGGCTCTACACAAGTTCAAATGGAAATCCGGGGAAACTCTGAACTAAAATCTAGCCAAGAAAATGACGTTTATCTGTACTTCATTAAGCTACTTGGCTTGATCTAAGTAGAAATCTGGTGCCATTATCTGATTTTGCGAAGGTTAAAAGTGTCGTGTGCACAAAGTAGATAATTGTAGTTCTCTTTGGAAGATGCCTAGTGTGTTCGGGGTGGCATTATGACCAATGGGAAAGTGGTCGTACCTGAATATTGTATCTTCCTGGAAGTAAATCAGGTTTGTGGAAATTCTTTCCAACATGATTCTTACTCAATTGAGTAGTCGTTGTGTGAATCAGTTCCGTAGTGTAAGAATCTAGGGATTTGACTTGTACAGAAATCTATACTACGAGAAAGTCAAGTCCTACCATAAGATCTGCTGGAAATGATGCAATGATCTGGCCAAGGGAGAAGTAATGTTATACATGGGCTACACTTTCTCGAAAGTCTATCATCATTTCTGGAACGGATTTACAATTGTTAACTTGTTTGATTCTGGTGAGTTTGTCATAGATGAATCCCGTCAGAAGTCAGTCATAAATCGGTTTATCTAGCGCCGATGTTTGATACGAAATTTCGATGTTTAAACTATGCCACCGCTACGATGGCAGGCAGGTTTTTCTTGGGGTAATATCAGGTGATTTGGCTGGTTCACGATCAGGCCTATCTGTCCTCTCGATCAAGTCGGAACAGAGTTTTAACATTGAGTGTTGCTCTAGTGTCAATGTCACTCGTCTTGGAAGTTGTTCAATGGGTATTCACTACAGAAGAAAAAACGAATTTCCTTAATCTACATACCAAACCATTCGAATCAATTCGAAATGAATAGCTTGAGGGTTCTGACAATATTCAAACAGGGCAACAGGTGAAGAAATCCCCATATAATTTACTTGTAATTGTATATTTTGGCGGAATACATTGACCACTGGTGAAAGTCATACACAGCTTACGTCTGAAAGCTTAAAGTTGAGAATTCCGAAGAGCTCCATCATCATTTTCTATTAGCTTTCAGACCTTTCAATTTTGAAGCTTCATTTACTTGTTTGATAGATGTGTTTCAGGGATTATCCATTCCTACACCAGGCGAAACCCAGCCCCTGCCTCCGTAGGGCTCATTCTTTCATGAAAAAGGAGAAAGGACAAATAGCACACAGAAGCATAAAACCAAATTGACGAATTTTTGCTAACTATAGGAGACAAAAGGTCTAGACTTCTCCCGTGTCCATCTCCCATTTGAGCAAGACGATCCCAGAATCATTATCTGTGAATTATAGATTTGAAGGTCTTCCTGACGGTGACCTCAAGGACCTTGTGTAGTGAAAATCCGCGCTTAAAACTGTAACGCGAACCGCTTATAGGAAATTGAATTTCACTAAAAGAGCGCTAGAAGGACCGGACTTGAACAGGACGAAGTTTTCCATGCTTGTTTAGTGAATCACGTGGATTTAAGCACCAAGCCTATGCAGATCATCGAATGGCAAAGCACTAGCTTAATCTTCCCAAAACTATTCAGGACTTGAACTGGCCAAGAGATATGATAGATTGTGAGCATGAGAGCACAGCTCAGTCGTCTGGACACCGTATGTAGTTGAATTAACCGAACACTTTGAGGTGCCGTAGATGCTTACATTTCAAGAATCCCCATTGGTTCATGCGGAGTGTGGGTCATAATGACTAATCAATATCCATGACGCTGATCAATCATGAACCTCGGAAAATTATATTTCTAAATATTTGAACCGTAGCAGTAGCAATTACCGTACACAACGACGCCAACAATCCCATATAAGCACACAACAAATCACAGTTGATATTCCAAAATCTTTCATAATATAAGATTCACACATTCCTTCAATCAACACGCCCAAAGCCAGCGTGTATCTCCAATTGAATCTAAACATCCATAACCCCTCCACACCATGGAAAATCCCGTCCTTTCCGGCCTTCGCTGTCTGCGAACCAGAACACTTCTTCGAAACACCTCGATCTCAAGATACTCAAACCTTCATAGCTCTGCCACCCGCGCTGCACAAAGTACACGTTCATACTCTACTCCAACAATCAGTTCACCCCGCACTCTTGCACAAAGCGGAGCTCCTTGCCCCTCATCAGCTTTCGCCCGCCTTAGATTCTACAGCAGTGAATCCTCTCCATCCACAATCGAAGGTACCGTAGGCGAAGGTGCAGATGGAGCTGCGGCAGATAAACTCGAAGCACCATCTCATCTCGACGAAGCAGAGAAGAAGATTTGGAGTTTATTATACAACGAAATTGCGCCCACAAAACTGCAGGTGCAGGATATAAGTGGTGGATGTGGAAGTATGTATGCGATTGAGGTTGTTAGTGAAAAGTTTAGGGGCTTGAATATGTTGAAACAACAGAGATTGGTCAATAAAATACTGGGGGACGAGATTAAGGGATGGCACGGTGTACAATTGAGGACTAGTGTGCCTTGATTGGAGAAGGGGAATTGACAGGAGGCATTTGAATGGTTATAGAGATATGCATAATGCTGCATTTGGCAGGCTTGTTGCATGAAAGGAAACGTGTAGATCGGGTCGAGGTGGCCTGGGCATCTGAACATTGGAAGATGACAATTCTATCGTGTACAATATGGACTGAACACGGGAATATCGGAATGCAGGAATAAAGGAAGTAACGACGGAGTGGAATTACTTCTAATAGGATGAAGCTTAATGATAAAATTCAAGATACTCCTCTCTCCATTGTCTGCTAGCGAACCGAGGGCATCGATGTTTGTTCCCAGGCGGTTGAACAATAGCCAATTATTGTTCTTCAGGACACTCCAAGTATCAAAACTCTTACCTAAAGCCCAAAATCCTCAGCATCCACCTAAGTTTCCCTATTCTCTTCGTTGGTGACGTTTTTTTGTAAACTGTAAGTTATTGCACTGCTGTAAAGTCTTAATTAAGGACTGCTCACTCAATCCTAATTCTCCAGCCGGATTTACACCACCGATTCACTGTGATCTAGGCCATTCCTGATATTGATCACATCCTCATTCGGCCTCCTCGCCTAGATTATACTGGTTGTTAATGGGCATGATATGAGTGAGTACTACAGTGACGGATCTTGACTGGAACAGTTTTGACCTTTGTAGGTGGGTACAAAGGGTACCCTGTTCAGGTCACATCTTATTATGAATCATAGTGTCTCAGCCCTTCAGAATTATAATCTGTAAAAAAAACATCATCCCCTTGCACATCGAATCCAAAGTCTATGAAATTTTCACACGGTACTTTTGCGCATATCTTCCAAACACAGATGTGAACTGGGCATATCCCACTCGAGCACACTTCCAGTGTTTTGCCGTCGCCCCTTCCACTTTCAGCGCCAACCCAAGCCCAGCAGTCCCATTTTTCTCCCACAAATCCATATTCCCCGTCTGCAAAAGCGCACAGCATAATAACATATCATCCTGTGCTTCTAGCGCAACATCGAAAACAATCAATCCAAGTGCATCACCAGTAAGGGGATCCACACAATTTCGTCTCCCATATGTGTGAGAGCCCTGTCTGGTATTGAATAAAAACGGTTCCACAGGTGCCGTGCGAGCCATGATGATATAAGCTGATATCTCAACACTCCCGCTTTTTACAGCGCCGGTCTTGAAATACGAAACAGGCTGCGCCTCAGCATGAATGAGTTCTGGATCTCGGAGCGTGGTACCGAGTTGTGGTTTTCTCCAATGTCGTGCATTTGCCTCATAGAAAAGTACAGGCGCATCAAGACTTGCCCAAGACCACGAAGGCGCAACATATTCTTTGTATCTATGGCCTGGCCGTCGCTGGATTTGGTTTTCATCGCGACACCAAAGTAAACTTGCCCAAGGATCAGTTTTGAGAAGCCCGGCAAGGTATGCGTCGCCTGCTTTATCGCATGCAATACCGTAGAATGCGAGGAGTCTGTCTTTTGGGTATGTTAGACTTTTGTTGGAGTATTGTTCGATCAATCGGTACCAAAGTGTATACCATCTGTAAGGAGGATGCTTGATGAGCTGTTCGAGACCTTGTGATCGGGTGTTGGGGTTACTTTTATTGCCTAGACATTGCCATATTACGGATTTTGTCGTCAGCTTTACTAGTCTGCTGGAAAGTAAGTCTTCCTGGTAGCACCAGCCTCGACTGTCAGTTGGTGGAGGTAGTGGTGTATTTCGAATTTGTCCATTTGGCAATATATAAATTGTAGATTTTGAGGAACCATCTTGCAAATCAAGACTGGCAGCACTGTTTCGCAATGGATTTCGGCGATTTGTAATACCGCCGTATACTGAGCTAGATGCAGCTACGATGGTCATAACAGCACTTCCATAGATGGAAGCCATATTAGAAGCCTCAAACTGCCAATCCTCTCCTGAATCTTGAAGGATACACATACTATCGATCCAGATATAATGCTCTCCCAGTTTGCGAGTCAACATAACTGCATCATAAAGCGTCTGTGGGAGAATTTTGAGCGGGATCTCGGTCGAAAAGAGCGGCATAGTTGTAGTGGTCAATTGCCATGGTGCATTTTTAGGTGTCATTCCCCAGCAATAGCTGAGAACCAAATATCCACCTTTGTAAAGACACTCCTGCCCATCCACAAGTTTTGGCAAATCGCCAGAATTTTGAGAACCCACATAAATGAGGCGAGTTGGTGCCATTACCATTCCGTTACGCCCGGATACAATGTTGACTACATCGTGTCGCTGTGATGCAGCAGATGAGATGGGAAACATCACCCGATCGCATGTTGACTTGTGATTTTCCAAACAATGACTCAATGATTGCTTGGTATATCTAATCGCCCCTTCGCTTTCTTCATATGAGCTGATCAGATCTTGAAATATCAATCAGTAAATCGAATCTTAATTTCTGTACGACATCTTACCCTTAAAATTTCGTGCATCTTCAGGCACCTCCGCAGCATCCGAGACATATTTGACATCAGCTATTGGTAAATATTTAAAGTCGGACAATTTGTCTTCAGCATGCACCTGTAAGAAATCATTTGCCCAGGTACTTTGATCGGGTAGAGATGCAAGGTCCACTGTCAAGACTACAGTTTCGGCACCATCGCCGCCAATGGCTCCACGCTCCAGGAATACTGCTTGACTTTCAAGTCGATGTTTGAAAGGCTCCCGGACGGCTTCGTATAGCAAAGTACATGTGTGACAACCTCTCGAAGCAGAATTCGCGAGTTCAGAGAAACTCGGCCAAAATTGGTGAGGGTCGTTGAGTGTTCCATTTTGGAATGATGTGTAAGGAATCGCCTGACATGCTGTGCATATTGGCCAGGGCGTTCTCAAAGCCATGTTCGAGTGAAGCCAGAATTTTACAGATCTTGGTAGTTGAATAAAATTTCTTGAATGACTTATATATATTCAGATTAGGTAGCCATCTCGATGCTAAGCTGAGTTGCAACAACAATAAGGCTGAGCCGAGGTTACGCCGGGATGGCTTGAACAAAGTGAGACATGTGAGCTCAGCTTAATATGATCACTGCATAGGAACTGAATTTAGGAGCTCGCTTGGGTAGGCAGATTTGCTTGTTGTATTGCATGCTGCAGCAAGCTTATAATTATCTGATGTCGATAGGCGAGAATCTCGCTAGATTATTACGTTAGTAGATGGAGGGGGGAGAGACCAGTACAAATACACTAGGAATAACCGAATTGGTCTCTTCTTTCTAATGCCTCCGTTGATTCTATGGTATATCTAAGCTATATAATCTACCAGCCCAAATCTATTTCCCACTGCATCTTGATGGGTTTCTTAATGTTCTCAGGAGTCTGATCTGGATACTTCTCGGCAATAAACTTCGTCACTTCTTCAAAAAGAATCTTATAGGCTTCGCCGCTGAAATGGAGACCTGTATCATTTATTAGTCACCCGTATATTGCTTTGAAATTTGACCATGGATGTTGCTGGACTACCTACCATCGTACAGAAGTTTCGTGAGCTTTTTGTCAATGCCATTTTCTTCAAGACCTGGCATCTCAGCAGGGTCATCTCCTTCTTTCCAGCTATTTAGAAATCCGTGTCAGCTCACAGCTTCTTGTTCCCTTGATATTCCATGATTTCTGGAGTTTCCAAGAATAACCATCCAACCCTTGACTTACCCACAAGCCCCCATAATTGCACTCCAAATATCCACAACACCAAGTCCCTCTTCTTCTCCAACCCTCTTCACCGCATCCCTATATTCCCTTGTCCAACTAACCCGTCTAGGTTCATCAGAATTTGCCCAATCAATATTCATGATTCTTGATGTTGCCTCATCAACAGGTCCCGGCGTTACAAGAATGATCTTCGGAGAGTGAGCTTGAATGAGAGGGTGATAAATAATGGTCTTGAGATTACTGATGAATTGCGGAAGAGGTACATGTTCTTTTGTAGAGAGGCCTCGATTGAGATCATTGGCACCGAAGAAGATGAGCTGATCTATATTGGCTTTTTGCTGTGGATGTGACTATCGGAAATGGGGCTGAGACCTACCAGTAAACGAACTTTGGCTTGAGAAGGGGAAGGAAAGAATTCCGGGAGTATCTCGAGTGCATGATTGGTGGTATAACCACTGCGAAGGTGTATTAGCAGATGTTTTGAATCTCTATATAGGTAGAATGCTTGGGCTTGTACCTAAAGCCTCTATTTATGACATCAAGTTTTCTGGCATATGCTAAATGAGTAGGCAGTATTAGTGAGTTTTTCTAGAATTGATCTTGGAGCGGGGATTTTCATCGTATCACCAAGATCTGCCAAAATGAAAGACTTCAAACCATACCATTTTGGATTGCAGATGCAAATGAGAATCCATTTGGTTCATTTGAGCACTCAGTGATACTATCACCTGATGTAATTTATCAGTATTAAATGTCATGGCAGAAAAATCTTGATGCAACCAACCAAACAGGATGAACTGGTCATAAGGCGCCTGCACTGTATATCAGAATAAGCTCATCATGTGATTTTCATCTATTCCAGAAAGCACTCACCATCTCTATCTTCCAAGCTTTCTACGAACGAATTGCCCAATCCTCTAGTAAACTTAACAAAAGAAAAGTATCTCAAGAACCGCACAAATCGACAAGACACCTCGGGACCGAAAACTTGTTAAAAGTTTCTATCTCCAAGAGAAGTACAGCTCACAAATGCACAAACGAGCCGCTCCCTATCTTAATAACGTACGATAAAACTGTTTTATCCAAATAAAGTAACAATTAAATGCATCGGGGATCATATCGATTTAGCCTGTACTAATCCTTGTGTTTGAACTTCCACCAATAAAATGGTGTGGGGGTGGGACTACCCCGCCTTCGTTGTGGAGCGCGCTGGTAAGACAAGAGGCTGACAAAAGAAATCGGTTAGAGGAAGGTGGGGGTGAATGGCCAGAGTGGTTGTTCAATAGTAATTGCTGTATTTTCAAGTAAAAGGTCGAGATAACAGAACTCAAAACTCTCTCAAACAAGTCACCTAGGAAACCATTCAAAGCAAGAACCTGATACGGTGTCGGCCACAATGTCCATCCCAGAAAATCTCAAAGATCTCAAAGACGTACTACGTCCCGACTTTCACTTCGGTTACGCAACCGCTGCACCGCAAGTAGAAGGCGCGTGGAATGTCGATGGCAAAGGAATTTCCATCTGGGACAAATTCGGTCACACACCTGGAAAAGTAAAAGACTCTAGTACCTGCGACGATGCTGTTCTCTCATATTACAAAACCGCCGAGGATGTCGCCCTCATGAAATCCTACGGCGTGACTGGATATCGGTTTTCGCTTTCGTGGTCGCGAATTATCCCTCTAGGTGGAAAAGATGATCCAATTAATGAAAAGGGATTGAAATACTACAGTGAGCTTGTGGATGAACTTCTGAAAAATGGCATCACACCTTTTGTAACTCTCTTTCATTGGGATATTCCTCAAGCATTGGAGGATAGGTATGGTGGGATGTTGAATAAGGAGAAATATACTCCTGATTTTGTGAGATATGCGAGAGTTTGCTTTGAAGCGTTAGGTGATAGGGTTAAGAATTGGATTACCTATAATGAGCCGGGTGTCTACACATTGGCGGGATATGCAGCTGGTGTACATGCGCCTGGACGGTCATCAAATCGAGAGTTGAATGAGGAGGGAGATTCGAGTACCGAGCCTTTTACCGTTGGACATACAGAGTTGGTAAGCCATGCTTACGTGGTGAAGATGTATCGGGAAGAGTTCAAGGAAAAGCAAGGTGGAACTATTATGATCACTTTACATGGAAATTACTCGGAACCATGGAACGAAGATGATCCGTTAGATGTGGAAGCCGCAGAAAGAGCGAGAGAATTTGAGATTGCGTGGTTTGCAGATCCAGTATACAAGACAGGTGATTATCCGGCTAGTATACGTGCGCAACTTGGAGATCGATTACCAAGATTTACGGAAGAGGAGTCCAAATTGGTTTTGGGCAGTTCAGACTTTTATGGAATGAATAGTTACACGACTTTCTTTGTGAAACATCGAGATGGCCCGGCAGATATAAATGATCATTCGGGAAACATCGATAAGCTGGATACTAATTCTAAAGGAGTGGTGAGAGGACCTGAGAGTGATACTTATTGGTTGCGAACATGTCCGGATGGATTCCGAAAGCTTTTGAATTGGATCTGGGCTCGATATGGCGTTCCTATCTTCATTACCGAGAATGGAACTACGGCGAAAGGTGAAACGGCACCAACTGACGAAGTTTTGAATGACAAGTTCCGAATTGATTTCTTTGAGGGGTATATTGGTGCACTAGCAAGAGCTGTGAAAGAAGATGGGGTAGACATCAGATCTTACTTCGCATGGACCTTTACGGACAACTGGGGTAAGATCTCGCGAATTCTAATGATTACATGTGACTGACTGGAAATTTAGAGTGGGCTGCTGGATTTACTGATAGGTTCGGAGTAACCTTCATAGATTTTGAGTCGAAAGAGAAAAAAAGATACCCGAAAAGGTCTGCAACTGTTATCAAGAGCCTCTTTACCCATATGATTGAAGGTAAATAATCTTAGGATATGGTATGCGAATCCAATGTATATAAATGTATATAGAATTCCGAATTTAAATTATTCGGTGATCTCCAATGCCATTTATCATCACAGTCTTGCCCGGAAGTACAACCTTCGCCATACGACCAAGTCGCGAGTGTACCAGGACCTTCGTTAATACGCCTTCGTTCCAAGCAATATCAAGATCGAATCCAGTTCTTGCCTTAACGCCACTTAACTCTCCTGATCTCCACTCTTTAGGGCAGGCTGGCAAGACTTGAATGGTATTAATTTGATGTGACTGTATTAGCATTTCGACAATGCCAGCACACCCACCAAAATTCCCATCAATCTGGAAGGGAGGATGTACATCCAGTAAGTTGGGCATCGTACTGTCTTTCAACAATCTAAAAATATGACCCAAAGAGCCATCCGCATCATGTAACCTGGCATGAAGGCAAATGAGCCAGGCTCGACTCCATCCTGTATGGCCTCCACCATTCTCAGCTCGACGACGCAGCGTAACCTCAGCAGCAGAAGCAAAGTCCGGTGTTTCATGAGGGTGAATAGAGTTCCCTGGATAAAGAGACCAAAGATGCGACGTATGACGGTGGCCCGGTTCATGCTCTTTGAAGTCTTGAAGCCACTCTTGTAGTTGACCAAATTCACCGATTTCTGAAGGCGGTAATTTGTCTCGAGCTAATTTCAAAGGCTCGGTGAGTTCATCCTTCATCTGCAGTGAATCGACAGATAACAGGAATGCCTCGAAGAGAGATTTGATAATCTGTATATCGATAGCAGACCCCTCACACAAAACACCTTTCTGACCTTTAAGGTCGATGTAAGAGTTTTCCGGCGACAGAGACGGATTAGTTATTAGATAATCTCCACTTGAATCTTTGACAAGAAAATCCAAAATAAATTGGACACTTCCACGTAGTACAGGAAACATTCTTTGAAGGAATTTTAGATTTTGATCGCCTCCAAACAAATGTCTCTGCCAAATATGAGTACAGAGCCAGGCACCACTCATGGGCCACACTAAGATTGCCTTAGCTAAGTAGATCATTGACGTTAAAAACTGGGGGTGACTCACGTGTGCCTGGCATCCACCGGTCCTGAGGATTTGTATCAGCCCAGATATCTGTGCAACTATGAGATGCCCAACCACGACACCCGTACATCACTCTAGCGGTTTTTTCCCCACGATTTGCCATCCGTTCAAGCATATCGAACAATGGATCTTCACATTCTTCCAGATTACAAACATTGGCTGGCCAATAATTCATCTGTGTATTGATGTTAATCGTATACTTAGAGCCCCATGCAGGCTGGAATGATGGATTCCATAGCCCTTGCAAAGTTGCAGGAAGAGCTTTATCTCCTGGTCGACTACAGGATATAAGAAGATAGCGGCCGTAGTTAGCATACAAAGCTACCAAGCCAGGATCTGGACTGGTAAGAAGCCTCTCATTTGTTGGTATGTGAGCAGCATCGGGAAAGAGTCGAAGTTTAAATCGCCCATATAGTGAACTGTAATCCTGGACATGTCTTTTAGAAAGATCGGCATGGCTATGCAGCGCATTCCTTGCTTGAATCAGAGTTTTAGCTTCCACATCTGTATAGCGAAATGTTGTCTGTGCAGAAATAATGATTATAGCCTTTGAGGAGTTCACAATAACACAGTTCCCCACGGTCTCAACATTACCATCACCAGCTAACTCCTGAACGCTGACAACGCAACAGAAATTATTGCTGTTTCGTCCACCTGGTGTACCGTGCATCACTATAGTCCCATCTTGCGCTTCAATAGAGTCGACGAACTCATCAGTAGCAAATTCTCGATCGCTATATCTTGATAATCGGATGGTGAACTGCGCTTTCTCGGATGACTCCAATTGAACCACCAATACATCGTCAGGATAACTAGCGAAGACTGTGCGTTTGTGTCTAACTCCAAGATGCTCATACTCCGTGGTCACATTCGCTGTTGACAGTTCCAGTCCCCTCCAATATTTGCTTACTTTTGCTGGGTCGTGCCCAAGATCCAAGGTCAGCGTTCCGAGTGGTTCATAATGGCGTTGACTGTGAGGAGTGGCAAAGAATGCCTGCTCAGCCAATTTTTCCGCTTCTGTATGGTCGCCTATCCGGATAAAATGTCGCAGGCGGTCTAGGTTTCTGAACGCGTCTTTCGGTGTGCGATCTTGGGGACCGCCATACCAGATTGAGTTCTCATTCAATTGAAGCGTTTCCCTTGATATGCCACCATAAACCATTGCACCCAATCGGCCATTGCCAATTGGCAAACTTTCCGACCACTCCTTTGCAGGTGACGTGTAATGAAGGGTTCCTTCCAGGTTAGAGGAAGCCATCTTGGATGTTCAAACCGTGTTGTCTAAAATCCTAATATTGAGACATGCTCTAGTTATCAATTTCTCAGGGTGGCCAATGCTGTCCAAAGGCGAATGCGGTCAGCTTCGGCGTATTCTCTTCCGCTAAAATTCGCTTTTCATCCAATCGCTTTTAATCTGACGACAGGGATCAATTTAACCAGAAAGCTTGTTCACGCATAGACAATAGCCTGAGCAAATATCTACAAATCCATCAATAGAAATTGCTCGTTCAACGAAAAGTCCCAATTGTTGGGGTTGCGGAGAAGAGATAATGCGGGGAGAATCCAGGTGACATCGGGTGGTAGCAAGGGCCGTTGTCCCGCATGAGAAATGTGATATGATTGGTTGGAACCCGAATGAATTTTCTTATATAACCATAGTGAATATCATAGTTAATTTTTTGAAGAAAACGACAGGATTAATACGGTTATTGTGGAGTGGTGGCCTTTGCGAGTCTCCCCTTACGCTACCCACTCACCTCCTTTGCTCATCAAGAATACCTCAAAGGATAGATCTCCTATTTGAAGTAAAGCCTCCACACAAAAGTCTCTGGACTGGCAAATAGAAAGAAGACAACTTTCGAATCGTCTTCGTAGACTTCCCTGAGCACGCGAATCTGACCTTCATCTCGAAGAAGTTCACTATCTGAAGTAGGAGCACAATGGCACCTGGGTACGATAACAAGCTGGAGCCGGTTGTCTCAGAAGGCCTAGGGGACTTCAAGCATGCCGAAGAACATGTAGAGGAAGTCACCATTGCTCGTCTAACTGAAGAGGACTTGTTCCTATTATCTCAAGAATCGCTACAATTCAAATCATGGACGTCGTTTCGGATCTTCTTGATGATGTTCGTCCAAGGCTGTGGTGCCGCCGGATACGGTATCGATTGGGCCGTCATTTCTGGAATCAATGCCTTCAAACCTTGGCACACCTACTTTGGATTCGGCACAAGCGGTGTGACCTATGGTACCTTGAACGCGTTGATGACTATCGGAACTATTTGTGGTGCTCCATTCATGGCCTTTGCTGATATCGTCGGACGACGAGGCATCAATTTTGCAGGCAACTTTATTGTCCTAGTTGCATCTCTTCTGCAAGCGTTTGCGGTGAACATGCCAATGTTCATGGCCGGCCGTTTCTTTTTAGGATTTGGTTCAGCACTTATGTCCAGTCCCCAGTACGTCGCGGAAGTAGCCCCAACGCATCTCAGAGGTCGACTTGTTGGGCTGTTTGGAGCTTGCTTTCAAGTCGGAAGCTTGTGTATGAACGCCGGATTGATAGGCTTAGCTCGTATTGAATCAGATTGGTGTTGGAGGATTCCTCTGGCATTGGAAGGATTGTTTCCATTGATCGTGTGTTTGTTTATCTATCCCTTGACACCAGAATCACCACGTTATCTCATCATGAGGGGTCAAATGGAAAAGGCCAAAAGGGTCATCGCCAAGATGCACACCACAGAAGGCAATAACGTGGATCATCCGTTAGTCACCATTGTTGCGAATCAGATTGAAGAATCCCTACAGAACGAGCGACAAAGTAATCATGCTTGGTGGGACTACCGTGTGCTATTCCATGGCAGACCGGCGCAGTATAGAGTGTTAGTTCTTATATTGTACTCAATCTTTCAACAGTGGAACGGTGGCGGCATCATTGGGCAATATCTCGTACCCGCTCTAGACACTGTTGGAATTACAGGAACTATTGAGCAGCTGGGTATGAACTTTGGGTTGAATGCGACTTATCTGGTGTTTACTGTCTGTGGTTCCTTCATAGTCGACAGATTCCGACGAAGGACCTTGATTTTTTCTGGATTGATCAGTTTTATTCTCTTACAAACAGCCGCTACAATAACCTCCTGGCAATACACATTGACCGAGAGCAAAGTGAATGCTGGACTTGTTGTAACCTGGCTTTTCTTGTTCCAAACTTGCTCCTCTTTGCTTATCGCAACAATGCATAATCTTTACCCTGTTGAAGTTCTATCGCTTGATATGAGAGCGAAAGGTATGGGTTTGTATGCTCTAGTGCAGGGTGCAGCTGGAACAGTTCAGAATTACGGCATCTCGGTTGGAATTCAAAAAATTGGATACAAGATTTGGGTCGTGTATGTTGGGTATAATCTCATACAACTGGTCCTCTCATATTTCGTATTCCCAGAGACCTCTGAATTGACTTTGGAGGAGATTGATACTGTGTTTGAGACGCCAGGCGTCAGACCGGTAAAGATGTCCCTTGATATCCAGAAGGCGAAGAGAGAGAAGGAAAGACTCGAGGCTCAAGGATTATCTAGCGGTGTTCAGTATTGAGGAGAGCCAGCATAAGGAAGGATACCATGATGGTGTATCTGAAGGGGTCCGTTGTTAGGTTCTTTCAAGATAAACACGAATTTCATTCATCGATTTTTCAAACGAAGGCCCTTTGCTACCTTTCTGATTGATTGTAAACAATGGCACACAAACTCCATGAGAATCTGTAGAGAGTTTATATATAATTATCAGAATTATGTGCTATTGAACGGACGACATAATGAATTGTGAGAGTTATTTCAGAAAGAGAATTTGTTTCTAAAGATGCAAACGTGTTGTGAGCAAATGGAAGGCTTGGCATTTTGGAAGTTTCGCTGACTAATCTAGCTTGATCACTCGAAACCCGGTCATCGTAACAATCGGTTAGATGCCCAAAACTATTTCAAATACATCAGATATCTTCACTAAATTGCCATTCTTGATACAACCAACTGAAGAGACCGAGAACGGAATATCTCAAATGTGATCCCCCTGATATTCGCCTCTTCACTTCGGACAGCACGAAATCACTCGAGACACAATATGTCCAACAGCTAGAATCTGCTGCAAAGAAAGTCCCATCCCTCAATCTGACATTGTAGCTCATTGATATGCCGAGTAAACAGTGTCTCCTTCCTCTGGCTGCTGCAAAAAGTCGGCCGGGAATTCCGCTGGCATTTGTCGCTGTTGGGCCCAATCTTTCACAGCATCGAAATCTCGACACTTATGGTTTGTGTTGAAATCTTGGTATGTCTCCGGGGCTTCTGGATGAACCCAGATTTTACCCACAACACCAATATCAATTGTACACATCAATTGCTGACGAATAATATCAAGGCATCGGGCTGTTCAAACCATAAAAGTTAGTACCTTTGGGGGGGTTCCGCGCGGTTGACTTACAAATGTGAAGCTTCAATATTGGAATGTCATTCTCGAAAGCGCCTTCTCCTCTCTTTTGATAATAATCATAGTTATACCACAGTCCTTGTCGAAGAAGATTTAAGCAATGAAGATGGGTTAAACCTTCAAGATTGGCTGGGTAACCGCCACCATATTTCTCATTGATTTTAACATGATCAGTAGTGATTCCGGACCTCGCTGCCAATGTTGCAGGAATTTTGATGTCACGATAGTTAATGCCCAAATCATTCCAGGCCGCATCAACCTCTCGGCCTGCATCTTGCCGATACTTATTTGGTTGTAGAAGCGACCCATTAAAACTCATCGTGGTATACGAGAGGCTCAGGTCTTCGAGAACTGGGGCTGTGATAAAATTGTTAGTTACTGCTTCCTTCGATATACGCCCATACGGAATAGTGAACTTACAATATTGCGAGATATAACCCGTGCATATTCTTTCCGTGCTGCGAACCCAACGACCACCGGTCCAAACGCCAATCAAGCAGATACTAACGAAAAATACGAAGAAGACCAAGACTAACAGAATCTGCGAGCAAAGACTTTCCTCCTCTTCTTCTTGCCTTCTATGTTCGGATGCAAGAAGGGGTGTTCGACTTGTTGGCCCCGCCTGACGAGGAACCTCCTCGAAAACATAAATTTTATCCGTAAGCCTAGTTCTCATTTTCAAAATTCGATTATCGACTGTTTATGGAGGTGAAAATTTCCTTCTGAAAAATTAAAGATAAGTGGTGCTTGGTATTATGATGTTTTCGAGGACAACGGCATCTTGAAACTTCAGAAGAATAGGTGATTTCTCTCGACAATTATTGATCTGCGTCAGTGTATGGTTGATGTCTGAGATAGTGAGCTTGAATCGATTGTGAGATAATGATCTGAAGTCAGTGTTGGTCTGTTCTGCCTCTTGACCTAACGGTAATTTCTCTCCAAAACAATGTCTTCACAAGTATGAAACATTTGTACAACTTGAATAAACTATAATATCGAAGATTAAGACTGGGGATTATTCGGATCATCATCGTTATGTCACATGTGAGGCAGTGCTTCGTCTGCTCATTATATCCATTCAGCCACCACGTATTGAACTTGGAAATTCCACCTAAATATCTTCCCTCTTCATCCATTTGCCCTTGAATAGAACCTGGAGATACAGTATCCTGGGGTGATATCCTTACCATTCCATAACAATTTTGTACCACGACACCGGCGATGTTCTCACTTTACAGTTAGCCTGTGCGCCCAGAATTGAAACTCTGTATCACAGTGCTACGTCGTATTGAACCACCACTTCGTATTCTGGAACACAATACGGAACACCCTTACACAATGCTTATATGATGGTTGTTATGAAGAATATCAAAAACCAAGATATCTTCTGATAGATTTTTCTGTCAAGGGATGGAAGAATGTCATATGTTTTTTTCTTCTTCAGACTAGTACATGTGGGATACTCAATCCATAAAGCTCGTCTGAACTCTTTTTAGGTTGTGTATTACCGTCACTGATATCTGACCAAGGGGCGTATTCACTGCTCTTTTTTTTCTTTCGATTTTTATCACTACTACTGCATTCTAAATGTGATTCCATCATTTTTTGAGCCATATCCAACTGTATCTTCAATGAAATTTTCCATTCAAAACCTTCAACTCGCATCGCTCAGCCAGTACAGCTGTACTTCTTGGGCAGTCACATAATCTCTCATAATCTCGGTTCCCGTTATGTACGATGAAACCAAATTCATTACCAGCATACTAATTCTGGTTGCTCTCGTCTGCATGATCATCACCATCGTGTTTCTCTGGGTCTATATATATTCTCGTCAAATTCCATCACTCTCGTCTTTCTCATCTTATCATTCACATCAGATTCTTCTCCACCCACCTCCACGCCCAAATTTCCACGCGTACTCTCTCGAATCCTCAGCATACTCATATCATGAAGTTCCTCCCTGAGTTCGCACTGGCGCTGGCCATAGCTGCTGGCGTGATGGCCGGTGTTTTAGATGCCAGCGCAAGCGGTGCTGGAACTTCGATTTCAACTTCGACTTCGAGCGCAACTTCTTCAAGTGCTAGTACGGCAACTGTTACAACCACCACGACAGCTAATCCTTACGGTGCGTACGGAGAATATGGTAACTATGGAGCGTATGGAAGTTATGAAAGTTATAAGAAGAGAGCGATGAAGTAGTACTACGGAGATCGAAGGTGATTTATTGTCTGAGGGGACTTTGAATTGAGACTAACTGGTGTAGGATGGTCCTGAGTCTGATGTTGATGTGTTTGGCGAGGGGTCTTTTCTGTTCGGAAGTGCACTTTCACTTGGGGGCGGGGGTTTCGTTGGGTGGCTTGGAGGTTTCAATTTAGTTCAGAAGTGCGATCTTCTTTGGTGTAATTCATTTTCCGCACGATCACGACATGGTAAAGAATTCAAAGGATTTGTGGACATTCTTCATTGCAGAGTCTTATTAGGCAATGGAGCTGAAGTAATATTTTTTCAATACAAGCCCGAAATATTTCCCATTCAGGGCTATTTTCAGGAATTAACTATCATAGACTTGTGCGATTCGTGTCTAACATTCAATGGAACTCAAATATTGGGTTGCAGACGTGATACTAGAAGTAAACTTTGCCCTTTCCCCATTGTCGCCATCTCCCATCGGGTTATCGTAGCAGCTAAATGGTGACTGCGAGCAACGAATGGATAACAACTTCTACTAAAATTTAGGATTATTGAAACTTGTAAAAGACTGTCAAGCTGAATCTATTCATCACGAAAGAATCGCTATCCAAGAGCGGTATGATAATCTCCGACTCTTTGCTATATGGTTTGATTGCTCTCTTCTCTGGCATATCTTCAAAATAGTAGATTAGAAGGGTATTGATGCCTTTCTTATTAACCAAGACGTACAGGATTGCATCCATATTCACTAGCATCGTCTTCCAACAAGTACCCGTGAATTCAGACACTCATCGGAGATACTCATCTCAACTGGTTTCGCTCCATCTCCCGGAATTTACAAGTTTTTGGAAATCTTGAATCCTTCTTCACATGACCTCTAAAACACACCTTCAAGGTCATACATTTCCCCAATTTTTCTTAATTTCTTCAATCGTTACTCTCCGCACACTCTTAAAAGATTCTGCAACGCTTCCCCGCCGCATAATTCGAATATTCGAAATCACTGCTTAAACCACTTTCGCTTGCCTCTTATTGATGTCTAAAACCAGCTTTTTTTTGCAGTTATCGTTGTCATTTCTTCATCTTCAGTTTTAACTCAATTGTGAGAAAGGAGAAATAAACTTAGAGGACATGATGGAGCTGAGAGGCCAAAGGCTTGAAAAGAATTGACTTCCTTGGATTGATCCATTTAAAAAGCCAGAAGGCGTTGGATATTCATGACACAGTTCACACCAACGATTGAGGAGATGGAAGGGATGCTTGATTTCCAGGTTGAAATTGAGTCGCGCAATACTATAACATAATTTTGTTGTCCATCAGAACATTGATGAAACTTACTCTTTAGTTACTTGAAGATGCTTGAAGCTCTGTCATCGCTCATCTAATTTTCTCAATGTCTTTATTCGAATCGAATTTTATTGTAACAGTAAGATGCCGTAGGGAACGAAAGCAATTTATAAGATTATGCCTTTCAGTACAAATGTGCCAATGGAAAAGATAACAAGAATGTTGCTTGACCAACAAAAATGTAGGCCTCGTTCGTGTGAAGTAACATCGCTATTGTTGGTTAAAAGACCGAGAGTTCCGCTCGAGATAGGAAAATAATGCTTATTAACCGGACAGCTCGTATTTGAAAAGCGGAATATATCCGTAGAGTAGTTGTTGGTATGCAGTTGGAAGTGATTCTTGCACTTAAGAATGCAATACTGACCTGAAACGAATGTTGCTGTTGGCATGTAATCAAAACAGAAGCAAAAGGCTTCCGATTGAATGCAGTGAAAAGCTATCAGTTAGACGTTAATCATGGAAGCGAGTTTGAATCGAGAAGAATGATGTCATCTTGCCATGCTCGATTGTGGTCGTGTAGAACCTGTCTAGATATTGAAAATTGCAGACTTGGCTCAAACCATGTTTGCCGAGAGTCGAAGCCGCAAGTTTTGAGGTGCAAAATGTGCCTGCAGCGAGAACCATATTGTCGGAACCGGAAGCTATTATTGAATAAACGGGGAGTTTGAGCCATCATTACTTTTTTTTTACGCAAATTGACTCTGCTGGACTAAATCCACATGAACTGGCCTACATAATAATTTTGAATTTGCGTCATTCCTCGCGAAAATGTATACTCCCATCTGCCGAAAGATGCTCAACGAATTCAACTGAATGGAAATAACGAAGAGCATAATTATACTGGAAACATGGGTTATAGAGAGAGTTATCGGGAAGGTGGATGTCAATTGAGAGCAATACAGTAGTTGCGCGAACAAGCTCTCTGTAAAAATTCCCGTCTAGCATTTGGGAAGTCAACAATGAGGCTACGATGACACCGGGTTGCTCAAATTTCGTGTGTCTGTCGATGAGAACCATATCTAGCAAATTTCAACATTGCATGGTAAAGCATCGGATGTACTAACAATCGCAGCATCATTGATCTTGTTTGTCTGATGTTGTACAACCCTCGAGAAGTGAAGAATCGCAGTCAAGGGAGAAGCGAGGCCTTAAGATTAATCGTGATAATGGCAGCATATCACGAGTTCATCTTTTTCGTCAATCTTTGCTCAGTCAAGACTTCTTCAGATGTGCTTCCACCAAACATGAACGGAAATAGTTGAAAAGTTCTTACCATGATCACGTGCACATAGTTCTTCCCCCAATGCTAGGAAATTCGCTCTTTCGCTATTTACCCGACCAGTAAGCCATCAATTCACTCTTCCTGTTACACTGCAGCGTCGCGTCACTGTTATCTCTCAAGCGGAAGATTTCTCCATTCTTATTTAAACTACATTCTTCAGAATGGCTCCATCAATATCTTGTGGGACATCCGATGATAACCTCAAACAGGCGGTGAGCCTCTAAGTGGTACAAGCTTTTATGCTTGGGTCTCCACCATTTCCCCGGAGCCTAAGCGTGTGATCATAACTTTACTGGGGTTAGGGTAGCAGTGTGAAGTATCCTAGTGGGTACCCCAGCGAGGCCAGGAAAGAACAAATTTTCATTGTTTGCTGCATATACGGAAGAGGCTGGTTGGTGGTTTAGCCGTTGTGTAGTAAGTTACACAAGAGGCTCGCGTCCTTTTGGAAGGAGACATCTCCTGCTTACAGATTTCCGATCATGCACCAGGTTTTTTTCTTTCCCAATTCTCCATCTTACGGACGTATTGCAAAATTCAGAATTGCATGCTGATATAGGCTTACTATAACATGATCAGGGCTCGACGCGTCTGATACGATGACTCGTATAGACTAAACCTTAATGGAAGCCATTAGTATGTAGGCGACGAAGATAGATCGCCATGCATTTGCTTGGTGGCCGAAATGAAGACGCCTTGAACCTTATGTGGTTTCCCAGAAACTGGATTTCGATTGTTAAGATCTCTCAGTAGATTCTTTTACCTTGCATCTCTATTTATTAAGGGGCTTAATATTGATATCTTATTTTAAGACGCGTTTGATTGAAATGAAATTCGCTCGAGCGCTTTTTGATATTGGAAATGGCACAGGCTTTCCAGCCCAAGCATTTCTTCGGACTAGCTAATGTATGGCCAAAATCGTTATCAGTTCATCTTCCTCATTTCCCCAACGTCAGGTCCACAGAACAGTCTTCTCAAAAATTCCATAAACATGGATCTAGGTATATGATGTAGCATGTGTATATTGGACAAGGATAATATCGGAGGTTCCACATTTCTGGGTCGAGGAATCAAGCTATCCATGCATCTAAAGTCATCGACAACGTGCTAAGGGGTGAAGGATTCAACTATTCATAGTTGAAAGCCAGCGGTTGCAGGTTACATGTGTAACATCAGGCCAAAAAAACAATTGGGCAGGATCACGCCCTTGAAGCCAATGATAGAAGTCATATACCGGGCGGGTACATGTATCAGTGGATATCCCGTGTTCCCAGACAAGGCAGGCTACTCAAAGGAGTTTCTACGGACAAGCTGCGGGGATCGTGAGTGGTGCCTTTCATCCATGTGCTCGGAGTCTTAATTTTGGCCTGTGGCAATCTTGGGAAAACTGCCCCCAAACTGTCCCCAGACCCTGGCTCCAGACTGTGCACAATGTCGACGTGATACCTTTCGCTAACATTCCCCTAAATGGGCTGAGTGAAATGTTTTGAATGAGTTGCACTCATATCTTCTATGCTGATGCTTTGGAAGTCGCCTTCAGAGTGACTATGACTGTGATAATCAAACCCTGAAAAACACAAATCGCAAATGATTGTCCTTCCCGATTTTGCCAGTGAAAATAATTGCGAGATTGAGAGCAACGACAGTTGATGTCTTCAATTGCTATAAAATATCAAAACTTCTATGGTATCAACCGCTAATTTCACACAAATATTCAAACAGAACCAGATCGATATTCATAACCATTGATTCATTTATTCATGATTTCATTTCCCATCTCAACATCTTCCAACACCATAGGTCCTGTGAAAATTGCCCCCTTGCGCAGAATACGAATAACCCCATTCCCTCTTTGGCTCTTCTTGCGCTTCGTACCCAGGCTTCTCCTCTCTCACTCTTGACATAAGCATCTGGTTATTCCATTGCGGCATCTGCCACTCGTACATTCCTGGATCTGGCTTGAAGATATCATCGTAGCTCCCGGGAACCTCCGGCATTGCCCCCATGAATGTTTGAAAGGGTTGCGAGCCCCAATGATGTGAAGGTCCCATGTTGTATTCGGTAGGCTCAGGAAGTTGGCGATTGAGAGGAGCCTGAGGTAGACCATTTGGAATGGCAGGCCATGTGGTTTCTTCGTAGAGACCATCAAGATCACCGAGTTCAGGCGCTGGAGATTGGCCTGCTGAGTGAATGCTAGATTCTGAGGTTGGTGGTGATGGTATTGATGCAGTCATACCATTCCATGGAACAGGGTGATGTGATTCGAATCTCTGGTGGCCCTCAGCTTCCGGGTATGATCTTCCGCTATCCACCACAATTGTAGATGGCGATCTTGATCTGATGGTGGGAGTGTTCATTGGTGGAGATAGTAATTGGTGACTGCCGACTTGATCTTGAGAATCGGATTGAATGCTGACTTTCATTTTTCTGTCTGCCCTCGTGGTTGTTTGTCTGCGTTTGGTACCTTCTTGTACGTATGATGGTCTTCTTGTAGCAACAATGTTTCCGTCTGCGTCTCTCCAAAGTCTTTTTCTGGTGGCCAATACGCCTAGTCCCTCGCCACCAGCTTCATCATCCTTCTCCTTGTGACGATTCATATGTCTATCTATATGACATGTTAGAATAAGATTTTTGGGGGTCAAAACAATGTCACCTACCAAGAAGGTCGCGACGTCGAAAGTGTGCACGGCAGCGCAGACAGGTATGATTTCCATCCTTGTGGTTTAACGCGTGACGGTGTAAATGTTCACTCCTTGAAAACGACTTTCCACACCCCGCAAAACTACAGCAAAACTTCTTCTTCCCAATACCTGCATTTGTGCTGTCGCTCAAACTTTTCGAACTCGATGTTGAGCTTATTGAAGACGTGCGAGAGGATGATGATGAATTTGCGAGCGAAGACATGTTGATGTCGACGATAGTGATATGATAAGAATGAAGTTCAAGCTTTGACTGTTGTCCTAATTCTAATACTGGTAATTGAGTTCAGACTATATAATAAATATCGAAGAACGGGGGAAAAGAGGGGTCCAGCACTAAGGTATATATCTAGTCACGGAATAATTTCCACTCCACTGACAATCACCCTATCTAACTACTGGCTCAATTTCCATTTATTTAACACTCCAAAGTTTTACCCACTCAAACACCGGTTATCGGGCATGGTGCACATACGTACATGGTAATACATGGTTCCTCCAGGGCTCTCCACAACTAGTTTATTCAAGATTTCCACTGCCACTACTAACAGGGTGTTAGGTCAAACTAGTCAATTGCGAATTGCAACGAATCGACATACTAAACCCCGACCTGTCAATGGGTAAAGCTACCTAGTTGAGTAGGATACCCGTTCACGAATCCTTTGGAAATTCATGTCTTGTGTGATAGGCATTTAGCCACGACCAGAATAGAAATGTGAACCTCATTTGGCTTCATTCCCCATATCCAACATTTCCATAGCGACGATACCGCACAAAAATTACTCGGGTATTAACCTTGTTTATTCTATCTGATTCTCCAACCACGGGTTCTACAAATGCAAGTGCGCTTGTCTGTTCCGTTAACACCCATCACCTATCAGGAATCGGCACCAGTGCATCATGCGTACAAAGTACCCTCGTAGTCCTCAGCCGTTCCCTTGCAAATACCACCAATCATGTTTGTTAAACGTTTTCCCTTCGATGTTACAATTGGTTCCCAAAGCACATGGTATACCAGCATCCCCATAATTTCTATCAATCATTCTCAAATCAAAGGCCGCCAGGTTACCCCTCCACGCAAACCCATGCTTGTGTATATTTATCGCTCGCCGCTGCATCCATCAATTTTCTGTATTGGTTTTTTTCACCTAGGTATTTGCCAATTGCCTTCCTTATCGATATTTTCTCTGTTGATGTATTTACTAAGCATTTGGGGCATGAACTCGAAGATTAAAATCTTCTCTTATCGCTGAGTTCCGACCACTTGTCACCCTGTAAGCACTTCCACGCTACTTGAATCCCTCAGAGCGTTTCGGCGATTCACACCAATCAATCAAAATCAATTCCTATAAGTTTTAGTTGCCTAGCTTCATTTGGAAAATACGGCGACCATCAAGTGCCGCCGTTGGCGATGCTAACGACATCGCTTATTGTAGCTCTGGAACCATAGAGTCAAGGGTGTGCTGAAACTGGGTATCTAACCGATTACCTGACTTGCTAATGCAGTTTAGCTTTCACCCTAAATATCATAAAGCAGCTGCCTTGAGGTTCGTGAGGCTGGACAACTAGAAAAATATGGGAATTCTTCTTTGGGGTCCATAAGTTATAATGAGAATCTACCCTCTGTACGTACAATTCCAAGTAGTTGAAGATCTTCACAACTCCAATCTCCAGGGGCTTGGCTTTTGGTAACTTATGGTGATATCCCAGCGAAAGATGCAAAGGACTTCGGTAAACAATAGCCCGGAATGGGAGTCATATCCGACGATGTCCACTTTCTTCGATCTAAGAAAGTCCACCCCCAAGACTACTAATATCGTACAGTAGCGTTGTTTTTGAACCGGTCACATGAACGGATGTCCCGTCCTTTTCCTTCCTTTGTTTGATCTTATTCCGTGATATCGTCATAAGGATTAGAGTGGAAGCTAATGCTCACCGTCGTTTGAGATCATGATAACACCTAGAATGCATGTGATAAGATGTAACATTACCAGGCAATGACCGTAGCTGCCATGTGTAAACGCTGTCTCGTTGCACATCAATCCTTTCGAACATCTTGGACTTGGAAGTCGTAATCCTCATCCTGAATCCTTTATTTCGTTTCATGCAAACGTCTGTGATTGTACGCGCTTGTCGTGTTTGCACAGTGCTTTTGATTTCGGAGCCCTGTTCCTTGTAGCGCGAGTGAGACCCCAGGCCAATAATTTCCCAACGGATACGCATCATTAACCCACCAGCCATGAAAACGCCACGTGCGGATGATGAGGTCCATTTCCATGGAATTACCAGAGCCATAGACGGAAGGATCGAAACCTGGACCTTTGAGAACCTTTATGGTTACATGGTAATTGACACAAATATATGAACGAAGCGCTGATACCTCATTCGACTTATCTTAACACTGTCTTAGCCACTTAATTCATGAACTTGTCAAACATCCGATTTTATTCCGGTGGGACTGAATGATTGATGGTGACTGCCTTCCAACTTCAGTGAGAACCCAGCCTTGATCTTTAGATATCTTCGACATTACCTCCTTTTCTGAGCTATAACGCGATGTTAGCCGATGGGTTTCCCAAGATCCAATTCCTCCGGGCTGTATCGTCGATCTGGTACCAATCATGGGAATAATTGGATATAACCTACGTACAATGGCTCAAGTGTACTTGATGTTAAGCTTCTTCATAACATACCATACCTCATACCATGTGGGCATACTTTGCGTCCTGAACCCTAAGCGCCTTCATGTCGTATGATTTCCCATTTGAACTCGACGCTACTTTAAGACGCCAATGCCGTTTGCCTCAATAATCTGCCGTAATAAACCCCTTGTTGCCTGACTGGGGATTGCTTCCAGATTGCTTCCAGGTAAGATTTTAAAGGAGAAGTCGCGTGGCGATTGTTACCGGCGATGCCAAACGGATCGATTGAGTTTGGGGGCATATACCTTCCTCTTTTGCTACCATAAATTAGTATGGCTAGTTGAGCGCTAAACCTCTGTGCCAAAAATACACATTGTGACGAAAGCAAACTCCAGATAAAAAAACGTCAATTGCTGACAGTCCGCAGGGAGTCGCGATCTAAATAAAAACTTGTCAATTCATCAAATGCTTGTGAGGAAGCACCCCCAAGTATATATACCTCTCGTCCCTTCGTTTGCTGCCCCAATACCCCATTCTCCTACAAAGTCTAACCATACCACACACCTGCCACTTCTAATGGAAGGAATGCGTTCCGTCCAATCAAGGTCCCGCTCCCACGTCTTCAAGGCAAGAATGGGGTATGAACCTCGAGTGTTTTCGCAATTCTAGGATTTACATAATGCCACCGTCTAACACAGGCACTCTCGTGGTCTTTGTCCTGTCGCTCCCGTTCAACTTTTCCCGAAGATGGGGTTTAACTGGAGACAGAATAAGGAAATGTTAAAGTTTAACTACAATTCCTTCCGGGAACGTGACCGTGCTACAATATCAAAATTCTGCACCTGATCGACACGACGTAAACCTTATAAACATGAATTCATATTCCCATTCTTCAGCCTTACAGAACCCATTCTAAGCACGAGCTGAATACACGTGAAAAGAAGCGTAGCCGCTAGACCCCAATTTCCAGAAGCTTCGTGCCCAGAAATGTTGGAAAAACTTTAACTTACCGACATGCAACAAATCAATTTGATCAGTAAATAAATCCCATCCCATTTTTTCTAGCCCTGTAATCCCATCTTCAATCCCTTCTCGCACATGGCAAACAAGCATTTCGTTCTGCACACCACTACTAGGTTAACCTCCAAGCCATTCCAAGTCACCGGGTCCGAATACTCTCGGCTCCGGCGCCTCCATAACCAAATTTTCGGGAGCACCTCTTCTCACGTAAATAAAATATGTGCCGATACCCTTGTGCATGTTTTACCAAATGAATTGCATTACATTTCTACGCTACCTATGCACTGCATGGCATAACTATCCGCAGCCCCTTGCGACTAGCCGTCCCGTTTCGCTTCCACAACATCGGGATGTAGGACAAATATCTGACAACACCCAACCACATTCTTTATTTGCCATACCAACTTCATTGCCGTTAAAAACTCTCTCAATGAGAAACTTTTCTTTGACAACAATTGAGTAACTATGTAAACCCTGCGATAGCTAACAATTCTGCCCAATTAAAATTTCAACGCTGTAGAGTCAAATACCAATGTTCTTGGACGTATGCCAAGTAAAACTTTCCTTAAAACTATCTTATGAGACAAAAACTTGAAGTCCTTTTCTACCTGTTTCGTCGCCCTTTTGTTACTCTCAATACCATCTCTTTCCTCCAAATTGCCCCTGCTACCCTAATATTCATCGCCGGAGAGTGGTGGACTCTCATTTTGATAAAGCGCAAGCGATATAGCCCTGGTTTTCTCAAACAATGCAGCCTCATCCATTGAGTCGTCTTGAAACTGCGCAATTGACTTGCTGTCTTTCCAATGTGCTTGGGATAACACATCCGCTGTAAGCTTGGTACTTCGTGCAGCCGAGTCGTCATTAGCTCTACCACTGATATCTTTTCCCACCGGCTCGACCTGTCCCATTTCACCCAATGACATCATTATTGCCTTTTCAAGATCTTCTTCCTCTTCCTCTAGCGTTTGCGGCGAAGCTTGTGAATTCCAATTACCTATCGCTGTACCATATTCGGCACTAACACGTGGGTCTCCCGGCATCAGAGGGGGATTGTGATTTTCGTGATCATTACACCATTTGTTGTCGTCATTCACCTCATAAGCGTAGAAATCCTCCCTCTTTTCTAAATAAGTATCTTCATCTTCCAAATATTCCCTCCGTTCTTCGAGAAATTTGTACTCGTCGGAGTCTCTGGAAACTAGAAGCATTTGTTTTTTCAACTGATCCGTCTCTATTTCTATAGCCTTCTTTAATCCTTCATAATCTGTGTATCTGTTATGAGAGAACCAGCGCGAAGAATTCATTTTATCATCAGCCCCAAATCCATTTGCGATAGGTCGCATGTTAGAATCTATTATATCAAGAATGAGACGCGCCGCCCTGTGTCGATCATCTTCGGTTGCCGGTATTTCCATAAAAACTGCTTTATTCCGAATGTCTTGTAATTCTCTCTTCATTTGCTCTACCAGAGTTTTGTCACCATTGGTCTGGCTATTGTTCCAGAGGTTCTGCATTATAGCCTCAGACTCATATTGTAAATGACGCAAATCAGCGACTATCTTACTACTAGATTTCTCTCTCTCTTCCTTCTGGGCATTGGTAAGTAACCTTCCATTAACACGCACCCGTGATCCTCGACTTGGCTTTGGTCCTGAAGTTGGAGGTGGAACTGTTACTACTATATTCAATTCGGTGCCTTCATTGACTTTGGAATCATTGTGAGGCTCTGAAGATTGCTTCGAGGAAGATGAAGAAGGAGGAGTCTTTCGTGGCTCATTTTCATACTTTCTTCGCTTATACGTTTCAAGCTGTTTTCGCTTACACACTTCAATCTCCGTTGTGTCTAATATCCTCACACTACAATATTTATCGACTCTTCCTCTTGCCATTAATTCTCCAGCTTTTTCGTTAGTCAACGGCTCCCACTCATTGCCTTTGTTTTTCAGTTCCTGGTAATGCAGACGGAGAATATTTTTAGGTTCCCCTTGAGCGTCCCAGTCCTCATCTGAAAAATCTTCTTCATCGATTACATGCTTGCGTCTACGCCTTCTGGCTCTGAATTCGTCGGCAGTTTCATTTTGAACTCTAGCTGTAGAGAATATGCGCTGTGAGGCATCAGGCCAATTAGCAGCAGGGACTCCTTGTAAATGCGTCAGAGGAAAAAGATCTGGAAATTCCCAGGGCTCTCGAGGTCGCAACGAATAGTCCCTGGGTTCATAGACGTACTTGGGGCGTCTTGGTGGAGAAACGTCTCCCTTGGACTGTGCACCACCTACGCCATTCATTTTTACTTCATTGTTAGAAAGGAACTTTGGTGTATCCCTAGAACATACGTCTGCAAAGAGTTGGCTTTGTGAAGGCAATTGAGCTGCTCCCAATTTTGACGAAAAGAACAAAGGTTGACTACCTGGCCGATACTTCTGAGGGGAGCTTGGACAGGTACCCGGCATCTTTGGAATATTGTAGCTCCCAGACTGTTTGGCGTCGTCGTCTGGCACAGGATCTGCTATCTCAGATCCTGGAAAAAAAGAAGCTTCGCTTTCAGTGTCGACATTGTGGTTAAAATTCGACTTCGGATCAAAAATTAGAGGAGTGTGAAAATCCACCGTGATGTTTCCATAGGAAAGAGGTGGGGGCCAGCACATGGCAAATTGAGTAGGAGCGCTTAGATTGATATTTCTACCATGACGCCTTTGCAAGATGTACTCCTGGGTAAGGTTAGTGAGTTAGTTACTTTAGGACTCTCTCAGGAGTACGTACATCCAGGCTTTGAGACCAATTGCCGTCGTTGAACATGTCCGAGCTTGAGCTTGTGGAAGGTTGACTACTTTTATGGTTGCATTCTGGTTTCAGTAAATGGTATTCTACTGGTCCATATGTATCTAGCTTTGCCTTCATACTTAATCGATCTTTTTCGGGTGCAGATTGGTTTGCTACGTATTTGGGTCGCGGTATCTTTTCTCCAGCTTCCTTTCCCGAATTTCGTCCGCCACGAACTATGTTTATCGCATTAGGGCTTAGCTATAGAATAAATTTGAGAATGATACGTACGAACTGAAGGTCTCTTCGAAATATCAGGATACTCTGTTGATACCCTGAGATCGTGACAGCTTCCATTGTCTTCCTACACATTGGCACGGATTAGTTCTTGGAGTTCAAAATCTTATGAGCCCTAATCCACAGAGCTGTTGTAAAATTACCTCTCTTAACTCTGAATTTGTTCTTGTGTAGCCTATATCATCACTACCTCGTATTTCTGTCACCTCAGGAAGTGGTATTTGTGTATCAATCGGCAGAGTTCCATCGGCAGATTGCGGGGAGAAGAGAACATGTTTTGTGTGAGTGAAGCTCATCGGATGCCTTGAGTCAGCCGGTTGCGAGTTTACAAGATTTTCCATGTTGCCGGAAAGCACCGAAGAATATCTCAAAATCTCACTAGTTATTGTTCGAAAAGTTTCAGGGCCTTTTGTGGTGGCTGGAAACTATTCAACGAGCGTTGAGGGTGCTATTCTTCTAGGCCTCAAGACAGAATCTGATGTGTAGAATTGATATGTATAATTTCAAAACTATAGAGAATAAGCGTATTATCAATACGAAGATACTGGTGAATCTGAAAGTACTGATGTATGGATGAAGTGCATTGTTTTCTTTTGAAGTATAAACACCTTCCAAATTCTTACAAGGAGATAAGAATAAGATAAATTATTCATTTGCTCTTGCTTTCACTTCTATACCGCGCACACTCCCCATGACATAACTCATATCAAGACGAAGGTGCATCCCAATCTAGAAATTTGATGGAAGGTGCAGAAAATGAAACAACGAACGGTTGTCATATTGAACCTTAAAAATCAAAACATGCTCGTCTATATCCCTCAATCATAATTCGCATCCCAAAGCAATTTTTCCTTCGCAGACGAATCTGGGGATAAGCTTATATGCCCAGGACCGCCACCTTCATCTAGCTTCGCGTACTATTGTATTGGACGGCACAATTTAAAAGCTGCTGCAAGCTCATATTCGGTATATTCAAACGTATTTGGTCCGATCTCTTGTCTTATTGCTTCTGAAATATCCGCGATAGGTCGCCACACACCACAGCGTTTTACCTTCCTGCGAAATACGCTGTTCATATCGCAATCTAACTAGGGAATCCATGTTGCCGCAAACCAGAAAATACTGAATATAGCAGCCACGAACAACTACCCGAAGGAAAACCCCTACTATTATGATTGCCAGAATTGAATTAATAGCATGAAATCTTGTGAATTTGTTGCAATAGTGGAATTTTATTTTCAAATGTTTGATAGACTATTTGAGAACTATTCTTTGAAATTTTGAGGAACTAAACCTGCTTCATATTTATCTTTCACGTTGATATACTCCTAATCATTCTCTTATGTAGGGTAGAAGTTTAGGTTGTGCCAATCAAACTCAGAGGCTGCTACCATTGGCGACTCTTATAAGAACAGCTTCCACCACGATTCGTTGATAGCAGTATCGGTGAATTCGAATTTTCTATAATTACTGAGATATTTTGGACATGAAAAATAGGAATGGTAGAAAATCGGCGAAACAAAACTTGCTTCGACGTCCACAAAGTATGACAATTGATACAAAAAGAAAAGGAGGGAAATTCATGCGCAAGATTCAATCACGTGACACCACCACTTTTTACTCGAGTTCGTCTCGATTACACCTGATTATCTGTAACAAAGATCTTGATATATTGTTTCAATGGCCAAAAGAACCAACAAGCGTTATCCACATCTCGGCCAAGAACGCACAAAGTTTACGAATCCCAAATTTGACCCCCATAAGCCACTCAGCAGCGAACGTAGTCGAAGTCGAACAAACGACATTTTTCAGCCCTACATTTTGCACCATTGCGGTTCCTTTATCGCTCCTGATTGAGATTTACTCACAGTAAAAAGAAGTCTAACGCTTAGCCTCCTTTGAACAAATTCCACTGAAAGAAGGTTTACCGAACTCCAATTGGAATTCAATCGACCTTTGATCGCGATCTAGATCACCATAGAAGTCTTTGTTGATCTGCGGAACATGAGCCTTCCGAGCTTGGCATAAACCAATCCTCCTCTAGATAGACAGCTTATGCGAGCATGAAATAATTGAAGAATGCCATCGTGCGATGGTGTTATGATTGAAACTATTTGCTGACTACAGAATAAAGAAGGCTAGATGTCGTCTTCTTTTTCTAGTTGAGACTTTCTGCAACCGTTACTTTCAAGGCTTGACTTTACGGAACTGTCTATGAGAGCTAATTGGCTAAAGTTCAGTCTAAAAGGAATTTTCACGTTTTTGCAGGGTATCGCATAGCTAGTGATGAAAAAAAGATGAAGGTCCTTGTGATCTTCAGGCAGCTTTGAAAGTAAAACAGAAGGGGGTGCGTCCTTTCAAGAAAATAAAGAAAACAATTATAAAGCAAGTGTCAAGTCCCCAGAATCTGAAGGGCCTGTACAGAAAATATCTACTAGGATATTACACAAGACTATGAATATTTTCAATACAGTAATTCTATGTCTCTTCACTAGTATTCAGCTAGCTATTGCTGATACCAGTACCTCTATTTTATCATCATGTTCAACCCAATACTCTACTAAATCTAATGCCGTAGTTAAAACTGTCACAACAAAAAGAGGCGAATATAACTACGCTTCCAACTTCTTCTACAGACCTGCTCCAACAACAATTACAGTGACTCTTCCTGCTACATATACAATTACCACCACAACCCAAACGACTGACCCTGCAGCAGTCAAAGCAAGGGCTACAGATCCCGTAGTGATTGGTGTTCACGAAGCATCGAAGAAGCCTCGAAGCCTTCCCAATGATGCCTCACGTGGAATGTCTCTTCCAAGAATTGTGCCTAACAGGTTCAATTTTCGATCTCTATCTCCAAAACCTTTGTATCCTTACGTAGTATACTGTGTATACCGGATCACGCGAGTCTCAATCACGACCGTTACAGGCGCACAACAAACAATAACCAAGACTGAGGCCCCGAAATACACAACGACGACGGTAACTCAAACTATAACGCTATAACGGCAACATTCGTTCGAGTTTAGGGTGCTTGATACTTGGCTAGTTATCGAATCAGACTTACGGAGTCGAAATTTCACCACCATAACAACTGCTTTTCGTCTAAAAATACACGATAAAATATGTACCATGCGAAAAAATGATTTCATCCGTTGAGCAGACACGCATCATAACATTCGTTTTGGGTGCTGATATTGTGGAGGATTTCTCTATATACCAATCCATACAAGTTCTGGTAGTTCTACACCAGATATGCACGATTGGGATTTGAGTTACGGGGCACAACCCTGAAACTTTTGGGTTTGATTTTAAAAGCAGACACTATTCTGATATAAGAGTAGGCTGCGCAAAAATTATCCACGCCCGTGGGTACCCTTTGCATAGCCTTTACAGTAAGACGAGTGAAGGAGATAATTGAAAACCGAGTACATCAATATGAGGAATCCACTAAACCCCTAGACAGTATGTTCCTCCAAAAGTTTGGTCATGTAAAGTACAAAAGTAATTTGATCTTATCACTGATGCTGAAATCTACATCATTTTGTCCCGGCAATGTACTTACAACTGCCTTGTGAATCCTCGAAGTAATCTATTATGATGTTTGCACCATCGGTAAATAGAATTTACAGCTACACCGTACTGCACTGGGCTGGAGATCTATAGGGCTAGAATTAATCCCCTTCAACAACTATGAAGAAAACTTTCGATGATCGGATCAGTCACCATGCGTAATATTTTGACAATGCAACTTCTTATGATCAGACACTCACAGTTTTATGAACAGGCATGGTGAAGGCAAACATCTGAAATGAAAGAAAATCATATTGCATTAATTATTCATATATATTCGAGACCTCAATAAGAACCCCAACCCCCCTCTAGGCCATAGCCTACAGTATGCCTCCAAAACAAACGAACAACTGAATGAAAGGCTTTTTATGCTTAAATAAACTGTGACGCTAGTCATGTATACACCAGTCGCCACAATTATCATTACTCTATTAGTTCCTGCTTAAGGAAAGTGATGCAATCCCCAAGCATATTATTAATATTTCAACTCGAAACGAATGAGTGAATGACAAAAAATTCACAAATGAGCGAGAAGATGTTAAGTCGATCAAGTCGTAGATCGAATGAAACAACCCATCTGTATCTTCGGGCTACAATCCTGAATCAATTTGATCCACCACAGTCGTATTCGTGAATAACGCCCAATCTCTGCAAGTCTGAGCCATGATACTTGGAATGTTCAACTTCGCAATATCTGCAGGTCGTTCCAAGACACTCACATACAATCCACTGCTAACATGGAATGCGATATGGCAATGTAAAGGCCAAACGCCTGGATTGTCAGCCGTTATTTGTAGTACCATGTAGCCACCAGCTTGAAGGGTTTGTACATCACGACGCTGCGGGTTAGATGGCCGAACAACTGTTTTCCCGTCCCAGAGTCCCAATCCTTCATTCAACACGAACATATTGTGGCCGTGAAGATGCATCGGATGAGAGACTGCGGTGGGGTTGGTAATGTAGATACGGATGGAACTGTTGTCACCGAAGTTGTAGACGTTCCATTGGGGACTATCTGGGTATGAGTTGTTCCCCTGGTTAGATAGGAGAAGGATTGGCTCGTTAAAGTTGGCACGGAAGGAAGAATTATTCATCGTCCATAGCCAGTTTCCAGAAGCATTTTGTCCGAATCCAACGTCGATTTGTTCGGTTGTTGGTGGGTTTGGATCGGGTGTAATCGGGTACCAAGGAGTCGTTTCGTTAAGAGGATCATTTGCGCAGACATTGGCGACAGAGTCATTGAATGTGGCGGAGGCAGTAGTGGTAGAGTTTACATTAGGATCGAGGTCATAGTAGACGAGTGCCTTAGCTTCAGGGTTCTTGGCAAGAGAACATCCAGCGATTGTTGATCGCATCCAGAATGATCCAGTCGTTCCAGTCGGGAGACCTTCAACGATAACATCGGTACGCTGGCCAACTCCCAAAGTTACGACTTGGGTTGTGTATGGGATGATAGGGACGAAATCATTAGCAATGACAGTCATGTTGTGGCCATCGATTGCGAACTTTTGCATCCCTTCAGTGCCGGCGTTGATGAGCCTAAGTCTGTGCTTCAACCCAGCTGTGAACTTGAAAGTAGGTGGCATATAGTTCTCATCATTGCAGGTAGCGTTGTCACCGGCAGCTTTTGTAGAGCAATCGAAGAATCCTTTCCCTTGGATAAGATTGCTATCGGAACTTACAAGCTACTGACCGTTAGCATATATTATTTTAATTGGGACATTGAAAACTACTCACAACTCTATTGAGGTCGGTAGACATAACATCCTCAACTAATGAAAAGTAATCTGGGTGATACCAATCGTTCAAGAGTATTGGTCCCATGTCTTGTCAAAATTAGCACAATCCGGCCAATTCTTGGGCCATTCACTTACCAATGTCATATGGAACAGTTGGGGGACCATGAATGATCATAGGACCAAATATACCAGCATTGTACTGGGCAGAGTAATGAGAATGCCACCAACTTGTCCCGTAAAGATCGGCCAAGAAAGAATATGTGAAGGTTCCTCCAGGCACGATTGGACATTGTTGAACTCCAGGAACACCATCAAACCATTGAGTTTCCTTTTGCAGGAGTCCATGCCAATGAAGTGCTGTACCTTCCTCAGGGCCTCTAATCTCATTGTGAACAGTGACTTCAATTGTATCTCCCCAATTGGCCTCGATGAGAGGGCCGGGGAAGACATCATTAACTAGTATCACATCTCTTAGGTAACCGTCTGGCGATGCTTGGCCTCTTTTAACCGTGAAATCATATTTTCTAATCACACCGGTGTGTGGTGCCCCAGCTGTTTTAGGATCAATAGTCAGTCATAATTCCATGAATTTGGGCCGGTAATTCACTTACTATAAGGATTGGTGTTGTTAGCAGTCCTATTGCCCCATGGATATCCTTGGGGAAGTGGAGTGACAGGATTGCTGGTTTTCAAGAAATTTACTGGCAAGGCCGAATAATTGTTTTGAGCAGAAACAAGTGACCCAAAAAGGAGAGTGGCGAGAGAACCTAGACCCCGCATGTTGAAAGAATGTAAGAATCAAGACCAAAGGTATTAAAGAGTGAACCTTCGATGGCTATGATCTGATGTTGATGTTAATGGTGATGTAGAATATGAGACGAATATGTATAGGAGGTCTTGGTTTATATAGAAGTGCTTCACAAGTCAGTCGAGTAAGATACAAAAAAAGCTAGTGAAGTATTGAAAGGCTACTAGGCTGATCAGTAACAGTTGCATCTTGCGGGATGGAATTCATGCCATGCCTGTACGGACCAGATAGGCTTGCAGGATGCTCAATTGTATGCATTGATCCCCAGGTAGACATGGCATAAAATCGCCCGAACCTGACTGAAGTTGTAAATATAAGCTTGACGGCACATCAAGAATGTCTGAGGTTGAAGTGAGAGTATCAGTCCTAAGTTCCACATATAATCCACATTGTAAATTGCTTCAGTATTATGCCGTGTGAATAGTCTATACGGGAGAACACCAAAGTTCCGAGTCTTCAGGCCAATAAACTGCACAATTCAATGGCAATTAAGCCTTTCAAACAGATGAGCGGCATCAGTTTCGTGCTTCACCGATCAATTCCCCTGCGGATCGCATGTATATCAAGGTTAACAGGGGAGAGAAGAGAACTAAAAGTCGTTACTGACGATCGAATTGATGGAGCATGTCTGTTTGATGTTCATGGGTCATTCGGACCCAGGTCTTTACATTTTTGTGGATTCAAACATGTCAATTATTGGCTTAAGACTTACGTCTTTGGCTGTCATGTAGTCTGTCAAAGGTTACCCAGTATGCTTGGCAATACCAGTATTTAGTCAAAATTTAAATCCTTACCCCGGGATAATACTAGTTGCTCGGTAGATATTGATAAGCTTTAATGATTAATCGTGGTTCCTGCATAAAAAATCAAGGTTCAACCACCCCTGAAGTGCCACAGAACGGATGACGAGGCTTGTAATAATGCGTTCTAAATTGAGAAAGTAGAACTTGATCCCTTTTCCGTCATGGTCTTGAGGTCGTGCGGCGTTCGCTTCGGAGCTCAGAAACCTCACTTAAGGATCTGACTATTTTCGTTTGCAAAGGCAGCCAGAATACGTGAAAGTACATCGATCCGGGAATGTATGTCGGAAATTAGTGAGAAATAAGAAACATCTTTTGAGACTATGCACCCAACTGCTCGTACCAGTAACTCTCCGAGTTAGACTAACTAGAGCTATCGAGATATACATTAATGACAATTGGTAGTTCAGTGGATTCAACCGGCAGTTTAGTGGCTGGGCCCTGCGATCCCTACCGAGTACTCTTCACCAAACAAAGTCGCGAAAATATGATAGTGAGACTTTGAATTGAATTAGGATTGACATCCAATACACTAGTAATAAACCTGTCTGTAGAAATATCGGATATAGATAACCGATATCCCGAAGGAAAAAAAGAAATCAATTTTGTGAGACCGACTTCTTTCTGGAAGATGGACTTGATTTCGAATTCGGGTCACTACCGACATGAAGGAGTAGTGGCTTGCAGGAACCACAAGCGAAAATCCAAGGATGTTGAAGCGGGATCGACTCCCAGGTTGAAGCCGAAGGGAAGATCCTCGGCGTAGAGAATATTCAAGGCCGCGGTAGTGGATTCGTGATAATTTGAAGGGTACAAATCACATTCTTCATTTGACGTTCCCCGAATGGAGGTTTCTGACTCTACCGTGTTCCTCGTATCCGGGTAAGTGAAACCGCGGGTCCAGTAATTGTCATGTTTGCCGAAGACCGCTTGCTGTACTACCTGTGTGCTACTCACGCGTTTTGTGCTTCTATACCCAACTCCCCTAACTCCTGCCCAGGAAATGAATGTATCACGACTGGCTATGTCCAAACAAAATGCCTGCTTCGTGTATCTTCGCATTGCTATTTCCACAATGGATAGAATAATGAATTCTAGAAAGAAGAAAACCAGCCTTAAGTTCTATATATAAATCAGCTGAGAATATGTTTTCGGATTGGTGAAGATCCCGCATGATGAGCTTGGCCGTATTTGACATCACTAAAACCTTTTTGAATCTGATCCTTGTTAGTTTCGTGAATATTCAGGCATTATTCAGCCTCGACGTTGCCTAGACACGGAAACATCAATAATTTCTGCCAGTACTTAGGTAGGGTGTGCTAACGTCGTGTATTTTGTTTTGGCAAAGACTGAAATTTTAGGGAGCAAGATCGAATCACGTGACTGGTTGCTTGACTCAAAACCTGCCCTGAGCCTCTATGCAAATTGTGGTAATGCTTGATTCAGATCTGTAAGCTTCTTCGCCGTGTTCCTATACAGCGATTTGCCAAAAGTATTAGATGTCGCGTGTGCCCTCAGGGGAAGCCAGACTATCAGTCCAATATAGACTGATTTTCTACTCTTGGGTATGGCATCCTTGGCTGCCTAGTGCTTGCATGCGGAATTGAGTAGAGAGCTCCATGGGAGATTTTCTTCCAAACTGCTATTCAATCCCACCGGTGCAGTTGAAGCTTCGGTCCGCTGAATTTTATCAGGCTTAGCATCTCTTTGTTTTCCATTCCATAAATGCTTTGTCTGTCGTAGGACTTCTTCTCTTGATATTCTAAACTTGTTCTTTTGAACCGTGAGAGATACCCGCATGAACTCGATGCCAACTGCACATGAGTTCGAGAGCAATAGTTCTCAACAAGCGACACAAAACCAAAGTATCGATTGCAAAGGTCTCCGACGGACGTTCTGGTGAAGGAACTGGGTGGTCCAGAAGTAAGTACTAAGTACCAAGTAGTTATGGCCTTGTTCTCTCTTTGAAAGCAAAAAGCGATGACTTGTCTCTGAAGGTGTTATCTCCTGAAGTCTGCCAACTCGACATTCGATATATAAGCTAGGTGGTTTGTGCCATGTATTGATTTCAAGGTATCTCTCAATTGATTGAATTTCGTGACATTTGACTGTGCACTGAGTTGGATGCTGCTCAAGGTGCAGGTGCAGGTGCAGGTGCAGGATCATTTGTGGTGAGCCATCATAGCTCTTTTTAGCGCCGGGTCATGCCGAGAACTGGATTGCAGGTCAATTCAATATCATCAATTGACATCCCCGAAATGTTTAACTATCATTCCAAAGTTATAATATTCTATTTACCAACCACCACCTTTCATATACCTCTGCTGTACGCTATAGATATTCATATTAAATCAATACATAATACATCGTTCTTGGCTGTTACAAGGTCAAAATATCTATTGATATCCAGGTTTCCATTGTAAAATATTATCATTGCTGCTCTTTATCCTGCCGACCAACATTTAACATCTACCACAACGCTGTGTGTTTGTGACCCAACTATGGCATCCTCACCCAATGCACCCGGAAGTCATAGTCATACCTCAATATCTACTGTGAATCCTCCACCTCCAGCGCATACAAACCAGGGGCTAGAGATCCCTCTCGAAACCTTAGTATCGCATCTTCTTGCTTCCAAGCGTTCTCTATCATCTATCAGTACAGTATGGCGTGCCAACGAAATCGTCACCTCAGCGAAGAACGCATTGGAAGAGAGTGCCATATTGCAGGCTAAAACTAGGTTTTTACAAAGTGGCATCAATGAGCAGATGAAAACCTTGTTGAAGGTAAGGAAAACTGTAGAGTTTGTGTATAATGACGGCCAGGAAGATTTCAGCGTAAGTCATCGAACCAAAGCAGCGATGTGCGGCGTTGATCACAATATGCGCAGAACGTTCTACATAATCTCGATGCCGCAGATGCTCGGCTTGAATCTACGATGAATATGCTACGATCGACAATGGTGGATGCGGCTTTTCGACCGGCAGGCGAGGAACCTAGAAATTTATTGGACTTTGTTGATGAGCAAGGCGTGGAGAAAATGCGGGATGGCTTAAAGGAATTGATCGATGAGTCTAAGGTAACAAAATCTTTTAAAACTATCCGGGCGTTTGCAATGTTGACTCTCGATTCTAGGAAGCGGAAGCAGCATTCGGTACATCCATACTTTCTTTTGACAGCGATATACGCAGTTTGAAATCGGGGTTCAAGAATAGCAAACGAAAGACTTCATCTTATTCCCCAATACCAAATCACTTGTATACACTAGAGGGGCACGCCCAAGAAATGGCTTCGTTACTCTCATCACTTTCAAGTCATTTCGACCTATGCTTGAATGCCATCAGACATACAGAGGGAGGATATGCTGCTGTTCGAAATGCAGCTTCCAACCCGCCACCGGGCGCCGAGCCGGTATCAGTCTCCGGTGTGATGAGCAACTCTCACGATGACATAAATGAAGCACCCCTCACTGAACATGAGCGGGAAGAAATGTTTTCTATCCTCGAAAAAGATGCCGCGGAAGTTGAAGATGTGGTTATGGAACTTCACGATCGTCAGAATGAAATGGAGGCCAAACATGATGCCATCCTTGACCATGTTTCACATCTCGCCGAACAATTCAGACATACTGCGAGCGTATACAAAACTCTAGAGGGTGTATATCAGCGACTTCCAAGATATATCCTCGCGGGCCATGATTTCAGAGCTAGGTGGGAGGATACCAAGGTGCATATAAATGAACAAATGAATGAACTGGAGGGAATGCGACTTTTCTATGAAAATTATCTTTCCTCTTACGACGGCCTTATACTCGAAGTTCACCGCCGTACAGTTGCCGAGGAGAAAGCGAGATCGATAGCGAAGAAGGCAATGGAGCAAATTAATAAGATATATGATATAGATGTGAAGGAGAGGAATGATTTCAAATTTGATGTAGGAGATTATTTACCGGTTGATTTATATCCCGGTATCAGTGAAGCGCCACCAAAATGGGATTTTAGATTGGTGGAGGATGAAGAAGGGGGAAGTAGCACTCCTTTGTTGGAGAGGAGTGTGGTGAAGGAATCTTTTAAGAGAGATAGAGAGAGACACAGGAATTCGAAGGATAATTGATCGGTATTTCGTGAACGGAAAGGGTCAATAATTTGTAATTATTTGATATCAGTAATGGAGGCTTCATTCAAAGCTATGTCAATATTACAACCGGTTGCACTTTGTCAGAGCAAAAAGTGAAAACTGAAATCAATTGTGGAATGTCATTCTCGCATTTATACGATAAATTTCTAGAAAAATTCCACCCAAATCCCTTTTAGCAAAGCTGCTATCCACCTCGACGCGAAGTCGTGTGTCTAAGAATAGCCAATGCATTGTAAACAGCGAAGAAGATCTTTCTTTGGAATACCAAAAGAAATCGGACACCGGTTCTTTTGTATCCTATCGCTGGCTCAGAAACTTGTGTTGGTGTTTCTTCGGGGACTTGGGAGAGATGTGATGAATTGATATGGTGATGCGGTGGGCAAAGAGGGGTGGAAGAGGAGGAGGAGGAGGAGGAGGAGGAGGAGGAGGAGGAGGAGGTGGTGGTGGTAGTTGTAGTGGTTAAGCTATGAGTTTTGCGGTAACGAGATGGAGATGGAGATGGAGATGGTGACGGGAAGGGCTGGGGTGGGATTAGATGGATGTATTGATTCATGCATGAATGGATATTTGAAACTGGGAGTCTATTCTTTTTGTGGCAGAGGGGAAAGGATGGAGAGAATGGGGGATGGGCTCCAATTTCGTGGTTCGTGATTTGGAGCAAAGGGGGTGGGTGAGGCTTCTTGAAAATCGGGAAGGAAAGCTCAATAATTTCTTCGCCTCCATTTACTTTTGATGATTTGGCTACCTGGGACGAGAGAAAAAGGGGTAGATATTAGGTTTGATTGTGCGTTTACTTTTATTTTGAGATTTGTCATTGTACCTTTTTATTTCTTTTTCCCGAAAAAAGGGAAAAAAAGAAAGGAAAAAAAAAAACAACGTAAATTACAAGCCCCAGAAAGGTTCCGTTCCATACACCCCTTTTATAAATGGCTTGCCCCTTTTTATCATATTATCTGATTCCCGATCCTTCATTAATTTGATAGCCGAAGACCACGTCATTACTACTGGTACCGGTGTTTTCGGGAACTATTTGTGTCGGCCACCCGGGAGATTTTTCGGACCATGAACTTGTCATTGTTGCCCATAAGTCATGGTATAGTGTGACTGCATCTCGCTGTTGTTCTGTTCCTCCATCCGATGTTGTAGTTTCAGTTCCAATTCCTATTCCCCCGGGTGTTCCAATGTGAGTACCAACAGCCTGTAAACCTGTCTCCTCGGCTCCAGGTATCTTGCCACTTGTACTGGTAGTGGTACCCATATCAATATCCTGCATACCCATATCCCATCCTGCCATCCCCTCCTCAAAACTATCATCCCAAGCCGCCATATCCCCAAAATCGAAATTTGCATTTGTATTCTCCAATAAAGGCGCCATCTCCGGATCAAACATGGGACATTTTCCCTTGGATATCACAGCCGCTTTTGGTACTATTGCTTCTACTCTTTTTTCCCACGTTTTCTTAAGTGTAGTTAACATACCATGCATCACGAAATATTTATCGTAGTGTTTTTTTTTTCCTTTACTACTACTCGATTCCCTCGATCCGCTTTCCCTAGATTCGATATCTGCCCTGGAAGAAACCTGCGAATTTGATGAAAGACTATTGAACCTAAAACATAATGATTCAAGATACATACTCAACCCCACTTTCTCGCGTGTCGTTTCCGCAGACCAATTTTCCACGTGTGCAATTACAAATGTAAGTCGTACGAGCGCGACGAGGGAGTGCACTAGTTGTGACCAGTGGATTAGATTGAAATGTGTGTAGTCTTTAGGAGGGAGTGAGAGGATGTGTTGAAAGTATGATGCGCCGAGACGGAGACAGGTGTCGAGATGGTCGGGGGAGGGGATGGCTTCTGTGGTGCCGGGGACGAAGGGACGGTAGGGACGACGGAGGAGTCGAAGGGAGTGAGTGTAGATTGAGAAGTGAGTGTATTTGTGATATAAAGCGAGGAGTGCTGGATTGTGTTAGTATTGCCCTTTTTATACACTCTCTGAGAAACTTGAATAGAGCTCACGTGAAGAAGTGATAGATTCTGGTACATTTCGTTTCCAGGTATCTAGCTCAGAGGTGAATAATTGAACGTATAGGTCGGTGCTAAAAACATCCATTTGCGGATAGCTCTTTGCGGTCCATGTATCATTGATACGATCAGCAACACGCTCAAGTATAACAATAGCTGTTGCCGGCGTGGTCATATGTGATGGAATGAACGTATTAGGATTGCTTGGAAGAAGATTCTCGTAGGACATGGTTTGTGGTTTATTGAATCCCTTGGAAAGACTTTTCACTGTAGATCAGTATATAAACAGAAAGTTTCATTCAAAGGAGACGGCACTGACTGAGAACCCAAAACATAACATCCCATATAAGCTGTCCTAGCCTCCATCGTCCACGCGCCATCGCTATCCACAAGTCCCTTCGAATCGAACTCTCCAAAAAGGGCATTTTGAGGCTCTGCTTTATCAAGCCCTAATTCTATAGCCAAGGAATTGGCAAGGTTCATGTAAGTAAAACATGGAATTTGTTGTGGCTTGGTATGCGCGGGGTACCAAGCTATATATACCAGAAGACCAAGAAGATAGTCGAGGGATTTTTGTGACTCGACAATTAACTTGAGACTCAACACACGACGGAACTCCTGGTCTAGTTGGTGGTGAAGGTATGGGTGTGGGATGGCAGCAGTGGTGAGAATGGCCAAAAGAAGGAAAGGAGATTGTTGAGACAGGGTTCGGATTGTGGGGTTTGCGGGGAGTGTGACGAAAGGGAAGAATGGAAGTTTGGGAATATAGGAATTGAGGAGGTGTGTCGCTTGGGATAATGTGAGTTTGCGAGCAGAGATGTATTTGGATGGTAAGGGTAGTGCATTCTTCACTGGGGTAGGCGATCGTGATTTATCATCTTTAAAGACTCGCTTGTGATGGCTTTGAAGAGTTTCAGTGTCTTTCGCCGAATCATGATATACTGTGGTGGGAAGATCTAGAGAAAACTCTCCATCTTTTGAGGGGTTATCGGCAGAAAGAGACGGGGCGGATGATAATGGGCTACCGGTATCATCTAATTTTGTGCTACTTTCTGGGCGTGCAGTACGTCGAGCACGTTTTGGTCTGGCTTTCTCTCGAACAACACATCGACTTTTGGCTTGGTCGCACCTGTCTATAATTAGTAATCGTGATGTATGAGGATGATAGTCAACATCGGGGTTACCTCTGGCATATTGTACTGTCATCGGCAAAGAAGCATCGATTTTTACTTGCTCTGCAAGATTCGCAAGCACGTGCATTCCTCATTGCACAAATATTGATGACTGGTAGGGTGCATGTGATGCTTGACGTCTAATCTTCATCAATCTCCAGCGTTTGCAGACTCATTATCGCGATTCTTGATTGTTGCTCGTAAATGACACAAATGATGATCGGTCAGACCACGGTGGGGAAAGCCCTGTGGCTTATCCTCCGGATGTACGGAACTACATGTTAGAAATAAATCACATAATCTCACACAAACACGTAAATGCAAGGGTATAATGAAAGCATCGCGAAGCTTTTCAAGAAGTTCTACTTTCATAGAGAACCGAAATTGATGAGTCAATTTGGTTGAGAGTCTTGAATCAGTGAGAATGGCAATTTGGTATATAAATAGGTATGAAATGGCTATTGTAGCTTCCACGCACATTCGTGAACAAATCAACGATGAGACCATAAATCGTAGAACGTATCATGATAAAACCCCTCTAAACTCTTTCACTCATAGGTATATTCAAGCTCAACAATCAAAAGAAGCCGCCCCTTTCGCAATTTCCCTCTTTCCTCTCGAGGCATCGTTTCTTGGAGTTGACCTAAACATTATACCATAGGCAACCACAACCATTGGATTACTTGGGTGCCTGGGAAATGACTCGGTTTGACGATGAGTCTTTCGGATATTTCAAGTACCCTGTAACAAGATGTTGAGTCAATAGCAGAGATAGTCCAATCACTATCAAAATTTCATTGCCCAGATTGAGTCGTGGATATTTCAATGTCAGTCACAACCGCTCTATGATCCGAAAGATATACTCCATCATCATAGCGATTGCTCAGCACTGCGTAGGTTCCATAATCGACTGGTGCATCCTTTGAAGAGAAAATAAAATCGATTCGAGTTGGTGTATTATCTACATATCCAAACGATGTAAATGTCATTTCATTTCCGTACCGTTTCTTCACAGGGACGAGATCTCGAACATCTGCCATGCCCGAAGTTGACGATGTCATTGTCTTGTAGGCTTCATCGTCTGGAGGACTGTTGAAATCTCCAGCAAGTAGCAGTGCAGCGGGAGTATAAGTACTTTTGTAATGATCGACCTTCTCCAGTATAATTTCAGCACTCTTTTGTCGAGAAATAGGACCAGCGTTATCCAAGTGAGTACTCATCATAACAACAATCTCGTTCGTCTTGCGATGCATAAATATACCTATAGTAAGCAATCTGATAGAACCAGCATCCCAACCAAAGCTAGGCTTCTCCGGAGTCTCGCTGAGCCAGAATGTTTTGTAGAGAACAAGATGCCACACCGCTGGACGATAAAAGATGGGAGAATATTCTCCAGCTTGTTTGCCATCGTCTCTCCCAACTCCAATATAAGACCACTGACTTCCAGGACCTTCATTCAAGGCATCGTGGATGTCAACGAGTTGAGAGTGAAGAACCTCTTGCAAACAGATGAAAGTCTCGGGGGTAGTGGAATTAAACACTAGTTCGGAGCACAGTCGAGGACATCGAACCGACCAAAATTCCTCTCCTTTGAACGGGGATTCCGTTGCATAACGAATATTGTGAGTGAGGACTCGAACGGGAATCGAGATCGACTTATTATCATCGGAAGGAGTGGAGACGATAAATTTCTCTCCTTCGAAGTCAGATAAACTCTTCTCACGGGTCATGTCGTTAAGAGGAGTGGACCAAGAGGCTAATTTATTTTTGGAATCAACGATGGAATCCACAATCGTTTGCTGTCAACCTCTGATTAAACTCACCCTAGTGATGACGATCGGGTAGTCGTGTTTTTCGTCTTACAACCCACGATGAATGTTTTCGTGTGCAAGAGTCCAAGGGTAATCCCAAAAGAATGAGAGAAAATTGAAGCTGCGAGAACAGGTTTATGTCATGGTAGAACTATTGATATAGTTCCTAACAACGCTTTAGCATCAAATGACCGGATGGGATTTTGCACGTCGCTGGGTGCAGGAGCATATGAGGAATTCAGTATAGCTATAGCTGTAAATCGTTATATGTAGACACCAAGGGAGAGGAAGGTTATTTGTCAGACAGTAAGGTATTTGAGTAGCGGGTCATATGATCCGATCGCGATGACAATGAGGGGGCTACTCTCAAGTCTTGGGCTACGTAATCTTTATATTTGTAGAGACGCGATATGCAGAAATGTGTGTGTGGATGGGCAAATAAGGGAGCAGGAATAGAGAATCCACAGGCATCACATGACAAACGTCAATTAGAGTTTAGTGCGAGAGGGGCACTGGCAATGGCACTTGCGCTCGCGAATCGCATCTTTCCCAACCTCATCATCTCGTCATCTCATCACCCAACCCCTTCATCGTAAACGATACGAATGCGAATGCCCTCTCGCAATCTATCCTCAACTTGCAGATGTTGTGGACATTTAAGGCCATGGTGATCGATATTTGATCATTTACACCTGCATTAGAACGAGAATGCGGTTGTCCGGGTACTTCTTTTGGCCATTCAAAGTTCTTGATTAGACCATGAATGTGCCTGTGGCTTCGAAATCCGATTTTAGTCACCGGACAAAGTGACAGGCTTACAGTTCTGATTGACCAAACAATCACGAGCATCATCCAACGAGACGCCCTTTGCGCGAAACTAAATCATTATGGAGTCACACTTGCATTATTTTCCTTCCGTTTTTGCATTCTTAATTCCGCTTTTAATGTTATTTCCAAGTTTTGGAGACGCTTCCTACTCTTAATACTGCTCATATAAATTTCGTGGTGTGGGTGTGATGTCTCACTAAAAGATGATTCACATATTCCCACATGCCCTTATCTAACAAGGCGCAATACGAAAAACGATGACTAGTTCCTCTTGAGATTCTACTGCGTGACTGACTATAAAGCGAACATGCCCTTCACGAATACGTCTTTGATTTCGGTACCCATTCCTGCCCTTTATAGTCGCAGGAATCTCCCCATTCGAATACTTTTCGAGTTCAAATCACCAACTTCCCCGCATTCGCCACAAGTACATAGACCGGCCTTGAGCCGGATCTATTGAGAGTTTTAATCTCCTACCTATCACTCAAATTACGCACCATGCCTTTCAACGAGTTCCAGCGTCGGGACTCCTGGCCTCCAACCATCATTCATATCCGCGAGAACAACGCAGACATTGATGCGATCGATGATGACCCATTTTCCTATTTCCTCACATCGCCAGACGAGATCACAGATGACGATATTGATGACTTCTCTGCCGGTATCATGTCTGATGATGAAGGAAAATCCGAAGTCCGGGAGATTTCTCCTTCGTCCTTACAGCGGGCGTCATTGGAGGACGAAGAGGATATTTTGTTTGGATTTTCCATCCCCCTTAGCTTGAAGGACTTTACAAAAGTGCATGGAAGTGGAAGAGAATCACGGGCTGGACACCGAATGGATCAACAGCTCAAAGGACTTGGAATCTCTATTTCTGATTTTACAACCAGCCGAGGCCGAGCGAAGGCACGGCTAACACCTCCACAAGGCCGCGGTCGGGGTGAAACACGAAGCGTGCCATTAAGAAGACCTCACTCATGGCGCGAGCCCAGTCCTGACCTGAGGTCTATCAAGGAGGAGGGCGAGGAGGAAGAGGAAGTGAGGGGAAGTGGAGCGATGCCCTCAATGGTTTCCAGTCAGGCTGTGGAGAGTCCGAAGCCGAAGAAGAAGGTTCACTGGGCACTTTGAATTGTGTTATGTTTTGTTGTGTCCTGAATCAATTGCACACCGTAATTTGCATTGCTTGGAGTTTGGATACAGGTATACCGCAAGGTTGGACTTTCATTGAGCATATACCCGTCTACAACGTAGTCTTTGGACTTTTTTTTTCTTTTTGTAGCATCGCATAGCATCGCAATATTTTTAGCCTAATTTTGCACCCGCAATATCGGGGATTGCATTATACCCAAACCTTGGAATCTCTTCAGTGATCATGTCTTTGTGCTTCCAACTATTGCATTCACCCAGTCGCTACCAAGAAGCTTTATTTTCCAGTTCCACCAAACTACCACCCCACCTCACAGAAGATTAGTCATCATGAATTAATATAACTCCACCTCGCCCACGACTATCTTCAACTTTCTGAGGGTTGTAGGCTCATTAACGTACTCTCACGAAAAGAAAGCCACCGTGAATACCCAATAATTTCTTTTGTAGATTGTTAATACACAATTGGTTTATCCGCCTCGACTGCCCCGCCGTCCGCAGTCATCATGCACGCCCTCGTGCCCGGGCGCTTTCCCGCCCTTTTATCCCGTGTGCCCTCGATGTTCTCGTCTCATAATACCATTTATAGTCCAGCTTGATCATCATTTATGTGCACACCGTTTGACTCCTCCCCGACCCATTCATTCAATTTCACCTATCATCCTGAAATTCAATAATTACTACGTTCACAATGGCTTTACCTTCTGCGGGGCAAACATTTCCCACAGCCTTATCGCGGGATGCGGATTCTTGGTTGTACAACACTGAATTCTTGGGTGTATCACAAGTTTTCTCAAACGATCTGGATGATTTGATGCAGGATGTACCTAATCTTGCATTTTCTAATGATCCGATTGAGTCGGGCACAGGGTTCACTCCTCATTTCGTACATGATCTTCATGCTACTCAACTTGAACCGGGCCAGGGCTCATTTCAAGCATTGGTTCCTGCTCAAGCGCCCCTCAACCATGTGTCGAGTTTCAATAAGGAAGCGAATTCTAAATCTAGTACATCCACAACTGTCACAGATACCTACTTGTTTAGTGCTACAAATCGAGTTAAGGGGTCTGCTCGCATAGGTAAAGCCAAAAAGTATTCAAGAGGCGCTAGTGCCTCTAGTATCAGAAAACGAACCAGACAACGGAAGGCACATCTGTTAAAAGGATTTGCTCTACTTGAGAAGGCAAGGGAGGCCCTGAAACCTTACTCTGAATTGCCCAGAAACTTCGCCATTTTACTCGAATCTTCATTTAGTCAGTTGGAAAAGATTGTCGAAGAGGCCATCTGCTCAGATGACATGTCTGATTCGTCTTCAACTCCAGAATCATCGAATTCGGAGATGGACTCGGCATATGAATCAATCTCCGACGTTTCACTGTCGGAAATCACAAACTCTGTGCATGAGGAACAGAACATTAATTTCGAAAGGCAAACTACTGAGCCTACACCATCCAGTATTCACGATTCAGAAGTTAGCCAGGGGGAAGAGACACCTAGACCGGTCCAGCCTTCATCGCCTACTTATCAATGTACATACGGATCTAGAGGTGAACGATGTCAACATTCTACAAGCAGAAAGTCCGATTGGATTCGACACGAAGAATCTGAGAAACATTGGCCTCAGAAGCGTTATATGTGCATGCTCTGCGCTGAACCAACATCGGACGAAGATCGGAATCCTTGTTGCACTTACTGCCTTTTAGCATTCTCCTCAAATGTAGAAGTGTATAGCCATAGCTTGAATTGTACCGAAGCAAGGAGGAAAGGCAAAACGTTCACAGGAGCAAAGACGGATCACTTTCAGGCCCATTTGGTTGAAGTTCATCACTGTTCTGGACTTGACGAGATCTCTGCAGCTTGGACATACAACCATACCACAAAATGGCCAAGATACTGTGGCTTTTGCACATACCACTTCAAAGATTGGGAAGAGAGAAAACATCATGTTGCCGATCATTTCAAAAGAGGTGCTGACATCTCAGATTGGAATCCCGCATTGCACAACCCCCGACGAAAATCCGCGGATAAGCCAGACTTCTCACCAAGAAGCGACGATGATGATGATGATGATGACGATAACGACAACGATAATTGGCACCAACATGGCAGAGGAAGGTATGCTACAGAAGAAGCTACGCAAAGCGCCTACACCACGGTTAGCAGTGAAATGAACTGTTTTTACCCCCTATCAAACGATAGCTACCTGGACTGGGGTAACAATGTAGTGGGATGGAGCCAGTATAATCTTGATTCGAAGGAACGTTACTCGAATTCACTTATGAGCCGCGTCAACATCCCTCGGAAAAGTCGACAGGGGATGAAACGAAAACATTCTGACTATGGCGCCTATGAACCCGAATTCATTAGCGACTCATATTCTACTGACCATGCTTTAAGCTACAACTCAACCAAAACAGTGTTGATGCACTTCCAAGGCACCGCATCTGCGGCAGCGGCCCAAACGGGCAAATGGACCACTTACAGCTACCATCATTCTCAACTTCTTCCTAACAGTAATGCAACTATCTCCTACATAGATGGATCTGACGCTACGTCTTGGATTTATCCGCCGAAATCTACTACGGCCCTTGAGACAGTCAATGATGCGTACGTGAGAAGAGATGATAGATCGCATCACAGAATAAGTCCGGAAAACTTTAGAATCAAGAGGGCACTTCCGAGAGTCATACATAATTCAGAAAGGTATGTTGTATTGAGTTCCAGGAGGTCTTTACTAATAGCCAAAACAGTCATAGAAGTCATCGAGAGTATGACAACTCTTATTCCCATTCAAGTTGTTCAAGAGAGCTTGGGCAACGTTTTGCCTGGAAACAACATCGGCTAAACGTGAATGCCAACGGAGACAGAAAGCCTCGCTTTGAATGCAGCTGCTGTAAACGCTGTACTGAATGTTTCACCGGCAAAGATAATATTAGTGGCCATTACATATCCGCTCAAATACAACATTTTAAAGACCATCTGAAATCTCACCATCAAACAATGGTTGGAGTTGGAAAACTTCTGCTTTCTGTAACAAAAAACTCAAGGTTTGATAATCATCAACTCAAGCTTGATCCTCATGTCCGAGCCAAAGAATTGAAGTTAGAATTGAAGTTGTGGTCTGATCAATTTTATCTCCCTCCCGGGAAGTGTGGAGATGAAAGTTTTCTTGAATGTTCCTACAAAATCTCTTGGGGAGATATTGGAAGTTATATTTTTGATCCTCCTAATTGCTTTTCGAGCAAAAAACAGACTTGTGGACCAGGACAACGATTGCAGGAGCATTTCTCTGGAGATAAGTGCTGTCGGAATCACAATAGGGCGATTTGGCATTTCTTTGAAGAGAAGTGTTGTCGGAAGCACAATAGTGCCATTGGACATTCCTGCAAAAGAAACTTCAATTGCCCTAAACACCAAGGATTTAAAGATCAACGTGGATTGGGCCCCAACATTTTTCTTTGGGATTGTGCGAGATCATCTGGGGTTACCGAAGAGCAATTGACTTGGATCATCCAACCGAATTTCAAGCCTTTCGGTATCACATCAAACCGACCAAGATATCAAAAGGCGAAATCAGAGTTTCCACAGTCGGTGGCACTTGAAAGATATCTTTCTGATTACAACCGGTCCGAACACCTGGCGTACCTAGCTTCCCGTCGTATTAGTTGTGATGCAAGCGACGGTTCGAATGCATCGATTGAAACTCTCAGCTTCACATGTAGCGGAGCAACTCTCTCTGTGCAAGTTAAACAAGGAAAATGGTGCTGTTTGTTCAGATTGCCTAAAGAATTGAACGTAGGACTTACAGTTGACGATCTGCGAGCAACATTCGATGGCCAAGATGTGGATACGCATTAGCTTTTAGGGGGCGTAAGAAACTTCAAGTTGGTTCTTACCACCTTTCCTGTTGACATTAGCACAGCTGTACCGGAAGATAGCAGTAAGGATGTAGGAAATTTAGAGTGATAAACCATTCTGGCAGTCGGCTTATCAAAATTCGGTTTCGGACGTTGTTTGAAGGATACCATGAGCATAGGTGTTGGATTTTATTAGGAGTCAACGGGCATATTTCATGATGATGGAATTAGAAGTCCTTTTGTTTAATGCGGGAACATTTTATGAACAAACTGGGAATTAGAGCAAGAATTTAGCATGGTGTTAAAGGGGTTAAGTATACTGCAGAGGAGTACATTTGATATTAATCAAAAGAAAATTCTAGAACATCAAGAAATGAACATAGATCTGGTTTTTGTTTGTCTAGTTTGTCTTGAGATGATGCTTCACTTTGGGAGTGATTGCTTATGCGTTGAGTAGACATTTGTAGGCGTGAGTAGGCGTGAGCAAGCGTTTCTGATTTGTTTGCACTGCTTCCTGTATTTAATCCACTCACCATTCCCGGCAGTTGCCAATAATTCAAGAACCAACAATCAAAAGAGAATTCAGATTCTCTGAATATATGTTATTTTCTGAAGATAGTCTCTTCATGAGCTTCACTAGTAGGGAAGCTATGAATGACAGGACTGATTGTTAAATATGGAGTTGCATGGTGAATTGACAGAACCACATTTTCCTACGATTTCTGTGGGAGATAGATGATTCTCAATGAGATTGAAGTTCCTTTATCTATCTAATATAGAACCAAATAATTGTGATTCAATTTCTTTTCTTTTGATATTCAATGTTCTGAGGTGACGAACTTGCGTCATAAAAAAAATGATGCTGGCACAGCCAACTCTGGCTTTTTTCAGACCTAGAACCAATTCTGATAGCCATTGAAATGAAACGACTAATAAAGACTTATTGATTTATAACCTTGGCATTAACAGGTCCGGCCACTAAGTAACATTAGGAAATTCCATTTTCTTACTATTGTAATGAACAATAGGTTCGGAATGAATATTTCAATGTGGAACATGGTTCTTAAGTTAGGCTAGTAGATACATAATCTCGTTTAATGTTTTGAGTTCGCATTCGCCTAGAGACTGGAGACTGATACAGCGGATCGGGGTTATATAAGGTTCTTGGGACTTACAGTTTGGAACTTATAATTTACAACTTACAAATACAATCTACAACTCGACTTCCAAACTTACAACTACAAGTTACAATTTACGATTCACAGGTTGCAACTTTCTCTCAAACTCGAAACTACTTACAATACATCCAAAACATCCGGACCGTCTTTAGATCTTCTTTAGACTTATTACTTTTTACATTATGGACAGCAATCCAGAGACTCAAAGCATCGATTCTATCTCGCAAGAAATGGAACTTCTTGCAATGGATCCCGCAGACCAAAGAATCGCCCGTGAATCTGAACAACAGAACACCGAAGAGTATGCCGCCAAGATAGCCTTGGAAACATCTCTACCAGATGCGGATACCAGTCCCACGACCTTGATTTCTGGATCTCAACAAGGTAGCGTACTCCTTTGATGCTTGACTGTTGATTTCTGTTTTGCTAATGAGAAACTTTACCATAGTTGGACAATCGAGTCTTTTACCCGAGATCATTTATCACATCATCAAGTTTCTTGATTTCGAAGATGATGTCCCAACCATAATCTGTGTCGCTCTGGCATCGAAACTTTGTCGGGATCTTGTAGCAACACTCATTGGACTGCATTTCACACCCCCAGGAGAAGAAAGGGAAGAAAAATGGTTTCTCATGGGCCGTAACGAGCCATGGAATCTCACTCTCAAACAGAGGTTGGAGCTCGCACCTCTGTTGAAGGACTGGGCTGGAGTTAACTACAGACCTGCCGATCCCAAGACCATCACAGTCTTAGGTTTAGCTCCACATGATCAGCGATTTTGGGAGGCACCAAATGTCATGCTACTGTCCCGTGCAGCGTATGGCGATACATGGATGCAAGAATTCGCCTTGCCACAACGACATGCGGACTACCATAATATGATCTTGCCGTTCACGTACAATTTCGTGCCACACACGCCATACTTTCCACCTCCGCTGCGCAACAAAGTCAACTGGTACGAGGAAATGGCAAAACTTATTGTCCATGAATATATCATGGGTGAATGGAATGAAGAAGGCAACACCCATATTGGTGCCTGGTTCGACCCTGAAAGAGTGGTGTGCGCTCCACCATATGACTCCAGGGGCTTGTGCAATGCGCGGCGAGAATTCTGGTCAGAATACATGCACAGCAGCTTGAGAGCTTGGGTTCACCACGAAGGACCATCAAAGTTTGAAGGCATGGGAGACGGCAATGGCTTCATTGTGTCAAATGAGGACAGTCTCGTGAAAGTTGCATATGATATTCGGGTGAGACCCCATCCATGGACCTACAATGGTCGGGATAACTTTCACCGTTCGATATGTCTTGAAGAGGGCGCCACAACTAAGCAGATGTTGAGGGCTATTGAGAAAGACATCATCTATTCCTGGGGCCCATTAACTTGGGAGGAAGATGACAGTGATTGAGTCGAGCACGCTTTCGCTTTGTTTGGGAGTGATACGTTTGATAAGGAAGGATTAGAAGAAGTCTAGCACAACTTTATCACCGTTTAGTATAGTCCTCCAAAATGCAACTGTTTCATAACAAAAAGAGTTTCAATCATTGTGAAGTCCATGCAGTTGTATTTAGGCCTAAACGCTACATAAAAATTATATGCAAATAGTCTGTGTTGAATTAAATAACCGAGGAGCTTCTTCTCCACATGCTTGTGACCCAGCAACCAGATCCCTTCTACAACCTTACTCGGATCTCCTGCACTTTTCAAAATACAAAGTGAGAAATCTGTGTGGTTTCAGTCCACCCATTTACATCCAAAAATAAATGAATTCACAATGGATATTTTCGATCAAGATTTAGCCACCCAAAACTCTGGAGATATGAACTACAACAGCAAGACAAGTATGGCAGTGGATGCCTGCAACAATACTGCAGTCACTAATAGAATGGAAGTTAATCCTTCATCTCAAAACGGTACAATATACTTCCATCTCTGTCCTTCTACTTTCAAGTGACTAATAAGATATGATCTTCCTCGCAGATCAAAAGCGAATCGTTCCACCTGAGATTGTTTACGATATCCTCGATATCCTGTACAGAAAACATGATGTGCCGACAATATGGTGCATTGCTCTCTCCGCTCGAGTTTACTATGATTACATTGCCAAATTTGGCTATCAATATAGACTTCGTCTTACCACAGAGGAAAAGAGAGAGCTAGCTCCACTTCTAAAGAACTGGATGGGAAGTCAATACCGAATCATGCGCTCAAAGACCATTGACACCATCGACGCGGCACTTTTATTCCGTAACAATACCATGTTCATCTCCCGCAAAGTCTATGGTGATACAAACGCAAAGGAACGCGCTTTGTGCCAGAGATTTGAAGATTACGATAGCTTCAAGGCTCCGTTGAGGTGTTCAGTCTACTTCTCTGCATTCTACAACGACCTTCATGTTCCAGATCCAACCAGAAAGGGAACAGACTGGTATGAAGAGATGGCTAAGTACTTGGTGCTTTACATTACCCAGAATTGGGACAAAGGCAGTGGACACCCAATCAGTTCCTGGTTCGAGAGTCGAGAATCGCCAGAGTATCCTGCTCGTCAACACTTTTGGCAAGAATACATGCGCAGTAGCTTGCGAGCATGGGTCCATTACGAAGGAGAAGATTTTGGTGGTAAACCTCCCCAGAAAAAATTTTCACGTACTAAATATGGTCAATGCAATCTGCCATATTCGATGAAGCCGGACTGGACTTATAATGGGCTTGATAATCAATATAGGGGCCAATATATACAAGAGGGCCAAAGCAAGGAGCACATCATGCAGATGATACCGAATCACAATATTCTTAAATGGTTGCTGCATCATGATGGAGAGGGCTGGGTTTACAAGGCTATCTGTTTTCCGAAAGGGACTTCAATGAGAGAAGTGCTGAAAACTTTTGAGAGAGATATTGAGGAGTCTTGGGGTCCATTAGATTAGAGATATGAAGTTTGTAGGAGAGCGGGTCAAACTTCTTGTTCCCCCATGTTTCCAAGAGTTTTACACACAGGCAGTTTGGGAGGAGGTTAGCATCATGAGTTGGCTCGACTCATGTATAATTAGCAATCTGATAGGGTATGATTCGAATTAATACGATATACCGAGCTTTTCCAGAAACTTTGATGTGGGATAGTGCCTTGAGTATGATTAGTTTTATGTTTTGATCTGGGAGTCAAGCAACAAACTGCAGATGCCTGCTCACGTTGCGGACAGTAAAAACACGTTTCATCAATTTGGCACAAGAGCTTGTATGTGATTTTACACCTTTATTGTTCTGAACCTATCTATTTCGCAATGCCATCCGTGTAGCACGCAGGTCCCGAACCTGAAAATGTATGTTTCTGAACCATATTATCACTTTATTGTGAGGAATCAATAAGTACGGTTGTTCTATCTATCAGCCTGTCCTGCAGAAACTTTTGATATGTAACATAATTGATGAATTGAAAGACCCTACTCTATCCCCTGATTTCATCCTGACGACACACAGAAACGGTAAGATGGCATCACAGACTATTGAAAGGGGAAGGAGAACACTTCAAGAGTTGAATGTCTCCAGCCAGCCAGCCAATTAATCAAAATCTGAGAATCGGACAAGGAAACCAAATCAGATAATAAAGGATCTCCAGCTACTTTGAATAAAGCGCTTAGTACTGCACGACATGTAGTATTGATATCTTTGATCTCAATCTTCGTACCATGACCAGTATCCCTCATTACATGCAGTACCATCTAGTTTCATGGCTTCCCAAACATATTTTCCAAATCTCTCACTTGCCTTTTTAGATCCTTTACCTCTGTTGTATCTTTGTCGTCCTCTTCACGTACCCAGAACCACAACGGACCTCGAACATACGAAATTGAGATTCTATACGGAAGGTATCCCAGGCGACTATCATGCAATACAGGATAGAGTTGTTTATATCTCTCGCAGCTGGCGATTAAATTGAGTAATTCCCGTGCGGCTGTGGGATACCATTGAATACCCATCCCATAGGGATTCGACAACGTCTTAAGTATTGGGGAATGAAAAGGTACCTTTGGTGGCCACCTTTTAAACGGGAAATTTTTCCAATGTCGGACTCTCTTTGAAAGTGCATGTTCACGAGAGTCGATGACATCGTCATCATCATCGGGTAGATCTCCGTATATCTTGCGATGCAAAAACATGATCTGGCAGCCTTTCGTCTCGTCGAGGAAGAGTTCCGAGACCTGGCGATAGTCAGGACCAATCCATGTCTTCAGGGCCTTTGTGAGTCGTCTCATGCTGTATATGTCAAGAAAAGGTTCTTCCAAGGAAGTTGGGAAACATAATGAGGTGGCTGATCTTTGTTGCATAGGATATTGTGCTTTTAGGAAGTCCCAGTATATACGTGCAGTAAGACCGAGGCATATTATCGTTGGTCGATTCGATTTCTCGTCGTCGGCTTCTACCATGACTTCGATGAGCCGGAGAATGATCTCAGGTAGTAAGAGCTGTTTGCTGTGGGGCGTAGCCGCTGTCATTGTCGTGATCGATACTTTATCTGCGTTTGGATTACCGATTATTGGAGTATGGATGTCGAATTTGATGGAGCTTTGCGCCATGGCAGATGCAGTTGACCAGTTTCTTTTCTCTCTTTTATTGAAAACCAAAAGTAGGTGGTCGAATTATTGGTTGTGTGGGTTGAGAAGAAAGATAGCTTGAAGGACTGGTTACGAGTTTCGTCAAGAGATACGGTGCATTTGTCGCATTAAGATTTCATGGAGATTCCAATCAATTCCAAGTTTTACCAGGTAATAGAGACCGTCTAGTTAATCAATATCCTAACCAATGTGCAGCTCAAGATAAACAACCTGAAACCGGAATAGGAATAGTGTCGGGTTCGGCTAAATCTAAAGCCAGCCGAGCTGTATCAAAGAGCTAGAGAATTAAACAGTGGAGATTGGGATATATGCCAAGAAAGAAGTTATGAGAAACCTATTAGTTTATTCGAGGAAAGTTGGCAGTACATAAACACAATACATAGGAAATGAGAGTGTAATTTTCATCATGATCAATTCCAACTAATTGAAAGAAATAGAGTGTCTTACTTTGCTTAACTGTCTACGTCGTTCTCAAATGCATGATTTAGCTTAGCTAAGTTTGTCCTAATTTAGAGCAGCTCATGTTCAAGGCTCATGGGTGGGTTTCTCGAAGTCAAGCTCAATATTTCACATCAACAGCTATGAGGCCCTTTGAACAGCACTGATGAGGTCTAAATTTACATTTATTGAGATTATTTATTAGCATATAAAAGGTAAAACAACAACATATCCTATTGATTCCTGCTCCATCAATGTGCTTTGCTGTTACATCTCTCTTGTCCACAATTATCACTCATCAAATCCGACATCTGGCATCTGGCATCTGAATCCATCGTAACGTACAAGTCACTGTATATGAAATCAGTCTACTTAAAAGTTCATTAGCTATAATGATATGGAAAGAAAAATGCTATTATATAGAGCATGACAACCACTTACTTATTTGGGCAACTTGAGCTTCACAATCAGTTAATCTTTTCCTCTGTAGCAGAGCTTGTTGATGCAGTTGCACTTGGGGTATATTTCATTCTGAACTTCATTTTAATTCTTTGAGGGTCCTTGATCTCACTTGTGCTGGTAGTTGTGAGCTCTGAAGAAGTTGAAGAAACAGTTGGAATGGTAGCTGACAAACAATTAGTAAATCAACTCAGGCAGAGATTTATTCAAGAAAGATCATACCCTTTAGACGGACTGAAGATGGGGTTCCAATTGGATCACGTCCAGTTTTGCTGCCCGTTGCCTTTTTCCATTGCTTTCTCAAGCGTCTTTCCTTCTGTTTGTTTCCATTCATATAATCCAGTCCTTGTTGATCCAACCTATCCAGAACTGCCAGGGACATCTCTGCCTCTCTACTAGAAGTGCCATCTTTCCCTGTTTTTGACGTTCCTCTGTTTTGAGACACGCTTTGAAGCGATGATAGAGAATCTTTAATCTTGTTAATAATCAGGTAGAAGCTAAAGAAAGATAAAGGAACCTACCACATTTCAGGATGATTATCAAAGATTTAGGAGTGTGAATAATATGACTACCATCCTCATTTTGGTTCAGTTTCCTGCGTTTGTTGGGAATTTGACTTGAGAGACTCTCTTCAAAGTCCTCAAGTTTGCGTTTTTTTGTGAATGGGGCTTCTGTGTTTAAGGAGGTTTCTTGATCAACCTGCTCAGATTGTGGATGTGAACCAAAGGTAACCCTTTGTGCTGATACTTCGTTTCCCATTTTCTATTGAGGATTGTATGTTAATAAAGTGGGAGGCTTGCCTGAAAAAAGAATTGTAGACTGGATAGAAAAGTGATCAAAAATTTGGTGAAATCTGGTGTTTTTGGAAGGTTAAAGTTGGTGCAGGAGAAAGTCAACTTTGGCTAACCCATTCGGAGCTCCGGGAAAAACAGCCACAAACTTCCGGTCTCATTAAATGATTTAAATTCACTACATATGATAAGATTAAGTAGATTGCTTCTTTGAACTTGTCTGTTTCAAAATCGCATGAACTACTTGATACAATGTCGACAAATGCATTGTCTTGATCAGTCTCCAGATCTAGAGATATGGAATTATGCCGAGATTCGCCTTTGAATTATTATAAAAAATGTTACAATAAATTAATCTTACTCTGTTGTTGAATTAATACTATATATGAAGTATATAATAGAAAGGAAAAGTGGTACAGAATTCTAGTGTAACAACTTGTTGAGAGAAAATGCTACTCCGGTACCAAGCGCGTGCTTCTAGCACCAGACTGAAGCATTTTTTGAGTGAATTTCAATGTCAGGTTTCCTAGCAGAGGCTCATGAAAAATTCTTTTATTGATATTAGACATTGGTTGGAGATAAAATTAGCTTAGGTTCCGGCCTTTTTAATAGCCGAGCATCCTTTCATAGGCTAAATTGACAGGTATATGGTTCGTTTGTCTTGTATTTTTGTATATTTGAGAGTGATCTTAGCTTGTTGAATCTTCTGATAGATAAAGGTATGTAAGAAACTCCCCTTCCTAAGAAACAACACTCCCTTTCAAGGTTTCTTGGTCTAATTTCCTGAAAGATGGGTTGCATGAACGCAGCGAAACGACGTGCCAAAAAGGCCAAAAAGCGTCAAGAGCTCGAAGAAGCCAAGAAGGCTACCGAAAACAGCTTGGTTTCAGAGCATCCTCTTGCTGTTGTTCAGGAGACACTTGATAACAATGCCAGCACTCTCAAGGAGGAAGAGGATCATTCCCGAATCAGTGACTTCAAAGCCTTTATGGATGAATCAGGTAAGTCATAGTCACTTTTCTGTCGTATCCTATCTGAGTTATCTGTGATTTAGTTGCTAATTCCATCTTACTCCAGATACCAAGGTCTCCACTTTTACTCCTAATTTTACGAAGCCCATCTTCCCTAAGGATCTTTTTCTGCAGATTTTTGACATCCTTTTGAAAGATATACCAAGGGGCAACTTTGCAGAATCAGAGAAAAACATTGTGCAAAGTATTGTAGCTGCAATTTGTCTGGGCCTCACGAATACTGAAAATTGGGCTCTTTTGCACCGTGCCACCAAGACTCCTCGGACTTGGCCTATATGGGTTGCCCTGCGAGGATTCAGCAAGTATACAAAAACTCGTCGTCTGGCATTAGAAAAATGCCTCATACCTCAACTTCAATCCTGGATGCTGCCCAAATATCGAGTGGCACGAATTGCAAACCTCGGACATGGCAGCGTTCTAGATTTTGAAGTTCCGCGCCATACTCATGGCAACACGCTGTTCTTATCCCGCGAAATCTATGGAGATGGCCTTGACTGGGATGAGGAAGAGATAAGATTAGTGAGGCGATATACGGACCGAAAGATAATCCTACACAGAGCACACTGTTACCCACGCGAGAAAAGACCCATGAATCTATTAGACTCTTACTTTGGTACGACATATGAATCGGATTCATCACCATCTTTCCCTTATACTACATGGTCTTCTAAGCTTCCACGCGAACTTAGACCGCCCAAGCCTTTTGGTATGGGTGAGGATTGGTATGAGGCTGCAGCTATCAGTTATTACAACAAGGTTGTCGTCTTCTGGAAAGGATGGGACGGAGAGGGAACACAGAGAGCTTGGTCCTATTTCCAGAAGACAGATGTTCATGCATGGGCAATGAACAGGGATAGCGATGAGAGTCATGCACCTGAGGTATTGAAAGTCAAGAAAGAGTTGAGGAAAGTAGAGTCTACATACAATCCCCCACGTGGCCTTGTCAGCAGAAAGAGCAAAAGTAAGGCAAAGGAAAAGTAACCCGCAAACTTAAATTCTTTCAATTGGGGGATTAGATAAGATATTTGTATTCTAAAGAAAGGCCATTAAAGCTCTAGACCTTGAAAAAGGAATTTTGTAGATGATTGTGGAGATTGTGATAGGAGGCGGTGTTTGACCGTTCATAGAATCAAATGTCTTTCAGCTGATGTTTCTCATTTGATAACAATCAAATACATACTACAAACAAGATTTTCACTTTATGGCTGTTCTATTTGTTCTTATTGGAAAACAAATCCTGTGTCTTGACAAAAATGGCCAACATCATACGTGTCCTTTAAATTTGCTATTGCTTTCAGAAAAAAAGAAGTGTGTTTCCTACTTGATACTTTAATGATTTGCTGTCTACCTAGGTAATCTTCAGGTATAGTTTCAATCTTTGCCGATAATGACTTACTGTGTTTCAATGAATTGATGAAGCTTCTAATGCAAACCACTGTATCACAACAACAATTGATTGCATGGTGCTTGATTTTCGGAAGAAAAATGGTGTAAAACAAAAGATCAACAGAACTAGAGTTTGCTCCCAGTATTTAGCAAAAGTGTTAATGGGTAGCCCTCCCACATCTTTCACTTACATAGGTAGGTAGTTCTTATTCTATCAACTTCGTGTTAGCTGTTCCTTGTTCTTATTCTAGCGCATATGGTGTCATACGCTGTTATTTCCTGTCATCCTAAAAATCCTTTGAATTTCTATATCATATTAACAATTTATCATTGATGATATGTACTATCTATAATGTCTCTCATCCAGAGAAGCTTAACAAAAAATACAAACTTGGGCTTGAAAATATAAAAATTCTAGAATATGTCCATTCATTACCCAATATCTGATCTGCTATGCATATATAATACGCATTTGCATTCACTTTCTAGTAGAATCATTTAAGACACTATTATCTGTACTTTAATCACCTTTAAATTGTGTTCATCTTATTAGTCTTCGACTATGTCATAACATCAAAAATCATATTTTTGGCCTAGGTCCTCGGCTCTCGGACTAGCTTGTGACCATGAGCCTTTTACAGCAGCTGTCAAAAGAGGTTGAGCTAGAGTAATAAAAAATTTCTTGCCTAGACACATCATTCCTCCAACTAATTTATTGACACACATGAAAATTCTCTTGATTACTACCTTTTTTTTGTCTGATTAAGTTATACCAGACTTCCAAGCACCAGAACTTGACAATGACCAGCAATGACACCTCGATTTCGCATTCTCTGCAGGACGCAAAATTACCAGTAGGCTCGTCACCATCCAATAATATGATGGGACAAGCGCTCACCTCGGATCGGGTCCTGAGGTCCAGCACCAAACCCAACAACAAGAGGGCTCTCGGTCAACAGTTATCCTCAGACAGACAACAGAAGCGACGGCGTAACATCCCTATTCTTGAAGGAGAGGCTGGAGAGAATGGGATTGTTGTTGGCGGAATTCTCAAAGTAAAGGCAAAACACAAAGACCTAATACAAGGTAAGCTACCAAGACCATGGCGCTTGCGCTTATAAGGAACTGAAACTAACTTTTGGCGAAGCATTTCTCATAAGGGATGACGGCACAGACTTGGTGATTCCACACGAAGTATTTCTGCGCGTTCTCGATTTGCTTTATGAAAAGGGTGACGTTGCGACGTTGGTTTGCCTGGGACTCGCGAGGAAAGCATTTTGGTGCTATAAGAAGCGACAGCATCATCGTGATTATTCAAAACTCTCGCCATTGAACAAGATAGCATTAGCACCGCGATTGAAAAGGTGGATGGGCTTAGATTACCGAGTCGCTTCCAAGAGAACCTTGTCGGTAGACGTTGAAAATCAATGCAACGTGATGTACCTATCACGAGAAGTTTACGGCAAGAGAGGTAGCGAAGAGGAGACTGCTATGACTGGAAGGTACTACAGCCGTAATTGCTTACGTATTCCACAGCCACGGGGTCGAGGATACCCTTTCTACAGAACTCTTGTTTCACCATTTCATGAAGGTGTCGAGTGGAACGAAAGAGCACTCAATCATATCTTGGAGCTGGCTAAGCTTTGGAGGCATGGATCAGGAGACCGTTGGGACGAAGCACTGGATGACTTTTGGACCAACTACTTCTCTAGCCCTTTTAAAGACTGGGTAGGGGACTACTCGGAGGGCGACGAGCCCAACGACGGTGGCCATTATGAGCTTTTCGCTGCGAAACAAAAGTTCGAGGCATATGAAGAGCAGTTTATGGATGGATATCGGCTATGGGAGGAGGAAGACTAAGAATGTTAGCTAGTTGTGATTTGATCTATAGATATCAATATGGCACACACATTAGGTTTTGTTTTCATAATAACTGGACAATTATCTACGAAGGTGTCGACGGGTGGCAAAATTCAATCATATTTCGAAAACATCTCAGCGGCAGTAGCACAATTCTAGAAAGATGACATAATATTGAAGCTTAATTAAAAGCTTATCCGTGTATCAAACTGACTTGTCTAATGCGGCTTTCATAATACCTAGATAGTATCCTCCGTTACCATTTCATCAATAGTACCAGCGACAATCGTATCTTCCAAATCACGATTAATACTCTCAAACTGTTTCACCTTCTCGTCAAACGCGAGCAAAGTCTGCTTGACCTCTTGCCTTCCTTTCATCCCCTCGTCATCCATCCAATCTTCCTGAAACTGATTGAAATCCTTCCCGTTGACCCATTCCCACAAACAAGTATTTTGAAAAGTATGCCACGACTCACAAATGGTTTTGAATCCAGGACCATCACCATTGAGTGTTGAATACTCCCATTCCTCAACCAGGAATAAGTATTCAGAGGCACTAGCATCGTACCAAGAATGACCCATTCCATGCGGGCTTGGCAAATCAATCGTGTTATCTATCATAGCATGTAAGCCACGGCTGGACTTTAGCTGCATACCATCTAGATTCGTAGCATCAAGAATGGAGAGAGAGGCTACGTATCTTTTCTCTAATCGTTCCTCTTCTCTCGTATACCCCTCCCCGTATTGAATCTTCGACAAGAACATGGGAGTCAAGCTTGGACCACCTTTACCACCATTCCCTAACATCTTTCGATAACTTTCTGGAACCCAATTCTGAAGCAAAGGTGCGAGAAGTGCTTGGTCTTCTTTTGGTAGATAGCCTTCGTAGATTGCATCACAACCAGGCGGATACCACCGGGCCTTAAAAAAAGCCCAATGAAGCTTACAGGTGAGTCCGAAGCATATTGAAGAAATGAGCTTTCCATCATCCTGTTCACAAAGGGTATCTACGATTTGACGAATTACCAAGCCTGGAAGATCGGCGAAACACTTTGCTGATATGGCTTTGGAAGTTTCCCTGGGCGAGCTATGATTTATAACTCTCTCTGGAATGGGTCGATACATGTACCCAACCTGTAGCGCTCCGTCGATATCCTTATTCACTTTGTTCTGCGACTTGACCGCCGCTGTCTTTTGACGCTTCGATACTGATCCATCTGGTAAGAGCGGAGATGGAGTGGAAAATGACTTTGGTTGTACCTTATTCTCCTGTTTTTTTGTAGTTCTTGACACAGCGTTCAACTTTTGTTTGTTCTCTAGAGCCTTGCTAGCCTTTGCTGATGACATGTTCTTCGGAGGAATTGAATCTGAATGTGCAGGAAGGACTGTAGACTCTTCTTTATTCTCTTCTTCGGTTCCAATGTCTCCCTCATCTCTTTGTATTTTCCGCATGCCGTTTCTTCCGCGCTTGACTCCCAGATTCGTCATGCCTCTGCCGCGTGAGAGGCCCTTTATCTTGAGTGTTGAAATTTCCGATGAGATAAACTTTCCGTTTTCCTTCTGATTCTCTGGCATAAGCTTTTTTCCGCGAATAGATCTCTGATCTACCTGGGTCACATTACCATGATAAGTTGTGATATGTGGTGTTTGTTTCGAATTTTGTGAAGTAAAAACAGCGCGTTCTTCTAGCCGATGAAGTGCCAACGCAAGCCCTTTGTCACGCCTGGGTCCAGAGACCGTGCCCTTAGCGATCGGAAGATTCAATGAGTTCCCTGTATATGTTGAAGGCAAAAAATGAGTACCTATTTCTTCATCGCTCTCGTCGCCCTCGTCATATTCTTCGCTGTCTTCACTACCTTGGTTATATTCACTGTATTGATCTTTTTCGTCTCTGAAAGCAGTGGTACTGCCTGTGAACCCTTCAGGGATGCCCTTGTTGAGCGGCAAACTCTTGAATTTTGCTGTGCGTTTCCTAAATGAAACACAGCAACATTCTTCTTTTGCTTCACCATCTACAACTTTGCTACTACGTTTATGCGTATGTGTCTTACTCGAATTTCCTGCGACATTTTTAACTACCCAGGTCTTCTGTGCGTCTTTTGAAACTGGCATGGCGCTTTCATCATCTTCTTCAGTATCATCTTCGCTCCTATTCTCATTTCCACTTTCGTAATCCTCGCTCTCTGTTTCCTCATTTTCTATACCCTCATCTTCTGACACTAAGTTTATGATCACGGGAGCTTTTGTTCGAGTCTCGGTTGGTCGATTGGCTGTTAATAGCAAACTTTTATTATTTGCCAGACGGATTGGGCATAGTATAACTCCACTTTGGAGTTTTCTTCTAAAAGCTGGTCTTCTTTTAGTTTTGCTACCGTGAGCTTCCTTGGCTTTGGCTAGTAGACCTTTTCTTTGGTCAAGAAAGCGACTCCGAGAAGGAACCGTATTCGCCTCACAGTGTAGTAGGTATAGAGAATGTGAAAGCCGGCTTGAGAACTGTTTAAATTTTTGCGATGGTCGAGGGGGTGTCTTTTTTCCGAGTTGTTCGGGCATATTGGAGAGAAAGATAGATCTCTTGTTGACAAAAGCTGAGTTTTATGAGAATCTAAACCGGCTCGTTACTTCAGTTGGAAATTTTAATAGTGTTAAGTTGCGTGATGTTGATTGAATGAAAATTAGAAGGATCAAATTTTGGACTTTCTTAGATCTGAAGGTTTAAGAACATGTGAAGAAGAGAACCATCTCATCTTGGGGTGCCTTTGGGCTATATAAATTCTACCTCAATTACTTACGGCTCTGAAACCATTCATCAATCAGCAACACTGGTTTCGGCGCTGCACTATTCGCCGTACTAGCATGAGTTGAGCTTGAAAATTCAACAATGTTTTGCGGCCGTACATGTATTCGAGAAATGGGCTGTTATGTCTCAACCGTAGTGTGTACATATTCATAAATCTCGGGTAATTGTGCTTCCCTTTTCATTCGGAAGCCGCGAGATCATTGACTTGAGCGCATGTTCACTATCTTTTGTTCATACTCCCGCCTCTTCTCTCACCATTTTATAAAATTCGAGAAGAAAAATATGGGTATGCTAGTATACGCAGCTGATGGTTGCACGATCTGAATGCATAGAAGGTAAAATTACGCACAGCTCAATGGTATTTATCTGCCAATAGCATTCAAAGTTTCGTAAAAGTAGATAGCATTGCAAAACGACACGATGATCCGAAGTCGCGTCTAGAATATGTTAGAAAGTCACAATACACACATTAATAGATACTAAAATTCACATCACATCAATTACCCGTGGATATGTTTGCAAGGACGTATTGCCTAATTCTACGTGGAAAGATTGAATTTCAGCCTTGATCGCCCAGCTCAGGAAGAAATAAAATTTATTTTGCTATACATATCAACTGGAATGCCCCTTAGCTTTTTTTTATAAAAGAAATTTGATAACCATTGCTTGAATACTCAAGAACTATGCACCGATCTACCCAGCAAAAATATCCCTGCTCGTATAACTAAAAGTACAACAAATTTCAGCTATCTCTGTATTAATCCGTCCTAGAAGGCACAGCCGAGCTCTATTTCCCATCAGTCGGATGGAGCTTCGCCCTCCTGTACAACCGAACGTTCGTTCATAACTATGATCCATTTACTTCGAACGCCGACCAAGTCGAGTGTTTTGAATAATCTTCGTACCTCTACGCTGCCTTCTGCCACGCCTCAACCTGACAGAAGTCTTCTCAACAAGTTCGAATGGAGATCCTAGCTTGGATGTATGGCATTTTGGTTCAGCATCGTGGCCTTCGATGAACTCTGGCATAATATGAACCCATTCATCCAGAGCTTCTGCTTTCTCAACGGACTGTTTTACGTTGCGCTTTTGAGCTCTGAGAAGATTTCGCGATGGGATCCTCGTAGACTTAGCGGATGTTTGAAGTCGATTAAAAGGTGATGGAAGGAGAGTTTTGAAATTGGATTCTTGTAATGTAGCGTAGTTATTTCGATTCATTTATGGATGTGATTATAGATTATGTTGGAGACAAATCTTCTCCGTAAAATTTTGACTTTGAAAACAAGTGGGTAATTAGATATAGGTTTCTGTTACTTGCCTCGAGGTGGGGGCGCAGGGGTTAAAGGTTTGGAAATTTGCAGTGTTGATATGAAGAGTTTGGAAACTATTCTTGAAAAATGTAAACATAAACTTCAAAGTCTGCGGGATTATATGTGTTCTTCATACGGCTATCTATCTGCTTAGGAATGTTTATCAAAGGCATGATCCAAGTTTAAATCTGCCTCTCATTCGGCTAGTGAGTTCTCAATGCATCCGGACCAATTAAAATTGGGTCAGGAACGTGCGTGCCATGGCTAAGCGAGTAAACATTTGGCTCATTTTGCACCGCTGTAGAAAAACAATATATGTAAACTATCTCAGCAACGGTCCCATAAATAATAAATTGTTTCAAGTAATGTTAAGTCTTAATCCCTGATATCATATAAACAATTAACTTTAGATAAATCCTTATTTATATCACCGCGTGTACCCGCGGCGCGATGTGCGAGATAATACCCTGGATTAGAGGCGTAGTCTTGAGAAGATATATTTGCCCAGAAAGATCGTTTGATTTCCATGGAACTTTCTATATATTTCACCCGTTAGATTGAGGTTATGCTCTCACCTGAATCTCGCACTCTAGCCAATGAATCTATATAACCATGCTCAACTCTTCACATCTCAGAAGCCTAAAAACAAGCGAGCAGTACCATGGGGATCACAATACCATATCCTGAAAATGAGGAAAAAGGATAATAGATATTTGCATCATCAGAGTGCGGCGGAGGTGAAGACAAGAGACCTGTGTCTTTTTGACCAAATGTCTTAATCACCTGGAAATTGGAAGAAGAGAAACATATTCTGAGGATTGTCGAATCGTTCAGTCTCCTAACTGTCAGTACCCTTTCATCAAAATGTTTGTATAATATGGTGTTAATCTTCCATAGTGTATGCTGTCACCACAACAAGTTTAATGGCCAATTTCCAAGACATGGATTGACAGAGGTACGCCTAGAAGAATTATTTGGATTGGACGACAGAATTCCAAACAGATAGGACATGACATTCCAGGGGAATGCAGCTGTTTGTTCTGCAATTTGCCTCTTATCATGATTCTGTAGCATATTCCTTTACTAATTCTGCACAGCTGACTCGAAAATGTTCCAATTTACGCTTTGGAATCCTCTCAAACGATGGATCCAGGCTCATTTAAAATGAAACAATCAACGCTGGAAGAAATTCCAAGTTAAATAGATCTCGATAGTCGTGTATGTGAAGGTTCCTTGATTGGATCATGTCTGCCCATAATTATGATCTCTAGAATCATACGTACATAACTGTTTCATGCATATCACGAAGATTGAGGTATTGAAATTTAGATATATTGCTAATTGTACCTACATTACTAGCATAATTATTCGTGGAGACGAAGTTCCGGCTCCCATAAATTATCTCCATAATAGATTGTAAGAAACATAATGTCATCTGGGTACTTTCCCCATTTGTTTGTCCGGATATTTTCAGACATTCCATTATCATTACTATACAATTCACTTACTATATTGGATTGTGTAGCATCCTGATGAAGCTCAAGTATCTCCGTTGCAACTTTAAGTGACTCGTCTTGGACTTGAGTCAAGGGACGATGCCTGGAATAAGCTGGACACTAAATCTTCTTAGCCCAATCAAAGATTGTGGTTTTCTGAAATGAATTCCAAGAATCATACATTCCATAGCTATGAGGACCAATGCTGTGACTATAACCGAATACTATCTGAATCCGAAACCAAACCAAAACCACCAAAACATAAACACATAAACACATACCCCTTAAACACCTAATACATTTATTAAAACTTTCATCTACAACCCTCCATCATAAATCCCAAGTACTTCAATTCCTTTCATTCTATTTCACTCCTGCCAATTCAGTTCAATTCAGTCATTCAATAATATTCAATACTATATTCATTACAACTTCACTATATAAATAGATTTTATCTAATCCATCCCCCATGCCACGAAGCACAATAAGGATTTTGTCAATATGATTAGAACCAATCATACTCTTCAAACCCATCCATCCCATCCACCACTTGTAATTCAAAGAATCTCCCAGTTCATCATCTGATAAACAATCAAAACATCTGGTCCGACCTTGCCTATTTGAACTCCCAAACACCTCCATCCATTGATAAAAAAAGCCATATCCCATTGATTCATATCAATCCCAATTTCCAAACTCCCATTATAAATTCCATTTGATGTTTGCCAATAAATATCTTGAAAGGAACCCATCAACGACGAACATTGCAAAAAGGTATCTTTCCATCCGTCCATAAATAGCCAGTCGGCCTTTGACTTAAATCAAACCCAAAACGAAAATTATCTCCACTTCCCTTAAACAAGTGTCATCTCTTCCTCAATGAAGCCCGTACATTCGTTCTCTTTTTCCTGCCCCCCTACTTCCCCCTTGAAACTATAAAGTCTAACCTCACAATCCTCACTTCCTGTACACATCCTACTATCACTTAGTCCAATACATGTGACTGGACCTCTGTGACCTGTAAATGTCCTATCACATTTTCCCGTCCTTGCATCCCACACTTTCGTCATCATATCTTGGGCTCCACTAACAACTCTCAATGTATCACCTGCAAGTGCCCATACACCTTCTACATGACCAAAGAGTGTTTTAAGACAGCGACCTGTTGATACATCCCAGAGACGAAGATTGTTGTCCAAAGCACCAGTGAGGATATAGCGAGGAGGACAAGGGCGGCCTGCTGGCCAAGAATCGAAGAGAGAGGAACTTTGAGATGAAGAACAACTTTCTCCTATTGGTCGGTTGAGATCAGTTGATGATGATGTACTTGATGTTCCATCGTCTGCTTCTTCAACATCCACATCATCAAATTCATACTCTGGTGGTAGAATGGTGACTTGTTGGACTGGACCCACATGACCTTCAAAAGTCTGAATTGTACGCCGAGTGTCAAGATCCCAAAGTCGAATGGTACAATCATCAGAAGCAGAAAATAATGTTCTGGAAGCAGAATCAACTTTGACAGCGTTAACCCAATCTTTATGACCCCGTAAACCGAATGTAGATTTATCTTCAAAATTCCAGACCTTAACCGTTCGGTCAATGGAACCTGAGGCCAAAAGATTTCCTTCAAAGTGAAGACCAACAACTCCATCAGTATGACCTGGATAAGAAGACATGCATTCTCCAGTGCGCCAATTCCAAACTCGAATACTTCTATCAAGACTTCCACTGATCAACTTGGTATCATCAAATTGTAATGTTCGAATTCCAGACGTGTGACCCCGTAAAGTTCGTAAACATTCTCCCGTCTCAATATCCCAAATCTTGATAGTCGCATCATATGATCCAGTAGCGAGAATATTGTCATCGAATTGTAGACAAGTAACACCATTCGAATGACCTCGGAATATTTTTAATGAGCATCGACCATATTTCCAATTCGTTCCAACCTTGAATCGATCCTTGTATACATCCTTCCATGGCCTAAATCTTGGTCTTCCCAGACATGATTCCTCCGGATTGGTACGTTGTCGCTTTGAACTTTCTTCTGAGGACTCCGACTCAGGAGCACTTCTCTTCCCCGAGGCATTTAATGTCACAACACTTGTTTCCGTATTGCGCAAAGTATCCGACATGGCTGTAATTTGAGGCGATTGGCCATTAAGGCCCAATCCTGTAGCTCGCAATTGTTGTTGTCTTTTCCAATCCCTCAATCGTTTTCGTTCCAATAATGGTAAACCCCATCCGCACTTTGTACACTTTCTATCAATATGTTGTTCACACATCTTGTGCCAAACAACATCATCGTCTGCCATTATTCGCCATTGTCTACTGACTTGAGCAGCTTTGCATAAGGAAGTTGTATCGAGATAACAGAGAATTTTGAAGGAGATTTCGGAAGGTAAAGCTGTGATGAAGTCAATTCGAATGAGGTTCTTGACAGAGGAGGAGATGTAGGATAATTGTGGAAAGCAGCATTGCGATAGGATGCCTTGCAGCATAAGGTTTCGATGTTTCGATGGCGCAGCAGAGAAGAGAGTCCAAACGTGAGAGATACCTTGTTGATCTGATTGCGACAAGGTCTCAAGTTCCTGTGATCATGTTAGTAGGTGTGTGGGGGCCGTGAGAGGGGTGGGATGGTGAAATGCGAGGGGTAGATTGTGTGACGCACTCTTTGTAGATTCTCCATTGTAGGTTCATCTGCGGTTCTTCGACATTTTGAATCTGGTCGATGTCGATAACAGTATTTTGTATTGGGATCCTTCCGTGAGAGTGATGTGGTTTGTGGGGGACCAAAAGGAGCGTATTGTTCTGGAATATGTTTCGCAAGGAAAGGCGCAACTGTTTGACCAGCCAATTTACTTGTCGACGAGATGGTGATTGTCGGATCTGAATGATCGTGATCGGCTCTGCAATTGTCTTCCATTGAGAGAGGTGCAATGGATTCAACTATATCAGTATCGAGACTTTCGCGATTCGATGGTTCTTTGGATGCTAAACATAATTCTCGAATGTCTCCCGTTGAAGTATTCTTTCTTGACCGCTCCAGATCCAATTCGACGTTATGGCGCAATGCTGAAGATTCGTCATGATTTGACGCCATAGTGACCATGTTATGGTGAAATATTAGGGAATGGTGGAGAGGACCAGTAGTATGGCGAAATGGATTGGTGTTAAGACCAGGACGAGGAAGGTAAAGTAATGCAATGGATGTATCGAACACGCAATATGTTGAAGTAAGGTTCGATAATCATGAATAGAGTCTTTTATGTCAATTCATCGAGTGGAAGTTTTCTTTTCCTCTGTTTGCTGAGTTGTCTCTCTTCTTCTTGTTCTTGTTCTTCTCCTGCTGCTGCGTGCGCAATCGCCAGTCAAATTAATAGAGGGTCGCTGAGTATGAGTAGCTAGCCGGGTTGGTGGGCGAGGTTGAGGTCAATTTTTTGGGTTATTGCGTGCTTCGGTGTTGTTTTGACCAGGGACTAAGATATTTAGTGTGATATTACCCAGGTAGGTAGGCAGGTCGGGAAGAAGGTCGCTAGCACTAGGTGTAATCTTTGGATATTGTGATATTTTTGCTCTTTCGATCAGACAATCCGTGTCGGTGTATAGATGAAATGGATGAAGACTTGTGGATGAAGACTTGTGGATGTGGATGTAATAATAAGTAGGTAGCGTCTCTGCCGGTACTTCTTTTTGACACAATATCGAATTCTGGGGTAAGATGATGAGATTAGTGTATCAATTGTGATGGGACTTTATAGTCACAAAGCGATTAAAATAGCATTGTGCTGCGTTGTGTTGTTGTTGTTGTTGATATTGTGTGGTGTTGTATGGAATTGTTTTCTATTTTCTATTTTCTATCTTCTCTCCATCATCAACTTTACTTGTCTTCACTTCCCTTCACCCTTCACCCTTCACCCTTCACCCTTCGCTCCAAAGAGGCGACCGATCAGTCTCAAAATGGCGTGCGATTAATGAATGCCTCAGGTTTCCACATCACGCGATAGAAATTAAAAATTGATCATTTTTTCCCCGAGAAGTCTAATAATTATGTAAATTTTACGCAGGAATTGCAAAAGATTTGAAAAAGAATTTGCCAGCGAAAGAATTGCATTGGAAATTGATTTCCATTCATTCCAGAACATTTACAAATGCAATCTTGATTTTTAATCATATTCATATTCGCCCGCGAGATTCTGTGCAAGACGATGTGGAAATGTTCGATTGCCTCTCTCGCCTCCATCTCGCTCTCTCTCCATCGCTCCATCAATGTAACCTTCCCTTCCCTTGAAGGCGAATGAGACCCTGGATCTAATGCTGCTTTTGTCAAACATTCTTCCTCCTTCCTGAATTGTTCTTTGGCCGTCGCTCCACTCAAATCAGACCTGAATGCCCATCCAGCTCTCCGCATCTCCTTCTGGATCAGCACACAATTAATAAAGTGACGGTAACTATCGGGTGGTTTCTCCACCAACATCAACATCAACATCAACATCAAGAGCTGAGAGCTGAACCTTTCGAAATTCCCCAAGACCTCCAAGAGAGATCACCTCCTCTCATTACTCCATCTCGATCTTAGAATAACCTCCCCAATTGCCAAATGCTGCGACATGCAGTCAAATTTCGTCATTCAGATCCTCCAATCTGTAAATCACCCACCACGTGTCTCAGATCTAACCGAATCCCATCTTAGTTCCAAGGGCAGCCCAGAAATTGGGTACTGGTGGATAGCTGAAGCTGCTGAGCTAAGATGCGATACGATGCTGCAAACAGATACGAACGCATACGAGGGGATTTTCATGCTTTCACGAGTCAATGTTGAGAGATAGTCACACAGTCTCGACAGCATACATACAACATAATTCATCCATAATGCCTATGTTCCACCACAACACAGTGAACACTTCCATTGGATATTGTCCGCAAATCATACAATGCACAAGTAGGTAGGTGTATGTATTGCGTCCGTCTGATCAAGTTCACATACTTGTTAGTTACTTTCATAGACACCTCATAAGGAACGCGTGATCTTGCAATCGTCTCTCCCTCTACAAATCTCGGGTGCGCTTCCCGAAAGGAGGGATCGGAGGATATGTGGTAAGTCGGTAATTCGGTAAGAATCTCGTTCATGTGAAATTTGTTGAATTGGGTTTTACATCGTACTTATGAGTATACTTGAAGCACATATATTGAAGCACATATATTGAAGCACATATATTAAAGCACAGTACCATTAACGCAGAAATAACCCAGTATAACAATAACACAAGCATAAAAACAAGCTCAGTATAATAATTTAAATTTGAATATCACACTGTTCATTCAAGAATTCATTCATCATTCCTCTCACCACCAATCACCCACCACCCAGTCCAGCAACCAAAATATAATATCCATCCTTTCATTCATCCCAGTCCCCCACCAACCGACCGACCACCCCCGCATTCCAAATTGCAGGTATCGACCCTCAAATTCTAGACGTGCAACATTTTGTTTTGGAAGGTCACGTGAGACTTGCATTCTCGAGATCTGATTGGTGGGATATGCTGATGGATTGATGGATTGATGCTTGGACTGGACTATGAGGTCATCGCATCTGTTCTGGTCTGGTCGGGATGAATGGAGGATGGTGGATGGATTGTGAGATGAAATTTATCTAGGGAGATATCGTGGATATGTTTGGTATTGTATTTTATTACACGGAAGGAAGGAAGGAGAGGGAGTTTGGAGTACATATATACAAGTATTAACGATGAAAATCGATACCGATTAGTAATCTCAAAGTAAGAAAGATGTTTTGATCGATTAGTATAAATCCGAGTCCGTATCTCATTTGTGTATTTGTATGTATGTTGAATGGGATATGAGTATGGGTGGAATATTATTATTTGCTATACCTCCGGAAGTTGATCTTCATTCGCGATACTGAAATCGAAAAGAGGAGACTGTTGAATATGAGAGAGATGAGGGGGAGTGAGGGCGGAGGAGGGATGCAAAGAGGGGTATAGTGGTTATGGTAGCAACGAGTATTAGAAAATCACTGGTGTATGTTGTATATAGGGAAGATAGAGCGAAGTTCATACATGCAATTCACATTTGGAGATTCGAGAGTTGAGAGAGAAAAAGAATTCTATAAGAAAAAATTAAAAAAAAAAAAAAAGATTATTAAATAAACGTATAAAACAAACACACATAGCACTATCCTATCCTATCCTATCTCAAAAAAAAACGAGAAATTCAAGCCTCGGATTCAGAAGAAAAAGAAAGAAAGAAAGCAGAAAAATAACTAATAAAAGTAAACCCTATGAAAGAAATGTGATATGTAGCAATACACTACACTAATATAATATCGGCTGAGTGTGGTATCACATGATATGATATGATATGATTTTTTCGGTTAATGTAAGGAGAGCTGACTGGGTGGGTAGGTAGGTAGTGTAGTATGAACACTTTGTTATTGGTTCTGTATGTATATGTGTATATGTATATATATGAAACAAGTTCTTTTCTTGTCTTTTCCTCTCAATTAAAAAGAACGAATGAATAAGTGAATGAAAGAAACCATGTAGAGATAATCCAACAAGTCGATCAAATTATATCCATAAGTATCACTACATACACATGGCATTCCAGCTTTGGAACCGATATATACGAATATAGATATATCGAACACGCGTGGGCGTGGACAATATACGAATACTTGACTTGCTCCGCGGGATTGAAGAAGGGTTGATGGGGAAATTGGAGGGAGATTGAGAGGATATGCAGTGGAATTGGAGATTGTGTGGGATTGGTGTGATTGGATCGGAGTGATAGAATTGGAATGGTAGGATATATTGTGAAATGAGTAGATATATTGTGTTAGATTTCTCTCCCGATATTAATATCAGCACGGAGTGAAATATGTAATATCATTCGAAAGATTAGAGGTATTGGAACGTGTTTTAGAATCTTGATGTAAACAAAAGAAATCATAGAATCGTATTGTCGTCCCGCGGATTTGGTTGTAGATAGGTCGGTATACTTTATATCATGCTCTACATATACTTCTCTTCTTTCACTTTGTGTGAAGGGAAATGGTGAGTTGGAATGTGGTTCGTATTATACATACTGGAGTAGTAGTATATTGTTAATCTATAGACTGCCTATAGCGGTTGCTACGCTTACTACGTAATACGCTTAAGCATGTCTAATTGAATAAAGTTAAATAGGGGAGTGGAGGGTATAAAAACCTCACCCCCCTGAATGCCCTCGGAGTCTGTTGTGGTAAAGTCCTGTCTTGTACAACACTTATAGACTGTGGGACCTGTAACTTAGAAGACGATATACATACCATATGGTTATATAGTCTTTGCATGAGCCCATATCACGACTTGTTGCAGCTAAACCATATTGATCAAAAGACAGGGCAGTATTACTAGTTCAGCATTGTTAGGAATAATTCCTTGCTTATCCCTTTATTCAGACTCAATTGCTATCCTATAGAGCCATGATTGTGCACAAAAAGGTCTAATGGGTTGAAAGAGATGAGATTCATTATTCATAAACTAAACTAAAATAAGACGGTTTAAACAATCCAGCGCTATTGTTGGCAATCTGAGACAACGACATATCCATGCAATGTGTATCCAGTGTCTGCAGCATGCCAACAAGAGATTGCTTAATCCCGCAAGGTAGGTGAAAGTCGAAGCATTATACCAGAGTTGACATCATCCATGAAGGAGTAGTCACTCGGGCATAGTTGCTCGGGAAAGAAGTGAAAGTTTCGAGGCAGCAATCACACCACCTCTCTGCCACAGCCCTAACTCAAAAAAAGGACTAGTAACATCAAATTACCATATCCCGCCCTAATGTGCCAGATAGATATCTTCACAACTGCATTCCTCTAAGCAAACTCTCTGATTCGGAACGATCTTCATCATCTCAGACACAACCTCCTGAACCCTCTGCTTATGCTCCACACTTTGCACATCCACCAACTTCAGCATCTCAAAGCCATCCCTCATACCTATTTTCGTCTGATCCTCACCCAATCCGCGAGATCTCTTGTATGCCATTGCTTCTGGTTGCGCCTCAACCCAGTCTCTTACCATCCAACCTTTATAAATCGACCAAACTTGATAATGACGAGTATACTCCTCCTTATTGGTAAGCCAATGATATTCTCTATCCAAATGACAATCGGGCTTCCAGCCAAAGATAGTCTGTTTGAGAAAGCGGATTGTAGCAGGATACCATTCCAGGCCCATACGAAACGGGTTTGGGATGAACCAATTCAGACCTGCAACATCGTTTTCGAGACTGTAATGAATTCCATGGTAGATACAGTAGAATTTGGAAAAAAAGTTGCGCTTGTATTCAAAGATTCTTGATTCGAGCTCACGATCTTTCTCGCCTCCTACTTTGGGATATGCAGCGAAACTGACAAATAACGTGATAGCTACGATACCTTCTAGCACGACTCTGCCATCCTGAATCACACAGCGTAAAGGACGGTATAGTGGAAGCATCCATTGGATCAAGAGATCTCCGAGTCTGTAGGGAACTGAGGCCTTTTTGTGGTTGAAGGTTCTGGGGGCTTGAACGAGGAGGGAGATCTTGAGACTGTGGATGGAGCGGAAGATTATCCAGTGGGGACGGCAGGTTAAGGCAAAGCAGACGGCGGTGCAGAGGTCGTTGTCGAAGGTTTGATGTTCGGAAATGAGACATCGGAAGATGAGACGGATGATTTCGGTGGGGAAATTGAATTTGGCGGCTATGATTGGAAATGGGTTAGCTGAAAGTCTTTTTAATCGAGTGCGAACATTAGAAAAAGTTGAGGTCAGAAGAATAAGATGTATAGAGAGTGTTAAAATACGGGTGCGGTGGAAAATTGGAGGATTCAACACATGACAGTGAGGACAAAACACAAACAGTAAATGAGAAGATGGCCTGGCATATTCTTCCACCAGATTGACCATTGCAGGTCATGGAACCAAGATGCAGCTTATGCCTTGGTGTTAGAAACTGTACATGAATGATCATCAAAAATCTTGATGGTGTGATAGTATGGAAATAGTTGGGGAGTTAACAGGGAAAACGCAAAATGGAAATAGAGGGAAAAAAGATGTGAAATGATGAAGCCGACCTCTTCTCTTAGCAGTATTGTATCTCCTCTTACGAGGTGGTTTAGAGATAATTTTATCTTCCTTCGACTTGATTTCTTGTGCTGGTCTCTCATTGTATCTTGTATCTTCCTTCGACTTGATTTCTTGTGCTGGCCTCTCATTGTATCTTGCCTTATCTGCGAGATATTAGTAAAGATTTAATTGACGCAAAGCCGCGTTTAAACAAAAGAAGATGGGAGAGGAAGGATAAAGAGAAAAGCTGCAGTTACGTACAGCTAGTTTGCCATGCTGGCTCATAATTGAAGCGATTCTGTTGGTTGTTGGGGCCGTTCTTTACTGCCATGTTATTACCAAACAGCGCGTATCCTGGGGGAACAGATTGAAGTTGATCTTCCTGAGTAAACATTCTAAGAGTATTATCTTGAGTTTCAAAGGGAAGTTGGCTGCCAGATGCAGCGGAACCATCCTTTGCAGAAGTCGATATGAGAGATAGGTCATTGCTAGCTGCTGAGATGCTGGCTGTGGTCGATACCGAAGTTTCCAAGGCAACGTTGTCTAATCTGAATTTCTTTGACTTGGGAGGCGCGAGAGATTTTGGAGGAGGACGACGCTTAGGAGGCATCTTAAAGGTTGAAATTGACTTTGTACTGTAGGAATTCTGTGTATGTGTGTATCGAAGATGGATGTGATGGCAGCCCAAGAAAAGGAATGAAAGTCCTTTATGGGGTGTTTGGAGGATTGAATTTTTGTTGATGGGAATGTTGGAATGCTTTAAATGATTGAAGGGCCGAGTCATTCCAAAATTAAGATCACCTGCGAATGTTGGCCTGATTAGATCTGGGAATGGTTGGTGAGAATTTTTACAGACAATTCGCTTAATTCGCTCTAATTGGTTTACCTAAATCTTCACATCCGCGTCTAAACGTGATCTAATTAATAAATGTAGATATCAATATGGCTTTTGATTGGTCTCCTTCATATTATAGAACTTATAAATTGATTTATTGTAATTTATAAAGCCTGCCCAGCTGTTCATTAGGTGATATCATGGTTACTCCACGAAATTAGGAAAACACTCGATGATTTCACTACCTTAATATTCCGAGAGAGACTTTGTTTAAGTCTCATAAGTTTGATGGTTTACTTTGGTATGTAAAAGCATCAATTGGCACTTGAAAAGATATTTTATGGGACCATGAGGGTGTGAAATCCAATGCAAACTCCCCTGATAGGAAGTCGATGGATGAAACACTAAACGTAGTTTGTAGTATTGAATCTTATGCCAATTTTGGTTAATTAAGCTATCAACCCTATTTAGTCTTTATCTTATTGCTGTGATAGATTCGTGGCAAAATTGGGTCTTGTCTAGTCACATATATGCATACTTTCAGCGAAAATAATCAACCCTGGCTTCAAACACAGCCTTCCATATACTCAGTCTCAAGGGGCTTGGGAGTCTGTTACTGACTACTTGATAATGTATGAAATCATAATAGCGCTTGATAAGAATTTGTTCTTCGACATTTTTCCCATCCCGTTCCCCAAATACAGCACAAGATAGATAGTAGGGCATGATCAAAGAATCTGGAGGACGATATTGAGGACCCACCCACTTCTTAAATAACATGAGTTGCTTTTGTTGAGAAGGCTTAAGATACTGATTGACATTTACCGGATCGTCAAGAAAGTACAGGCTGTAGAGGTAGTCATACACAATACTTTCGCCGTCGCCGTAGAACGACCTAGGTTGCTCATGATATGGATTAAACAATGGGATCTTGTCATATTTGAAATCGATGATACTGGGAATATGGTCCATGTGTTCTTTGAGGTAGTTTGTGTGGTCCGGGTTACGAAGAATTTCCCAGTTTCTGCGAGAAGTTAAGCCAAAACAAAGCGCTGAGCAGATATCAGGAGATTCTTTTTCGAGGAGATTATTCAATATTATGTTGATGATTTCCGTTGGTGCACTCTCAAAAGTGGATGGTTCTTCTTTAGGATCGTCTTGTATCTGGGCTTTCGTTGTAACTGTGGAATCATTACTGGATACTATGTTGGGTAAATCGCATTAGCATTATTTCAGGAACTTGCATTTGATCTTACCTTCGTCAACAGCTGCTTCTCCCGCAACAAGATTGCTTTCCAACTGATCGCTTGATGGTCTTGACTAGTGTCTTTGGCGAAGGTCTTGATAAGCTAAAGTGTGGAAACGAATGATCTGAGCCTCATTTTTTGACACTACACGAATTCGGTTAGTTTCGTTCATGACGAGGAGAGGTAAAAGTAACAATAGCGAGAATGAAAAGGACTTTACCTGTATGTGCAGCTCTCAGGCTTGAGGCGCTTTTATGAATGATAATACCATTCATCATTCTTAGTTGTATATCTTGAATACCTTCATGCTAGGAAGTTGACTTGATGGGAATCAATGGGTCTACTTTAAATGATAAATGTCCTGGTATCTTGGGTCTTTACTATATTGCGGTACATTATCACCTTGCGTTATACCGCCACATTACTTGCTTTACATAACATTGCTGTACAAATAAACCCAAAATTGTTTTCGGGTGGCCTCGGCTCAAAGAGTTCCCCCCTTATTGCCGAGATAGCCCCAGGATGCTCAAAGATGTATTGAGTTTCTCAAAGTGAATGTTGAATCAAAGATGAAAATGTTCTTTCTGGATGAAAAAGCTTTCACTACCTACCTATAGGGTAAGCCTTTCACTCAATTGTACCCGAATAGTGTTAGGAAGTACGCAGAACAATGATTACCTCTGCAACTTGCTGCTCTTTCTAGCCCTGCATTAACAACATTCGACATCACTTTCTTACGATAGTCGTACCAAATTAAAAATCAACAAGATGGCTTCTTCAAATGGCAAGAAATTCGAGCTAGGTAGTACTTCAGAGAATCAGTGGGAATGTGATATCGTATCAACCGCACATCCCAAGGTTCAGTCCCGTGTTGAGAAATGGCTTAGCCAAGTCGAGGACCAACAACTGCAAAAGATCGAGAGTAAGCCACAGCCTTCTTTTAATAAGACGATCAGGTCAATCACAGTACTGCAGTCTCGTAGCAGAATTGTTACTAACTAGTGTGTTTGCAGATCCTCGGATCCCCGTCGAAATTATCTTCCAAATTATCGAACTGCTCCTTAAAGATAAAGACGAATGCACAGCAGTCTGCGTAGCTATTACAGGTCGCGCTTACTATAAATTCTTCCGCTCAGTTTACCCCAAACCAGTGCTACTCGTTTCAAGACCACCGTGCTCTTACAACCCAACAGAGTTTCCACCTAGTCTCGCGAAGCTCCTAAACGATTGGTTTGCTCCAGAATACCGATTCTCAAAGCTACTCTATCAATACCTTCTTTGCTCTGTCTATGGATATGAAACCGACAGTCCAAAGGAGTGGGATTTGATCAGGCGAACTAGAGACTATTATAGCATTAGATCAACACAAGGACGCACAGTCGGAGAACTTATTTTGCCCAATCCATTTGGAATGGGAACTGATTGGTATCTTGCAGCAGTTCGCCAATTTCTCAAACATGTTGAAGAAGCTGCTCCAGACGTATCCACAGTCGGTAGTAATCTCATGCAATATGTACCAGTCTCGATACCCGGATTCTCGGTAATTGGACTAACAGTGAGTACATTCACATCGACGGGACTTCCAGTTCGTTTAGTCAACATGCCCTCATCGTCGGATATTAGACCTTGGCTACATGGAATACCATACCCTGCAGTAACTTCGACTGGATACATAATGCCTGGACAAACGATGCTCGGTCAAACACTCGACCAAGATCAACTTCGAGAGAACTTGAGGATGACCAATCTTGCGGTCAAAAACCAATACGCGAGAACCACACAAATGCAAAAAAGTTCCCTCTGGAATTTGATGGAAAAATACATTCAAAAGCGGATTCCAGATCGCGATTCAAGTGGTAATGTACTCAAGAAAACTCGGCGTATGTGTTTTTGGGAGGCAATCGTTCACGCTTCAAAACAAGATTGGGAACAATATTTCCTTCTTGTTGATGATGGGCTTGAGGTTTTGAAGGGCAATTTATAAGCTGGGTTGTGGATCAGAGGGTGGAAGCTTACGTTATATGGTTGAGATTCATGGGAGGAAGCTTTTCTACGATCTTTCACATGGCTATATACCATTCTCTGGACTTTGTTCTCGAAGGCTAATTCTACCAGGGAGATTGAAATGGCTTCGGCAAGCTGATGGACTTTTCAGACTATCTTGCAGGGGTCGACGTAGTCAGGTATACTCAAGGAATCTAGCTCGCAGTGAGAGAGTTTGAGATAGGCATCAGCAATGTATTCGCAGTTTCAGCAGAGCAAAAATATGGAGTAAACAATGGAATTCAACTCAGTCTACTTATTCGCAATTGACGATTTTTTCGCTTGTATTTCAGAGCTTTCAAGCAAACTCTTTCTCAAATCTACTTGACTAATTCACATTAATGAACTCTAACTTTAAGGATGATTTGCCATTGCAAACCCGCTTTCATAGCATGAGTTTCGGTATACCGATATCTCAAACATACGACCACTCACAAGATAAGGTGAAATTCCATTCAATCTTCATGATTATCCTGTATGCAATTCTCTAAGCGGATAAAACTCATAGTAGCGATACGGCTGCACAAACTTCGACAAAGTGAATTATTTCACTACGGCCCAAAGTTTTATAGTAGAAAATATTAGATACGTCATACGGAACAATCGATACGACATTGACTTTTATCGAACCTATTTAAGCTCCCGACTCTCCACACAGCGTTCTTCAAAATCCACATCAACCTCTTATCCTCTTCAATAAGAGAAAATCTGCACCAAACGACAGAAATTGATTACTTTACGGTAATTGCAGAAACTCTTTGATCCACGGTAGATACCAATTGAAAAATACTCAAAACGCATCATGGTTTCGAAACACCGCCCCAAGCCCAAAAAGCAGAACCAAGATGCTTTTTACGAATTCCCGGAATCTGAATTGGTTACGATTGCCAGTAAGTACTTTCTATTCCTTGTGACAAATACTTTTTGCCATTATCATTTTGTATAAAATGTGCCTGATTAAATCAAAAGCTAACATGATTACCTCTTAGATAATATTGCCCCAATGAAGAAGAACGAATTCAAGGGCTTCCCACTAGACATTATAAACATGATCTTCGACATGCTATACGAAGAAGATGAACCGACTACCATCATTTGCCTTGCCCTTACATGTCGAAACTACTGGGACTTCTTCCAAGGTAAACCATGGAAGAAGTTTTCATTCGGTACACTGGAAGATGGATCCTTCTATGAACGATCCTTCATCGAATTGACTGAAGCCTGGATCGGCCCCGCTTACCGTCGTATTGGCCCCGATAGTCGGCATATTGAAACACCTTTCTTGTCGCGCGCTGTGTATGGAGATCAACCCGGAAAGGAAGAAAAAACTTTAGATGATCGATGGAAAGACTATAAGACCTTGACTAGTCGAGATGAAGAGGCGGGTAGGTTAACTCGTCACGTTCCCAAGCCTTTCGGTGTGAGTGCGGATAAGTGGTATCCTCTCGCTGCACGGCAGCTCAGAGATGAAATGTCGAGCCCGAAAACCACCAACTGTAGGAGCGCTGCATTTCATAAGTCTTTTCGACATTCAAGCCTATGCCAATGGTTGCTGTCAAACGGCGGAGAGAAATGGCTACTTCTTGATAGAATGTACAAGAAAACGGATAATTGTGACGGGGGTTGTATAGCGGCATTGATGTGCTTTCCGGATGAAGGTCAATCTTGGCCTACGGCACCAAAGAGATATAAGATACCCGGAAAATGGACAAATTCGAGGAAGGTGAGGAAGACTCGGGAATGAAGTCTCCCGTATTTTTGATTGAAAGGTCACCGAAGATATGTGGGGCTACCACTTAATAAATGATGTATGAAAATAGATTTGGGTAATTCAACCGATTCCAATTTTACTCGAGGAAATGTATTTCCAGTGTGAATTAAATTTTTGATATTCCCGTCTCTAACTTTCGCAAGAAGTGAATATCTACCGGAACTATGCCAATCTGCTAAAACCTTGAGCGATGTACCATGATATCCAATTTATCGTCTCCATTCATCAGGTATGATGGAATTCTAGAGACTTGATCTGGATTCAGTGGACGAAAAGTCTTATATAATTATAAGATACAGGATTTGGATGATTCAATGACTTATCTTTTATACAGACTCCATATTCAAGTGAAACAATTTGCAAAAAGCATACATGAAATCCGTCAAATCATCCGCTCTATCCAGCACTGATGAATGACATGTGACCCTCGTTTCATCTTCAGGGGTTTTTAGCGCGCGATAGAACAAGGGCTTGACAACCCCGCATCGAATTTTTGACTAGGTGACCTCGCGTCTCCAGTCGTCCGTCAACTCATTGTGAAGTTTGGCATAGTCCGATGACGGCTGTTCCCTCAAACTATGCCTATACTTGGGCTTTGATACCAATGTTCACTTCTGATGGACCTTCCTCGACCTTCCCGCCGGAAAGTGGCAGTCTTCTTGTGAATTAACTTTCCGCAAGAAAGCATGCAACTCCATTCGACATCTCTACAGCGCACTGTTTTACGTCGTGACACCTGTCTGAAGGCTAAAAGCCAGTAAAGAAACTTGACGTCTGTGTGAAAAAGCAAAGAATGCGAAAACTGTGAGACAGTCTCGCTGGAGAGAAGTCGCCGATCAGTTGTTTTGTAGTGCGCAAAGAAGCACGATGGTATGCAGAATCAATTCAAGCAAAGACACGAAAACCAAGAACGGATTCCTCTCGACTCGTACAAACGATAATAATTGCATCGGACTAGCAGAATTGGAGGATAGACTGGTGAGCAAATTGGATGACTTTGGATGCTCTGATCAAAACAATCTGTTGGCTATTGAGCTACGAATTCATGTAAATGCGACCTCCCTCGAAAGTTCACCAGATGGCGCTTACCTTTCCACCCATCAAAAAAGAGCGGTCAGATTGTTTACATCTCTCGATCTTTCCTAAATAAACCTCACTTTCGATAGCATTACTGTACCCCGCCCGGACTGTGGTCTTCATAGCAGGAAAGTACGATTCCGATTGCGATCTGGAAAAGTATTTTGGTGATCTTCTCCGCACAGCCAGCGCAGCGCACCGCATCATCACGAGAAAAAAACTCAACTTCGAAGGTTATGCCTTCCCTCTCCAAAATTCCAAACACAATCAAATCAGTCTTCTCAAAGCACAACAGACAATTCCACCAATCTTCTCTCTCTTATCACAAACTGGGATCTCCCCTCAATTCATCTATCTATCTATCTATCTCCAATCTCCAATCCGTATCACACACCCGGTAAAACCACGGCCTCTCCAGCCCCCCATCTTTCCTCGTCGATAACCTTAAGAGTCTCTGATTACTTCATAAAGTCGGTGCAATCAATATCTATGTGGGGCCCAGCGATAGACACAAGATCACTTAGGTAACTTTAATTGTCCAGATTCCTGACGATCTCTCGATTTCCACGAGGAGCGGTGGGTACGGAAAAAGAATTTTCGGTGACGTCCGTGGAGCTAGATATAATATCGAGTGAGGAGGGTGGGTAGGTCATTTAACTTCATATATATATCTCGTGACGAGGATTTCCGAGATTTTTCTTCACCTTTTCATTTCTCTTCGGTCTTGAAATTTTCTTGCTGTTACGTGGAAGACGAGACGGGTCAAGACAAGACAAGACAAGATGATAAGTTCACACATTGTCTCAGGGCTTTTGGGCTTGGGATGTTTGGTTGGTGGCTCTGGTGCTACGGGATATGGACCTAGCTATGCTACCAATAATGCAACCAAATATGTTATTATGGACAATGACTGGAGTTCAACCGGCTTCATCCCATATCTCATAGCTCTCGATGCCGGATGGGAAGTCTTAGGTTTAACATCCTGTGCGCATCTCCTCTCTCATGATTGAAGATTCATTTTCAGCTGACAATCCCCCCCCATCTCAGGTACCGCAGATACATGGCAACACCAAGTCGCACTACATGCACTAGCTACCCTCTCTCTCGGTAACCTGACGAGCTGTATCCCCGTAGTTCCGGGCTCTACATTCCCGCTCATCAATACCGCCACGAGATTCCAAGCATGGGAGGCGGTTCATGGTAAACTTCCTTGGGAGGGTGTATTTGCTCCGTATAATGCTACAGCGGAAGCAGCGGGAAGTGATCCCACCTCAGGAGATAACCCTTTCAGAGTTGTAGAGGGGGCTTTTGTAGAGGGAATGCCAAGTAATTATTCCATTAACGGATTGAAGAAAAGTCAGAGTGCTAGTGCATTTATGATTGAAATGGTGCATAGATATCCGGGCCAAGTTTCGATTTGTAAGTTTAAAATTTTTGCTCATCTCCTTGTAATTCAATTCTTATCCCAAAACTAACAACCCGCCCAGTCGCCGGCGGCTCTATGACCAACGTCGCTCTCGCGGTCCGCTCCGATGACAACTTTGCCTCCCTCGCCAAAGAACTCGTCATAATGGGCGGCTACATCGACGACAATCTCCTCCAAGTAACCGGTAGCGTGTTGCAAGCCGATCTCAGCTCAGACATCAACCTGATGGTTGATCCCGAAGCCGCCAAAATTGCTTTCACAGCCAACTTTCCCAAGATCACTTTCGCAGGCAATGTAGCGAATCAGGTGATGAGCACGCAGGACTTCTTGGACGAGGTAAAGGAGGTTAGCAACCCATACTCGGAATTAGTGTGGGGACATTACGGGACGGAATTTCCGTTCTGGGATGAAACCGCAGCGGCGATTATGGTTGATGGATCGATTGTGGAGAATTCTACGAGCTGTGAGTGATTTTTGATCTTTTCTGTTTTCGAGATACACGACGTTCCTCTGCCTTTCATTCGGTCATAAAACCAAACCGAAGAAAGTTCTTCCAATTCCTTTGCACCTACCTGGAAACCACTACCACATCTATATCTACCCTACCATAATCGTAATTCATTTCCCCTACAATTCCCATAAATAAAAGAAGAAAGTTTCTTCCCCACCTCCCATCCCCACCTCCCCCAAAACCCCAAACCCCCCACTAATTCCCCTCTCCTCCCTCTAGTCTACATCGACGTCGACACATCCTACGGCTCGCCCAACTACGGCAACATCCACGCCTATCAAGAAGCGCTGATGCCGCCCGGCCTGCGCAAGGTCGACTACGTCAATCGCATCAATGGTGATACATTGAAGAGCATGATTAAGAGAGCCGTGCAGTTTCCGAGGAATTGTTCTTCTATGGGGAGATAGAGGGGATGGGTGAATGGATAGTTAGATAGATGTTTAAAACAATTGTTCATCGAATCCATGAATCCTCTCATAATTATCTATAGTGATTAGTTGCGAGGCTCGATATCTCAAGGAAGGGCATGCTACTGAGGGAGAATATTATCAAACTAAGGTCAGACACAAGCCAAGCATCGATCAAATCCATAGAAAATACTACATCACAATTGAAAAAAAATGAATACTTATGAATAATTATATCTTATCATACTTCTAACTACGCGACGTAATGCATTGCTCTAAAGACTATAAGCCGACCATTCATTTATCAAAATACCAGAAACATGGCTTAAACGAAAGAAATTGTAATAGAGTACAGAGTAAAAAAGTTGCATCATCCTCTAATCCTCTTTCCATCCCGGATCCCCCATCTCATATGGTCATATAATCATGCCGAACCCCTCGTTTCAAACCATGGCATTTATAAACCCAACCTTAAGGTCTTCCCAAGAACTTCAATGCCTCTTCTCTTTCCTCAACTGGCAACATAGACAAAACCTGTCTGATACCAGCCATAGCACCACCACTTAACCCTCCCTTAGCACTAGGTCCGCTGGCTCTGAGCAAAGCCGAAACCTCAGCAGCTACACCCTCGATCTTCATTTGTTCAACCTTCTCGTGAACAACCTTTCTGTTCTCCTCATACCACATGGCTACACTCTTATCATCAGTTTGGAATGCTGGAATTGCAGTCCAAGCGGCAAGTTTTCTCAAGTTCTCTGGTCTGGTACCAGTTGGTGATTTCGAGTTGGCGGATAACATGCGCTTGAGGATGTACTCCTCGTTAACACGTCTTCGTACACGCCAGTAGAAGAATCTTCTAGCCTCTCTCCATTTCAATGACTCTCTGATAACACCCTTTGCCTTCATACGTCCAGCACGGTCGTGAAGATCAGCGAATTGAAGCGAGATTTGATTGTAGACAGGAAGTAATGCCTTCTCTCTTTGCTCAACCTTAACCTTGATTTCAGCCAACTTCTCCTGTCCAGCAGCATTGTCGAGTAATTGTTTCTTGAGCTCAGCGTACTCTGGGTCGAGACGGGCCATGGTCTCCAATTGCTTGTCCTTACGGTACTTGATGTTGACAATACCTTCTGGTTCCAAAACACCACCGCGAGAATCTTCATCGGCGTACATCTCCATGAATTCTGGGTTGATTGTAGGATCAACGACGACCCAAGAACCACCTCTAAGCTCACCGAATGGTGGGATGTAGACAAAGATTGGTTGCTCGTATTTAACCAAAGCATCAACGATGTAACTTCCATACTTGAGAACTTCGTTATACATATCACGTTGACCACCAGAGAAACCTCTCCAGTTAGCCAAGATCATCAATGGCAATTGCTCACCATTGTTGAAGTCCTTGATAGCTTGAGCGGTCTTGAAAGCGGAGTTAGGATACCAGACACCACCAGCTTCGTTGGAAATTTGTTCGGTCGAATCTGGGTTTGCTGGATCGGCAGGTGTGATGTTCTCAACTGAGCGGGTCTCGACAGCGATGACACCCATTGGGATACCACCAAGACGAGCACGACCAACAACAACAGTCTTTGCCCATCCACCGAGAGTCTCAACGAAGGAGTCCTTGTCGAAAAGACCTGGCATGAATCCTTCATCGTCGTCCTTACCAGCGATGAGGTTTCTAACATCATAAGGTTGCTTTTCTGGTGGAGTGTAAACAATATCACGATCCCAAGAGTCAGCAGCAGGTCCGATCGGTAGAGGGCTGTTTCTCTTGTCTGGAACGTAAGCCATCCATTCAACAATCTTGGAGACACCCTCAAAATCATCATTGGCAGTCATGTGAGAGACACCATTCTTGTACATGATTTGGGTACCACCAAGCTGCAAGTTGGAAGTATAAACTTCACGACCGAGAAGTTTGTTGATGGCAGGGGCACCAGTGAGGATGATTGGTTGTCCTTCAATTTGAATAGCACGTTGACCAAGACGAACCAAGTATGCACCGATACCAACTGAACGACAAGTTACCAAAGTGATGGTAAAGATATCTTCGTAAGCTCTTGAAGTGGCACCGGCAATCAAACCAGAACCCTTCAAACACTCAACACCAAGACCATCTTCAGCACCAACGATAGTAACGATCTTATGTCTTGTCTCACCATCCTCAACAACCTCCTCAGTGATGACATCCTTGCTCTTACCATCTTCAAATCTCTTCTTGGCTTCAGTATCCAAGTAAAGATATTTGAAGCCGGCTTCTTGTCTCTCAGGGTTCTTCCAGGCCACCTTGAAGTAAGGCATAAGTTCTTCAGCCATACCAATACGAGCACCAGAGTTGGCAGACAAGTAGATACGTGGAATACCCATCTTTCTTGCGAGTTCCGTGCACTTGTGGAAGAATTGATCTTCTTTTGGTCCGAAACTACCGATTCTGAAAGTGATATCGTTGGCGACAATGATAAATTTACGGCCACGAGGATATTCCGGTGTCTTGGCAGTGATGAGCCAACCAACCATACCGTGAGTGTTAGTACCAGGTTCACGCGAAACCTCGGCGAGACCATCATTGTCATCTAAAACGAGTTCACTGTACTCGATACATTCACCAGTAGGAGGTTGTTTGTCGGCCAAAGAAGAGTGCTTGCGGACAGCCTTGACCCAACTGTTTTGAATGGCTTGTCTAAAAAGCTCTGGGAAATCGTATACGTATTGAGTACCCATGAGATGAGCCTTGTATCTCTTTGGTTGCAACCATTCCTTGGTGGGGTATGGAGTAGATACTGGTCTCAAGTGCATGGAACCAATCTTGGTGGTACCACCGATACTTTGGAAGACCCATTCACCACCCTTCTCAGATTTACGCTCAGCATACATCTCGACTTGGATGACGTAACCAGAGGTATTGGTAATGACAACACGAACTGGATATGGCATGCCAGTGGATGGATCCGTGCAGATGATACGGATCTCAGCACCAGTGACACGGAGTCTCCAAAGACGTCTACCGAATCGCTCCAAGAAGCCGCCAAGAGCTTGTTCGATCTCGGGGGGTTGAAGAGGGAAGACAGGAGAGAAGTTGATGAAGATGTGGTTAAGATCAGAGTTGTTGTTTCCAATGATCTCAAGAGCATCCAAAATATCATTCATCAATCGATCGGACTCAGAGATCAAATACTCAGCTGTAGGAATCTCATCACGAAGTCTTCCAGGACGCACGACAGCACGAGTAAAGTATCTCTTATCGCTTGTAGCTTCCTTTCCAACTGCCTCATAGATGTGGATGTTTCTGTTTTCAGTGAAAACTGGGGTAATCTTGAATTTGGAAAGTCTTCCTAACTCAAGTTGGAAAGCCAAAGCGGGCTCACTGTGACGAATACTCTCATCTTCCTCGTAGTTGGGGCCTCTGAAAGTGTAGTATCCAGGGTACGAACCATCTTTGTGGCCACAGATGAATGTAAGACGACGAATGCGACGGTTGAGAAGCTCCTCCTTGTAGTCGTTGACGATCAGCTTGATCTTAGCAACAGTCTCGTTGTCATCAAGACTCTCAGCATCTTGAATGGCGACATTGCAGACGGCAGTAAGCTCATCCTCAGTATCGATGCGGGGAGGTGCGACCTTGCGCTTGCCACCAAGTTCCGGCAAAAGACCATTGCCCTTCTTCTTAGCTCCAGAGACAGGGAAGACCTCAAGGGCCCGTTGCAAGTACTCCTCGGCTTCGTCGAGATATTGAACTGGTACAATGACACCCTTTCTTGTTGGCTCATGGTCAGGCTTGTTGGTAAGGTAGGTCATGTCACTAATAGAGCTGACGCGTTTAAATGGGTTGCCGGATTCATGCGAAGGGGTGGCTGGTGTCGAAGGGGCAGAGGATTGAACTGGCATGCCAAATTCCGAAGCTCCAACCTTTCTTAAGACAAAGTCCCATGAGACAATGAAAGGAGGGTCAGAACTCTCGTTGTGGTACTCAATCTTCTTGAGGGAGTATGCTCTGTAGGCACGACGAATATATACTTCGAGAGCTGCGAGAGAGACCCAAGGATCGCTATGTCCGAAGAAAATTGGCAAAACGTCAAAGACAGTGTACTTAGAATCAACAACCTCCTTGAGAACCTCAATATCAGGTTCTCTATGTTCCCATCCGGTCTCACCGTATCTTGATTCAACAACCGAAGATCGAAGGATGTGCTCCATTTGTGCAGCACGTTCCTCCAAGGATGGAAGAGCACATTGGATAAGAATCTCACGTGCCTTCAAGGAAACCTTGGCAGTTTGACGGGCCTCAAGTTCAGTGAGGTTTCGAAGAGAAGGTCGGAGATGCTTAGCAACATCGCCTGCATTGGGCTTGTTTGGCCGATACTCCTCGAGAATAGCGAGAATCAAGTTGTTCTTTGCACCGACTCTGCTGTGCGACAGAACAATTTGAATGACCTTGGAAATATCATCCTTGTTCTCATCTCTAAGCTTAAGAATAACCTCCTCATCACGCGAGGTACGACCAGAGAAGAGGCGCTCGACAGATGCATACTTCTCGAGAAGACCAGAGAAGACGGCAAACTCGTGAGCTTTTGGCCCATTTTGGTAGCGGTTGAGAATTTCAATCAGTGGAGCGATGGAAGCGGTAAGAAGATCAACATCACCAGGCGCAACATTCTCATCCAAGAATTTCTGAAGAGCCTTTGAAATGTTCTTGGCTGGAAATTCAGCATTGCGAGACTTGCCACGGTCAAGGATTTGAGTCAAGGTAGCATCCAACTTTTGTGGCATTCTTGCGTGGAGAGCTGAGAACTGAGCATTGAATTCACCATATGGCAATTCTGGATCTCTGAGAACCTCAATCAACTCCTTCAGAGTGGAACCCATGATGACTTGATTGTCAAAACCATCAAGGATATTGTTGAGAATGTTGCGGAGGAGCACGAAACGTTGAGCAGCCTTGGTACCAACAATTTGTGGTGGTCCAAGATCTGGTAGCTGGCCCAAGAAAGGTTGAGCATGCTTAACTCTCGATGGATCATCAAGAGCAAGAATGGCAAGGATATCACCAGCCTCTAGAGTTGCTCCTGGTTGCTTGATGAGTTGTACGATACCATCTTCCCCGGCAATAAGAGGCATATACATCTTCATGACTTCGACTTCAGCGAATGGCTGACCGGCCTTGATGTGTTCTCCGTTCTCAACAGTGAATTTGACAAGCTTTCCTGGGGATGGAGTTCTGAGTTGAGTGGGGTCATTCTCTTGTTCAAGTAAACAAGTCTTGCTGTCAACACTTAAACGAGTAGCACCGACCTCCTCCTTCCAGTAAACGTTGTGAGATCGTCCACTGAGAAGAACAAGAAGACCACCGTCGCTCAATGCACGCACACCAACAGAACACTTGGATCCGTTAATGAAAAGGTGGTAGCTATCTAAGCTGGATCGAGTAGCAGTGAACTTGTATCTGTGACCATCATAAATGAAGTCAATTGGGAAAACAGTCTTGAGAATGTCCTTTGATGGAACTTGACCCTTCTCCAGAGAAGTTCTGTATTCAGAAATGCAAGCCTCGCTAGCAATGTGGGCTTTTGTGACGGCACCACAGACGACTGCAAGCATGGGATCCGGTCTCTCGGCAGTCAATTTATTGGAGATAAGTTCATCAAGCCATCCAGTGGTAATGGTGTTATCTTCAAAGGCAGGGGTCTCTAAAAGTTTAATCAAGTATTCAACGGTAGTTCTGAAATCACCACGAATACTCAATTCCTTCAAAGCGACAACCATATGTTTTCTCGACGCAGATCGATTCTCACCGTAGGCGAAAATATGTCCGAATTGCGAATCAGAGAAACTGTGAATACCACCAGCGGTACCAACAGAGAAATAACCCCAAACGTTGGAACTACTCCTGAAGTTCAACTCGTGCATAGTACCACTCGAAGGCTTGAAGCCCTCTCCTGGATCTTCAGATGTAATACGACAAGCGGTGGTGTGTCCCTTTGGTGTTGGTCTTCTTTGAGTTTGGATGCTCTTCTCTTGGGAGAAATCGAAATCAATTTCGGTGGTAGTCGAAGGATCAACTCCGTAAAGTAATCTGATATCCTTAATTCTGTGCAAAGGAAGACCCATTGCAATTTGGAGTTGAGCCGCAGGTAAGTTAACACCACTGACCATCTCAGTTGTAGGATGTTCGACTTGCAATCTTGGGTTCAATTCCAAGAAGTAGAATTTGTCATCGGAATGCGAATACAGATATTCAACCGTACCGGCGGAAACGTATCCTACAAGACGACCAAGACGGACAGCTGCCTTCTCCATGGCTTGGAAAGTGGCTTGTTTGGCAACAGTAACTGGAGCCTCCTCGATAATCTTTTGATGTCTTCTTTGTACGGAACAATCTCTACCAAAGAGGGAGATGTTATTTCCATACTCATCAGCCAACAATTGAACCTCCAAATGTCTCGCATTACCAGCCAACTTCATGATGAAAATTGGAGAACCAGGGATTTCACTCGCGGCAGCTTTGTAAAGGGCTTCGAAACCTTCTTCTGATTCAGCCTTTCGAATACCCTTTCCACCACCACCTTCAGATGCTTTAATCATGACTGGGAATCCGATCTCTTTTGCCTTTTGTAGACCTTCCTCCCATGATTGAACACATCCCTTCATGTACACCGAGTCTTCGACAGTAACAATACCCTCCTCATTAACCTCTACCTTATCAACACCAGTTCCTGACCAAGGTATACAAGGTACCTTGGCGTGTTGTGCAACAATAGTAGAAGAAATCTTGTCACCGAGCGATCTCATGGCCGAACCTGGAGGACCAATGAATACAATCTTTTTCGGACTCGCAGCTAAGGATTCCGGAAGTTTTGGATTCTCTGATGCATGTCCCCTGAAAGATTTATTAGTTTCTGTCTCCAAATCATCTTGTGTGAGATTATGTGAGGGGCAAAAACTTACCATCCAGCCCAGACAGCATGGACATTCATTCTCTCGGCCACATCAACAATTAATTCGACGTTGGCATAATTGTTGTTATTCGTACCACCCGGAACCTCAACATATTGATCTGCCATACGGATATAATCTGCGTTGGCTTGGAGATCCTCCGGGGTGGCCATAACCGTGAACTGGATAGCCTTTTCATCTCCAAATGTTTCGTATGCCCATTTTCGTACCGATCGAATTTCTTTTACGGCAGCAATTCCGTTATTTGCAATCAAAACCTATTCTCAACTGTTAGTTATATTTCTAGACCAAGTGAGAATGTGCCAGTCCCAAAATTCCCGGTCCGCAACAAGGGAGCAGATTGTACATCGTCCATTGTTAATGGGGGCAAGCCCCCAAACCCCCATAGCTCGCTACGCTCGAAGTTTTCATTATATACATTTGAAGACGAGGTATCCAAAACAAAATATGTAGGGAAATAAGTCTTCTGGCATGCTCCACTACTCGGCCTGTTCATCTGCCACCCACCCAGCAAGCCATTACTCCTCTTGAACGACCAGTGTTCAAAAGCTCAAATCAAACAAATACATCCTCTCGTACAGTCTGCCTCCATGGCAATGGCCCCCGGAGGGCCAGCGGAGCGTCACCTCACCCAGACTTAAAAAAAAACTCTTTACTCACATTTGTAATAACCGTATGTCCATCACTTGCTGCCACAAAGTCCTTAACCTTACCCGCAGGAGCATTTTCTAGCTTGTTTCCTCCAATGAAGTGATCTGCAAGATTATGTCTCGCGGCGTAAGAGGACACTATTGGTACTGTTCCGTTTGTATGTGGTTCCGCCATTGTGAATGTTGCTGGAGATTCGAGTGTCTTTGAAAAGTAATCAGGGCTCAATGAAGAGCAGGGAAGAGAACTTGTGCCAAAGAAGGAATTGAGGCTTGGAAATGGTGGAAGGAGAGGAGGCTGTATTCTTAAGCCAGGCGGGAAAATGGTTGAGCGTCAGATAATTATTGAGGAACGGACTCCGAAACCCCTCAAGAGATTTCTAGATATGAGGAATTGGAAGAACTCCGAAATGAATCTGGAGGTCTTTGTATATTGTGAGAAAACGGAAAGATTAAAGTTGCACTGTAAACAAAATACAAAAATGGTGGAAGCTTAAAGTTTTCGGGGGAGAGGTTGAGGGTTGAGGGTTGAGGGGAAAGGGAAGGGAAGGGGAGGGAAGGGGAGAAATGTTCATGAAGGTTTTATAATCTTACCTGGGGTATCTCAATCTAATGGATGCTTGACAGAAAAAAGATTGGAGACGGTCCCTTCTTTCGGCGAATGACGTCCGAATATTACAAAGTAGTCTGTGTGTGTGTGTGTATGCTCGGAGGGGAAAGGATACACAGCAAATTAATATCGAGGAAGAGTTGAGGTGAGGCGGGATAGTAATGAGCAAGTAAGGTAAGTCAGAAGGGAGGGAGGTGGGAGGATGGGTATATGTTATATGTATGATGTATGATGTGTGGAGAGAAGACGGGAGGAGAGGAGAGGAGCAGAGAGGAAGGTCCAGAGTGAAGAATGTATCAATGTATCTATTAAAAAGTGCAATACAAGCCAGCGGGATAGTGTGGTCTGGTATGTATGTGTGTATGTGTGTGCTGATTGCTAGTTGAGAGACTTCAAGTATCGTCGAATGAGGGGACGAGAATATAGTAGACAACACAACAATCAACAATCAACAAGTTTCAAAATTGATGATCTACAAAATAGAAGAAAAAACTCCCCATGTTACGGCGATCAGGTTCCTTTTTCATCTGCCTCTATGTAATAAGTCTTACTTGCTTGTACATGGCATGAGATTCAAAGCTCGATCGCTTCTCTTGACCGAGTCTCATTATTTTGATTTTCCATGCGAGATGCGAGATGCGCGATGCGAGAGTGCGTATGTATCATCATCGATATGCCGTCCGCATTCGTTTCGTCAGTCTTTGGTGTTTAGTGTTTACGAAGGAGTGTTGACGAAGTAGTCTTGACGAAGTAGTCTTGACAGAGCAGTCTGCAGTCTTCAGTCTTCAGTCTTCAGTCTTCAGTCTTCACCCTTCACTATCAAAAATTGCATCTCTCCAATTTCTCCAATTTCGCAAACCTCTCAACCATCCCTCACTTGGCCCCACTAACCCCAAGCGAGTAAAGCGCGTCTCCCAACGACCACGAATTTGGTGAGCTCTGGCGTTTTGGAGAGACCCACCCAGCCACTTCCATACTAGGCGGGCAGGGCAGATGCCGGGCAGGGTAAGGTGTAGACTGCAAAGTGCCCAGGTGGGTAGGAGGTCACTCGTCAACAAGCCTGTGAGAAGTAGTCCGAATGATTATATATGTACACTCTTCCACGCCAACAGACAACAATACGATATCAAATCATCGCGAGACGTTAAACCCTTAGAAAGTATCTGGCAAATATAGACAATCAACAGATCAACAGTAACCCGCAATTCAACCCCCAAAATCATATCCCATTGTTTTGATTTTATTTTTTGAAAATTCCCCCAACAATCACAATCATCTCACTGACCAACTATTGCCATCATATTTCTACTCTTGCTCTCACTAATCTGCTTTTTCCCAGGCTAAGGGTCGTGGCCATGCTTCTGGAATGAATATTACCCGGGCGATCAATTCCAGCACTGCGACCGACGTACACACGACATTGGCAGCTACTTGCAAACCCAGAGAACAGGGGTGAAACTTCCAGAGGGCGAAGAATCCAGTGGACCCTTTGGCTTGCTGTACCAATCCCCGAGAGTACACCATGGAAGATGTCGAGAGGAAGAGTCATGAAAGTCAGAATCCTTCATTCCGTACATAATGCAATGTAGTGTTGATGTCGTCCAGTCCGGCCCAGCCCAGCCCTCCCTCCTTCACCATATGTAAATAACAGATACCGACGTCTGTGACTCGTTCCTCGTACAACCAGAATGCATATACCTAGGTAGCTATGCGGTTTCAAAACTACATACATACATACATACATACATACATACATACATACATACATACACATCTACGAAGTACATATACCAAGAACACATACCAAGAGAACCTATCCAGCTCCCTAGCCCCGGACTTTCATACCCAAACACACGCAACAGACTAACTCTTCAGCTTTCCTCAAAATATGGAACCTCTCGATGATCCTTTTCCTATACGATCAATGACTCGGTATTGATGGATGGGGGCAAGCCCCCAGACCCCCCTAGCTCGCTGCGCTCGATAATTTCCTATATGAGATAGTCCACGGCCAACAAAACATTATATCATCATAACCCTTGCTTGTCTGTAAGTTCTCCCGATCCGAAGCTATCAAAGCTTCCAAGCAAACATGCCTACATATCTACCTACATACATACATCCGACAAACAATCAGACAGACAGCTTTATCTCGCACCACCAAGCTATACGAGCGAATACCTACGAGTAAGCTAGGTAGGTAGGTAGCTCCAACCCAACATCCCAGTTGCCATTTCCTTTCCTTTTCCCCCAGAGTCCAGATATTATCAACCCAAAATCCAAAATAGTCCGCATCTGCCACCACGACAATAGATAGTCCCGGCACGTCAGCAAGGCGTCATTCAGCCGACCTATCACCCAAGATGCACGTTCGAACATCGAAGACCGAGACTCAAACACCCAGTCCAGCATCCTAGCTCAAGCAAGCCAGCCATCAAAGTAAAGTATATCTTCCCATCTCATAAAAACAAACACTATATAGGTTTAATCCGATTTGATTTGATATGATTTGGTTACAATCAATACAATTCTAGAGCGTGTCTCACTCACCACAAGTCCGCTTTTCTACTCTACTCACTCGCGAGTCCGCTACTTATAGCTACATGAGGCTGAATGAACCCATCCGACATTTCCCCAATTCCCCACGGACATCCGACAGACAAGCTACTTTCCCTCCCCTTCCTTCCTTCCTTCCTTCCTTCCTTCCCTCCACTCTCCTCCCCTTTCTTTCTTTCTCCCACACGTCTCCTCGCTCGCTAGATACTATCAACCCATTCATTCATCCTTCAGCACTCCATACCTCTGTGGCCAAAAAAATATACATAAAAAATCTTCCCCTCCCAACCTCCAATCAACCAAATCACCACTCCAAATCACCTCACCACTCTAAACACCATTATTCATATCCAAATCCATATTAAAGATAAAAATAAAAACAAAAATAAACACCATCCCCTATCCCCTCCTCCTCTTCTCTCCTCTCCTCTATCCTACTCTCCCATAAACCCCTCCTTCAGAGAATACAAAGGACAAAGAAAACCCAGCCAAGCCATCCATTTATTTAATTAATCAATCAATCACTCACTCACTCACTCACTCACTCACTCACTCACTCACTCACCCTAAACCATATACATAAATGAATCCCGTCTCATCTGTAACTACTTCTCCCTTTCTCCCTCTCTTTCCATCTTCCTTACTTATACTTATACTCCTATTTATACTCCTATTCATATTCATATTCACTTCACTTCACTTCCCTATCCTGCCCTATCCTATCCTATCCCAATCCAATCCAATCCAATTCAGTATAGTCCAATATAGTTTAATACTCATCTAAATATTTAAATATCTAAAAAGATAACTTATATATTAAATACAAACACAATCCTATATCCTATATATATCCTATATATATATATCCTATACATCCCAACCCCCCCCCTCTCTTTTTCTTCTTTTCTTTCCCTCTCCCTCTCTCCATCTCCATCTCCATCTCCAGAATTAACACTCACACTCACACTCACATTACAATAAAGAAGGGGGGAGGTGGGGGAACAAGTGCAAGTACCCAGACAGATAATAAAGATAATAAAAATCCCTAAAAATCCCTAAAAAGCAAACTCCCATCCCATCCCATCACATCACATCAAAATACTTCACACAACCAACATGCCAGACCACAGAGACCGAAAATAGTTCCGGAATCAGGGCTAGATCAAATTAAGAAATACAAGTTACAAGTTCAAGTTAGCATTTACCCCCGTCCGTAGGTAGTTAGACTTCCCGAGAAGGGGAGTGCCTAGTATTGCTTACCATCCACTACCGTAACTAGGAACTAGTGCATTTGTGCTTATTTTATAGTTACTCTTACAATTTAAGTTCTCACTCCATTCATCACGTATTAAAACAACACCAGATTGAATCATCATAATCATTTCTTTCATTCTTGTAGTCTGTCTGTATCTGCAGCGCTCACTTTCAGCCATCCCATCCCATTCCATCTCATCTATCCGTTCATCCATGCTCTTTCTCCATCCATATCTCCTTATCAGTCCAGTCCAATCCACTCCAATCTCTCCCACATCACCATCTCGCCAACAAATGAAACCCCATATCCCATCGTCACCCATCCCCTATGTACAAATGAAACGAAAGACTCTCTCCTCCCAGAAAACTAAAAGGAACGACCCAGGAGGAGCAGAGCAAATCAATAAAAAAGAGGTATAGCAGCAGTATCAATCCCAAACTGTTTCCCATACCATGTCCGCCTAGCTATGCACGCACGATGTTGAGAAAAACAAACAAACGCCTTAGCCAATGCACGCAACCCAAGTTTACACCCTTCTCCCACGTCCTTCCAAATATGATCCCAAAATCCCGGATTCTCCATAACGGTATACAGATGAAGTAAAGAAGATGAAATAGATCCATCCTTCACATCTAGTGAGCTTAATAACATTCCCCTACACCACTCAATTTCCTCTGTCTTGCACTTGTTGCCGTGGGAGTTCTATTGAGCCCCGCTGGTTGTCTAGGATTAATAATCATCCTTTCGTCCTCCTCTCGAAATCCATGACTTGTGCTTGTTCTTCTAGGCATTGGTAGACCCGACATCGATAATGATTGTCCACCGCTTTTCCTTCGAGGGAGTCCAGATAGTGGTGTGCCACCCGAACTCTCATGCACAGTTCCTCTGCGAACTGGTGTCTTATAGGTAGATCCCCGGTTCTCGTCCACGCCGCAGCCAATATATGAGACACTCTGTGAATGCGTGTGAGGTTTTCCATCTCCGTGCCTATCCCCATAATTTCCACCCATACTACTTTTTGCCCTTCTCGAATCCACAATTTGCGACTGTGCGTAAGATGATACTGGCGTCTTGGCGCCTGGGCGACTGAGAGTCGATCGACTTGGTGGGCGTTCATAGAGTGAACCACTGGCACGACTGCCTGGTCGACTAGGTGGCCTACTACTATGTTGGCTGCTATCATTCCCATCCCTGTTTGCAACCGTTCCAAACGAAAGCCTGCTGATTCCAGATACAGAGACTCGAGGAAGGTGTTTTATTGGAGGTTCATCTCCAGTCATAGATGATGTGGTGCTTGCACTCGCAGTACTGCCTGTAGTTCTTTTCCTCCCTCTTATTGTACCACTTGGAGGCAAGTAATTCTGACCCATAGCTGATATTGTTCTCGGTGTAGTATGAGGTGGAGTAGTGACCGGTGCGGGTAGTTTTGATCTTGCAGACTGTACTCTCTGTTCTAGTCTTTGCATTTGCGCCGTCAAGCTTCTAATATGATTTAGGGATGTTGAGTTCGGCAAGCCGCGTGTAGGTGGTGCTTTTTGTTTTGTCTGGCGAATCACTGCTGGTGTCGCACTTCTTGCTTTCGAGCTGCCGTTGGGTGTTGTGCCTCGTGAGCTACGAACTGTGCCAGACACGTAGCGGGATAGACCTTGTTTATGTGTTGCGCTTGCATTCGAAGCTGGTAATTTTAGATTACTCTGTGGTGCGCTCATTGTTGTGTTCAGTCCGTGTCTTGCAGTCGCCGATGCTTCTGACATGGGCGGAGATGGAGGGGTAGGAGTTTCGGAAACAGTATCTGTCGTTGAGATGGACTTGGTATCTGGCGGAGTGTTGATGATCGGAGAAGAAGCTGTGGATCTAGGAGATGTTCCAAAAGGCTCAAATGAAGGAGTACTTGGGGCAGTATAATCTGTTGTGATTGATGGAAATTGTCGTTTTCGTAGCTTGTCTTGCATGATATCTGCCTCGACTTTCAGGTCCGACAACTCATCTCTCAAACGTTGTGTCTCGATACGGAGTTGTTCTCTTTCCTTTTCGCCAATCTTGATTTCTTCTTCCATCATTACGCCTCGTTCAATAGACATGTTAAATTTTGATTCCATATCTTCCAATGATGAAAAGGTATTTCGCGCTTGCCGCTCGATATCGTCATGTTGAACTTCAATGTCTCGAAGTTGGAGTTGCATAGTTCGATTGGCATCGCGCAGAGAAGTGATCTCCTTCTGTAAAGTATTCTGCGCGACACTCGCTTCATTCTTGGATTGTTTATATTTCTTCTACAAATAAATTCGGGTTAGCAAACTACGCTGCCACCTCATTAAATCCATCTCTTTACAATGACATACCTTCCATTCTTCCACCTCGAATCCCAAACTCTCTACCTTTTCCTGTAGTAACCGTTCCCTCCTTTCCGCAGCTTCTACATCCTTCTCTAACTCTGCTTCCAACTCCTGTGAACTCGCCTGGAATTCCGTCAATTCGTTCTCCAGCTGCTCATATTGCAATTTGTAGTATGCGATCGCATCTACCGGATCCGAAGGGGGAGAGGATGGTAATTCCGACATCTGTGGTTGTTATTATTCTTGTTGTTGTTTCTGTCCGGTCTTGAATTCGTATCGTTGTCGTATCTTCTCACTATCTTAAAGCCGTTCTGTTGCTTGGCGGTAACATCCGTTCCTTAGACTTGCGATCTTGCAAAACTAGTGACCAATAGCATATGCAGCTGTTGCGATTGTTGTTGTGGACCATAAACAAATAAAGAATGACCTCTCGCAGACCCTCACAATGATGGAAAACTTGTTTAGCCGTGCAGAGGGCGAAATGAAGATCTTATGATGTCGATGGCCGATAAATCAAGGTTGGATATGTGGATGTTGATCGCAAAACAAATGATGAAGGCTGTCGGCTGGAGGTGGTGAAGAAGAATAAAAGATTGGATTTCGTGTACAATAATGGTCGTTAGAAGTCGTGAATCGCCTTTGTCCTTCCCGTCAAGTAATATGAAACAATGATTAATGCAGTAATAGTATTTGAAAAAGTGTATGGTAACACTGCTGAAGTTGTTGAGTTGAAAATAGAAATCCTTTGGCTCTCAATCTGCGTATTCTCGTTGGGTATTCTGATATCAGGTGGTGGTCGGGAGTTGATAATCGATAGTCCTATGAATTGTTGAATGTTGATGTCGGGTGCGGTCAATCCATAAGTAGATATCGCACAGTAGGTTTTTGGCGGGCGGAATGTCGAGTGGGAATCCGTAGGTCGAGGTCAAGTTACAAGTGAAAGCTTATCAAATGGGAGAAGTTGCGCTGGAGGTTGTTATTGTTGTTGCTGTTGCTGTTGTTGTCGTCGACATTCGTTTGTCGTTCGTGTGTCGCTAATGTTAGATGGAATTCTAGGCTCCGGGAAAAAAAGAAAGAAACGAAGGTGTATTGCGTCGGCAGATTTAGGTTTGAGAACAAGATAAATAACAAAAAAGAGAAATAAGAAAAAGAGACTTTTCTCGTGTTGTCGATGATGATGATGATGGTGGTGCTGTCCCGGGATGTATGCTGTGTTGTGTGTGCGGTGCAATTGCTGGTCGGGCTGGACTGCACGACGGGAAACCTCCTGAGAGAGAGAAAGGTTCGAGAGAGAATCAGGAGGGAAGGGGAGAGACGTGAAGCGCGAGGGCGTGAGACTACCGAGAGAGAACGAGAGAAGTCAGACACGAGAATACCAGAATCTACGGCACCCAATTGGTCAAAGTCTCATTATTGTTTGGTGAGAGGGGGATGGGATGGGATGGGAATTGCCTACATACCCTGTCGACAGAGATTAGTATGGTTTGAGTTGTTTAAGTGGTTCAAGTGGTTAATGTGGTTAATGTGAAGTTTTGCTGATCCAGCAACCATGCTTTGAGCCATATAAGATTGAACATTTACCAGCCACATTTTTAAACAACTGGCAGTCACATGAACGGTGAGGTGAGGTGAGGTGAGGTGAGTCTTAGGTCCATTTCTACTCGTTCTACCACGCTCTGCCCCTTCGCATTCCATTCTTTCCCTTCTTTCTTCTGTCTGTTCAAGAGAGCTTCTACATTGGTGGTGGGAATAGTTACACATTTTCTTTCTACCGTTCTTTCGTGGCCCTGGACATTTCTAGAAGCTCGTCAACATCCATCCATATCCCCAGCAAACCGGTATCGATCCGTCTACCTGCCATCTAGTACCTCCGTTCCGTACCTTCCACCAAACCCCCTTGGTCATCACGCTCATGCAACTAAGTCGATAAATGTGGGAATATTTCGTACTAGCACCAATGTATCGACGTGTAAAAGCGATATCCCATGATAATTTTAGCTACTCTCGCAGTGGAAGCTTCTCCTGCACAATGTCATTCATGTCATTCATGTACGGTTATTCCTTGCATATAGCACACCTGATTCTCGACTTTACCGTACGCGGCACAGTAAGGTTAACTGCCCAGAGGCACGAAAGCAAGGTGTCGTTCACGATCATGCGAGATTCATGATGTCGAGCCTCCTTTCTCATTACAATGGACGGGAAAGCTTTGGTATGGAGGATAGCAGTACATACGAGATACGCAGATGAAATTACTGCTTCACGGCGTCTAATTTGATCTGACAGCCCGGTGCGTGCCAGCAAATCTCCTCCTGGGAACATTGCACATACGTTTGGTTTGATATTCATTTCTTTTCCCTACGTTTGTATTTCCGTTCGCGTTCCCGTTTGCCATTTTTGATCATCCCGTCTACGCACGTGGTCGAGTCATGAGGGGCATGTAAGGTGAGGCAAGGACCGCATCAAAATCCTCGAAATGCCTTCCAAAGATTACATCTCTATACTTCTTGTAGTTACCTAGGTAGATGCATTAAAAAAATGCGTCGAGGTTTTTTGTTCTTTTTACAAAGAAATTTCCGGACTCTGATCCTTCAATCTCAATCCCAGCCTTCATCCGGTAAATCCTCGCATTGACACGATATCCCACTTCTAAATCGTCTGGTCCAATCAAAATATGGAGTAATATCTGATCGCATTAACGTTTCGAAATGTAAGATTTGTTTCTATTTCCATCGTACCCTATGACAAGGTCACGGGTCAAAATCAATCCAAGATATGATGTAAATAATGTTGATGGCGCGAGAAGCGATCTCAAGTGTCTAAGTATTGGGCATCAACATTCATGAATTAGTCCACGTCAATCAGACATACAGAAAGTTCTAAATGCGCCAAAAGTTGGCTCGTCCATTTCCTGGCATCGCCTCTTTCTGATCATTCGTCAATGTCATCACCAGATCTCTCTCCTCCTTCCACTCACCCACTCTTTTTCTCCTCCCTCTTTTCCCTTCTACTCATCTCATCCGAATCCGTCCTCTCCACTCCCGTCACCACATCTACAACCTCAATCTCTGGTCCGGAAAACCTCTTTCGAGCAGTCGTCCACCAAGTCCCTGCCGCTATCATCATAATCACTCCGATGGCCGCTGACGTATAATTCATGTTCTCGCTCGTAACCGGATACACCGATGGGAAATTAAAAGTAATACATGCGAAAAGTAAATACGCCAGGCCAACCCCGTTAACTAGTAACGAGACAACTGGTCTCATCGCCCATGGACCCGTAAGTTGTCGATGCGATCCGTTGGCATGAGATATTATGCGCACGAGAAGAGGCATAGCGTACGAGAGGTAAAACCCCTCGGTCGCAATGGCGATTACAGTGTTAAACCCTGTTACAGTGCCAAAGTAAATGCTGTTAAATGCCATTTGGACTATACTCCCAATAATAATAGCCACAACGGGAACTTGATGCTTAGCGCTCACTTTACTGATTTGGCTCGAAAATGGAAGTCCATGATCTCTAGCAAATGCATAAAGACTTCTACTTCCTTCCGCAAGCAGTGCGTTGGAAGATGCGACGTTGATGACTACAATCATGGATGCTAGGAAGCATGCTGCGATGTGACTATTGGTTGAATCGGCGTAGATCTGAATGAGAGGTACAAGAGTAGCTGTGTTGGCAACAGCATCGATATCGCCAACGCAGAAGCAGACAGCGATCAAGAAGATAAACCCTGTGATGGATCCAATGTAGACGGATAGAACCATTGCGCGAGGGGCTTCTTTGGAAGCATCTTTCAGTTCCTCAGTCATGTGGGATGGTGCATCGTCTTGTTGGTCATCTCGTGTTAGCCTGATGGTAAATCAAATGAAGTTGGGGCAATTTGCGGAGGTATTAGAAGATGCCATAATAAAGGCAGCGTGGCAGGAAACACTTACAACAACACATACCGAACGCCGGCTGTAATATTCCAATAATACCAGCCATAGCCGTCCCAAAGCCAGTAAAGTTCTGAAAGTCTTGAAAGACAAAACTAGCGCTTTGTTTGTTGGTGTTGCATGCCAAGATTGTGACAACCGTCACAATAAACGATGCGATGTTGAAGACAAGCGCAACTGTAGATACCTTGTCAAGAATCTTCGATCCCCATAGGTTGATGAATGTTGCAATGAGAGTGACTGCGTAGGCTACCAAGACCGTGTGCCACCTCTCAATTACGTATGATGGATTAACGAGATTCGCTTGACCTAGGATGAAATTCGCGCCGATGAAACTGTTCGTTGCGCCCATGGCAAGAATACCTATACGCGTGCCACAGAACGTCAGTCATAACCGTTGCCATGAAGAACAAGGAACATGGGGTCAAGTTTCATGGAAGGTCATGAGATGCTTCTTTGGTATCACTTTTCATCTCAGGTACAACTAAGATATGATGCTAATATGACGAGACAGAATATGACTGACCGATGATCATAAACCATCCCGTAAGATAGGAGAATTGTCTCCTCACCGATTTCGGTGAGAGAATGTAGACCCATGAGTATTGACCTCCGGCAACGGGATACTCAGAGCACATTTCGGCCATGGAATAGACGACGCAAAGGGAGACAAGACTGATGCCTACCCAGCCCCAAATCATCTGCGCAAACGAATAATGTTAGTTCGAGTCGTATAGCAGATAAATTTTGTCATTCTTGACATCTTCAGATGTCTCGGACGTCGTGGAACATGTTTGGGGCTATGTCGCAATACCAGCGCAGTGCAATGTATGAGCATCGTCGAAATCGACTAAGATTTTGGAAATCGACCCATAGATAGGAGAATTAAGCCTGGATTTGGAGGCATGGTAAGATCTGAATGAGAAATGTGAAAGGTTACTCACTACCGGTGGACCACCAGCATTGACACCTGTGACAAGCACACCACCGAGGGCACTCCAACTGCAAGAAGCCGTTAGCAAGCGTTAAGCGTCCCATCTTGCCACGTTTTTCTGCTCCAAGGTTGCAGCGCCGGTGCCGATCACCGGTGTTGGGATTTGGAGAATGCACAGCATAAGCAGAAGAACACTCACCTCGTAACAATGGAGAAGGAGAAACCAATCATTCCCAAAAGACCGAATGATCGCTTGAGCTCTGAAATTATGCTTATCAGCAGATGATCAAAAATGACGCCATGTGTAGACAGACAGTAGGCCAGCTAGATAATAAGGACATGAGGAAATCAACTTACCCGGACGATAACCCATATTCTCTAGGGCAGCATCTTCAGCCACACCTGGAGGGAAGACTTTTCCCACAATCCCTTCTTCTTTCATCTTGTTCCTCAGAATGAAATGCGGATACTCGAGGTGAAGATTTCCAATACCACAGCTTTGGAACAAGGCAATGGTAACTTCCAAGATATGTTGTACTGTTGATTAGGGAGTGGAGAGACATATGACCGAGGATACAACCCAAGGTATTTATAACTCATCCAGAACATCTTGCAAGAAATCCATGCCTTATCGGGATCTTATTGACGGGTATGAGAAGAAGCTGGATGGGGGGAACGCAACTTTTGATGCAACATTACAACTGCCGGGGTGGTTGTGGAATAGCCATGTTAGACTTTTCCCTCGTCAAATGATATTGACTTAGCTAACTAGGAATGTAGTGTGGGATGTGTTTGAGGTACAAAAGCTGATATAGATATGAATTTCTATCTTGTCATTAGTATCTGATAGCAATCTCTCTGTCAATCTGCTATCGATATCTCATCTATCATGGTTCTCTCCGATAAGCCCATCATGGTGCTTCATTTATGCATGTTTGTATCTTGCACCTTGTCTTGAATTGCCGTATCGGAGAAAAGAATGAGGAATGAGGAACATTTTTCTCGATGAGCGTTGGACTATCTGATTGATGGGGTCATGGTTGGGGAATGGATTGGTCCGGGGCAAACAATGCTAGGATAATTTTTTAGGCTTATCTGTGGCTTGCCCGCAATACTCTCCACAAGACGATCTTTTTTAAGCGTTTTATTCCGTTGTTCATCAACATAAATTCATTACGTTTCGTTATTTTCTCGTGATATCGTAATCTTACAAAGGAATTGGTACTACAACTAGCTTCGTCTGCCTTCTAACTCGCTTGCTTTCATGCATAGATATATGAATGAAGATGTACTGCCCGGAATCTTGGTTATGATATTACTCCTTTCGAATCGGATAACCTCCTCGGCCGCCTCAATCTACAAACAAGACACACTGCAGACGCCATAACGTGGTTTGGTCTTGATGTACGACTTGAGGTCCATTCAATATCAATGAAGACTGCCTGGATACCCTTGAAGTCCGAGTTGCGAAAGTCATTAGACACAAATTTGAAATGTGATAGAAATTCACCATCGTAACACGAAACAATTGCAGGGAAATATTGATTGATTGTTTTCAAACAAATCGAGAGGGATGTTGCATACCTCCGGCCGAAGATGGCCGAGTCTCATCATTTGCTCATCGGCATCGATACTACGCGTTGTCTCTTGCGCTAAATATATAAAAAATGTACACGAAACATTCCTTTTGGGCCCGTCGCTACTTGGGTTCAGGCGAGTGCCAACAATGTTACCAGCTTCCAATATTGAGCTTCAACGTTGGAGCCTGTTGACTCAGGCTGTTGAGCTGATGAAATTGTATGGAGAACCCCCTTCTCGACGCTCTGGATATTTGCCGTCTTTCTCGGCCCCACAGGACTCATCGCCGCGGGGAAAAAGGAAAAGGGAATTGCTTCAGCAGGCTTTTTCTTCCGTCGGATATCTACATGGAACCTACGCAAGGTCCAGCGCCATTCTTCTTTTCCATTATTCATTGTGGTGAAACGAGACGGGAACCTGCACACCGCCCAGCATTTCATTCGATGATTCTTTTTCCCCCCTTCTACACTAATCCGAAATTCTGGTTTGTGCTACACGTACTGATCTACAATTAAGTAGGACCAACATATCGGCTGGGCTAGTACACCCATTCCAGAATCTGCAAGATTCCCGCATGTACTACCCCGGATTTTTGCACTGCAGGTAGGTAGGGGAGCAGCCTTGTGCAGAATCTCACCAAATAGACGACTGACTTGGATGATTAAGATGCCGTAATACAATTCAAGGAAGGGAATCTGGGACTTGTCAAATTCTATTGATACTCCACGGAGATTCATTCTCACTCAATTGAATCAATCAAAGCCAGCATGACTTTATGCCTGCAATAAGCCGTATATGATGATTGCTTCACTTGAAGTTTTACGCCATGATCTTTGACGCTTCCCCCATTATGTTTGTGGGTACCCGTGGCAGGAACAAGATCCAGCTGTATCTGCAGTCAGTACATTATCGGACTTCTGACTTGGCCTATCAAAGTCAGGAAGTTTGTCAGATCAAGAATCGTATCAATCAATAAGTGAAATTGATACAGTATACATAACGTGTCTCTTCTTCCACATCCTTATAACCTACCACCTTCTTGTTTGTTGCTTTCAATTTGACTACAAGATATTCTCTTGATCCAATTTGCCATTCCTTCTTCATCTGGCTGAGTTCAGCTTTGGTCAAATAAGAATCTCTGCTTAGTCGTTGACACCAACATAAGATATCCTCAAAATGGAAGGACCAAACGACCCTAGTGTTTATCAACAACTCATCTCCTCTTCGCACCACACTCCTTCGTCAATTAACATTCATACCAATTCTTCTGCCATTCTTCCAATTGTTGAACCTCATCAAAGTCTCTCTAAAGTCCATACCAACGGTGACGCATCAGTCACCTCGGAGAAGATTTACGACGAGATTGATGAATTAAAGTTCGAAATCGAAACTCGCGCAGCTGCAACAGTATCGGCAGCAAATATCAAAGCAGTTAAATCCAAAAGATCCTCTATTATATCAAAAATTCTTAATTTCCACCGAAGCCCACCACATTCACTTTCAATACAAAACCACTGCCAAACTTTGAGAATGTCTCCTTCTGCGTTACAGGAACGAGGGGCTGTTAGTAATGAAAGTCGTACTGCTGTGGTGTTTCCGCAAAGATACCGCAAGCTACAAGCCAGACCTTACAAGTGGCCCCAGGACGGTACACTTCACTACTCTACCACCGCGCTAGTCATCATTGACATGCAGAAAGATTGTAAGTATCAAATTCTCTTCTACTTTCTGCTGCTAGGCATGCATGATCCATCTGGAGCACATCAAAACGTTCTCTTCACATAAGCATGTACTACCCATTGAGTATGGCGATAACAAGTCCTGCAAATTAATTGTTCTTTCTGGGCCTGAAGAAAGAATTCGAAGACTTCAAAGACTCCCAATCATCTTTCTCGGATTTGACTCCAAGTAGTTTAACCATGGATACAAGTCAGATTATGTGTACTTGCTAACTTTATCCCACTGTAGTTGCATCTGCCGAGGGATATCTGGCAAAGCAAAATATTGATAATAAGCCGATTCTCGATATTGTTCCCAACATCCGAAAACTTCTCGACACTTGCAGGATCAAAGGATTTCCTATTTACCACACGCGTGAAGGCCATCGGTCTGATTTGTCCACCCTTTCCGAACGTGAGAAGTACCGTTCAAGAAACAACCCATCTGGACTTGGTATCGGTGATCGGGGTCCACTGGGACGTCTTTTGATCCGTGGGGAGAAAGGACATGAAATTATCGACGAATTGGCACCTCGATTAAATGAGCCAGTTATTGATAAGCCAGGCCGGAGCGCTTTTCAACACACAGAGTTCCGGCTTATGCTTAATATCAAAGGTATCAAAAACTTGATTATATGTGGTGTAACAACGGACGTTTGTGTAACAAGTACAATGCGGGATGCCAACGATAACAACTTTGATTGCGTCTTGGTAGAGGACGCGTGTGCCGCTGGCGTCCTCGAAAATCATCAAAGTGCAGTCGCGTCAATTACTGAAGAAGGAGGAATCTTTGGCGCAGTTACAGCAGTGAGAGATGTTTTGAATGGGCTGGGGGCTGGGTCGGTTCTGAAGAAACATAAGGATGTATATCAAGCCTCCAATCCAGAACCAAAATTGGCAGAACACTCCATCGCTGCCTCGAAAACTATCATCAAAAAAAATCCATCTCCTGATTCGGGGAAAGAAGATTCGGAAATGTCTGGTTCGGAACCAATCATGGAACATGACAATGCGACATCAGGAGATGATCATGTATCGGATGGAAGCAACAGATTTTCTCGTCGTTCCACACGTATCCGCAATAAATCCAAGAAACGTGGAACTGTTTTACCCGACTACGGAAGCAACAGTAGTGAGGAGATTGAGGAGATTGAGGAGATGCCTAACTACCTAGGTGGCAAGCGAGTTACATGATATGGCTTTCGTCGATTATATATATCGGGTTAAAGCGCCAAATATTAGTGTATTTCGAGGCTCTTTGAAGTGTTTATTGATTTTGTGAGAAGGCCGTTACAAGAAACTATGCCAAAATAACAACTAGTAGGTTGAGTCGTACTAGGATATTGCAAGTATAGATAGCTGAGGGAAAAGAGGAAACGAAGAAAGGAAGTGTCGGTAATGCAGCGAAAAGGTGGTCATTTTTGGGAACCAGGGCATTGAGCTAGAATCAAGGCGAGGAAACTTTGCTGTGTACAGGGCTGCTAGCGATGGCATTTTATAGGAGGCTCGAATTGTGGAGGTGGATGTTCATTACCCAAGAATTTCTTGTAGTTTGCTTCTTTGATTCTCTTGAACAGGTGAATGAGGTCAATTTGGCCAGCGTATCGCTCGTGAGGGGGTGAACATTTGAATGTTTATAGTTGTACAGCATCAAAATGAATCTCACGCTGCACAAAACTTTTCAACCCGATTTTGAGATAGTCATTCTAGATTTAAGTCTGAAGAAGTCTAGTCGTTAGTATCATTGTGCATCAAAAGTCTTCATCATATCATCATCAACTATTAATAATATTCCCTAGTCAGTAGCATTTTTACTTGTCAGCCTATATTTCCCAAGAAGGATCATATTTTAATCCCAACAAATTTCTTTTCAATTTCAGTATTGGCAACACTGTAAGTTTGCTTGTTGCAACACTACTTCATCATCCTTTGGTACTAGCACACATGCATGTTGTCTTCATTGAGATTTTTATTTAATCCTTCTCCATAGTCGCCTAGTTGTCTAGTTTTCCAAGTAGCACGGAATGGTCAAAGAAGTTCAATGCTCTTGCTATGATATTACCACGTACGATAACTGTTTATAGTTAGTTTTATATGGCCACGCGTGTAGTAGGGCATATCGTAAACATCCTTCCTTGAACGCTTTGTCAGAACAAGCTCTGAAAAGCATTAACAGGAATGCTACGAAGTCGGACGATAGCTTGCGTTGTTCCATCTTTACCTAACATATTTCGAATTGCATTCACTGGCTTTCTGTTTGTGTCGCTTGCAGGTCAGGTGCTCATATCTATAAGCAAGGGCATCTCATATATTGTTGATTGTCTTTCTTGATGCCTTCGTCTTCATTGCCTTGATGTGTAGATTGCATTTTCAAGGCTGTGTATGCACGTGATAAGTGCTTCATCGTCTTGGCTGTGGGGAGAAAGTGTGCTTTTAGTGAGTTGAGGGACGTTTCTGACCCACGACGATCATGACGTCATTCTCAGTGGCAAAAGTTCCAACCACAACTTCAAGTCACAATACAACAAACTTTATTGATTCTAGTAGAAGGAATATAACTCACTCTAATATCATAATGGAACCAGCCATTGCAACTGCCGCCGCTTACGGTGTCGAAACAGCAGTTGAGGGAGGAGTCGCGGCATATTATCTGTCTAAATCAACATTACCCTTACAAGGACACCTCGAACATGTGACAACCACCGATAAATTAACGCGATATGGACATACATTGTCGGTGATTAGTGATAGGGCATATGTTTTTGGTGGTTCTGAGGATTCAAACTCTCAATCCTTGACTAATGATGTCCTTGAGCTTCACGTCTCAACCGACGAGGATACCACGACTGCAGTTTTGCGATCCATACCAGCAGTTGGAGATGGAGAACAGAACGCAGCACATGTACCATTAGCTCGCACATATCATTCAGCAAGTGTTGCTCGAAATCGTTTCTTCGTTTTCGGCGGGAGTGAAAATACTTCTGATAATCCGAAACCTTTGGAAGAAAATGGCCGATTGTGGGTATTTGACCCATTATCATCAAAATGGACATTCTTGGATCCTCCTCCAGACACAACATTTCCATTTGCGCGAACAAAACATGTCAGCACATCGAGTCCTGACGGCTCTGTAATTTTCGTCTATGGAGGATTATCGTATGATCAAGTGGGTTTGAATGATCTCTGGGCATTTTATTTGGATGAAGGGAAGTGGAGCAGGCTACCAGATCCTCCAGGGTCACCGAAATCTGGGATCAACCTCACATGCGGACAAGGAAAATTATGGAGATTGGGGTACGGTGAAGATTCAGCAAAATCTACAGACTCGATGCCTCGTGGACAAATCGACTTCCTGCAATACCCTACCGGTGGAACTCTGGATGACGTGAGTAAGGACTTGGTCCAAGGTCATATGAACGATCTTAAAAGTAATAGTCAATGGGAGACATTGGATTTCAACACGAGCAAACAATCGGAAACTCCATCACCTCGAGACTCTGCAGTTTTGCATTTCATTACTACTGGAAATGGCAGGGATTATTTATTGCTGGCTTTGGGCTCTGATGAAAGGGAAGAATCCTCAGACATTTGGATCTATCAGCTCCCACCAACGCAGTATTCTGGCGCAAAAGTGAAAGATGTCGTACGAGAAAAGCTGCCTGGTGTGGATAGCCATAAAGGGGAATGGTCTCGTCTTCAAATTAGCGGAATAAAGGTGGGCGCAGATGAAGAGAAAGGTGGAGCTTGGACTAGTAGACGTTATTTTGGTAGCTCGATGACGGGCACGAAACAACTTATGATTTGGGGAGGACTTGGCCCTAGGAATGAGACGCTTGGGGATGGGTGGAGGATTATCATTGACTAGGCGTGATGTTGAGATAGAAGATTTATGTAAAGAAATAGACGAGAAAGTTATCATCTCCACGCGAATTTTGTGCGACGATCAGGCTAAGATACGAGCTGGCTCTACGGTCTGTATGGTTTTCAAAGTTGCTATTTGAGAGAATTTGGAATGATTTCGCTTTATCATCACAGAGGACTATTTGATATAAAGATCGTAGCAACATAGTCTTGAGAATTAGACGTCTGGAAATATGGTCATTAATTGGAGTTCTCACGTAGGATACAATAGGGTTGAATTAGAAAGATTTTTTGGATAATATGTATGATGTTAAATTTGTGAATTGGAAGGGAATGACTTATCTGACTACTAGAGGAACCGACTGTTGAGAACTTTCCTACTCAAAGTCTGGCGGGGTGATGACATTTCTCGAGGCCCTGCAAGCAGGACATGTGACGGTATCCGGGTCTCCTTCTCGGAACCAGGGAAGAATGCAATTGAGATGGAAAATGTGAAAGCCGCAGAAGACCCGACGAAGACTTGTGAGCCCACCGACTTCACGATTATCTAAGGATACCCGGCAGATACCGCAGATCTCGTCGTCTGGGACATCCTCTGGGAGAACTGGTGCGAGAATTTCGGGATTGGGATCTGCTTCATCAAATAAATGATCAAGCTCAGCATTCGGGATGCCGCTTCTGATCTGTCCGAGGTGGTAAGTTTGTTGCGCGACGTACCAGCCTCGGATTCTGTTACGTCTGATGAAATTCAAAGCCAACCCCTCGAGTATCTCTTCGGTCAATTCATCTGCACTTTCATTATGCAACTGCACCCCTACCTGGTAGGCTTCCGAAGCGATCACGGCATCGAGTTCTAATGCCGCCTGTCTTGCGAACAAAATTCTTTGTATCTCGGTGTATCGTGTCCAAAACTCCCGACGAGCTTGGATCTCGGCTTGTAAAATTGCTTCCGCTTCAGATCTCCATTCGTTGTAAGAAGCTTCAACCTCGGGATTCAAGCAGAACTTACAAGATGAGTTGAGGACTATGGCTTGATTGATGTGAAAGTTTTGACAGAAGGTGAGACGATAATCCTCGAGGTAAGGGTTCTCATTAAAATTTGGGCAATCACCGCTTACATGATTGATTGTAGTGATGATGTGACCACAGACTGTGTGGAATGTCTCGTCAATGACGCAGAAGGCTTGTGCAATATCCATGTTTACTTGTGTTAGTACGAGACTCTTGAGTTCTTGGATTCTGGAATAGGTAGATCACTGTACACTGATTCAGCATTTATAGTAGTGGTCAAAAGTATTGTTTTGAAGGGCGATTCGAGCATATGATCTATTCATACATCGTTCTCGGCTTGTTCCCGGCTTGTTTCTAAAGCGATGTGAACAGAGTCAAAACAACAACAAGTTCAGATTTGTGAATCTGGGACTGCCGAAGCTTCCTTCCGACCTGATATCATCATAAAGTTCATCGTGGCTCACTAGACAATCTTGAATTTATTGTTTGGGCATTCGAATTGGGTAAATCGAGGAACCTTGTCAGCGCATTTTGTCGGCTGCAACGACAAGCGCCAAAAGCCAAGAACCACGAACATCGAGAATATTACCTGAGACCCATCACATCTGAGGAATAGCAGAATCAAAATCGCGAGTTCTTGATACAACTTGACTACAACAAGGGTGTCCTGGTCCGATGGTCAACTATGCGTGTACGAAGGGAGGTTGCAGCTTCGGGAAACAATGCCATACTAATGACATAGTGCAAGATTTTCTTAACATCATTCAGAAGATCGACTTTAATGAGTGAAAATCTTTATAATGCATGGAAATCCAAGCACAGCATGAATTTGAAGAAACAGACCTAATCCCGCCATCGTTATTGAAAAGGAATTTGAACGAGAGGACGACGCCAACAAGCTTGTGTGAGGAATTTTTTACCCCGCCAAATACCCGCTCGCTAACCTAATGCGTCCAATCATTTCCTCGAAACAATTCTATTGAATCCAGACACATACAATTGATAAGTGGGAAGATGTATGGATTATGTGTTCAATTATTTCGTTTGAACTAATAATTTAAGCTTCCATATGTCTTGGCATGCCAGTTTTCTGATAGCCGCGTGAGAAAGTGCCTTGCGAATGGGCAGACATTCCCAGCTCCGGCGCTGCGAATGTCAGTTACTCGCTCGTTAAAGCGACGTCGAAGTTTTCAGCAATTCTGAAATCACGATTAGATACTAGATGGGAGTGTGCAAAATGAATTGATGAGTCTCAATCTTCGACTTTTCCCTCCCTTTCTCACTTGGGTCGTTCAATTTCTAAAACTGGCGATGTGACACAGCCGCGGCTACACATCTGCTGCGCATAGAAAAGCTCATTGGCTTCACATGATTTTATTTCATAGCTACATGGCAAATATTGCAATCGGCGATGAGATCTAGAGAAATCAGGCGATATGTGCATGAAAACAGGTTGCATTCAGCAGATGAAGCAAAAACTCACACGCTGTAAGTCCAGTGGTGTGATTTCCCCAAAACCCAGCCACGGTGAAACTACCCGATAGGTCAATGAAGCTATTTAATCACGAATTTTAAAATGGCTTCCAATTCTCATGTCACACTGATAGAAGCACCTAAGAATTACGCCTCACGCGATTTTGCAACTTGGTATTTATTAAAGTCCTTGATGCCAGGTGCGAAGGTATATTTCAAACCGCACCAAAGTTCAAACAACTATTATCAAGTCTTATACCACCAAAACAATACAAACAACACACCTTAACATCAAAATCTTCACATTATATCACAAACAAGATCACAATGACACGCCCGGGACCTGGAATGAGAGGCTACTCGGATATTATGAATACCAGCGATAAAGAGTTACATGGCAATGGACAAAAGGTCGACTTCCCTCATGAGGACATAGGAGCCCACACTCTCTGGAAGCAGAATTCCGAGGGAACGATTCCAATATGGCATCTAAGAGTGACAGCACTCAAGAATGGCGATTTCCGAGGTGATTGTCCAAATCGTGTCTTTGTAAGTCTTTTATGTTCACATCAACGAAGACATTCGGCTGCTAATAGATATGTTTAGGTATTCAAAAATTTGGAAGACGTCACTCGAGCTATCAATCAAGTCGAAGCTGCTTTTGGAAACAAGTTTGAGTTGAAGAAATGTGGGATTGATTCTCCAGATGCTATGGGTGGAAGAGTTAATGATGGGAGGAGTGAGAATATCACAATCGAATTTGACTCCGATGCGTCGGAGGAATCATGGGCAGAGTTCCTAGCAAGATTGAAGGGATTGGAGGATGAGTGGTCACATGCAATTGAGCTTTCGAGTCTTTGAAGAGCGGTGTGGGTGGAAGACGGTTTAGAAAACAAACCCGATAATGGGGCGATTAATTAGAAGGAGTGTTGGGAGGCAGGCTCAATTTTAGAATCACGAGACAGTGGAATGTAAACAGTATTTGCAGAATTTGTAAGAATCAAACAAATTGAGAACGAGATCTAATCTGAGACACATGATGCATCCAAAACTAATCAAGCCACAATACAAGAAATGAAATTGCAACACTTCATGGTGGGCTGAAACTATTCATACACCAAAGCGGCATAAAAACTGCAAGTCAATTATAGAAACGAGGCAACAATGCAAGAAGTGTATCTGAAATAGAATGCTCGGACTCCACTCCCCCTCGCCTCTCGAAATCGAAACCTCTTAAATTAGTAATCGTGCAATTCCAAAGACGGTGAGTATCACTTGTTGATATAGGTCCAAAAAGCCCATTAACATCGGACAAAGACGACTCAAAGAAAACACCAGATGAACAGCTAAAATCGCTGCCCAACACCATTCCTTCAAAAAGTGCAACAATATCAATTCTCGGACCCTCACCTGTTTTCAGAAGAAGAATAACAGACGAGAATCAAGGCAGATATACTCGAGATAGCGAGGAAAGAGACTAGGAACCAAGGAAAGATATGCGAGATCAATTGAAACAGACAAAAGATACCAGGAAAGAAAATGTATGAACAGATAATATACAGAGCATGACGGCTTATGAGGAATCTCCGGGTCAACCTCATGGCTTCAGATGTTTTATTCTCTGAATCCGAACAATATATCCGCACAACTGTGGTAAACTTGGTCAGAAATCAGCTGCAAAGCCACGACTTAAAAACTCCAAAGCAGAGCCATGGTTAGTCTTCTAGAAAGTCAATTGAAAGATGTCGATTCCGCGCTGGCTGTTAGATCGTCCTAGATTCATGGAATATCCAAGACCCCCAAGCTTGATGTAAGTGTGAGTACTTAGAACATGAAGGAATAGTTTCATTACGATGACTTATTGAGGAGCGTAAGGAGCTCTGCTCTGGGTATTCTGTTTAATAGAAAGTCTGCTGAAGGTGGTGATGAGGACCATTGAGACGTGAGTAGAAGCAGCGAGTACCTAGTATAAGGTGATGATTCACTAGATTCGTTCATATCTAGCTTTGAACAGTAGACACCCCGAAATGGTATCCAAAGACAAAGGTTCTCAGTAAAAGAGAATGAGTTGATAAAAAATGTGTTATTACTCATACATTAAGCAAGAAATAAAGATTTTAGCAATACCAAGCATTTTCTTATTTCAAGGCACTTGTTATTGGTGCTCCAAGCATATGCCCCCACAGACCCAACGCCGGAAAGTATATTTTGCGCGAGAGACCCCGATTTCCGCCCTCGTATCCCTGAAGAAGACCGTGTACCCCCGCCCTTCGAATTATGTACATCGACGTCTCTGGACCTTCAGTCGAGATTCCCACATTACAACCACCATGCTATTCGTACAGTATTCACTGAACCCTTTTATAATCTTTTTTCTTTATCATCCCAGCTTTCTACCAACACCACTTTTTCATCACTGAACGGGTTGTGGACATAGACTTCTTTCTCGTCATAGTATATGGCGTCGTTCCTCGGTTCCGGCATTGGACCTCTCATATTTTGATGGGATCTGCGACGAGACATATTGAGGGGTCTAATTGATATGGAGTTAGCATGTTAATGTCGAATAACAGTATACGAGTGAGAATACTTACAACGGAGGCAACGGCTTCTGTTTCTGGACGAGAGCTTCCTGTGGCAATGGTGGCAATGGTTTATCGTAAATATAAAATACCGTCCCATCACATGGACCCGAATAGCTCAATCGCGATTCCCGGGCTCGATTTGTTGTGGGACATGTTTCCGTGGTAAGCGTGGTGCCAGTATAGGCGGAGAAAGTCGAATCACAAGAGTTACGAGAATAGACTGAAGAGCTTCGGTTGTGTTTTGGACCAGGTGAGTGAGGCACTTGGAGAAGTATCAAGTTCGACATTGCGATATATTGTCTCAGTTGATTGACTTTGTTCACTTGGGTAGGTATCAGATACGTGTTGAGTTGTTGTGAATAATCGTCCATAACTCTGAGCTGGGAGGGATCGCCATCTTATGTATATCCTGGAGGCTGAATACGTGATCTAACATGTTGTACGACGACGTTACAGTAGGATTCTCTCGCACGATCAAGCCGAAATTTGTATCATGTTTGGGGCGCAGAGACAGAATCCTTCATGATGAAATACTCACCATGAAATACTGAAAGTCGCCTTGTGGATGAAGGGGTAGGATTTAAAGTTAAGCTTTGGCGAATGACCGATGACCCGACACCCCTGTTTTCCGGGGCAGTCAAATCCTACATCTCACCAAAACTTATATATATAGAAAATGTTTAATTGTTTCCTTTATTTCGTAAGTTCATTTCATGAATTGGAGTTGAAACGTGGCGTAGATAACGGGTTCTGTCTTTGAGAAGGCAGAAAAGTAATTGACGAGTAGGAATACCGTATTTAAGCCTTTTCTTGTTTAGCACCTTGAAATGGTCACAGCATGAAGCTCAGTACTGCTTGCAGTTGATGGCGATTTCTATCTACCTCCACGACTCCTGGGCTTTTACAGCCATCCCCAGATTCGACTTATTTTTAGTATGACAACAGTATAAATTGACACTATAGTTGTGGGATTCTGTCATTGCCGATGGGTTCTCGTTTCCTCTTGTCCTCTTTTGCTGGCTCACATTTTACCATGATGAAGAGTCGTAAGATCTTCTTGTGGAATATCACACTTCAAGAAAGTGGGTAGTAATCTGCTCTTGATGTCACCACATGGTTAATATTGTGTCCCGAAAATGTTTGTGTCTGTCTTTGTGTACCAGACATACTTCCTCTGTATCTTCAGTTGTTGAGTTGACAACGGTAACATACACTACCTACCAATGTGTTTTTCGACAATTCCAATCGTTGAATAGGGCTACTTCAAATTTCATTCACGATGGGTAATTGTATCACTCGTCTGGAGACTGAAATGGTTGCGCCTCCTCCCATTTCTGGAAATTGGAAAGACTTTGGACCTCGAAAAGCTATTTCTCGAAGTCCACAACATATACAGGCTAGAAGAAGATGTAGAAGAGAGGGTAGGCGTGATAAACACGAAGAGGGGAATAGCCTGCTTTTAGCAAGAAAGGAAACATCGAGCGGTATAGAGGGTCTAACCTTTGATTATGCGGGGAGACCAGTGTAAGTCCATAATGTTCCTGAAATTTCTCTCATGTCTACTAGTATGCCGAGGAACTTGCAATTGCTGATAAAGATGGTTGCATATTAGTTGGAGGGACCCAAAACTGCAGATACACGACTCCGATGATAGCGATGTTGCGAGAGTTGAAGATACTGAGGAGGCACTATAGAGTTTCAAGAGTTTGAACCGGTCAGTCAAGCCGGTAGAGACTGGTGACATGACTTCACAATCACGGTTCACTTCCCGCTGGACATGTAGTATCATTTTACTCGAAGAATCTAACATAAGAGTCACAAATTCACCCGACCAGCTTGTTCCATCGTATCTTATTGCTTTGAGTTCATTCCTCGTTCTCAATACGTATGTCGTCTCAATTTTCTAGAACTGTTTAGAACTTTCATCTCGATTATATCTGTTTGTCAGCTTTAGTTATATAGTAAGTGATTTAAGATCATGCAAACATAACAATCTGATAGTGAGATCGCAGATGGAGGCTGTGTCGTGGCATTTTAAAAGTTTGGCAAGACGTTGTTCTATTCTAAAAGCTATCTTGTCAAAAGTACCCATCACTGCTTCAAAATAGATCCCGCAAAAACGTTTTGACACTTGCTATCTCAACCCTAGCATTTAAATTTAGCTTCGAATATCATTCCCGAGTCCCTATATCCCACTAGCAGCAAGTATTGCCGGTTGCTCCAAGATAAAAGCAGGCCCAGCAACAACAGATTCTTCCGTAGGTGTATCCAACTCATCCGCAATAACCGCCAAGATTATCCCCTTCAACTCCAGATCCAAAGGAAAGATTGTGCTATGAGTACTAACATCATATGGCACCGAAATGATCTGCAAGCCGTGAAAGAAAACAGCATAATAATCTTTTCCATCTTCAAAACCTGGCATCTCCGCCCCATCACTACCATTTTCGTACACAAATGTTAAATTTCCTCCAGCAGTAACATTCTCGGGGGTTTGCAACTGGGGCAAATGTTGACTGGGAGAGGGATACGCTGGATTAGCACTTGGACACGACCCATCGATGATAAATCGATTCGTCGAGTCTAATATTTGATTCGCATACGGAAAACTCGTATCGATAGGCCCGGCAAACGGATCCACTCCCCAAACCGAAATCAAAGCCCATGTGTTGTGACGGGTTTCCGTTTCTCCGATTCCCATCAGGGCGCCCTTCGTTACATTCATATTTGCTTGCTGTACGAGGCCCGTCGCAAAAGCCATACTTGACACTTCAATCAATACTTGCAGCGCCAGGAATTCCGCGGCGGTGCTCCAGCCAAAATCGTAGCTGCATGCGCCTGGTTTAATTGATGTATTGGATATGGAGTCCTGGAAGATTCGGAGATGTCCAGCTTCATTATCGCGGATTTCTTGAATACGATCGTAGGTGGTGTTTTGAAATCCGATGGATGTGAATGATGTAGTGTTGAGAGCTTCGACGGCTTGTTGATAGAAGGAGAATACTGCCCATTCTGCTCCTAGAAGGTTCTGAAAGAGAAGATCATCAGGTCCGGGTGGACCGCTTTCCGTTGGTAAAATCGGGGATGTAGAATTCGCTGGAAATGGCGCTGTTTTGCCCCGATATGAACTGTAGTAGTTGGTTTCACTGGGTATAGGACCGCTGGACGGTTCTGAAATGTTGAGAGATTCTGGGAGAGCAGCCGACAGGCTTGTAGGAGCTAAGATAGACAAGAAGAAAAATTTGGATTGCATCATGAAAAGCTATAAGTTAAAAGTGTAGTGAACAGAATGACTTTGGTATGAGTGATTCAGTTGAAGTAATGAGAAAAGGTGAGATCAAACTTCAACATCAAGCGAAAGAACCCTTTTTATATATACTCAAACACCCAAGTGCTGACAGGCCTCAAACTAAATCATCATTCTGAGTATTCATTGACAGATTACCTCAGTCTCGTCATCGTCGTCAATTCGCTTGCTTACCTCCACCAATATCCCTCCCTCCTCCCAACCTCGTATCAATAACATACCACAAACTACAATATTCGTAGTCTACGAAGAAATTACCCAATTCAGCATCTACGAAGACCTACTCCCCAAAAAACAAACATGTACCAATACATGTAAGCAATCCAATCCGACATGAAATCGCATATTATATCTGTACACGCATTCAATTACCTCTCATCACCAAAAGGTCACATGAACCGCGACCACGTTACCGCTTCGGGTAATAGATGAGTTGTTAGCAGCTCGTAGCGTCAAAGCCGCACCGCTTGTAATTAAAGTTCTGCACGGAGTGACATACATTTAGTTGCATGCCACAATGAGGTGAGGCGAGCCTAAGTTTGTGAATGTAGTGAAAAACTTTTGTGCCATGTCTGAAATGGGGATATTTTAACTCAAGGGTACACAAAATAAGACCTACCAAGGGATGGGAGCAAATCATACCATGCAACGTAAAATTATATTTCGGATAAAAGGTGGTGTATTGGAAATTATGGGCGTAAATTGTATGTTTTATGTCATTTATCTCGTATCATATCAATCAACTAAAAGAGTATCCGCTAGCAAACAAACACAATACAGCAAAACAGAAAGGAAATTTGATACATCTCAGGCCCATACCAAAATGATAACCTTTCCTCACGTCTTTTTTTTGGTATAAAGTCACGTACGCCCACCCACCAGCCAAACCTATCTCATTATTCATTAGACGATCTTCACTAAAGCCTCCCAATTGCGATGTATTCAATCACAATTCATCCTTTTTTCCACCAACAGCTTGAGTGGCCTCTCCAACAACACTCCCCACACTGCTAGCCATTTGCTCAACACCTTCACTCGCTCTACTAAGAGCCTCATTTCCACCTTCTCCAACTGATGATGCGAACTCTGTTAGCTTAGCCCGTGCGGACTCGACTGCTGCATTTAATCTTGATTGCGCACTCTCTACAGCCCCTTGTTCATGGCCATAGATAGCTTCCGAAACTTTAGCTTGCGCAGCTGAATAGGATTCTGCAGCCGCGGAGGTAGCAGATGAATAGTTCTCTGCTATGGCCTGAGTTGCTGAATCATAAGTGCCAGTGGGCGTTCCGTAGATTGCTTCTGAGATTGCCTTTTGGGCGGAGGCAGCGGCGTTGGAAATTGAAAGTTGAGCTTGATCTGCATATCCTAATTTTGTACCATATATGCCTTCGCTCGCGGCGCTAGAGGCTGAAGCATAAGCAGAGGCAGCTGCCTCGGTAGCTTTTTCATAAGCTCCCTTCCCGGTACCATAGTACTGAACACTAGCAGCTTCAACAGCCTCGTTGAGGTGAAGGGAAACAGCATCAAGAATTTCCTCAATTGCAGGAGGGGGGGTGAACATCGAGTTAGCAACCGAACTAGCTGATGCGTAAGCTTGACTTGCGTAAGATGACGCAGAAGAAACTGCATCGCCTGCACCCGTGTAGTATGCGGAACTCAATCGACTATAGACGCTTTCGGTGAAATCAGGTTCTTTTCCAACAACCAGTTCATTGATAAGCGATTGCACAGCCGAATATTGAGACGCCGCACCGTCTGTAGCTTGTGCAGCGTATTGTTGTACATTTGAGAGAAAATTGCCTGTAACAAAATATGGAGTGGGGGATCCATATACTTGATGACTGGCTTTCGTGATAAGAGCTTCCCAGTTTTCGCTAGCGACAGAAGCAAGAGATTCAGGAAGTGGTGTTGCACTGCTAGAAGTGACCGCATTCATTTTTTGAGATATTTCGGAAGAAAGACTAGCGTAACTCGCGGAAGCTTGAGATGATGCCTCGGCAAAACGAGAAGACGCAAGATCAGTAAACTTTGCAGCGGGAACAGCATCACTGGCAACATTGGATAGTCCTTCAATGACTTTATCAAGTCCTGCTTGGGCCTTTGCGACAGCACTGGAGTACTCTTGTGAAGCTCGAGACAGAGCTGCTTCGTAGGCTGGTGTAGAAGTTCCGACAATGCTGGCGCTGGCTTTGTCATACATACTCACGTGAAACGGCGTCTGGGTTGGCATGACAGCAGAAGATGCCGCCTCGAGAAACTCGGAATATCGAACGTGGGCTAGACCAATACCGGCATAGTATTGATTTTGAGCTTGAGAGAGTAGTTGTTGGGCCGCAGGGGTAGGTGCGGGTCCAATGTGTTTCTTGGCAGCATCATATTGAGAGGAAGCAGCTTTGAGGCCCTCTGAGAGTCTTGATGCGGCTACTGATTGTATTGATTCTATGGCACCGGTGGGAACACCATATACAGCGGTTGATGCGCCAGAAAGTGCAACCTGAAGTCTGGAACTAGCTGCATTGACGGCATCGGTGTAAGCAGATTCAACAGAACTAAACATTTCTTGGTGAACCGGCTTTGCAGTTCCCGAAACCTGGGCCGAGACAACAGATCTTGCTTGTAAGTAGTGATCTGATGCCCTTGACAATGCGTCGCTGTAGACAGACTTAGCCGAACTTGAGGCGGAATCCAGCCATGGTGCAGGCGTGCCATAAATGATGGAGCTTGCGCTATTCAATGTCAGTGGATTTGAGAATAAAAGCGAGTAGTAATTGAAAAACTTACGCAGCAACGGCATCAGCATAACGGTTTGTGGCAACACTAGCAACACTTTCACCAGTCCCTTGTTGTGTTCCATAGAGAACCGAACTCGCGGCAGACAAAGCACTAGAATATTGCTCGGCAGCAAGCTTGGTTACACGCTCCACAGATCCTTGTGTACTAGTAGGTCTCAACAATGCTTCACTGACTGCTCTTGTCATGTCACCGAATTGATCCCCAGCCACGCTTGCCATACTTTGTATCTTCTCACTGTAAGTTTCCTCATCAGAGTCATCAATGACATCATCAAAGATAATTTGTCGTGCCTCAACGTGAGCAGCCATTGCTCCACCCCAAACTTTCTTGGATGCTGTACTCGAGGCGACTGAGGCAGATGAGCCGAGGGAGCTAGTAGCATCCGTTGCACTCTTTGATAGCGAGCTGGCAATGGACGATGATGCGGACTCAAGAGATTTGGATACCGTTGAAGCTTCATCAGAAATTACACTGCTGACGGATGATATCGATGAACTTGCAGCACCGGAAAGACTGGACGCAGAACTGGAAATAGCAGATCCTGCAGATTGGACACTGCTTGAAGCTTGGCTAACAACTCCCGGTTGCTCGCCAATAACAGATGATGATACTTGTTGCGAAATACTTCCGACTTTTTCCCCAATAACAGAGCTAACACTTTCAATACTTCCTTGAGGTGTGCCAATAACACTAGAAGAGAGAGACGAAGCTGCCTGACTAGCTACCGATGAGACAGATTCTAGAGTTCCTTGTGTAGTGCTTGCCATAGCTTCAGTGGCCTCGTTGATCTTTTGCATGACCTTTTGGCCAGCGACTTCAACTGCCGGTGGCACAAATTTAGTGCTGAAATCTTCGCTGGAATCGCCGACTGATATCTTCCATTTACCAGTTTCCTTGATGCGAGATAATTCAGCTGCTGCATCTCCAGCAAGACCCATTGCTCTACTCTCCACGTCTTCCGAGGCTGCTCGAGCTTTCGCGAGACCCGGATGATCAGTGACGACCTTTTCAACATCAAGTCGCCATTCTTCAAATTTACTCTTCAACGCATGGTACTTCGTCCAATCCTTATGGGTAATTCCGTCGGTCCAGGCCCATCGCATTCCAATTTCTTGCAAACCCAAATCCCGTATATGATCAATGATGTCAAACGTATCTTTGACCGACTTCCCGATAAGTGAATTAGTCTCCGAATCAAAGCTTTGTCGCCAAGCTCGGACGGCCTGGGCTTTTTCCTTGATTGCAACTCCTGCTTTTCGAACAGCAGTGTTGAGTGACTCTTCAGATTCTTCGGTGTCTTTCTTGGCGTTGACGATTGAAATTATAGTTGACTTGAGCGACTCGAGATTTGACTTGATAGCCTCCTCCAATTCGATGAGTAGTGCAGATCCCACTTTGTTGGCTTGATTTTGAATCAATCTCTCGGTGATCTCAGTCACTCTCTCATCGATTTCGTCGGAACCCTCATCTGCCGCTTTGGAGAACTTTTCTTGCCAGGTTGTTAGGTCTTTCGCAACGACGTTTCGAGCATTATCTCTAATCTCATCTTCACTTAAAGGGGTCTTTTCTGGTGATTCGGTGGAGGAAGAAGAAACTGACGGAGAAATGGAGGTCGAGGATGCACTTGAAGCGTGTGCGGATGACAGGGACGAAGATATTGATGAAAATGTAGAAGAGGCAAAGGAAGCAGACGAGGAACTGAATCTGCGTAAGCTAAAATCTAATAGATACATCTAACTGACTCACGAATCAACACTGTCTACCACAGCCTGTAATTTTTTGCCATCCCTATATCTACCTAGTCTCTCTCCAATTCGTACTAACTGTGGTTCTACGTTTTCACCATACAAGATTCTCAATTTGGGCCAGACCTTTCTATCCAAAAATACCCCAGTCGAAGCGAAGGCCCACTTTGTATATGGAATTCCAGTGCCTACGACAAACTCATTTGCGTATCCATAACCCTGCAGGGCATATGGCTGTACAATATTGAAAGTTGGAACGATGTGTTCATGATACGTCTGCACAGCATTTGCTTTGGCCAGATCAAAATATGGCCCGCTTGTAGCAGTGACTTTGTTCCAATGTGGAGCCAATGTTTGATCGTATTTTGCCTTTGCAAGACTCTGATATTTTGAAACCTCTGGTTGTAAAGTTTTTTCCCATTGTGCTTGGCCATATGCTTGTACTTGTGCCACTCTTGGAGCACCATATTTCATGCCAAGAGCAGTTACCGGTGCAATAATTTTCTGGTCGACGGAATTATAATAAGGCTTTGCAGCATTCACATAAGGTGCGGCATATGAATTATAATATGGTTCGAGATGAGGCACCAATACAGATCGTAGTTGAAAATATGGTTTGCAGATTTGAGGAGAGGCATCTGTAACGAGGTCGAGGCTCGCAGGACATCGTAGGAATATCGTAATTATCGAGTACCATGTCAAGATTCTAAAGCTTCATTAGTAATTGATAACGGCATGCAAAGCAATGGGTGTATAGCATACCGTGTAATGGTACCGAAACCGAAGAATCCGGAGCTCTTCTTCTTGATCTTCTTTTCACTCTTTGTCGCCGGCAAAGTGGGAACCACCGTGGCGTGGCCGTTTAAACCATTTTGTTTGGCTTGCACCACCTTCCCGTTACTACCTGCTGCCATCTTCTTCTACAGCATGTAGATTTTGTCGAAAACCCTTCGTTACTATCAATGTGATAAATTTTTGGTGATTGGTGAAGGGTTTTCTCAAGGTGGTAGAAATGTAACAATGATATAAGCAGCAGTAAAGTGGGAGAGCTTGCCGAAAAAGAAATGGTGGTGGTGGTGGTGGTGATTGCCCTCTAGATTTAACTGGAACCCAAAAAACACAAAGTAGGATTTCCAAGATCTGATGTGTGCCAAGATTTATTTCTTTCGCTATCTGCAACGGATTGATGACGACAAAACAAAGGTGGTGAAAGAAGGAAGAGAGAAGAGAGAGCGGAGGAGGCGTGGAAAGTTATATGGGTTGTTTTCTTGAATATTTGTATGAATGATAGAAATGGACCGGATTTATTGCAATTGTTGGTTGCTAGTTGTTCTGTTGGTGCGAGTTGGAAACGTTGCTTATGTTTTACTCTCAACGCGATTCTCAATGCTGTACAGGTTGCTGCCAGGGAGGCATGTACCTGTCCTGTGTTTGTTTATCGACCGAAGCTATCAACTATCAGATGTCAAAATTGGTCGTCTTCTTTCTACTGAAGTCTTTTGGACCCTACGCCCGTACCGAAGTCTAGTGTCCGAGACTAATAAGAAACGCTCGATCCTGATTAGCTGGCCAGGTTCATAGGAGGAGGAGAAGGTTGAAAACATGGACCACTGTCTCCCTCCTTGGTACTCTGTCGTCATATAGTAAGCACGGCTAGCTAGTTGATCAAAAAGCATACTTGGAAGCAGAGCAGCAGAACGTGTATGAATGAATACCCAGGTAGCGAGTAGATGTCGCGAGTAGATCTTGACCAAAGATCAAAGACCAACCCACCCTGCAATAAAATAGATAGATCACCAGAAGTAGGGAACATGCACTCAGTCTCGAAGGTCTGCACGTGACACATTTCCCTCGCCGTCATGTTCGAGATCATGGTGAAGATGCAAAGGGACAACAACTCAAACAGCCCACTGTGCTTCCAGCATGATATTTAAACCTCTAGATGGTAGATACCTACCCAGTACACATGTCCTTCGTTCCCAAATAGTCTGCCTCCACGGCAGTGGCTCCCAGAGGGCCAGCGGAGCGTCATTGATTAATTGATTAACGATGTGGTCTTTTATACTTCGGGAACAACCATAGATCAACCCCCTTCTTTAAAATGCTTGTTTCTCTCTAGATGAACTCTCTTCCCCTCTACTGGAGTGCTGTACTCGAGAAACAAAGCAGGAAAGACTCGGTTTGAGAGCACCTCGACTACATAATTGTTAAAATCACCTGGCACGTGCCTGGACCTTAGGAGGTAGACACGATCTAGACAGTGTAGGGCTGGGCTGTGTTTGTTATTAATCCACCAGTCCTCTTTTCTAGCTTGCTGATTAATCACTTCCACACCCAATTTGTCCGTGAACCCGGGAACCTTCATTCATAATCATCGATAGTTACTCGAGAAAGTACCCAGGTACTCAGTACGTACTTGACGATTTTCACACCCACTATTTTATATTGATCTCTTTTTTAAAAAACATCATCATAATAAATAGAGCCTTTTGTAATCCCATCTACTTGATTCCCTTCCCTTCCTCTTCTCTTTGATATCCCCTTTCACTACTCCCTCACTCCTTCAATTAAGTCGTGCATTAACTCCGACAATCATTACCATCAACCCGACCATCCACCAACAACTACATCACGGCACGACGCCACACTTCGAGGGAACATCCGAATCTCCATGCTATTTCGAAATTTCTAGCTTAAAGGCATTGACTGCTTTCCACGCATTTCACTCTTCGAGCTTTGGACTCTATCCGCCCTTTCGATAAATCTCTTCTCTTCTCGACCTCCCGTTCTTCCGACCTTGCCCACGTTCCTTTCAATATGTCTACACCGGGAGCCATCTCCACGCATAACAGCAACCCCGCGCCAGATGTCATGAACGATCCTCAATATGCGACCAATACAACAAATGGGGTGGACGATAATGGCGATCCAGATACTTGCAGGATATGTAGAGCGGAGGCTACGGAGACGGAACCTCTATTCTATCCTTGCAAATGTAGTGGAAGTATCAAGTTCGTTCATCAAGATTGCTTAATGGAGTGGCTATCGCATTCGCAGAAGAAACACTGCGAACTCTGTAAAACGCCTTTTCGATTCACGAAGCTATACTCGCCCAACATGCCCCAGTCATTGCCCACTCGAGTTTTCTTAAAACACTTTGCCTTTCATGCCATCAAGAATATGGCTACGTATTTAAGGTTTGGCCTGGTGATATTGGTTTGGCTGATTAGTTTGCCATTCTTCATTCGACAAGTCTGGCGATTTTTATTTTGGTTTAGTGATGGAGGTACACCAGCCCGAATTTTGATAACCAATTCCAGACAGAATGACACCGCTTCAGAAGGATTGGAAATTTCTCGTGGGGTTGTGAATTCAACTTGGGGTGGGATGGCTTCGGAACAGATTACACCTCTCAATGCTAGTCAAACTTCACCTGCTGGAATCGGAGGATTTATGGAGATGCTTATGGGTATCATAATGCCTGTCTTTCAAACACTCAATACTAGTGGTTCGGACCCTCTCGCAGCTGGTTTCTTCATGTCTCTTTATTATGGATTTGGACTAACATATGCGACACCTTCAGATGGCTCGACGAACACTACGGGAAGTATCACGACAGCCTCCCCGTCCGGAAGTCAGGGACATTCGCTTCTCAGTGATGTCTCTTTCTTAAGTAATGGAACTAGGTTCCCTTGGCTGAATCAAGCCATTCTTGATACTGCCGAGGGTTTCATCATAATTCTAGTGATTGTGATTACATTTATTCTTGTCTTCTTGATACGGGAATGGGTGGTTCAACAACAACCCGTAATCAATATGGGTGCGGCATTTAATGCGGATGTAGTTGCCGCTGGCGCAATCCCTCAAGAAGACTTGCCGATTGACGTTCATGAGCTTCAAGAACGAATGGAGGAACGAATTCGAATCATTCAGAGAGAACGTCTAGCGGAAGCTCGGGGTCTTAACGCTGGACCCGGTGCTCAGCTGGATATGCCTATGCCTATGGAGATACGCAATCCAAATCGCCCTCCCCCTCTATTCGATCTCAATCGTGAACTGACCCCAGAAGCCGAGCTTGAAGATTTTGGAACCGTACCGGAAACCCTCGACCAGCAGCAGAATCCTGATGATCCAGAAGTTCAGCTCACTGATCAATTCTCGGTTATATGGCGACGAGCCGGAGGAGACCCTAGAGAAGTATTGAACATAATAGATCAAGAAAATCTCGGAGATCGAATGAAATATTGGGTTGATGCCATGAATTTACGGTTGCAAAATGGAAATTCTCACCATGCCGAACTGGCCAGTGGCAGTAGGATCCCAATGCTATCAGATTTACCTCAACCCACCAACATGAGCCATTCAGTCGAATTCAGCAAGGCTAATGGGGCGGACAAAAGCAGTACCAGCTCTGACAGTTGGGAGGAAGTACCGGAATCTCTCCAACTCGAAAACAAAAACAATTCGACGTTCGATGGAGAACCTAGCCAGAGCTCGAAGCGAGCTTCAACCAATGGTGATATAGAGGAAGAATCGCACATGGCATCGGAATTGTGCCTGAAGGAGAAGAGTTCTTACGCGAACGATTTAGACGAAACGAATAATAAATACCCCATGATTTCAGGTGGACGAACTCCTGCAATCCATAATCGAGAACCACACCCCCTTCCATTGTCTCAAAATAGACCTAGGGCTACGTCAGATGTCCCTCATTATCGAGACAAATCGCCATTAGGTCGAAACAACTGGGCCTTCTCTGATCTTCCAGACGAGGACTTTTCTGACCCAAATCTCAGCTTGTTTCAAGAAAACAAAAATCCGAATGAAGAGGAAATGGTTTCTATGGCTCGAAAGGCAGTTGAAGATTTAGATTTGCACCATGGTGTGACATCGGATTCAAGTGGTGGCCAAGACAATCCGCAATCATCTTTGTACGCTGGGAACGATCATGGCCGCGAAAATGACGATGAGCGCCTCGAGATAGTCGGCGAGGATGGCGTAACTCGCACCACTAGAAATTGTGAAGAAGTCTCTGAAAATAATCCTATTTCAGAAGATGAAGACGAAAATGAAACCCCTTTTGATGAAACGGAGCAAAATCCTTTTGCTCCAGACACGCCTCTCCCACCCCAACGCGAACCCATTCTACCGCCTCGTCAGCCAGCAGAACCAGAAGGACTCGCTGGAAATGTCGCGAATTGGTTATGGGGCAGACCCGACGATGCTGTACCGGAGGAAGATCTCGGTGTGAATGATGAGCACATAATTGAGGATATGGCTGCTGAAGCCCCATTTTTCCCTGTTGCACAAGCTCACCGGGATGCTTTTGATCACGGGAATGAGGGTGTTGGAGATGTTGAAGTACGCGAGGCTGCCATTGCCCCAGCGTTAGATCCCGAAGCAGATATTGAAGACGCTGAAGATTTTGATGGTATTATGGAGCTTGTTGGTATGCGAGGGCCATTGTTTGGTCTCGTTCAGAACGCCATCTTTAGTGCTTTCCTTCTTGGAATTACCATAGGGATTGTTATTTGGATTCCATATAATATTGGCCGGATATCCATCCTTCTCTTGGCAAACCCGGGACCAGCATTTAAGCTTCCCCTTCGATTCATCTTTGGGGTTGCAGCTTTTGTGCAAGACACTGCCTTAGTAATATTGGGGTTATCATATTATTGTTTCACTGCTGTCGCTCAAATTCCTTTGCGATTGTTGACTTTTTCTAGCTCACAAGGAGGAAATGATGCTCTTAGATTCTCTCAGGCCGCCTTCAAACGCGTCATGAACGGTACGGTTGATAGCATCATTCACCTCGCTGATTCTGAAATATTTACATTTTCAGCTGCCTCACATGAAGCTCTGATGATGATCAAGTCCGGCTTGTTTGGAATACTTGCAGCCATCGGAAATGGACTCGTGTTTCTCTTATCGGGGAGTTATCAGCTCACCGTCGCCCATTTCAGAAACTTTACGGATGCTCTGTTCAAAGGTATTGCATCCATTGTATTGGAAATCCCGGCATTCTTGGCGCGGCCTGATTCTTGGGTCATCAGTTTAGAAGTTCCCAAGCGATTAGCACCACTGGATCCAGCCTTGAGCGTCTGGGGCGGTGTTGATCGAATGTGGGCTACGCTAGCAGGTTTTGCTACCCTTGCTGTATTAGGCGGTCTTTACGTCAAGAGAGGCACACCATTTTCAACAGAGCCGGGGAGTGTACGAGATGTGGAAAATGGAGTAATTGATATGCTGAACCAAGCAGGCGGAGTCATGAAAGTGATCTTTATCATCAGTATCGAGATGCTCGTATTTCCGTTGTATTGTGGCTTGCTCCTCGATGCAGCTCTGCTGCCGTTATTCGAAGATGCTACTATTATGTCTCGTCTTAGTTTCACTGGCCGGTCACCTCTCACTTCCATCTTCATCCATTGGTTTGTCGGCACTTGTTACATGTTTCATTTCGCCTTATTCGTGTCGATGTGTCGGAAAATAATGCGAAAGGGAGTTTTACGTAAGTTACTTGACTTTTCCTGTCATCAATAAACCATTGCTAACACTATTAGACTTCATTCGTGACCCCGATGATCCAACGTTTCATCCTGTTCGTGATGTATTAGAACGAAGTGTGACAACACAATTGCGCAAAATCATGTTTAGCGCATTAGTTTACGGTGCTCTAGTCGTTATTTGCTTGGGTGGAGTAGTTTGGGGACTTTCATTTTCATTCAAAGGCGTTCTTCCGATTCATTGGTCCTCAAACGAGCCGGTGCTGGAATTCCCAGTTGATCTCCTCTTTTACAACTTCTTGATGCCTTTGGCAGTCAGATTCTTCAAACTTTCCGATGGTTTGCATTCGATGTATAGCTGGTGGTTCCGTCGGTGTGCTCGATGGTTGAGGTTGACGTGGTTCATGTTTGATGAAAGAAAACCAGACGAGGAGGGTCAAATGGTTCGAAGATCGTGGAAAGATTATTTCACATCCTCGAAGCCTCAAAATGTAGAGGACATGGAAGACGATGATGATAGACTCATACACGATGGACGATATGTGAGAGCTCCCGCATCGGATCAAATCAAACTCCCAAAGGGTACCAAGACTTTCCTCGAGGTAGATCGTGATAACCGCCGTCTAGATGGTGTCAAGGACAGTTTTGATGGCGTCCATGGTCGCAACCCTGAGAATTACAAATTAGTCTACGTACCACCATGGTTTCGTTTAAGAATCTCTATATTCATTCTTTCAATCTGGCTCTTCGCTGCAGCAACAGGGGTATGCTTCACCATTGTCCCTCTGGTGTTCGGAAGGTACATCTTCGCAAAGGTTATTCCGGCGGATATTCGCAAGAATGATGTTTATGCCTTTTCCATTGGAATATACATATTAGGGAGCGCACTTTATGCTCTTATACACCTTCCAACGGGATTGGTAACACTTCGTAACTCATTATACATTGACGGAGACACACCAAGCATAATATTTAGCCGTGTAGTGAAGGTTGTCCTCCACATCGCCCGCGTTGTCTGGACTTACACTGCCTTCATCCTCGTACTTCCTACCCTCTTTGCTTTCCTCGTGGAATTCTATTTCATCATCCCCATGCACACTTATTTCTCAGAGGACGAGAGACATGTGGTTCATTTCGTGCAAAGTTGGACACTAGGATTGTTGTACGTCAAATTGACTACAAGAATTATATTGTGGCATGAGGGCAGCCGGCCAGCGGAAGCTTTGCGTGCAATCACGCGAAATGGTTACTGGGATCCGGATGCAAGACTAGCTACGAGGTCTTTCATATTCCCAGGTACCCTTGTACTTTCCATCGCTCTTGCTCTTCCCTACATGCTTGCTCAATTTGCAACCAAAACCTTGTGGAAGAATTCCACAGAACTAGAATTGATATATGTGAACCGCTACGCATATCCCATGGTCCTGGTCATGTTGGGGGCGGTTGGTGCCTTGTGGAAAGCGGCACAGATGGTGAAGGGATGGAAACAGAAGATTAAGGATGAGGTTTATCTGATAGGGGAGAGATTACACAATTTTGGTGATAATAGAAAGGTAGTTGGAACAGCCACTGGTTTGGGAGGTATGGGAGTGAGGAGGATTGATACTTGAGCAAATATTTTTATCGGAGCTAAACAGAACTCCATGGCAGTACTGATCATTTTGTTCACTTCACGTACCGAAAACAACCCGATATCCCGTCGGTCTTGACCAAACAATAGGATATTGACAGAAATGTATTCTTTCATGTGTATATAGCCATGGGGCAGGAACGGAGTTACGGAGAATACCTTGGGGCGTAAGGTGGGATACATCTAGATATGACGACTTTTCAAAAGTATAGCACAAGTCAAACCGACTTTCCTTTCGATTTCGTGAAATTATTACAGCGTCACCAAAATTCTCTGTGCGCTTCTTGACATCCTTCTCGCTGATTGAATTTTGCGAAAGCCGTGACTGTCAGGGGTGTGGACACCCCCATCCCCGCTCAGTACCCCATTCTTGGTTATCATCTCCGGCGATATGGGAACAAATGCCAATGGATATTTCACATCTCCCACGTGTTCTTCGATAACAGACAAACCATTCGGTATCAATCATACTGATGAGGAAATTACCCATCTTGAAATGTGAACATCCATGAATTTTCTACCACTATAGAAATACCCCCAGTGGAGAATCGTTGCTTGTCTGACCAGCCACCTTCTTCAGGGTATCGTATGGGTCAATCATGGCACTTCTCATAGATCGTCCCGTCGGGTGAATTGCCAAATTCTCCTGACCGAAAATTGTACTTTTAAATATTTATATCAACTGCTCTGGCCGATGAATCCTGTCTATTCAGTAATCTTTTTGTCTATGAGGATTGTCTTTGTAGAACCCTACTTTAGCTTGCAATCATTTATTCTGCATACATTGATCAATTGGAGAGTTAGGGCATTATGAAGTTCACATCTTCAAATGCTCTCGTTAGCACAAGCTTTCTTCTCACTTCCTTTGCCCAAGCAGCCATCTTTTTGGCGCCAGAAAACGATATTCTGCTTCCGCCAAGCTCAAATTCCATCAATCCATTAACTAGTTTAGGTGCCAACAGTCCATATTTTACTGGTAAGTTTTGGAGAAAATTCTCTTGTGGCCGATGTATTATTTCAATCGATCCGAATTTCCTCCATATCTTCATCTAGATGCTAAACAATACTAGGACCCAATGTCCACGGCATTAGCAATCACGTGCCTGAGAACTGCTATGTAGATCAGGTGGCATATAATGTTAGGCACGGAAGTCGATATCCAGATTCTGGAGCATATGCGGAATGGACCTCTTTGTATGCCGAGATACAAGCAGCGAATTTTACGTCCACTGGTTCTTTGGCTTTCCTAAAATCATGGAAGCCAGTTCTGACCAATCCTGGGCTTCAAATAGCCCAAGAAAGTCCGACGGGATTCAAAGAAGCATACGATCTTGGCTACCAACTTAGGACCCGTTATCCAGACCTTTATTCTTACGGCCAACCATTCATGAGTTGGGCGAACTTGTACCCCCGCGTTGTCCAAACTGCACAAAACTTTGTGAGGGGCTTTCTGGGGTCTGCAGCAAGTAATCTTGGTACGGTAGTTACTATCAACTCAACGGGAAGTGAGTCGGCACTTTTTGACAGCTTGAGTCCAAGTGATTTGTGTCCGTCATTTGTGGATGGTAATGGTGGAAAAGAACGTAAGTCTCAGTTATTCATGTCATTGTAACTTCATGTTCCGTATGCGTGATTCGGTCGCTTCGAGCATAGCTAATGAATGACTCCAGAGGTAACATGGAACTCAATCTATCTTCCTCCCATTCATGCCCGCCTTCAGTCATTGGTCAAGGGAAATCTCAATTTCTCAACCACTGATGTCTCTATCATGCCATATCTTTGTGGTTTCGAATCTCAAATCACAGGTACACTATCTCCATGGTGTGGTGTGTTTACGGATGAAGAACTCAAACAATATGAATATGCCCAAGACTTGAGATACTACTATGGTATCGGCCCGGGTGAAGATTTACCTTCCAAGATGATGCTTCCATATCTCAATTCCCTCGTCGGACTTCTGGAACAAGGCCCAGGCACCAACGGAACATTTCTCAACGGGTCCAGCTATACATTACCTAGCATCCTTACTGCTTTCATGAACGATGGTCAGATCACCGAGCTCGGAGCCGCAACTGGCGTATGGGACAACACCACATCTCTAGGGGACGGAACGAAAATTCCACACGGTTACAAATACATCTCCAGTCATTTCGTTACTATGAGAGGTACAGTAGCATTCGAAAGACTGAATTGCGCCATTCCTGGAAATTCAACTCTCAACAACTCGACACACTCAGCACCATATTCGTATAGAGATGCAAGCTCATCAGCCTCGACAAATGAAACATATGTCCGCATTCTTCTCAACGATGTTGTTTATCCAGTGCATTCATGTCATTCTGGGCCCGGTTCCAGCTGTCTTCTTAGCGATTACTCGAAACTGATCAAGAGTAAAGTTGACGCGGCGGGAGACCTTCCAACTCGATGCAATGTTACGGCCTCTGGCGCACCTACCGCAGTCAAGGGAGCTAGTTTCTTTACCGATTTGTCACTTCCATGGTTGGGAAATGTTGTCCCATAGGCGAATGAGTGGCATGTGTGGTGTGGTAACGGTCGATGTGGAAGATGTATATAGATACTTGCCAAGTACTTTACTAAATTTCCATATGACAATCAGCTTTTCTTACAACTTGATAGGGCTCGCTTCCCTTCTCGCGCTTCTGAAGTTACGTGTCTGATGTGCCATTATCCACACATGATAAAACACAGCACAGAGTTGTTTCCCAGTGGGGAAGTGATGAAAGTCAGTGAACAAATCGATTGAATTAGAATTAAACTACCACTAAAAATATTCGAATGCAAGCCAAGACTAAAAAATATCGCATCAAAGAACTACAACGCCACGCTCTTTCTAACCAGGTATCACCTAAAAGTAAACATTCCCACCAACCCTAACATGCAATCAGCCCAAATCCATTATTTTCCCAAACAAGAAACCCAAGCCAAGATATAGATCAAATTTCAGCCCAGCAAAAAGTAAACGTACAGAAGCAAATTAAAGAAAAGAACCCAAAGAAGAACAAGCAAGGACGATAAATTCCAGGAAATTGTAACGTGGCAAGACTGTCTCATATCAGCACGCTGACAGCCAATTCCCCAGGATCCATAACATAATACGGAGCAATCCCTTCACTCATCGCTTCGCTATTCTCCTTGAATTTTCTTGCCGCGACGTCGAGATCAAGTAGCAACTTCTCGGCTGCCTTTCTAACTTTATCTGTTCTCCTTCCAGTATCTCCTGGCCCAGCGAATCTTCCTCGCGGATTGATTGCAGCGTCTCTCAATTCCCTGGCATAAGCGGATAGTGTTTGGTCTTGGGCAACTCTGTAGCTGAGTAGGTAGGGAAGCTGTGATGCTTGAATCCAGACGGACGAATCATTTATGGGAAGAGCATTGATGACATCGGCTTCTCTGTATCTCTGAAGAACACTGAGACTTCCAGGAAGGGGTTGTTGTAGAGAAGGCGGTTTGTTGGGTATGAAAGACATGTAGTAATTCTGAAGGTAGTTGATAGCATTGTGTTGGGGTGAAGCGATATGGATACACATGGTGATGGTATTTGTCAGTTCATTAAGAGTTTTAATGCCGGGGAAAGTAGGCATCTGTCCACCCATTGGAGATTGCATCTCATTACACCAAGTTGATACACATGTATCTTTTGCGACGTCGGCGTCACCCGTGTAATATGTAGATAGCATAGAAGAAACAAATTCAAACAGGATGGGCCACAAGATAGCCATGTTTTTTCCGTATGCGTAGTTGTGAAATCGGGGATCTTTCTTGTCGTTTAGGGCCGATAGAGGGAAGCCACGGGTAATCAGAGAAGTTGGAACATAGTTTCCAGTCCAGTTAAAGTTTTTGTAAGAGCTGAGGAGGAATTCGTAGGTCTGTTGTTCAGTGAAGCCATTAATCTTAGTAACAACCTGTGGTACAAGAGTTTCACGGGCGGCGGCGTTTAGAGAAAGAGTTTTGAACCTGTTTTGTTATGCTAAATCAGCTATTGTCATTTGTAATCACCTGGAAGTTTACGAGAATGAATTGCAACTAGGAAAAACATACCAATGAGGTTCCAAGGTTTTGTAAACGATGTGATCACTGGGAAAGCTTCTGTAAGCAGCCACAGCACTGGCCTCCTTCACAAAATGGCAATCATTGAGGTGCAATGTCACCTCATGATGTGTCCAGTCAGAGATCAAACTACACATTTTGGCGTATCTCCATGGCCAATCCTCATGCTCGTTTTCTTTTGGATCCTTTGGATTGATTCTCTTGTTGAAGATCGTAACCGAATTTTCCATACTGATTTTGTAGTCCAAGACAATGGCTAAAGGATGAAGATCGCCGTCTGCATTCAGGTGGAACAACGTTACGGAGGCACATCCGTATCTTTTGCCATTGTCAGATTTGAGAACAGCGTCGGGGGAAGTGCCGGCCCATTCACGGAAAAAACTACAATCTTGGATATAGAAAGACTCTGAATTGAATATCTCTAGGAGACTATGCATTTCCTTATTGCCTTGATTGAGAGCAGACTTCTTGAACCTATCGAGCCAAGTTTGGCCAGCTAGAGCGATAGATGAAGGATTAGGACCAGTAAAATACTGTTGAGCGAACACTGCATCACTATACCAATCCTTGCGATAGCCAATATTTGGTTCAGTTCCAATGTTCTTCTCTTCAGTTTGTAAAGCTTTCATTTTTTCTTCTAACATTGCCATTGTGGTTCCATTATAAGGATCCCCAAATAGGAGATTTGAGATCTCTGGTGGAATCTTAGGGAGAAGTGACACAGAAACATCGACAAATCGTTTGAGGTTGAAGATTTTGAGTAGTCCTACCCGATCATCAAGAGGTATCCATTTCAGATGAGGTGGGTATGAAGGGGTCGTGGTTCCCGGAAGTGCCCATTGATAAAGTGCTCGTTGTGTCTCGAATTTACGTGGTATGAATGGTCGATCTGCTTCAAATCCTTGAGCACGAAAACTTTCTGCGTATCTAGAGATGTGAGTTCGTCTCGTTTTACAACGCAAAATATACACAATAACATACCTCTCCTCGAGCCTCGCGAACAATTTGGCTGTCGCTTCATTAATTTCGGCGGGTGTTACGACGATGGTGCCTGCGGCTTTTGGATTGGTCTTCTTGGGCCTTCTGATTATCCTTCGAAAAATGTTTGGCTTTTGTTCTTTTGTACCATTAATCATCTTTGCATCCTTGGCCGCGGGCCCATTCATCGTCGTAGCCCCATTGGTGCCATTGACCGCATTCGTTGCCTGATGAGCGGACATGATTATATGTGAGAAGAAATTGCTACAGATAATATCAGGTGGGTAAACAACAATTTATGAATGAATATTGGCTTCTGAATGTTTGTTTCTAGATGGAATGGGAAAGAAAATGTGGACTGGAATGAAGGACAGAATAGGAAATTCAATGGAATGAACTCGCAATTTACGACGAAATTAGAAATTTTCAAGCTCACTGTCTTTGGAATATTTGACCAAAGGAATACAACTTTCCAATGGTTCTCTCCCTATAGGAAGAATGGGGCAAATCATCCGACTGCAACCATCATGAATTTATCGACTGATCCACACCAGGCTTTGAAAATAAGGGGAAAGACGTCGCAGGATTTGTTTTCGGATTCGGCCTGTGGAATGTGTAGAAAATGAATTTCACGTCTGGGAAATCTTCTCAATTTTCCAAGGGCTAGGAGAATTCAAATGGATAGCTAAAGTAGATGATTTGACAGATAACGAAAGTAAAGAAGGAGCAGAACTCGGTACGAATACCTTGAAAATGGACATTATATCGACAACATCGCTGTAACAAATTGTTGCCATCGAAGAAGAATGGATTGGGAAGCGCCAATATTTGCGAAGATCGTGTATCATATAATTCTGGGAATGGGAAAGATTGGGTCTTCAGATCTTCTTGTTCGCATTAGCTTCTTCTTCCTGGGTTGATCTGGAGTACTGCCGAGATCAAAAAGAGTACATCACACGTCCAATTGCCGCATAGCTTCCACGAGAGCACTACCTCTCAAGCCATCTGCAAACTCTTATTATGAGTATCGCTGTCGGTGATTACGAATGCGCTTTAGTGGTATGCCGCCTATTTCCATATGAATCCTTTATTTCTCCCATTCCTTTATGCGTTTGCTTATCAGAGTTTCGCGCATTTGTATGGCGTGTTTATAAGACAAATCATTTAGCCCACTTCGCATTCCACCACACCCGGGCACTCGCACCTCTATAGCGTTGTTATATATAATATATATATATATATATGTATGTATATCGTTAATCCATCGCCTCTTGTTCCTGTCGCCACTATTCCCTTCTATCAGCAATGAAACGATGCTTCTTGGGGTCTGCCTGCAGGGAACCCAGAGGTGGTACCGCGTTTGTTTTCAATCCGCCGGCTTCCTTCCCTCTGTCTGTCGTAATTTCAATCTCGATTCCGATACTGATCTGTCGTAAAGCTTGTATCAATTAATTATCAGAAGTCTGTGTAGGGTTTCCATTGAATGGTTTCTTGATCTTTGACTACCTGGATTTTCGTTGTGTTAAGTCGAAGTACTCGTAGAATGATTTAACCTTGCTGTTCGCAATATTTCTGACGTAGTGGGGTCAGACTCACGCTATGTCTCTTGTCTCATGTCTTCTTCTTGACCTTACTAGGGCCACGGCACAAGCCGAACTTTTCACTTACAAGGTACCTACGTTTATGTAAATCATGTTACCTGCGTATTCTTCGAAACAGGCATTTGGACAAAGCTGGGGGCGATCTCATTGCGATTGCGACATAAGGCCAAAGTCAACGCTTACCCTTCAGATCTTTGGCAAGAAGTTGGTGAGAACACAACAAGTTTATGATTTTTCACCAGGTCTGAACTTGTTCTGGAAGGCCTTTTCTTGTCCCCCAAAATCTCTTACAGCCAGGGATAATCGTATGTTTGTTTTCAATATAATACAAGTGCATTAAGGATGTAATGGCAACCACGAAGAAAGTCCATGTTTTCATTTTGTTTGCCCCTCACTTATTCCGCAAGAACAATTGCGTTGACTCATGATTTTAATCATCACGAATGGGTCATTCTGCCACCATTTCAAATGATATTGCCGTCTTAGTTGTCGACTCTTCGAGACATTTCTGAAATCAGTACGTGAAGTTCTCTCATGGCAACAAAGAAGTGATTTGGTGGATGAGTGATCGATGCATTTCAGATCTTGGAGGGACGGGCCAAACTCGTCTTGGAGCAATTGAATCATCGATGTTTGGATCAGAGACTTGAGCTGACCTCTACTGTGAGACGTTGTTCAATGCGTACCCCAGGTCTCGCGGCTGACATATGCCATCAAGGGTGGAAGGATGATACAATTGCTTTTTTTACTGGAAAATTATTTGACGCAAGATGAGGGTTTGAGAATAGGTGCAGGTTGTTAATCCAAGCATCGAGGCACTGCCGTTCTCGGTCTTCCCTTCAGTAAAAGATTTCCTCAAGCACAACTATCCAACAACAATCAAGACGCCATATGATTCTGCTATTCGAAAAGAATCGCTCCAGGACAAAACGGGCATAGTTTATCAGTCTTTTCCGCCAGTGCCTTATTCTCACTGTAGACTGTTGCAGCCCGAGGTACTTCAGCTCTTCCGCGGTTGTTATTCCAACTCATGATGTCGAGTGAAACTTGGTAGTGGTTTGAAAATGGTAATTAAAGAGATATCGAATGAAAAGAGGAAGATTTTATTCTCAAGTTGTTAGTATCGAGTATGTTGAGATTGATAGAATCTTCGAGTATGTTTTTGATGGAAGTGTATATCATATTCAGTGGTTGAAGATGCTCTTGTATCTAAGACTTGGTACGGCATGAATCTTCGTAAGTTTATCACAGGGTGTACAGCCGTATTAAGAACGATTCTATCACCAAATTAAAGCTGTACACCATCAGTGAATGCCATGAAAATACATTATTGTAGAGCCTTAGTACGGCAAATTGAGAAACAATCTCCAAGCTGCGAACCCCGTTTTTAATATATATATGTTTGATTTTCTTGCTTTTGTTGCATTTATCGTCATGCACGCGAGATATTTGGAATGAAAGTCGACAGACCCAACTACGGATTCATTCTAGCAGTAATGGTCTAATTATGATTTGATCCTGTCTAGCACAGTAGATCTTCTATAAGAATAATTACACTGTCGGAAGAATTGGCAAAGTGTGTGAAGGAAGATTATAAAGGGGCTAATTTGTGGCCATTAGCTTTTCCTATGCGCAACAGTCGAAAAGCTTCCATGCCGTAGTAGGTAGCCAATATTCCACCCTAATCTCTTGATAGAACACATAATTATTCAGCTTGATTCCGAACTTACTTCAAATAATCTTCGATATTTTGAGAGTCCTTGAGAAGCTGTCCGGATTCGAGTATTTAATTTTGCGTCAAGCTGATCTTTTCTGAAGCTACTTATTCCTCTATATACCATGCTGCGATAGCATGTAAGATACGCTGGATTGCTTTCGTACTTCCAAATGGCTTATAGGGCTTTCTTTACGCAAGTAATTATGTTATCTTTAGTAAGTATTTACGAGCTTTTCGAAAGTTTTTACACTCCGTAGAACAATAAGCAAGTTTTCTACGACCAGTTCACCGGCCGGTGAGGAATTTGACCCTTAAAAGATAGGCAGTTATGCGAGAACGATGTTTCGCAATCCGACTTAGATACCGCGATATCCTCCAAGTCAAACCCCGACTTATTGAAATCAACCCTTTTCAGGCTTCTCTTCAAGACGGGAATATATTTACCCAGTTAGATGAACCATTCAAGAGAAAGTCGAATCTTAAATTGCCCCCAACTCTCCATCGATGACAATAACTCTATGAGATGGCTTATAGTCTCACTGCACATCAACTTGTAAGTGCGACCCACAAAATTCTGAGCTTTTCGTCTCTCCGTGACTGATATGCTAGCCAAAGCAAGGTTTTTTTTTTGAGGCTTTGCAATCAAGGAGATTTGAAAGCATGATCTCGCAAATGCCATCCGACTACTATCCAGGAGTTTGCAAAGACCGTTTGACCGTGTTCATCTCATATGCCGGATTGTTCCAGCTAGAGTCTCACTTACAGTTTTTTTTTTGGCCACAGCACATCTTTCTGAGCATTTCAAGTAAGTTTTCTATGTTATTGACGATGCTCGAGCCACCGCCGAAAATTTCAATCCAAAATGCTTTGAGGATTTCAAGTTGGTTTGGTGGTATGTATGGATTGTATGAAAGTCAAACCGGGGAACCATGATAACACCTAAATAAGAAACACCCAGGCACAGGATACATCTATGCCTCTAATGAAATGTTTGGCTTTGATCGAAAATATAATTATGTAAAAAACCATGGCAACGAGATGGTTGTGGTTGTGGTTATGGTTATGGACGAGCGCTGCAACATAGGGTGCTAATCCAAGGATGGCGAGGATGGAGATGAGGCAGTTGAGATTGAGGAACGCTGCGAATGCGATTCAGAAGATGTTTTCATGTCTGTGGCAAATAGTTTTGGAGATGTACGTCTGTACCATCACTGCATCTTTCACGTCGCATTATATTTCCCAATCATGTTGTCCGATCCACCCGATAACACAACATCAAAAAAGCAGCAAGTTTCTGGGATCCAATGTATCATTGATTGACAAATATATTGAGTTTCAGGCACTGATTATGCTGGTAATGGTAACATTAAAAAGAAAAGTACCGGTGAAGAGAAAGGGATCAGAAAAGATGTTTCTGTGGGGAATTCTGGAGCTGAGAGATTTCATGGGGATTAAATGATATGGAGAAGGTGCCAATGGCTTCATTTGGAATCTCCGACATAGGTGGAGGAAGACGTAATGAGATATATATATATGTAAGGGTAATGTATGGGAGTCTAAACTCTAAAGAAAAGAAAAACATAGGGGGAGGCCCGTGGGGTAATTATATATAAAATCATGTAATTGTGCAGTAATACTAGAGGTCAAGGAAGATCGCTATCATTATTACGACGTATATACTCATGTGTATTATCTCATGCATAGTTATGTGCATTCTGAAAAGGACATCCGACTCATCCACAAGTATCGGATTAACATTTAACAACCTCCATGATAAGGAAATATGGGGCGGCGAGGCGACCACATTTGACAAATGTAAGCTATTTACCGTAAGCTGTACTGCACTGTATTTTAAGCCTCGCATCCTCCAATGATATACGTCATCTTCATTTCTACCACGGATTTACGATACATACAACAATCCGCTTACACGTCGTGTAACAGAGTTCCGAAGCTTCAGTATTAAAGTCTAGAAGAAAATCCAATCCTAGGGCAACTTTGACTGACCGATGTGCTGGAACAGAATATCGAGTAGTCTTTATAATAACGTGGGGCCCCAAGTTCAAATCTAGAATTGGCAAAGTTTTACTTTCCCTTCTCAGTTCTCCCCTCCTGTTCCTCCTCTGTCCCGTTCCTGTTGAGAACTTTGTAATAGTTTCGCAAAAAGAATTTTGTTTCCTATTTTTAACAGTTGCAAGTAAATTATCCCGTCGAGACTATGGATGAGGAAAGAAGAGGTGATTGAGGTTGTGAAGAGTCACGTGAATATGTATGTACACATGATCTTTCTCAGATGAACGATCGCTCTGAGCCAGCACCGTTGCTCCTCCTATCTTTTCCAAGCTTTCTTGCTCCTTTCTATTTCTGACCTTGATTTGAACGTTTCCTCTCCACTCCCGCCCCGAAAAGATCTTAAGTACTTTTCCTGCTCCTGATGGTAAGCGCCAGCAAGCCTCACCCGTCCCGGATCCCCAAAAGAGGATAGGTGAGACTTGGAGAAGATCAACATGACAATTCTGTGGCCAATCACTAACCAAATATTATGCATGTCCATACTGGCAGATGGATCTGCAGTACCCTGCCTTTTTTCTTGGCTCGGCACTTGACATATGTAACTATCCGCAGATAAGCCGACCCCCGGAAACATACTATCGGAAATGACGGCGAACAAAGATCCACAGTAAACCAACGAATCTGAGGGAATTTAAGCGACACTCAACCGAGATTCACAATCTTTTGGGAAAAAAAGGATAAATCTTCTTCCCATCTCGTATCCACACTTTTGATGCAACGCATTACCACCTGCGAGATTTGCGATATCTCCGCGCGGAGTAAGGTTACTCCACACGCAAAAATGCATAACCCTTATTCCCCAGAATATACTCATGTCAGTATAGAGAACACTTTCTTGGGAATCATCCCCAGTTTTAATACCAATTCAAACGTGTAAGCATACTAGGTGAGGTAGTACAGACGTAGGTATGGAGCCCTCGGAGCGGAAATCCTTGGGACCCACTCATTAAGTATGAAAAGACTTTCCTCCGCTCTTTTTTTTCGATCAAAATTATTTTGCGTCTTATTTTCTTGAGTTGTTTTTGTCTCATCATCGCTATCTATCACATACACATTAAACGATAAAGCGAAGATGGGTATTCTCACTATGGTCGAGGATCGGCCTACGCCGAAAAGCGTTTACAATTGGCGCGTCTATGTATCGGCTATGACAGCTTCATTCGCTGCCTGTATGATTGGATACACAACATCTTTCATTGGGACGACCGTCAATCTTGATTCTTTCAAGGCAGAATTTGGACTTGATAAGTTGAGCGATTCGGGCTCCAGCTTAATTCAGGCAAACATTGTATCGTTGTTCCAAGCTGGTGCTTTTTTTGGTTCTATATTCGCTTATGGTACTGCATACTATGCTGGAAGACGAATCACTTTATGGACGTTTGTCAGTGTATTTATTGTTGGTGTTTGTATTACGTTCGCTTCGATTGGCGGCCATATCGGCCCGATGTATGCTGGAAGAGTCATCTCGGGTTTTGGTGTGGGGGGCTGTACCATGATTGTAGGTTAATTCCAATCTCCTATCCGGGGTCAATGCTTACCCATCAAAGGTTCCCATATACATTTCCGAGATCGCACCTCCCGCTATCCGTGGTCGTCTAGTCGGCACCTACGAACTCGGCTGGCAGATTGGTGGCCTCGTGGGATTTTGGATCAATTTCGGAATGTCACAAAGTGTGCCATATGGTCGTAACCAGTGGCTCATTCCTTTTGCTGTTCAATTAATTCCCGCCGGTATCGTTCTTATCGGTAGTCTCATATTCTTGAAGGAAACTCCTCGTTGGTTGTGGACTCGAGGTCGTCGAGAACAGGGTGTTGAGAATCTGTGCTATATCCGACAGCTCAGCCCCGATGACACTTACATTTTGGAGGAGATTGAGATGATGGATCTTCAAATCAACGATTTACCTACTGGATTCATCAAACCACTTCGCATGGCGTTTTCTGACAACAAAGTATTGTGGAGACTGTTCCTCGGACACATGCTATTCGTTCTCCAAAATTTCGCCGGTATCAACGCTATCGTAAGTAAAACATACAACATTACTCCCTAAATTCAAACAATCCATACTGACCTCTGCCCAGAACTATTACTCTCCAACCATCTTCAGAACCATGGGAGTAACCAGCACTGAGACTGTCGAACTAATGACAGGTCTCTTCGGCGTGGTAAAATGTATTATGACCGTTCTCTGGCTTACAATCTTGATCGACAAACTTGGCCGCCGCACCCTTTTTATCTCCGGCGGTATTGTCGGCGCAATCCTCATGTTCATAATCGGTGCCTTGATCGCAACTGCCAAGGACAATACTGGCGATGGACTTGATTCCCAAGGCATCGTCACAATCTTTATGATCTATCTCTGGACCTGCATTTATATCACTTCTTGGAACGGTACCCCCTGGGTTGTGAATGCAGAGATGTTCAGCCAGGCTACACGTAACGTTGGACAAGTCGGAGCCTCCATGGCAAATTGGCTCTGGACTTTCGTCATTGCACGTGTTACTCCTAATATGGTAGAAAGCATGGGAAAGAATGGTTTCGGAATGTATTTTTTCTTCGGCTCCATCACCGCCTGCGCAGTTATCTTCACCTGGTTTCTGATCCCTGAAACAAAATCTGTTCCGCTTGATCGAATGGATGATTTGTTTGCGGCAAGGCCAGTTCGTGCCGCGCAAAAGATTGTCATGGAAGATTTGGCAAGAAATACTTTAGAATTTTCGAAGATTGATAGGAAGGAGGAAAGCTCGCTGGCGCAGATTGAGAGAGCTAAAGAGGTGGAAGAAGCAAGCCAAAGCGAGAGGCAAAGTGATTAGATTAATGGGAGATTGGAGGACTTGAATGATTCACGACTTTGTATGATATGATGTTAGATTTTATTGTTACCTGTAAGCGCACAATATGCATAGAGTAGACAACTTTTTAGATTAGATATAGAATATTTGTTGGTACAATGTTGAAATCAACTACTTTACGTTTGGGCATCTCTTTTTCGGACCACACTTTCTTGTCGAAACTCCATGTTTTTAACCTTACTTGATGAGATTTGATTGATCTATTCTTTACATATTTATTGATGAACATAGATCCTTTTTAGGATCTTGAGAAGCTTTTCCTTGAGCCGAAGATTGCAACTTTTGATCTTTTGGTTTGTATGAGATAACACAGGCTATGGCTGTAAAATGAGAAGGTGGACAGTTTCAATCGAGGCTGGAAATCACAAAGAGGAGCAGAATCAGCTATCAAAGAAATCGATTGCCTATTATTCTAAAGAAATCGAAAGTGGTCACTACCTATCTTGATTCCTGAATATTAAAAGCTTGACGCTCTACACTGACAATCAAATCGAAAGAATATCGACATGTTTTCATGGATGCTGTATTCTTTTTAGTATCATTCATATTCTATATATTGATTCGGATAGTAGCACATTCATTTTTTGAAAAACATTTTGAGTGATGGCCTCTCGGTCATCGATGGGATTCTCGAGGATATATGAACGGGACAAGCTCCTGGTATTGGATCGTCTCCTTTTGGATTGACTATCAAGAGGTGCTAGGAGTCCAGGAGGCCACGAAAATTCAAGGAATAAAACAAGTGAAAAGTGTGAGAAAGATTGAAAATCCCTGGGTGAATAAGCAATTTCGAGTTATGAGCATAGGCATCCCAATAAGCCCGCAATGTTGTCGTCCCCGGCTTCTAGCAATGCATCACTAGGTTTCAAGAGCATTATACCAAGGTTCTTGAACATGGAAAACAACGCGATTTTCAAACCCAGGACTAGTGAATCTGTTTTTCCAGACCCGAATAACAGCTGGCTAAATTTTAGCGAGATTTGCAAATGAGCGGAGACTAGCTACTGAGTGTGGATAGTTGCAAGATGTACCTCAGCTATGGCACACATTACTTCAAGCAATATTCTACCCACTTTGGCAATGTCAGGCCTGACACAATCAAAACCCTGAGGAGGCACTCAAATTACCGATATCTATTTAACTTTAGTGATTGGTTATATCATTTGAAGCTCAAATTTATACATATACACAGGTCAGCGTAGTCTTAGCTATAGATAGAGTGAATCGATCAATAATTTACTACTAATACAGTACTACATATACATGAAGCTTAAGGTCAAGGAGAATCACTGACACTGGTCTTGAGGCTGGCTCATTGGCTATCCAATGCTTTCCTTCGTACCTAGATACAACACCTAGACTTATAGAATATTTAGCTTGTAACATTGGTCTGGGGCGCTTGTTGGTTAGGGATGACTACTCACTAATAAGTATTTGGTTTGCCTTTGCTGAGCAAGATTTGTGATTCATGGCGCTCTAGATCCTGAAACTAATTCCAATAAAGTAAAACGCATATTTTTCGCTTGAGGGGAGGGCACGACTTGATGATTATCTAGTGCACAGTGGGATGCAACGCAACGGAATACAGTGTCTACAGGTTCACGTATACATTATATTTGATAAATAATGATGCCCGTGAAAAAGATGATTGTAGTGGTAGTGCGGATACATGCGACAGCTATACAACTTTTCGAACTTAATATGAAACGAGTTGAGATGGAACTACAATGATATTTTCATTTGGTTTTTGTGTGGGTGGATAGATAGGAAGTAGAAAAGAGGGACTTTTGATTTGCAACGGCTTTATATACTCATTAAGAACTGCTTGGATAGTGACTAGTAGAATATTGCAGTCACACTAAATTGTGAATTAATGTGAGATGTATGATGTGATTATGATTTCAAAAAATCTTTCGTCGCATGGGGTGGGCGAGAGAGCTCACAATGTAGGAGAATATAATGCCCTGAAAAGGAAGAGATAAAGAGGAAGGGAGGGGCAAGCAAAACGCTTCTTGAAGATATGAAAATATGAGTATGAAGTCAGTGCGTGAGTGGTTGGGTCGATAATGAGAATTAGAATGAGTAGAGAGTGAATGGTATCAACAAACAGACTGAGGACTGAGTGGGTGAGAAAGTTTGTGAGATGTAAATTCGAGGATGGCAAATAAGTGAGAAAAGTGATCTGTGCAAAAAATTCCCCAGCCGTCAAATATTTGTGAATGATCCATTCCGCGAATTTTCTATCCTAGGGTTTCCCCGCTCCGCTGATGACTTGTAGGGATTTTTCGATTGTCTGCTCTGATAACATATTATCTGCGGATTACTCGTCGAGGCCATTGTCCGCTCTGTCAATACTCATTGCATAGTCTTGTACTATTCAATCTCATCTTCAACGTTCAACGAAAAGCCCACACATCCACCCACACAATTTCCAATCTCGATGTCGTTAGCGACATCAACATCTCACCCACCGGGTACTTTGACCCACAAACGCCAAAACCAAGTCACACTGGCAGTGGTAGAAAAGCCTCTCTCGGATTTCGAAAGTTTCAATGCACAATACGGTAGAGTAGAGATCACAGGGCTAACGACCTCGACGTAAATCTTCATTAATTTCATTAAGGTCATGTTCTTTCTATCTTTCTAATTCTTTCTTCGAGTCAATTCTTGCAAGAAAGGAGACATAATCGCATTTCTATCCCATTTTGTTTGAGAAAAACTTGTTCAACACTACCTCACCCCTATGATATCGGTGCACATGTAAACGCCCCTCGAACTGTTCCTTCGGCGTATTGGTTTTTCTGTTACAAATGATGTATTAGCAAACCACACATATTTTCAAGAGAACCAGCGCAGCCAAAAGATCGATTTTGGCCTCCGCCCCCTCTGACAAAGGATCAAGAGAAAGAAACTTACAATGTCTTCCACTGCCGCATACGTCCCACCCACTAAAACCACAATCCCGATGACAAATACCGCCCCATTCACCACACTCAAGAACAAATTCTCACGCGCATACCACTTCCCCTTCTTAATTAGCATGAACCACATCATGGCCGGGAAGTAGAATGTGAAACCGGAGACAAACAGCGCCGACATAATGGACAGCAGATCCGAGAAGAAGGGGATTGCTTCCGCAATCACCCACGCAATAATTGTAAGGAAGCTTATAAGCCCCAACCATGTCAGCCAGCCTTTTTTCGTGTTGATGAAGCGCACCACTGAGTTCTTATATACGCGTCCGTGAATGTAGCGCGCGACCACAGTGCAGTTGATGGAGCCCGAGATGAAGATGACGGGTAGCGCAACGCCGAACGCTACTTTGGCCATGAGGTTCCCGGCTGATAGAAGTGCAGGGGATTGCACATCCTGCCCAACGAAGGCGTAGATTAATGCTCCTGTGAGTGTGTAGATGACAATTTCGATTAAGCCGAGTGCCCAAATCGATTTGAGGTAATCACGTGGTGTGTGCATCTCGTCCATAAAGGAAAATTGACACACTGCAAATGAGTATGCGAAGACAATGTTGGTGATGGCGATAAAAGCATCCGAGAAAGAGAGATCATCCTTAGGCCACGCAGACCAGTCCACTTGTGCCAACCCCCCGGCCGAAGAACCAGATACCACAGCAGTAGCTACAATAGTAATGCCAATTGCTGCCATAATTGACACGAAATCGATATAACCCAAGATGGCCACGTCTGCAAACGAAGGGGGAATTGCCAACACCAGCAGAATAATAGCCGACACAACCCCAAAAACCACTGAGCACGCCCCATTGTTCGACAAGTTGAGAAACGCAATTGTTCCCGTCAAACAATGCGATCCCACCAAAAATGTCAGCTCCAGCGCAAACATCGCCCCGACTAGTTCGTACCCAAACCGTCCCATCAGCAACCTCCCAGCATCCGCATAATGCGCCACATGTGGAAACGCCAGTTTGACCTGCCCTATTATATGACTGGTGTAGATGGCAATCAATCCAACCCCGACGGTGAGAATCACCCCAGCTACCATACCCAACGTTGCAAAGGCTCCAGGAATAGATAGAGCACCAAGCGCAATGGCTTCCACAAGTAAAATAACCGTAAGCCGCTTCCAGCCGAGTCGACTGAAATTTGCACGCCCGTGCGCCTCTAGCGCGTCGGTCTCTCCCATGATTCCTTCTTTGTCTTGAGTGTGGTGCGAACCTGAGTCCGGTGTGTGCGGTTTGCGCGCATCACCCGATTCGATCTTGTTCTGGTCGTCTTGGATTGCACTCATGATTTTCGATTTTTGGGAGAGATGGGGATTGGATGTGATTATGTCGGAGGTGGAGGACCCTTATGGTGCTGGGTGGAAGAAAGCACGGGAGGGATGAATTATAGAGTATACTATGTACAAGAAGTGGGCCAGGAAAAAAAAAATGAAAATATGTCGAGTCGAGGGAGGGGGTAATGCAGAATTATAAACAGCTATGGAAGGAGTGCATGGTCACTAACCCAGTATGCCCGAGAAAGATACGGGAGAAAAGAATTACATTTGCTTTTTATACAGCAGAACTGAGGAATGCGTGAATGAGGAAAGCACGATGGACCTTCGCAAAACTATTACGAGAGATCTTCGCTTGCCCTCCGCAGTTTATGAAGTGATTTGGACATCCTCCGGGCGATATCCCCGTTCTTGTCTGCTCGGGACTCGGGCGGCACCATGGAGGCAATTGTGGGATGTTTGTGGGAGTGGATCTCGTTCAATGACTCCTGTCACCGTCTCAACATTTTCAAGGATTGCTTAACACTTGGATGCGTAATGAGAACCCTTATTTATATATACTCGAGCAATGAAATCGCAATAGATCATTCATTCAAAATGACCTCAATTATTCAAGATGGTATAGTAACAAATGAAATTAACGGTATTTAAAAGTGATTGAAGAATCGAGATCGTAATGGGGGATAGATTTGCATATTGAAAACCACTATTGTGGTCAGTGGGTGGATCTTTTTATGTCATCGAAACTGACTCTGCCAGCATTGTGTGTACTGACGACTCTAGCGAATTTTAAATCAGATGAAGATGGCGTATTACATCTGGTTTTCGAGATTGCAAAAGCCAAAAGATGAACGTGTGTCGGGTCATTGTGGTGTGTGACGATACAGTATTAGCGAAGTGTAGAACGGAAGTTGAGCGTTGGTGAGTTGCGGATGAGTATCAAAACTCGTCAAAGCAGAAACGAAGTGAAGATTTTTTTTTTCAAGTTCGTCATGCACATGACATGGCTCAGGGGGTAGCCCTTGCCTTAAAGCGTTAGACCCCGACTTTTTCCCGATGATATGCGATGATATCCTTCCTGCACGTGCCTTACTGACACAACAAAACCTCTCTGCTCTCTCGAAAAAAAACTTGTACATAAGAATGCCTAGGTTTTCACTCTGGAGATAACCTTTTGAAACCCTATATTAAAAGAAGGGTCTATATATGTGTCTAGAACAAGTAAAGTACTATAAATAACCGTCAAAGTTTTCTAGAAGTCAGCTAAAGAACGTAGCTCATAATACTAAAAACTTAATTGAGGTTGAAATCATATAAAGTAGATAACTAAAGCTCAGTTATCAGCGGTTGATGTGCATACAAGAGTATACCTTTAATGAGTATCGGATTCATATGCGAGTATATTTTCTTATCAAAATAAGCACGAACTTATCTATTTTGAAATTCAATATCAATTCAATTAAGAATTATATATTAAAAATGCTTTCAGATTTGAACAATTTTTTTATATTAAGATTAATACATATATATATATTGGAGTATAATGATCTATGTTTTTGAAGTCATATTAATAATAAAAACCATATAGTAATTTTAGTAAGTTCGATTATTATGTCTAATACTCTTTAAAGACACTCCCTCGTAGACTTATAAAACAATAATAAAGTTTAATTACAATTTGTATAAAATGCTTTTAACACTTTTTCTACAGAAATTTCGAAGTACTATTACACGCGGTACGAAAAAACCGGCCCACAAAACCACTCAAAAACAAAGAAACTTTTAAGAGTATTTATATTTTAATTCTTTTCAAAGTTATCAGCGATATATTATTAGATAATATAAGATTCAAGCATATACTGAATTGAATGATTTTCTATTAAGCTTATTAATTTTTGATTCAAATATTAATGAATTGACTTAATGTATAATTTTGAAAACGGATTACCTTTTAAGTGTGCCGGTTTTTTCGTACTGCGAGTGTGACTGTTCAACGAGACTTTTCCGCCTCGGTTAGCCTGAGCAACTAATAACCTCTTAGCGTCGCAAATTTCTCATAACTAGTCAGAAAACGTTTTATGCTCGACATTATAGAAACTGCATGATTATAGAGGACTCTATTCAACTAATGTGGTAAATTATTATGACTTGACTTGACTCCAAATTCCTAAAGATCCTCATGAGTTGAACATACACAAAGGACTTCTTGACATATAAACTCTATCTAAATTCTACTGTCTTACGAATGCCTGATTACTTGTTGATTTAAGAATAGCACTATTCGTAAAAGAAACTGTCTATATACTATTAAAGTATGTATCAAAGTATCGGAGTATAACCATGGTGAGAGATATGTAGAATCAATTCCACTCAACTTTCTTACGCAGAACTCCTGTATAGCTGAAGAGACTATCCTTATAGGAAGGCCGCTCTTTATACAGATCGAGTTGAGTAGTGTGTGGCTTAGCATTCTCTTTTTACGAAGAGAGTAGACAGAACCCACCAGCCAAACATACTCCTCATCGCATTTTTCATCTGCATTCCGAAAAATTGCACTCAATACGAAGCTTGTAATATCGATTTCAGAATAGAAAGATTGAAACTAACAATGTCTAAACATTAGATATCGAGTAGTGAATACTCATTTTCATCTCTAGAAAGTTAAGTTTATTTAGAATCCCTATAATGACAGAATCTATAATATACAAAGTGATATTACAGGAGCTGCCTCTAGAATCACGTGGAAGTGTCTAGAAATCTCTCGAAATGGTTTAAACTAAACTTCAAATAGGAATTCAATAAAATTAGAATTAATTATAATTATCATAATTATAATAATAAAACTAATAATTATTCTCTTAAATATAAAGCTTTATATTATAATGAAATATATTTCTTATATAAACCTTTATATTAAAATCAACCAACAAATCGATTGACAAATCGATCAATAAGTCGATTGACTTTTAATTATATAATACTTATCCTATAATTACTATTATCTTAATTCATTTTTTTATTCTAAAACTAATTCTCTGAAATATTATTAATCCTAATAAAGCCTTTCTTACTTATTATATTTTATTATTTCTAAAATCTATTATTCTAGAAACTATATTCTATGATTTAGAATATCCTATAATTAATATTATATACATATCTGAGGCTTTTTTGAGTGTCTAGTGTCCCCCGGTATACTGTAGTTGAATCACTAAGGCCTATAATACCATTATAGCCTATACATTGGTGATTCTACAGCCTGTTATTAATCCGTTGTAACAAGTGAACGCTTTGTTAATATAATAAAATCCTCAATATTTTTATAAGATATTAATTAGATGAATCTTATTCTCATATATAATAAAGGAATTTTATTTTAAAAGGATTTAGTGAAATTTCTTGAATTTCAGTTTAATATAATCAATAATTTATTTATATTAAATTCGATTAATTATTAAATTGAATATATGTATAGAAATTACAACTATATAATATTTTCATATAATATAATACAATAATAAAACTTTCAATTAAAAAATAAATTGAAAATAATATAAATAATTTACCTTTCACTTTCTATTCTTTTTAAATTTTCAATCAATACCTTTCACCTACTTTATAACTTTTACATTCACTCTCTTCTTTCTTTTAACTCTTATACTCACTTCTTCTTTCCTTTCAATTCTTATACTTACTCTTTTTCTATTCATCTTTTTTACAATTTTAATATTCAAATCTCTAAAATTCATTAGCAATTATACTCAATACCACAGTCGTATTATTACTTAAAGGTTATCTCTTTTCAGATAAAAATATTCTACCGCCACAAGCTATTTTTATTATATCTATTTAATAGGTGTGATTTTGTATAATGCATTGTACTAACTTCTAAAATAATAGTATAAAATTCTTAATTGATTGTTAATATAGAAACTCAAATAAAATTCATATCGTTTTAAATATATTTACATGAATAGGCGGATTTTGATAGAACAAGATTATACTGGATCAAAAACTACAGCTGTTACACTAACAACCATAATATCATTTTTACTTCGTTATCCAAAAAAAAACAAAAACTCTCATTAATGAAATACATAAAGCACTTACCAATAGATTTCAAATCGACATTAAAAAAACTCTACTCATAAAATACCCCCTCACTATAATTAAAAAAATACTACAAATTCTCCCTCTCATACCATTTTTGATTTTCCTCACACATACCCTAAAACAGTCATCAACAATCATATAATTACAAAAAATACCACTATTTCTATCTCTCCATATACAACATCTCACAATATAAAATATTAAAATAATTCTGAAAATTGACATACTAAACAATAACACCCTTCTTACCACATTCTTCATAATTCCATATTCAATTAAAACAACAAATATACAAATAAACCATTTAATACTGGATTTCAAATTTGCTTGAACATTAATTTAGCATAAATTAAATCAAGGATGATACTTGCGAGATTGTTATTTATATTAGATACGGAGTTGATAAGCAAGCCAGTCAATTGGAATACGGAATTGGATTTGTTTCAATTCAGTCTTCATTAATAGACATGCCTGGAGCGGAGTGTGAAAAAAATTGTCAGTTGAATTTGAGAGCTGAAGCAAGAACCGTTGAATCAGAACTTTTGTTTAAAGTTCCGATGGTCTCTTGTGAATTCTAGCGTTTGGAAAGTTCTCAGATAGTATGTACCTAAAACATACATATATACCCTCTCACAGTGAACGGCCCATCAGTTGGAGTAAAAAGTTGTCCCAAATAACTCTGTCATATCACACCCTTAGACACTTCTTCCTTGGCTTTGAGAACCAACATGTACAAGTAGAGTAGTCTTCACTGCGCGAGGCTCTTGTCAATTCAGCTAAAATTCAGCGTAGTACAACTGTCTCGAATACTGATCGTCAGAGAATGATATAGTTTGCAACCTCGAGTTTCGGTCACAAGATATTTCAAAGCATATTCATCTCCCTGTTCTTCAAGAAGCATGAAGAATTGAGCATTGCCAAAGCTGCATAGACTCCGCCTCTTTGTGACTCTTTAGACTAAAGGGCTCAGCTATCATGACTGACCACCAAGGGGAAAGTGTAGTTATGATTCGTTACAAAACAGGAGAGCATACGATGATATCAGGGATGAAGTTCCATGACGCTTTTCTGCACAAGAACCGAGCGGTCATTTAGATGAGGTATCTTCTAATTAGTAAGCCTTGAGAAGTCAATATGAATGTTTTTTTATTAATTTTGAATTCATAATCCTTTCTAATCACAATACTAAACAAAAAGAAAGGGCCTTAATAGAAAAATATATCAAGAATTGTTCACAAATAAGAGAGTGGGCTAGTGGAATGCATATATATATATTATTGACTATAACGTAGTTTAACACCGAGTGGCCTATATCACCGAGTGACTCACTTTCACCTCAATTTACACCCTTCTCTTTCAATATACATTTTATTAACAATCCACAATGAATTCGAATAATCAAAAAGTTTATATACTCCTCACTATTAAATCTATTTATAAAGATAAAAAACTAAACATTTGAAAAGCTGTTATACTCTATAATATCCCTCATACAACTCTTTAACATAAAATAAAAGGTTTACCTCTTTATACAAAAACTCAAGCCAATAATTATAAAATTATAAAATTAAAAAAAAAAAAATTATTCAATATATATTCGATATGGATTCAAAAAGATTCCTATTTAAATTAAAAAATATAAAAAATATAACGAATTATATTCTTAAATTGAAAAATACAAAATGTATTGGAAAACTCTAAATATATCGATTTGTAAAATATCGAATCGAATTAAAGATATATTTTAATTATATTTATAACTTTTAAAAAGCTTTTTATAAAGATTCTAAGTTTTTTGAAAAATAATTTTAATTAATTATAAATATATAAATGAAATACAATATTTCGAATAGAGATTTTTATAATTTCAATAAAATAGATTTTATAATAAAGATTATATATATAGTAATAATAATAATTAATATTAAACGAAATAATAAAAGTAAAATAATATAGTTAAGTAATTGAGAATGAGCTATAATAATAATATACAAAAATAAAAAGAATGAAATTATTCTTTTATTTTTAATAATTTAAGAATAAGTTTATTTCTTTAATTAATATATTGAAATGAATTTTTCTATAGAATAAGTTATTAAATTTATATTTAATAAATAAACGAATAATAAAATAAATTTAAAATAATTGAAATATTTCAATAAGTATATTAAGAATTAAAGAAAGAATAAATATTGAATATTAATATTGAATAAATATAAAAGCTATAAATCAATAGCTTTTCAAATATATTATAAAGAGAATAATATTATATATTTATATTTATTATTATATTTATTGTTTATAATATTGTTTTTATAAATAAAAATAATATAGTATAATATTGATATCTTTTAATTTATATATATATATATTCAAGTAAGAATAAAGTAATTTTCACTATGAATTCGAATTATAATTTAATAATGAAAGATTGAAAGATATATAGATCGATTAGATAAGATTGATAAGATAATAGTTAATTACCTAATCGTCATTTCGAAAGAATGAAAGGAAGATTAGATTCTTTATCTAAAGAATGGCTGGATTAGGAAAAGGATTTTAAATAAAGAAAACTGATTCTAAACAAATAAGTATAAAAAGGAATCTAATCTTTCAAATTGTAAAATAAGAAAGTTAATCTCATATAATTTTTCAATCAAAATTACATATCACATTGTTTATATAGTTTATTAGTCATTCATCTGAGTATACTTCCATTTTATATATATATAATTATATATATATAATCACTTTTCATATACTTTCGACCTACAATAGGTTATAAATTTGGTAATTCATATATATGATTAAAAAGCAAATTACCCTAGTATATAATGTGATATATATCGAAAAAGCAATAAAAAAGCTTTCAAGAAAATGTTGAAAAAGCTTTCGAAAATCTAAAAGAAAATTGATTTCCGAATCCGAAATTAGATACACTCAAAGTGCATCTAAAATTCTATTGAAATTTAATCAGAACTTAACATCTTATACATTATATACAAAAGAATATATATTAATACAAATCAATATCGATTTTATATCTCTTTTCGAATTCATATAGCTCTTATATATATATATATTATATACACTTCTATCATACTACAAGGTAGTATTATTAAATAAAGTATATCATTGGGAGGGACTCCCTTATATATATATACATCTACAATCCTTTTATATATTATCGATCTATATATATATCATCAACCCCTATATATATATATATATATATATATATTATCGAAATATATATCATATATATATCTGCGAATCCTATATACGCATATATATTATATGGAAATATTGTGGAGTTATCCCGATTGATTGATCGAAGATAGTACAAAGACTTTAAATAATAAACGATATAATATAATTCAATATAATAATAAGAAAGTCTATCATATTAACAATTTATATCACTATATTATCTTCAATATAAAAATCAAATATTATCCAATAACTTATCAAAACGAAGATCAAGATATAATAAACTAATTAGATATAGAAGACTCTATTTTCAATATATTTATATATTATATTTATAATATAGAGAATATAGAGAGAAATCCTAATTTAATTATTGAAGAATCTTAATCACCAGAATATATATCAAACACATATATAACTAAAACACTAAATCCGAATATAAATCTTATTGAACTAGAGGATTATAATTCAAATCTTATATTGAATATATTAAGGAGAGAAAGAATATAATTGGAACAATTCAATATCCCTATCACATTGGAGATCGAATAAGAAAGACAATATAATAGGATATCATATATATCAAGCTCCTACCCCTATAGAAGCACTAGCTCTTTAGCCTTCCCATATATAAGCCTATATCCCTAAAACTAAATCTAATTAAGTAAATAAAATTAGGTCTCTAGAAGTTATACAAGTACATATACATCATCCATAATAAATAGTATAGTAATTATCTTATACGAAGATGCCCTAGCTTGAATAGATTTTATTATATATATATAATAAGATTTAGATCAAGAGGTAGCAGCTAAATCTAATACGAAATTCGTATTAATATATAAAACATATAATATAACTTCGCGAAGTTTTCGCAAAGTTAAAAAACACCCCTGAATAAGATTCTGATTCGTATAGTACTTACTACACTATATTATATTTAAGAGATTATTAAATATGAATCACGGAATCAAATATATAGGCCCAATTCTGAATGGTCGATCTAATTATATAAAATGGTGTAATAAAGCTAAACTCTTTTTAAAAGCTAATAGCATTATGTCCTATATAAACGATTCAAATAATGACCTTAATAAACAATATTATTTTAAGCCAAATAATACACCTATATCTAAAGAGCTTCATTTAAAATATAATGAAAAATTAAAAGAATTTAAGGAAAAATCTAAAAGAGCTCTTGCCATACTAAAATCCATAATATCAATAGAATTAAATAAAAGATTTAAAGAAAAATCTAATCCAAAAAAGCTCTAAAACATTATAAATAAAATATATAATGAAACCTCATTAAATCTAATAAATCGATATTTTAATAAATTAATAGAATCAAATTATAATGATTTTAATAATATAGATAAATATACAAATAATATATTATTATTATATATTTATTTAAAAGATTTAAAATTCGAATTGCAAAAGGCTTATATAATTTGAATAATATTTAATAACTTAAATGATTCTTTTGATTCTTTTAAATCTAAAAAAACAAAAGAAATTTCTAAAGATTTAATTAATAATAATATTGATTTAAATAAATTAATATCTGAATTAATATTCGAGGAATCTAAAATGAAAGATTCTATAGAATCTAATAAAATCATTAAGCCTCAAAATACTATTCCAAATTGTATATATTATAATAAAAAGGATCATTTAAAAAACAAATGTTTTAAAAAGCACCCCGAACTTTATAATAGAGATTATAAAAAATCTAAAAACTTTAATAAAAATAATAATAATAATAAAAATAAGCTTTATAAAATTACAAAAGAATTAAATAATCTTAAAAAATCTAATAAATCTTATAATAAATATAAAAATAATAAAAAGGCCAATCAAAATAATAATAATAAAATTAAAAAAGATTCTAAAAGCTCTAATATTGAAGAAATAAATCAGGCCTCTTCAAAGGATTTCAATATTACATCTAGCTTCGAATATGAAAATAATATTATAATTTTATTAGCAAATCATATTATTAAATCTAAAAATAATATTATATTAAATTCAAGAACTATAAAGCATTACTATTCAAATAAAAAATGGTTTATAAATTATAAAACATATAAAGTTCTAAAATATACTAATATAGCAAATGGAGAATCTATATTAATATTAGAGTATAGGGATATTCCAATTATTATAAATAATAAAAAAATATTCATTCGAATGGTTAAGTATATACCCTTGCTAAAATCAATTCTAATTAGCATTAAGCAAGTGGCTAAAAAGGGATGGGCTAGCAATATACTACCCCCTAGTAATGTTTATAATTTTTCAAATAAATTATTAAATATTAAAGCCGAAGTTAGATGGATTGATAATGCTTTCTATTTAGAATGCGATATAAATTATGAATTAATAAATCAATTAAATCATAATATAAATATAAATATTATTAATAGGAATACAGATTCTAAAATAGATTCGAAAGATAAATCTAAAAAGGAATCTGAAAGTTCTAAAATAGATTCGGATATAGAATCTAAAAAGGAATTGAAAAATATAAATCTTAATGATTTAGACCTTTGGTATAAACATTTAAATCATATAAATAAAGATTATATTATAAAAACATTAAATTTAAAAGAATCTAATATTAATCTAAATCATTGTGAAGTCTGTATATATGCTAAAATGATTCAAAATATTAGTAAAACTCTTTTTGATATTAAATTAAATCAATTCGAAAGAGTTAGTACTAATATTTGTGGATAATTTAAAATATCAGGATTAAAAGGGGAAAAATATTTTATTACTTTTACCGAATAGGCTACAAAAAACATATGAGTATATCCTATTAAATATAAATCTAATGCTTTTACTATATTAAAAGATTTTTATAATCTAATATTAAATCAATTTAATAAAAGCATTAAGATAATAAGACTCGATAATGCTAAAGAATTTAATTCGAATCAATGGAATCTATTCGCTAAATCAAAAGGCATTATATTAGAGTTTATAAGTCCTCACCATCATTTCCAAAATGGAATAGCCGAAAAATTAAATAGATATTTAATAGAAAGATTACTAGTATTTATAAAAGATAAAAATCTACCTACATTCTTATGACCTAATATATTAAAGGGTATAGTTTATATTAAAAACAAACATTATAATAGAACTATAAAAAGCTCTCCCTTTAAATTAATATTAAATAAAGAATCTAATTTAAAAGGAATTAAAGTTCTAGGGTCTCTAACATATGTATTAAAATATAAAGAAAAGAGAACAAATAAGCTTGATTATAAATCAGAAAAAGGAATCTTAATAGGATTTGAATCATTTAAGAATCTATTATTTTATATTCCAAATAGAAATAAAATTATGAATTCTAGTAACTATATTATTAAAGAAGATATCTTATATTATAATAAAGATACGAATAATAATAATAATCTTACTATAAATGACCTATTAGAAAGGTTAAATATAGAAACCCTTGAAAATGATAATCAAGAAGAAGAGGTAGATATACATAATAATATTTATAATGATTTAAAAAATAATAATGATTCTAATAATTCTAATATAAATAATAATAAAAGATTAGTAATGGAAATCCCATATAATTCTAATTTATCTATTCTAATAAAACAATCTAAATGTACTAGAGGAGTAGAACTATTATTAGATATACATAATCTTGTTTATATATCATATATTGAATCAAAGAATCAAAATTATAAAATTAAATTAAATAATATTGGTGACGATCAATATGAAAATAAAATATTATTATGCTTTAGTGTAAAAACTGAAGAAAAAGTAATAATAAAAAGGCCTTATAATAAAAATCTAATTACCCTTGAATCATATTCAGAAGCTATAAATTCGGATCAAAAAGAAAATTGGGAAAAAGCTATGAATTATAAAATAAAAACCCTAGAAAAGAATAATACCTGGGATATTATTAAAAAGAATAATAATATTAAAGAGCTAAATATCTTAAAAACAAAATGGGTTTATAAAATCAAATATTTATCCGAAGATAATATTGAATTTAAAGCTAGATACATAGCTAAAGGATTTGAGCAATTATATAGCTTAGATTATTTAAATACATTTGCTAGCGTAATAAAGCAAATGGCCTAGAAATTAATATTTGCTTTAGCAATAAATAAAAGGTAGTATATATATAAAATAGACATGATATTAGCTTTTATTCAAGAAGATATTAATAAAAATATATATATTAAATCTCCTGAAATATATTATAATGAAAATATAATATTAAAGCTAAATAAAGCTCTATATGGATTAAAACAATCCGCTAGAATCTGGTATACTACATTAAAAAGCATATTAAATAAATTAAATTTTATTAATATAAAATCAAACGAATGTATATTTATAAATAAATATTCAAGGTTAATATTAAATATATTCGTTGATAATATTGCTATTGTAGGCTCTAGCGAAGTTTTAATAAAAGATTTTATAAAAAATCTAAAAAGATATTTAGATCTAAAAGATCTAGATCCTATAAAAGACTATTTAGGTATTCAAATAAATTTAAATAAAGAGTCTATAGAACTTTTTCAAAAAGAATATATTGAAAAATGTCTTACAAATTTAAATTTAGAAAAATGCACCCCTATAGCCACTCCTATAATTGCTAAAAATAATTTAAAAATAAATCCTAATAAAGCAAATTTAAATAATATTAAATTAGCTCAAAAAATAATAAGAAAATTATTATATTTAGCATTAGGAACTAAATGGAATATTACATTTTCGATTTTAAAACTAACAAGATATATATTTAATCCTAGTAAAGAACATTTAATAGCAATGAAAAGAATTTTTAGATATTTAAAAGATACTAAAAACTTAAAACAATTTATAAAAAAGATTATAATAATTTTATAAAAGGCTTTTGCAATTCTAATTATACTGATAATAAGAGCTCTGCAAAATCTACTAATGGATATATATTTATATATAAAAATAATCCAATTAATTGAAGAACTAAACTACAATCAATAATAGCTCAAAACACAACCGAATCTAAATTAATTGCTATAAATTTAGCTACTAAAAAAGCTATATATTTAAGAAGAATATTAATCGAATTAAATCAATATAATCAAGAAAAATTTCCAATATGGATAAACAATACAACAGCAAAAGCTATATCTGAAAATGCTATATATCACAATAAAAACAAGCATATAAATACAAAATATTATTATATAAAAGATCTTATAAATAAAGAACTTTTAAATCTAAATTGAATCTCGACTAATAATCAAATAGCTAACAGATTGACTAAACCATTGAATAGAATTAAACTATCTAGATTTATTGATATAATTCAAAATTATAATAATTATTAAATATTATAAAAATAAAAATTAGTACTCTTTTTACCTATTTAAAAAGGTTTTTTAATAAGACTAATACTAGAATATATAAATTAGTACTCTTTTTACCCTTTTAAAAAGGTTTTTAATAAAGCAAATAATATTCTAAAAATAATATATATAATACGAAAATATAACTTTACAAAAACTTCACAAAGTTATATAAAATTATATAATATTGTTTTATTCATTATTTTATTATTATTTTATATATATAATTAATTAAAAAGATAATACATATTAAAAGGGACTATTGTTTATAATATTGTTTTTATAAATAAAAATAATAATATAGTATAATATTGATATCTTTTAATTTATATATATATATATTCAAATAAGAATAAAGTAATTTTCATTATGAATTCGAATTATAATTTAATAATGAAAGATTGAAAGATATATAAATCGATTAGATAAGATCGATAAAATAATAGTTAATCACCTAATCGTCATTTCGAAAGAATGAAAGGAAGATTAGATTCTTTATCTAAAGAATAGCCGGATTAGGAAAAGGATTTTAAATAAAGAAAACTGATTCTAAGCGAATAAGCATAAAAAGGGATCTAATCCCTCAAATTGTAAAATAAGAAAATTAATCTCATATAATTTTTCAATCAAAATTACATATCACATTGTTTATATAGTCCATTAGTCATTCACCCGAGCATGCTTCCATCTTATATATATATAATTATATATATATAATCACCCTTCATATGCTTTCGACCTACGACAATATTCAAATCATTTAATTCAATTATTTGATATTGGTTGTTTTAATAATTTGAAATATTTATATAATAATCAAATTGATAGATTTATTAAGATATATATCAATTATATTTCGAAGATTGAATTCTTTATAACTTTTAAAGTTATATATAAAGAATCAATTATTTTTCAGAATATAAAATCAGAATTCCAAGAAACAAATTTAATTCTATTTAATTCTGAAATTGTATTTTCGAAATTAAATATTCGAATTTGTATATTTACCCCTCCCTTTTTCGATTTAGATTAATAAATCTCTCAAACCTTTTACAATTCAATTAAAACTTTTTCTTAATCAATATTAATTAAATCTCAAATAACTTGTTATCAATTAAACTTCTCTATATTTATATTCGAAATTATATTAGTTTTAACTAAAAACACAAAGAGATTAATTTATAAAAATATATTTTTAAATATAAAGAATTGTATATTTCAGATAATAAATAAAGTATTAAGTAAGTGTTGATGTATAAAAAAAACTCAATTATGTTAAAAAGAAATGTTTATTGAATAAAAGACTTTTGATATATTATCTCAATAAAAGATTGATATTCAGATTTAATATAATGAATATCAAAAAGAGAGAAATTCTAATAGAAAAATATCTTCTAATCAATATTATAATAAATATAAAAAGATAAAATATAATATAAGAATCTATCAAAATAATATAATAGATTCTAAATTATTAGATTTTTAATAATTTCAATTAATTGATTCAATTATTATTAAATAATATAAGTTTGAAAATGTAAATTGAAGTGAAAGTGGGCTACTCGGTGATATGGGCCACTCGGTGTTAAACTACATTATAGAATTACTATAGTCATCTAAATCTAAAGCTTGAAGTAATAGATATTATATGTGTATATAAGGTGCACGTGTCATATCTTTCCAACAAAAATAGCCATTTTTCAATTTTTTTATTCCTGTGTTTAGACTTAGAAGGTCTTACAATTTGCTATAATAAAATTTGATCATAATACAAAATAATATATAGATTCTATTAGAAAAATATATGAAATTTTTTTAATGAATTTTTTCACTTTCATATAATCGATTAGATTTAAGTAAATTAAAAAATTCGATTTTTTGACATTTGCTAGTAGATTTATTGTGTTTTTCGATTTTAAATCAAAATGTCAAGATTAAATAAGTTTCTAAAAATACTTTATTTATTTTTAATTGAAATTCTATTCAATTCCTACTATATATAAGAGCTTGAAATATAGTTATTCAATTTATAAAGAATTCTAGTTTTTTTAAAAACTATTAGAATTCTACAATAGAGAATATATTAAATGGACTTTTCTATCGAATATCACGTGTCTGAACACATGATATCTCATCACGCCTATCTCAGTTTAAGGCTAGCGCTAACCCCTTGTTATTTATTTGATCTTTAATAATCATTGTTAGAGAACCTTTTTGTAAATACGATATATAGACTTGCTAAAGTCATAGGCTTTAGCTGTCCTACATAGTTTTAGACTAATACAGAATGTGGATGAATCAATCAGCCAATCAATAATTAACTTCATCCCTGTCAAATCTTGGAATAAGTAAAGCATTCTTATTCTCAGTCTAGCTAAGAAAGTGGCCTAACCATCTAATACTGCCAATTATAAGGAAGGACCAATCTAGTTGTCTAACATCACAGAGATTTATCGCATCAAAGGGGTCAAAAGTATTAATGTGTAAATAACCCAAAACTACCCAGAAACCAACAATCTCAAGAAATGAGAACCATAAAACCTTAACCAGTAATTATGACATTTACACCTCTATCTTGATTGTATATTTGTTCCATTGCTCATCCTCAAAGACATCCATGGCCACCTCATCCAACGTAACAATAACCTCCCACCCCGAATCCCTCACCGGCATCACCACAAACATACCATCACCAAACCCACCATGCAACAACCTCATGAGTTGATATTCTCCAATCGCAGGATGCCAATCATTCGGCATTACAAATCCTTTATACGAAGTGGAAGCTATTCCCGTCGTCTTACCATGTATGGCCCCATAATAGTTAAGTGTTTTCGGATCCTTCAAACTTCTCATTACCGCAATTGCATTATCGATAAAATCGGCATCGACATCTTTGATACCTTGGCGGATTGCGGCTGCCGCGAGCGATAGACCTTCGGGTTTCAGGAGGTCTTCTACTAACAGAAATGGTGTAGCTGTGAATATGACGGCATTGCCGATGAAATCGGATGGTAAAGGTGGATGTATAGTTCTTCGGCATTCAACAGGGAACGAGTATTGAACCCTGTCAGTAGGAGTGATGATGCCTGCCTTGACGCGAGCTTTAATCTTCTGTCGAAAGAGGAGTGCACAAACCGCGTCATGACTACTTATGAACGGACAATCGGGCGGCAAACCCTTGGAGCAATCTGATTTCAGTTGATTCACAGACTCATTTTTGAGCCTGTACATTGTCGAGGAAATCGAACCCTTTACTCTTGAAGTAAAATCGAACGCTTCATTCAAAATCAAGAAAGCCGGCATCTTCGTAATGTCCGGTATGGAGCTCGACCTCGAAAGTCGAGAGCGATCCAGCGTAGCAGGACTCATCTTCACTACCGGTCCACGATTATCACAAGTGTATCGTGCCATATCTTGTATGACCCGTGTAATAGCTGCACCGTCCATAGCAATATGCAAAATCGATATGCATAGCAAAAGACCACCTTCGATAAAATTTGCCTGAATCTTACAACAATCCCAATCATTTTCAAAGTCCACCATCTCAACAACGGAGCTCAGTTCATCATGTTTTAAAAGCTTCGAGGAGAAATTCGCATTTTCCAATTCCTCGAAAGTCAAAGGTAGCTCTTTGATAATAAGTCGTGCCTGGCCGGGTGAGAATCGCCAAGCACCCGATGCGCAGCTCGCGCTGTTGGCTAGTACGGAATACCGCTCTACGAGTTTTTCCATTGCTCTACATAAGGCTTGAACGGCTTCTGAGATTCCATGATTGTCATTTGTCGAGAAAATCAGGACTCTTCTTGAGTAAATAGCGGGCAATGCTGAGTCGACTGCTGATGGTTGTTGTGCGACTTTTAAGCATGGAAATATGTACTCTTCTGAGCAGTCGTTCGGGATTGACTTCGAAAGCATAACTAGAAAGTTTTGTTGATGCTGATTTTATGGAAATAATGTGATATTGAGGTTGATTTCCTCGATGTTTGCTGGATCATGAGTGGTAAGTAATGGGATGATGTGAACTGGGACTTACTCGAACCTACACAACATGCCTTCCGGACTCTGGCTAATCAAGAGCAGCTCATTATGCTCGGTCCGAAGGCGCGGAAGAAGACGGATGCCGAATATACTGTCACACGCGCTGGGTCTCAACTGGGATAGGAGAACTATCATTGGCTGGACAGTCCGCTATTTTATTTCCCTCTGCTAATGGACTGTCGTCCAATGCGGTTTCGTGATGTGAACTACTTCAGCCAAGTGTCTTTCAACCTCCCTGCGGAGGTTCAACGTGGAAAAAAGCCATGCTAATAATGATTACAATGAAGCCTCCGATCATTTTCAACATGTCTCTCAATTGCAATTCTTCTCTGCTGTTTGCCAATTTCGAAAGATTTGTAATTGTCCTTGTCCGGCTGTTTATCGGTCGCCGGAGCCCTTATTTTGTGGAGGTATTTACCTAAGCTCAAACTTTAATTTGACTTCTCCATGCAGGGGCTTGATTGTACTCTCATTGTTCTTTTCCTCCAAACAACCTATAATCACTTGTTTATGATACCCTCCAACTTAATTGGTGTCTTCAGACAGGTTTGAAGAGGGTCTACTGAGCTCAGAACATGGTGAAACGGACCTGGTTTGGTTAACCCTACATGACTTGACGGGATCTGGTGGGGTACTGTTTAAAGATGGCCCCACTACTCTCACTCTTCGCAAACGAAGATCGGAGGCCGACTAATTATTAGCTGTTGAAAATTTGATTGGTTGCATTGGAGTGCTGCAATTGTGAATGATATTCGTGGTATTTGTAATGCTCTTTCAAAACGCTTCTCTGATTGTCTTTTCTGTAAAAAGATATATCCAACAATCCACTACACATATATGTCTGTGGTTGTGATAGTTTAGAAGACCTGCCAGCAAAAGACTTTCCAGCCATGGCGTCTAAATTGTTGAATTTAATACAAGACTTTGAATCGTCAGCAGTTTCAGTTCCATCCATTCAATATGGAATTTTCGTTATTTGCGGCGTCTTGGTATTTGTGAGTGGAAGTTTGCCATTGTGTCACTTCGAATATTCTAACCTTTTCTCCGCAGGCAACCATCACTATAATCCTGATGAATGGTATCTACAACCTATACTTCCATCCGTATGTACCAATAAGAGAAACCTCGATAACTAAGGACTTCATAAAATCATACCTGCTAACATGATAAGATAGACTAGCCAAATATCCCGGTCCCAAACTATGGGCATTTACAAACCTCCCCAACAGTATCGGCCGAATCCAAGGCCTTATGTATCTCCGCCTAAAAAGCGCTCACGAAAAATACGGCCCAATAGTCCGTTCCGCCCCCAATGAGCTCTCATTCATCACACCCGAAGCATGGACAGATATTTATGCGAAAAAGCCCGGACGACCCGAAATGCCCAAAGGAAATTATGTTCCTCAACCAGGTACAGAGAGTCTTTTCGATCATCCAGTTCACGAGGAGCATCAACGAATTCGCAAATCTCTCCGAAATGGATTTACCGAAAAAGCGCAAAGGGAACAGGAACCACGAGTTAAGCGATTTATGGATCAGTTGATGAACCAATTGAAAAACATTGCGAAAGATGGTGAGGTCACGGACATCGCGAAATGGAATTATTTGATCGCATATGATATTATTGCTGATTTGTGTTTTGGGGAAAATTTCAAGGGTGTGGAGAAGGGGGAGGATCATAAATGGTTAGTATATACCTAATCCATGTATTTGTTTATGGTGTGACTTGTTATACTGATATGCTTGATAGGATCGGCATTGGTATAAATACGTCCACTGCTTTTACAGTTTTCCACGAATCGAAGAGAATCTGGCCCTTCAATAAAATTTTAACTTATATTCCATATCTAACCAAAGCTGTTTCGTTACGAATGCAACATGTATTCTTCTTGAATCAGCTATTGGAAAAAAGAAGAAAGGCTCAAGATACAGAACCGGATTTGTATGTCTTTATTCATTACCCCACTGATTTAAAAAATGAAACTAATCATAAGCTAGCATGACCCACGCCTTACCCTACCTCGACCGACCCGGTGGGATCAACCTCAGCGAGCTCCAACGAAGTCTGGAAATTGTCGTAACCGCCGCCTCAGATACAACCGCCACACTTCCCATCGGTGCCATATATCATCTCTGCAAAAATCCATCCATATACGCGAAGCTCAAGCACGAAATACGAAGTAGTTTCAACTCTGAAGATGAAATACAGATAAGCAGTGTTTTCGATAAGCCATATTTATTGGCGGTTCTTAAAGAAGCTTTGAGAATGCATCCTCCCGTTCCAGGAAATCATCCGAGAAGGGTGGGGAAAGAAGGTGCGGTTATTGCGGGAAATTATGTCCCCTCGAATACGCTGGTTTCGTTTCCGCATTGGGCGGGATATCATTCGGAGAGAAATTGGAATAGACCTGGTATGTAATCATGAGGACCTCCTTTCCTTTTAAAATGTTGAAGGGATCATCGATGTTCAGAAAGCTAAATCTTGCGTCACCATCAAGATGATTTCGTGCCCGAGCGATGGATGGGTGCGCCCGAATTTGAAACAGACAATAGAGCTTGTTTCAAGCCTTTCAGTCATGGTCCTAGAGAGTGCATGGGACAAAAGTAAGCTACTTCCCTCCAAATCATTCCTCTAACAGGGTAAAACAACTAACCAAACCCGCTACCTAGCGTCGCACATGCCGTCACCAGAGTGCTAATGGCTCGATACATCTACAACTTTGATTTCGAATTAGCTGATCCCGAGGATGGTTTAACAGATGGTGCTAGAGTAAGACTAGTCTGGTCGCATAAGCCGTTGCTCCTAAAGATTCGTTCTGTGGGGAAGGAGATGAGATGATATGGCTTAAAGGTACGGGCATGCTGTATGAATTTACTTGTATCCTAGCTTGCCGTTTTGTATCGTATCTATCATTGCTGGTAGCTTGCTAAGTTGTGGTCGGAGCTGATTCGACGTAATATATAATGCTACCTAACTCCTATACACCTGATATTAACGTTTTATCTGGTATTAACTCAAATTTAGGATTTTTAGGGTCTTTTATATATATATAATTATATTTTTATATTTTTGAAAAAAATTCTAATTTAATAATGATTTTTTTATTTTGCTAACATTCTTCCTTATTAAATTTTATTTTTAAAATTTTATCTAATATTAATTAATATCTCGTTTACTTTTAAAACTAACTTATTAAAAATAACTTTTTTGAACTTTTCAAAATAAATCGAATTGAATAATATATATTTTATCCAAATCAGATTTAGTTCGTTTTTGACTTAGAAAAACTAGAATTTCTTGATTTTTTATAAAACTTATTTAGGGTTTAAAAACTTAAGAATTAATATCTTCAAAAAAGCTATAATATATTACTATAATTAGATTTAAAAGCTGAATATTTTGATATAGTTTCTATTATATATATATAAAATTTTATTTTTATTTTTAAGATTTATCTAATATTAATAAAAATCATCTAACTCCTATACACCTGGTATTAACGTTTTATCTGGTATTAACTCAAATTTAGGGTTTTTAGGGTCTTTTATATATATATAATTATATTTTTATAATTCCGAGAAAATTTCTGATTTAATAGTGCTTTTTTTATTTTGCTAGCGTTCTTCCTTATTAAGTTCTATTTTTAGAATTTTATCTGGTATTAACTAATATCTCGTTTAGTTTTAGAGTTAGCTTATTAAAAATAACTTTTTTAAACTTTTAAAAATAAATCGAATTGAATGATATATATTTTGTTCAAATCGGGTTTAGTTCGTTTTTGACTTAGAAAAATTAGAGTTTCTTGATTTTTTATAAAATTTATTTAGGGTTTAAAAGCTTAGGGGCTAATATTTTCGAAAAAGTTATAATATATTACTATAAATAGATTTGAAAGCTGAATATTTTGGTGTAGTTCTTACTATATATATATAAAATTTTATTTTTATTTTTAAGATTTATCTGGTATTAACAAAAATCATCTGGTATTAACTCATTTCTTACGTAATATTGAAGCTAGCATTATAATAATATTATTTTTGAAATATTTGAAGAATTTTGAGTTATATAACGTTTTCAAATTTTTCAAAAACTAGCTTTGAATTTAAATCACATGAAAATCACATGATCTCATAGGGTTAAATTTAAGTATTTGAAAATCTGAGATTGGAATGAATCTTATAATTTAAAATTTATATTAATGTTCTTAGGGTTAGGGTTAGGGTTAGGGTTAGGGTTAGGGTTAGGGGTTAGGGTTAGGGTTAGGGTTAGGGTTAGGGTTAGGGTTAGGGTTAGGGTTAGGGTTAGGGTTAGGGTTAGGG